>NC_057830.1:45045295-46295295 GCF_910594005.1 Cervus elaphus | reverse complement strand
CCTCCGGTCGCGAAGAGGTGGGGAACTAGGTCTTTCTCTGTGGTCTCCCCAGGGGATTCAGACATCCTTTCGTTTTGGGAGATGCAAGACGAGCCTGCATTCAAGTCCCTGCAGGAATATCCGGCCTTATTTCGAGTCAGGGCATCGCAGTGTCCATTCCACTTGAGGATGCAAACTCAGGGTCCCTTTCACATATCTAGAGCTGAGAGAAGACTCCTCTTGAGGTGCTTGTGGTAAGGTGGTATTCCTCTGGAGTTGAAGCCAGGGACTAACCTCTCATCTCGAGTTGATGTTTGGTCCACGTAGCAATTTCGTGTTGCTACAGGGACCTCAGGTTCCCTCTAGCCTTGAAACAGTGTTCTTGGGGTTTCTCTGGAGTGCCATCAAGGAAATCAAGGCTCCTTTCATGTGTGATGTGCAACACGGAATTGCTCTGCACGCAGTGCAGGGGAATCGGGCCTCATCTCGCGGCGAGGGGGAAGTCTCATGGTTTTTCTCGAGTTGCGATGAGACCCTGGGGTATATTCTCGAGTTACGACGGGGATGGCCCTTCCACACACGTGTTTCTTCAGCGACGTCAGGACTCCTGACTAGTTGCGAGGGACAACTCGGTATTCATCTCGAGGCTTGGCAGGCCAATTGGGACGCCTCTCCAGCTGAGGCGGGAGAGCAAGGGTCCCTTTCCACGTGCCACAGGAATCCGGGGACTCCTATCAAGTTTCACGAGGAGTCAAGCGTCGTCTGCTTTGGAGGCACTGATCACCGCGTACCTCTGGAGTTTTCAAAGGAAGTGAGGCCTCCGGTTGCGATGAGGTGGGGAACTAGGTCTTTCTCTGAGGTCTCCACAGGGGATTCAGACATCCTTTCATCTTGGGATATGCAAGACGAGCCTGCATTCAAGTCAGTGCAGTGATATCCGGCTTTATTTCGAGTCAGGGCATCGCGGTGTCCATTCCACTTGAGGCCGCAAACTCAGGGTCTCTCTCACATACCTAGAGCTGAGAGAAGCCTCCTCTTGAGGTGCCTTTGGTAAGGTGGTATTCCTCTGGAGTAGAAGCCAGGGACTACCCTCTCATTTCGAGTTGATTTTCTGTCCTCGGAGCTCTTTCGTGTTGCTACAGTGACCTCAGGATCCCTCTGGCCTTGAAACAGTGTTCTTGGGGTTTCTCTGGAGTGCCATTAAGGAAATCAAGGCTCCTTTCATGTGTCATGTGCAACACAGAATTGCTTTTCACGCAGTGCAGGGGAATCAGGCCTCATCACGCGGCGAGGGGGAAGTCTCATGGTTTTTCTCGAGTTGCGGCGGGAACCTGGGGTATATTCTCGAGTTACGACGGGGATGGCCCTTCCACACACGTGTTTGTTCAGCAACGTCAGGACTCCTGCCTAGTTGCGAGGGACAACTCGGGATTCTCCTCGAGGCTTGACAGGGCAATTGGAACGCCTCTCGAGCTAAGGCAGGAACCAAGGGTCCCTTTCCACTTGCCACAGGAATCCTGGGACTCCTATCAAGTTTCACGAGGAGTCAGGCATCGTCTCCTTTGGAGGCACTGATCTCAGCGTACCTCCGGAGTTTTCAAAGGATGTGAGGCCTCCGGTCGCGATGAGGTGGGGAACTAGGTCTTTCTCTGTGGTCTCCACAGGGGATTCAGACATCCTTTCCTTTTGGGAGATGCAAGACGAGCCTGCATTCAAGTCACTGCAGGGATATCCAGCCTTATTTCAAGTCAGGGCGTCGCGGTGTCCATTCCACTTGAGTCCGCAAACTCAGGGTCCCTCTCACATACCTAGAGCTGAGAGAAGCCTCCTCTTGAGGTGCTTGTGGTAAGGTGGTATTCCTCTGGAGTCGAAGCCAGGGACTAACCTCTCATCTTGAGTTGATTTTTGGTCCACGGAGCTCTTTCGTGTGGCTACAGTGACCTCAGGATCCCTCTAGCCTTGAAACAGTGTTCTTGGGGTTTCTCTGGAGTGCCATCGAGGAAATCAAAGCTCCTTTCATGTGTGATGTGCAACAAGGAATTGCTCTGCTAGCAGTGCAGGGGAATCGGGCCTCATCTCGGGGCGAGGGAGAAGTTTCATGGTTTTTCTTCAGTTGCGGCGGGAACCTGGGGTATATTCTCGAGTTACGACTATGATGGCCCTTCCACACACGTGTTTGTTCAGCGACGTCAGGACACCTGCCTAGTTGCGAGGGACAATTCGGGATTCTCCTCGAGGCTTGGCAGGGCAATTGGAATGCCTCTCCAGCTGAGGCGGGAGACCAAGGGTCCCTTTCCACGTGCCACAGGAATCCTAGGACTGCTATCAAGTTTCAAGAGGAGTCAGGCATCGTCTCCTTTGGAGGCACTGATTTCCGCGTACCTCTGGAGTTTTCAAAGGATATGAGGCCTCCGGTCGAGATGAGGTAGGGAACTAGGTCTTTCTCTCTGGTCTCCACAGGGGATTCAGACATCCTTTCGTCTTGGGAGATGCAAGACGAGCCTGCATTCAAGTCACTTCAGGGATATCCGCCCTTATTTCGAGTCAGGGCATCGCGGTGTCCATTTCACTTGAGGCCGCAACTCAGGGTCCCTCTCACATACCTAGAGCTGAGAGAAGCCTCCTCTTGAGGTGCTTGTGGTAAGGTGGTAGTCCTCTGGAGTCGAAGCCAGGGACTAACCTCTCATCTCGAGTTGATTCTTGGTCCACGGAGCTCTTCCGTGTTGCTACAGTGACCTCAGGATCCCTCTGGCCTTGAAGCAGTGTTCTTGGGGTTTCTCTGAAGTGACATTAAGGAAATGAAGGCTACTTTCATGTGTGAGGTGCAACACGGAATTGCTCTGCACGCAGTGCAGGGGAATCGGGCCTCATCACGCGGCGAGGTGGAAGTCTCATGGTTTTTCTCGAGTTGCGGCGGGAACCTGGTTTATATTGTAGAGTTACGACGGTGATGGCCCTTCCACACACGTGTTTGTTTAGCGAAGTCCGGACGCCTGCCTAGTTGCGAGGGACAACTCGGTATTCTCGTTGAGGCTTGGCAGGGCAATTGGGACGCCTCTCAAGCTAAGGCGGGAGACCAAGGGTCCCTTTCCACGAGCCACAGGAAACCTGGGACTCCTATCAATTTTCACGAGGAGTCAGACATCGTCTCTTGTGGAGGCACTGATTTCCGCGTACCTCTGGAGTTTTCAAATTATATGAGGCCTCCTGTCGCGATGAGGTGGGGAACTAGGTCTTTCTCTGTGGTCTCCACAGGGGATTCAGATATCCTTTCCTCTTGGGAGATGCAAGACGAGCCTGCATTCAAGTCACTGCAGGGATATCCAGCCTTATTTCGAGTCAGGGCATCACGGTGTCCATTCCACTTGAGGCCGCAAACTCAGGGTCCCTCTCACATACCTAGAGCTGAGAGAAGCCTCCTCTTGATGTGCTTGTGGTTAGGTGGTATATCCTCTGGAGTCGAAGCTAGGAACGAACCTCTGATCTTGAGTTGATTTTTGGTCCACGGAGCTCTTTCGTGTTGTTCCAGTGATCTCAGGATCCCTCTAGCCTTGAAACAGTGTTCTTGGGGTTTCTCTGGAGTGCCATCGAGGAAATCAAGGCTCCTTTCATGTGTGATGTGCAACACGAAATTGCTCTGCACGCAGTGCAGGGGAATCGGGCCTCATCTCGCGTCGAGGGGTAAGTCTCATGGTTTTTCTCGAGTTGCGGCGGGAACCTGGTGTATATGCTCGAGTTACGACGGGGATGGCCCTTCCACACACGTGTTTGTTCCGCGACGTCAGGACTCCTGCCTAGTTGCAAGGGACTACTCGGGATTCTCCTCGAGGCTTGGCAGGGCAATTGGGACGCCTCTCCATCTAAGGCGGGAGACAAAGTGTCCTTTTCCACGTGCCACAGGAATTCTGGGACTCCTATCAAGTTTCACGAGGAGTCAGGCATCGTCTCCTTTGGAGGCACTGATCTCCGCGTACCTCTGGAGTTTTCAAAGGATGTGAGGCCTCCGGTCGCGATGAGGTGGGGAACTAGGTCTTTCTCTGTGGTCTCCACAGGGGATTCAGACATCCTTTCGTCTTGGGAGATGCAATACGAGCCTGCATTCAAGTCACTCCAGCGATATCCGGCCTTATTTCGTGTCAGGACATCGCGGTGTCCATTCCACTTGAGGCCGCAAACTCAGGGTCCCTCTAACATACCTAAAGCTGAGAAAAGCCTCCTCTTGAGGTGCTTGTGGCAAGGTGGTAGTCCTCTGGAGTCGAAGCCAGGGACTAACCTCTCTTCTCGAGTTGATTCTTGGCCCACGGAGCTCTTTCGTGTTGCTACAGTGACCTCAGGATCCCTCTGGCCTTGAAACAGTGTTCTTGGGGTTTCTCTGGAGTGACATTAAGGAAATCAAGGCTCCTTTCCTGTGTGATGTGCAACACGGAATTGCTCTGCACGCAGTGCAGGGGAATCGGGCCTCATCTCGCGGCGAGGGGTAAGTCTCATGGTTTTTCTCGAGTTGCGGCGGGAACCTGGGGTATATTCTCGAGTTACGACGGGGATGGCCCTTCCACACACGTGTTTGTTTAGCGACGTCAGGACTCTTGCCTAGTTGCGAGGGACAACGCGGGATTCTCCTCGAGGCTTGGCAGGGCAATTGGGACGCCTCTCCTGCTGAGGCAGGAGACCAAGGGTCCCTTTCCACGTGCCACAGGAATCCTGGGACTCCTATCAAGTTTCACGAGGAGTCAGGAATCGTCTGCTTTGGAGGCACTGATCTCCGCGTACCTCAGGAGTTTTCAATGGATGTGAGGCCTCCCCTCACGATGAGATGGGGAACTAGGTCTTTCTCTGTGGTCTCCACAGGGGATTCAGACATCCTTCCGTCTTGGGAGATGCAAGACGAGCCTGCATTCAAGTCACTGTAGGGATATTCGCCCTTATTTCGAGTCAGGGCATCGCGGTGTCCATTCCACTTGAGGCCGCAAACTCAGGGTCCCTCTCACATACCTAGAGTTGAGAGAAGCCTCCTCTTGAGGTGCTTGTGGTAAGGTGGTATTCCTCTGGAATCGAAGCCAGGGACTAACCTCTCATCTCGAGTTGATTCTTGCTCCACGGTGCTCTTTCGTGTTGCTGCAGTGACCTCAGGATCCCTCTAGCCTTGAAACAGTGTTCTTGGGGTTTCTCTGGAGTGCCATTGAGGAAATCAAGGCTCCTCTCATGTGTGATGTGCAACACGGAATTGCTCTGCACACTGTGCAGGGGAATCGGGCCTCATCTCGCGGCGAGGGGGAAGTCTCATGGTTTTTCTCGAGTTGTGGTGAGAACCTGGGGTATATTCTCGAGTTACGACGGGGATGTCACTTCCACACAGGTGTTTGTTCAGCGACGTCAGGACTCCTGCCTAGTTGCGAGGGACAACTCGGGATTCTCCACGAGGCTTGACAGGGCAATTGAGACGCCTCTCCAGCTGAGGAGGGAGAGCAAGTGTCCCTTTCCACGTGCCACAGGAATCCGGGGACTCCTATCAAGTTTCACGAGGAGTCAGGCGTCGTCTGCTTTGGAGGCACTGATCTCCGCGTACCTCTGGAGTTTTCAAAGAAAGTGAGGCCTCCGGTCGCGAAGAGGTGGGGAACTAGGTCTTTCTCTGTGGTCTCCACAGGGGATTCAGACATCCTTTCCTCTTGGGAGATGCAAGACGAGCCTGCATTCAAGTCACTGCAGGGATATCCAGCCTTATTTCAAGTCAGGGCGTCGCGGTGTCCATTCCACTTGCGGCCGCAAACTCAGGGTCCCTCTCACATACCTAGAGCTGAGAGAAGCCTCCTCTTGAGGTGCTTGTGGTAAGGTGGTATTCCTCTGGAGTCGAAGCCAGGGACTAACCTCTCATCTTGAGTTGATTTTTGGTCCACGGAGCTCTTTCGTGTGGCTACAGTGACCTCAGGATCCCTCTAGCCTTGAAACAGTGTTCTTGGGGTTTCTCTGGAGTGCCATCAGGAAATCAAGACTCCTTTTATGTGTGATGTGCAACAAGGAATTGCTCTGTTAGCAGTGCAGGGGAATCGGGCCTCATCTCGGGGCGAGGGGGAAGTTTCATGGTTTTTCTCCAGTTGCGGCGGGAACCTGGGGTATATTCTCGAGTTACGACTATGATGGCCCTTCCACACACGTGTTTGTTCAGCGACGTCAGGACACCTGCCTAGTTGCGAGGAACAATTCGGGATTCTCCTCGAGGCTTGGCAGGGCAATTGGGACGCCTCTCCAGCTGAGGCGGGAGACCAAGGGTCCCTTTCCACGTGCCACAGGAATCCTAGGACTGCTATCAAGTTTCAAGAGGAGTCAGGCATCGTCTCCTTTGGAGGCACTGATTTCCGCGTACCTCTGGAGTTTTCAAAGGATATGAGGCCTCCGGTCGAGATGAGGTAGGGAACTAGGTCTTTCTCTCTGGTCTCCACAGGGGATTCAGACATCCTTTCGTCTTGGGAGATGCAAGACGAGCCTGCATTCAAGTCACTTCAGGGATATCCGCCCTTATTTCGAGTCAGGGCATCGCGGTGTCCATTTCACTTGAGGCCGCAACTCAGGGTCCCTCTCACATACCTAGAGCTGAGAGAAGCCTCCTCTTGAGGTGCTTGTGGTAAGGTGGTAGTCCTCTGGAGTCGAAGCCAGGGACTAACCTCTCATCTCGAGTTGATTCTTGGTCCACGGAGCTCTTCCGTGTTGCTACAGTGACCTCAGGATCCCTCTGGCCTTGAAACAGTGTTCTTGGGGTTTCTCTGAAGTGACATTAAGGAAATGAAGGCTACTTTCATGTGTGAGGTGCAACACGGAATTGCTCTGCATGCAGTGCAGGGGAATCGGGCCTCATCACGCGGCGAGGTGGAAGTCTCATGGTTTTTCTCGAGTTGCGGCGGGAACCTGGTTTATATTGTCGAGTTACGACGGGGATGGCCCTTCCACACACGTGTTTGTTCAGCGAAGTCCGGACGCCTGCCTAGTTGCGAGGGACAACTCGGTATTCTCGTTGAGGCTTGGCAGGGCAATTGGGACGCCTCTCAAGCTAAGGCGGGAGACCAAGGGTCCCTTTCCACGTGCCACAGGAAACCTGGGACTCCTATCAAGTTTCACGAGGAGTCAGACATCGTCTCTTGTGGAGGCACTGATTTCCGCGTACCTCTGGAGTTTTCAAATTATATGAGGCCTCCTGTCGCGATGAGGTGGGGAACTAGGTCTTTCTCTGTGATCTCCACAGGGGATTCAGATATCCTTTCCTCTTGGGAGATGCAAGACGAGCCTGCATTCAAGTCACTGCAGGGATATCCAGCCTTATTTCGAGTCAGGGCATCACGGTGTCCATTCCACTTGAGACCGCAAACTCAGGGTCCCTCTCACATACCTAGAGCTGAGAGAAGCCTCCTCTTGATGTGCTTGTGGTTAGGTGGTATTCCTCTGGAGTCGAAGCTAGGGACGAACCTCTGATCTTGAGTTGATTTTTGGTCCACGGACCTCTTTCGTGTTGTTCCAGTGATCTTAGGATCCCTCTAGCCTTGAAACAGTGTTCTTGGGGTTTCTCTGGAGTGCCATCGAGGAAATCAAGGCTCCTTTCATGTGTGATGTGCAACACGATATTGCTCTGCACGCAGTGCAGGGGAATCGGGCCTCATCGCGCGGCGAGGGGGAAGTCTCATGGTTTTTCTGGAGTTGCGGCGGGAACCTGGGGTATATACTCGAGTTACGACGGGGATGGCCCTTCCACACACGTGTTTGTTTAGCGACGTCAGGACTCCTGCCTAGTTGCGAAGGACACCTCCTTACTCTCCTCGAGGCTTGGCAGGGCAATTAGGACGCCTCTACAGCTGAGCCGGGAGACCAAGGGTCCCTTTCCACGTGCCACAGGAATCCTGGGAGTTCTATCAAGTTTCACGAGGAGTCAGGCATCGTCTCCTTTGGAGGCACTGATCTCCGCGTCCCTCTCGAGTTTTCAAAGGATGTGAGGCCTCCGGTCGCGATAAGGTGGGGAACTAGGTCTTTCTCTGTGGTCTCCACAGGGGATTCAGACATCCTTTCGTCTTGGGAGACGCAAGACGAGCCTGCATTCAAGTCACTGCAGGGATATCCGGCCTTATTTCGAGTCAGGAAATCGTGGTGTCCATTCCACTTGAGGCCGCAAACTCAGGGTCCCTCTCACATACCTAGAGCTGAGAGAAGCCTCCTCTTGAGGTGCTTGTGGTAAGGTGGTATTCCTCTGGAGTCGAAGCCAGGGACTAACCTCTCATCTCGAGTTGATTCTTGGTCCACGGAGCTATTTCTTGTTGTTCCAGTGACCTCAGGATTCCACTAGCCTTGAAACAGTGTTCTTGGGGTTTCTCTGGAATGCCATCAAGGAAATCAAGGCTTCTTTCCTGTGTGATGTGCAACACGAATTGCTCTGCACGCAGTGCAGGAGAATCGGACCTCATCTCGCGGCGAGGGGGAAGTCTCATGGTTTTTCTCGAGTTGCGGCGGGAACCTGGGGTATATTCTCCAGTTAAGACGGGGATGGCCCTTCCACACACGTGTTTGTTCAGCGACGTCAGGACTCCTGCCTAGTTGCGAGGGACAACTCGGGATTCTCCTCGATGCTTGGCAGGGCAATTGGGACGCCTCTCCAGCTGAGGCGGGAGACCAAGGGTCCCTTTCCACGTGCCACAGGAATTCTGGGACTCCTATCAAGTTCCACGAGGAATCAGGCATCGTCTCCTTGAGGCACTGATCTCCGTGTACCTCTGGAGTTTTCAAAGGATGTGAGGCCTCCGGTCGCGATGAGGTGGGGAACTAGGTTTTTCTCTGTGGTCTCCACAGGGGATTCAGACGTCCTTTCGTCTTGGGAGATGCAAGACGAGCCTGCATTCAAGTCACTCCAGCGATATCCGGCCTTATTTCAAGTCAGGACATCGCGGTGTCCATTCCACTTGAGGCCGCCAAATCAGGGTCCCTCTCACATACCTAGAACTGAGAGAAGCCTCCTCTTGAGGTGGTTGTGATAAGGTCGTATTTCTCTGGAGTCGAAGCCAGGTACTAACCTCTCATCTCAAGTTGATTTTGGTCCTCGGAGGTCTTTCGTGTTCCTACAGTGACCTCAGGATCCCTCTAGCCTTGAAACAGTTTTCTTGGGACTTCTCTAGAGTGCCATCAAGGTAATCAAGGCTCCTTTCCTGTGTGATGTGCAACACGAAATTGCTCTGCACGCAGTGCAGGGGAATCGGACCTCATCTCGCGGCGAGGGGGAAGTCTCATGGTTTTTCTCGAGTTGCGGCAGGAACCTGGGGTATATTACCGAGTTACGACGGGGATGGCCCTTCCACACACGTGTTTGTTCAGCGACGTCAGGACTCCTGGCTAGTTGCGAGGAACAACTCGGGATTCTCCACGAGGCTTGGCAGGGCAATTTTGACGCGTCTATAGCTGAGGCGGGAGACCAAGGGTCCCTTTCCACCTGCCACAGGAATCCTGGGTCTCCTATCAAGTTTCACGAGGAGTCAGGCATCGTCTCCTTTGGAGGCACTGATCTCCGCGTCCCTCTGGAGTTTTCAAAGGATGTGAGGCCTCCGGTCGCGATGAGGTGGGGAAATATGTCTTTCTCTCTGGTCTGCACAGGGGATTCAGACATCCTTTCGTTTTGGCACATGCAAGACGAGCCTGCATTCAAGTCACTGCAGGGATATCGGGCCTTATTTCGAGTCAGGGCATCGCGGTGTCCATTCCACTTGAGGCCACAAACTCAGGGTCCCTCTCACATACCTAGAGCTGAGAGAAGCCTCCTCTTGAGTTGCTTGTGGGAAGGTGGTATTCCTCTGGAGTCGAAGCCAGGGACTAACCTCTCATGTCGAGTTGAATTTTGGTCCTCGGAGCTCTTTCCTGTTTCTACAGTGACCTCAGGATCCCTCTAGCCTTGAAACAGTGTTCTTGGGGTTTCTCTGGAGTGCCATCAAGAAAATCAAGGCTCCTTTCATGTGTGATGTGCAACACGGAATTGCTCTGCACGCAGTGCAGGGGAATGGGGCCTCATCTCGTGGCGAGGGGGAAGTCTCATGGTTTTTCTCGAGTTGTGCCGGGAACCCGGGGTATATTTTCCAGTTACGACGGGGATGGCCCTTCCACACTCGTGTTTCTTCAGCGACGTCAGGACTCCTGCCTAGTTGCGAGGGACAACTCGGGATTTTCCTCGAGGCTTGGCAGGGCACTTGGGACGCCTCTCCAGCTGAGGCGGAAGACCAAGAGTCCCTTTCCACGTGCCACAGGAATCCTGGAACTCCTATCAAGTTTCAAGACGAGTCAGGCGTCGTCTCCTTTGGAGGCACTGATCTCCGCGTACCTCTCGAGTTTTCAAAGGATGTAAGGCTTCCGGTCGTGATGAGGTGGGGAACTAGGTCTTTCTGTGCGGTTTCCACAGAGGATTCAGACATCCTTTCCTCTTGGGAGATGCAAGACGAGCCGGCATTAAAGTCACTGCAGGGACATCCGGCCTTATTTCGAGTCAGGGCATGGCGGTGTAAATTCCACTTGAGGCCGCATACTCAGGGTCCCTCTCACATATCTAGAGCTGAGAGAAGCCTCCTCTTGAGGTGCTTGTGGTAAGGTGGTATTCCTCTGGAGCCGAAGCCAGGGACTAACCTCTCATCTCGAGTTGATTCTTGGTCCACGGAGCTCTTTCGTGTTGCTACAGTGACCTCAGGATCCCTCTAGCCTTGAAACAGTGTTCTTGGGGTTTCTCTGGAGTGCCATCAAGGAAATCAAGGCTCCTTTCACATGTGATGTGCAACACGGAATTGCTCTGCTCGCACTGCAGGGGAATTGGGCCTCATCTCGCGGCGAGGGGGAAGTCTCATGCTTTTTCTCGAGTTGCGGCCGGAACCTGGGGTATAATCTCGAGTTATGACGGGAATGGCCCTTCCACACAGATGTTTGTTCAGCGATGTCAGGACTCCTGCCTAGTTGCGAGGGACAACTCGGGATTCTCCTTGAGGCTTGGCAGGGCAATTGGGACGCCTCTCCAGCTGAGGCAGGAGACCAAGGGTCCCTTTCCACGTGTCACAGGAATCCTGGGACTCCTATCAAGTTTCACGAGGAGTCAGGAAACGTCTCCTTTGGAAGCACTGATCTCCGCGTACCTCTGGAGTTTTCAAAGGATGTGACGCCTTCCGTCGTGATGAGGTGGGGAACTAGGTCTTTCTCTGTGGTCTCCACAGGGGATTCAGACATCCTTTCATTTTGGGATATGCAAGACGTGCCTGCATTCAAGTCACTGCAGGGATATCCGGCCTTATTTCGAGTCACGGCATCGCGGTGTCAATTCCACTTGAGGCCACAAACTCTGGGTACCTCTCACATACCTAGAGCTGAGAGAAGCCTCCTGTTCAGGTGCTTGTGGTAAGGTGGTATTCCTCTGGAGTCCAAGCCAGGTACTAACCTCTCATCTCAAGTTGATTTTTGGTCCACGGAGCTCTTTCGTGTTGCTACAGTGACCTCAGGATCCCTCTAGCCATGAAACAGTGTTCTTGGGGTTTCTCTGGAGTGCCATCAAGGAAATCAAGGCTCCTTTCATGTGTGATGTGCAACACGGAATTGCTCTGCACGCAGTGCAGGGGAATCAGGCCTCATTTCGCGGCGAGGGGGAAGTCTCATGGTTTTTCTCGAGTTGCGGCGGGAACCTGGGGTATATTCTCGAGTTACGACGGGGATGGCCCTTCCACAGACGTGTTTGTTCAGCGACGTCAGGACTCCTGCCTAGTTGCGAGGGACAACTCGGGATTCTCCTCGAGGCTTGGCAGAGCAATTGGGAGGCCTCGCCAAATGAGGCGGGAGACCAAGGGTCCCTTTCCACGTGCCACAGAAATCCTGGGACTCCTATCAAGTTTCACGAGGAGTCAGGCATCGTCTCCTTTGGAGGCACTGATCTCCGCATACCTCTGGAGTTGTCAAAGGATGTGAGGCCTCCGGTCGCGATGAGGTGGGGAACTAGGTCTTTCTCTGTGGTCTCCACAGGGGATTCAGACATCCGTTCGTCTTGGAAGATGCAAGACGAGCCTGCATTCAAGTCACTGCAGGGATATCCGGAATTATTTCGAGTCAGCGCATCGTGGTGTCCATTCCACTTGAGGCCGCAAACTCAGGGTCCCTCTCACATACCTAGAGGTGAGAGAAGCCTCCTCTTGAGGTGCTTGTGGTAAGGTGGTATTCCTCTGGAGTCAAAGCCAGGGACTAACCTCTCATCTCGAGTTGATTTTTGGTCCTCGGAGCTCTTTTGTGTTGCTACAGTGACCTCAGGATCCCTCTAGTCTTGAAACAGTGTTCTTCGGGTTTCTCTGGAGTGCCATCAAGGAAATCAAGGCTCCTTTCATGTGTGATTTGCAACACGGAATTGCTCTGCACGCAGTGCAGGGGAATGGGGTCTCATCTCGCGACGAGGGGGAAGTCTCATGGTTTTTCTGGAGTTGTGGCGGGAACCCGGGTTATATTTTCGAGTTACGACGGGGATGGCACTTCGACACTCGTGTTTGTTCAGCGACGTCAGGACTCCTGCCTAGTTGCGAGGGACATCTCGGGATTCTCCTCGAGGCTTGGCAGGGCAATTGGGACGCCTCTCCAGCGGAGGCCGGAGACCAAGAGTCCCTTTCCACGTGCCACAGGAATCCTGGGACTCCTATCAAGTTTCAAGACGCGTCAGGCGTCGTCTCCTTTGGAGGCACTGATCTCCGCGTCCCTCTGGAGTTTTCAAAGGATGTGAGGCCTCCGGTCGCGATGAGGTGGGGAAATAGGTCTTTCTCTGTGGTCTCCACAGGGGATTCAGACATCCTTTCGTCTTGGGAGATGCAAGACGAGCCTACATTCAAGTCCCTGCAGGGATATCCGGCCTTATTTCGAGTCAGGGCATCGCGGTGTCAATTCCACTTGAGGCCGCAAACTCAGGGTCCCTCTCACATACCTAAAGCTGAGCAAACCTCCTCTTGAGGTGCTTCTTGAAAAGTGGTATTCCTCTGGAGTCGAAGCCAGGGACTAACCTCTCATCTCGAATTGATTTTTGCTCCAAAAAGCTCTTTCGTGTTGCTACAGTGACCTCAGATCCCTCCAGCCTTGAAACAGTGTTCTTGGGGTTTCTCTGGAGTGCCATCAAGGAATTCAAGGCTCCTTTCAAGTGTGATATGCAACACGGAATTGCTCTGCAAGCAGTGCAGGGGAATGGGGCCTCATCTCGCGGCGAGGGGAAGTCTCATGGTTTTTCTCGAGTTGTGGCGGGAACCCGGGGTATATTTTCAAGTTACGACGGGGATGGCCCTTCGACACTCGTGTTTGTTCAGCGACATCAGGACTCCTGCCTAGTTGCGAGGGACAACTCGGGATTCTCCTCGAGGCTTGGCAGGGCAATTGGGACGCCTCTCCAGCTGAGGCGGGAGACCAAGAGTCCCTTTCCACGTGCCACAGGAATCCTGGGACTCCAATCAAGTTTCAAGACGAGTCAGGCGTCGTCTCCTTTGGAGGCACTGATCTCCGCGTCCCTCTGGAGTTTTCAAAGGATGTGAGGCCTCCGGTCGCGATGAGGTGGGGAACTAGGTCTTTCTCTGTGGTCTCCACAGGGGATTCAGACATCCTTTCGTCTTGGGAGATGGAAGACGAGCCTGCATTCAAGTCACTGCAGGGATATCCGGCCTTATTTCGAGTCAGGGAATCGCGGTGTCCATTCCACGTGAGGCCGCAAACTCAGGGTCCCTCTCACATACCTAGAGCTGAGAGAAGCCTCCTCTTGAGGTGCTTCTGGTAAGGTGGTATTCCTCTGGAGTCGAAGACAGGGACTACCCTCTCATCTCGAATTGATTTTTGGTCCACGGAGATCTTTCGTGTTGCTACAGTGACCTCAGGATCCCTCTAGCCTTGAAACAGTGTTCTTGGGGTTTCTCAGGAGTGCCATCAAGGAAATCAAGTCTCCTTTCATGTGTGATGTGCAACACGGAATTGCTCTTCACGCAGTGCAGGGGAATCGGGCCTCATCTCGCGGCGAGGGGGAAGTCTCATAGTTTTTCTCGAGTTGCGGCGGGAACCTGGGGTATATTACCAATTTACGACGGGGATGGCCCTTCCACACACGTGTTTGTTCACCGACGTCAGGACTCCTGCCTAGTTGCGAGGGACAACTCGGGATGCTCCTCGAAGCTTGGCAGGGGATTTTGACGCGTCTATAGCTGAGGCGGGAGACCAAGGGTCCCTTTCCACGTGCCACAGGAATCCTGGGACTCCTATCAAGTTTCATGAGGAGTTAGGCATCGTCTCCTTTGGAGGCACTGATCTCCGAGTCCCTCTGGTGTTTCCAAAGGATGTGAGGCCTCCGGTCGCGATGAGGTGGGGAACTAGGTCTTTCTCTGCGGTTTCCACAGAGGATTCAGACACCCTTTCGTCTTGGGAGATTCAAGACGAGCCTGCATTCAAGTCACTGCAGGGATATCCGGCCTTATTTCGAGTCAGGGCATCTCGGTGTCCATTCCACTTGAGGCCGCAAACTCTGGGTCCCTCTCACATACCTAGAGCTGAGAGAAGCCTCCTCTTGCGGTGCTTGTGGGAAGGTGGTATTCCTCTGGAGTCGAAGCCAGGGACTAACCTCTCATCTCGAGTTGAATTTTGGTCCACGGAGATCTTTCGTGTTGCTACAGTGACCTCAGGATCCCTCTTCCCTTGAAACAGTATTCTTGGGGTTTCTCTGGAGTGCCATCAAGGAAATCAAGGCTCCTTTCCTGTGTGATGTGCAACACGGAATTGATCTGCACGCAGTGCAGGGGAATCGGGCCTCATCTCGCGGCGAGGGGAACGTCTCATGGTGTTTCTCGAGTTGCGGCGGGAACCTGGGCTATATTCTCGAGTTACGACGGGGATGGCCCTTTCACACACGTGTCTGTTCAGCGACGTCAGGACTCCTGCCTAGTTGCGAGGGACAACTCGGGATTCTCCTCGAGGCTTGGCAGGGCAATTGGGACGCCTCTCCAGCTGAGGCGGGAGACCAAGGGTCCCTTTCCACGTGCCACAGGAATCCTGGGACTCCTATCAAGTTTCACGATGAATCAGGCATCGTTTCCTTTGGATGCACTGATCTCCTCGTACCTCTGGAGTTTTCAAAGGATGTGAGGCATCCGGTCACGATGAGGTGGGGAACGAGGTCTTTCTCTTTGGTCTCCACAGGGGATTCAGAAATCCTTTCGTCTTGGGAGATGCAAGACGAGCCTGCATTCAAGTCACTGCAGGGATATCCGGCCTTATTTCGAGTCAGGGCATCGCGGTGTCCATTCCAAGTGAGGCCGCAAACTCTGGGTCCCTCTCACATACCTAGAGCTGAGAGAAGCCTCCTCTTGAGGTGCTTCTGGTAAGGTAGTATTTCTCTGGAGTCGATGCCAGGTACTAACCTCTCATCTCAAGTTGATTTTTGGGCACGGAGCTCTTTCGTGTTGCTACAGTGACCTCAGGATCCCTCTAGCCTTGAAACAGTGTTCTTGGGGTTTCCCTGGAGTGCCATCAAGGAATTCAAGGCTCCTTTCATGTGTGATGTGCAACACGGAATTTCTCTGCACGCAGTGCAGGGGAATCGGGCCTCATCTCGCGGCGAGGGGGAAGTCTCATGGTTTTTCTCGAGTTCCGGAGGGAATCTGGGGTATATTTTCGAGTTACGACGGGGATGGCCCTTCCACACACGTGTTTGTTCAGCGACGTCAGGACTCCTGCCTAGTTGCGAGGGACAACTCGGGATTCTCCTCGAGGCTTGGCAGGGCAATTGGGACGCGTTTCCATCTGAGGCGGGAGACCAAGGTTCCCTTTCCACGTGCCACAGGAATCCTGGGACTCCTATCAAGTTTCACGAGGAGTCAGGCATCGTCTCCTTTGGAGGCACTGATCTCCGAGTCCCTCTGGAGTTTTCAAAGGATGTGAGTCCTCCGGTCGCGATGAGGTGGGGAACTAGGTCTTTCTCTGTGGTCTCCACAGGGGATTCAGACATCCTTTCGTCTTGGGAGATGCAAGACGAGCCTGCATTCAAGTCACTGCAGGGATATCTGGCCTTATTTCGAGTCAGGGAATCGCGGTGTCCATTCCACTTGAGGCCACAATCTCAGGGTCCCTCTCACATACCTAGAGCTGAGAGAAGCTTCCTCTTGAGGTGCTTGTGGGAAGGTAGTATTCCTCTGGGTCGAAGCCAGGGACTAACCTCTCATCTCGAGTTGATTTTTGGTCCACGGAGCTCTTTCGTGTTGCTACAGTGACCTCAGGTTCCCTCTAGCCTTGAAACAGTGTTCTTGGGGTTTCTCTGGAGTGCCATCAAGGAAATCAAGGCTCCTTTCATGTGTGATGTGCAACACGGAATTGCTCTTCACGCAGTGCAGGGGAATCGGGCCTCATCTCACGGCGAGGCGGAAGTCTCATAGTTTTTCTCGAGTTGCGGCGGGAACCTAGGGTATATTACCAATTTACGACGGGGATGGGCCTTCCACACACGTGTTTGTTCAGCGACGTCAGGACTCCTGCCTAGTTGCGAGGGACAACTCTGAATTCTCCTCGAGGCTTGGCAGCGCAATTTTGACGCGGCTATAGCTGAGGCGGGAGACCAAGGGTCCCTTTTCACGTGCCACAGGAATCCTGGGACTCCTATCAAGTTTCACGAGGAGTCAGGCATCGTCTCCTTTGAAGGCACTGATCTCCGAGTCCCTCTGGTGTTTCCAAAGGATGTGAGGCCTCCGGTCACGATGAGGTGGGGAACTAGGTCTTTCTCTGCGGTTTCCACAGAGGATTCAGACATCCTTTCGTCTTGGGAGATTCAAGACGAGCCTGCATTCAAGTCACTGCAGGGATATCCGGCCTTATTTCGAGTCAGGGCATCGCAGTGTCCATTCCACTTGAGGCCGCAAAATCAGGGTCCCTCTCACATACCTAGAGCTGAGAGAAGCCTCCTCTTGCGGTGCTTGTGGTAAGGTGGTATTCCTCTGGAGTCGAAGCCAGGGACTAACCTCTCATCTCGAGTTGATTTTTGGTCCACGGAGATCTTTCGTGTTGCTAGAGTGACCTCAGGATCCCTCTTCCCTTGAAACAGTGCTCTTGGGGTTTCTCTGGAGTGCCATCAAGGAAATCAAGGCTCCATTCCTGTGTGATGTGCAACACGGAATTGATCTGCACGCAGTGCAGGGGAATCGGGCCACATCTCACGGCGAGGGGAACGTCTCATGGTGTTTCTCGAGTTGCGGCGGGAACCTGGGGTATATTCTCGAGTTAAGACGGGGATGGCCCTTCCACAAACGTGTCTGTTCAGCGACGTCAGGACTCCTGCCTAGTTGCGAGGGACAACTCGGGATTCTCCTCGAGGCTTGGCAGGGCAATTGGGAGGCCTCTCCAGCTGAGGCGGGAGACCAAGGGTCCCTTTCCACATGCCACAGAAATCCTGGGACTCCTATCAAGTTTCACGATGAGTCAGGCATCGTTTCCTTTGGAGGCACTGATCTCCTCGTACCTCTGGAGTTTTCAAAGGATGTGAGGCCTCCGGTCGCGATGAGGTGTGGAACGAGGTCTTTCTCTTTGGTCTCCACAGGGGATTCAGACACCCTTTCGTCTTGGGAGATGCAAGACGAGCCTGCATTCAAGTCACTGCAGGGATATTCGGCCTTATTTCGAGTCAGGGCATCGCGGTGTCCATTCCAAGTGAGGCCGCTAACTCTGGGTGCCTCTCACATACCTAGAGCTGAGAGAAGCCTCCTCTTGAGGTGCTTCTGGTAAGGTGGTATTTCTCTGGAGTCGAAACCAGGTACTAACCTCGCATCTCAAGTTGATTTTTGGTCCACGGAGCTCTTTCCTGTTGCTACAGTGACCTCAGGATCCCTCTAGCCTTGAAACAGTGTTCTTGGGGTTCTCTGGAGTGCGATCAAGGAATTCAAGGCTCCTTTCATGTGTGATGTGCAACACGGAATTGCTCTGCACGCAGTGCAGGGGAATCGGGCCTCATCTCATGGCGAGGGGGAAGTCTCATGGTTTTTCTCGAGTTGTGGCGGGAATCTGGGGTATATTCTCAAGTTACGACGGGGATGGCCCTTCCACACACGTGTTTGTTCAGCGACGTCAGGACTCCTGCCTAGTTGCGAGGGACAACTCGGGATTCTCCACGAGACTTGGCAGGGCATTTGGGACGCCTCTCAAGCTGAGTCGGGAGACCAAGGGTCCCTTTCCACGTGCCACAGGAATCCTGGGACTCCTATCAAGTTTCACGAGGAGTCAGGCATCGTCTCCTTTGGAGGCACTGATCTCCGAGTCCCTCTGGAGTTTTCAAAGTATGTGAGGCCTCCGGTCGCGATGAGGTGGGGAACTAGGTCTTTCTCTGCGGTTTCCACAGAGGATTCAGACATCCTTTCGTCTTGGGAGATTCAAGACGAGCCTGCATTCAAGTCACTGCAGGGATATCCGGCCTTATTTCGAGTCAGGGCATCTCGGTGTCCATTCCACGTGAGGCCGCAAAATCTGGGTCCCTCTCACATACTTAGAGCTGAGAGAAGCCTCCTCTTGAGGTGCTTGTGGTAAGGTGGTATTCCTCTGGAGTCGAAGCCAGGGACTAACCTCTCATCTCGAGTTAATTTTTGGTCCACGGAGATCTTTCGTGTTGCTCCAGTGACCTCAGGATCCCTCTAGCCTTGAAACAGTGTTCTTGGGGTTTCTCTGAAGTGCCATCAAGGAAATCAAGGCTCCTTTCATGTGTGATGTGCAAAACGGATTTGCTCTGCACTCAGTACAGGGGAATCCGGCCTCATCTCGCGGCGAGGGGGAAGTCTCATGGTTTTTCTCGAGTTGCGGCAGGAACCTGGGGTAAACTACCGAGTTACGACGGGGATGGCCCTTCCACACACGTTTTTGTTCAGCGACGTCAGGACTCCTGCCTAGTTGCGAGGGACAACTAGGGATTCTCCATGAGGCTTGGCAGGGCAATTTTGACGCGTCTATAGCTGAGTCGGGAGACCAAGGGTCCCTTTCCACGTGCCACAGGAATCCTGGGACTCCTATCAACTTTCACGAGGAGTCAGGCATTGTCTCCTTTGGAGGCACTAATCTCCGCGTTTCTCTGGAGTTTTCAAAGGATGTGAGGCCTCCGGTCGCGATGAGGTGGGGAACTAGGTCTTTCTCTGCAGTTTCCACAGAGGATTCAGACATCCTTTCCTCTTGGGAGATGCAAGACGAGCCCGCATTCAAGTCACTGCAGGGATATCTGGCCTTATTTCGAGTCAGGGCATCGCGGTATCCATTCCACTGAGACCTCCAACTTAGGGTCCCTCTCACATACCTAGAGCTGAGAAGCCTCCTCTTGAGGTGCTTGTGGGAAGGTGGTATTCCTCTGGAGTCGAAGCCAGGGACTAACCTCTCATCTCGAGTTGATTCTTGGTCCTTGGAGCTCTTTCGTGTTCCTACAGTGACCTCAGGATCCCTCTAGCCTTGAAACAGTGTTCTTGGGGTTTCTCTGGAGTGCCATCAATGAAATCAAGGCTCCATCCATGTGTGATGTGCAACACGGAATTGCTCTGCACGCAGTGCAGTGGAATCGGGCCTCATCTCGCGGCGAGGGGGAAGTCTCAGAGTTTTCTCGAGTTGCGGCGGGAACCTTGGGTATATTACCAAGTTACGACGCGGATGGCCCTTCCACACACGTGTTTGTTCAGCGACATCAGGACTCCTGCCTAGTTGCGAGGGACAACTCGGGATTCTCCTCGAGGCTTGGCAGGGCAATTGGGACGCCTCTCCAGCTGAGGCGGGAGACCAAGAGTCCCTTTCCACGTGCCACAGGAATCCTGAGACTCCAATCAAGTTTCAAGACGAGTCAGGCGTCATCTCCTTTGGAGGCACTGATCTCCGCGTCCCTCTGGAGTTTTCAAAGGATGTGAGGCCTCCGGTCGCGATGAGGTGGGGAACTAGGTCTTTCTCTGTGGTCTTCACAGGGGATTCAGACATCCTTTCGTCTTGGGAGATGCAAGACGAGCCTGCATTCAAGTCACTGCAGGGATATCTGGCCTTATTTCGAATCAGGGCATCGCGGGGTCAATTCCACTTGAGGCCGCAAACTCAGGGTCCCTCTCACATACCTAGAGCTGAGAGAAGCCTCCTCTTGAGGTGCTTGTTGAAAAGTGGTATTCCTCTGGAGTCGAAGCCAGGGACTAACCTCTCATCTCGAGTTGATTTTGGGTCCACGGAGCTCTTTCGTGTTGTTACAGTGACCTCAGGATCCCTCTAGCCTTGAAACAGTGTTCTTGGGCTTTCTCTGGAGTGCCATCAAGGAAATCAAGGCTCCTTTCTTGTGTGATGTGCAACACGAAATTGCTCTGCACGCAGTGCAGGGGAATCGGGCCTCATCTCGCAGCGAGGGGGAAGTCTCATGGTTTTTCTCGAGTTGCGGCGGGAACCTGGGGTATATTCTCGAGTTACGACGGGGATGGCCCTTCCACACACGTGTTTGTTCAGCGACGTCAGGACTCCTGCCTAGTTGCGAGGGACAACTCGGGATTCTCCTCGAGGCTTGGCAGGGCAATTGGGACACCTCTCCAGCTGAGGCGGGAGACCAAGGATCCCTTTCCACGTGCCACAGGAATCCTGGGACTCCTATCAAGTTTCACGAGGATTCAGGCATCGTCTTCTTTGGAGGCACTGATCTCCGCGTCCCTCTGGAGTTTTCAAAGGATGTGAGGCCTCCGGTCGCGATGAGTTGGGGAACTATGTCTTTCTCTGCTGTTTCCACAGAGGATTCAGACATCCTTTCGTCTTGGGAGATGCAAGACAAGGCTGCATTCAAGTCACTGCAGTTATATTCGGCCTTATTTCGAATCAGCGCATTGCGGTGTCCATTCCACTTGAGGCCTCCAACTCAGGGTCCCTCTCACATACCTAGAGCTGAGAGAAGCCTCCTCTTGAGGTGGTTGTGATAAGGTCGTATTTCTCTGGAGTCGAAGCCAGGTACTAACCTCTCATCTCAAGTTGATTTTTGGTCCTCGGAGCTCTTCGTGTTGCTACAGTGACCTCAGGATCCATCTAGCCTTGAAACAGTTTTCTTGGGGTTTCTCTGGAGTGCCATCAAGGTAATCAAGGCTACTTTCCTGTGTGATGTGCAACACGGAATTGCTCTGCACGCAGTGCAGGGGAATCGGGCCTCATCTCGCTGCGAGGGGGAAGTGTCATGGTTTTTCTCGAGTTGCGGCGGGAACCTGGGGTATATTCTCGAGTTACGACGGGGATGGCCCTTCCACACACGTGTTTGTTCAGCGACGTCAGGACTCCTGCCTAGTTGAGAGGGACAACTCGGGATTCTCCACGAGGCTTGGCAGGGCAATTTTGACGCGTCTATAGCTGAGGCGGAAGACCAAGGGTCCCTTTCCACGTGCCACAGGAATCCTGGGACTCCTATCAAGTTTCACGAGGAGTCAGGCATCGTCTCCTTTGGAGGCAATGATCTCCGCGTCCCTCTGGAGTTTTCAAAGGATGTGAGGCCTCCGGTCGCGATGAGGTGGGGAAATAGGTCTTTCTCTGTTGTCTCTACAGGGGATGCAGACATCCGTTCGTCTTGGGAGATGGAAGACGAGCCTGCATTCAAGTCACTGCAGGGATATCCGACCTTATTTGGAGTCAAGGAATCGCGGTGTCCATTCCACGTTAGACCGCAAACTCAGGGTCCCTCTCACATACCTAGAGCTGAGAGAAGCCTCCTCTTGAGGTGCTTGTGGTAAGGTGGTATTCCTCTGGAGTCGAAGCCAGGAACTAACCTCTCATCTCGAGTTGATTTTGGGTCCACGGAGCTCTTTCGTGTTGCTACAGTGACCTCAGGATCCCTCTAGCCCTGAAACAGTGTTCTTGTGGTTTCTCTGGAGTGCCATCAAGGAAATCAAGGCTCCTTTCATGTGTGATGTGCAACACGGAATTGATCTGCACGCAGTGCAGTGGAATCGGGCCTCATCTCGCGGCGAGGGGGAAGTCTCATGGTTTTCCTCGAGTTCCGGAGGGAATCTGGGGTATATTCTAGCGTTACGACGGGGATAGCCCTTCCACCCACGTGTTTGTTCAGCGACGTCAGGACTCCTGCCTAGTTGCAAGGGACAACTCGGGATTCTCCTCGAAGCTTGGCAGGGCAATTGGAACGCCTCTTCAGCTGAGGCAGGAGACCAAGGTTCCCTTTCCACGTGCGACAGGAATCCTGGGACTCCTATCAAGTTTCACGAGGAGTCAGGCATCGTCTCCTTTGGAGGCACTGATCTCCGCGTCCCTCTGGAGTTTTCAAAGTATGTGAGGCCTCCGGTCGCGATGAGGTGGGGAACTAGGTCTTTCTCTGCGGTTTCCACAGAGAATGCAGACATCCTTTCGTCTTGGGAGATTCAAGACGAGCCTGCATTCAAGTCACTGCAGGGATATCCGGCCTTATTTCGAGTCAGGGCATCGCGGTGTCCATTCCACTTGAGGCCGCAAACTCAGGGTCCCTCTCACATACCTAGAGCTGAGAGAAGCCTCCTCTTGAGGTGCTTGTGGTAAGGTGGTATTCCTCTGGAGTCGAAGCCAGGGAATAACCTCTCATCTCGAGTTGATTTTTGGTCCACGGAGCTCTTTCGTGTGGCTACAGTGACCTCAGGATCCCTCTAGCCTTGAAACAGTGTTCTTGGGGTTTCTCTGGAGTGCCATCAAGGAAATCAAGGCTCCTTTCATGTGTGATGTTCAACACGGAATTGCTCTGCACGCAGTGCAGGGGAATCGGGCCTCATCTCGCGGCGAGGGGGAAGTCTCATAGTTTTTCTCGAATTGCGGCGGGAAGCTGGGGTATATTCTCGAGTTACGACGGGAATGGCCCTTCCACCCACGTGTTTGTTCAGCCACGTCAGGACTCCTGCCTAGTTGCGAGGGACAACTCGGGATTCTCCTCGAGGCTTGACAGGGCAATTGGGACCCCTCTGCAGCTGAAGCGGGAGACCAAAGGTCCATTTCCACGTGCCACAGGAATCCTGGGACTCCTATCAAGTTTCACGAGGAGTCAGGCATCGTCTCCTTTGGAGGCACTGATCTCCGTGTACCTCTGGAGTTTTCAAAGGATGTGAGGCCTCCGGTCGCGATGAGGTCGGGAACTAGGTCTTTCTCTGTGGTCTCCACAGGGGATTCAGACATCCTTTCGTCTTGGGAGATGCAAGACGAGCCTGCATTCAAGTCACTGCAGGGATATCCGGCCTTATTTCGAGTCAGGGCATCGCGGTGTCCATTCCACTTGAGGCCGCAAAATCAGGGTCCCTCTCACATACCTAAAGCTGAGAGAAGCCTTCTTTTGAGGTGCTTGTGGTAAGGTGTTATTCCTCTGGAGTCGAAGCCAGGGACTAACCTCTCATCTCGAGTTGATTTTTTGTCCTCGGAGCTCTTTCGTGTGGCTGCAGTGACCTCAGGATCCCTCTAGCCTTGAAACAGTGTTCTTGGGGATTCTCTGGAGTGCCATCAAGGAAATCAAGGCTCCTTTCATGTGTGATGTGCAACACGGAATTGCTCTGCAAGCAGTGCAGGGGAATCAGGCCTCATCTCGCGGCGAGGGGGAAGTCTCATGGTTTTTCTCGAGTTGCGGCGGGAACCTGGGGTATATTCTCGAGTTACGACGGGGATGGCCCTTCCACCCACGTGTTTGTTCAGCGACGTCAGGACTCCTGCCCAGTTGCGAGGGACAACTCGGGATTCTCCTCGAGGCTTGGCAGGGCAATTGGGACGCCTCTCCAGCAGAGGCGGGAGACCAAGGGTCCCTTTCCACGTGCCACAGGAATCCTGGGACTCCTATCAAGTTTCACGAGGAGTCAGGCATCGTCTCCTTTGGAGGCACTGATCTCCGCGTACCTCTGGAGTTTTCAAAGGATGGGAGGCCTCCGGTCGCGATGAGATGGGGAACTAATTGTTTCTCTATGGTCTCCATAGGGGATTCAGGCATCCTTTCATCTTGGGAGATGCAAGACGAGCCTGCATTCAAGTCACTGCAGGGATATCCGGCCTTATTTCGAGTCAGGGCATGGCGGTGTCCATTCGACTTGAGGCCGCAAATTCAGGGTCCCTCTCACATACCTAGAGCTGAGAGAAGTCTCCTCTTGAGGTGCTTGTGGTAAGGTGGTATTCCTCTGGAGTCGAAGCCAGCGACTAACCTCTCATCTCCAGTTGACTTTTGGTCCACAGAGCTCTTTCGTGTTGTTACAGTGACCTCAGGATCCCTCTAGCCTTTAAACAGTGTTCTTGGGGATTCTCTGGAGTGCCATCAAGGAAATCAAGGCTCCTTTCATGTTTGATGTGTAACACGGAATTGCTCTGCATGCAGTGCAGGGGAATCGGGCCTCATCTCGCAGCGAGGGGGAAGTCTCATGGTTTTTCTCGAGTTGTGGCGGGAACCTGGGGTATATTCTCGAGTTACGACGGGGATGGCCCTTCCACCCAAGTGTTTGTTCAGCGAAGTCAGGACTCCTGCCTAGTTGCGAGGGACAACTCGGGATTCTCCTCGAGGCTTGGCTGGGCAATTGAGACGCCTCTCCAGCTGAGGTGGGCGACCAAGGGTCCCTTTCCACGTGCCACAGGAATCCTGGGACTCCTATCAAGTTTCACGAGGAGTCAGGCATCGTCTCCTTTGGAGGCACTGATCTCCGCGTACCTCTGGAGTTTTCAAAGGATGTGAGGCCTCCGGTCGCGATGAGGTGGGGAAGTAGGTCTTTTTCTGTGGTCTCCACAGGGGATTCAGACATACTTTCATCTTGGGAGATGCAAGACGTGCCTGCATTCAAGTCACTGCAGGGATATCCGGCCTTATTTTGAGTCAGGGCATCGCGGTGTCCATTCCACTTGAGGCCGCAAACTCAGGGTCATTCTCACATACCTAGAGCTGAGAGAAGCCTCCTCTTCAGGTGCTTGTGGTAAGGTGGTATTCCTGTGGAGTCGAAGCCAGGGACTAACCTCTCATCTCGAGTTGATTTTTGCTCCACGGAGCTCTTTCGTGTTGCTACAGTGACCTCAGGATCCCTCTAGCCTTGAAACAGTGTTCTTGGGGTTTCTCTGCAGTGCCATCAAGGAAATCAAGGCTCCTTTCCTGTGTGATGTGCAACACGGAATTGCTCTGCATGCAGTGCAGGAGAATCGAGCCTCATCTCGCGGCGAGGGGGAAGTCTCATGGTTTTTCTCGAGTTGCGGAGGGACCCTGGGGTATATTCTCGAGTTATGACGGGGATGGCCCTTCCACACACGTGTTTGTTCAGCGACTTCAAGACTCCTGCTTAGTTGCGAGGGACAACTCGGGATTCTCCTCGAGGATTGACAGGGCAATTGGGACGCCTCTCCAGCTGAGGCGGTAGACCAAGGGTCCCTTTCCACGTGCCACAGGAATCCTGGGACTCCTATCAAGTTTCACGAGGAGTCAGGCATCCTCTCCTTTGGAGGCACTGATCTCCGCGTACCTCTGGAGTTTTCAAAGGATGTGAGTCCTCCGGTCGCGATGAGGTGGGGAACTAGGTCTTTCTCTGTGGTCTCCACAGGGGATTCAGACATCCTTTCGTCTTGGGAGATGCAAGACGAGCCTGCATTCAAGTCACTGCAGGGATATCTGGCCTTATTTCGAGTCAGGGAATCGCGGTGTCCATTCCACTTGAGGCCACAATCTCAGGGTCCCTCTCACATACCTAGAGGTGAGAGAAGCTTCCTCTTGAGGTGCTTGTGGGAAGGTAGTATTCCTCTGGGTCGAAGCCAGGGACTAACCTCTCATCTCGAGTTGATTTTTGGTCCACGGAGCTCTTTCGTGTTGCTACAGTGACCTCAGGTTCCCTCTAGCCTTGAAACAGTGTTCTTGGGGTTTCTCTGGAGTGCCATCAAGGAAATCAAGGCTCCTTTCATGTGTGATGTGCAACACGGAATTGCTCTTCACGCAGTGCAGGGGAATCGGGCCTCATCTCACGGCGAGGCGGAAGTCTCATAGTTTTTCTCGAGTTGCGGCGGGAACCTAGGGTATATTACCAATTTACGACGGGGATGGGCCTTCCACACACGTGTTTGTTCAGCGACGTCAGGACTCCTGCCTAGTTGCGAGGGACAACTCGGAATTCTCCTCGAGGCTTGGCAGCGCAATTTTGACGCGGCTATAGCTGAGGCGGGAGACCAAGGGTCCCTTTTCACGTGCCACAGGAATCCTGGGACTCCTATCAAGTTTCACGAGGAGTCAGGCATCGTCTCCTTTGAAGGCACTGATCTCCGAGTCCCTCTGGTGTTTCCAAAGGATGTGAGGCCTCCGGTCACGATGAGGTGGGGAACTAGGTCTTTCTCTGCGGTTTCCACAGAGGATTCAGACATCCTTTCGTCTTGGGAGATTCAAGACGAGCCTGCATTCAAGTCACTGCAGGGATATCCGGCCTTATTTCGAGTCAGGGCATCTCGGTGTCCATTCCACTTGAGGCCGTAAACTCTGGGTCCCTCTCACATACCTAGAGCTGAGAGAAGCCTCCTCTTGCGGTGCTTGTGGTAAGGTGGTATTCCTCTGGAGTCGAAGCCAGGGACTAACCTCTCATCTCGAGTTGATTTTTGGTCCACGGAGATCTTTCGTGTTGCTAGAGTGACCTCAGGATCCCTCTTCCCTTGAAACAGTGCTCTTGGGGTTTCTCTGGAGTGCCATCAAGGAAATCAAGGCTCCATTCCTGTGTGATGTGCAACACGGAATTGATCTGCACGCAGTGCAGGGGAATCGGGCCACATCTCACGGCGAGGGGAACGTCTCATGGTGTTTCTCGAGTTGCGGCGGGAACCTGGGGTATATTCTCGAGTTAAGACGGGGATGGCCCTTCCACAAACGTGTCTGTTCAGCGACGTCAGGACTCCTGCCTAGTTGCGAGGGACAACTCGGGATTCTCCTCGAGGCTTGGCAGGGCAATTGGGAGGCCTCTCCAGCTGAGGCGGGAGACCAAGGGTCCCTTTCCACATGCCACAGAAATCCTGGGACTCCTATCAAGTTTCACGATGAGTCAGGCATCGTTTCCTTTGGAGGCACTGATCTCCTCGTACCTCTGGAGTTTTCAAAGGATGTGAGGCCTCCGGTCGCGATGAGGTGTGGAACGAGGTCTTTCTCTTTGGTCTCCACAGGGGATTCAGACACCCTTTCGTCTTGGGAGATGCAAGACGAGCCTGCATTCAAGTCACTGCAGGGATATTCGGCCTTATTTCGAGTCAGGGCATCGCGGTGTCCATTCCAAGTGAGGCCGCTAACTCTGGGTGCCTCTCACATACCTAGAGCTGAGAGAAGCCTCCTCTTGAGGTGCTTCTGGTAAGGTGGTATTTCTCTGGAGTCGAAACCAGGTACTAACCTCGCATCTCAAGTTGATTTTTGGTCCACGGAGCTCTTTCCTGTTGCTACAGTGACCTCAGGATCCCTCTAGCCTTGAAACAGTGTTCTTGGGGTTCTCTGGAGTGCGATCAAGGAATTCAAGGCTCCTTTCATGTGTGATGTGCAACACGGAATTGCTCTGCACGCAGTGCAGGGGAATCGGGCCTCATCTCATGGCGAGGGGGAAGTCTCATGGTTTTTCTCGAGTTGTGGCGGGAATCTGGGGTATATTCTCAAGTTACGACGGGGATGGCCCTTCCACACACGTGTTTGTTCAGCGACGTCAGGACTCCTGCCTAGTTGCGAGGGACAACTCGGGATTCTCCACGAGACTTGGCAGGGCATTTGGGACGCCTCTCAAGCTGAGTCGGGAGACCAAGGGTCCCTTTCCACGTGCCACAGGAATCCTGGGACTCCTATCAAGTTTCACGAGGAGTCAGGCATCGTCTCCTTTGGAGGCACTGATCTCCGAGTCCCTCTGGAGTTTTCAAAGTATGTGAGGCCTCCGGTCGCGATGAGGTGGGGAACTAGGTCTTTCTCTGCGGTTTCCACAGAGGATTCAGACATCCTTTCGTCTTGGGAGATTCAAGACGAGCCTGCATTCAAGTCACTGCAGGGATATCCGGCCTTATTTCGAGTCAGGGCATCTCGGTGTCCATTCCACGTGAGGCCGCAAAATCTGGGTCCCTCTCACATACTTAGAGCTGAGAGAAGCCTCCTCTTGAGGTGCTTGTGGTAAGGTGGTATTCCTCTGGAGTCGAAGCCAGGGACTAACCTCTCATCTCGAGTTAATTTTTGGTCCACGGAGATCTTTCGTGTTGCTCCAGTGACCTCAGGATCCCTCTAGCCTTGAAACAGTGTTCTTGGGGTTTCTCTGAAGTGCCATCAAGGAAATCAAGGCTCCTTTCATGTGTGATGTGCAACACGGATTTGCTCTGCACTCAGTACAGGGGAATCCGGCCTCATCTCGCGGCGAGGGGGAAGTCTCATGGTTTTTCTCGAGTTGCGGCAGGAACCTGGGGTAAACTACCGAGTTACGACGGGGATGGCCCTTCCACACACGTTTTTGTTCAGCGACGTCAGGACTCCTGCCTAGTTGCGAGGGACAACTAGGGATTCTCCATGAGGCTTGGCAGGGCAATTTTGACGCGTCTATAGCTGAGTCGGGAGACCAAGGGTCCCTTTCCACGTGCCACAGGAATCCTGGGACTCCTATCAACTTTCACGAGGAGTCAGGCATTGTCTCCTTTGGAGGCACTAATCTCCGCGTTTCTCTGGAGTTTTCAAAGGATGTGAGGCCTCCGGTCGCGATGAGGTGGGGAACTAGGTCTTTCTCTGTGGTCTCCACAGAGGATTCAGACATCCTTTCCTCTTGGGAGATGCAAGACGAGCCCGCATTCAAGTCACTGCAGGGATATCTGGCCTTATTTCGAGTCAGGGCATCGCGGTATCCATTCCACTGAGACCTCCAACTTAGGGTCCCTCTCACATACCTAGAGCTGAGAAGCCTCCTCTTGAGGTGCTTGTGGGAAGGTGGTATTCCTCTGGAGTCGAAGCCAGGGACTAACCTCTCATCTCGAGTTGATTCTTGGTCCTTGGAGCTCTTTCGTGTTCCTACAGTGACCTCAGGATCCCTCTAGCCTTGAAACAGTGTTCTTGGGGTTTCTCTGGAGTGCCATCAATGAAATCAAGGCTCCATCCATGTGTGATGTGCAACACGGAATTGCTCTGCACGCAGTGCAGTGGAATCGGGCCTCATCTCGCGGCGAGGGGGAAGTCTCAGAGTTTTCTCGAGTTGCGGCGGGAACCTTGGGTATATTACCAAGTTACGACGCGGATGGCCCTTCCACACACGTGTTTGTTCAGCGACATCAGGACTCCTGCCTAGTTGCGAGGGACAACTCGGGATTCTCCTCGAGGCTTGGCAGGGCAATTGGGACGCCTCTCCAGCTGAGGCGGGAGACCAAGAGTCCCTTTCCACGTGCCACAGGAATCCTGAGACTCCAATCAAGTTTCAAGACGAGTCAGGCGTCATCTCCTTTGGAGGCACTGATCTCCGCGTCCCTCTGGAGTTTTCAAAGGATGTGAGGCCTCCGGTCGCGATGAGGTGGGGAACTAGGTCTTTCTCTGTGGTCTTCACAGGGGATTCAGACATCCTTTCGTCTTGGGAGATGCAAGACGAGCCTGCATTCAAGTCACTGCAGGGATATCTGGCCTTATTTCGAATCAGGGCATCGCGGGGTCAATTCCACTTGAGGCCGCAAACTCAGGGTCCCTCTCACATACCTAGAGCTGAGAGAAGCCTCCTCTTGAGGTGCTTGTTGAAAAGTGGTATTCCTCTGGAGTCGAAGCCAGGGACTAACCTCTCATCTCGAGTTGATTTTGGGTCCACGGAGCTCTTTCGTGTTGTTACAGTGACCTCAGGATCCCTCTAGCCTTGAAACAGTGTTCTTGGGCTTTCTCTGGAGTGCCATCAAGGAAATCAAGGCTCCTTTCTTGTGTGATGTGCAACACGAAATTGCTCTGCACGCAGTGCAGGGGAATCGGGCCTCATCTCACGGCGAGGGGGAAGTCTCATGGTTTTTCTCGAGTTGCGGCGGGAACCTGGGGTATATTCTCGAGTTACGACGGGGATGGCCCTTCCACACACGTGTTTGTTCAGCGACGTCAGGACTCCTGCCTAGTTGCGAGGGACAACTCGGGATTCTCCTCGAGGCTTGGCAGGGCAATTGGGACACCTCTCCAGCTGAGGCGGGAGACCAAGGATCCCTTTCCACGTGCCACAGGAATCCTGGGACTCCTATCAAGTTTCACGAGGATTCAGGCATCGTCTTCTTTGGAGGCACTGATCTCCGCGTCCATCTGGAGTTTTCAAAGGATGTGAGGCCTCCGGTCGCGATGAGTTGGGGAACTATGTCTTTCTCTGCTGTTTCCACAGAGGATTCAGACATCCTTTCGTCTTGGGAGATGCAAGACAAGGCTGCATTCAAGTCACTGCAGTTATATTCGGCCTTATTTCGAATCAGCGCATTGCGGTGTCCATTCCACTTGAGGCCTCCAACTCAGGGTCCCTCTCACATACCTAGAGCTGAGAGAAGCCTCCTCTTGAGGTGGTTGTGATAAGGTCGTATTTCTCTGGAGTCGAAGCCAGGTACTAACCTCTCATCTCAAGTTGATTTTTGGTCCTCGGAGCTCTTTCGTGTTGCTACAGTGACCTCAGGATCCATCTAGCCTTGAAACAGTTTTCTTGGGGTTTCTCTGGAGTGCCATCAAGGTAATCAAGGCTACTTTCCTGTGTGATGTGCAACACGGAATTGCTCTGCACGCAGTGCAGGGGAATCGGGCCTCATCTCGCGGCGAGGGGGAAGTGTCATGGTTTTTCTCGAGTTGCGGCGGGAACCTGGGGTATATTCTCGAGTTACGACGGGGATGGCCCTTCCACACACGTGTTTGTTCAGCGACGTCAGGACTCCTGCCTAGTTGAGAGGGACAACTCGGGATTCTCCACGAGGCTTGGCAGGGCAATTTTGACGCGTCTATAGCTGAGGCGGAAGACCAAGGGTCCCTTTCCACGTGCCACAGGAATCCTGGGACTCCTATCAAGTTTCACGAGGAGTCAGGCATCGTCTCCTTTGGAGGCAATGATCTCCGCGTCCCTCTGGAGTTTTCAAAGGATGTGAGGCCTCCGGTCGCGATGAGGTGGGGAAATAGGTCTTTCTCTGTTGTCTCTACAGGGGATGCAGACATCCGTTCGTCTTGGGAGATGGAAGACGAGCCTGCATTCAAGTCACTGCAGGGATATCCGACCTTATTTGGAGTCACGGAATCGCGGTGTCCATTCCACGTTAGACCGCAAACTCAGGGTCCCTCTCACATACCTAGAGCTGAGAGAAGCCTCCTCTTGAGGTGCTTGTGGTAAGGTGGTATTCCTCTGGAGTCGAAGCCAGGAACTAACCTCTCATCTCGAGTTGATTTTGGGTCCACGGAGCTCTTTCGTGTTGCTACAGTGACCTCAGGATCCCTCTAGCCCTGAAACAGTGTTCTTGTGGTTTCTCTGGAGTGCCATCAAGGAAATCAAGGCTCCTTTCATGTGTGATGTGCAACACGGAATTGATCTGCACGCAGTGCAGTGGAATCGGGCCTCATCTCGCGGCGAGGGGGAAGTCTCATGGTTTTCCTCGAGTTCCGGAGGGAATCTGGGGTATATTCTAGCGTTACGACGGGGATAGCCCTTCCACACACGTTTTTGTTCAGCGACGTCAGGACTCCTGCCTAGTTGCAAGGGACAACTCGGGATTCTCCTCGAAGCTTGGCAGGGCAATTGGAACGCCTCTTCAGCTGAGGCAGGAGACCAAGGTTCCCTTTCCACGTGCGACAGGAATCCTGGGACTCCTATCAAGTTTCACGAGGAGTCAGGCATCGTCTCCTTTGGAGGCACTGATCTCTGCGTCCCTCTGGAGTTTTCAAAGTATGTGAGGCCTCCGGTCGCGATGAGGTGGGGAACTAGGTCTTTCTCTGCGGTTTCCACAGAGAATGCAGACATCCTTTCGTCTTGGGAGATTCAAGACGAGCCTGCATTCAAGTCACTGCAGGGATATCCGGCCTTATTTCGAGTCAGGGCATATCGGTGTCCATTCCACTTGAGGCCGCAAACTCTGGGTCCCTCTCACATACCTAGAGCTGAGAGAAGCCTCCTCTTGAGGTGCTTGTGGTAAGGTGGTATTCCTCTGGAGTCGAAGCCAGGGAATAACCTCTCATCTCGAGTTGATTTTTGGTCCACGGAGCTCTTTCGTGTGGCTACAGTGACCTCAGGATCCCTCTAGCCTTGAAACAGTGTTCTTGGGGTTTCTCTGGAGTGCCATCAAGGAAATCAAGGCTCCTTTCATGTGTGATGTGCAACACGGAATTGCTCTGCACGCAGTGCAGGGGAATCGGGCCTCATCTCGCGGCGAGGGGGAAGTCTCATAGTTTTTCTCGAATTGCGGCGGGAAGCTGGGGTATATTCTCGAGTTACGACGGGAATGGCCCTTCCACCCACGTGTTTGTTCAGCCACGTCAGGACTCCTGCCTAGTTGCGAGGGACAACTCGGGATTCTCCTCGAGGCTTGACAGGGCAATTGGGACCCCTCTGCAGCTGAAGCGGGAGACCAAGGGTCCATTTCCACGTGCCACAGGAATCCTGGGACTCCTATCAAGTTTCACGAGGAGTCAGGCATCGTCTCCTTTGGAGGCACTGATCTCCGTGTACCTCTGGAGTTTTCAAAGGATGTGAGGCCTCCGGTCGCGATGAGGTCGGGAACTAGGTCTTTCTCTGTGGTCTCCACAGGGGATTCAGACATCCTTTCGTCTTGGGAGATGCAAGACGAGCCTGCATTCAAGTCACTGCAGGGATATCCGGCCTTATTTCGAGTCAGGGCATCGCGGTGTCCATTCCACTTGAGGCCGCAAAATCAGGGTCCCTCTCACATACCTAAAGCTGAGAGAAGCCTTCTTTTGAGGTGCTTGTGGTAAGGTGTTATTCCTCTGGAGTCGAAGCCAGGGACTAACCTCTCATCTCGAGTTGATTTTTTGTCCTCGGAGCTCTTTCGTGTGGCTGCAGTGACCTCAGGATCCCTCTAGCCTTGAAACAGTGTTCTTGGGGATTCTCTGGAGTGCCATCAAGGAAATCAAGGCTCCTTTCATGTGTGATGTGCAACACGGAATTGCTCTGCAAGCAGTGCAGGGGAATCAGGCCTCATCTCGCGGCGAGGGGGAAGTCTCATGGTTTTTCTCGAGTTGCGGCGGGAACCTGGGGTATATTCTCGAGTTACGACGGGGATGGCCCTTCCACCCACGTGTTTGTTCAGCGACGTCAGGACTCCTGCCCAGTTGCGAGGGACAACTCGGGATTCTCCTCGAGGCTTGGCAGGGCAATTGGGACGCCTCTCCAGCAGAGGCGGGAGACCAAGGGTCCCTTTCCACGTGCCACAGGAATCCTGGGACTCCTATCAAGTTTCACGAGGAGTCAGGCATCGTCTCCTTTGGAGGCACTGATCTCCGCGTACCTCTGGAGTTTTCAAAGGATGGGAGGCCTCCGGTCGCGATGAGGTGGGGAACTAATTGTTTCTCTATGGTCTCCATAGGGGATTCAGGCATCCTTTCATCTTGGGAGATGCAAGACGAGCCTGCATTCAAGTCACTGCAGGGATATCCGGCCTTATTTCGAGTCAGGGCATGGCGGTGTCCATTCGACTTGAGGCCGCAAATTCAGGGTCCCTCTCACATACCTAGAGCTGAGAGAAGTCTCCTCTTGAGGTGCTTGTGGTAAGGTGGTATTCCTCTGGAGTCGAAGCCAGCGACTAACCTCTCATCTCCAGTTGACTTTTGGTCCACAGAGCTCTTTCGTGTTGCTACAGTGACCTCAGGATCCCTCTAGCCTTTAAACAGTGTTCTTGGGGATTCTCTGGAGTGCCATCAAGGAAATCAAGGCTCCTTTCATGTTTGATGTGTAACACGGAATTGCTCTGCATGCAGTGCAGGGGAATCGGGCCTCATCTCGCAGCGAGGGGGAAGTCTCATGGTTTTTCTCGAGTTGTGGCGGGAACCTGGGGTATATTCTCGAGTTACGACGGGGATGGCCCTTCCACCCAAGTGTTTGTTCAGCGAAGTCAGGACTCCTGCCTAGTTGCGAGGGACAACTCGGGATTCTCCTCGAGGCTTGGCTGGGCAATTGAGACGCCTCTCCAGCTGAGGTGGGCGACCAAGGGTCCCTTTCCACGTGCCACAGGAATCCTGGGACTCCTATCAAGTTTCACGAGGAGTCAGGCATCGTCTCCTTTGGAGGCACTGATCTCCGCGTACCTCTGGAGTTTTCAAAGGATGTGAGGCCTCCGGTCGCGATGAGGTGGGGAAGTAGGTCTTTTTCTGTGGTCTCCACAGGGGATTCAGACATACTTTCATCTTGGGAGATGCAAGACGTGCCTGCATTCAAGTCACTGCAGGGATATCCGGCCTTATTTTGAGTCAGGGCATCGCGGTGTCCATTCCACTTGAGGCCGCAAACTCAGGGTCATTCTCACATACCTAGAGCTGAGAGAAGCCTCCTCTTCAGGTGCTTGTGGTAAGGTGGTATTCCTGTGGAGTCGAAGCCAGGGACTAACCTCTCATCTCGAGTTGATTTTTGCTCCACGGAGCTCTTTCGTGTTGCTACAGTGACCTCAGGATCCCTCTAGCCTTGAAACAGTGTTCTTGGGGTTTCTCTGCAGTGCCATCAAGGAAATCAAGGCTCCTTTCCTGTGTGATGTGCAACACGGAATTGCTCTGCATGCAGTGCAGGAGAATCGAGCCTCATCTCGCGGCGAGGGGGAAGTCTCATGGTTTTTCTCGAGTTGCGGAGGGACCATGGGGTATATTCTCGAGTTATGACGGGGATGGCCCTTCCACACACGTGTTTGTTCAGCGACTTCAAGACTCCTGCTTAGTTGCGAGGGACAAATCGGGATTCTCCTCGAGGATTGACAGGGCAATTGGGACGCCTCTCCAGCTGAGGCGGTAGACCAAGGGTCCCTTTCCACGTGCCACAGGAATCCTGGGACTCCTATCAAGTTTCACGAGGAGTCAGGCATCCTCTCCTTTGGAGGCACTGATCTCCGCGTACCTCTGGAGTTTTCAAAGGATGTGAGGCCTCCGGTCGCGATGAGGTGGGGAACTAGGTCTTTCTCTGTGATCTCCACAGGGAATTCAGACAACCTTTCGTCTTGTGAGATGCAAGACGAGCCTGCATTCAAGTCACTGCAGGGATATCCGGCCTTATTTCGAGTCAGGGCATCGCGGTGTCCATTCCACTTGAGGCCGCAAACTCAGGGTCCCTCTCACATACCTAGAGCTGAGAGAACCCTCCTCTTGAGGTGCTTGTGGTAAGGTGGTATTCCTCTGGAGTCGAAGCCAGGAACTAACCTCTCATCTCGTGTTGATTTTTGGTCCACGGAGGTCTTTCGTGTTGCTACAGTGACCTCAGGATCCCTCTAGCGTTGAAACAGTGTTCTTGCGGTTTCTCTGGAGTGCCATCAAGGAAATCAAGGCTCCTTTCATGTGTGATGTGCAACACGGAATTGCTCTGCACGCAGTGCAGGGGAATCGGGCCTCATCTCGCGGCGAGGGGGAAGTCTCATGGTTTTTCTTGAGTTGCGGCAGGAACCTGGGGTATATTCTCGAGTTACCACGGGAATGGCCCTTCCACACACGTGTTTGTTCAGCGACGTCAGGACTCCTGCCTAGTTGCGAGGGACAACTCGGGATTCTCCTCGAGGCTTGGCAGGGCAATTGGGACGCCTCTCAGGCTGAGGCGGGAGACCAAGTGTCCCTTTCCACGTGCGACAGGAATCCTGGAACTCCTATCAAGTTTCACGAGGAGTCAGGCATCGTCCCCTTTGGAGGCACTGATCTCCGCGTACCTCTGGAGTTTTTAAAGGATGTGAGGCCCCCGGTCGCGATGAGGTGGGGAACTAGGTCTTTTTCTGTGGTCTCCACAGGGGATTCAGACATCCTTTCGTCTTGGGAGATGCAAGACGAGCCTGCATTCAAGTCACTGCAGGGATATCCGGCTTTATTTCGAGCCAGGGCATCGCGGTGTCCATTCCACTTGAGGCCGCAAACTCAGGGTCCCTCTCACATACCTAGAGCTGAGAGAAGCCTCCTCTTGAGGTGCTTGTGGTAAGGTGGTATTCCTCTGGAGTCGAAGCCAGGGACTAACCTCTCATCTCGAGTTGATTTTTGGTCCACGGAGCTCTTTCGTGTTGCTTCAGTGACCTCAGGATCCCTCTAGCCTTGAAACAGTGTTCTTGGGGTTTCTCTGGAGTGCCATCAAGGAAATCAAGGCTCCTTTCATGTGTGATGTGCAACATGGAATTGCTCTGCACGCAGTGCAGGGGAATCGGGCCTCATCTCGCGGCGAGGGGGAAGTCTCATGGTTTTTCTCGAGTTGCGGCGGGAACCTGGGGTATATTCTCGAGTTACGACGGGGATGGCCCTTCCACACACGTGTTTCTTCAGCGACGGCAGGACTCCTGCCTTGTTGCGAGGGACAACTCGGGATTCTCCTCGAGGTTTCGCAGGGCATTTGGGACTCCTCTCCAGCTGAGGCGGGAGACCAAGGGTCCCTTTCCACGTGCCACAGGAATCCTGGGACTCCTATCAAGTTTCAAGAGGAGTCAGGCATCATCTCCTTTGGAGGCACTGATCTCCGCGTACCTCTGGAGTTTTCAAAGGATGTGAGGCCTCCGGTCGCGATGAGGTGGGGAACTAGGTCTTTCTCTGTGGTCTCCACAGGGGATTCAGACATCCTTTCATCTTGTGAGATGCAAGACGAGCCTGCATTCAAGTCACTGCAGGGATATCTGGCCTTATTTCGATTCAGACCATCGCAGTGTCCATTCCACTTTAGGCCGCAAAATCAGGGTCCCTCTCACATACTTAGAGCTGAGAGAAGCCTCCTCTTGAGGTCCTTGTGGTAAGGTGGTATTCCTCTGGATTCGAAGCCAGGGACTAACCTCTCATCTCGAGTTGATTTTTGGTCCACGGAGGTCTTTCGTGTTGTTACAGTGACCTCATGATCCCTCTAGCCTTGAAACAGTGTTCTTGGTGTTTCTCTGGAGTGCCATCAAGGAAATCAAGGCTCCTTTCATGTTTGATGTGCAACACGGAATTGCTCTGCATGCAGTGCAGGGGAATCGGGCCTCATCTCGCGGCGAGGGGGAAGTCTCATGGTTTTTCTCGAGTTGCGGCGGGAACCTGGGGTATATTCTCGAGTTACGACGGGGATGGCCCTTCCACCCACGTTTTTGTTCAGCAACGTCAGGACTTCTGCCTAGTTGCGAGGGACAACTCGGGATTCTCCTCGAGGCTTGGCAGGGCAATTGGGACGCCTCTCCAGCTGAGGTGGGAGACCAAGGGTCCCTTTCCACGTGCCACAGGAATCCTGGGACTCCTATCAAGTTTCACGAGGAGTCAGGCATCGTCTCCTTTGGAGGCACTGATCTCCGCTTACCTCTGGATTTTCATAGGATGTGAGGCCTCCGGTCGCGATGGGGTGGGGAACTAGGTCTTTCTCCGTGTTCTCCACAGGGGTTTCAGACATCCTTTCGTCTTGGGAGATGTAAGACAAGCCTGCATTCATATCACTGCAGGGATATCTGGCCTTATTTCGCGTCAGGGCATCGCGGTGTCCATTCCACTTGAGGCCGCAAACTCAGGGTCCCTCTCACATACCTAGAGCTGAGAGAAGCCTCCTGTTGAGGTGCTTGTGGTAAGGTGGTATTCCTCTGGAGTCGAAGCCAGGGACTAACCTCTCATCTCGAGATGATTTTTGGTCCACGGAGCTCTTTCGTGTGGCTACAGTAACCTCTGGATCCCTCTAGCCTTGAAACAGTGTTCTTGGGGTTTCTCTGGAGTGCCATCATGGAAATCAAGGCTCCTTTCATGTGTGATGTAAAACACGGAATTGCTCTGCATGCAGTGCAGGAGAATCGAGCCTCATCTCGTGGCGAGGGGGAAGTCTCATGGTTTTTCTCGAGTTGCGGCGGGACCCTGGGGTATATTCTCGAGTTATGACGTGGATGGGCCTTTCACCCACGTGTTTGTTCAGCGACTACAAGACTCCTGCCTAGTTGCGAGGGACAACTCCGGATTCTCCTCGAGGCTTGGCAGGGCAATTGGGACGCCTCTCCAGCTGAGGCGGGAGACCAAGGGTCCCTTTCCACGTGCCACAGGAATCCTGGGACTCCTATCAAGTTTCACGAGGAGTCAGGCATCGTCTCCTTTGGAAGCACTGATCTCCGCGTACCTCTGGAATTTTCAAAGGATGTGAGGCCTCCGGTCGCGATGAGGTGGGGAACTAGGTCTTTCTCTGTGGTCTCCACAGGGGATTCAGCATTCCTTTCATCTTGGGAGATGCAAGACGGGCCTGCATTCAAGTCACTGCAGGGATATCCGGCCTTATTTCGAGTCAGGGCATCGCGGTGTCCATTCCACTTGAGGCCGCAAACTCAGGGTCCCTCTCACATACCTAGAGCTGAGAGAAGCCTCCTCTTGAGGTGCTTGTGGCAAGGTGGTATTCCTCTGGATTCGAAGCCAGGGACTATCCTCTCATCTCGAGTTGATTTTTGGTCCATGGAGCACTTTCGTGTTGCTACAGTGACCTCAGGATCCCTCTATCCTTGAAAGAGTGTTCTTGGGGTTTCTCTGGAGTGCCATCAAGGAAATCAAGGCTCCTTTCATGTGTGATGTGCAACATGGAATTGCTCTGCACGCAGTGCAGGGGAAACGGGAATCATCTCGCGGCGAGGGGGAAGTCTCATGGTTTTTCTCGAGTTGCGGCGGGAACCTGGGGTATATTCTCGAATTACGACGTGGATGGCCCTTCCACACACGTGTTTGTTCAGCGACGTCAGGACTCCTGCCTAGTTGCGAGGGACAGCTCGGGATTCTCCTCGAGGCTTGGCAGGGCAATTGGGACGCCTCTCCAGCTGAGGCGGGAGACCAAGGTTCCCTTTCCACGTGCCACAGGAATCCTGGGACTCCTATCAAGTTTCACGAGGAGTCAGGCATCGTCTCCTTTGGAGGCACTGATCTCCGCGTACCTCTGGAGTTTTCAAAGGATGTGAGGCTTTCGGTCGCCATGAGGTGGGGAACTAGGTCTTTCTCTGTGGAATCCACAGGGGATTCAGACATCCCTTCATCTTGGGAGATGCTAGACGAGCCTGCATTCAAGTCACTGCAGGGATATCCGGCTTTATTTCGAGTCAGGGCATCGCTGTGTCCATTCCACTTGAGGCTGCAAACTCAGGGTCCCTCTCACATACTTGGAGCTGAGAGAAGTCTCCTCTTGAGGTGCTTGTGGTAAGGTGGTATTCCTCTGGAGTTGAAGTCAGGGACTAACCTCTCATCTCGAGTTGATTTTTGGGCCACGGAGCTCTTTCGTGTTGCTACAGTGACCTCAGGATCCCTCTAGCCTTGAAACAGTGTTCTTGGGGTTTCTCTGGAGTGCCATCAAGAAAATCAAGGCTCCTTTCATGTTTGATGTGCAACACGGAATTGCTCTGCATGCAGTGCAGGGGAATCGGGCCTCATCTCGCGGCGAGGGCGAAGTCTCATGGTTTTTCTCGAGTTGCGGCGGGAACCTGGGGTATATTCTCGAGTTACGACGGGGATGGCCCTTCCATCCACGTGTTTGTTCAGCGACTTCAGGACTCCTGCCTAGTTGCGAGGGACAACTCGGGATTCTCCTCGAGGCTTTGCAGGGCAATTGGGACGCCTGTCCAGCTGAGGTGGGAGACCAAGTGTCCCTTTCCACGTGCCACAGGAATCCTGGAACTCCTATCAAGTTTCACAAGGAGTCACGAATCGTCTCCTTTGGAGGCACTGATCTCCACGTACCTCTGGAGTTTTCATAGGATGTGAGGCCTCCGGTCGCGATGAGGTGGGGAACTAGGTCTTTCTCTGTGGTCTTCACAGGGGATTCAGACATCCTTTAATCTTGGGAGATGCAAGACGAGCCTGCATTCAAGTCACTTCAGGGATATTCGGCCTTATTTCGAGTCAGGGCATCGCGGTGTCCATTCCACTTGAGGCCGCAAACTCAGGGTCCCTCTCACATACCTAGAGCTGAGAGAAGCCTCCTCTTGAGGTGCTTGTGGTAAGGTGGTATTCCTCTGGAGTCGAAGCCAGGGACTATCCTCTCATCTCGAGTTGATTTGTGGTCCACGGAGCTCTTTCGTGTTGCTACACTGACCTCAGGATCCCTCTAGCCTTGAAACAGTGTTCTTGGGGTTTCTCTGGAGTGCCATCAAGGAAATCAAGGCTCCTTTCATGTGTGATGTGCAACACGGAATTGCTCTGCATGCAGTGCAGGGGAATCGGGCCTCATCTTGCGGCGAGTGGGAAGTCTCATTGTTTTTCTCGAGTTGCGGCGGGAACCTGGGGTATATTCTCGAGTTACGACAGGGATGGCCCTTCCACACACGTGTTTGTTCATTGACGTCAGGACTCTTGCCTAGTTGCGAGGGACAACTCGGGATTCTCCTCGAGGCTTGGCAGGGCAATTGGGACGCCTCTCCAGCTGAGGCGGGAGACCAAGGGTCCCTTTCCACGTGCCACCGGAATCCTGGGACTCGTATCTAGTTTCACGAGGAGTCAGGCATCGTCTCCTTTGGAGGCACTGATCTCCGCGTACCTCTGGAGTTTTCAAAGGATGTGAGGCCTCCGGTCGCGATGAGGTGGGGAACTAGGTCTTTCTCTGTGGTCTCCACAGGGGATTCAGACATCCTTTCATCTTGGGAGATGCAAGACGAGCCTGCATTCAAGTCACTGCAGGGATATCCGGCCTTATTTCGGTTCAGGGCATCGCGGTGTCCATTCCACTTGAGGCCACAAACTCAGGGTCCCTCTCACATACCTAGAGCTGAGAGAAGCCTCCTCTTGAGGTGCTTGTGATAAGGTGGTATTCCTCTGGAGTCGAAGCCAGGGACTAACCTCTCATCTCGAGTTGATTTTTGGTCCACGGAGGTCTTTTGTGTTGTTACAGTGACCTCATGATCCCTCTAGCCTTGAAACAGTGTTCTTGGTGTTTCTCTGGAGTGCCATCAAGGAAATCAAGGCTCCTTTCATGTTTGATGTGCAACACGGAATTGCTCTGCATGCAGTGCAGGGGAATCGGGCCTCATCTCGCGGCGAGGGGGAAGTCTCATGGTTTTTCTCGAGTTGCGGCGGGAACCTGGGGTATATTCTCGAGTTATGACGTGGATGGGCCTTTCACCCACGTGTTTGTTCAGCGACTACAAGACTCCTGCCTAGTTGCGAGGGACAACTCCGGATTCTCCTCGAGGCTTGGCAGGGCAATTGGGACGCCTCTCCAGCTGAGGCGGGAGACCAAGGGTCCCTTTCCACGTGCCACAGGAATCCTGGGACTCCTATCAAGTTTCACGAGGAATCAGGCATCGTCTCCTTTGGAAGCACTGATCTCCGCGTACCTCTGGAATTTTCAAAGGATGTGAGGCCTCCGGTCGCGATGAGGTGGGGAACTAGGTCTTTCTCTGTGGTCTCCACAGGGGACTCAGCATTCCTTTCATCTTGGGAGATGCAAGACGGGCCTGCATTCAAGTCACTGCAGGGATATCCGGCCTTATTTCGAGTCAGGGCATCGCGGTGTCCATTCCACTTGAGGCCGCAAACTCAGGGTCCCTCTCACATACCTAGAGCTGAGAGAAGCCTCCTCTTGAGGTGCTTGTGGCAAGGTGGTATTCCTCTGGATTCGAAGCCAGGGACTATCCTCTCATCTCGAGTTGATTTTTGGTCCATGGAGCACTTTCGTGTTGCTACAGTGACCTCAGGATCCCTCTATCCTTGAAAGAGTGTTCTTGGGGTTTCTCTGGAGTGCCATCAAGGAAATCAAGGCTCCTTTCATGTGTGATGTGCAACATGGAATTGCTCTGCACGCAGTGCAGGGGAATCGGGAATCATCTCGCGGCGAGGGGGAAGTCTCATGGTTTTTCTCGAGTTGCGGCGGGAACCTGGGGTATATTCTCGAATTACGACGTGGATGGCCCTTCCACACACGTGTTTGTTCAGCGACGTCAGGACTCCTGCCTAGTTGCGAGGGACAGCTCGGGATTCTCCTCGAGGCTTGGCAGGGCAATTGGGACGCCTCTCCACCTGAGGCGGGAGACCAAGGTTCCCTTTCCACGTGCCACAGGAATCCTGGGACTCCTATCAAGTTTCACGAGGAGTCAGGCATCGTCTCCTTTGGAGGCACTGATCTCCGCGTACCTCTGGAGTTTTCAAAAGATGTGAGGCTTTCGGTCGCCATGAGGTGGGGAACTAGGTCTTTCTCTGTGGAATCCACAGGGGATTCAGACATCCCTTCATCTTGGGAGATGCTAGACGAGCCTGCATTCAAGTCACTGCAGGGATATCCGGCTTTATTTCGAGTCAGGGCATCGCTGTGTCCATTCCACTTGAGGCTGCAAACTCAGGGTCCCTCTCACATACCTAGAGCTGAGAGAAGTCTCCTCTTGAGGTGCTTGTGGTAAGGTGGTATTCCTCTGGAGTTGAAGTCAGGGACTAACCTCTCATCTCGAGTTGATTTTTGGGCCACGGAGTTCTTTCGTGTTGCTACAGTGACCTCAGGATCCCTCTAGCCTTGAAACAGTGTTCTTGGGGTTTCTCTGGAGTGCCATCAAGAAAATCAAGGCTCCTTTCATGTTTGATGTGCAACACGGAATTGCTCTGCATGCAGTGCAGGGGAATCGGGCCTCATCTCGCGGCGAGGGCGAAGTCTCATGGTTTTTCTCGAGTTGCGGCGGGAACCTGGGGTATATTCTCGAGTTACGACGGGGATGGCCCTTCCATCCACGTGTTTGTTCAGCGACTTCAGGACTCCTGCCTAGTTGCGAGGGACAACTCGGGATTCTCCTCGAGGCTTTGCAGGGCAATTGGGACGCCTGTCCAGCTGAGGTGGGAGACCAAGTGTCCCTTTCCACGTGCCACAGGAATCCTGGAACTCCTATCAAGTTTCACAAGGAGTCACGAATCGTCTCCTTTGGAGGCACTGATCTCCACGTACCTCTGGAGTTTTCATAGGATGTGAGGCCTCCGGTCGCGATGAGGTGGGGAACTAGGTCTTTCTCTGTGGTCTTCACAGGGGATTCAGACATCCTTTAATCTTGGGAGATGCAAGACGAGCCTGCATTCAAGTCACTTCAGGGATATTCGGCCTTATTTCGAGTCAGGGCATCGCGGTGTCCATTCCACTTGAGGCCGCAAACTCAGGGTCCCTCTCACATACCTAGAGCTGAGAGAAGCCTCCTCTTGAGGTGCTTGTGGTAAGGTGGTATTCCTCTGGAGTCGAAGCCAGGGACTATCCTCTCATCTCGAGTTGATTTGTGGTCCACGGAGCTCTTTCGTGTTGCTACACTGACCTCAGGATCCCTCTAGCCTTGAAACAGTGTTCTTGGGGTTTCTCTGGAGTGCCATCAAGGAAATCAAGGCTCCTTTCATGTGTGATGTGCAACACGGAATTGCTCTGCATGCAGTGCAGGGGAATCGGGCCTCATCTTGCGGCGAGTGGAAAGTCTCATTGTTTTTCTCGAGTTGCGGCGGGAACCTGGGGTATATTCTCGAGTTACGACAGGGATGGCCCTTCCACACACGTGTTTGTTCATTGACGTCAGGACTCTTGCCTAGTTGCGAGGGACAACTCGGGATTCTCCTCGAGGCTTGGCAGGGCAATTGGGACGCCTCTCCAGCTGAGGCGGGAGACCAAGGGTCCCTTTCCACGTGCCACCGGAATCCTGGGACTCGTATCTAGTTTCACGAGGAGTCAGGCATCGTCTCCTTTGGAGGCACTGATCTCCGCGTACCTCTGGAGTTTTCAAAGGATGTGAGGCCTCCGGTCGCGATGAGGTGGGGAACTAGGTCTTTCTCTGTGGTCTCCACAGGGGATTCAGACATCCTTTCATCTTGGGAGATGCAAGACGAGCCTGCATTCAAGTCACTGCAGGGATATCCGGCCTTATTTCGGTTCAGGGCATCGCGGTGTCCATTCCACTTGAGGCCACAAACTCAGGGTCCCTCTCACATACCTAGAGCTGAGAGAAGCCTCCTCTTGAGGTGCTTGTGATAAGGTGGTATTCCTCTGGAGTCGAAGCCAGGGACTATCCTCTCATCTCGAGTTGATTTTTGGTCCATGGAGCACTTTCGTGTTGCTACAGTGACCTCAGGATCCCTCTAGCCTTGAAAGAGTGTTCTTGGGGTTTCTCTGGAGTGCCATCAAGGAAATCAAGGCTCCTTTCATGTGTGATGTGCAACATGGAATTGCTCTGCATGCAGTGCAGGGGAATCGGGAATCATCTCGCGGCGAGGGGGAAGTCTCATGGTTTTTCTCGAGTTGCGGCGGGAACCTGGGGTATATTCTCGAATTACGACGTGGATGGCCCTTCCACACACGTGTTTGTTCAGCGACGTCAGGACTCCTGCCTAGTTGCGAGGGACAGCTCGGGATTCTCCTCGAGGCTTGGCAGGGCAATTGGGACGCCTCTCCAGCTGAGGCGGGAGACCAAGGGTCCCTTTCCACGTGCCACAGGAATCCTGGGACTCCTATCAAGTTTCACGAGGAGTCAGGCATCGTCTCCTTTGGAGGCACTGATCTCCGCGTACCTCTGGAGTTTTCAAAGGATGTGAGGCCTCCGGTCGCCATGAGGTGGGGAACTAGGTCTTTCTCTGTGGAATCCACAGGGGATTCAGACATCCCTTCATCTTGGGAGATGCAAGACGGGCCTGCATTCAAGTCACTGCAGGGATATTCGGCCTTATTTCGAGTCAGGGCTTCGTGGTGTCCATTCCACTTGAGGCCGCAAACTCAGGGTCCCTCTCACATACCTAGAGCTGAGAGAAGCCTCCTCTTGAGGTGCTTGTGGTAAGGTGGTATTCCTCTGGAGTCGAAGCCAGGGACTAACCTCTCATCTCGAGTTGATTTTTGGTCCACGGAGCTATTTCCTGTTGCTACAGTGACCTCAGGATCCCTCTAGCCTTGAAACAGTGTTCTTGGGGTTTCTCTGGAGTGCCATCAAGGAAATCAAGGCTCCTTTCATGTGTGATGTGCAACACGGAATTGCTCTGCATGCAGTGCAGGGGAATCGGGCCTCATCTCGCGGCGAGGGGGAAATCTCATGGTTTTTCTCGAGTTGCGGCGGGAACCTGGGGTATATTTTCGAGTTACGACGGGGATGGCCCTTCCACCCAAGTGTTTGTTCAGCGACGTCAGGACTCCTGCCTTGTTGCGAGGGACAACTCGGGATTCTCCTCGAGGCTTGGCAGGGCAATTGGGACGCCTCTCCAGCTGAGGCGGGAGACCAAGGGTCCCTTTCCACGTGCCACAGGAATCCTGGGACTCCTATCAATTTTCACGAGGAGTCAGGCAATGTCTCCTTTGGAGGCACTGATCTCCGCGTACCTCTGGAGGTTTCAAAGGATGTGAGGCCTCCGGTCGCCTTGAGGTGGGGAACTAGGTCTTTCTCTGTGGAATCCACAGGGGACTCAGACATCCTTTCATCTTGGGAAATGCAAGACGAGCCTGCATTCAAGTCACTGCAGGTATATCCGGCTTTATTTCGAGTCAGGGCATCGCTGTGTCCATTCCACTTGAGGCCGCAAAATTAGGGTCCCTCTCACATACTTGGAGCTGAGAGAAGCCTCCTCTTGAGGTGCTTGTGGTAAGGTAGTATTCCTGTGGAGTCGAAGCCAGGGACTAACCTCTCATCTCGAGTTGATTTTTGGTCCACGCAGCTCTTTCGTGTTGCTACAGTGACCTCAGGATCCCTCTAGCCTTGAAAGAGTGTTCTTGGGGTTTCTCTGGAGTACCATCAAGGAAATCAAGGCTCCTTCCATGTTTGATGTGCAAACCGGAATTGCTCTGCATGCAGTGCAGGGGAATCGGGCCTCATCTCGCGGCGAGGGGCAAGTCTGATGGTTTTTCTCGAGTTGCGGCGGGAACCTTGGGTATATTCTCGAGTTACGACGGGGATGGCCCTTCCACCCACGTGTTTGTTCAGCGACGTCAGGACACCTGCCTATTTGCGAGGGACAACTCGGGATTCTCCTCGAGGCTTGGCAGGGCAATTGGGACGCCTCTCCAGCTGAGGCGGGAGACCAAGGGTCCCTTTCCACGTGCCACAGGAATCCTGGGACTCCTATCAAGTTTCACGAGGAGTCAGGCATCGTCTCCTTTGGAGGCACTGATCTCCGCGTACCTCTGGAGTTTTCAAAGGATGTGAGGCCTCCGGTCGCGATGAGGTGGGGAACTAGGTCTTTCTCTGTGTTCTCCACAGGGGATTCAGACATTCTTTCGTCTTGGGAGATGCAAGACGAGCCTGCATTCAAGTCACTGCAGGGATATCCGGCCTTATTTCGAGTCAGGGCATCGCGGTGTCCATTCCACTTGAGGCCGCAAACTCAGGGTCCCTCTCACATACCTAGAGCTGAGAGAAGCCTCCTCTTGAGGTGCTTGTGGTAAGGTGGTATTCCTCTGGAGTCGAAACCAGGGACTAACCTCTCTTCTCGAGTTGATTTTTGGGCCACTGAGCTCTTTCGTGTTGCTACAGTGACCTCAGGATCCCTCTAGCCTTGAAACAGTGTTCTTGGGGTTTCTCTGGAGTGCCATCAAGGAAATCAAGGCTCCTTTCATGTGTGATGTGCAACACGGAATTGCTCTACATGCAGTGCAGGGGAATCGGGCCTCATCTCGCGGCGAGGGGGAAGTCTCATGGTTTTTCTCGAGTTGAGGCGGGAACCTGGGGTATATTCTCGAGTTACGACTGGGATGGCCCTTCCACACAAGTGTTTGTTCAGCGACGTCAGGACTCCTGCCTAGTTGCGAGGGACAACTCGGGATTCTCCTCGAGGCTTGGCAGGGCAATTGGGAGGCCTCTCCAGCTGAGGCGGGAGACCAAGGGTCCCTTTCCACGTGCCACAGGAATCCTGGGACTCCTATCAAGTTTCACGAGGAGTCAGGCATCGTCTCCTTTGGAGGCAGTGATTTCCGCGTACCTCTGGAGTTTTCAAAGGATGTGAAGCCTCCGGTCGCGATGAGGTGGGGAACTAGGTCTTTCTCTGTGGTCTCCACAGGGGATTCAGACATCCTTTCATCTTGGCAGATGCAAGACGAGCCTGCATTCAAGTCACTGCAGGGATATCCGGCCTTATTTCGAGTCAGGGCATCGCGGTGTCCATTCCACTTGAGGCCGCAAACTCAGGGTCCCTCTCACATACCTAGAGCTGAGAGAATCCTCCTCTTGAGGTGCTTGTGGTAAGGTGGTATTCCTCTGGAGTCGAAGCCAGGGACTAACCTCTCATCTCGAGTTGATTTTTGGTCCATGGAGCTCTTTCGTGTTGCTACAGTGACCTCGGGATCCCTCTAGCCTTGAAACAGTGTTCTTGGGCTTTCTCTGGAGTGTCATCAAGGAAATCAAGGCTCCTTTCATGTTTGCTGTGCAACACGGAATTGCTCTGCACGCAGTGCAGGGGAATCGGGCCTCATCTCGCGGCGAGGGAGAAGTCTCATGGTTTTTCTTGAGTTGCGGCGGAACCTGGGGTATATTCTCGAGTTACGACGGGGATGGCCCTTCCACCCACGTGTTTGTTCAGCGATCTCAGGACTCCTGCCTAGTTGCGAGGGACAATTCGGGATTCTCCTCGAGGCTTGGCAGGGCAATTGGGACGCCTCTCCAGCTGAGGCGGGAGACCAAGGGTCCCTTTCCACGTGCCACAGGAATCCTGGGACTCCTATCAATTTTCACGAGGAGTCAGGCATCGTCTCCTTTGGAGGCACTGATCTCCGCGTACCTCTGGAGGTTTCAAAGGATGTGAGGCCTCCGGTCGCCTTGAGGTGGGGAACTAGGTCTTTCTCTGTGGAATCCACAGGGGACTCAGACATCCTTTCATCTTGGGAGATGCAAGACGAGCCTGCATTCAAGTCACTGCAGGGATATCCGGCTTTATTTCGAGTCAGGGCATCGCTGTGTCCATTCCACTTGAGGCCGCAAAATTAGGGTCCCTCTCACATACTTGGAGCTTAGAGAAGCCTCCTCTTGAGGTGCTTGTGGTAAGGTGGTATTCCCCTGGAGTTGAAGGCAGGGACTAACCTCTCATCTCGAGTTGATTTTTGGGCCACGGAGCTCTTTCGTGTTGCTACAGTGACCTGAGGATCCCTCTAGCCTTGAAAGAGTGTTCTTGGGGTTTCTCTGGAGTACCATCAAGGAAATCAAGGCTCCTTCCATGTTTGATGTGCAACACGGAATTGCTCTGCATGCAGTGCAGGGTATTCGGGCTTCATCTCGCGGCGAGGGCGAAGTCTCATGGTTTTTCTCGAGTTGCGGCGGGAACCTGGGGTATATTCTCGAGTTACAACGGGGATGGCCCTTCCACACACGTGTTTGTTCAGCGACGTCAGGACTCCTGCCTAGTTGCGAGGGACAACTCGGGATTCTCCTCGAGGCTTGGCAGGGCAATTGGGACGCCTCTCCAGCTGAGGCGGGAGACCATGTGTCCCTTTACACGTGCCACAGGAATCCTGGAACTTCTATCAAGTTTCACGAGGAGTAAGGCATCGTCTCCTTTGGAGGCACTGATCTCCGCGTACCTCTGGAGTTTTCAAAGGATGTGAGGCCTCCGGTCGCGATGAGGTGGTTAACTAGGTCTTTTTCTGTGGTCTCCACAGGGGATTTAGCATTCCTTTCATCTTGGGAGATGCAAGACGGGCCTGCATTCAAGTCACTGCAGGGATATCCGGCCTTATTTCGAGTCAGGGCATCGCGGTGTCCATTCCACTTGAGGCCGCAAACTCAGGGTCCCTCTCACATACCTAGAGCTGAGAGAAGCCTCCTCTTGAGGTGCTTGTGGCAAGGTGGTATTCCTCTGGAGTCGAAGCCAGGGACTATCCTCTCATCTCGAGTTGATTTTTGGTCCATGGAGCACTTTCGTGTTGCTACAGTGACCTCAGGATCCCTCTAGCCTTGAAAGAGTGTTCTTGGGGTTTCTCTCGAGTGCCATCAAGGAAATCAAGGCTCCTTTCATGTGTGATGTGCAACATGGAATTGCTCTGCACGCAGTGCAGGGGAATCGGGAATCATCTCGCGGCGAGGGGGAAGTCTCATGGTTTTTCTCGAGTTGCGGCGGGAACCTGGGGTATATTCTCGAATTACGACGTGGATGGCCCTTCCACACACGTGTTTGTTCAGCGACGTCAGGACTCCTGCCTAGTTGCGAGGGATAGCTCGCGATTCTCCTCGAGGCTTGGCAGGGCAATTGGGACGCCTCTCCAGCTGAGGCGGGAGACCAAGGTTCCCTTTCCACGTGCCACAGGAATCCTGGGACTCCTATCAAGTTTCACGAGGAGTCAGGCATCGTCTCCTTTGGAGGCACTGATCTCCGCGAACCTCTGGAGTTTTCAAAGGATGTGAGGCCTCCGGTCGCCATGAGGTGAGGAACTAGGTCTTTCTCTGTGGAATCCACAGGGGATTCAGACATCCCTTCATCTTGGGAGATGCTAGACGAGCCTGCATTCAAGTCACTGCAGGGATATCCGGCTTTATTTCGAGTCAGGGCATCGCTGTGTCCATTCCACTTGAGGCTGCAAAATCAGGGTCCCTCTCACATACTTGGAGCTGAGAGAAGCCTCCTCTTGAGGTGCTTGTGGTAAGGTGGTATTCCTCTGGAGTTGAAGGCAGGGAATAACCTCTCATCTCGAGTTGATTTTTGGGCCACGCAGCTCTTTCGTGTTGCTACAGTGACCTCAGGATCCCTCTAGCCTTGAAAGAGTGTTCTTGGGGTTTCTCTGGAGTGCCATCAAGGAAATCAAGGCTCCTTTCATGTGTGATGTGCAACACGGAATTGCTCTACATGCAGTGCAGGGGAATCGGGCCTCATCTCGCGGCGAGGGGGAAGTCTCATGGTTTTTCTCGAGTTGAGGCGGGAACCTGGGGTATATTCTCGAGTTACGACTAGGATGGCCCTTCCACACAAGTGTTTGTTCAGCGACGTCAGGACTCCTGCCTAGTTGCGAGGGACAACTCGGGATTCTCCTCGAGGCTTGGCAGGGCAATTGGGAGGCCTCTCCAGCTGAGGCGGGAGACCAAGGGTCCCTTTCCACGTGCCACAGGAATCCTGGGACTCCTATCAAGTTTCACGAGGAGTCAGGCATCGTCTCCTTTGGAGGCAGTGATTTCCGCGTACCTCTGGAGTTTTCAAAGGATGTGAAGCCTCCGGTCGCGATGAGGTGGGGAACTAGGTTTTTCTCTGTGGTCTCCACAGGGGATTCAGACATCCTTTCATCTTGGCAGATGCAAGACGAGCCTGCATTCAAGTCACTGCAGGGATATCCGGCCTTATTTCGAGTCAGGGCATCGCGGTGTCCATTCCACTTGAGGCCGCAAACTCAGGGTCCCTCTCACATACCTAGAGCTGAGAGAATCCTCCTCTTGAGGTGCTTGTGGTAAGGTGGTATTCCTCTGGAGTCGAAGCCAGGGACTAACCTCTCATCTCGAGTTGATTTTTGGTCCATGGAGCTCTTTCGTGTTGCTACAGTGACCTCGGGATCCCTCTAGCCTTGAAACAGTGTTCTTGGGCTTTCTCTGGAGTGTCATCAAGGAAATCAAGGCTCCTTTCATGTTTGCTGTGCAACACGGAATTGCTCTGCACGCAGTGCAGGGGAATCGGGCCTCATCTCGCGGCGAGGGAGAAGTCTCATGGTTTTTCTTGAGTTGCGGCGGGAACCTGGGGTATATTCTCGAGTTACGACGGGGATGGCCCTTCCACCCACGTGTTTGTTCAGCGATCTCAGGACTCCTGCCTAGTTGCGAGGGACAACTCGGGATTCTCCTCGAGGCTTCGCAGGGCAATTGGGACGCCTCTCCAGCTGAGGCGGGAGACCAAGGGTCCCTTTCCACGTGCCACAGGAATCCTGGGACTCCTATCAATTTTCACGAGGAGTCAGGCATCGTCTCCTTTGGAGGCACTGATCTCCGCGTACCTCTGGAGGTTTCAAAGGATGTGAGGCCTCCGGTCGCCTTGAGGTGGGGAACTAGGTCTTTCTCTGTGGAATCCACAGGGGACTCAGACATCCTTTCATCTTGGGAGATGCAAGACGAGCCTGCATTCAAGTCACTGCAGGGATATCCGGCTTTATTTCGAGTCAGGGCATCGCTGTGTCCATTCCACTTGAGGCCGCAAAATTAGGGTCCCTCTCACATACTTGGAGCTTAGAGAAGCCTCCTCTTGAGGTGCTTGTGGCAAGGTGGTATTCCTCTGGAGTTGAAGGCAGGGACTAACCTCTCATCTCGAGTTGATTTTTGGGCCACGGAGCTCTTTCGTGTTGCTACAGTGACCTGAGGATCCCTCTAGCCTTGAAAGAGTGTTCTTGGGGTTTCTCTGGAGTACCATCAAGGAAATCAAGGCTCCTTCCATGTTTGATGTGCAACACGGAATTGCTCTGCATGCAGTGCAGGGGATTCGGGCTTCATCTCGCGGCGAGGGGGAAGTCTCATGGTTTTTCTCGAATTGCGGCGGGAACCTGGGGTATATTCTCGAGTTACGACGGGGATGGCCCTTCCACACACGTGTTTCTTCAGAGACGTCAGGACTCCTGCCTAGTTGCGAGGGACAACTCGGGATTCCCCTCGAGGCTTGGCAGGGCAATTGGGACGCCTCTCCAGCTGAAGTTGGAGACCAAGTGTCCCTTTACACGTGCCACAGGAATCCTGGAACTTCTATCAAGTTTCACGAGGAGTCAGGCATCGTCTCCTTTGGAGGCACTGATCTCTGCGTACCTCTGGAGTTTTCAAAGGATGTGAGGCCTCGGGTCGCGATGAGGTGGGGACCTACGTCTTTCTCTGTGGTCTCCACAGGGGATTCAGACATCCTTTCGTCTTGGGAGATGCAAGACGAGCCTGCATTCAAGACACTGCAGGGATATCCGGCCTTATTTCGCGTCAGGGCATCGCAGTGTCCATTCCACTTGAGGCCGCAAACTCAGGGTCCCTCTCACATACCTAGAGCTGAGAGAAGCCTCCTCTTGAGGTGCTTGTGGTAAGGTGGTATTCCTCTGGAGTCGAAGCCAGGGACTAACCTCTCATCTCGAGTTAATTTTTGGTCCACGGAGCTCTTTCGTGTTGCTTCAGTGACCTCAGGATCCCTCTAGCCTTGAAAGAGTGTTCTTGGGTATTCTCTGGAGTACCATCAAGGAAATTAAGGCTCCTTCCATGTTTGATGTGCAAACCGGAATTGCTCTGCATGCAGTGCAGGGGAATCGGGCCTCATCTCCCGGCGAGGGGGAAGTCTCATGGTTTTTCTCGAGTTGCGGCGGGAACCTGGGGTATATTCTCGAGTTAAGACGGGGATGGCCCTTCCACCCACGTGTTTGTTCAGCGACGTCAGGACTCCTGCCTAGTTGCGAGGGACAACTCCGGATTCTCCTCGAGGCTTGGCAGGGCAATTGGGACGCCTCTCCAGCTGAGGCTGGAGACCAAGGGTCCCTTTCCACGTGCCACAGGAATCCTGGGACTCCTATCAAGTTTCACGAGGAGTCATTCATCGTCTCCTTTGGAGGCACTGATCTCCGCGTACCTCTGAAGTTTTCAAAGGATGTGAGGAATCCGGTCGCGATGAGGTGGGGAAATAGGTCTTTCTCTGTGGTCTCCACAGGGGATTCAGACATCCTTTCGTCTTGGGAGATGCAAGACGAGCCTGCATTCAAGTCACTGCAGGGATATCCGGCCTTATTTCGAGTCAGGGCATCGCGGTGTCCATTCCACTTGAGGCCGCAAACTCAGGGTCCCTCTCACATACCTAGAGCTGAGAGAAGCCTCCTCTTGAGGTGCTTATGTTAAGGTGGTATTCCTCTGAAGTCGAAGCCAAGGACTAACCTCTCATCTCAAGTTGATTTTTGGTCCATGGAGCTCTTTCGTGTTTCTACAGTGACCTCAGGATCCCTCTAGCCTTGAAACAGTGTTCTTGGGGTTTCTCTGGAGTGCCATCAAGGAAATCAAGGCTCCTTTCATGTGTGATGTGCAACACGGAATTGATGTTCATGCAGTGCAGGGGAATCAGGCCTCATCTCGCGGCGAGGGGGAAGTCTCATGGTTTTTCTCGAGTTGCAGCGACAACCTGGGGTATATTCTCGAGTTCCGACGGGGATGGCCCTTTCACCCACGTGTTAGTTCAGCAACGGCAGGACTCCTGCCTAGTTGCGAGGGAAAACTCGGGATTCTCCTCGAGGCTTGGCAGGGCAATTGGGATGCCTCTCCAGCTAAGGCGGGAGACCAAGGGTCCCTTTCCACGTGCCACAGGAATCCTGGGACTCCTATCAAGTTTCACGAGGAGTCAGGCATCGTCTCCTTTGGAGGCACTGATCTCAGCGTACCTCTGGAATTTTCAAAGTAAGTGAGGCCTCCGGTCACGATGAGGTGGGGAACTAGGTCTTTCTCTGTGGTCGCCACAGGGGATTCAGACATTCTTTCGTCTTGTGAGATGCAAGACGAGCCTGCATTCAAGTCACTGCAGGGATATCCGGCCTTATTTAGAGTCAGGGCATCGCGGTGTCCATTCCACTTGAGGCCGCAATCTCAGGGTCCCTCTCACATAGCTAGAGCTGAAAGAAGCCTCCTCTTGAGGTGCTTGTGGTAAGGTGGTATTCCTCTGGAGTCGAAGCCAGGGACTAACCTCTCATCTCGTGTTGATTTTTGGTCCACGGAGCTCTTTCGTGTTGCTACATTGACCTCAGGATGCCTTTAGCCTTGAAACAGTGTTCTTGGGGTTTCTCTGGAGTGCCATCAAGGAAATCAAGGCTCCTTTCATGTGTGATGTGCAACACGGAATTGCTCTGCACGCAGTGCAGGGGAATCGGGCCTCATCTCGCGGCGAGGGGGAAGTCTCATGGTTTTTCTCGAGTTGCGGCGGGAACCTGGGGTATATTCTCGAGTTACGACGGGGATGGCCCTTCCAACCACGTGTTTGTTCAGCGACGTCAGGACTCCTGCCTAGTTGCGAGGGACAACTCGGAATTCTCCTCGAGGCTTGGCAGGGCAATTGGGACGCCTCTCCAGCTGAGGCGGGAGACCAAGGGTCCCTTTCCACCTGCCACAGGAATCCTGGGACTGCTATCAAGTTTCACGAAGAGTCAGGCATCATCTCCTTTGGAGGCACTTATATCCGCGTACCTCTGGAGTTTTCAAATATTGTGAGGCCTCCGGTCGCGATGAGGTGGGGAACTAGGTCTTTCTCTGTGGTCTACACTGGGGATTCAGACATCCTTTCGTCATGGGAGATGCAAGACGAGCCTGCATTCAAGTCACTGCAGGCATATCCGGCCTTATTTCGAGTCAGGGCATCGCGGTGTCCATTCCACTTGAGGCCGCAAACTCAGGGTCCCTCTCACATACCTAGAGCTGAGAGAAGCCTCCTCTTGAGGTGCTTTTGGTAATGTGGTATTCCTCTGGAGTCGAAGCCAGGGATTAACCTCTCATCTCGAGTTGATTTTTGGTCCACGGAGCTCTTTCGTCTTGCTACATTGACCTCAGGATCCCTCTAGCCTTGAAACAGTGTTCTTGGGGTTTCTCTGGAGTGCCACCAAGGAAATCAAGGCTCCTTTCATGTGTGATGTGCAACACGGAATTGCTCTGCACGCAGTGCAGGGGAATCGGGCCTCATTTCGCGGCGAGGGGGAAGTCTCATGGTTTTTCTCGAGGTGCGGCGGGAACCTGGGGTATATTCTCGAGTTACGACGGGGATGGCCCTTCCACACACGTGTTTGTTCAGCGACGGCAGGACTCCTGCCTAGTTGCGAGGGACAACTCGGGATTCTCCTCGAGGCTTGGCAGGGCAATTGGGACGCCTCTCCAGCTGAGGCGGGAGACCATGTGTCCCTTTACACGTGCCACAGGAATCCTGGGACTCCTATCAAGTTTCACGAGGAGTCAGGCATCGGCTCCTTTGGAGGCACTGATCTCCGCGTACCTCTGGAGTTTTCAAAGGATGTGAGGCCTCCGGTCGCGATGAGGTGGGGAACTAGGTCTTTCTCTGTGGTCTCCACAGGGAATTCAGACATCCTTTCGTCTTGGGAGATGCAAGACGAGCCTGCATTCAAGTCACTGCAGGGATATCCGGCCTTATTTCGAGTCAGGGCATCGCGGTGTCCATTCCACTTGAGGCCGCAAACTCAGGGTCCCTCTCACATAGCTAGAGCTGAGAGAAGCCTCCTCTTGAGGTTCTTGTGGTAAGGTGGTATTCCTCTGGAGTCGAAGCCAGGGACTAACCTCTCATCTCGAGTTGATTTTTGGTCCACGGAGCTCTTTCGTGTTGCTACAGTGACCTCAGGAACCCTCTAGCCTTGAAACAGTGTTCTTGGGGTTTCTCTGGAGTGCCATCAAGGAAATCAAGGCTCCTTTCATGTGTGATTTGCAAGACGGAATTGCTCTGCACGCAATGCAGGGGAATCGGGCCTCATGTCGCGGTGAGGGGGAAGTCTCATGGTTTTTCTCGAGTTGCTGCGGGAACCTGGGGTATATTCTCGAGTTACGACGGGGATGGCCCTTCCACCAAGTGTTTCTTCAGCGACGTCAGGACTCCTGCCTAGTTGCGAGGGACAACTCGGGATTCTCCTCGAGGCTTGGCAGGGCAATTGGGACGCCTCTCCAGCTGAGGCGGGAGACCAAGGGTCGCTTTCCACGTGCCACAGGAATCCTGGGACTCCTATCAAGTTTCACGAGGAGTCAAGCATTGTCTCCTTTGGAGGCACTGATCTCCGCGTACCTCTGGAGTTTTCAAAGGATGTGAGGCCTCCGGTCGCGATGAGGTGGGGAACTAGGTCTTTCTCTGTTGTCTACACTGGGGATTCAGACATCCTTTCGTCTTGGGAGATGCAAGACGAGCCTGCATTCAAGTCACTGCAGGGATATCCGGCCTTATTTCGAGTCAGGGCATCGCGGTGTCCATTACACTTGAGGCCACAAACTCAGGGTCCCTCTCACATAGCTAGAGCTGAGAGAAGCCTCCTCTTGAGGTGCTTGTGGTAAGGTGGTATTCCTCTGGAGTCGAAGCCAGGGACTAACCTCTCATCTCTAGTTGATTTTTGGGTCCACGGAGCTCTTTCGTGTTGCTACATTGACCTCAGGATGCCTTTAGCCTTGAAACAGTGTTCTTGGGGTTTCTCTGGAGTGCCATCAAGGAAATCAAGGCTCCTTTCATGTGTGATGTGAAAGACGGAATTGCTCTGCACGCAATGCAGGGGAATCGGGCCTCATGTCGCGGTGAGGGGGAAGTCTCATGGTTTTTCTCGAGTTGCAGCGGGAACCTGGGGTATATTCTCGAGTTACGACGGGGATGGCCCTTCCACCAAGTGTTTCTTCAGCGACGTCAGGACTCCTGCCTAGTTGCGAGGGACAACTCGGGATTCTCCTCGAGGCTTGGCAGGGCAATTGGGACGCCTCTCCAGCTGAGGCGGGAGACCAAGGGTCGCTTTCCACGTGCCACAGGAATCCTGGGACTCCTATCAAGTTTCACGAGGAGTCATTCATCGTCTCCTTTGGAGGCACTGATCTCCGCGTACCTCTGAAGTTTTCAAAGGATGTGAGGAATCCGGTCGCGATGAGGTGGGGAACTAGGTCTTTCTCTGTGGTCTCCACAGGGGATTCAGACATCCTTTCGTCTTGGGAGATGCAAGACGAGCCTGCATTCAAGTCACTGCAGGGATATCCGGCCTTATTTCGAGTCAGGGCATCGCGGTGTCCATTCCACTTGAGGCCGCAAACTCAGGGTCCCTCTCACAAAGCTAGAGCTGAGAGAAGCCTCCTCTTGAGGTGCTTTTGGTAATGTGGTATTCCTCTGGAGTCGAAGCCAGGGATTAACCTCTCATCTCGAGTTGATTTTTGGTCCACGGAGCTCTTTCGTCTTGCTACATTGACCTCAGGATCCCTCTAGCCTTGAAACAGTTTTCTTGGGGTTTCTCTGGAGTGCCACCAAGGAAATCAAGGCTCCTTTCATGTGTGATGTGCAACACGGAATTGCTCTGCACGCAGTGCAGGGGAATCGGGCCTCATCTCTCGGCGAGGGGGAAGTCTCATGGTTTTTCTCGAGTTGCGGCGGGAACCTGGGGTATATTCTCGAGTTACGACGGGGATGGCCCTTCCACACAAGTGTTTGTTCAGCGACGGCAGGACTCCTGCCTAGTTGCGAGGGACAACTCGGGATTCTCCTCGAGGCTTGGCAGGGCATTGGGACGCCTCTTCAGCTGAGGCGGGAGACCATGTGTCCCTTTACACGTGCCACAGGAATCCTGGGACTCCTATCAAGTTTCACGAGGAGTCAGGCATCGTCTCCTTTAGAGGCACTGATCTCCGCGTACCTCTGGAGTTTTCAAAGGATATAAGGAATCCGGTCGCGATGAGGTGGGAAACTAGGTCTTTCTCTGTGGTCTCCACAGGGGACTCAGACATCCTTTCGTCTTGGGAGATGCAAGACGAGCCTGCATTCAAGTCACTGCAGGGATATCCGGCCTTATTTCGAGTCAGGGCATCGCGGTGTCCATTCCAATTGAGGTCGCTAACTCAGGGTCCCTCTCACATACCTAGAGCTGAGAGAAGCCTCCTCGTGAGGTGCTTGTGTTAAGGTGGTATTCCTCTGGAGTCGAAGCCAGGGACTAACCTCTCATCTCGAGTTGATTTTTCGTCCACGGAGCTCTTTCGTGTTGCTACAGTGAATTCAGGATCCCCCTAGCCTTGAAACTGTGTTCTTGGGGTTTCTCTGGAGTGCCACCAAGGAAATCAAGGCTCCTTTCATGTGTGATGTGCAACACGGAATTGCTCTGCACGCAGTGCAGGGGAATCGGGCCTCATCTCGCGGCGAGGGGGAAGTCTCATGGTTTTTCTCTAGTTGCGGCGGGAACCTGGGGTATATTCTCGAGTTACGACGGGGATGGCCCTTCCACCCACGTGTTTGTTCAGCGACGGCAGGACTCCTGCTTAGTTGCGAGGGACAACTCGAGATTCTCCTCGAGGCTTGGCAGGGCAATTGGAACACCTCTCCAGCTGAGGCGGGAGACCAAGCGTCCCTTTCCACGTGCCACAGGAATCCTGGGACTCCTATCAAGTTTCACGAGGAGTCAGGCATCGGCTCCTTTGGAGGCACTGATCTCCGCGTACCTCTGGAGTTTTCAAAGGATGTGAGGCCTCCGGTCGCGATGAGGTGTGGAACTAGGTCTTTCTTTGTGGTCTCCACAGGGGATTCAGACATCCTTTCGTCTTGGGAGATGCAAGACGAGCCTGCATTCAAGTCACTGCAGGGATATCCGGCCTTATTTCGAGTCAGGGCATCGCGGTGTCCATTCCACTTGAGGCCGCAAACTCAGGGTGCCTCTCACATAGCTAGAGCTGAGAGAAGCCTCCTCTTGAGGTGCTTGTGGTAAGGTGGTATTCCTCTGGAGTCGAAGCCAGGGACTAACCTCTCATCTCGAGTTGATTTTTGGTCCACGGAGCTCTTTCGTGTTGCTACAGTGACCTCAGGAACCCTCTAGCCTTGAAACAGTGTTCTTGGGGTTTCTCTGGAGTGCCATCAAGGAAATCAAGGCTCCTTTCATGTGTGATTTGCAAGTCGGAATTGCTCTGCACGCAATGCAGGGGAATCGGGCCTCATGTCGCGGTGAGGGGGAAGTCTCATGGTTTTTCTCGAATTGCAGCGGGAACCTGGGGTATATTCTCGAGTTACGACGGGGATGGCCCTTCCACCAAGTGTTTCTTCAGCGACGTCAGGACTCCTGCCTAGTTGCGAGGGACAACTCGGGATTCTCCTCGAGGCTTGGCAGGGCAATTGGGACGCCTCTCCAGCTGAGGCGGGAGACCAAGGGTCGCTTTCCACGTGCCACAGGAATCCTGGGACTTCTATCAAATTTCACGAGGAGTCAGGCATTGTCTCCTTTGGAGGCACTGATCTCCGCGTACCTCTGGAGTTTTCAAAGGATGTGAGGCCTCCGGTCGCGATGAGGTGGGGAACTAGGTCTTTCTCTGTGGTCTACACTGGGGATTCAGACATCCTTTCGTCTTGGGAGATGCAAGACGAGCCTGCATTCAAGTCACTGCAGGGATATCCGGCCTTATTTCGAGTCAGGGCATCGCGGTTTCCATTCCACTTGAGGCCACAAACTCAGGGTCCCTCTCACATAGCTAGAGCTGAGAGAAGCCTCCTCTTGAGGTGCTTGTGGTAAGGGGGTATTCCTCTGGAGTCGAAGCCAGGGACTAACCTCTCATCTCGAGTTGATTTTTGGGTCCACGGAGCTCTTTCGTGTTGCTACATTGACCTCAGGATGCCTTTAGCCTTGAAACAGTGTTCTTGGGGTTTCTCTGGAGTGCCATCAAGGAAATCAAGGCTCCTTTCATTTGTGATGTGTAAGACGGAATTGCTCTGCACGCAATGCAGGGGAATCGGGCCTCATGTCGCGGTGAGGGGGAAGTCTCATGGTTTTTCTCGAGTTGCAGCGGGAACCTGGGGTATATTCTCGAGTTACGACGGGGATGGCCCTTCCACCAAGTGTTTCTTCAGCGACGTCAGGACTCCTGCCTAGTTGTGAGGGACAACTCGGGATTCTCCTCGAGGCTTGGCAGTGCAATTGGGACGCCTCTCCAGCTGAGGAGGGAGACCAAGGGTCGCTTTCCACGTGCCACAGGAATCCTGGGACTCCTATCAAGTTTCACGAGGAGTCAGGCATTGTCTCCTTTGGAGGCACTGATCTCCGCGTACCTCTGGAGTTTTCAAAGGATGTGAGGCCTCCGGTAGCGATGAGGTGGGGAACTAGGTCTTTCTCTGTGGTCTACACTGGGGATTCAGACATCCTTTCGTCTTGGGAGATGCAAGACGAGCCTGCATTCAAGTCACTGCAGGGATATCCGGCCTTATTTCGAGTCAGGGCATCGCGGTGTCCATTCCACTTGAGGCCACAAACTCAGGGTCCCTCTCACATAGCTAGAGCTGAGAGAAGCCTCCTCTTGAGGTGCTTGTGGTAAGGTGGTATTCCTCTGGAGTCGAAGCCAGGGACTAACCTCTCATCTCGAGTTGATTTTTGGGTCCACGGAGCTCTTTCGTGTTGCTACATTGACCTCAGGATGCCTTTAGCCTTGAAACAGTGTTCTTGGGGTTTCTCTGGAGTGCCATCAAGGAAATCAAGGCTCCTTTCATGTGTGATGTGCAACACGGAATTGCTCTGCACGCAGTGCAGGGGAATCGGGCCTCATCTCGCGGCGAGGGGGAAGTCTCATGGTTTTTCTCGAGTTGCGGCGGGAACCTGGGGTATATTCTCGAGTTACGACGGGGATGGCCCTTCCACACAAGTGTTTGTTCAGCGACGTCAGGACTCCTGCCTAGTTGCGAGGGACAACTCGGGATTCTCCTCGAGGCTTGGCAGGGCAATTGGGACGCCTCTCCAAGTGAGGCGGGAGACCAAGGGTCCCTTTCCACGTGCCACAGGAATCCTGGGACTCCTATCAAGTTTCACGAGGAGTCAGGCATCGTCTCCTTTGGAGGCACTGATCTCCGCGTACCTCTGGAGTTTTCAAAGGATGTGAGGCCTCCGGTCGCGATGAGGTGGGGAACTAGGTCTTTCTCTGTGGTCTCCACAGGGGATTCAGACATCCTTTCGTCTTGGGAGATGCAAGACGAGCCTGCATTCAAGTCACTGCAGGGATATCCGGCCTTATTTCGAGTCAGGGCATCGCGGTGTCCATTCCACTTGAGGCCGCAAACTCAGGGTCCCTCTCACATACCTAGAGCTGAGAGAAGCCTCCTCTTGAGGTGCTTGTGGTAAGGTGGTATTCCTCTGGAGTCGAAGCCAGGGACTAACCTCTCATCTCGAGTTGATTTTTGGTCCACGGAGCTCTTTTGTGTTGCTACAGTGACCTCAGGATCCCTCTAGCCTTGAAACAGTGTTCTTGGGGTTTCTCTGGAGTGCCATCAAGGAAATCAAGGCTCCTTTCATGTGTGATGTGCAACACGGAATTGCTCTGCATGCAGTGCAGGGGAATCGGGCCTCATCTCGCGGCGAGGGGGAAGTCTCATGGTTTTTCTCGAGTTGCGGCGGGAACCTGGGGTATATTCTCGGGTTACGACGGGGATGGCCCTTCCACCCACGTGTTTGTTCAGCGCCGTCAGGACTCATGCATAGTTGCGAGGGACAACTCGGGATTCTCCTCGAGGCTTGGCAGGGCAATTGGGACGCCTCTCCAGCTGAGGCGGGAGACCAAGGGTCCCTTTCCACCTGCCACAGGAATCCTGGGACTCCTATCAAGTTTCACGAGGAGTCAGGCCTCGTGTCCTTTGGAGGCACTGATCTCCGCGTACCTCTGGAGTTTTCAAAGGATGTGAGGCCACCGGTCGCGATGAGGTGGGGAACTAGGTCTTTCTCTGTGGTCTCCACAGGGGATTCAGACATCCTTTCGTCTTGGGAGATGCAAGACGAGCCTGCACTCAAGTCACTGCAGGGATATCCGGCCTTATTTCGAGTCAGGGCATCGCGGTGTCCATTCCACTTGAGGCCGCAAACTCAGGGTCCCTCTCACATAGCTAGAGCTGAGAGAAGTCTCCTCTTGAGGTGCTTGTGGTAAGGTGGTATTCTTCTGGAGTCGAAGCCAGGGACTAACCTCTCATCTCTAGTTGATTTTTGGGTCCACGGAGCTCTTTCGTGTTGCTACATTGACCTCAGGATGCCTTTAGCCTTGAAACAGTGTTCTTGGGGTTTCTCTGGAGTGCCATCAAGGAAAACAAGGCTCCTTTCAGGTGTGATTTGCAAGACGGATTTGCTCTGCACGCAATGCAGGGGAATCGGGCCTCATGTCGCGGTGAGGGGGAAGTCTCATGGTTTTTCTCGAGTTGCAGCGGGAACCTGGGGTATATTCTCGAGTTACGACGGGGATGGCCCTTCCACCAAGTGTTTCTTCAGCGACGTCAGGACTCCTGCCTAGTTGCTAGGGACAACTCGGGATTCTCCTCGAGGCTTGGCAGGGCAATTGGGACGCCTCTCCAGCTGAGGCGGGAGACCAAGGGTCGCTTTCCACGTGCCACAGGAATCCTGGGACTCCTATCAAGTTTCACGAGGAGTCAGGCATTGTCTCCTTTGGAGGCACTGATCTCCGCGTACCTCTGGAGTTTTCAAAGGATGTGAGGCCTCCGGTCGCGATGAGGTGGGGAACTAGGTCTTTCTCTGTGGTCTACACTGGGGATTCAGACATCCTTTCGTCTTGGGAGATGCAAGACGAGCCTGCATTCAAGTCACTGCAGGGATATCCGGCCTTATTTCGAGTCAGGGCATCGCGGTTTCCATTCCACTTGAGGCCACAAACTCAGGGTCCCTCTCACATAGCTAGAGCTGAGAGAAGCCTCCTTTTGAGGTGCTTGTGGTAAGGGGGTATTCCTCTGGAGTCGAAGCCAGGGACTAACCTCTCATCTCGAGTTGATTTTTGGGTCCACGGAGCTCTTTCGTGTTGCTACATTGACCTCAGGATGCCTTTAGCCTTGAAACAGTGTTCTTGGGGTTTCTCTGGAGTGCCATCAAGGAAATCAAGGCTCCTTTCATGTGTGATGTGCAAGACGGAATTGCTCTGCATGCAATGCAGGGGAATCGGGCCTCATGTCGCGGTGAGGGGGAAGTCTCATGGTTTTTCTCAAGTTGCAGCGGGAACCTGGGGTATATTCTCGAGTTACGACGGGGATGGCCCTTCCACCAAGTGTTTCTTCAGCGACGTCAGTACTCCTGCCTAGTTGCGAGGGACAACTCGGGATTCTCCTCGAGGCTTGGCAGGGCAATTGGGACGCCTCTCCAGCTGAGGAGGGAGACCAAGGGTCGCTTTCCACGTGCCACAGGAATCCTGGGACTCCTATCAAGTTTCACGAGGAGTCAGGCATTGTCTCCTTTGGAGGCACTGATCTCCGCGTACCTCTGCAGTTTTCAAAGGATGTGAGGCCTCCGGTCGCGATGAGGTGGGGAACTAGGTCTTTCTCTGTGGTCTACACTGGGGATTCAGACATCCTTTCGTCTTGGGAGATGCAAGACGAGCCTGCATTCAAGTCACTGCAGGGATATCCGGCCTTATTTCGAGTCAGGGCATCGCGGTGTCCATTCCACTTGAGGCCACAAACTCAGGGTCCCTCTCACATAGCTAGAGCTGAGAGAAGCCTCCTCTTGAGGTGCTTGTGGTAAGGTGGTATTCCTCTGGAGTCGAAGCCAGGGACTAACCTCTCATCTCGAGTTGATTTTTGGGTCCACGGAGCTCTTTCGTGTTGCTACATTGACCTCAGGATGCCTTAACCTTGAAACAGTGTTCTTGGGGTTTCTCTGGAGTGCCATCAAGGAAATCAAGGCTCCTTTCAGGTGTGATGTGCAACACGGAATTGCTCTGCACGCACTGCAGGGGAATCGGGCCTCATCTCGCGGCGAGGGGGAAGTCTCATGGTTTTTCTCGAGTTGCGGCGGGAACCTGGGGTATATTCTCGAGTTACGACGGGGATGGCCCTTCCACACAAGTGTTTGTTCAGCGACGGCAGGACTCCTGCCTAGTTGCGAGGGACAACTCGGGATTCTCCTCGAGGCTTGGCAGGGCAATTGGGACGCCTCTCCAGCTGAGGCGGGAGACCAAGGGTCCCTTTCCACCTGCCACAGAAATCCTGGGACTCCTATCAAGTTTCACGAGGAGTCAGGCATCGTCTCCTTTGGAGGCACTGATCTCCGCGTACCTCTGGAGTTTTCAAAGGATGTGAGGCCTCCGGTCGCGTTGAGGTGGGGAACTAGGTCTTTCTCTGTGGTCTCCACAGGGGATTCAGACATCCTTTCGTCTTGGGAAATGCAAGACGAGCCTGCATTCAAGTCACTGCAGGGATATCCGGCCTTATTTCGAGTCAGGGCATCGCGGTGTCCATTCCACTTGAGGCCGCAAACTCAGGGTCCCTCTCACATAGCTAGAGCTGAGAGAAGCCTCCTCTTGAGGTGCTTGTGGTAAGGTGGTATTCCTCTGGAGTCGAAGCCAGGGACTAACCTCTCATCTCGAGTTGATTTTTGGTCCACGGAGCTCTTTTGTGTTGCTACAATGACCTCAGGATCCCTCTAGCCTTGAAACAGTGTTCTTGGGGTTTCTCTGGAGTGCCATCAAGGAAATCAAGGCTCCTTTCATGTGTGATGTGCAACACGGAATTGCTCTGCATGCAGTGCAGGGGAATCGGGCCTCATCTCGCGGCGAGGGGGAAGTCTCATGGTTTTTCTCGAGTTGCGGCGGGAACCTGGGGTATATTCTCGGGTTACGACGGGGATGGCCCTTCCACCCACGTGTTTGTTCATCGACGTCAGGACTCATGCCTAGTTGCGAGGGAAAACTCGGGATTCTCCTCGAGGCTTGGCAGGGCAATTGGGATGCCTCTCCAGCTGAGGCGGGAGACCAAGTGTCCCTTTCCACGTGCCACAGGAATCCTGGGACTCCTATCAAGTTTCATGAGGAGTCAGGCATCGTCTCCTTTGGAGGCACTGATCTCTGCGTACCTCTGGAATTTTCAAAGGATGTGAGGCCTCCGGTCGCGATGAGGTGGGGAACTGGGTCTTTCTCTGTGGTCTCCACAGGGGATTCAGACATCCTTTCTTCTTGGGAGATGCAAGACGAGCCTGCATTCAAGTCACTGCAGGGATATCCGGCCTTATTTCGAGTCAGGGCATCGCGGTGTCCATTCCACTTGAGGCCGCAAACTCAGGGTCCCTCTCACATACCTAGAGCTGAGAGAAGCCTCCTCTTGAGGTGCTTGTGGTAAGGAGGTATTCCTCTGGAGTTGAATCCAGGGACTACCCTCTCATCTCGAGTTGATTTTTGGTCCACGGAGCTCCTTCTTGTTTCTACAGTGACCTCAGGATCCCTCTAGCCTTGAAAGAGTGTTCTTGGGGTTTCTCTGGAGTGCCATCAAGGAAATCAAGGCTCCTTTCATGTGTGATGTGCAAGAAGAATTGCTCTGCACGCAGTGCAGGGGAATCGGGCCTCATCTAGCGGCGAGGGGGAAGTCTCATGGTTTTTCTCGAGTTGTGGCGGGAACCTGAGGTATATTCTCGAGTTACGACGGGAATGGCCCTTCCACGCACGTGTTTCTTCAGCGACGTCGGGACTCCTGCTTAGTTGCGAGGGACAACTCGGGATTCTCCTCGAGGCTTGGCAGGGCAATTGGGACGCCTCTCCAGCTGAGGCGGGAGACCAAGGGTCCCTTTCCACGTGCCACAGGAATCCTGGGACTCCTAAGAAGTTTCACGAGGAGTCAGGCATCGTCTCCTTTGGAGGCACTGATCTCCGCGTACCTCTGGAGTTTTCAAAGGATGTGAGGCCTCCGGTCGCGATGAGGTGGGGAACTAGTTCTTTCTCTGTGGTCTCCACAGGGGATTCAGACATCCTTTCGTCTTGGGAGATGCAAGACGAGCCTGCATTCAAGTCACTGCAGGGATATCCGGCCTTATTTCGAGTCAGGGCATCGCGGTGTCCATTCCACTTGAGGCCGCAAACTCAGGGTCCCTCTCACATAGCTAGAGCTGAGAGAAGCCTCCTCTTGAGGTGCTTGTGGTAAGGTGGTATTCCTCTGGAGTCGAAGCCAGGGACTAACCTCTCATCTCGAGTTGATTTTTGGTCCACGGAGCTCTTTCGTGTTGCTACAGTGACCTCAGGATCCCTCTAGCCTTGAAACAGTGTTCTTGGGGTTTCTCTGGAGTGCCATCAAGGAAATCAAGGCTCCTTTCATGTGTGATTTGCAAGATCAATTGCTTTGCACTCAATGCAGGGGAATCGGGCCTCATCGCGCGGTGAGGGGGAAGTCTCATGGTTTTTCTCGAGTTGCAGCGGGAACCTGGGGTATATTCTCGAGTTACGACGGGGATGGCCCTTCCACCAAGTGTTTCTTCAGCGACGTCAGGACTCCTGCCTAGTTGCGAGGGACAACTCGGCATTCTCCTCGAGGCTTGGCAGGGCAATTGGGACGCCTCTCCAGCTGAGGCGGGAGACCAAGGGTCGCTTTCCACGTGCCACAGGAATCCTGGGACTCCTATCAAGTTTCACGAGGAGTCAGGCATTGTCTCCTTTGGAGGCACTGATCTCCGCGTACCTCTGGAGTTTTCAAAGGATGTGAGGCCTCCGGTCGCGATGAGGTGGGGAACTAGGTCTTTCTTTGTGGTCTACACTGGGGATTCAGACATCCTTTCGTCTTGGGAGATGCAAGACGAGCCTGCATTCAAGTCACTGCAGGGATATCCGGCCTTATTTCGAGTCAGGGCAACGCGGTTTCCATTCCACTTGAGGCCACAAACTCAGGGTCCCTCTCACAAAGCTAGAGCTGAGAGAAGCCTCCTCTTGAGGTGCTTGTGGTAAGGTGGTATTCCTCTGGAGTCGAAGCCAGAAACTAACCTCTCATCTCGAGTTGATTTTTGGGTCCACGGAGCTCTTTCCTGTGGCTACATTGACCTCAGGTTGCCTTTAGCCTTGAAACAGTGTTCTTGGGGTTTCTCTGGAGTGCCATCAAGGAAATCAAGGCTCCTTTCATGTGTGATGTGCAACACGGAATTGTTCTGCACGCAGTGCAGGGGAATCGTGCCTCATCTCGCGGCGAGGGGGAAGTCTCATGGTTTTTCTCGAGTTGCGGCGGGAACCTGGGGTATATTCTCGAGTTACGACGGGGATGGCCCTTCCACACAAGTGTTTTTTCAGCGACGGCAGGACTCCTGCCTAGTTGTGAGGGACAATTCGGGATTCTCCTCGAGCCTTGGCAGGGCAATTGGGACGCCTCTCCAGCTGAGGCGGGAGACCAAGGGTCCCTTTCCACGTGCCACAGGAATCCTGGGACTCCTATCAAGTTTCACGAGGAGTCAGGCATCGCCTCCTTTGGAGGCACTGATCTCCGCGTACCTCTGGAGTTTTCAAAGGATGTGAGGCCTCCGGTCGCGATGAGGTGGGGAACTAGGTCTTTCTCTGTTGTCTACACAGGGGATTCAGACATCCTTTCGTCTTCGGAGATGCAAGACGAGCCTGCATTCAAGTCACTGCAGGGATATCCGGCCTTATTTCGAGTCAGGGCATCGCGGTGTCCATTCCACTTGAGGCCGCAAACTCAGGGTCCCTCTCACATAGCAAGAGCAGAGAGAAGCCTCTTCTTGACGTGCTTGTGGTAAGGTGGTATTCCTCTGGAGTCGAAGCCAGGGACTAACCTCTCATCTCGAGTTGATTTTTGGTCCACGGAGCTCTTTTGTGTTGCTACAGTGACCTCAGGATCCCTCTAGCCTTGAAACAGTGTTCTTGGGGTTTCTCTGGAATTCCATCAAGGAAATCAAGACTCCTTTCATGTGTGATATGCAACACGGAATTGCTCTGCACGCAGTGCAGGGGAATTGGGCCTCATCTCGCGGCGAGGGGGAAGTCTCATGGTTTTTCTCGAGTTGCGGCGGGAACCTGGGGTATTTTCTTGAGTTACGCGGGGATGGCCCTTCCAGCCACGTTTTTGTTCAGCGACGTCAGGACTCCTGCCTAGTTGCGAGGGACAACTCGGGATTCTCCTCGAGGCTTGGCAGGGCAATTGGGACGCCTCTCCAGCTTAGGCGGGAGACCAAGGGTCCCTTTCCACGTGCCACAGGAATCCTGGGACTCCTATCAAGTTTCACGAGGACTCAGGCATCGTCTCCTTTGGAGGCACTGATCTCCGCGTACCTCTGGAGTTTTCAAAGGATGTGAGACCTCCGGTCGCGATGAGGTGGGGAACTAGGTCTTTCTCTGTGGTCTACACAGGAGAATCAAACATCCTTTCGTCTTGGGAGATGCAAGACGAGCCTGCATTCAAGTCACTGCAGGGATATCCGGCCTTATTTCGAGTCAGGGCATCGCGGTGTCCATTCCACTTGAGGCCACAAACTCAGGGTACCTCTCACATAGCTAGAGCTGAGAGAAGCCTCCTCTTGAGGTGCTTGTGGTAAGGTGGTATTCCTCTGGAGTCGAAGCCAGGGACTAACCTCTCATCTCGAGTTGATTTTTGGTCCAGGGAGCTCTTTCGTGTTGCTACAGTGACCTCAGGATCCCTCTAGCCTTGAAACAGTGTTCTTGGGGTTTCTCTGGAGTGCCATCAAGGAAATCAAGGCTCCTTTCATGTGTGATGTGCAACACGGAATTGCTCTGCACGCAGTGCAGGGAAATCGGGCCTCATCTCGCGGCGAGGGGGAAGTCTCATAGTTTTTCTTGTGTTGCGGTGGGAACATGGGATATATTCTCGAGTTACGACGGGGATGGCCCTTCCACCCACGTGTTTGTTCAGTGACGTCAGGACTCCTGCGTAGTTGCGAAGGACAACTCGGGATTCTCCTCGAGGCTTGGCAGGGCAATTGGGACGCCTCTCCAGCTGAGGCGGGAGACCAAGGGTCTCTTTGAATGTGCCAGAGGAATCCTGGGACTCCTATCAAGTTTCACGAGGAGTCAGGCATCGTCTCCTTTGGAGGCACTGATCTCCGCGTACTTCTGGAGTTTTCAAAGGATGTGAGGCCTTCGGTCACCATGAGGTGGGGAACAAGCTCTTTCTTTGTGGTCTCCACAGGGGATTCAGACATCCTTTCGTCTTGGGAGATGCAAGATGAGCCTGCATTCAAGTCACTGCAGGGATATCCGGCCTTATATCGAGTCAGGGCATCGCGGTGTCCATTCCACTTGAGGCCGCAAACTCAGGGGCCCTCTCACATACCTAGAGCTGAGAGAAGCCTCCTCTTGTGGTGCTTGTGGTAAGGTGGTATTCCTCTGGAGTCGAAGCCAGGGTCTAACCTCTGATCTCGATTTGATTTTTGGTCCACGGAGCTCTTTCGTGTTGCTACAGAGATCTCAGGATCCCTCTAGCCTTGAAACACTGTTCTTGGGGTTTCTCTGCAGTGCCATCAAGGAAATCAAGGCTCCTTTCATGTGTGATGTGCAACACGGAATTGCTCTGCACGCAGTGCAGGGGAATCGGGCCTCATCTCGCGGCGACGGGGAAGTCTCATGGTTTTTCTCGAGTTGCGGCGGGAACCTGGGGTATATTCTCGAGTTACGACGGGGATGGCCCTTCCACCCACGTGTTGGTTCAGCGACGGCAGGACTCCTGCCTAGTTGCGAGGGACAACTCGGGATTCTCCTCGAGGCTTGGCAGGGCAATTGGGACGCCTCTCCAGCTTAGGCGGGAGACCAAGGGTCCCGTTCCACGTGCCACAGGAATCCTGGGACTCCTATCAAGTTTCACGAGGAGTCAGGCATCGTCCCTTTTGGAGGCACTGATCTCTGCGTACCTCTGGAGTTTTCAAAGGATTTGAGGCCTCCGGTCGCGATGAGGTGGGGAACTAGGTCTTTCTCTGTGGTCTCCACAGGGGATTCAGACATCCTTTCGTCTTGGGAGATGCAAGACGAGCCTGCATTCAGGTGACTGCAGGGATATCCGGCCTTATTTCGAGTCAGGGCATCGCGGTGTCCATTCCACTTGAGGCCGCAAACTCAGGGGCCCTCTCACATACCTAGAGCTGAGAGAAGCCTCCTCTTGAGGTGCTTGTGGTAAGGTGGTAGTTCTCTGCAGTCGAAGCCAGGGACAAACCTCTCATCTCGAGTTGATTTTTGGTCGACGGAGCTCTTTCTTGTGGCTACAGTGACCTCAGGATCCCTCTAGCCTTGAAACAGTGTTCTTGGGGTTTCTCTGGATTGCCATCAAGGAAATCAAGGCTCCTTTCATGTGTGATGTGAAACACGGAATTGCTCTGCACGCAGTGCAGGGGAATCGGGCCTCATTTCACGGCGAGGGGGAAGTCTCATGGTTTTTCTCGAGTTGCGGAGGGAACCTGGGGTATATTCTCGAGTTACGACGGGGATGGCCCTTCCACACACGTGTTTGTTCAGCGACGTCAGGACTCCTGCCTAGTTGCGAGGGACAACTTGGGATTCTCCTCGAGGCTTGGCAGGGCAATTGGGACGCCTCTCCAGCTGAGGCGGGAGACCAAGCGTCCCTTTCCACGTGCCACAGGAATCCTGGGACTCCTATCAAGTTTCACGAGGAGTCAGGCATCGTCCCTTTTGGAGGCACTGATCTCCGCGTAACTCTGGAGTTTTCAAAGGATGTGAGGCCTCCGGTCGCGATGAGGTGGGGAACTAGGTCTTTCTCTGTGGTCTCCACAGGGGATTCAGACATCCTTTCATCTTGGGAGATGAAAGACGAGCTGGCATTCAAGTCACTGCAGAGATATCCGGCCTTATTTCCAGTCAGGGCATCGCGGTGTCCATTCCACTTGAGGCCGCAAACTCAGGGTGCCTCTCACATACCTAGAGCTGAGACACGCCTCCTCTTGAGGTGCTTGTGGTAAGGTGGTAGTCCTCTGCAGTCGAAGCCAGGGTCTAACCTCTCATCTCGAGTTGATTTTTGGTCCATGAAGTTCTTTCGTGTTGCTACAGTGACCTCAGGATCCCTCTAGCCTTGAAACAGTGTTCTTGAGGTTTCTGTGGAGTGCCATCAAGGAAATCAAAGCTCCTTTCATGCGTGATGTGCAACACGAATTGCTCTGCATGCAGTGCAGGGAAATCGGGCCTCATCTCGCGGCGAGGGGAAAGTCTCATGGTTTTTCTCGAGTTGCGGCGGGAACCTGGGGTATATTCTCGAGTTACGACGGGGATGGCCCTTCCACCCACGTGTTTGTTCAGCCTCGTCAGGACTCCTGCCTAGTTGCGAGGGACAACTCGGGATTCTCCTCGAGGCTTGGCAGGGCAATTGGGACGCCTCTCCAGCTGAGGCGGGAGACCAAGGGTCCCTTTCCACGTGCCACAGGAATCCTGGGACTCCTATTAATTTTCACAAGGAGTCACGAATCGTCTCCTTTGGAGGCACTGACTCCGTCAACCTCTGGAGTTTTCTAAGGATGTGAGGCCTCCGATCGCGATGAGGTGGGAGACTAGGTCTTTCTCTGTGGTCTCCACAGGGGATTCAGACAACCTTTCTTCTTGGGAGATGCAAGACAAGCCTGCATTCAAGTCACTGCGGGGATAACCGGCCTTATTTCGAGTCAGGGCATCGCGGTGTCCATTCCACTTGAGGCCACAAACTCAGGGTCCCTCTCACATACCTAGAGCTGAGAGAAGCCTCCTCTTGAGGTGCTTGTGGTAAGGTGGTATTCCTCTGGAGTCGAAGCCAGGGACTAACCTCTCATCTCGATTTGATTTTTGGTCCACGGAGCTCTTTCGTGTTGCTACAGTGACCTCAGAATCCCTCTAGCCTTGAAACAGTGTTCTTGGGGTTTCTCTGGAGTGCCATCAAGGAAATCAAGGCTCCTTTCATGTGTGATGTGCAACACGGAATTGCTCTGCATGCTGTGCAGGGGAATCGGGCCTCATCTCGCGGCGAGGGGGAAGTCTCATGGTTTTTCTCGAGTTGCGGCGGGAACCTGGGGTATATTCTCGGGTTATGACGGGGATGGCCCTTCCACCCACGTGTTTGTTCAGCGACGTCAGGACTCATGCCTAGTTGCGAGGGACAACTCGGGATTCTCCTCGAGGCTTCGCAGGGCAATTGGGACGCCTCTCCAGCTGAGGCGGGAGACCAAGGGTCCCTTTCCACGTGCCACAGGAATCCTGGGACTCCTTTCAAGTTTCACGAGGCGTCAGGCATCGTCTCCTTTGGAGGCACTGATCTCCGCGTACATTTGGAGTTTTCAAAGGATGTGAGGCCTCCGGTCGCGATGAGGTGGGGAACTTGGTCTTTCTCTGTGGTCCACACAGGGGATTCAGACATCCTTTCGTCTTGGGAGATGCAAGACGAGCCTGCATTCAAGTCACTGCAGGGATATCCGGCCTTATTTCGAGTCAGGGCATCGCGGTGTCCATTCCACTTGAGGCCACAAACTCAGGGTCCCTCTCACATAGCAAGAGCAGAGAGAAGCCTCTTCTTGACGTGCTTGTGGTAAGGTGGTATTCCTCTGGAGTCGAAGCCAGGGACTAACCTCTCATCTCGAGTTGATTTTTGGTCCACGGAGCTCTTTTGTGTTGCTACAGTGACCTCAGGATCCCTCTAGCCTTGAAACAGTGTTCTTGGGGTTTCTCTGGAATTCCATCAAGGAAATCAAGACTCCTTTCATGTGTGATATGCAACACGGAATTGCTCTGCACGCAGTGCAGGGGAATTAGGCCTCATCTCGCGGCGAGGGGGAAGTCTCATGGTTTTTGTCGAGTTGCGGCGGGAACCTGGGGTATTTTCTTGAGTTACGCGGGGATGGCCCTTCCACCCACGTGTTTGTTCAGCGACGTCAGGACTCCTGCCTAGTTGCGAGGGACAACTCGGGATTCTCCTCGAGGCTTGGCAGGGCAATTGGGACGCCTCTCCAGCTGAGGCGGGAGACCAAGGGTCCCTTTCCACGTGCCACAGGAATCCTGGGACTCCTATCAAGTTTCACGAGGAGTCAGGCATCGTCTCCTTTGGAGGCACTGATCTCCGCGTACCTCTGGAGTTTTCAAAGGATGTGAGACCTCCGGTCGCGATGAGGTGGGGAACTAGGTCTTTCTCTGTGGTCTCCACAGGAGATTCAGACATCCTTTCGTCTTGGGAGATGCAAGACGAGCCTGCATTCAAGTCACTGCAGGGATATCCGGCCTTATTTCGAGTCAGGGCATCGCGGTGTCCATTCCACTTGAGGCCACAAACTCAGGGTACCTCTCACATAGCTAGAGCTGAGAGAAGCCTCCTCTTGAGGTGCTTGTGGTAAGGTGGTATTCCTCTGGAGTCGAAACCAGGGACTAACCTCTCATCTCGAGTTGATTTTTGGTCCAGGGAGCTCTTTCGTGTTGCTACAGTGACCTCAGGATCCCTCTAGCCTTGAAACAGTGTTCTTGGGGTTTCTCTGGAGTGCCATCAAGGAAATCAAGGCTCCTTTCATGTGTGATGTGCAACACGGAATTGCTCTGCACGCAGTGCAGGGAAATCGGGCCTCATCTCGCGGCGAGGGGGAAGTCTCATAGTTTTTCTTGTGTTGCGGTGGGAACATGGGATATATTCTCGAGTTACGACGGGGATGGCCCTTCCACCCACGTGTTTGTTCAGTGACGTCAGGACTCCTGCGTAGTTGCGAAGGACAACTCGGGATTCTCCTCGAGGCTTGGCAGGGCAATTGGGACGCCTCTCCAGCTGAGGCGGGAGACCAAGGGTCTCTTTGAATGTGCCAGAGGAATCCTGGGACTCCTATCAAGTTTCACGAGGAGTCAGGCATCGTCTCCTTTGGAGGCACTGATCTCCGCGTACTTCTGGAGTTTTCAAAGGATGTGAGGCCTTCGGTCACCATGAGGTGGGGAACAAGCTCTTTCTTTGTGGTCTCCACAGGGGATTCAGACATCCTTTCATCTTGGGAGATGCAAGATGAGCCTGCATTCAAGTCACTGCAGGGATATCCGGCCTTATATCGAGTCAGGGCATCGCGGTGTCCATTCCACTTGAGGCCGCAAACTCAGGGGCCCTCTCACATACCTAGAGCTGAGAGAAGCCTCCTCTTGTGGTGCTTGTGGTAAGGTGGTATTCCTCTGGAGTCGAAGCCAGGGTCTAACCTCTCATCTCGATTTGATTTTTGGTCCACGGAGCTCTTTCGTGTTGCTACAGAGATCTCAGGATCCCTCTAGCCTTGAAACAGTGTTCTTGGGGTTTCGCTGGAGTGCCATCAAGGAAATCAAGGCTCCTTTCATGTGTGATGTGCAACACGGAATTGCTCTGCACGCAGTGCAGGGGAATCGGGCCTCATCTCGCGGCGACGGGGAAGTCTCATGGTTTTTCTCGAGTTGCGGCGGGAACCTGGGGTATATTCTCGAGTTACGACGGGGATGGCCCTTCCACCCACGTGTTGGTTCAGCGACGGCAGGACTCCTGCCTAGTTGCGAGGGACAACTCGGGATTCTCCTCGAGGCTTGGCAGGGCAATTGGGACGCCTCTCCAGCTTAGGCGGGAGACCAAGGGTCCCGTTCCACGTGCCACAGGAATCCTGGGACTCCTATCAAGTTTCACGAGGAGTCAGGCATCGTCCCTTTTGGAGGCACTGATCTCTGCGTACCTCTGGAGTTTTCAAAGGATTTGAGGCCTCCGGTCGCGATGAGGTGGGGAACTAGGTCTTTCTCTGTGGTCTCCACAGGGGATTCAGACATCCTTTCGTCTTGGGAGATGCAAGACGAGCCTGCATTCAGGTGACTGCAGGGATATCCGGCCTTATTTCGAGTCAGGGCATCGCGGTGTCCATTCCACTTGAGGCCGCAAACTCAGGGGCCCTCTCACATACCTAGAGCTGAGAGAAGCCTCCTCTTGAGGTGCTTGTGGTAAGGTGGTATTCCTCTGGAGACGAAGCCAGGGACTAACCTCTCATCTCGAGTTGATTTTTGGTCCACGGAGATCTTTCGTGTTGCTACAGTGAATTCAGGTTCACTCTAGCCTTGAAACAGTGTTCTTGGGGTTTCTCTGGAGTGCCATCAAGGAAATCAAAGCTCCTTTCATGTGTGATGTGCAACACGGAATTGCTCTGCACGCAGTGCAGGGGAATCGGGCCTCATCTCGCGGCGACGGGGAAGTCTCATGGTTTTTCTCGAGTTGCGGCGGGAACCTGGGGTATATTCTCGAGTTACGACGGGGATTGCCCTTCCACCCACGTGTTTGTTTAGCGACGTCAGGACTCCTGCCTAGTTGCGAGGGACAACTCGGGATTCTCCTCGAGGCTTGGCAGGGCAATTGGGACGCCTCTCCAGCTGAGGCGGGAGACCAAGGGTCCCTTTCCACGTGCCACAGGAATCCTGGGACTCCTATCAAGTTTCACGAGGGGTCAGGCATCGTCTCCTTTGGAGGCACTGATGTCAGCGTACCTCTGGAGTTTTCAAAAGATGTGAGGCCTCCGGTCGCGATGAGGTGGGAAACTAGGTCTTTCGCTGTGGACTCCACAGGGGATTCAGACATCCTTTCTTCTTGGGAAATGCAAGACGAGCCTGCATTCAAGTCACTGCAGGGATATCCGGCCTTATTTCGAGTCAGGGCATCGCGGTGTCCATTCCAATTGAGGCCGCAAACTCAGGGTCCCTCTCCCATACCTAGAGCTGAGAGAAGCCACCTCTTGAGGTGCTTGTGGTAAGGTGGTAGTTCTCTGCAGTCGAAGCCAGGGACAAACCTCTCATCTCGAGTTGATTTTTGGTCGACGGAGCTCTTTCGTGTGGCTACAGTGACCTCAGGATCCCTCTAGCCTTGAAACAGTGTTCTTGGGGTTTCTCTGGATTGCCATCAAGGAAATCAAGGCTCCTTTCATGTGTGATGTGCAACACGGAATTGCTCTGCACGCAGTGCAGGGGAATCGGGCCTCATCTCACGGCGAGGGGGAAGTCTCATGGTTTTTCTCGAGTTGCGGAGGGAACCTGGGGTATATTCTCGAGTTACGACGGGGATGGCCCTTCCACACACATGTTTGTTCAGCGACGTCAGGACTCCTGCCTAGTTGCGAGGGACAACTTGGGATTCTCCTCGAGGCTTGGCAGGGCAATTGGGACGCCTCTCCAGCTGAGGCGGGAGACCAAGGGTCCCTTTCCACGTGCCACAGGAATCCTGGGACTTCTATCAAGTTTCACGAGGAGTCAGGCATCGTCCCTTTTGGAGGCACTGATCTCCGCGTACCTCTGGAGTTTTCAAAGGGTGTGAGGCCTCCGGTCGCGATGAGGTGGGGAACTAGGTCTTTCTCTGTGGTCTCCACAGGGGATTCAGACATCCTTTCATCTTGGGAGATGCAAGACGAGATGGCATTCAAGTCACTGCAGAGATATCCGGCCTTATTTCGAGTCAGGGCATCACGGTGTCCATTCCACTTGAGGCCGCAAACTCAGGGTGCCTCTCACATACCTAGAGCTGAGACAAGCCTCCTCTTGAGGTGCTTGTGGTAAGGTGGTAGTCCTCTGCAGTCGAAGCCAGGGTCTAACCTCTCATCTCGAGTTGATTTTTGGTCCATGAAGTTCTTTCGTGTTGCTACAGTGACCTCAGGATCCCTCTAGCCTTGAAACAGTGTTCTTGAGGTTTCTGTGGAGTGCCATCAAGGAAATCAAAGCTCCTTTCATGCGTGATGTGCAACACGAATTGCTCTGCATGCAGTGCAGGGAAATCGGGCCTCATCTCGCGGCGAGGGGAAAGTCTCATGGTTTTTCTCGAGTTGCGGCGGGAACCTGGGGTATATTCTCGAATTACGACGGGGATGTCCCTTCCACCCACGTGTTTGTTCAGCCTCGTCAGGACTCCAGCCTAGTTGCGAGGAACAACTCGGGATTCTCCTCGAGGCTGGCCAGGGCAATTGGGACGCCTCTCCAGCTGAGGCGGGAGACCAAGGGTCCCTTTCGACGTGCCACAGGAATCCTGGGACTCCTATCAATTTTCACAAGGAGTCACGAATCGTCTCCTTTGGAGGCACTGACTCCGTTAACCTCTGGAGTTTTCTAAGGATGTGAGGCCTCCGATCGCGATGAGGTGGGAGACTAGGTCTTTCTCTGTGGTCTCCACAGGGGATTCAGACAACCTTTCTTCTTGGGAGATGCAAGACAAGCCTGCATTCAAGTCACTGCGGGGATAACCGGCCTTATTTCGAGTCAGGGCATCGCGGTGTCCATTCCACTTGAGGCCACAAACTCAGGGTCCCTCTCACATACCTAGAGCTGAGAGAAGCCTCCTCTTGAGGTGCTTGTGGTAAGGTGGTATTCCTCTGGAGTCGAAGCCAGGGACTAACCTCTCATCTCGATTTGATTTTTGGTCCACGGAGCTCTTTCGTGTTGCTACAGTGACCTCAGAATCCCTCTAGCCTTGAAACAGTGTTCTTGGGGTTTCTCTGGAGTGCCATCAAGGAAATCAAGGCTCCTTTCAGGTGTGATGTGCAACACGGAATTGCTCTGCACGCAGTGCAGGGTTCGGGCCTCATTTTCCGTCGAGGGGGAAGTCTCATGGTTTTTCTCGAGTTGCGGCGGGAACCTGGGGTACATTCTCGAGTTACGACGGGAATGGCCCTTCCACCCACATGTTTGTTCGGCCTCGTCAGGATTCCAGCCTAGTTGCGAGGAACAACTCGGGATTCTCCTCGAGGCTTGGCAGGGCAATTGGGACGCCTCTCCAGCTGAGGCGGGAGACCAAGGGTTCCTTTCCACGTGCCACAGGAATCCTGGGACTCCTATCAAGTTTCACGAGGAGTCAGGCATCGTCTCCTTTGGAGGCACTGATCTCCGCGGACCTCTGGAGTTTTCAAAGGATGTGAGGCCTCTGGTCGCAATGAGGTGGGGAACTAGGTCTTTCTCTGTGGTCTCCAAAGGGGATTCAGACATCCTTTCGTCTTGGGAGATGCAAGACAAGCCTGCATTCAAGTCACTGCAGGGATATGCGGCCTAATTTCGAGTCAGGGCATCGCGGTGTCCATTCCACTTGAGGCCGCAAACTCAGGGTACCTCTCACATACCTAGAGCTGAGAGAAGCCTCCTCTTGAAGTGCTTGTGGTAAGGTGGTTTTCCTCTGGAATCGAAGCCAGGGACTAACCTCTCATCTCGAGTTGATTTTTGGTCCACGGAGCTCTTTCGTGTTGCTACATTGACCTCAGGTTCACTCTAGCCTTGAAACAGTATTCTTGGGGTTTCTCTGGAGTGCCACCCAGGAAATCAAGGTTCCTTTCATGTGTGATGTGCAACACGGAATTGCTCTGCATGCAGTGCAGGTTTCGGGCCTCATTTTCCGTCGAGGGGGAAGTCTCATGGTTTTTCTCGAGTTGCGGTGGGAACCTGGGGTATATTCTCGAGTTACGACGGGGATGGCCCTTCCACACACGTGTTTGTTCAGCGACGTCAGGACTCCTGCCTAGTTGCGACGGACAACTCGGGATTCTCCTCGAGGCTTGGCAGGGCAATTGGGACGCCTCTCCAGCTGAGGCGGGAGACCAAGGGTCCCTTTCCACGTGCCACAGGAATCCTGGGACTCCTATCAAGTTTCACGAGGAGTCAGGCATCGTCCCTTTTGGAGGCACTGATCTCCGCGTACCTCTGGAGTTTTCAAAGGATTTGAGGCCTCCGGTCGCAATGAGGTGGGGAACTAGGTCTTTCTCTGTGGTCTCCACAGGGGATTCAGACATCCTTTCATCTTGGGAGATGCAAGACGAGCTGGCATTCAAGTCACTGCAGGGATATCCGGCCTTATTTCGAGTCGGGGCATCGCGGCGTCCATTCCACTTGAGGCCGCAAACCCAGGGTCCCTCTCACATAGCTAGAGCTGAGAGAAGCCTCCTCTTGAGGTGCTTGTGGTAAGGTGGTATTCCTCTGGAGTCGAAGCCAGGGACTAACCTCTCATCTCGAGTTGATTTTTGGTCTACGGAGCTCTTTTGTGTTACTACAGTGACCTCAGGATCCCTCTAGCCTTGAAACAGTGTTCTTGGGTTTTCTCTGTAGTGCCATCAAGGAAATCAAGGCTCCTTTCATGTTTGATGTGCAACACGGAATTGCTCTGCACGCAGTGCAGGGGAATCGGGCCTCATCTCGCGGCGAGGGGGAAGTCTCATTGTTTTTCTCGAGTTGCGGCGGGATCCTGGGGTATATTCTCGAGTTATGACGGGGATGGCACTTCCAGCCACGTGTTTGTTCAGCGACGTCAGGACTCCTGCCTAGTTGCGAGGGACAACTCGGGATTCTCCTCGAGGCTTGGCAGGGCAATTGGGACGCCTCTCCAGCTGAGGCGCGAGACCAAGGGTCCCTTTCCACTTGCCACAGGAATCCTGGGACTCCTATCAAGTTTCACGAGGAGTCAGGCATCGTCTCCTTTGGAGGCACTGATCTCCGTGTACCTCTGGAATTTTCAAACGATGTGATGCCTCCGGTCGCGATGAGGTGGGGAACTAGGTCTTTCTCTGTGGTCTCCACAGGGGATTCAGACATCCTTTCGTCTTGGGAGATGCAAGACGAGCCTGCATTCAAGTCACTGCAGGGATATCCGGCCTTATTTCGCGTCAGGGCATCGCAGTGTCCATTCCACTTGAGGCCGCTAACTCAGGGTCCCTCTCACATACCTAGAGCTGAGAGAAGCCTCCTCTTAAGGTGCTTGTGGTAAGGTGGTATTCCTCTGGAGTCGAAGCCAGGGACTAACCTCTCATCTCGAGTTGATTTTTGTTCCACGGACCTCTTTCGTTTTGCAACAGTGATCTCAGGATCCCTCTAGACTTGAAACAGTGTTCTTGGGGTTTCTCTGGAGTGCCATCAAGGAAATCAAGGCTCCTTTCATGTTTGATGTGCAACACGGAATTGCTCTGCATGCAGTGCAGGGGAATCGGGCCTCATCTCGCGGCGAGGGGGAAGTATCATGGTTTTTCTCAAGTTGGCGCGGGAACCTGGGGTATATTCTCGAGTTACGACGGGGATGGCGCTTCCACACACGTGTTTGTTCTGCGACGTCAGGACTCCTGCCTAGTTGCGAGGGACAACTCAGGATACTCCTCGAGGCTTGGCAGGGCAATTGGGACGCCTCTCCAGCTGAGGCGGGAGACCAAGGGTCCCTTTCCACGTGCCACAGGAATCCTGGGACTCCTATCAAGTTTCACGAGGAGTCAGGCATCGTCTCCTTTGGAGGCACTGATCTCCGCGTACCTCTGGAGTTTTCAAAGGATGTGAGGCCTCCGGTCGCAATGAGGTGGGGAACTAGGTCTTTTTCTGTGGTCTCCACAGGGGATTCAGACATCCTTTCGTCTTGCAAAATGCAAGACGAGCCTGCATTCAAGTCACTGCAGGGATATCCGGCCTTATTTCGAGTCAGGGCATCGCAGTGTCCATTCCACTTGTGGCCGCAAACTCAGGGTCCCTCTCACATACCAAGAGCTAAGAGAAGCCTCCTCTTGAAGTGCTTGTGGTAAGGTGGTATTCCTCTGGAGTCGAAGCCAGGGACTAACCTCTCATCTCGAGTTGATTTTTGGTCCATGGAGCCCTTTCATGTTGCTACAGTGACCTCAGGATCCCTCTAGCCTTGAAACAGTGTTCTTGGGGTTTCTCTGGAGTGCCATCAAGGAAATCAAAGCTCCTTTCATGTGTGATGTGCAACACGGAATTGCTCTGCACGCAGTGCAGGGGAATCGGGCCTCATCTCGCGGCGAGGGGGAAGTCTCATCGTTTTTCTCGAGTTGCAGCGGGAAACTGGGGTATATTCTCAAGTTACGATGGGGATGGTCCTTCCACACACATGTTTGTTCAGCGACGTCAGGATTCCTGCCTAGTTGCGAGGGACAACTCGGGATTCTCCTCGAGGCTTGGCAGGGCAATTAGGGCGCCTCTCCAGCTGAGGCGGGACACCAAGGGTCCCTTTCCAAGTGCCACAGGAATCCTGGGACTCCTATCAAGTTTCACGAGGAGTCAGGCATCGTCTCCTTTGGAGGCACTGACCTCCACGTACCTCTGGAGTTTTCAAAGGATGTGAGGCCTCCGGTCGCGGTGGGGTGGGAGACTAGGTCTTTCGCTGTGGACTCCACAGGGGATTCAGACATCCTTTCGTCTTGAGAAATGCAAGACGAGCCTGCATTCAAGTCACTGCAGGGATATCCGGCCTTATTTCTAGTCAGGGCATTGCGGTGTCCATTCCAATTGAGGCCGCAAACTCAGGGTCCCTCTCCCATACCTAGAGCTGAGAGAAGCCTCCTCTTGAGGTGCTTGTGGTAAGGTGGTAGTTCTCTGTAGTCGAAGCCAGGGACAAACCTCTCATCTCGAGTTGATTTTTGGTCCACGGAGCTCTTTCGTGTGGCTACAGTGACCTCAGGATCCCTCTAGCCTTGAAACAGTGTTCTTGGGGTTTCTCTGGAGTGCCATCAAGGAAATCAAGGCGCCTTTCATGTGTGATGTGCAACACGGAATTGTTCTGCACGCAGTGCAGGGGAATCGGGCCTCATCTCACGGCGAGGGGGAAGTCTCATGGTTTTTCTCGAGTTGCGGAGGGAACCTGGGGTATATTCTCGAGTTACGACGGGGATGGCCCTTTCACACACGTGTTTGTTCAGCGACGTCAGGACTCCTGCCTAGTTGCGAGGGACAACTTGGGATTCTCCTCGAGGCTTGGCAGGGCAATTGGGACGCCTCTCCAGCTGAGGCGGGAGACCAAGGGTCCCTTTCCACGTGCCACAGGAATCCTGGGACTTCTATCAAGTTTCACGAGGAGTCAGGCATCGTCCCTTTTGGAGGCACTGATCTCCGCGTACCTCTGGAGTTTTCAAAGGGTGTGAGGCCTCCGGTCGCGATGAGGTGGGGAACTAGGTTTTTCTCTGTGGTCTCCACAGGGGATTCAGACATCCTTTCATCTTGGGAGATGCAAGACGAGATGGCATTCAAGTCACTGCAGAGATATCCGGCCTTATTTCGAGTCAGGGCATCACGGTGTCCATTCCACTTGAGGCCGCAAACTCAGGGTGCCTCTCACATACCTAGAGCTGAGACAAGCCTCCTCTTGAGGTGCTTGTGGTAAGGTGGTAGTCCTCTGCAGTCGAAGCCAGGGTCTAACCTCTCATCTCGAGTTGATTTTTGGTCCATGAAGTTCTTTCGTGTTGCTACAGTGACCTCAGGATCCCTCTAGCCTTGAAACAGTGTTCTTGAGGTTTCTGTGGAGTGCCATCAAGGAAATCAAAGCTCCTTTCATGCGTGATGTGCAACACGAATTGCTCTGCATGCAGTGCAGGGAAATCGGGCCTCATCTCGCGGCGAGGGGAAAGTCTCATGGTTTTTCTCGAGTTGCGGCGGGAACCTGGGGTATATTCTCGAGTTACGACGGGGATGGCCCTTCCACCCACGTGTTTGTTCAGCCTCGTCAGGACTCCAGCCTAGTTGCGAGGGACAACTCGGGATTCTCCTCGAGGCTGGCCAGGGCAATTGGGACGCCTCTCCAGCTGAGGCGGGAGACCAAGGGTCCCTTTCGACGTGCCACAGGAATCCTGGGACTCCTATCAATTTTCACAAGGAGTCACGAATCGTCTCCTTTGGAGGCACTGACTCCGTTAACCTCTGGAGTTTTCTAAGGATGTGAGGCCTCCGATCGCGATGAGGTGGGAGACTAGGTCTTTCTCTGTGGTCTCCACAGGGGATTCAGACAACCTTTCTTCTTGGGAGATGCAAGACAAGCCTGCATTCAAGTCACTGCGGGGATAACCGGCCTTATTTCGAGTCAGGGCATCGCGGTGTCCATTCCACTTGAGGCCACAAACTCAGGGTCCCTCTCACATACCTAGAGCTGAGAGAAGCCTCCTCTTGAGGTGCTTGTGGTAAGGTGGTATTCCTCTGGAGTCGAAGCCAGGGACTAACCTCTCATCTCGATTTGATTTTTGGTCCACGGAGCTCTTTCGTGTTGCTACAGTGACCTCAGAATCCCTCTAGCCTTGAAACAGTGTTCTTGGGGTTTCTCTGGAGTGCCATCAAGGAAATCAAGGCTCCTTTCAGGTGTGATGTGCAACACGGAATTGCTCTGCACGCAGTGCAGGGTTCGGGCCTCATTTTCCGTCGAGGGGGAAGTCTCATGGTTTTTCTCGAGTTGCGGCGGGAACCTGGGGTACATTCTCGAGTTACGACGGGAATGGCCCTTCCACCCACATGTTTGTTCGGCCTCGTCAGGATTCCAGCCTAGTTGCGAGGAACAACTCGGGATTCTCCTCGAGGCTTGGCAGGGCAATTGGGACGCCTTTCCAGCTGAGGCGGGAGACCAAGGGTTCCTTTCCACGTGCCACAGGAATCCTGGGACTCCTATCAAGTTTCACGAGGAGTCAGGCATCGTCTCCTTTGGAGGCACTGATCTCCGCGGACCTCTGGAGTTTTCAAAGGATGTGAGGCCTCTGGTCGCAATGAGGTGGGGAACTAGGTCTTTCTCTGTGGTCTCCAAAGGGGATTCAGACATCCTTTCGTCTTGGGAGATGCAAGACAAGCCTGCATTCAAGTCACTGCAGGGATATGCGGCCTAATTTCGAGTCAGGGCATCGCGGTGTCCATTTCACTTGAGGCCGCAAACTCAGGGTACCTCTCACATACCTAGAGCTGAGAGAAGCCTCCTCTTGAGGTGCTTGTGGTAAGCTGGTTTTCCTCTGGAATCGAAGCCAGGGACTAACCTCTCATCTCGAGTTGATTTTTGGTCTACGGAGCTCTTTCGTGTTGCTACATTGACCTCAGGTTCACTCTAGCCTTGAAACAGTATTCTTGGGGTTTCTCTGGAGTGCCACCCAGGAAATCAAGGTTCCTTTCATGTGTGATGTGCAACACGGAATTGCTCTGCATGCAGTGCAGGTTTCGGGCCTCATTTTCCGTCGAGGGGGAAGTCTCATGGTTTTTCTCGAGTTTAGGTGGGAACCTGGGGTATATTCTCGAGTTACGACGGGGATGGCCCTTCCACACACGTGTTTGTTCAGCGACGTCAGGACTCCTGCCTAGTTGCGACGGACAACTCGGGATTCTCCTCGAGGCTTGGCAGGGCAATTGGGACGCCTCTCCAGCTGAGGCGGGAGACCAAGGGTCCCTTTCCACGTGCCACAGGAATCCTGGGACTCCTATCAAGTTTCACGAGGAGTCAGGCATCGTCCCTTTTGGAGGCACTGATCTCCGCGTACCTCTGGAGTTTTCAAAGGATTTGAGGCCTCCGGTCGCGATGAGGTGGGGAACTAGGTCTTTCTCTGTGGTCTCCACAGGGGATTCAGACATCCTTTCATCTTGGGAGATGCAAGACGAGCTGGCATTCAAGTCACTGCAGGGATATCCGGCCTTATTTCGAGTCGGGGCATCGCGGCGTCCATTCCACTTGAGGCCGCAAACCCAGGGTCCCTCTCACATAGCTAGAGCTGAGAGAAGCCTCCTCTTGAGGTGCTTGTGGTAAGGTGGTATTCCTCTGGAGTCGAAGCCAGGGACTAACCTCTCATCTCGAGTTGATTTTTGGTCTACGGAGCTCTTTTGTGTTACTACAGTGACCTCAGGATCCCTCTAGCCTTGAAACAGTGTTCTTGGGTTTTCTCTGTAGTGCCATCAAGGAAATCAAGGCTCCTTTCATGTTTGATGTGCAACACGGAATTGCTGTGCACGCAGTGCAGGGGAATCGGGCCTCATCTCGCGGCGAGGGGGAAGTCTCATGGTTTTTCTCGAGTTGCGGCGGGATCCTGGGGTATATTCTCGAGTTATGACGGGGATGGCACTTCCAGCCACGTGTTTGTTCAGCGACGTCAGGACTCCTGCCTAGTTGCGAGGAACAACTCGGGATTCTCCTCGAGGCTGGCCAGGGCAATTGGGACGCCTCTCCAGCTGAGGCGGGAGACCAAGGGTCCCTTTCGACGTGCCACAGGAATCCTGGGACTCCTATCAATTTTCACAAGGAGTCACGAATCGTCTCCTTTGGAGGCACTGACTCCGTTAACCTCTGGAGTTTTCTAAGGATGTGAGGCCTCCGATCGCGATGAGGTGGGAGACTAGGTCTTTCTCTGTGGTCTCCACAGGGGATTCAGACAACCTTTCTTCTTGGGAGATGCAAGACAAGCCTGCATTCAAGTCACTGCGGGGATAACCGGCCTTATTTCGAGTCAGGGCATCGCGGTGTCCATTCCACTTGAGGCCACAAACTCAGGGTCCCTCTCACATACCTAGAGCTGAGAGAAGCCTCCTCTTGAGGTGCTTGTGGTAAGGTGGTATTCCTCTGGAGTCGAAGCCAGGGACTAACCTCTCATCTCGATTTGATTTTTGGTCCACGGAGCTCTTTCGTGTTGCTACAGTGACCTCAGAATCCCTCTAGCCTTGAAACAGTGTTCTTGGGGTTTCTCTGGAGTGCCATCAAGGAAATCAAGGCTCCTTTCAGGTGTGATGTGCAACACGGAATTGCTCTGCACGCAGTGCAGGGTTCGGGCCTCATTTTCCGTCGAGGGGGAAGTCTCATGGTTTTTCTCGAGTTGCGGCGGGAACCTGGGGTACATTCTCGAGTTACGACGGGAATGGCCCTTCCACCCACATGTTTGTTCGGCCTCGTCAGGATTCCAGCCTAGTTGCGAGGAACAACTCGGGATTCTCCTCGAGGCTTGGCAGGGCAATTGGGACGCCTCTCCAGCTGAGGCGGGAGACCAAGGGTTCCTTTCCACGTGCCACAGGAATCCTGGGACTCCTATCAAGTTTCACGAGGAGTCAGGCATCGTCTCCTTTGGAGGCACTGATCTCCGCGGACCTCTGGAGTTTTCAAAGGATGTGAGGCCTCTGGTCGCAATGAGGTGGGGAACTAGGTCTTTCTCTGTGGTCTCCAAAGGGGATTCAGACATCCTTTCGTCTTGGGAGATGCAAGACAAGCCTGCATTCAAGTCACTGCAGGGATATGCGGCCTAATTTCGAGTCAGGGCATCGCGGTGTCCATTCCACTTGAGGCCGCAAACTCAGGGTACCTCTCACATACCTAGAGCTGAGAGAAGCCTCCTCTTGAAGTGCTTGTGGTAAGGTGGTTTTCCTCTGGAATCGAAGCCAGGGACTAACCTCTCATCTCGAGTTGATTTTTGGTCCACGGAGCTCTTTCGTGTTGCTACATTGACCTCAGGTTCACTCTAGCCTTGAAACAGTATTCTTGGGGTTTCTCTGGAGTGCCACCCAGGAAATCAAGGTTCCTTTCATGTGTGATGTGCAACACGGAATTGCTCTGCATGCAGTGCAGGTTTCGGGCCTCATTTTCCGTCGAGGGGGAAGTCTCATGGTTTTTCTCGAGTTGCGGTGGGAACCTGGGGTATATTCTCGAGTTACGACGGGGATGGCCCTTCCACACACGTGTTTGTTCAGCGACGTCAGGACTCCTGCCTAGTTGCGACGGACAACTCGGGATTCTCCTCGAGGCTTGGCAGGGCAATTGGGACGCCTCTCCAGCTGAGGCGGGAGACCAAGGGTCCCTTTCCACGTGCCACAGGAATCCTGGGACTCCTATCAAGTTTCACGAGGAGTCAGGCATCGTCCCTTTTGGAGGCACTGATCTCCGCGTACCTCTGGAGTTTTCAAAGGATTTGAGGCCTCCGGTCGCAATGAGGTGGGGAACTAGGTCTTTCTCTGTGGTCTCCACAGGGGATTCAGACATCCTTTCATCTTGGGAGATGCAAGACGAGCTGGCATTCAAGTCACTGCAGAGATATCCGGCCTTATTTCGAGTCGGGGCATCGCGGCGTCCATTCCACTTGAGGCCGCAAACCCAGGGTCCCTCTCACATAGCTAGAGCTGAGAGAAGCCTCCTCTTGAGGTGCTTGTGGTAAGGTGGTATTCCTCTGGAGTCGAAGCCAGGGACTAACCTCTCATCTCGAGTTGATTTTTGGTCTACGGAGCTCTTTTGTGTTACTACAGTGACCTCAGGATCCCTCTAGCCTTGAAACAGTGTTCTTGGGTTTTCTCTGTAGTGCCATCAAGGAAATCAAGGCTCCTTTCATGTTTGATGTGCAACACGGAATTGCTCTGCACGCAGTGCAGGGGAATCGGGCCTCATCTCGCGGCGAGGGGGAAGTCTCATTGTTTTTCTCGAGTTGCGGCGGGATCCTGGGGTATATTCTCGAGTTATGACGGGGATGGCACTTCCAGCCACGTGTTTGTTCAGCGACGTCAGGACTCCTGCCTAGTTGCGAGGGACAACTCGGGATTCTCCTCGAGGCTTGGCAGGGCAATTGGGACGCCTCTCCAGCTGAGGCGCGAGACCAAGGGTCCCTTTCCACTTGCCACAGGAATCCTGGGACTCCTATCAAGTTTCACGAGGAGTCAGGCATCGTCTCCTTTGGAGGCACTGATCTCCGTGTACCTCTGGAATTTTCAAACGATGTGATGCCTCCGGTCGCGATGAGGTGGGGAACTAGGTCTTTCTCTGTGGTCTCCACAGGGGATTCAGACATCCTTTCGTCTTGGGAGATGCAAGACGAGCCTGCATTCAAGTCACTGCAGGGATATCCGGCCTTATTTCGCGTCAGGGCATCGCAGTGTCCATTCCACTTGAGGCCGCTAACTCAGGGTCCCTCTCACATACCTAGAGCTGAGAGAAGCCTCCTCTTAAGGTGCTTGTGGTAAGGTGGTATTCCTCTGGAGTCGAAGCCAGGGACTAACCTCTCATCTCGAGTTGATTTTTGTTCCACGGACCTCTTTCGTTTTGCAACAGTGATCTCAGGATCCCTCTAGACTTGAAACAGTGTTCTTGGGGTTTCTCTGGAGTGCCATCAAGGAAATCAAGGCTCCTTTCATGTTTGATGTGCAACACGGAATTGCTCTGCATGCAGTGCAGGGGAATCGGGCCTCATCTCGCGGCGAGGGGGAAGTATCATGGTTTTTCTCAAGTTGGCGCGGGAACCTGGGGTATATTCTCGAGTTACGACGGGGATGGCGCTTCCACACACGTGTTTGTTCTGCGACGTCAGGACTCCTGCCTAGTTGCGAGGGACAACTCAGGATACTCCTCGAGGCTTGGCAGGGCAATTGGGACGCCTCTCCAGCTGAGGCGGGAGACCAAGGGTCCCTTTCCACGTGCCACAGGAATCCTGGGACTCCTATCAAGTTTCACGAGGAGTCAGGCATCGTCTCCTTTGGAGGCACTGATCTCCGCGTACCTCTGGAGTTTTCAAAGGATGTGAGGCCTCCGGTCGCAATGAGGTGGGGAACTAGGTCTTTTTCTGTGGTCTCCACAGGGGATTCAGACATCCTTTCGTCTTGCAAAATGCAAGACGAGCCTGCATTCAAGTCACTGCAGGGATATCCGGCCTTATTTCGAGTCAGGGCATCGCAGTGTCCATTCCACTTGTGGCCGCAAACTCAGGGTCCCTCTCACATACCAAGAGCTAAGAGAAGCCTCCTCTTGAAGTGCTTGTGGTAAGGTGGTATTCCTCTGGAGTCGAAGCCAGGGACTAACCTCTCATCTCGAGTTGATTTTTGGTCCATGGAGCCCTTTCATGTTGCTACAGTGACCTCAGGATCCCTCTAGCCTTGAAACAGTGTTCTTGGGGTTTCTCTGGAGTGCCATCAAGGAAATCAAAGCTCCTTTCATGTGTGATGTGCAACACGGAATTGCTCTGCACGCAGTGCAGGGGAATCGGGCCTCATCTCGCGGCGAGGGGGAAGTCTCATCGTTTTTCTCGAGTTGCAGCGGGAAACTGGGGTATATTCTCAAGTTACGATGGGGATGGTCCTTCCACACACATGTTTGTTCAGCGACGTCAGGATTCCTGCCTAGTTGCGAGGGACAACTCGGGATTCTCCTCGAGGCTTGGCAGGGCAATTAGGGCGCCTCTCCAGCTGAGGCGGGACACCAAGGGTCCCTTTCCAAGTGCCACAGGAATCCTGGGACTCCTATCAAGTTTCACGAGGAGTCAGGCATCGTCTCCTTTGGAGGCACTGACCTCCACGTACCTCTGGAGTTTTCAAAGGATGTGAGGCCTCCGGTCGCGGTGGGGTGGGAGACTAGGTCTTTCGCTGTGGACTCCACAGGGGATTCAGACATCCTTTCGTCTTGAGAAATGCAAGACGAGCCTGCATTCAAGTCACTGCAGGGATATCCGGCCTTATTTCTAGTCAGGGCATTGCGGTGTCCATTCCAATTGAGGCCGCAAACTCAGGGTCCCTCTCCCATACCTAGAGCTGAGAGAAGCCTCCTCTTGAGGTGCTTGTGGTAAGGTGGTAGTTCTCTGTAGTCGAAGCCAGGGACAAACCTCTCATCTCGAGTTGATTTTTGGTCCACGGAGCTCTTTCGTGTGGCTACAGTGACCTCAGGATCCCTCTAGCCTTGAAACAGTGTTCTTGGGGTTTCTCTGGAGTGCCATCAAGGAAATCAAGGCGCCTTTCATGTGTGATGTGCAACACGGAATTGTTCTGCACGCAGTGCAGGGGAATCGGGCCTCATCTCACGGCGAGGGGGAAGTCTCATGGTTTTTCTCGAGTTGCGGAGGGAACCTGGGGTATATTCTCGAGTTACGACGGGGATGGCCCTTTCACACACGTGTTTGTTCAGCGACGTCAGGACTCCTGCCTAGTTGCGAGGGACAACTTGGGATTCTCCTCGAGGCTTGGCAGGGCAATTGGGACGCCTCTCCAGCTGAGGCGGGAGACCAAGGGTCCCTTTCCACGTGCCACAGGAATCCTGGGACTTCTATCAAGTTTCACGAGGAGTCAGGCATCGTCCCTTTTGGAGGCACTGATCTCCGCGTACCTCTGGAGTTTTCAAAGGGTGTGAGGCCTCCGGTCGCGATGAGGTGGGGAACTAGGTTTTTCTCTGTGGTCTCCACAGGGGATTCAGACATCCTTTCATCTTGGGAGATGCAAGACGAGATGGCATTCAAGTCACTGCAGAGATATCCGGCCTTATTTCGAGTCAGGGCATCACGGTGTCCATTCCACTTGAGGCCGCAAACTCAGGGTGCCTCTCACATACCTAGAGCTGAGACAAGCCTCCTCTTGAGGTGCTTGTGGTAAGGTGGTAGTCCTCTGCAGTCGAAGCCAGGGTCTAACCTCTCATCTCGAGTTGATTTTTGGTCCATGAAGTTCTTTCGTGTTGCTACAGTGACCTCAGGATCCCTCTAGCCTTGAAACAGTGTTCTTGAGGTTTCTGTGGAGTGCCATCAAGGAAATCAAAGCTCCTTTCATGCGTGATGTGCAACACGAATTGCTCTGCATGCAGTGCAGGGAAATCGGGCCTCATCTCGCGGCGAGGGGAAAGTCTCATGGTTTTTCTCGAGTTGCGGCGGGAACCTGGGGTATATTCTCGAGTTACGACGGGGATGGCCCTTCCACCCACGTGTTTGTTCAGCCTCGTCAGGACTCCAGCCTAGTTGCGAGGGACAACTCGGGATTCTCCTCGAGGCTGGCCAGGGCAATTGGGACGCCTCTCCAGCTGAGGCGGGAGACCAAGGGTCCCTTTCGACGTGCCACAGGAATCCTGGGACTCCTATCAATTTTCACAAGGAGTCACGAATCGTCTCCTTTGGAGGCACTGACTCCGTTAACCTCTGGAGTTTTCTAAGGATGTGAGGCCTCCGATCGCGATGAGGTGGGAGACTAGGTCTTTCTCTGTGGTCTCCACAGGGGATTCAGACAACCTTTCTTCTTGGGAGATGCAAGACAAGCCTGCATTCAAGTCACTGCGGGGATAACCGGCCTTATTTCGAGTCAGGGCATCGCGGTGTCCATTCCACTTGAGGCCACAAACTCAGGGTCCCTCTCACATACCTAGAGCTGAGAGAAGCCTCCTCTTGAGGTGCTTGTGGTAAGGTGGTATTCCTCTGGAGTCGAAGCCAGGGACTAACCTCTCATCTCGATTTGATTTTTGGTCCACGGAGCTCTTTCGTGTTGCTACAGTGACCTCAGAATCCCTCTAGCCTTGAAACAGTGTTCTTGGGGTTTCTCTGGAGTGCCATCAAGGAAATCAAGGCTCCTTTCAGGTGTGATGTGCAACACGGAATTGCTCTGCACGCAGTGCAGGGTTCGGGCCTCATTTTCCGTCGAGGGGGAAGTCTCATGGTTTTTCTCGAGTTGCGGCGGGAACCTGGGGTACATTCTCGAGTTACGACGGGAATGGCCCTTCCACCCACATGTTTGTTCGGCCTCGTCAGGATTCCAGCCTAGTTGCGAGGAACAACTCGGGATTCTCCTCGAGGCTTGGCAGGGCAATTGGGACGCCTTTCCAGCTGAGGCGGGAGACCAAGGGTTCCTTTCCACGTGCCACAGGAATCCTGGGACTCCTATCAAGTTTCACGAGGAGTCAGGCATCGTCTCCTTTGGAGGCACTGATCTCCGCGGACCTCTGGAGTTTTCAAAGGATGTGAGGCCTCTGGTCGCAATGAGGTGGGGAACTAGGTCTTTCTCTGTGGTCTCCAAAGGGGATTCAGACATCCTTTCGTCTTGGGAGATGCAAGACAAGCCTGCATTCAAGTCACTGCAGGGATATGCGGCCTAATTTCGAGTCAGGGCATCGCGGTGTCCATTTCACTTGAGGCCGCAAACTCAGGGTACCTCTCACATACCTAGAGCTGAGAGAAGCCTCCTCTTGAGGTGCTTGTGGTAAGGTGGTTTTCCTCTGGAATCGAAGCCAGGGACTAACCTCTCATCTCGAGTTGATTTTTGGTCTACGGAGCTCTTTCGTGTTGCTACATTGACCTCAGGTTCACTCTAGCCTTGAAACAGTATTCTTGGGGTTTCTCTGGAGTGCCACCCAGGAAATCAAGGTTCCTTTCATGTGTGATGTGCAACACGGAATTGCTCTGCATGCAGTGCAGGTTTCGGGCCTCATTTTCCGTCGAGGGGGAAGTCTCATGGTTTTTCTCGAGTTTAGGTGGGAACCTGGGGTATATTCTCGAGTTACGACGGGGATGGCCCTTCCACACACGTGTTTGTTCAGCGACGTCAGGACTCCTGCCTAGTTGCGACGGACAACTCGGGATTCTCCTCGAGGCTTGGCAGGGCAATTGGGACGCCTCTCCAGCTGAGGCGGGAGACCAAGGGTCCCTTTCCACGTGCCACAGGAATCCTGGGACTCCTATCAAGTTTCACGAGGAGTCAGGCATCGTCCCTTTTGGAGGCACTGATCTCCGCGTACCTCTGGAGTTTTCAAAGGATTTGAGGCCTCCGGTCGCGATGAGGTGGGGAACTAGGTCTTTCTCTGTGGTCTCCACAGGGGATTCAGACATCCTTTCATCTTGGGAGATGCAAGACGAGCTGGCATTCAAGTCACTGCAGGGATATCCGGCCTTATTTCGAGTCGGGGCATCGCGGCGTCCATTCCACTTGAGGCCGCAAACCCAGGGTCCCTCTCACATAGCTAGAGCTGAGAGAAGCCTCCTCTTGAGGTGCTTGTGGTAAGGTGGTATTCCTCTGGAGTCGAAGTCAGGGACTAACCTCTCATCTCGAGTTGATTTTTGGTCTACGGAGCTCTTTTGTGTTACTACAGTGACCTCAGGATCCCTCTAGCCTTGAAACAGTGTTCTTGGGGTTTCTCTGTAGTGCCATCAAGGAAATCAAGGCTCCTTTCATGTTTGATGTGCAACACGGAATTGCTGTGCACGCAGTGCAGGGGAATCGGGCCTCATCTCGCGGCGAGGGGGAAGTCTCATGGTTTTTCTCGAGTTGCGGCGGGATCCTGGGGTATATTCTCGAGTTATGACGGGGATGGCACTTCCAGCCACGTGTTTGTTCAGCGACGTCAGGACTCCTGCCTAGTTGCGAGGGACAACTCGGGATTCTCCTCGAGGCTTGGCAGGGCAATTGGGACGCCTCTCCAGCTGAGGCGCGAGACCAAGGGTCCCTTTCCACTTGCCACAGGAATCCTGGGACTCCTATCAAGTTTCACGAGGAGTCAGGCATCGTCTCCTTTGGAGGCACTGATCTCCGTGTACCTCTGGAATTTTCAAACGATGTGATGCCTCCGGTCGCGATGAGGTGGGGAACTAGGTCTTTCTCTGTGGTCTCCACAGGGGATTCAGACATCCTTTCGTCTTGGGAGATGCAAGACGAGCCTGCATTCAAGTCACTGCAGGGATATCCGGCCTTATTTCGCGTCAGGGCATCGCAGTGTCCATTCCACTTGAGGCCGCTAACTCAGGGTCCCTCTCACATACCTAGAGCTGAGAGAAGCCTCCTCTTAAGGTGCTTGTGGTAAGGTGGTATTCCTCTGGAGTCGAAGCCAGGGACTAACCTCTCATCTCGAGTTGATTTTTGTTCCACGGACCTCTTTCGTGTTGCAACAGTGATCTCAGGATCCCTCTAGACTTGAAACAGTGTTCTTGGGGTTTCTCTGGAGTGCCATCAAGGAAATCAAGGCTCCTTTCATGTTTGATGTGCAACACGGAATTGCTCTGCATGCAGTGCAGGGGAATCGGGCCTCATCTCGCGGCGAGGGGGAAGTATCATGGTTTTTCTCAAGTTGGCGCGGGAACCTGGGGTATATTCTCGAGTTACGACGGGGATGGCGCTTCCACACACGTGTTTGTTCAGCGACGTCAGGACTCCTGCCTAGTTGCGAGGGACAACTCAGGATACTCCTCGAGGCTTGGCAGGGCAATTGGGACGCCTCTCCAGCTGAGGCGGGAGACCAAGGGTCCCTTTTCACGTGCCACAGGAATCCTGGGACTCCTATCAAGTTTCACGAGGAGTCAGGCATCGTCTCCTTTGGAGGCACTGATCTCCGCGTACCTCTGGAGTTTTCAAAGGATGTGAGGCCTCCGGTCGCAATGAGGTGGGGAACTAGGTCTTTTTCTGTGGTCTCCACAGGGGATTCAGACATCCTTTCGTCTTGCAAAATGCAAGACGAGCCTGCATTCAAGTCACTGCAGGGATATCCGGCCTTATTTCGAGTCAGGGCATCGCAGTGTCCATTCCACTTGTGGCCGCAAACTCAGGGTCCCTCTCACATACCAAGAGCTAAGAGAAGCCTCCTCTTGAAGTGCTTGTGGTAAGGTGGTATTCCTCTGGAGTCGAAGCCAGGGACTAACCTCTCATCTCAAGTTGATTTTTGGTCCATGGAGCCCTTTCATGTTGCTACAGTGACCTCAGGATCCCTCTAGCCTTGAAACAGTGTTCTTGGGGTTTCTCTGGAGTGCCATCAAGGAAATCAAAGCTCCTTTCATGTGTGATGTGCAACACGGAATTGCTCTGCACGCAGTGCAGGGGAATCGGGCCTCATCTCGCGGCGAGGGGGAAGTCTCATCGTTTTTCTCGAGTTTCAGCGAGAACCTGGGGTATATTCTCAAGTTACGATGGGGATGGCCCTTCCACACACATGTTTGTTCAGCGACGTCAGGATTCCTGCCTAGTTGCGAGGGACAACTCGGGATTCTCCTCGAGGCTTGGCAGGGCAATTAGGGCGCCTCTCCAGCTGAGGCGGGAGACCAAGGGTCCCTTTCCACGTGCCACAGGAATCCTGGGACTCCTATCAAGTTTCACGAGGAGTCAGGCATCGTCTCCTTTGGAGGCACTGACCTCCACGTACCTCTGGAGTTTTCAAAGGATGTGAGGCCTCCGGTCGCGGTGGGGTGGGAGACTATGTCTTTCGCTGTGGACTCCACAGGGGATTCAGACATCCTTTCGTCTTGGGAAATGCAAGACGAGCATGCATTCAAGTCACTGCATGGATATTCGGCCTTATTTCGAGTCAGGGCATCGCGGTGTCCATTCCACTTGAGGCCGCAAACTCAGGGTGCCTCTCACATACCTAGAGCTGAGACAAGCCTCCTATTGAGGTGCTTGTGGTAAGGTGGTGTTCCTCTGGAGTCGAAGCCAGGGACTAACCTCTCATCTCGAGTTGATTTTTGGTCCACGGAGCTCTTTCGTGTTGCTACAGTGACCTCAGGTTCACTCTAGACTTGAAACAGTGTTCTTGGGGGTTCTCTGGAGTGCCATCAAGGAAATCAAGGCTCCTTTCATGTGTGATGTGCAACACGGAATTCCTCTGCATGCAGTGCAGGGTTCGGGCCTCATTTTCCGTCGAGGGGGAAGTCTCATGGTTTTTCTCGAGTTGCGGAGGGAACCTGGGGTATATTCTCGAGTTACGATGGGGATGGCCCTTCCACACACGTGTTTGTTCAGCGACGTCAGGACTCCTGCCAAGTTGCAAGGGACAACTCGGGATTCTCCTCGAGGCTTGGCAGGGCAATTGGGACGCCTCTTCAGCTGAGTCGGGAGACCAAGGGTCCCTTTCAACGTGCCACAGGAATCCTGGGACTCCTATCAAGTTTCACGAGGAGTCAGGCATCGTCCCTTTTGGAGGCACTGATCTCCGCGTACCTCTGGAGTTTTCAAAGGATTTGAGGCCTCCGGTCGCGATGAGGTGGGGAACTAGGTCTTTCTCTGTGGTCTCCACAGGGGATTCAGACATCCTTTCATCTTGGGAGATGCAAGACGAGCTGGCATTCAAGTCACTGCAGAGATATCCGGCATTATTTCGAGTCAGGGAATCGCGGTGTCCATTCCACTTGAGGCCGCAAACTTAGCGTCCCTCTCCCATACCAAGAGCTGAGAGAAGCCTCCTCTTTAGGTGCTTGTGGTAGGGTGGTATTCCTCTGGAGTCGAAGCCAGGGACTAACCTCTCATCTTGAGTTGATTTTTGGTCCACGGAGCTCTTTCGTGTTGCTACAGTGACCTCAGGATCCCTCTAGCCTTGAAACAGTGTTCTTGGGGTTTCTCTGGAGTGCCATCAAGGAAATCAAAGCTCCTTTCATGCGTGATGTGCAACACGGAATTGCTTTGCACGCAGTGCAGGGGAATCGGGCCTCATCTCGCGGCGATTGGGAAGTCTCATAGTTTTTCTCGAGTTGCGGCGGGAACCTGGGGTATATTCTCGAGTTACGACTGGGATGGCCCTTCCACACACGTGTTTGTTCAGCGAAGTCAGGACTCCTGCCTAGTTGCGAGGGACAACTCGGGATTCTCCTCGAGGCTTGGCAGGGCAATTGGGACGCCTCCCCAGCTGAGGCGTGAGACCAAGGGTCCCTTTTCACGTGCCACAGGAATCCTGGGACTCCTATCAAGTTTCACGAGGAGTCAGGCATCGTCTCCTTTGGAGGCACTGATCTCCGCGTACCTCTGGAGTTTTCAAAGGATGTGAGGCCTCCGGTCGCGATGAGGTGGGAAACTAGGTCTTTCTCTGTGGTCTTCACAGGGGATTCAGACATCCTTTCGTCTTGGGAGATGCAAGACGAGCCTGCATTCAAGTGACTGCAGGGATATCCGGACTTATTTCGAGTCAGGGCATCACGGTGTCCATTCCACTTGAGGCCGCAAACTCAGGGTCCCTCTCACATACCTAGAGCTGAGAGAAGCCTCCTCTTGAGGTGCTTGTGGTAAGGTGGTATTCCTCTGGAGTCGAAGCCAGGGACTAACCTCTCATCTCGAGTTGATTTTTGTCCACGGAGCTCTTTCGTGTTGCTACAGTGACCTCAGGATCCCTCTAGCCTTGAAACAGTGTTCTTGGGGTTTCTCTGGAGTGCCATCAAGGAAATCAAGGCTCCTTTCATGTGTGATGTGCAACACGGAATTGCTCTGCACGCAGTGCAGGGGAATCGGGCCTCATCTCGCTGCGAGGGGGAAGTCTCATGGTTTTTCTCGAGTTGCGGCGTTAACCTGGGGTATATTCTCGAGTTACGATGGGGATGGCCCTTCCACACACGTGTTTGTTCAGCGACGTCAGGACTCCTGCCTAGTTGCGAGGGACAACTCGGGATTCTCCTCGAGGCTTCGCAGGGCAATTGGGACGCCTCTCCATCTGAGGCGGGAGACCAAGGGTCCCTTTTCACGTGCCACAGGTATCCTGGGACTCCTATCAAGTTTCACGAGGAGTCAGGCATCGTCTCCTTTGGAGGCACTGATCTCCGCGTACCTCTGGAGTTTTCAAAGAATGTGAGGCCTCCGGTCGCAATGAGGTGGGAAACTAGGTGTTTCTCTGTGGTCTCCACAGGGGATTCAGACATCCTTTCGTCTTGGGAGATGCAAGACGAGCCTGCATTCAAGTGACTGCAGGGATATCCGGCATTATTTCGAGTCAGGGCATCGCTGTGTCCATTCCACTTGAGGCCGCAAACTCAGGGTCCCTCTCACATACCTAGAGCTGAGAGAAGCCTCCTCTTGAGGTGGTTGTGGTAAGGTGGTTTTCCTCTGGAGTCGAAGCCAGGGACTAACCTCTCATTTCGAGTTGATTTTTGGTCCACGGAGCTCTTTCGTGTTGCTACAGTGACCTCAGGATCCCTCCAGCCTTGAAACAGTGTTCTTGGGGTTTCTCTGGAGTGCCATCAAGGAAATCAAGGCTCCTTTCATGTGTGATGTGCAACACGGAATTGCTCTGCATGCAGTGCAGGTTTCGGGCCTCAATTTCCGTCGAGGGGGAAGTCTCATGGTTTTTCTCGAGTTGCGGTGGGAACCTGGGGTATATTCTCGAGTTACGACGGGGATGGCCCTTCCACACACGTGTTTGTTCAGCGACGTCAGGACTCCTGCCTAGTTTCGACGGACAACTCGGGATTCTCCTCGAGGCTTAGCAGGGCAATTGGGACGCCTCTCCAGCTGAGGCGGGAGACCAAGTGTCCCTTTCCACGTGCCACAGGAATCCTGGGACTCCTATCAAGTTTCACGAGGAGTCAGGCATCGTCCCTTTTGGAGGCACTGATCTCCGCGTACCTCTGGAGTTTTCAAAGGATTTGAGGCCTCCGGTCGCGTTGAGGTGGGGAACTAGGTCTTTCTCTGTGGTCTCCACAGGGGATTCAGACATCCTTTCATCTTGGGAGATGCAAGACGAGCTGGCATTCAAGTCACTGCAGAGATATCCGGCCTTATTTCGAGTCAGGGCTTCGCGGTGTCCATTCCACTTGAGGCCGCAAACCCAGGGTCCCTCTCACATAGCTAGAGCTGAGAGAAGCCTCCTCTTGAGGTGCTTGTGGTAAGGTGGTATTCCTCTGGAGTCGAAGCCAGGGACTAACCTCTCATCTCGAGTTGATTTTTGGTCTACGGAGCTCTTTTGTGTTACTACAGTGACCTCAGGATCCCTCTAGCCTTGAAACAGTGTTCTTGGGTTTTCTCTGTAGTGCCATCAAGGAAATCAAGGCTCCTTTCATGTTTGATGTGCAACACGGAATTGCTGTGCACGCAGTGCAGGGGAATCGGGCCTCATCTCGCGGCGAGGGGGAAGTCTCATGGTTTTTCTCGAGTTGCGGCGGGATCCTGGGGTATATTCTCGAGTTATGACGGGGATGGCCCTTCCAGCCACGTGTTTGTTCAGCGACGTCAGGACTCCTGCCTAGTTGCGAGGGACAACTCGGGATACTCCTCGAGGCTTGGCAGGGCAATTGGGACGCCTCTCCAGCTGAGGCGCGAGACCAAGGGTCCCTTTCCACTTGCCACAGGAATCCTGGGACTCCTATCAAGTTTCACGAGGAGTCAGGCATCGTCTCCTTTGGAGGCACTGATCTCCGTGTACCTCTGGAATTTTCAAACGATGTGAGGCCTCCGGTCGCGATGAGGTGGGGAACTAGGTCTTTCTCTGTGTCTCCACAGGGTATTCAGACATCCTTTCGTCTTGGGAGATGCAAGACGAGCCTGCACTCAAGTCACTGCAGGGATATCCGGCCTTATTTCGCGTCAGGGCATCGCAGTGTCCATTCCACTTGAGGCCGCTAAATCAGGGTCCCTCTCACATACCTAGAGCTGAGAGAAGCCTCCTCTTAAGGTGCTTGTGGTAAGGTGGTATTCCTCTGGAGTCGAAGCCAGGGACTAACCTCTCATCTCGAGTTGATTTTTGTTCCACGGAACTCTTTCGTGTTGCAACAGTGATCTCAGGATCCCTCTAGACTTGAAACAGTGTTCTTGGGGTTTCTCTGGAGTGCCATCAAGGAAATCAAGGCTCCTTTCATGTTTGATGTGCAACACGGAATTGCTCTGCATGCAGTGCAGGGGAATCGGGCCTCATCTCGCGGCGAGGGGGAAGTATCATGGTTTTTCTCAAGTTGGCGCGGGAACCTGGGGTATATTCTCGAGTTACGACGGGGATGGCCCTTCCAAACACGTGTTTGTTCAGCGACGTCAGGACTCCTGCCTAGTTGCGAGGGACAACTCAGGATACTCCTCGAGGCTTGGCAGGGCAATTGGGACGCCTCTCCAGCTGAGGCGGGAGACCAAGGGTCCTTTCCACGTGCCACAGGAATCCTGGGACTCCTATCAAGTTTCACGAGGAGTCAGGCATCGTCTCCTTTGGAGGCACTGATCTCCGCGTACCTCTGGAGTTTTCAAAGGATGTGAGGCCTCCGGTCGCAATGAGGTGGGGAACTAGGTCTTTTTCTGTGGTCTCCACAGGGGATTCAGACATCCTTTCTTCTTGCAAAATGCAAGACGAGCCTGCAGTCAAGTCACTGCAGGGATATCCAGCCTTATTTCGAGTCAGGGCATCGCAGTGTCCATTCCACTTGTGGCCGCAAACTCAGGGTCCCTCTCACATACCAAGAGCTGAGAGAAGCCTCCTCTTGAGGTGCTTGTGGTAAGGTGGTATTCCTCTGGAGTCGAAGCCAGGGACTAACCTCTCATCTCGAGTTGATTTTTGGTCCATGGAGCCCTTTCATGTTGCTACAGTGACCTCAGGATCCCTCTAGCCTTGAAACAGTGTTCTTGGGGTTTCTCTGGAGTGCCATCAAGGAAATCAAAGCTCCTTTCATGTGTGATGTGCAACACGGAATTGCTCTGCACGCAGTGCAGGGGAATCGGGCCTCATCTCGCGGCGAGGGGGAAGTCTCATCGTTTTTCTCGAGTTGCAGGGGGAACCTGGGGTATATTCTCAAGTTACGATGGGGATGGCCCTTCCACACACATGTTTGTTCAGCGACGTCAGGATTCCTGCGTAGTTGCGAGGGACAACTCGGGATTCTCCTCGAGGCTTGGCAGGGCAATTAGGGCGCCTCTCCAGCTGAGGCGGGACACCAAGGGTCCCTTTCCACGTGCCACAGGAATCCTGGGACTCCTATCAAGTTTCACGAGGAGTCAGGCATCGTCTCCTTTGGAGGCACTGACCTCCACGTACCTCTGGAGTTTTCAAAGGATGTGAGGCCTCCGGTCGCGGTGGGGTGGGAGACTAGGTCTTTCGCTGTGGACTCCACAGGGGATTCAGACATCCTTTCGTCTTGAGAAATGCAAGACGAGCCTGCATTCAAGTCACTGCAGGGATATCCGGCCTTATTTCGAGTCAGGGCATCGCGGTGTCCATTCCACTTGAGGCCGCAAAATCAGGGTCCCTCTCACATACCTAGAGCTGAGAGAAGCCTCCTCTTGAGGTGCTTGTGGTAAGGTGGTAGTTCTCTGTAGTCGAAGCCAGGGACAAACCTCTCATCTCGAGTTGATTTTTGGTCCACGGAGCTCTTTCGTGTGGCTACAGTGACTTCAGGATCCCTCTAGCCTTGAAACAGTGTTCTTGGGGTTTCTCTGGAGTGCCATCAAGGATATCAAGGCTCCTTTCATGTGTGATGTGCAACACGGAATTGTTCTGCACGCAGTGCAGGGGAATCGGGCCTCATCTCACGGCGAGGGGGAAGTCTCATGGTTTTTCTCGAGTTGCAGCGGGAACCTGGGGTATATTCTCGAGTTACGACGGGGATGGCCCTTCCACACACGTGTTTGTTCAGCGACGTCAGGACTCCTGCCTAGTTGCGAGGGACAACTCGGGATTCTCCTCGAGGCTTGGCAGGGCAATTGGGACGCCTCTCCAGCTGAGGCGGGAGACCAAGGGTCCCTTTCCACATGCCAGAGGAATCCTGGGACTCCTATCAAGTTTCACGAGGAGTCAGGCATCGTCCCTTTTGGAGGCACTGATCTCCGCGTACCTCTGGAGTTTTCAAAGGATGTGAGGCCTCCGGTCGCGATGAAGTGGGGAACTAGGTCTTTCTCTGTGGTCTCCACAGGGGATTCAGACATCCTTTCATCTTGGGAGATGCAAGACGAGCTGGCATTCAAGTCACTGCAGAGATATCCGGCCTTATTTCGAGTCAGGGCATCGCGGTGTCCATTCCACTTGAGGCCGCAAACTCAGGGTTCCTCTCACATACCTAGAGCTGAGTGAAGCCTCCTCTTGAGGTGCTTGTGGTAAGGTGGTGTTCCTCTGGAGTCGAAGCCAGGGACTAACCTCTCATCTCGAGTTGATTCTTGGTCCACGGAGCTCTTTCGTGTTGCTTCAGTGTCCTCAGGATCCCTCTAGCCTTGAAACAGTGTTCTTGGTGTTTCTCTGGAGTGCCATCAAGGAAATCAAGGCTCCTTTCATGTGTGATGTGCAACACGGAATTGCTCTGCACGCAGTGCAGGGGAATCGGGCCTCATCTCGCGGCGAGGGGGAAGTCTCATCGTTTTTCTCGAGTTGCAGCGGGAACCTGGGGTATATTCTCGAGTTACGATGGGGATGGCCCTTCCACACACATGTTTGTTCAGCGACGTCAGGATTCCTGCGTAGTTGCGAGGGACAACTCGGGATTCTCCTCGAGGCTTGGCAGGGCAATTAGGGCGCCTCTCCAGCTGAGGCGGGAGACCAAGGGTCCCTTTCCACGTGCCACAGGAATCCTGGGACTCCTATCAAGTTTCACGAGGAGTCAGGCATCGTCTCCTTTGGAGGCACTGACCTCCGCGTACCTCTGGAGTTTTCAAAGGATGTGAGGCCTCCGGTCGCGGTGAGGTGGGAGACTATGTCTTTCTCTGTGGAATCCACAGGGGATTCAGACATCCTTTCGTCTTGGGAAATGCAAGACGAGCCTGCATTCAAGTCACTTCAGGGATATCCGGCCTTATTTCGAGTCAGGGCATCGCGGTGTCCATTCCACTTGAGGCCGCAAACTCAGGGTGCCTCTCACATACCTAGAGCTGAGACAAGCCTCCTATTGAGGTGCTTGTGGTAAGGTGGTAGTCCTCTGCAGTCGAAGCCAGGGTCTAACCTCTCATCTCGAGTTGATTTTTGGTCCATGAAGTTCTTTCGTGTTGCTACAGTGACCTCAGGATCCCTCTAGCCTTTAAACAGTGTTCTTGAGGTTTCTCTGGAGTGCCATCAAGGAAATCAAAGCTCCTTTCATGCGTGATGTGCAACACGAATTGCTCTGCATGCAGTGCAGGGGAATCGGGCCTCATCTTGCGGCGAGGGGAATGTTTCATGGTTTTTCTCGAGTTGCGGCGGGAACCTGGGGTACATTCTCGAATTACGACGGGAATGGCCCTTCCACCCACATGTTTGTTCGGCCTCGTCAGGAGTCCAGCCTAGTTGCGAGGGACAACTCGGGATTCTCCTCGAGGCTTGGCAGGGCAATTGGGACGCCTCTCCAGCTGAGGCGGGAGACCAAGGGTCCCTTTCCACGTGCCACAGGAATCCTGGGACTCCTATCAAGTTTCACGAGGAGTCAGGCATCGTCTCCTTTGGAGGCACTGATCCCCGCGGACCTCTGGAGTTTTCAAAGGATGTGAGGCCTCCGGTCGCGATGAGGTGGGGAACCAGGTCTTTCTCTGTGGGCTCCAAAGCGGATTCAGACATCCTTTCGTCTTGGGAGATTCAAGACGAGCCTGCATTCAAGTCACTGCAGAGATATCCGGCCTTATTTCGAGTCAGGGCATAGCGGTGTCCATTCCACTTGAGGCCGCAAACCCAGGGTCCCTCTCACATACCTAGAGCTGAGAGAAGCCTCCTCTTGAGGTGCTTGTGGTAAGGTGGTATTCCTCTGGAGTCGAAGCCAGGGTCTAACCTCTCATCTCGAGTTGATTTTTGGTCTACGGAGCTCTTTTGTGTTTCTACAGTTACCTCAGGATCCCTCTAGCCTTGAAACAGTGTTCTTGGGGTTTCTCTGTAGTGCCATCAAGGAAATCAAGGCTCCTTTCATGTTTGATATGCAACACGGAATTGCTCTGCACGCAGTGCAGGGGAATCGGGCCTCATCTCGCGGCGAGGGGGAAGTCTCATGGTTTTTCTCAAGTTGGCGCGGGAACCTGGGGTATATTCTCGAGTTACGACAGGGATGGTCCTTCCACCCACGTGTTTGTTTAGATACGTCAGGACTCCTGCCTAGTTGCGAGGGACAACTCGGGATTCTCCTCGAGGCTTGGCAGGGCAATTGGGACGCCTCTCCAGCTGAGGAGGGAGACCAAGGGTCCCTTTCCACGTGCCACAGGATTCCTGGGACTCCTTTCAAGTTTCACGAGGAGTCAGGCATCGTCTCCTTTGGAGGCACTGATCTCCGCGTACCTCTGGAGTTTTCAAAGGATGTGAGGCCTCCGGTCGCAATGAGGTGGGGAACTAGGTCTTTTTCTGTGGTCTCCACAGGGGATTCAGACATCCTTTCGTCTTGCAAAATGCAAGACGAGCCTGCATTCAAGTCACTGCAGGGATATCCGGCCTTATTTCGAGTCAGGGCATCGCAGTGTCCATTCCACTTGTGGCCGCAAACTCAGGGTCCCTCTCACATACCTAGAGCTGAGAGAAGCCTCCTCTTGAGGTGCTTGTGGTAAGGTGGTATTCCTCTGGAGTCGAAGCCAGGGACTAACCTCTCATCTCGAGTTGATTTTTGGTCCATGGAGCCCTTTCATGTTGCTACAGTGACCTCAGGATCCCTCTAGCCTTGAAACAGTGTTCTTGGGGTTTCTCTGGAGTGCCATCAAGGAAATCAAGGCTCCTTTCATGTGTGATGTGCAACACAGAATTGCTCTGCACGCAGTGCAGGGGAATCGGGCCTCATCTCGCGGCGAGGGGGATGTCTCATGGTTTTTCTCGAGTTGCGGCGGGAACCTGGGGTATATTCTCGAGTTACGACGGGGATGGCCCTTCCACCCACGTGTTTGTTCAGCAACGTCAGCACTCCTGCCTAGTTGCGAGGGACAACTCGGGATTCTCTTCGAGGCATGGCAGGGCAATTTGGAGGCCTCTCCAGCTGAGGCGGAGACCAAGTGTCCCTTTCCTCGTGCCACAGGAATCCTGGGACTCCTATCAAGGTTCACGAGGAGTCAGGCATCGTCTCCTTTGGAGGCACTGATTTACGCGTACCTCTGGAGTTTTCAAAATATGTGAGGCCTCCGGTCGCGATGAGGTGGGGAACTAGGGCTTTCTCTGTGGTCTCCACAGGGGATTCAGACATCCTTTCGTCTTGGGACATGCAAAACGAGCCTGGATTCAAGTCACTGCAGGGATATCCGGCCTTATTTCGAGTCAGGGCATCGCGGTGTCCATTCCACTTGAGGCCGCAAACTCAGGGTCCCTCTCACATACCTAGAGCTGAGAGAAGCCTCCTCTTGAGGTGCTTGTGGTAAGGTGGTATTCCTCTGGAGTCGAAGCCAGGGACTAACCTCTCATCTCGAGTTGATTCTTGGTCCACGGAGCTCTTTCGTGTTGCTTCAGTGTCCTCAGGATCCCTCTCGCCTTGAAACAGTGTTCTTGGGGATTCTCTGGAGTGCCATCAAGGAAATCAAGGCTCCTTTCATGTGTGATATGCAACACGGAATTGCTCAGCACGCAGTGCAGGGGAATCGGGCCTCATCTCGCGGCGAGGGGGAAGTCTCATGGTTTTTCTCGAGTTGCGGTGGGAACCTGGGGTATATTCTCGAGTTACGACGGGGATGGCCCTTTCATCCACGTGTTTGTTCAGCGACGTCAGGACTCCTGCCTAGTTGCGAGGGACAACTCGGGATTCTCCTCGAGGCTTGGCAGGGCAATTGGGACGCCTGTCCAGCTGAGGCGGGAGACCAAGGGTCCCTTTCCACGTGCCACAGGAATCCTGGGACTCCTATCAAGTTTCACGAGGAGTCAGGCAATGTCTCCTTTGGAGGCACTGATCTCCGCGTACCTCTGGAGTTTTCAAAGGATGTGAGGCCTCCGGTCGCGATGAGGTGGGTAACTAGGTCTTTCTCTGTGGTCTCCACAGGGGATTCAGAGATCCTTTCATCATGGGAGATGCAAGACGAGCCTGCATTCAAGTCACTGCAGGGATATCCGGCCTTATTTCGCGTCAGGGCATCGCGGTGTCCATTCCACTTGAGGCCGCAAACTCAGGGTCCCTCTCACATACCTAGAGCTGAGAGAAGCCTCCTCTTGAGGTGCTTGTGGTAATGTGGTATTCCTCTGGAGTCGAAGCCAGGGACTAACCTCTCATCTCGAGTTGATTTTTGGTCCACGGAGCTCTTTCGTGTTGCTACAGTGACCTCAGGATCCTTCTAGCCTTGAAACAGTGTTCTTGGGTTTTCTCTGGAGTGCCATCGAGGAAATCAAGGCGCCTTTCATTTGTGATGTGCAGCACGGAATTGCTCTGCACGCAGTGCAGGGGAATCGGGCCTCATCTCGCGGCGAGGGGGAAGTCTCATCGTTTTTCTCGAGTTGCAGCGGAAACCTGGGGTATATTCTCGAGTTACGATGGGGATGGACCTTCCAGACACATGTTTGTTCAGCGACGTCAGGATTCCTGCCTAGTTGCGAGGGACAACTCGGGATTCTCCTCGAGGCTTGGCAGCGCAATTAGGACGCCTCTCCAGCTGAGGCGGGAGACCAAGGGTCCCTTTCCACGTGCCACAGGAATCCTGGGACTCCTATCAAGTTTCACGAGGAGTCAGGCATCGTCTCCTTTGGAGGCACTGACCTCCGCGTACCTCTGGAGTTTTCAAAGGATGTGAGGCCTCCGGTCGCAATGAGGTGGGGAACTAGGTCTTTTTCTGTGGTCTCCACAGGGGATTCAGACATCCTTTCATCTTGCGAAATGCAAGACGAGCCTGCATTCAAGTCACTGCAGGGATATCCGGCCTTATTTCGAGTCAGGGCATCGCAGTGTCCATTCCACTTGAGGCCGCAAACTCAGGGTCCCTCTCACATACCTAGAGCTGAGAGAAGCCTCCTCTTGAGGTGCTTGTGGTAAGGTGGTAGTCCTCTGGAGTCGAAGCCAGGGACTAACCTCTCATCTTGAGTTGATTTTTGCTCCACGGAGCTCTTTCGTGTTGCTACAGTGACCTCAGGATCCCTCTAGCCTTGAAACAGTGTTCTTGGGGTTTCTCTGGAGTGCCATCAAGGAAATCAAAGCTCCTTTCATGCGTGATGTGCAACACGGAATTGCTCTGCACGCAGTGCAGGGGAATCGGGCCTCATCTCGCGGCGATTGGAAAGTCTCATAGTTTTTCTCGAGTTGCGGCGGGAACCTGGGGTATATTCTCGAGTTACGACTGGGATGGCCCTTCCTCACACGTGTTTGTTCAGCGAAGTCAGGACTCCTGCCTAGGTGCGAGGGACAACTCGGGATTCTCCTCGAGGCTTGGCAGGGCAATTGGGACGCCTCTCCAGCTGAGGCGTGAGACCAAGGGTCCCTTTTCACGTGCCACAGGAATCCTGGGACTCCTATCAAGTTTCACGAGGAGTCAGGCATCGTCGCCTTTGGAGGCACTCATCTCCGCGTACCTCTGAAGTTTTCAAAGGATGTGAGGCCTCCGGTCGCGATGAGGTGGGAAACTAGGTCTTTCTCTGTGGTCTTCACAGGGGATTCAGACATCCTTTCGTCTTGGGAGATGCAAGACGAGCCTGCATTCAAGTGACTGCAGGGATATCCGGCCTTATTTCGAGTCAGGGCATCACGGTGTCCATTCCATTTGAGGCCGCAAACTCAGGGTCCCTCTCACATACCTAGAGCTGAGAGAAGCCTCCTCTTGAGGTGCTTGTGGTAAGGTGGTATTCCTCTGGAGTCGAAGCCAGGGACTAACCTCTCATCTCGAGTTGATTTTTGTCCACGGAGCTCTTTCGGGTTGCTACAGTGACCTCAGGATCCCTCTAGCCTTGAAACAGTGTTCTTGGGGTTTCTCTGGAGTGCCATCAAGGAAATCAAGGCTCCTTTCATGTGTGATGTGCAACACGGAATTGCTCTGCACGCAGTGCAGGGGAATCGGGCCTCATCTCGCTGCGAGAGGGAAGTCTCATGGTTTTTCTCGAGTTGCGGCGTTAACCTGGGGTATATTCTCGAGTTACGACGGGGATGGCCCTTCCACACACGTGTTTGTTCAGCGACGTCAGGACTCCTGCCTAGTTGCGAGGGACAACTCGGGATTCTCCTCGAGGCTTCGCAGGGCAATTGGGACGCCTCTCCATCTGAGGCGGGAGACCAAGGGTCCCTTTCCACGTGCCACAGGTATCCTGGGACTCCTATCAAGTTTCACGAGGAGTCAGGCATCGTCTCCTTTGGAGGCACTGATCTCCGCGTACCTCTGGAGTTTTCAAAGAATGTGAGGCCTCCGGTCGCGATGAGGTGGGAAACTAGGTGTTTCTCTGTGGTCTCCACAGGGGATTCAGACATCCTTTCGTCTTGGGAGATGCAAGACGAGCCTGCATTCAAGTCACTGCAGGGATATCCGGCCTTATTTCGAGTCAGGGCATCGCTGTGTCCATTCCACTTGAGGCCGCAAACTCAGGGTCCCTCTCACATACCTAGAGCTGAGAGAAGCCTCCTCTTGAGGTGCTTGTAGTAAGGTGGTATTCCTCTGGAGTCGAAGCCAGGGACTAACCTCTCATCTCGAGTTGATTTTTGGTCCACGGAGCTCTTTCGTGTTGCTACAGTGACCTCAGGTTCACTCTAGCCTTGAAACAGTGTTCTTGGGGTTTCTCTGGAGTGCCATCAAGGAAATCAAGGCTCCTTTCATGTGTGATGTGCAACACGGAATTGCTCTGCATGCAGTGCAGGGTTCGGGCCTCATTTTCCGTCGAGGGGGAAGTCTCATGGTTTTTCTCTAGTTGTGGTGGGAACCTGAGGTATATTCTCGAGTTACGATGAGGATGGCCCTTCCACACACGTGTTTGTTCAGCGACGTCAGGACTCCTGCCAAGTTGCAAGGGACAACTCGGGATTCTCCTCGAGGCTTGGCAGGGCAATTGGGACGCCTCTCCACCTGAGGCGGGAGACCAAGTGTCCCTTTCCACGTGCCACAGGAATCCTGGGACTCCTATCAAGTTTCACGAGGAGTCAGGCATCGTCTCCTTTGGAGGCACTGATCTCCGCGTACCTCTGGAGTTTTCAAAGGATGTGAGGCCTCCGGTCGCGATGATGTGGGGAAGTAAGTCTTTCTCAGTTGTCTCCAAAGGGGATTCAGACATCGTTTCGTCTTGGGAGATGCAAGACGAGCCTGCATTCAAGTCACTGCAGGGATGTCCAGCGTTATTTCGAGTCAGGGCATCGCGGTGTCCATTCCACTTGAGGCCGCAAAACCAGGGTCACTCTCACATACCTAGAGCTGAGAGAAGCCTCCTCTTGAGGTGCTTGTGGTAAGGTGGTATTCCTCTGAAGTCGAAGCCAGGGACTAACCTCTCATCTCGAGTTGATTTTTGTCCATGGAGCTCTTTCGTGTTGCTACAGTGACCTCAGGATCCCTCTAGCCTTGAAACAGTGTTCTTGGGGTTTCTCTGGAGTGCCATCAAGGAAATCATGGTTCGTTTCATGTGTCATGTTCAACACTGAATTGCTCTGCACGCAGTGCAGGGGAATCGGGCCTCATCTCGCGGGGAGGGGGAAGTCTCATGGTTTTTGTCGAGTTGCGGCGGGAACCTGGGGTACATTCTCGTGTTATGACAGGGATGGCCCTTCCACACACGTGTTTGTTCAGCGACGTCAGGACTCCTGCCTAGTTGCGATGGAAAATTCGGGATTCTCCTCGAGGCTTGGCAGGGGAATTGGGACGCCTCTCCAGCTGAGGCGGGAGACCAAGGGTCCCTTTCCACGTGCCACAGGAATCCTGGGACTCCTATCAAGTTTCACGAGGAGTCAGGCATCGTCTCCTTTGGAGGCACTGATCTCCGCGTACCTCTGGAGTTTTCAAAGGATTTGAGGCCTCCGGTCGCGATGAGTTGGGGAACTAGGTCTTTCTCTGTGGTCTCCACAGGGGATTCAGACATCCTTTCATCTTGGGAGATGCAAGACGAGCTGGCATTCAAGTCACTGCAGAGATATCCGGCCTTATTTCGAGTCAGGGCATCGCGGTGTCCATTCCACTTGAGGCCGCAAACTTAGCGTCCCTCTCCCATACCTAGAGCTGAGAGAAGCCTCCTCTTGAGGTGCTTGTGGTAAGGTGGTAGTCCTCTGCAGTCGAAGCCAGGGACTAACCTCTCATCTCGAGTTGATTTTTGGTCCACGGAGCTCTTTCGTGTTGCTACAGTGACCTCAGGATCCCTCTAGCCTTGAAACAGTGTTCTTGGGGTTTCTCTGGAGTGCCATCAAGGAAATCAAAGCTCCTTTCATGTGTGATGTGCAAAACGGAATTGCTCTGCATGCAGTGCATGGGAATCGGGCCTCATCTCGCGGCGAGGGGGAAGTCTCATGCTTTTTCTCGAGTTGCGGCAGGAACATGGGGTATATTCTCGAGTTACGACGGGGAAAGCCCTTCCACACTCGTGTCTGTTCAGCGACGGCAGGACTCCTGCCTAGTTGGGAGGGACAACTCGGGATTCTCCTCGAGGCTTGGCAGGGCAATTGGAACGCCTCTCCAGCTGAGGCGGGAGACCAAGGGTCCCTTTCCACGTGCCACAGGAATCCTGGGACTCCTATCAAGTTTCACGAGGAGTCAGGCATCGTCTCCTTTGGAGGCACTAATCTCCGCGTACCTCTGGAGTTCTCAAAGGATGTGAGGCCTCCGATCGCGATGAGGTGGGAGACTAGGTCTTTCTCTGTGGTCTCCACAGGGGATTCAGACATCCTTTCGTCTTGGGAGATGCAAGACGAGCCTGCATTCAAGTCACTGCAGGGATAACCGGCCTTATTTCGAGTCATGGCATCGCGGTGTCCATTCCACTTGAGCCGCAAACTTAGGGTCCCTCTCACATACCTAGAGCTGAGAAAAGCCTCCTCTTGAGGTGCTTGTGGTAAGGTGGTATTCCTCTGGAGTCGAAGCCAGGGACTAACCTCTCATCTTGAGTTGATTTTTGTCCGTGGAGCTCTTTCGTGTTGCTACAGTGACCTCAGGATCCCTCTAGCCTTGAAACAGTGTTCTTGGGGTTTCTCTGGAGTGCCATCAAGGAAATCAAAGCTCCTTTCATGCGTGATGTGCAACACGGAATTGCTCTGCACGCAGTGCAGGGGAATCGGGCCTCATCTCGCGGCGAGGGGGAAGTCTCATAGTTTTTCTCGACTTGCGGCGGGAACCTGGGGTATATTCTCGAGTTACGACTGGGATGGCCCTTCCACACACGTGTTTGTTCAGCGAAGTCAGGACTCCTGCCTAGTTGCGAGGGACAACTCGGGATTCTCCTCGAGGCTTGGCAGGGCAATTGGGACGCCTCTCCAGCTGAGGCGTGAGACCAAGGGTCCCTTTTCACGTGCCACAGGAATCCTGGGACTCCTATCAAGTTTCACGAGGAGTCAGGCATCGTCTCCTTTGGAGGCACTGATCTCCGCGTACCTCTGGAATTTTCAAAGGATGTGAGGCCTCCGGTCGCGAAGAGGTGGGAAACTAGGTCTTTCTCTGTGGTCTTCACAGGGGATTCAGACATCCTTTCGTCTTGGGAGACGCATACGAGCCTGCATGCAAGTCACTGCAGGGATATCCGGCCTTATTTCGAGTCAGGGCATCCCCGTGTCCATTCCACTTGAGGCCTTAAACTCAGGGTCTCTCTCACATACCTAGAGCTGAGAGAAGCCTCCTCTTGAGGTGCTTGTGGTAAGGTGGTATTCCTCTGGAGTCGAAGACAGGGACTAACCTCTCATCTCGAGTTGATTTTTGGTCCACGGATTTCTTTCATGTTGCTACAGTGACCTCAGGATCCCTCTAGCCTTGAAACAGTGTTCTTGGGGTTTCTCTGGAGTGCCAGCAAGGAAATCAAGGCTCCTTTCATGTGTGATGTGCAAAACGGAATTGCTCTGCATGCAGTGCATGGGAATCGGGCCTCATCTAGCGGCGAGGGGGAAGTCTCATGGTTTTTCTCGAGTTGCGGCAGGAACCTGGGGTATATTCTCGAGTTACGACGGGGAAAGCCCTTCCACACTCGTGTCTGTTCAGCGACGGCAGGACTCCTGCCTAGTTGCGAGGGACAACTCGGGATTCTCCTCGAGGCTTGGCAGGGCAATTGGAACGCCTCTCCAGCTGAGGCGGGAGCCCAAGGGTCCCTTTCCACGTGCCACAGGAATCCTGGGACTCCTATCAAGTTTCACGAGGAGTCAGGCATCGTCTCCTTTGGAGGCACTGATCTCCGCGTACCTCTGGAGTTTTCAAAGGATGTGAGGCCTCCGATCGCGATGAGGTGGGAGACTAGGTCTTTCTCTGTGGTCTCCACAGGGGATTCAGACATCCTTTCGTCTTGGGAGATGCAAGACGAGCCTGCATTCAAGTCACTGCAGGGATATCCGGCCTTATTTCGAGTCAGGGCATCGCGGTGTCCATTCCACTTGAGCCGCAAACTCAGGGTCCCTCTCACATACCTAGAGCTGAGAGAAGCCTCCTCTTGAGGTGCTTGTGGTAAGGTGGTATTCCTCTGAAGTCGAAGCCAGGGACTAACCTCTCATCTCGAGTTGATTTTTGTCCATGGAGCTCTTTCGTGTTGCTACAGTGACCTCAGGATCCCGCTAGCCTTGAAACAGTGTTCTTGGGGTTTCTCTGGAGTGCCATCAAGGAAATCATGGTTCGTTTCATGTGTCATGTTCAACACTGAATTGCTCTGCACGCAGTGCAGGGGAATCGGGCCTCATCTCGCGGGGAGGGGGAAGTCTCATGGTTTTTGTCGAGTTGCGGCGGGAACCTGGGGTACATTCTCGTGTTATGACAGGGATGGCCCTTCCACACACGTGTTTGTTCAGCGACGTCAGGACTCCTGCCTAGTTGCGATGGAAAATTCGGGGTTCTCCTCGAGGCTTGGCAGGGGAATTGGGACGCCTCTCCAGCTGAGGCGGGAGACCAAGGGTCCCTTTCCACGTGCCACAGGAATCCTGGGACTCCTATCAAGTTTCACGAGGAGTCAGGCATCGTCTCCTTAGGAGGCACTGATCTCCGCGTACCTCTGGAGTTTTCAAAGGATTTGAGGCCTCCGGTCGCGATGAGGTGGGGAACTAGGTCTTTCTCTGTGGTCTCCACAGGGGATTCAGACATCCTTTCATCTTGGGAGATGCAAGACGAGCTGGCATTCAAGTCACTGCAGAGATATCCGGCCTTATTTCGAGTCAGGGCATCGCGGTGTCCATTCCACTTGAGGCCGCAAACTTAGCGTCCCTCTCCCATACCTAGAGCTGAGAGAAGCCTCCTCTTGAGGTGCTTGTGGCAAGGTGGTAGTCCTCTGCAGTCGAAGCCAGGGACTAACCTCTCATCTCGAGTTGATTTTTGGTCCACGGAGCTCTTTCGTGTTGCTACAGTGACCTCAGGATCCCTCTAGCCTTGAAACAGTGTTCTTGGGGTTTCTCTGGAGTGCCATCAAGGAAATCAAAGCTCCTTTCATGCGTGATGTGCAACACGGAATTGCTCTGCACGCAGTGCAGGGGAATCGGGCCTCATCTCGCGGCGAGGGGGAAGTCTCATAGTTTTTCTCGACTTGCGGCGGGAACCTGGGGTATATTCTCGAGTTACGACTGGGATGGCCCTTCCACACACGTGTTTGTTCAGCGAAGTCAGGACTCCTGCCTAGTTGCGAGGGACAACTCGGGATTCTCCTCGAGGCTTGGCAGGGCAATTGGGACGCCTCTCCAGCTGAGGCGTGAGACCAAGGGTCCCTTTTCACGTGCCACAGGAATCCTGGGACTCCTATCAAGTTTCACGAGGAGTCAGGCATCGTCTCCTTTGGAGGCACTGATCTCCGCGTACCTCTGGAGTTTTCAAAGGATGTGAGGCCTCCGGTCGCGAAGAGGTGGGAAACTAGGTCTTTCTCTGTGGTCTTCACAGGGGATTCAGACATCCTTTCGTCTTGGGAGACGCATACGAGCCTGCATGCAAGTCACTGCAGGGATATCCGGCCTTATTTCGAGTCAGGGCATCCCCGTGTCCATTCCACTTGAGGCCTTAAACTCAGGGTCTCTCTCACATACCTAGAGCTGAGAGAAGCCTCCTCTTGAGGTGCTTGTGGTAAGGTGGTATTCCTCTGGAGTCGAAGACAGGGACTAACCTCTCATCTCGAGTTGATTTTTGGTCCACGGATTTCTTTCATGTTGCTACAGTGACCTCAGGATCCCTCTAGCCTTGAAACAGTGTTCTTGGGGTTTCTCTGGAGTGCCAGCAAGGAAATCAAGGCTCCTTTCATGTGTGATGTGCAAAACGGAATTGCTCTGCATGCAGTGCATGGGAATCGGGCCTCATCTCGCGGCGAGGGGGAAGTCTCATGGTTTTTCTCGAGTTGCGGCAGGAACCTGGGGTATATTCTCGAGTTACGACGGGGAAAGCCCTTCCACACTCGTGTCTGTTCAGCGACGGCAGGACTCCTGCCTAGTTGCGAGGGACAACTCGGGATTCTCCTCGAGGCTTGGCAGGGCAATTGGAGCGCCTCTCCAGCTGAGGCGGGAGCCCAAGGGTCCCTTTCCACGTGCCACAGGAATCCTGGGACTCCTATCAAGTTTCACGAGGAGTCAGGCATCGTCTCCTTTGGAGGCACTGATCTCCGCGTACCTCTGGAGTTTTCAAAGGATGTGAGGCCTCCGATCGCGATGAGGTGGGAGACTAGGTCTTTCTCTGTGGTCTCCACAGGGGATTCAGACATCCTTTCGTCTTGGGAGATGCAAGACGAGCCTGCATTCAAGTCACTGCAGGGATATCCGGCCTTATTTCGAGTCAGGGCATCGCGGTGTCCATTCCACTTGAGCCGCAAACTCAGGGTCCCTCTCACATACCTAGAGCTGAGAGAAGCCTCCTCTTGAGGTGCTTGTGGTAAGGTGGTATTCCTCTGAAGTCGAAGCCAGGGACTAACCTCTCATCTCGAGTTGATTTTTGTCCATGGAGCTCTTTCGTGTTGCTACAGTGACCTCAGGATCCCTCTAGCCTTGAAACAGTGTTCTTGGGGTTTCTCTGGAGTGCCATCAAGGAAATCATGGTTCGTTTCATGTGTCATGTTCAACACTGAATTGCTCTGCACGCAGTGCAGGGGAATCGGGCCTCATCTCGCGGGGAGGGGGAAGTCTCATGGTTTTTGTCGAGTTGCGGCGGGAACCTGGGGTACATTCTCGTGTTATGACAGGGATGGCCCTTCCACACACGTGTTTGTTCAGCGACGTCAGGACTCCTGCCTAGTTGCGATGGAAAATTCGGGATTCTCCTCGAGGCTTGGCAGGGGAATTGGGACGCCTCTCCAGCTGAGGCGGGAGACCAAGGGTCCCTTTCCACGTGCCACAGGAATCCTGGGACTCCTATCAAGTTTCACGAGGAGTCAGGCATCGTCTCCTTAGGAGGCACTGATCTCCGCGTACCTCTGGAGTTTTCAAAGGATTTGAGGCCTCCGGTCGCGATGAGGTGGGGAACTAGGTCTTTCTCTGTGGTCTCCACAGGGGATTCAGACATCCTTTCATCTTGGGAGATGCAAGACGAGCTGGCATTCAAGTCACTGCAGAGATATCCGGCCTTATTTCGAGTCAGGGCATCGCGGTGTCCATTCCACTTGAGGCCGCAAACTTAGCGTCCCTCTCCCATACCTAGAGCTGAGAGAAGCCTCCTCTTGAGGTGCTTGTGGTAAGGTGGTAGTCCTCTGCAGTCGAAGCCAGGGACTAACCTCTCATCTCGAGTTGATTTTTGGTCCACGGAGCTCTTTCGTGTTGCTACAGTGACCTCAGGATCCCTCTAGCCTTGAAACAGTGTGCTTGGGGTTTCTCTGGAGTGCCATCAAGGAAATCAAAGCTTCTTTCATGTGTGATGTGCAAAACGGAATTGCTCTGCATGCAGTGCATGGGAATCGGGCCTCATCTCGCGGCGAGGGGGAAGTCTCATGCTTTTTCTCGAGTTGCGGCAGGAACATGGGGTATATTCTCGAGTTACGACGGGGAAAGCCCTTCCACACTCGTGTCTGTTCAGCGACGGCAGGACTCCTGCCTAGTTGGGAGGGACAACTCGGGATTCTCCTCGAGGCTTGGCAGGGCAATTGGAACGCCTCTCCAGCTGAGGCGGGAGACCAAGGGTCCCTTTCCACGTGCCACAGGAATCCTGGGACTCCTATCAAGTTTCACGAGGAGTCAGGCATCGTCTCCTTTGGAGGCACTCATCTCCGCGTACCTCTGGAGTTCTCAAAGGATGTGAGGCCTCCGATCGCGATGAGGTGGGAGACTAGGTCTTTCTCTGTGGTCTCCACAGGGGATTCAGACATCCTTTCGTCTTGGGAGATGCAAGACGAGCCTGCATTCAAGTCACTGCAGGGATAACCGGCCTTATTTCGAGTCAGGGCATCGCGGTGTCCATTCCACTTGAGCCGCAAACTTAGGGTCCCTCTCACATACCTAGAGCTGAGAGAAGCCTCCTCTTGAGGTGCTTGTGGTAAGGTGGTATTCCTCTGGAGTCGAAGCCAGGGACTAACCTCTCATCTTGAGTTGATTTTTGTCCATGGAGCTCTTTCGTGTTGCTACAGTGACCTCAGGATCCCTCTAGCCTTGAAACAGTGTTCTTGGGGTTTCTCTGGAGTGCCATCAAGGAAATCAAAGCTCCTTTCATGCGTGATGTGCAACACGGAATTGCTCTGCACGCAGTGCAGGGGAATCGGGCCTCATCTCGCGGCGAGGGGGAAGTCTCATAGTTTTTCTCGACTTGCGGCGGGAACCTGGGGTATATTCTCGAGTTACGACTGGGATGGCCCTTCCACACACGTGTTTGTTCAGCGAAGTCAGGACTCCTGCCTAGTTGCGAGGGACAACTCGGGATTCTCCTCGAGGCTTGGCAGGGCAATTGGGACGCCTCTCCAGCTGAGGCGTTAGACCAAGGGTCCCTTTTCACGTGCCACAGGAATCCTGGGACTCCTATCAAGTTTCACGAGGAGTCAGGCATCGTCTCCTTTGGAGGCACTGATCTCCGCGTACCTCTGGAGTTTTCAAAGGATGTGAGGCCTCCGGTCGCAAAGAGGTTGGAAACTACGTCTTTCTCTGTGGTCTTCACAGGGGATTCAGACATCCTTTCGTCTTGGGAGATGCAAGACGAGCCTGCATTCAAATGACTGCAGGGATATCCGGCCTTATTTCGAGTCAGGGCATCACGGTGTCCATTCCACTTGAGGCCGCAAACTCAGGGTCCCTCTCACATACCTAGAGCTGAGAGAAGCCTCCTCTTGAGGTGCTTGTGGTAAGGTGGTATTCCTCTGGAGTCGAAGCCAGGGACTAACCTCTCATCTCGAGTTGATTTTTGTCCACGGAGCTCTTTCGTGTTGCTACAGTGACCTCAGGATCCCTCTAACCTTGAAACAGTGTTCTTGGGGTTTCTCTGGAGTGCCATCAAGGAAATCAAGGCTCCTTTCATGTGTGATGTGCAACACGGAATTGCTCTGCACGCAGTGCAGGGGAATCGGGCCTCATCTCGCGGCGAGGGGGAAGTCTCATGGTTTTTCTCGAGTTGCGGCGGGAACCTGGGGTATATTCTCGAGTTACGACGGGGATGGCCCTTCCACCCACGTGTTTGTTCAGCGACGTCAGGACTCCTGCCTAGTTGCGAGGGACAACTCGGGATTCTCCTCGAGGCTTCGCAGGGCAATTGGGACGCCTCTCCATCTGAGGCGGGAGACCAAGGGTCCCTTTCCACGTGCCACAGGTATCCTGGGACTCCTATCAAGTTTCACGAGGAGTCAGGCATCGTCTCCTTTGGAGGCACTGATCTCCGCGTACCTCTGGAGTTTTCAAAGAATGTGAGGCCTCCGGTCGCGATGAGGTGGGAAACTAGGTGTTTCTCTGTGGTCTCCACAGGGGATTCAGACATCCTTTCGTCTTGGGAGATGCAAGACGAGCCTGCATTCAAGTCACTGCAGGGATATCCCACCTTATTTCGAGTCAGGGCTTCGCTGTGTCCATTCCACTTGAGGCCGCAAACTCAGGGTCCCTCTCACATACCTAGAGCTGAGAGAAGCCACCTCTTGAGGTGCTTGTGGTAAGGTGGTATTCCTCTGGAGTCGAAGCCAGGGAATAACCTCTCATCTCGAGTTGATTTTTGGTCCACGGAGCTCTTTCGTGTTGCTCCAGTGACCTCAGGTTCACTCTAGCCTTGAAACAGTGTTCTTGGGGTTTCTCTGGAGTGCCATCAAGGAAATCAAGGCTCCTTTCATGTGTGATGTGCAACACGGAATTGCTCTGCATGCAGTGCAGGGTTCGGGCCTCATTTTCCGTCGAGGGGGAAGTCTCATGGTTTTTCTCGAGTTGCGGTGGGAACCTGAGGTATATTCTCGAGTTACGATGGGGATGGCCCTTCCACACACGTGTTTGTTCAGCGACGTCAGGACTCCTGCCAAGTTGCAAGGGACAACTCGGGATTCTCCTCGAGGCTTGGCAGGGCAATTGGGACGCCTTTCCAGCTGAGGCGGGAGACCAAGTGTCCCTTTCCACGTGCCACAGGATCCTGGGACTCCTATCAAGTTTCACGAGGAGTCAGGCATCGTCCCTTTTGGAGGCAATGATCTCTGCGTACCTCTGAAGTTTTCAAAGGATGTCAGGCCTCCGGTCGCGATGAGGTGGTGAACTAGGTCTTTCTCTGTGGTCTCCACAGGGGATTCAGACATCCTTTCGTCTTGGGAGACGCATACGAGCCTGCATGCAAGTCACTGCAGGGATATCCGGCCTTATTTCGAGTCAGGGCATCCCCGTGTCCATTCCACTTGAGGCCTTAAACTCAGGGTCTCTCTCACATACCTAGAGCTGAGAGAAGCCTCCTCTTGAGGTGCTTGTGGTAAGGTGGTATTCCTCTGGAGTCGAAGACAGGGACTAACCTCTCATCTCGAGTTGATTTTTGGTCCACGGATTTCTTTCATGTTGCTACAGTGACCTCAGGATCCCTCTCGCCTTGAAACAGTGTTCTTGGGGTTTCTCTGGAGTGCCAGCAAGGAAATCAAGGCTCCTTTCATGTGTGATGTGCAAAACGGAATTGCTCTGCATGCAGTGCATGGGAATCGGGCCTCATCTCGCGGCGAGGGGGAAGTCTCATGGTTTTTCTCGAGTTGCGGCAGGAACCTGGGGTATATTCTCGAGTTACGACGGGGAAAGCCCTTCCACACTCGTGTCTGTTCAGCGACGGCAGGACTCCTGCCTAGTTGCGAGGGACAACTCGGGATTCTCCTCGAGGCTTGGCAGGGCAATTGGAACGCCTCTCCAGCTGAGGCGGGAGCCCAAGGGTCCCTTTCCACGTGCCACAGGAATCCTGGGACTCCTATCAAGTTTCACGAGGAGTCAGGCATCGTCTCCTTTGGAGGCACTGATCTCCGCGTACCTCTGGAGTTTTCAAAGGATGTGAGGCCTCCGATCGCGATGAGGTGGGAGACTAGGTCTTTCTCTGTGGTCTCCACAGGGGATTCAGACATCCTTTCGTCTTGGGAGATGCAAGACGAGCCTGCATTCAAGTCACTGCAGGGATAACCGGCCTTATTTCGAGTCAGGGCATCGCGGTGTCCATTTCACTTGAGCCGCAAACTCAGGGTCCCTCTCACATACCTAGAGCTGAGAGAAGCCTCCTCTTGAGGTGCTTGTGGTAAGGTGGTATTCCTCTGGAGTCGAAGCCAGGGACTAACCTCTCATCTCGAGTTGATTTTTGTCCATGGAGCTCTTTCGTGTTGCTACAGTGACCTCAGGATCCCTCTAGCCTTGAAACAGTGTTCTTGGGGTTTCTCTGGAGTGCCATCAAGGAAATCAAGGTTCGTTTCATGTGTCATGTTCAACACTGAATTGCTCTGCACGCAGTGCATGGGAATCGGGCCTCATCTCGCGGGGAGGGGGAAGTCTCATGGTTTTTGTCGAGTTGCGGCGGGAACCTGGGGTACATTCTCGTGTTACGACAGGGATGGCCCTTCCACACACGTGTTTGTTCAGCGACGTCAGGACTCCTGCCTAGTTGCGATGGAAAATTCGGGATTCTCCTCGAGGCTTGGCAGGGCAATTGGGACGCCTCTCCAGCTGAGGCGGGAGACCAAGGGTCCCTTTCCACGTGCCACAGGAATCCTGGGACTCCTATCAAGTTTCACGAGGAGTCAGGCATCGTCTCCTTTGGAGGCACTGATCTCCGCGTACCTCTGGAGTTTTCAAAGGATTTGAGGCCTCCGGTCGCGATGAGGTGGGGAACTAGGTCTTTCTCTGTGGTCTCCACAGGGGATTCAGACATCCTTTCATCTTGGGAGATGCAAGACGAGCTGGCATTCAAGTCACTGCAGAGATATCCGGCCTTATTTCGAGTCATTGCATCGCGGTGTCCATTCCACTTGAGGCCGCAAACTTAGCGTCCCTCTCCCATACCTAGTGCTGAGAGAAGCCTCCTCTTGAGGTGCTTGTGGTAAGGTGGTAGTCCTCTGCAGTCGAAGCCAGGGACTAACCTCTCATCTCGAGTTGATTTTTGGTCCACGGAGCTCTTTCGGGTTGCTACAGTGACCTCAGGATCCCTCTAGCTTTGAAACAGTGTTCTTGGGGTTTCTCTGGAGTGCCATCAAGGAAATCAAAGCTCCTTTGATGCGTGATGTGCAACACGGAATTACTCTGCACGCAGTGCAGGGGAATCGGGCCTCATCTCGCGGCGAGGGGGAAGTCTCATGGTTTTTCTCGAGTTGCGGCTGGAACCTGGGGTATATTCTCGAGTTACGACGGGGATGGCCCTTCCACACACGTGTTTGTTCAGCGAAGTCAGGACTCCTGCCTAGTTGCGAGGGACAACTCGGGATTCTCCTCGAGGCTTGGCAGGGCAATTGGGACGCCTCTTCAGCTGAGGCGGGAGACCAAGGGTCCCTTTTCACGTGCCACAGGAATCCTGGGACTCCTATCAAGTTTCACGAGGAGTCAGGCATCGTCTCCTTTGGAGGCACTGATCTCCGCGTACCTCTGGAGTTTTCAAAGGATGTGAGGCCTCCGGTCGCGATGAGGTGGGAAACTAGGTCTTTCTCTGTGCTCTTCACAGGGGATTCAGACACCCTTTCGTCTTGGGAGATGCAAGACGAGCCTGCATTCAAGTCACTGCAGGGATATCCGGCCTTATTTCGAGTCAGGGCATCGCGGTCTCCATTCCACATGAGGCCGCAAACTCAGGGTCCCTCTCACATACCTAGAGCTGAGAGAAGCCTCCTCTTGAGGTGCTTGTGGTAAGGTGATATTCCTCTGGAGTCGAAGCCAGGGACTAACCTCTCATCTCGAGTTGATTTTTGTCCACGGAGCTCTTTCGTGTTGCTACAGTGACCTCAGGATCCCTCTAGCCTTGAAACAGTGTTCTTGGGGTTTCTCTGGAGTGCCATCAAGGAAATCAAGGCTCCTTTCATGTGTGATGTGCAACACGGAATTGCTCTGCACGCAGTGCAGGGGAATCGGGCCTCATCTCGCTGCGAGGGGGAAGTCTCATGGTTTTTCTCGAGTTGCGGCGGGACCCTGGGGTATATTCTCGAGTTACGACGGGGATGGCCCTTCCACACACGTGTTTGTTCAGCGACGTCAGGACTCCTGCCTAGTTGCGAGGGACAACTCGGGATTCTCCTCGAGGCTTCGCAGGGCAATTGGGACGCCTCTCCATCTGAGGCGGGAGACCAAGGGTCCCTTTCCACGTGCCACAGGAATCCTGGGACTCCTATCAAGTTTCACGAGGAGTCAGGCATCGTCTCCTTTGGAGGCACTGATCTCCGCGTACCTCTGGAATTTTCAAAGAATGTGAGGCCTCCGGTCGCGATGAGGTGGGAAACTAGGTGTTTCTCTGTGGTCTCCACAGGGGATTCAGACATCCTTTCGTCTTGGGAGATGCAAGACGAGCCTGCATTCAAGTCACTGCAGGGATATCCCGCCTTATTTCGAGTCAGGGCATCGCTGTGTCCATTCCACTTGAGGTCGCAAACTCAGGGTCCCTCTCACATACCTAGAGCTGAGAGAAGCCTCCTCTTGAGGTGCTTGTGGTAAGGTGGTATTCCTCTGGAGTCGAAGCCAGGGACTAACCTCTCATCTCGAGTTGATTTTTGGTCCACGGAGCTCTTTCGTGTTGCTACAGTGACCTCAGGTTCACTCTAGCCTTGAAACAGTGTTCTTGGGGTTTCTCTGGAGTTCCATGAAGGAAATCAAGGCTCCTTTCATGTGTGATGTGCAACACGGAATTGCTCTGCATGCAGTGCAGGGTTCGGGCCTCATTTTCCGTCGAGGGGGAAGTCTCATGGTTTTTCTCGAGTTGCGGTGGGAACCTGGGGTATATTCTCGAGTTACGATGGGGATGGCCCTTCCACACACGTGTTCGTTCAGCGACGTCAGGACTCCTGCCAAGTTGCAAGGGACAACTCGGGATTCTCCTCGAGGCTTGGCAGGGCAATTGGGACGCCTCTCCAGCTGAGGCGGGTGACCAAGTGTCCCTTTCCACGTGCCACAGAAATCCTGGGACTCCTATCAATTTTCACGAGGAGTCAGGCATCGTCTCCTTTGGAGGCACTGATCTCCGCGTACCTCTGGAGTTTTCAAAGGATGTGAGGCCTCCGGTCGCGATGAGGTGGGGAACTAAGTCTTTCTCAGTTGTCTCCAAAGGGGATTCAGACATCCTTTCGTCTTGGGAGATGCAAGACGAGCCTGCATTCAAGTCACTGCAGGGATGTCCGGCGTTATTTCGAGTCAGGGCATCGCGGTGTCCATTCCACTTGAGGCCGCAAAACCAGGGTCACTCTCACATACTTAGAGCTGAGAGAAGCCTCCTCTTGAGGTGGTTGTGGTAAGGTGGTTTTCCTCTGGAGTCGAAGCCAGGGACTAACCTCTCATCTCGAGCTGATTTTTGGTCCACGGAGCTCTTTTGTGTTGCTACAGTGACCTCAGGATCCCTCTAGCCTTGAAACAGTGTTCTTGGGGTTTCTCTGGAGTGCCATCAAGGAAATCAAGGCTCCTTTCATGTGTGATGTGCAACACGGAATTGCTCTGCACACAGTGCAGGGGAATCGGGCCTCATCTCGTGGCAAGACGGAAGACTCATGGTTTTTCTCGAGTTGCGGCGGGAACCTGTGGTATATTCTCGAGTTACGATGGGGATGGTCCTTCCACACACGTGTTTGTTCAGTGACGTCAGGACTCCTGCCTAGTTGCGAGGGACTACTCAGGATTCTCCTCGAGGCTTGGCAGGGCAACTGGGATGCCTCTCCAGCTGAGGCGGGAGACCAAGTGTCCCTTTCCACGTGCCAAAGGAATCCTGGGACTCCTATCAAGTTTCACGAGGAGTCAGGCATCGTCTCCTTTGGAGGCACTGATCTCCGCGTACCTCTGGAGTTTTCAAAGGATGTGAGGCCTCCGGTCGCGATGAGGTGGGGAACTAGGTCTTTTTTCTGTGGTCTCCACAGGGGATTCAGGCATCCTTTTGTCTTGGTAGATGCAAGACGAGCCCGCATTCAAGTGACTGCTGGAATATCCGGCCTTATTTCGAGTCAGGGCATCGTGGTGTACATTCCACTTGAGGCCGCAAACTCAGGGTCCCTCTCACATACCTAGAGCTGAGAGAAGCCTCCTCTTGAGGTGCTTGTGGTAAGGTGTTATTCCTCTGGAGTCGAAGCCAGGGACGAACCACTCATCTCTACTTGATTTTTGGCCCACGCATCTCTTTCTGGTTGCTACAGTGACCTCAGGATCCCTCTAGCCTTGAAACAGTGTTCTTGGGGTTTCTCTGGAGTGCCATCAAGGAAATCAAGGCTCCTTTCATGTGTGATGTGCAACACGGAATTGCTCTGCATGCAGTGCATGGGAATCGGGCCTCATCTCGCGGCGAGGGGGAAGTCTCATGGTTTTTCTCGAGTTGCGGCAGGAACCTGGGGTATATTCTCGAGTTACGACGGGGAAAGCCCTTCCACACTCGTGTCTGTTCAGCGACGGCAGGAGTCCTGCCTAGTTGCGAGGGACAACTCGGGATTCTCCTCGAGGCTTGGCAGGGCAATTGGGACGCCTCTCCAGCTGAGGCGGGAGACCAAGGGTCCCTTTCCACGTGCCACAGGAATCCTGGGACTCCTATCAAGTTTCACGAGGAGTCAGGCATCGTCTCCTTTGGAGGCACTGATCTCCGCGTACCTCTGGAGTTTTCAAAGGATGTGAGGCCTCGGATCGCGATGAGGTGGGAGACTAGGTCTTTCTCTGTGGTCTCCACAGGGGATTCAGACATCCTTTCGTCTTGGGAGATGCAAGACGAGCCTGCATTCAAGTCACTGCAGGGATAACCGGCCTTATTTGGAGTCAGGGCATCGCGGTGTCCATTCCACTTGAGCCGCAAACTCAGGGTCCCTCTCACATACCTAGAGCTGAGAGAAGCCTCCTCTTGAGGTGCTTGTGGTAAGGTGGTATTCCTCTGGAGTCGAAGCCAGGGACTAACCTCTCATCTCGAGTTGATTTTTGTCCATGGAGCTCTTTCGTGTTGCTACAGTGACCTCAGGATCCCTCTAGCCTTGAAACAGTGTTCTTGGGGTTTCTCTGGAGTGCCATCAAGGAAATCAAGGCTCCTTTCATGTGTGATGTGCAACACGGAATTGCTCTGCACGCAGTGCAGGGGAACCGGGCCTCATCTCGCGGCGAGGGGGAAGTCTCATGGTTTTTCTCGAGTTGCGGCGGGAACCTGGGCTATATTCTCGAGTTACGATGGGGATGGCCCTTCCACCCACGTGTTTGTTCAGTGACGTCAGGACTCCTGCCTAGTTGCGAGGGACAACTCGGGATTCTCCTCGAGGCTTGGCAGGGCAATTGGGACGCCTTTCCAACTGAGGCGGGAGACCAAGGGTCCCTTTCCACGTGCCACAGGAATCCTGGGACTCCTATCAAGTGTCACGACGAGTCAGGCATCATCTCCTTTGGAGGCACTGATATCCGCGTACCTCTTGAGTTTTCAAAGGATGTGAGGACTCCGGTCGCGATGAGGTGGGGAACTAGTTCTTTCTCTGTGGTCTCCACAGGGGATTCAGACATCCTTTCATCTTGGGAGATGCAAGACGAGCCTGCATTCAAGTCACTGCAGGGATATGCGGCCTTCATTCGAGTCAGGGCATCGCGGTGTACATTCCACTTGAGGCCGCAAACTCAGGGTCCCTCTCACATACCTAGAGCTGAGAGAAGCCTCCTCATGAGGTGCTTGTGGTAAGGTGGTATTCCTCTGGAGTCGATGCCAGGGACTAACCTCTCATCTCGAGTTGATTGTTGGTCCACGGAGCTCTTTCGTGTTGCTACAGTGACCTCAGGATCCCTCTAGCCTTGAAACAGTGTTCTTGGGGTTTCTCTGGAGTGCCATGAACGAAATCAAGGCTCCTTTCATGTGTGATGTGCAACGCGGAATTGCTCTGCACGCAGTGCAGGGGAATATGGCCTCATCTCGCGGCGTTGGGGAAGTCTCATGGTTTTTCTCGAGTTGCGGCGGGAACCTGGGGTATATTCTCGAGTTACGACGGGGATGGCCCTTCCACATAAGTGTTTGTTCAGCGAAGTCAGGACTCATGCCTAGTTGCGAGGGACAACTCGGGATTCTCCTCGAGGCTTGGCAGGGCATTTGGGACGCCTCTCCAGCTGAGGCGGGAGACGAAGCGTCCCTTTCCAGGTGCCACAGGAATCCTGGGACTCCTATCAAGTTTCACGAGGAGTCAGGAATCGTCTCCTTTGGAGGCACTGATCTCCGCGTACCTCTAGAGTTTTCAAAGAATGTGAGGCCTCCGTTTGCGATGAGGTGGGAAAGTAGGTCTTTCTCTGTGGTCTCCAGAGGGGATTCAGACTTCCTTTCATCTTGGGAGATGAAAGACGAGCCTGCATTCAAGTCACTGCAGGGATATCCGGCCTTATATCGAGTCAGGGCATCCCGGTGTTCTTTCCACTTGCGGATGCAAACTCAGGGTCCCTCTCACATACCTAGAGCTGAGAGAAGCCTCCTCTTGAGGTGCTTGTGGTAAGTTGGTATTTCTCTGGAGTCGAAGCCAGGGACTAACCCCTCATCTCGAGTTGATTTTTGGTCCACGGAGCTCTTTCGTGTTGCTACAGTGACCTCAGGATCCCTCTAGCCTTGAAACAGTGTTCTTGGGGTTTCTTTGGAGTGCCATCAAGGAAATCAATGCTCCTTTCATGTGTGATGTGCAACACGGAATTTGTCTGCACGCAGTGCATGGGAATCGGGCCTCATTTTGCGGCGAGGGGGAAGTCTCATGGTTTTTCTCGAGTTGCGGCGGGAACCTGGGGTATATTCTCGAGTTACGACGGGGATGGCCCTTCCACACACGTGTTTGTTCAGCGACGTCAGGACTTCTCCCTAGTTGCGAGGGACAACCCGGGATTCTCCTCGAGGCTTGGGAGGGCAATTGGGACGCCTCTCCAGCTGAGGCGGGAGACCAAGTGTCCCTTTCCACGTGCCACAGTAATCCTGGGACTCCTATCAAGTTTCACGAGGAGTCAGGCATCGTCTCCTTTGGAGGCACTGATCTCCGCCTACCTCTGGAGTTTTCAAAGCATGTGCGGCCTCCGGTCGCGATGAGGTGGGGAACTAGGTCTTTCTCTGTGATCTCCACAGGGGATTCAGACATCCTTTCATCTTGGGAGATGCCAGAAGAGCCTGCATTCAAGTCACTGCAGGGATATCCGGCCTTATTTCGAGTCAGGGCATCGCGGTGTCCATTCCACTTGAGGCCGCAAAATCAGGGTCCCTCTCCCATACCTAGTGCTGAGAGAAGCCTGCTCATGTGGTGCTTGTGGTAAGGTGGTATTCCTCTGGAGTCGAAGCCAGGGACTAACCTCTCATCTTGAGTTGATTTTTGGTCCACGGAGAGCTTTCGTGTTGCTACAGTGACCTCAGCATCCCTCTAGCCTTGAAACAGTGTTCTTGGGGTTTCTCTAGAGTGCCATCAAGGAAATCAAGGCTCTTTTCATGTGTGATGTGCAACGCGGAATTGCTCTGCACGCAGTGCAGGGGAATATGGCCTCATCTCGCGGCGTTGGGGAAGTCTCATGGTTTTTCTCGAGTTGCAGCGGGAACCTGGGGTATATTCTCGGGTTACGACGGGGATGGCCCTTCCACATAAGTGTTTGTTCAGCGACGTCAGGACTCCTGCCTAGTTGCGAGGGACAACTCGGGATTCTCCTCGAGGCTTGGCAGGGCAATTATGACACCTCTCCAGCTGAGGCGGGAGACCAAGCGTCCCTTTCCACGTGCCACAGGAATCCTGGGACTCCTATCAAGTTTCACGAGGAGTCAGGAATCGTCTCCTTTGGAGGCACTGATCTCCGCGTACCTCTGGAGTTTTCAAAGAATGTGAGGCCTCCGTTTGCGATGAGGTGGGGAAGTAGGTCTTTCTCTGTGGTCTCCACAGGGGATTCAGACTTCCTTTCATCTTGGGAGATGCAAGACGAGCCTGCATTCAAGTCACTGCAGTTATATCCGGCCTTATATCGAGTCAGGGCATCCCGGTGTCCATTCCACTTGAGGCCGCAAACTCAGGGTCCCTCTCACATACCTAGAGCTGAGAGAAGCCTCCTCTTGAGATGCTTGTGGTAAGGTGGTATTCCTCTGGAGTCGAAGCCAGGGACTAACCTCTCATCTCGAGTTGATTTTTGGTCCACGGAGCTCTTTCGTGTTCCTACAGTGACCTCAGGATCCCTCTAGCCTTGAAACAGTTTTCCTGGGGTTTCTCTGGAGTGCCATCAAGGAAATCAAGGCTCGTTTCATATGTGATGTGCAACACGGAATTGCTCTGCACGCAGTGCAGGGAAATCGGGCCTCATCTCGCGGCGAGGGGGACGTCTCATGGTTTTTCTCGAGTTGCGGCGGGGACCTGGGGTATAATCTCGAGTTACGACGGGGATGGACCTTCCACAAACGGGTTTGTTCAGCGACGTCAGGACTCCTGCCTAGTTGCGAGGGACAACTCGAGATTCTCCTCGAGGCTTGGTAGGGCAATTGGGACGCCTCTCCAGCTGAGGCGGGAGACCAAGGGTCCCTTTCCACGTGCCACAGGAATCCTGGGACTCCTATTAAGTTTCACGAGGAGTCAGGCATCGTCCCCTTTGGAGGCACTGATCTCCGCGTACCTCTGGAGTTTTCTAAGGATGTGAGGCCTCCGGTCTCGATGAGGTGGGGAACTAGGTCTTTCTCTGTGGTCTCCACAGGGGATTCAGACATCCTTTCGTCTTGGGAGATGCAAGACGAGCCTGCATTCAAGTCACTGCAGGGATATCCGGCCTTATTTCGAGTCAGGGCATAGCGGTGTCCATTCCACTTGAGGCTGCAAACTCAGGGTCCCTCTCACATACCTAGAGCTGAGAGAAGCCTCCTCTTGAGATGCTTGTGGTAAGGTGGTATTCCTCTGGAGTCGAAGCCAGGGACTAACCCCTCATCTCGAGTTGATATTTGGTCCACGGAGCTCTTTCGTGTTGCTACAGTGACCTCAGGATCCCTCTAGCCTTGAAACAGTGTTCTTGGGGTTTCTCTGGAGTGCCATGAAGGAAATCAAGGCTCCTTTCATGTGTGATGTGCAACACAGAATTGCTCTGCACACAGTGCAGGGGAATCGGGCCTCATCTCGCGGCGAGGGGGAAGTATCATGGTTTTTCTCGAGTTGTGGCGGGAACCTGGGGTATATTCTCGAGTTACGACGGGGATGGCCCTTCCACACACGTGTTTGTTCAGCGACGGCAGGACTCCTGCCTAGTTGCGAGGGAAAACTTGGGATTCTCCTCGAGGCTTGGCACGGCAATTGGGAAGCCTCTACAGTTGAGCCGGGATACCAAGGGTCCCTTTCCACGTGCCACAGGAATCCTGGGACTCCTATCAAGTTTCACGAGGAGTCAGCCATCGTTTCCTTTGGAGGCACTGACCTCCGCGTACCTCTGGAGTTTTCAAAGGATGTGAGGCCTCCGGTCGCGATAAGGTGGGGAACTAGGTCTTTCTCTGTGGTCTCCACAGGGGATTCAGACATCCTTTCGTCTTGGGAGATGCAAGATAAGCCTGCATTCAAGTCACTGCAGGGATATCCGGCCTTATTTCGAGTCAGGGCATCGCGGTGTCCATTCCACTTGAGGATGCAAACTCAGGGTCCCTCTCACATACCTAGAGCTGAGAGAAGCCTCCTCTTGAGGTGCTTGTGGTAAGGTGGTATTCCTCTGGAGTCGAAGCCAGGGACTAACCCCCCATCTCGAGTTGATTTTTGGTCCACGGAGCTCTTTCGTGTTGCTACAGTAACCTCAGGATCCCTCTAGCCTTGAAACAGTGTTCTTGGGGTTTCTTTGGAGTGCCATCAAGGAAATCAAGGCTCCTTTCATGTGTGATGTGCAACACGGAATTTGTCTGCAGGCAGTCCATGGGAATCGGGCCTCATTTTGCGGCGAGGGGGAAGTTTCATGGTTTTTCTCGAGTTGCGGCGGGAACCTGGGGTATATTCTCGAGTTAAGACGGGGATGGCCCTTCCACACACGTGTTTGTTCCGCGACGTCAGGACTTCTTCCTAGTTGCGAGGGACAACCCGGGATTCTCCTCGAGGCTTGGGAGGGCAATTGGGACGCCTCTCCAGGTGAGGCGGGAGACCAAGTGTCCCTTTCCACGTGCCACAGGAATCCTGGGACTCCTATCAAGTTTCACGAGGAGTCAGGCATCGTCTCCTTTGGAGGCACTGATCTCCGCATACCTCTGGAGTTTTCAAAGGATGTGAGGCCTCCGGTCGCGATGAGGTGGGGAACTAGGTCTTTCTCTGTGGTCTCCACAGGGGATTTAGACATCCTTTCATCTTGGGAGATGCAAGACGAGCCTGCATTCAAGTCACTGCAGGGATATCTGGCCTTATTTCGAGTCAGGGCATCCCGGTGTCCATTCGACTAGAGGCTGCAAACTCAGGGTCCCTCTCACATACCTAGAGCTGAGAGAAGCCGCCTCTTGAGGTGCTTTTGGTAAGGTGGTATTCCTCTGGAGTCGAAGCCAGGGACTAACCCCTCATCTCGAGTTGATTTTTGGTCAACGGAGTTCTTTCGTGTTGCTACAGTGACCTCAGGATCCCTCTAGCCTGGAAACAGTGTTCCTGGGGTTTCTCTGGAGTGCCATCAAGGAAATCAAGGCTCCTTTCATGTGTGATGTGCAACACGGAATTGCTCTGCACGCAGTGTAGGGGAATCGGGCCTCAGCTCGCGACGAGGGGAAATCTCATGGTTTTTCGCGAGTTGCGGCGGGAACCTGGGGTATATTCTCGAGTTACGACGGGGATGGCCCTTCCACCCACGTGTTTGTTCAGCCACGTCAGGACTCCTGCCTAGTTGCAAGGGACAACTCGGGATTCTACTCGAGGCTTGGCAGGGCAATTGGGATGCCTTTCCAGCTGAGGCGTGAGACCAAGGGTCCCTTTCCACGTGCCACAGGAATCCTGGGACTCCTATCAAGTTTCATGAGGAGTCATGCATCGTCTCCTTTGGAGGTGCGGATCTCTGCGTACCTCTGGAGTTATCAAAGGATATGAGGCCTCCAGTCGCGATGAGGTGGGGAACTAGGTCTTTCTCTGTGGTCTCCACAGGGGATTCAGACATCCTTTCATCTTGGGAGATGCAAGACGAGCCTGCATTCAAGTCACTGCAGGGATATCCGGCCTTATTTCGAGTCAGGGCATCGCGGTGTCCATTCCACTTGAGGCCGCAAACTCAGGGTCCCTCTCACATACCTAGAGCTGAGAGAAGCCTCCTCTTGAGGTGCTTGTGGTAAGGTGGTATTCCTCTGGAGTCGAAGCCAGGGACTAACCTCTCATCTCGAGTTGATTTTTGGTCCACGGAGCTCTTTGGTGTTGCTTCAGTGACCTCAGGATCCCTCTAGCCTTGAAACAGTGTTCTTGGGGTTTCTCTGGAGTGCCATCAAGGAAATCAAGGCTCCTTTCATGTGTGATGTGCAACACGGAATTGCTCTGAACTTAGTGCAGCGGAATCGGTCCTGATACCACGGCGAGGGGGAAGTCTCATGGTTTGTCTCGAGTTGCGGCGGGAACCTGGGGTATATTCTCGAGTTACGACGGGGATGGCCCTTCCACACACGTGTTTGTTCAGCGACGGCAGGACTCCTGCCTAGTTGCGAGGGACAACTCCAGATTCTCCTCGAGGCTTGGCAGGGCAATTGGGACGCCTCTCCAGCTGAGGCGGGAGACCAAGGGTCCCTTTCCACGTGCCACAGGAATCCTGGGACCCCTATCAAGTTTCACGAGGAGTCAAGCATCGTCTCCTTTGGAGGCACTGATCTCCGTGTACCTCTGGAGTTTTCAAAGGATATGAGGCCTCCGGTCGCGATGAGGTGGGGAACTAGGTCTTTCTCTGTGGTCTCCACAGGGGATTCAGACATCCTTTCGTCTTGGGAGATGCAAGACGAGCCTGCATTCAAGTCACTGCAGGGATATCCGGCCTTATTTCGAATCAGGGCATCGCGGTGTCCATTCCACTTGAGGCCGCAAACTCAGGGTCCCTCTCACAAAACTAGAGCTGAGAGAAGCCTCCTCTTGAGGTGCTTGTGGTAAGGTGGTATTCCTCTGGAGTCGAAGACAGGGACTAACCTCTCATCTCGAGTTGATTTTTGGTCCACGCAGCTCTTTTGTGTTGCTACAGTGACCTCAGGATCCCTCTAGCCTTGAAACAGTGTTCTTGGGGTTTCTCTGGAGTGCCATCAAGGAAATCAAGGCTCCTTTCATGTGTGATGTGCAACACGGAATTGCTCTGCACGGAGTGCAGGGGAATCGGGCCTCATTTCGTGGCGAGGGGGAAGTCTCATGGTTTTTCTCGAGTTGCGGCGGGAACCTGGGATATATTCTCGAGTTACGACGGGGATGGCCCTTCCACCCACGTGTTTCTTCAGCGACGTCAGGACTCCTGCCTAGTTGCGAGGGACAACTCGGGATTCTCCTCGAGGCTTGGCAGGGCAATTGTGACGCCTCTCCACCTGAGGCGGGAGAGCAAGGGTCCCTTTCCACGTGCCACAGGAATCCTTGGACTCCTATAAAGTTTCACGAGGAGTCAGGCATCGTCTCCTTTGGAGGCACTGATCTCCACGTACCTCTGAAGTTTTCAAAGGATGTGAGGCCTCCGGTTGCGATGAGGTATTGAACTAGGTCTTTCTCTGTGATCTCCAAGGGGATTCAGACATCCTTTTGTCTTGGGAGATGCAAGACGAGCCTGCATTCAAGTCACTGCAGGGATATCCGGCCTTATTTCGAGTCAGGGCATCGCGGTGTCCATTCCACTTGAGGCCGCAAACTCAGGGTCCGTCTCACATACCTAGAGCTGAGAGAAGCCTCCTCTTGAGGTGCTTGTGGTAAGGTGGTATTCCTCTGGAGTCGAAGAAAGGGACTAACCTCTCATCTCGAGTTGATTTTTGGTCCACGGAGCACTTTCCTGTTGCTACAGTGACCTCAGGATCCCTCTAGCCTTGAAACAGTGTTCTTGGGGTTTCTCTGGAGTGCCATCAAGGAAATCAAGGCTCCTTTCATGTGTGATGTGCAACACGGAATTGCTCTGCACGCAGTGCAGGGTATCGGGCGTCATTTCGTGGCGAGGGGGAAGTCTCATGGTTTTTCTCGAGTTGCGGTGGGAACCTGGGGTATATTCTCGAGTTACGACGGGGATGGCCCTTCCACCCACGTGATTGTTCAGCTACGTCAGGACTCCTGCCTAGTTGGGAGGGACAACTCGAGATTCTCCTCGAGGCTTTGCAGGGCAATTGGGATGCCTCTCCAGCTGAGGCGGGAGGCCAAGGGTCCCTTTCCACGTGCCACAGGAATCCTGTGACTCCTAACAAGTTTCACGAGGTGTTAGGCATCGTCCCCTTTGGAGGCACTGATCTCCGCGTAGCTCTGGAGTTTTCAAAGGATTTGAGGCCTCCGGTCGCGATGAGGTGGGGAACTAGGTCTTTCTCTGTGGTCTTCAAGGGGATTCAGACATCGTTTCGTCTTGGGAGATGCAAGACGAGCCTGCATTCAAGTCACTGCAGGGATATCCGGCCTTATTTCGAGTCAGGGCATCGCGGTGTCCATTCCACTTGAGGCCGCTAACTCAGGGCCCCTCTCACATACCTAGAGCTGAGAGAAGCCTCCTCTTGAGGTGCTTGTGGTAAGGTGGTGTTCTTCTGGAGTCAAAGTCAGGGACTAACCTCTCATCTCGAGTTGATTTTTGGCCCACGGAGCTCCTTTGTGTTGCTACAGTGACCTCAGGATCCCTCTAGCCTTGAAACAGTGTTCTTGGGGTTTCTCTGGAGTGCCATCAAGGAAATCAAGGCTCCTTTCATGTGTGATGTGCAACACGGAATTGCTCTGCACGCAGTGCAGGGGAATCGGGCCTCATTTCGCGGCGAGGGGGAAGTCTCATGGTTTTTCTCGAGTTGCGGCGGGGACCTGGGGTATATTCTCGAGTTACGACTGGGATGGCCCTTCCACACACGTGTTGGTTCAGCGACGTCAGGACTCCTGCCTAGTTGCGAGGGACAACTCAGGATTCTCCTCGAGGCTTGGCAGGGCAATTGGGACGCCTCTCCAGCTGAGGGGGGAGACGAATGGTCCCTTTCCACGTGCCACAGGAATCCTGGGTCTCCTATCAAGTTTGACGAGGAGTCAGGCATCGTCTCCTTTTGAGGCACTGATCTTCGCATACCTCTGGAGTTTTCAAAGCATGTGAGGCTTTCAGTCGCGATGAGGTGGGGAACTAGGTCTTTCTCTGTGGTCTCCACAGGGGATTCAGTCATCCTTTCGTCTTGGGAGATGCAAGACGAGCCTGCATTCAAGTCACTGCAGGGATATCTGGCGTTATTTCGAGTCAGGGCATCGCGGTGTCCATTCCACTTGAGGCCGCAAACTCAGGGTCCCTCTCACATACCTAGAGCTGAGAGAAGCCTCCTCTTGAGGTGCTTGTGGTAAGGTGGTATTCCTCTGGAGTCAAACCAGGGACTAACCTCTCATCTTGCGTTGATTTTTGGTCCACGGAGCTCTTTCGTGTTGCTACAGTGACCTCAGGATCCCTCTAGCCTTGAAACAGTGTTCTTGGGGTTTCTCTGGAGTGCCATCAAGGAAATCAAGGCTCCTTTCATGTGTGATGTGCAACACGGAATTGCTCTGCACGCAGTTCAGGGGAATCGGGCCTCATCTCGCGGCGAGGGGGAAGTCTCATGGTTTTTCTCGAGTTGCGGAGGGGACCTGGGGTATATTTTCGAGTTACGACGGGGATGGCCCTTCCACACACGTGTTTGTTCAGTGACGGCAGGACTCCTGCCTAGTTGCGAGGGAAAACTCGGGATTCTCCTCGAGGCTTGGCAGGGCAATTGGGACGCCTCTACAGCTGAGGCGGGAGACCAAGGGTCCCTTTCCACGTGCCACAGGAATCCTGGGACTCCTATCAAGTTTCACGAGGAGTCAGGCATCGTCGCCTTTGGAGGCACTGATCTCCGCATACCTCTGGAGTTTTCAAAGGATGTGAGGCCTCCGGTCGCGATGAGGTGGGGAACTAGGTCTTTCTCCGTGGTCTCCAAGTGGATTCAGACATCGTTTCGTCTTGGGAGATGCAAGACGAGCCTGCATTCAAGTCACTGCAGGGATATCCGGCCTTATTTCGAGTCAGGGCATCGCGGTGTCCATTCCACTTGAGGCCGCAAACTCAGGGTCCCTCTCACATACCTAGAGCTGAGAGAAGCCTCCTCTTGAGGTGCTTGTGGTAAGGTGGTATTCCTCTGGAGTCGAAAACAGGGACTAACCTCTCATCTCGAGTTGATTTTTGGTCCACGGAGCTCTTTCGTGTTGCTACAGTGACCTCAGGATCCCTCTAGCCTTGAAACAGTGTTCTTGGGGTTTCTCTGGAGTGTCATCAAGGAAATCAAGGCTCCTTTCATGTGTGATGTGCAACACGGAATTGCTCTGCACGCAGTTCAGGGGAATCGGGCCTCATCTCGCGGCGAGGGGGAAGTCTCATGGTTTTTCTCGAGTTGCGGCGGGGACCTGGGGTATATTCTCGAGTTACGACGGGGATGGACCTTCCACCCACGTGTTTGTTCAGCGACGTCAGGACTCCTGCCTAGTTGCGAGGGACAACTCGGGATTCTCCTCGAGGCTTGGCAGGGCAATTGGGATGCCTCTCCAGCTGAGGCGTGAGACCAAGTGTCCCATTCCAAGTGCCACAGGAATCCTGGGACTCCTATCAAGTTTCACGAGGAGTCAGGCATCGTCTCCTTTGGAGGCACTGATCTCCGCGTACCTCTGGAGTTTTCAAAGGATGTGAGGCCTCCGGTCGCGATGAGGTGGGGATCTAGGTCTTTCTCTGTGGTCTCCACAGGGGTTTCAGATATCCTTTCATCTTGGGAGATGCAAGACGAGCCTGCATTCAAGTCACTGCAGGGATATCCGGCCTTATTTCGAGTCAGGGCATCAAGGTGTCCATTCCACTTGAGGCCGCAAACTCAGGGTCCCTCTCACATACCTAAAGTTGAGAGAAGCCTCCTCTTGAGGTGCTTGTGGTAAGGTGGTATTCGTCTGAAGTCTAAGCCAGGGACTAACCTCTCATCTCGAGTTGATTTTTGGTCCACGGAGCACTTTTGTGTTACTACAGTGACCTCAGGATCCCTCTAGCCTTGAAACAGTGTTCTTGGGGTTTCTCTGGAGTGCCATCAAGGAAATCAAGGCTCCTTTCATGTGTGATGTGCAACACGGAATTGCTCTGCATGCAGTGCAGCGGAATCGGTCCTGATCTCGCGGCGAGGGGGAAGTCTCATGGTTTTTCTCGAGTTGCGGCGGGAACCTGGGCTATATTCTCGAGTTACGACGGGGATGGCCCTTCCACACACATGTTTGTTCAGCGACGTCAGAACTTCTGCCCAGTTGCGAGGGACAACTCGGGATTCTCCTCGAGGCTTGGCAGGGCAATTGTGATGCCTCTCCAGTTGAGGCGTGAGACCAACGGTCCCTTTCCACGTGCCACAGGAATCCTGGGACTCCTATCAAGTTTCACGAGGATTCAGGCTTCGTCTCCTTGGAGGCGCGGATCTCTGCGTACCTCTGAAGTTTTCAAAGAATGTGAGGCCTCCGGTCGCGATGATGTCGGGAACTAGGTCTTTCTCTGTGGTCTCCACAGGGGATTCAGACATCCTTTCATCTTGGGAGATGCCAGACGAGCCTGCATTCAAGTCACTGCAGGGATATCCGGCCTTATTTCGAGTCAGGGCATCGCGGTGTCCATTCCACTTGAGGCTGCAAACTCAGGGTCCGTCTCACATACCTAGAGCTGAGAGAAGCCTCCTCTTGAGGTACTTGTGGTAAGGTGGTATTGCTCTGCAGTTGAAGCCAGGGATAACCCCTCATCTCGAGTTGATTTTTGGTCCACGGAGCTCTTTCGTGTTGCTACAGTGACCTCAGGATCCCTCTAGCCTTGAAACAGTGTTCTTGGGGTTTCTGTGGAGTGCCATGAAGGAAATCAAGGCTCCTTTCATGTGTGATATGCAACACGGAATTACTCTGCACGCAGTGCAGGGGAATCGGGCCTCATTTTGCGGCGAGGGGTAAGTCTCATGGTTTTTCTCGAGTTGCGGCGGGGACCTGGGGTATATTCTCGAGTTACGACGGGGATGTCCCTTCCACCCACGTGTTTGTTCAGCGACGTCTGGACTCCTGCCTAGTTGCAAGGGAAAACTCGGGATTCTCCTCGAGGCATGGCAGGGCAATTGGGACGCCTCTCCGGCTGAAGCGGGAGACCAAGGGTCCCTTTCCACGTGCCACAGGAATCCTGGGAGTCCTATCAAGTTTCACGATGAGTTAGGCATCGTCCCCTTTGGAGGCACTGATCTCCGCGTACCTCTGGAGTTTTCAAAGGATGTGAGGCCTCCGGTCGCGATGAGGTGGGGAACTAGGTCTTTCTCTGTGGTCTCCACAGGGGATTCAGACATCCTTTCGTCTTGGGAGATGCAAGACTAGCCTGCATTCAAGTCACTGCAGGGATATCCGGCCTTATTTCGAGTCAGGGCATCGCGGTTTCCATTTCACTTGAGGCTGCAAACTCAGGGTCCTTCTCACATACCTAGAGCTGAGAGAAGCCTCCTCTTGAGGTGCTTGTGGTAAGGTGGTATTGCTCTGGAGTCGAAGCCAGGGACTAACCTCTCATCTCGAGTTGGTTTTTGGTCCACGGAGCTCTTTCGTGTTGCTACAGTGACCTCAGGATCCCTCTCGCCTTGAAACAGGGATCTTAGGGTTTCTCTAGAGTGCCATTAAGGAAATCAAGGCTCCTTTCATGTGTGATGTGCAACACGGAATTGCTCTGCACACAGTGCAGGGGAATCGGGCCTCATCTCGCGGCGAGGGGGAAGTCTCATGGTTTTTCTCGAGTTGCGGCGGGAACCTGGGGTATATTCTCGAGTTACGACGGGGATGGCCCTTCCACACACGTGTTTGTTCAGCGACGTCAGGACTTCTGCCTATTTGCGAGGGACAACTCGGGATTTTCCTCGAGGCTTGGCAGGGCAATTGGGATGCCTCTTCAGCTGAGGCGGGAGACCAAGTGTCCCTTTCCACGTGCCACAGGAATCCTGGGACTCCTATCAAGTTTCACGAGGAGTCAGGCATCGTCTCTTTGGAGGCACTGATCTCTGCGTGCCTCTGGAGTTTTCAAAGGATGTGAGGCCTCTGGTCGCAATGAGGTGGGGAACTAGGTCTTTCTCTGTGGTCTCCACAGGGGATTCAGACATCCTTTCATCTTGGGAGATGCAAGACGAGCCTGCATTCAAGTCACTTCAGGGATATCCGGCCTTATTTCGAGTCATGGCATCGCGGTGTCCATTCCACTTGAGGCCGCAAACTCAGGGTCCCTCTCACATACCTAGAGCTGAGAGAAGCCTCCTCTTGAGGTGCTTGTGGTAAGGTGGTAATCCTCTGGAGTCGAAGCCAGGGACTAACCTCTCATCTCGAGTTGATTTTTGGAACACGGAGCTCTTTCGAGTTGCTACAGTGACCTCAGGATGCCTCTAGCCTTGAAACAGTGTTCTTGGGGTTTCTCTGCAGTGTCATCAAGGAAATCGAGGCTCCTTTCATGTGTGATGTGCAACACGGAATTGCTCTGCATGCAGTGCAGGGGAATCGGGCCTCATCTCGCGGCGCGGGGGAAGTCTCATGGTTTTTCTCGACTTGCGGCGAGAACCTGGGCTATATTCTCGAGTTACGACGGGGATGGCCCTTCCACACACGTGTTTGTTCATGGACATCAGGACTCCTGCCTAGTTGCGAGGGAAAACTCGGGATTCTCCTCGAGGCTTGGCAGGGCAATTGGGACGCCTCTCCGGCTGAGGTGGGAGACCAAGTGTCCCTTTCCACGTGCCACAGGAATCCTGGTTCTCCTATCAAGTTTCACGAGGAGTCAGGCATCGTCTCCTTTGCAGGCACTGATTTCCGCGTACCTCTGGAGTTTTCAAAGGATGTGAGGCCTCCGGTCGCGATGAGGTGGGGAACTAGGTCTTTCTCTGTGGTCTCCAAGTGGATTCAGACATCGTTTCGTCTTGGGAGATGCAAGACGAGCCTGCATTCAAGTCACTGCAGGTATATCCGGCCTTATTTCGAGTCAGGGCATCGCGGTGTCCATTCCACTTGAGGCCGCAAATTCAGTGTCCCTCTCACATACCTAGAGCTGAGAGAAGCCTCCTCTTGAGGTGCTTGTGGTAAGGTGGTATTCCTCTGGAGTCAAAGCCAGGGACTAACCTCTCATCTCGAGTTGATTTTTGGTCCACGGTGCTCTTTCGTGTTGCTACAGTGACCTCAGGATCCCTCTAGCCTTGAAAAAGTGTTCTTGGGGTTTCTCTGGAGTGCCATCAAGGAAATCAAGGCTCTTTTCATGTGTGATGTGCAACACGGAATTGCTCTGCACGCAGTGCAGGGGAACCGGGCCTCATCTCGCGGCGAGGGGGAAGTCTCATGGTTTTTCTCGAGTTGCGGCGGGAACCTGGGCTATATTCTCGAGTTACGACGGGGATGGCCCTTCCACCCACGTGTTTGTTCAGCGACGTCAGGACTCCTGCCTAGTTGCGAGGGACAACTCGGGATTCTCCTCGAGGCTTGGCAGGGCAATTGGGACGCCTCTCCAGCTGAGGCGGGAGACCAAGGGTCCCTTTCCACGTGCCACAGGAATCCTGGGACTCCTATCAAGTTTCACGACTAGTCAGGCATCATCTCCTTTGGAGGCACTGATCTCCGCGTACCTCTGGAGTTTTCAAAGGATGTGAGGCCTCCGGTCGCGATGAGGTGGGGATCTAGGTCTTTCTCTGTGGTCTCCACAGGGGATTCAGACATCCTTTCGTCTTGGGAGATGCAAGACAAGCCTGCATTCAAGTCACTGCAGGTATATGTGGCCTTAATTCGAGTCAGGGCATCACGGTGTCAATTTCACTTGAGGCCGCACACTCAGGGTCCCTCTCACCTACCTAGAGCTGAGAGAAGCCTCCTCTTGAGGTGCTTGTGGTAAGGTGGTATTCCTCTGGAGTCGATGCCAGGGACTAACCTCTCATCTCGAGTTGATTTTTGGTCCACGGAGCTCTTTCGTGTTGCTACAGTGACCTCAGGATCCCTCGAGCCTTGAAACAGTGTTCTTGGGTTTTCTCTGGAGTGCCATCAAGGAAATCAAGGCTCCTTTCATGTGTGATGTGCAACACAGAATTGCTCTGCACGCAGTGCAGGGGTATCGGGCCTCATCTCGTGGCGAGGGGGAAGTCTCATGGTTTTACTCGAGTTGCGGCGGGAACCTGGGGTATATTCTCGAGTTACAACGGGGATGGCCCTTCCACCCACGTGTTTGTTGAGCCACGTCAGGACTCCTGCCTAGTTGCGAGGGACAACTCGGGATTCTCCTCGAGGCTTGGCAGGGCAATTGGGACGCCTCTCCAGCTGAGGCGGGAGACCAAGTGTCCCTTTCCACGTGCCACAGTAATCCTGGGACTCCTATCAAGTTTCACGAGGAGTCAGGCATCGTCTCCTTTGGAGGCACTGATCTCCGCGTACCTCTGAAGTTTTCAAAGAATGTGAGGCCTCCGGTTGTGATGAGGTGGGGAACTTCGTCTTCTCTGTGGTCTCCAAGGGGATTCAGACAACCTTTTGTCCTGGGAGATGCAAGACGAGCCTGCATTCAAGTCACTGCAGGGATATCCGGCCTTATTTCGAGTCAGGGCATCGCGGTGTCCATTCCACTTCAGGCCTCAAACTCAGGGTCCCTCTCACATACCTAGAGCTGAGAGAAGCCTCCTCTTGAGGTGCTTGTGGTAAGGTGGTATTCCTCTGGAGGCGAAGCCAGGGACTAACCTCTCATCTCGAGTTGATTTTTGGTCCACGGAGCTCTTTCGTGTTGCTACAGTGACCTCAGGATCCCTCTAGCCTTGAAACAGTGTTCTTGGGGTTTCTCTGGAGTGTCATCAAGGAAATCAAGGCTCCTTTCATGTGTGATGTGCAACACGGAATTTGTCTGCAGGCAGTGCATGGGAATCGGGCCTCATTTTGCGGCGAGGGGGAAGTCTCATGGTTTTTCTCGAGTTGCGGCGGGAACCCGGGGTTATATTCTCGAGTTACGACGGGGATGGCCCTTCCACACACGTGTTTGTTCAGCGACGTCAGGACTTCTTCCTAGTTGCGAGGGACAACCCGGGATTCTCCTCGAGGCTTCGCAGGGCAATTGGGACGCCTCTCCAGATGAGGCGGGAGACCAAGGGTCCCTTTCCACGTGCCACAGGAATCCTGGGACTCCTATAAAGTTTCACGAGGAGTCAGGCATCGTCTCCATTGGAGGCACTGTTCTCCGCGTACCTCTGGAGTTTTCAAAGGATGTGAGGCCTCCGGTCGTGATGAGGTGGGGAACTAGGTCTTTCTCTGTCGTCTCCACAGGGGATTCAGACATCCTTTCGTCTTAGGAGATGCAAGACGAGCCTGCATTCAAGTCACTGCAATGATATCCGGCCTTATTTCGAGTCAGGGCATCGCGGTGTCCATTCCACTTGAGGCCGCTAACTCAGGGCCCCTCTCACATACCTAGAGCTGAGAGAAGCCTCCTCTTGAGGTGCTTGTGGTAAGGTGGTGTTCTTCTGGAGTCAAAGTCAGGGACTAACCTCTCATCTCGAGTTGATTTTTGGTCCACGGAGCTCCTTTGTGTTGCTACAGTGACCTCAGGATCCCTCTAGCCTTGAAACAGTGTTCTTGGGGTTTCTCTGGAGTGCCATCAAGGAAATCAAGGCTCCTTTCATGCGTGATGTGCAACACGGAATTGCTCTGCACGCAGTGCAGGGGAATCGGGCCTCATTTCGCGGCGAGGGGGAAGTCTCATGGTTTTTCTCGAGTTGCGGCGGGGACCTGGGGTATATTCTCGAGTTACGACTGGGATGGCCCTTCCACACACGTGCTTGTTCAGCGACGTCAGGACTCCTGCCTAGTTGCGAGGGACAACTCAGGATTCTCCTCGAGGCTTGGAAGGGCAATTGGGACGCCTCTCCAGCTGAGGGGGGAGACGAATGGTCCCTTTCCACGTGCCACAGGAATCCTGGGACTCCTATCAAGTTTGACGAGGAGTCAGGCATCGTCTCCTTTTGAGGCACTGATCTTCGCATACCTCTGGAGTTTTCAAAGCATGTGAGGCTTTCAGTCGCGATGAGGTGGGGAACTAGGTCTTTCTCTGTGGTCTCCACAGGGGATTCAGTCATTCTTTCGTCTAGGGAGATGCAAGACGAGCCTGCATTCAAGTCACTGCAGGGATATCCGGCCTTATTTCGAGTCAGGGCATCGCGGTGTCCATTCCACTTGAGGCCGCAAACTCAGGGTCCCTCTCACATACCTAGAGCTGAGAGAAGCCTCCTCTTGAGGTGCTTGTGGTAAGGTGGTATTCCTCTGGAGTCGAAACCAGGGACTAACCTCTCATCTCGAGTTGATTTTTGGTCCACGGAGCTCTTTCGTGTTGCTACAGTGACCTCAGGATCCCTCTAGCCTTGAAACAGTGTTCTTGGGGTTTCTCTGGAGTGCCATCAAGGAAATCAAGGCTCCTTTCATGTGTGATGTGCAACACGGAATTGCTCTGCACGCAGTTCAGGGGAATCGGGCCTCATCTCGCGGCGAGGGGGAAGTCTCATGGTTTTTCTCGAGTTGCGGCGGGGACCTGGGGTATATTCTCGAGTTACGACGGTGATGGACCTTCCACCCACGTGTTTGTTCAGCCACGTCAGGACTCCTGCCTAGTTGCGAGGGACAACTCGGGATTCTCCTTGAGGCTTGGCAGGGCAATTGGGACGCCTCTCCAGTTGAGGCGGGAGACCAAGGGTTCCTTTCCACGTGCCACAGGAATCCTGGGACTCCTATCAAGTTTCACGAGGAGCCAGGCATCGTCCCCTTTGGAGGCACTGATCTCCGCGTACCTCTGGAGTTTTCAAAGGATGTGAGGACTCCGGTCGCAATGAGGTGGGGAAGTAGGTCTTTTTCTGTGGTCTCCACAGGGGATTCAGACATCCTTTCGTCTTGGGAGATGCAAGACGAGCCTGCATTCAAGTCACTGCAGGGATATCCGGCCTTATTTCGAGTCAGGGCATAGCGGTGTCCATTCCACTTGAGGCTGCAAACTCAAGGTCCCTCTCACATACCTAGAGCTGAGAGAAGCCAACTCTTGAGATGCTTGTGGTAAGGTGGTATTCCTCTGGAGTCGAAGCCAGGGACTAACCCCTCATCTCGAGTTGATTTTTGGTCCACGGAGCTCTTTCGTGTTGCTACAGTGACCTCAGAATCCCTCTAGCCTTGAAACAGTGTTCTTGGGGTTTCTCAAGAGTGCCATCAAGGAAATCAAGGCTCCTTTCATGTGTGATGTGCAACACGGAATTGCTCTGCACGCAGTGCAGGGGAATCGGGCCTCATTTTGCTTCGAGGGGGAAGTCTCATGGTTTTTCTCGAGCTGCGGCGGGAACCTGGGGTATATTCTCGAGTTACGACGGGGATGGCCCTTCCACACACGTGTTTGTTCAGCGACGTCAGAACTTCTGCCTAGTTGCAAGGGAAAACTCGGGATTCTCCTCGAGGCATGGCAGGGCAATTGGGACGCCTCTCCGGCTGAAGCGGGAGACCAAGGGTCCCTTTCCACGTGCCACAGGAATCCTGGAAGTCCTATCAAGTTTCACGATGAGTTAGGCATCGTCCCCTTTGGAGGCACTGATCTCCGCGTACTTCTGCAGTTTTCAAAGGATGTGAGGCCTCCGGTCGCGATGAGGTGGGGAACTAGGTCTTTCTCTGTGGTCTCCACAGGGGATTCAGACATCCTTTCGTCTTGGGAGATGCAAGACTAGCCTGCATTCAAGTCACTGCAGGGATATTTGGCCTTATTTCGAGTCAGGGCATCGCGGTTTCCATTCCACTTGAGGCTGCAAACTCAGGGTCCCTCTCACATACCTAGAGCTGAGAGAAGCCTCCTCTTGAGGTGCTTGTGGTAAGGTGGTATTGCTCTGGAGTCGAAGCCAGAGACTAACCTCTCATCTCGATTTGGTTTTTGGTCCACGGAGCTCTTTCGTGTTGCTACAGTGACCTCAGGATCCCTCTCGCCTTGAAACAGGGATATTTGGGTTTCTCTAGAGTGCCATCAAGGAAATCAAGGCTCCTTTCATGTGTGATGTGCAACACAGAATTGCTCTGCATGCATTGCAGGGGAATCGGGCCTCATCTCGCGGCGAGGGGGAATTCTCATGGTTTTTCTCGAGTTCCGGCGGGAACCTGGGGTATATTCTCGAGTTACCACGGTGATGGCCCTTCCACACACGTGTTTGTTCAGCGACGTCAGGACTTCTGCCTATTTGCGAGGGACAACTCGGGATTCTCCTCGAGGCTTGGCAGGGCAATTGGGACGCCTCTCCAGCTGAGGCGGGAGACCAAGTGTCCCTTTCCACGTGCCACAGGAATCCTGGGACTCCTATCAAGTTTCACGAGGAGTCAGGCATCGTCTCTTTGGAGGCACTGATCTCTGCGTGCCTCTGGACTTATCAAAGGATGTGAGGCATCCGGTCGCGATGAGGTGGGGAAATAGGTCTTTCTCTGTGGTCTCCACAGGGGATTCAGACATCCTTTCATCTTGGGAGATGCAAGACGAGCCTGCATTCAAGTCAATTCAGGAATATCCGGCCTTATTTCGAGTCATGGCATCGCGGTGTCCATTCCACTTGAGGCCGCAAACTCAGGGTCCCTCTCACATACCTAGAGCTGAGAGAAGCCTCCTCTTGAGGTGCTTGTGGTAAGGTGGTATTCCTCTGGAGTCGAAGCCAGGGACTAACCTCTCATCTCGAGTTGATTTTTGGAACACGGAGCTCTTTCGTGTTGCTACAGTGACCTCAGGATGCCTCTAGCCTTGAAACAGTGTTCTTGGGGTTTCTCTGGAGTGTCATCAAGGAAATCGAGGCTCCTTTCATGTGTGATGTGCAACACGGAATTACTCTGCACGCAGTGCAGGGGAATCGGGCCTCATCTCGCGGCGAGGGGGAAGTCTAATGGTTTTTCTCGAGTTGCGGCGGGAACCTGGGCTATATTCTCGAGTTACGACGGGGATGGCCCGTCCACAAACGTGTTTGTTCATCGACGTCAGGACTCCTGCCTAGTTGCGAGGGACAACTCGGGATTCTCCTCGAGGCTTGGCAGGGCAATTGGGACGCCTCTCCGGCTGAGGCGGGAGACCAAGGGTCCCTTTCCACGTGCCACAGGAATCCTGGTTCTCCTATCAAGTTTCACGAGGAGTCAGGCTTCGTCTCCTTTGGAGGAACTGATTTCCGCGTACCTCTGGAGTTTTCAAAGGATGTGAGGCCTCCGGTCGCGATGAGGTGGGGAACTAGGTCTTTCTCTGTGGTCTCCACATGGGATTCAGACATCCTTTCGTCTTGGGAGATGCAAGAAGAGCCTGCATTCAAGTCACTGCAGGTATATCCGGCCTTATTTCGAGTCAGGGCATCGCAGTGTCCATTCCACTTGAGGCCGCAAACTCAGGGTCCCTCTCACATACCTAAAACTGAGAGAAGCCTCCTCTTGAGGTGCTTGTGGTAAGGTGGTATTCCTCTGGAGTCGAAGTTAGGGACTAACCCCTCATCTAGAGTTGATTTTTGGTCCACGGAGCTCTTTTGTGTTGCTACAGTGACCTCTGGATCCCTCGAGCCTTGAAACAGGGTTCTTAGGGTTTCTCTAGAGTGCCATCAAGGAAATCAAGGCTCCTTACATGTGTGATGTGCATCACGGAATTGCTCTGCACGCAGTGCAGGGGAATCAGGCCTCATTTTGCTTCGAGGGGGAAGTCTCATGGTTTTCCTCGAGTTGCGGCGGGAACCTGGGGTATATTCTCGAGTTACGACGGGGATGGCCCTTCCACCAAGTGTTTGTTCAGCGACGTCAGGACTTCTGCCTAGTTGTGATGGACAACTCGGGATTCTCCTCGAGGCGTGGCAGGGCAATTGGGATGCCTCTCCAGCTGAGGCGGGAGACCAAGTGTCCCTTTCCACGTGCCACAGGAATCCTGGGACTCCTCTCAAGTTTCACGAGGAGTCAGGCATCGTCTCCTTTGGTCGCACTGATCTCTGCGTACCTCTGGAGTTATCAAAGGATGTGAGGCATCCCGTCGCGATGAGGTGGGGAAGTAGGTCTTTCTCTGTGGTCTCCACAGGGGATTCAGACATCCTTTCATCTTGGGAGATGCAAGACGAGCCTGCATTCAAGTCACTGCAGGGATATCTGGCCTTATTTCGAGTCATGGCATCGCGGTGTCCATTCCACTTTAGGCCGCAAACTCAGGGTCCCTCTCACATACCTAGAGCTGAGAGAAGCCTCCTCTTGAGGTGCTTGTGGTAAGGTGGTATTCCTCTGGAGTCGAAGCCAGGGACTAACCTCTCATCTCGAGTTGATTTTTGGTCCACGGAGCTCTTTCGTGTTGCTACAGTGACCTCAGGATCCCTCTAGCCTTGAAAGATTGTTCTTGGGGTTTCTCTGGAGTGCTATCAAGGAAATCAAGGCTCCTTTCATGTGTGATGTGCAACACGGAATTGCTCTGCACGCAGTGCAGGGGAATCGGGCCTCATTTCGCGGCAAGGGGGAAGTCTCATGGTTTTTCTCGAGTTGCGGCGGGAACCTGGGGTATATTCTCGAGTTACGACGGGGATGGCCCTTCCACACACGTGTTTGTTCAGCGACGTCAGAACTTGTGCCTAGTTGCGAGGGACAACTCGGTATTCTCCTCGAGGCTTGGCAAGGAAATTGGGATGGCTCTCCAGCTGAGGCGTGAGACCAAGTGTCGCTTTCCACGTGCCACAGGAATCCTGGGACTCCTATCAAGTTTCACGAGGAGTCAGGCATCGTCTCCTTTGGAGGCACTGATATCCGCGTACCTCTGGAGTTTTCAAAGGATGTGAGGCCTCCGGTCACGATGAGGTGGGGATCTAGGTCTTTCTCTGTGGTCTCCACAGGGGATTCAGACATCCTTTCGTCTTGGGAGATGCAAGACGAGCCTGCATTCAAGTCACTGCAGGGATATCCGGCGTTATTTCGAGTCAGGGCATCACGGTGTCCATTCCACTTGAGGCCGCAAACTCAGGGTCCCTCTCACATACCTAGAGCTGCAAGAAGCCTCCTCTTGAGGTGCTTGTGGTAAGGTGGTATTCCTCTGGAGTCGAAGTTACGGACTAACCCCTCATCTCTAGTTGATTTTCGGGCCACGGAGCTCTTTCGTGTTGCTACAGTGACCTCAGGATCCCTCTAGCCTGCAAACAGTGTTCTTGGGGTTTCTCTGGAGTTCATGAAGGAAATCAAGGCTTCTTTCATGTGTGATGTGCAACACGGAATTGCTCTGCACGCAGTGCAGGGTATCGGGCCTCATTTTGCGGCGAGGGGGAACTCTCATGGTTTTTCTCAAGTTGCGGTGGGAACCTGGGGTATATTCTCGAGTTACGACGCGGATGGCCCTTCCACACACCTGTTTGTTAAGCGAAGGCAGGACTCCTGCCTAGTTGCGAGGGACAACTCGGGATTCTCCTCGAGGCTTGGCAGGGCAATTGGGATGCCTCTCCAGCTGAGGCGGGAGACCAAGGGTCCCTTTCCACGTGCCACAGGAATCCTGGGACTTCTATCAAGTTTCAAGAGATGTCAGGCATCGTCTCCTTTGGAGGCACTGATCTCCGCGTACCTCTGGAGTTTTCAAAGGATTTCAGGCCTCCGGTCGCGATGAGGTGGGGAACTAGGTCTTTCTCTGTGGTCTCCACAGGGGATTCAGACATCCTTTCGTCTTGGGAGATGCAAGAAGAGCCTGCATTCAAGTCACTGCAATGATATCCGGCCTTATTTCGAGTCAGGGCATCGTGGTGTCCATTCCACTTGAGGCCGCTAAATCAGGGCCCCTCTCACATACCTAGAGCTGAGAGAAGCCTCCTCTTGAGGTGCTTGTGGTAAGGTGGTGTTCTTCTGGAGTCAAAGTCAGGGACTAACCTCTCATCTCGAGTTGATTTTTGGCCCACGGAGCTCCTTTGTGTTGCTACACTGACCTCAGGATCCCTCTAGCCTTGAAACAGTGTTCTTGGGGTGTCTCTGGAGTGCCATCAAGGAAATCAAGGCTCCTTTCATGTGTGATGTGCAACACGGAATTGCTCTGCATGCAGTGCAGCGGAATCGGTCCTGATCTCGCGGGGAGGGGGAAGTCTCATGGTTTTTCTCGAGTTACGGCGGGAACCTGGGGTATATTCTCGAGTTACGACGGGGATGGCTCTTCCACACACGTGTTTGTTCAGCGACGTCAGAACTTCTGCCTAGTTGCGAGGGACAACTCGGGATTCTCCCCGAGGCTTGGCAGGGCAATTGTGATGCCTCTCCAGCTGAGGCGTGATTCCAAGGGTCCCTTTCCAGCTGCCACAGGAGTCCTGGGACTCTTATGAAGTTTCACGAGGATTCAGGCTTCGTCTCCTTTGGAGGCGCGGATCTCTGCGTACCTCTGGAGTTATCAAAGGATGTGAGGCCTCTGGTCGCGATGATGTGGGGAACTAGGTCTTTCTCTGTGGTCTCCACAGGGGATTCAGACATCCTTTCATCTTGGGAGATGCCAGACGAGCCTGCATTCAAGTCACTACAGGGATATCCGGCCTTATTTCGAGTCAGGGCATCACGGTGTCCATTCCACTTGAGGCCGCAAACTCAGGGTCTCTCTCACATACCTAAAGCTGCGAGAAGCCTCCTCTTGAGGTGCTTGTGGTAAGGTGGTATTAGTCTGAAGTCGAAGTTAGGGACTAACCTCTCATCTCGAGTTGATTTTTGGTCCACGGAGCACTTTTGTGTTGGTACAGTGACCTCAGGATCCCTCTAGCCATGAAACAGTGTTCTTGGGGTTTCTCTGGAGTGCCATCAAGGAAATCAAGGCTCCTTTCATGTGTGATGTGCAACACGGAATTGCTCTGCATGCAGTGCAGCGGAATCGGTCCTGATCTCGCGGCGAGGGGGAAGTCTCATGGTTTTTCTCGAGTTGCGGCGGGAACCTGGGGTATATTCTCGAGTTACGACGGGGATGGCCCTTCCACACACGTGTTTGTTCAGCGACGTCAGAACTTCTGCCTAGTTGCGAGGGACAACTCGGGATTCTCCTCGAGGCTTGGCAGGGCAATTGTGATGCCTCTCCAGCTGAGGCGTGAGACCAAGGGTCCCTTTCCACGTGCCACAGGAGTCCTGGGACTCCTATCAAGTTTCACGAGGATTCAGGCTTCGTCTCCTTTGGAGGCGCGGATCTCTGCGTACCTCTGGAGTTATCAAAGGATGTGAGGACTCCGGTCGCGATGAGGTGGGGAACTAGGTCTTTCTCTGTGGTCTCCAAAGGGTATTCAGACATCCTTTCGTCTTGGGAGATGCAAGACGAGCCTGCATTCAAGTCACTGCAGGGATATCCGGCCTTATTTCGAGTCAGGGCATAGCGGTGTCCATTCCACTTGAGGCTGAAAACTCAGGGTCCCTCTCACATACCTAAAGTTGCGAGAAGCCTCCTATTGAGGTGCTTGTGGTAAGGTGGTATTCGTCTGAAGTCGAAGTTAGGGACTAACCTCTCATCTCGAGTTGATTTTTGGTCCACGGAGCACTTTTGTGTTGCTACAGTGACCTCAGGATCCCTCTAGCCTTGAAAGATTGTTCTTGGGGTTTCTCTGGAGTGCCATCAAGGAAATCAAGGCTACTTTCATGTGTGATGTGCAACACGGAATTGCTCTGCATGCAGTGCAGGGGAATCGGTTCTGATCTCGCGGCGAGGGGGAAGCCTCATGGTTTTTCTCGAGTTGCGGCGGGAACCTGGGGTATATTCTCGAGTTACGACGGTGATGGCCCTTCCACACACGTGTTTGTTCAGCGACGTCAGAACTTCTGCCTAGTTGCGAGGGACAACTCGGGATTCTCCTCGAGGCTTGGCAGGGCAATTGGGACGCGTCTCCGGCTTAGGCGGGAGACCATGGGTGCCTTTCCACGTGCCACAGGAGTCCTGGGACTCCTATCAAGTTTCACGAGGATTCAGGCTTCGTCGCCTTTGGAGGCGCGGATCTCTGCGTACCTCTGGAGTTATCAAAGGATGTGAGGCCTCCGGTCGCGATGATGTGGGGAACTAGGTCTTTCTCTGTGGTCTCCACAGGGGATTCAGACATCCTTTCATCTTGGGAGATGCCAGACGAGCCTGCATTCAAGTCACTGCAGGGATATCCGGCCTTATTTCGAGTCAGGGCATCGCGTTGTCCATTCCACTTGAGGCCGCAAACTCAGGGTCCCTCTCACATACCTAGAGCTGAGAGAAGCCTCCTCTTGAGGTGCTTGTGGTAAGGTGGTATTCCTCTGGAGTCGAAGCCAGGGACTAACCTCTCATCTCGAGTTGATTTTTGGTCCACGGAGCTCTTTCGTGTTGCTACAGTGACCTCAGAATCCCTCTATCTTTGAAACAGTGTTCTTGGGGTTTCTCTGGAGTGCCATGAAGGAAATCAAGGCTCCTTTCATGTGTGATGTGCAACACGGAATTGCTCTGCACGCAGTTCAGGGGAATCGGGCCTAATCTCGCGGCGAGGGGAAAGTCTCATGGTTTTTCTCGAGTTCCGGCGGGAACCTGGGGTATATTTTCGAGTTACGACGGGGATGGCCCTTCCACCCACGTGTTTGTTCAGGGACGTCAGGACTCCTGCCTAGTTGCGAGGGACAACTCGGGATTCTCCTCGAGGCTTAGCAGGACAATTGGGATGCCTCTCCGGCTGAGGCGGGGGACCAAGGGTTCCTTTCCACGTGCCACAGGAATCCTGGGACTCCTATCAAGTTTCCCGAGGAGTCAGGCATCGTCTCCTTTGGAGGCACTGATCTCTGCGTACCTCTGGAGTTTTCAAAGGATGTGAAGCCTCCGGTCTCGATGAGGAGGGGAACTAGGTCTTTCTCTGTGGTCTCCACAGGGGATTCAGACATCCTTTCGTCTTGGGAGATGCAAGGCGAGCCTGCATTCAAGTCACTGCAGGGATATCCGGGCTTATTTCGAGTCAGGGCATCGCGGTGTCGATTCCACTTGAGGCCGCAAACTCAGGGTCCCTCTCACATACCTAGAGCTGAGAGAAGCCTCCTCTTGAGGTGCTTGTGGTAAGGTGGTATTCCTCTGGAGTCGAAGCCAGGGACTAACCTCTCATCTCGAGTTGATTTTTGGAACACGGAGCTCTTTCGTGTTGCTACAGTGACCTCAGGATGCCTCTAGCCTTGAAACAGTGTTCTTGGGGTTTCTCTGGAGTGTCATCAAGGAAATCGAGGCTCCTTTCATGTGTGATGTGCAACACGGAATTGCTCTGCACGCAGTGCAGGGGAATCGGGCCTCATCTCGCGGCGCGGGGGAAGTCTCATGGTTTTTCTCGAGTTGCGGCGGGAACCTGGGCTATATTCTCGAGTTACGACGGGGATGGCCCGTCCACAAACGTGTTTGTTCATCGACGTCAGGACTCCTGCCTAGTTGCGAGGGACAACTCGGGATTCTCCTCGAGGCTTGGCAGGGCAATTGGGACGCCTCTCCGGCTGAGGCGGGAGACTAAGGGTCCCTTTCCACGTGCCACAGGAATCCTGGGACTCCTATCAAGTTTCACGAGGAGTCAGGCATCGTCTCCTTTGGAGGCACTGATTTCCGCGTACCTCTGGAGTTTTCAAAGGATGTGAGGCCTCCGGTCGCGATGAGGTGGGGAACTAGGTCTTTCTCTGTGGTCTCCACATGGGATTCAGACATCGTTTCGTCTTGGGAGATGCAAGAAGAGCCTGCATTCAAGTCACTGCAGGTATATCCGGCCTTATTTCGAGTCAGGGCATCGCGGTGTCCATTCCACTTGAGGCCGCAAACTCAGGGTCCCTCTCACATACCTAAAACTGAGAGAAGCCTCCTCTTGAGGTGCTTGTGGTAAGGTGGTATTCCTCTGGAGTCGAAGTTAGGGACTAACCCCTCATCTAGAGTTGATTTTTGGTCCACGGAATTCTTTCGTGTTGCTACAGTGACCTCAGGATCCCTCGAGCCTTGAAACAGGGTTCTTAGGGTTTCTCTAGAGTGCCATCAAGGAAATCAAGGCTCCTTACATGTGTGATGTGCATCACGGAATTGCTCTGCACGCAGTGCAGGGGAATCGGGCCTCATCTCGCGGCAAGGGGGAAGTCTCATGGTTTTTCTCGAGTTGCGGCGGGAACCTGGGGTATATTCTCGAGTTACGACGGGGATGGCCCTTCCACCCACGTGTTTGTTCAGCGACGTCAGGACTCCTGCCTAGTTGCGAGGGACAACTCGGGATTCTCCTCGAGGCTTGGCAGGACAATTGGGATGCCTCTCCGGCTGAGGCGGGAGACCAAGGGTTCCTTTCCACGTGCCACAGGAATCCTGGGACTCCTATCAAGTTTCACGAGGAGTCATGGAATCGTCTCCTTTGGAGGCACTGATCTCCGCGTACCTCTGGAGTTTTCAAAGGATGTGAGGCCTCCGGTCTCGATGAGGAGGGGAACTAGGTCTTTCTCTGTGGTCTCCACAGGGGATTCAGACATCCTTTCGTCTTGGGAGATGCAAGGCGAGCCTGCATTCAAGTCACTGCAGGGATATCCGGGCTTATTTCGAGTCAGGGCATCGCGGTGTCGATTCCACTTGAGGCCGCAAACTCAGGGTCCCTCTCACATACCTAAAGCTGCGAGAAGCCTCCTCTTGAGGTGCTTGTGGTAAGGTGTTATTCCTCTGGACTCGAAGTTAGGGACTAACCCCTCATCTCGAGTTGATTTTTGGTCCACGGAGCACTTTCGTGTTGCTACAGTGACATCAGGATCCCTCTCGCCTTGAAACAGTGTTCTTGGGGTTTCTCTGGAGTGCCATGAAGGAAATCAAGGCTCCTTTCATGTGTGATGTGCAACACAGAACTGCTCTGCACGCAGTCCAGGGAAATCGGGCCTCATCTCGCGGCGAGGGGGAAGTCTCATGGTTTTTCTCGAGTTGCGGTGGGGACCTGGGGTATATTCTCGAGTTACGACGGGCATGGCCCTTCCACCCACGTGTTTGTTCAGCGACGTCAGGACTCCTGCCTAGTTGCGAGGGACAACTCGGGATTCTCCTTGAGGCTTGGCAGGGCAATTGGGACGCCTCTCCAGCTGAGGCGGGAGACCAAGGGTCCCTTTCCACGTGCCACAGGAATCCTGGGACTCCTATCAAGTTTCACAAGGAGTCAGGCATCGTCCCCTTTGGAGGCACTGATCTCCGCGTACCTCTGGAGTTTTCAAAGGATGTGAGGACTCCGGTCGCGATGAGGTGGGGAACTAGGTCTTTCTCTGTGGTCTCCAAAGGTTATTCAGACATCCTTTCGTCTTAGGAGATGCAAGACGAGCCTGCATTCAAGTCACTGCAGGGATATCCGGCCTTATTTCGAGTCAGGGCATAGCGGTGTCCATTCCACTTGAGGCTGCAAACTCAGGGTCCGTCTCACATACCTAAAGATGCGAGAAGCCTCCTCTTGAGGTGCTTGTGGTAAGGTGGTATTCGTCTGAAGTCGAAGTTAGGGACTAACCTCTCATCTCGAGTTGATTTTTGGTCGACGGAGCACTTTTGTGTTGGTACAGTGACCTCAGGATCCCTCTAGCCTTGAAACAGTGTTCTTGGGGTTTCTGTGGAGTGCCATGAAGGAAATCAAGGCTCCTTTCATGTGTGATGTGCAACACGGAATTGCTCTGCACGCAGTGCAGGGGAATCGGGCCTCATTTTGCGGCGAGGGGGAAGTCTCATGGTTTTTCTCGAGTTGCGGCGGGGACCTGGGGTATATTTTCGAGTTACGACGGGATGACCCTTCCACACCCGTGTTTGTTCAGCGACGTCAGGACTCCTGCCTAGTTGCAAGGGAAAACTCGGGATTCTCCTGGAGGCTTGGCAGGGCAATTGGGACGCCTCTCCGGCTGAGGCGGGAGACCAAGGGTCCCTTTCCACGTGCCACAGGAATCCTGGGAGTCCTATCAAGTTTCACGATGAGTTAGGCATCGTTCCCTTTGGAAGCACTGATCTCCGCGTACCTCTGGAGTTTTCAAAGGATGTGAGGCCTCCGGTCGCGATGAGGTGGGGAACTAGGTCTTTCTCTGTGGTCTCCACAGGGGATTCAGACATCCTTTCGTCTTGGGAGATGCAAGACGAGCCTGCATTCAAGTCACTGCAGGGATATCCGGCCTTATTTCGAGTCAGGGTATCGCGGTGTCCATTCCACTTGAGGCCGCAAACTCAGGGTCCCTCTCACATACCTAGAGCTGAGAGAAGCCTCCTCTTGAGGTGCTTGTGGTAAGGTGGTATTCCTCTGGAGTCGAAGCCAGGGACTAACCCCTCATCTCGAGTTGATTTTTGGTCCACGGAGCTCTTTCGTGTTGCTTCAGTTACCTCAGGATCCCTCTAGCCTTGAAACAGTGTTCTTGGGATTTCTCTGGAGTGCCATGAAGGAAATCAAGGCTCCTTTCATGTGTGATGTGCAACACGGAATTGCTCTGCACGCAGTGCAGGGGAATCGAACCTCATTTTACGGCGAGGGGGAAGTCTCATGGTTTTTCTCGAGTTGCGGTGGGAAGCTGGGGTATATTTTCGAGTTACGACGGGATGACCCTTCCACACCCGTGTTTGTTCAGGGACGTCAGGACTTCTGCCTTGTTGCGAGGGACAACTCGGGATTCTCCTCGAGGCTTGGCAGGGCAATTGGGACGCCTCTCCAGCTGAGGCGGGATACCAAGGGTCCCTTTCCACATACCACAGGAATCCTGGGACTCCTATCAAGTTTCACGAGGAGTCAGGCATCGTCTCCTTTGGAGGCACTGCTCTCCGCGTACCTCTGGAGTTATCAAAGGATGTGAGGCCTCCGGTCGCGATGAGGTGGGGAACTAGGTCTTTCTCTGTGGTCTCCACAGGGGATTCAGACATCCTTTCATCTTGGGAAATGCAACACGAGCCTGCATTCAAGTCACTGCAGGGATATCCGGCCTTATTTCGAGTCAGGGCATCACGCTGTCCATTCCACTTGAGGTCGCAAACTCAGGGTCCCTCTCACATACCTAGAGCTGAGAGAAGCCTCCTCTTGAGGTGCTTGTGGTAAGGTGGTATTCCTCTGGAGTCGAAGCCAGGGACTAACCTCTCATCTCGAGTTGATTTTTGGTCCACGGAGCACTTTTGTGTTGCTACAGTGACCTCAGAATCCCTCTAGCTTTGAAACAGTGTTCTTGGGGTTTCTCTGGAGTGCCATGAAGGAAATCAAGGCTCCTTTCATGTGTGATGTGCAACACGGAATTGCTCTGCATGCAGTGCAGGGGAATCGGGTCTCATCTCGCGGCGAGGGGGAAGTCTCACGGTTTTCCTCGAGTTGCGGCGGGAACCTGGGGTATATTCTCGAGTTACGACGGGGATGGCCCTTCCACCCACGTGTTTGTTCAGCGACGTCAGTGCTCCTGCCTAGTTGCAAGGGACAACTCGGGATTCTCCTCGAGGCTTGGCAGGGCAATTGGGACGCCTCTCCAGCTGAGGCAGGAGACCAAGGGTCCCTTTCCATGTACCACAGGAATCCTGGAACTCCTATCAAGTTTCACGAGGAGTCAGGCATCGTCTCCTTTGGAGGCACTGATCTCCGCGTACCTCTGGAGTTTTCAAAGGATGTGAGGCCTCCGGTCGCGATGAGGTGGGGAACTAGATCTTTCTCAGAGGTCTCCACAGGGGATTCAGACATCCTTTCATCTTGGGAGATGCAAGGCGAGCCTGCATTCAAGTCACTGCAGGGATATCCCGCCTTATTTCGAGTCAGGGCATCGCGGTGTCCATTCCACTTGAGGCCGCAAATTCAGGGTCCCTCTCACATACCTAGAGCTGAAAGAAGCCTCCTCTTGAGGTGCTTGTGGTAAGGTGGTATTCCTCTGGAGTCGAAGCCAGGGACTAACCTCTCATCTCGAGTTGATTTCTGGGCCACGGAGCTCTTTCGTGTGGCTACAGTGACCTCAGGATCCCTCTAGCCTTGAAACAGTGTTCTTGGGGTTTCTCTGGAGTGCCATCAAGGAAATCAAGGCTCCTTTCATGTGTGATGTGCAACACTGAATTGCTCTGCACGCAGTGCAGGGGAATCGGGCCTCATCTCGCTTCGAGTGGGAAGTCTCATGGTTTTTCTCGAGTTGCGGCGGGAACCTGGGGTATATTCTCGAGTTACGACGGGGATGGCCCTTCCACCCACGTGTTTGTTCAGCGACGTCAGGACTCCTGCCTAGTTGCGAGGGACAACTCGGGATTCTCCTCGAGGATTGGCAGGGCAATTGGGACGCCTCTCCATCTGAGGCGGGAGACCAAGGGTCCCTTTCCACGTGTACAGGAATCCTGGGACTCCTATCAAGTTTCACGAGGAGTCAGGCATCGTCTTCTTTGGAGGCACTGATCTCCGCGTACCTCTGAAGTTTTCAAAGGATGTGAGGCCTCCGGTCGCGATAAGGGGGGAACTAGGTCTTTCTCTGTGGTCTCCACAGGGGATTCAGACATCCTTTCGTCTTGGGAGATGCAAGACGAGCCTGCATTCAAGTCACTGCAGGGATATCCGGCCTTATTTCGAGTCATGGCATTGCGGTGTCCATTCCACTTGAGGCCGCAAACTCAGGGTCCCTCTCACATAGCTAGAGCTGAGAGAAGCCTCCTCTTGAGGTGCTTGTGGTAAGGTGGTATTCCTCTGGAGTCGAAGCCAGGGACTAACCTCTCATCTCGAGTTGATTTTTGGGCCACGGAGCTCTTTCGTGTGGCTACAGTGACCTCAGGATCCCTCTGGCCTTGAAACAGTGTTCTTGGGGTTTCTCTGGAGTGCCATCAAGGAAATCAAGGCTCCTTTCATGTGTGATGTGCAACACGGAATTGCTCTGCATGCAGGGCAGGGGAATCAGGCCTCATCTCGTGGCGAGGGGGAAGTCTCATGATTTTTATCGAGTTGCGGCGGGAACCTGGGGTATATTCTCGAGTTACGACGGGGATGGCCCTTCCACACACGTGTTTGTTCAGTGAAGGCCGGACTCCTTCCTAGTTGCGAGGGACAACTCGGGATTCTCCTCGAGGCTTGGCAGGGTAATTGGAACGCCTCTCCAGCTGAGGCGGGAGACCAAGGGTCCCTTTCCACGTGCCACAGGAATCCTGGGACTCCTATCAAGTTTCATGAGGAGTCAGGCATCGTCTCCTTTGGAGGCACTGATCTCCGCATACCTCTGAAGTTTTCAAAGGGTGTGAGGCCTCCCGTCGCGATAAGGTGGGGAACTAGGTCTTTCTCTGTGGTCTCCACAGGGGATTCAGACATCCTTTCGTCTTGGGAGATGCAAGACGAGCCTGCATTCAAGTCACTGCAGTTATATCCAGCCTTATTTCGAGGCAGGGCATCGCGGTGTCCATTCCACTTGAGGCCGCAAACTCAGGGTCCCTCTCACATACCTAGAGCTGAGAGAAGCCTCCTCTTGAGGTACTTGTGGTAAGGTGGTATTCCTCTGGAGTCCAAGAAAGGGACTAACCTCTCATCTCGAGTTGATTTTTGGTCCACGGAGCACTTTCGTGTTGCTCCAGTGACCTCAGGATCCCTCTAGCCTTGAAACAGTGTTCTTGGGGTTTCTCTGGAGTGCCATTAAGGAAATCAAGGCTACTTTCATGTGTGATGTGCAACACGGAATTGCTCTGCACGCAGTGCAGGGGAATCGGGCCTCATTTTGCGGCGAGGGTGAACTGTCATGGTTTTTCTCGAGTTGCGGCGGGAACCTGGGGTATATTCTCGAGTTACGACGGAGATGGCCCTTCCATCCACGTGTTTGTTCAGCGACGTCAGGACTCCTTCCTAGTTGCGAGGGAAAACTCGGGATTCTCCTCGACTCTTGGCAGGGAAATTGGGATGCCTCTCCAGCTGAGGCGGGAGACCAAGGGTCCCTTTCCACGTGCCACAGGAATCCTGGGACTCCTATCAAGTTTCACGAGATGTCAGGCATCGTCCCCTTTGGAGGCACTGATCTCCGCGTACCTCTGGAGTTTTCAAAGGACGTGAGGCCTCCGGTCGCGATGAGGTGGGGAACTGGGTCTTTCTCTGTGGTCTCCACAGGGGATTCAGACATCCTTTCGTCTTGGGAGATGCAAGACGAGCCTGCATTCAAGTCACTGCAATGATATCCGGCTTTATTTCGAGTCAGGGCATCGCGGTTTCCATTCCACTTGAGGCCGCTAACTCACGGCCCCTCTCACATACCTAGAGCTGAGAGAAGCCTCCTCTTGAGGTGCTTGTGGTAAGGTGGTGTTCTTCTGGAGTCAAAGTCAGGGACTAACCTCTCATATCGAGTTGATTTTTGGTCCACGGAGCTCCTTTGTGTTGCTACAGTGACCTCAGGATCCCTCTAGCCTTGAAACAGTGTTCTTTGTGTTTCTCTGGAGTGCCATCAAGGAAATTAAGACTCCTTTCATGTGTGATGTGCAACACGGAATTGCTCTGCACTTAGTGCAGCGGAATCGGTCCTGATACCGCGGCGAGAGGGAAGTCTCATGGTTTTTCTCGAGTTGCGGCGGGAACCTGGGGTATATTCTCGAGTTACGACGGGGATGGCCCTTCCACCCACGTGTTTGTTCAGCGACGTCAGGACTCCTGCCTAGTTGCAAGGGACAACTCGGGATTCTACTCGAGGCTTGGCAGGGCAATTGGGATGCCTTTCCAGCTGAGGCGTGAGACCAAGGGTCCCTTTCCATGTGCCACAGGAATCCTGGGACTCCTATCAAGTTTCATGAGGAGTCAGGCATCGTCTCCTTTGGAGGTGCGGATCTCCGCGTACCTCTGGAGTTTTCAAGGGATGTGAGGCCTCCGGTCGGGATGAGGTGGGGAACTAGGTCTTGCTCTGTGGTCTCCACAGGGGATTCAGACATCCTTTCATCTTGGGAGATGCAAGACGAGCCTGCATTCAAGTCACTGCAGGGATATCCGGCCTTATTTCGAGTCAGGGCATCACGGTGCCAATTCCACTTGAGGCTGCAAACTCAGGGTCCCTCTCACATACCTAGAGCTGAGAGAAGCCTCCTCTTGAGGTGCTTGTGGTAAGGTGGTATTCCTCTGGAGTCGAAGCCAGGGACTAACCTCTCATCTCGAGTTGATTTTTGGTCCACGGAGCTCTTTTGTGTTGCTACAGTGACCTCAGGATCCCTCTAGCCTTGAAACAGTGTTCTTGGGGTTTCTCTGGAGTGCCATCAAGGAAATCAAGGCTCCTTTCATGTGTGATGTGCAACACGGAATTGCTCTGCATGCAGTGCAAGGGAATCGGGCCTCATCTCGTGGCGAGGGGGAAGTCTCATGGTTTTTCTCGAGTTGCGGTGGGAACCTGCGGTATAATCTCGAATTACGACGGGGATGGCCCTTCCACCCACGTGTTTGTTCAGCGACGTCAGGACTCCTGCCTAGTTGCAAGGGACAACTCGGGATTCTCCTCGAGGCTTGGCAGGGCAATTGGGACGCCTCTCCAGCTGAGGCGGGAGACCAAGTGTCCCTTTCCACGTGCCACAGGAATCCTGGGACCCCTATCAAGTTTCACGAGGAGTCAAGCATCGTCTCCTTTGGAGGCACTGATCTCCGCGTACCTCTGGAGTTTTCAAAGGATGTGAGGCCTCCGGTCGCGATGAGGTGGGGAACTAGGTCTTTCTCTGTGGTCTCCACAGGGGATTCAGACATCCTTTCGTCTTGGGAGATGCAAGACGAGCCTGCATTCAAGTCACTGCAGGGATATCTGGCCTTATTTCGAGTCAGGGCATTCCGGTGTCCATTCGACTAGAGGCTGCAAACTCAGGGTCCCTCTCACATACTAGAGCTGAGAGAAGCCTCCTCTTGAGGTGCTTGTGGTAAGGTGGTATTCCTCTGGAGTCGAAGCCAGGGACTAACCCCTCATCTCGAGTTGATTTTTGGTCGACGGAGTTCTTTCGTGTTGCTACAGTGACCTCAGGATCCCTCTAGCCTGGAAACAGTGTTCCTGGGGTTTCTCTGGAGTGCCATCAAGGAAATCAAGGCTCCTTTCATGTGTGATGTGCAACACGGAATTGCTCTGCACGCAGTGCAGGGGAATCGGGCCTCAGCTCGCGGCGAGGGCAAATCTCATGGTTTTTCTCGAGTTGCGGCGGGAACCTGGGGTATATTCTCGAGTTACGACGGGGATGGCCCTTCCACACACGAGTTTGATCAGCGACGTCAGGACTTCTGCCTAGTTGCGAGGGAGAACTCGGGATTCTCCTCGAGGCTTGGCAGGGCCATTGGGATGCCTCTCCAGCTGAGGCGTGAGACCAAGGGTCCCTTTCCACGTGCCACAGGAATCCTGGGACTCCTATCAAGTTTCATGAGGAGTCAGGCATCGTCTCCTTTGGAGGCACGGATCTCGCGTACCTCTGGAGTTATGAAAGGATGTGAGGGCTCCGGTCGCGATGAGGTGGGGAACTAGGTCTTTCTCTGTGGTCTCCACAGGGGATTCAGACATCCTTTCGTCTTGGGAGATGTCAGACGAGCCTGCTTACAAGTCACTGCAGGGATATCCAGCCTTATTTCGAGTCAGAGCGTCGCGGTGTCCATTCCACTTGAGGCCGCAAACTCAGGGTCCCTCTCACATACCTAGAGCTGAGAGAAGCCTCCTCTTGAGGTGCTTGTGGTAAGGTGGTATTCCTCTGGAGTCGAAACCAGGGACTAACCTCTCATCTCGAGTTGATTGTTGGTCCACGGAGCTCTTTCGTGTTGGTACAGTGACCTCAGGATCCCTCTAGCCTTGAAACAGTGTTCTTGGGGTTTCTCTGGAGTGCCATGAAGGAAATCAAGGCTCCTTTCATGTGTGATGTGCAACACGGAATTGCTCTGCACGCAGTGCAGGGGAATCAGGCCTCATCCAGCGGCGAGGGGGAAGTCTCATGGTTTTTCTCGAGTTGCGGCGGGAACCTGGGGTATATTCTCGAGTTACGACGGGGATGGCCCTTCCACACACGTGTTTGTTCAGCGAAGGCAGGACTCCTTCCTAGTTGCGGGGGACAACTCGGGATTCTCCTCGAGGCTTGGCAGGGCAATTGGGACGCCTCTCCAGCTGAGGCGGGAGACCAAGGGTCCGTTTCCACGTGCCACAGGAATCCTGGGACTCCTATCAAGTTTCATGAGGAGTCAGGCATCGTCTCCTTTGGAGGCACTGATCTCCGCGTACCTCTGAAGTTTTCAAAGGATGTGAGGCCTCTGGTCGCGATGAGTGGGGAACTAGGTCTTTCTCTGTGGTCTCCACAGGGGATTCAGACATCCTTTCATATTGGGAGATGCAAGACGAGCCTGCATTCAAGTCACTGCAGGCATATCCGGCCTTATTTCGAGTCAGGGCATCGCGGTGTTCATTCCACTTGAGGCCGCAAACTCAGCACATAGCTAGAGCTGAGAGAAGCCTCCTCTTGAGGTGCTTGTGGTAAGGTGGTATTCCTCTGGAGTCGAAGCCAGGGACTAACCTCTCATTTCGAGTTGATTTTTGGTCCACGGAGCTCTTTTGTGTTGCTACAATGACCTCAGGATCCCTCTAGCCTTGAAACAGTGTTCTTGGGGTTTCTCTGGAGTGCCATCAAGGAAATCAAGGCTCCTTTCATGTGTGATGTGCACGCAGTGCAGGGGAATCGGGCCTCATCTCGCGGCGAGGGGGAAGTCTCATGGTTTTTCTCGAGTTGCGGCGGGAACCTGGGGTATATTCTCGAGTTAAGACGGGGATGGCCCTTCCAGCCACGTGTTTGTTCAGCGACGTCAGAACTCCTGCCTAGTTGCGAGGGACAACTCGGGATTCTCCTCGAGGCTTGGCAGGGCAATTGGGACGCCTCTCCAGCTGAGGCGGGAGACCAACAGTCCCTTTCCACGTGCACAGGAATCCTGGGACTCCTATCAAGTTTCACGAGGAGTCAGCCATCGTCTCCTTTGGAGGCACTGATCTCCGCGTACCTCTGGAGTTTTCAAAGGATGTGAGGCCTCCGGTCGCGATGAGGTGGGTAACTAGGTCTTTCTCTGTGGTCTCCACAGGGGATTCAGACATCCTTTCGTTTTGGGAGATGAAAGACGAGCCTGCATTCAAGTCACTGCAGGGATATCCGGCCTTATTTCGAGTCAGGGCATCGCGGTGTCCATTCCACTTGAGGCCGCAAACTCTGGGTCCCTCTCAAATACCTAGAGCTGAGAGAAGCCTCCTCTTGAGGTGCTTGTGGTAAGGTGGTATTCCTCTGGAGTCGAAGCCAGGGACTAACCCCTCATCTCGAGTTGATTTTTGGGCCACGGAGCTCTTTCATGTTGCTACAGTGACCTCAGGATCCCTCTAGCCTTGAAACAGTGTTCTTGGGGTTTCTCTGGAGTGCTATCAAGGAAATCAAGGCTCCTTTCATGTGTGATGTGCAGCACTGAATTGCTCTGCACGCAGTGCAGGGGAATCGGGCCTCATCTCGCGGCGAGGGGGAAGTCTCATGGTTTTTCTCGAGTTGCGGCGGGAACCTGGGGTATATTCTCCAGTTACGACGGGGATGACCCTTCCACACACGTGTTTGTTCAGCGAAGGCAGGACTCCTGCCTAGTTGCGAGGGACAACTCGGGATTCTCCTCGAGGCTTGCCAGGGCAATTGGGACGCCTCTCCACCTGAGGCGGGAGACCAAGGGTCCCTTTCCACGTGCCACAGGAATCCTGGGACTCCTATCAAGTTTCACGAGGAGTCAGGAATCGTCTCCTTTGGAGGCACTGATCTCCGCGTACCTCTGGAGTTTTCAAAGGATGTAAGGCATCCGGTCGGGATGAGGTGGGGAACTAGGTCTTTCTCTGTGGTCTCCACAGGGGATTCAGACATCCTTTCGTCTTGGGAGATGCAAGACGAGCCTGCATTCAAGTCACTGCAGGGATATCCGGCCTTATTTCGACTCATGGCATCGCGGTGTCCATTCCACTTGAGGCCGCAAACTCAGGGTCCCTCTCACATACCTAGAGCTGAGAGAAGCCTCCTCTTGAGGTGCTTGTGGTAAGGTGGTATTCCTCTGGAGTCGAAGCCAGGGACTAACCTCTCATCTCGAGTTGATTTTTGGTCCACGGACCTCTTTCGTGTTGCTACAGTAACCTCAGGATCCCTCTAGCCTTGAAACAGTGTTTTTGGGGTTTCTCTGGAGTGCCATCAAGGAAATCAAGGCTCCTTTCATGTTTGATGTGCAACACGGAATTGCTCTGCATACAGTGCAGGAGAATCGAGCCTCATCTCGCGGCGAGGGGGAAGTCTCATGGTTTTTCTCGAGTTGCGGCGGGACCCTGGGGTATATTTTCGAATTATGACGGGGATGGCCCTTCCAGCCACGTGTTTGTTCAGCGACGTCAGGACTCCTGCCTAGTTGCGAGGGACAACTCGGGATTCTCCTCGAGGCTTGGCAGGGCAATTGGGACGCCTCTCCAGCTGAGGCAGGAGACCAAGTGTCCCTTTCCATGTACCACAGGAATCTTGGGACTCCTATCAAGTTTCACGAGGAGTCAGGCATCGTCTCCTTTGGAGGCACTGATCTCCGCGTACCTCTGGAGTTTTAAAAGGATGTGAGGCCTCCGGTCGCGATGAGGTGGGGAACTAGATCTTTCTCAGAGGTCTCCACAGGGGATTCAGACATCCTTTCATCTTAGGAGATGCAAGACGAGCCTGCATTCAAGTCACTGCAGGGATATCCAGCCTTATTTCGAGTCAGGGCATCGCGGTGTCCATTCCTCTTGAGGCCGCAAACTCAGGGTCCCTCTCACATACCTAGAGCTGAGAGAAGCCTCCTCTTGAGGTGCTTGTGGTAAGGTGGTATTCCTCTGGAGTCGAAGCCAGGGACTAACCTCTCATCTCGAGTTGATTTTTGGTCCACGGAGCTCTTTCGTGTTGCTACAGTGACCTCAGGATCCCTCTAGCCTTGAAACAGTGTTCTTGGGGTTTCTCTGGAGTGCCATCAAGGAAATCAAGGCTCCTTTCATGTGTGATGTGCAACACGGAATTGCTCTGCACGCAGTGCAGGGGAATCGGGCCTCATCTCGCTTCGAGTGGGAAGTCTCATGGTTTTTCTCGAGTTGCGCGGGAACCTGGGGTATATTCTCGAGTTACGACGGGGATGGCCCTTCCACCCACTTGTTTGTTCAGCGACATCAGGACTCCTGCCTAGTTGCGAGGGACAACTCCAGATTCTCCTCGAGGCTTGGCAGGGCAATTGGGACGCCTCTCCAGCTGAGGCGGGAGACCAAGGGTCCCTTTCCACGTGCCAAAGGAATCCTGGGACTCCTATCAAGTTTCACGAGGAGTCAGGCATCGTCTCCTTTGGAGGCACTGATCTCCGCGTACCTCTGGAGTTTTCAAAGGATGTGAGGCCTCCGGTCGCGATGATGTGGGTAACTAGGTCTTTTTCTGTGGTCTCCACAGGGGATTCAGACATCCTTTCGTCTTGGGAGATGCAAGACGAGCCTGCTTACAAGTCACTGCCGGGATATCCAGCCTTATTTCGAGTCAGAGCATCGCGGTGTCCATTCCACTTGAGGCCGCAAACTCAGGGTCCTTCTCACATAGCTAGAGCTGAGAGAAGCCTCCTCTTGAGGTGCTTGTGGTAAGGTGGTATTCCTCTGGAGTCGAAGCCAGGGACTAACCTCTCATCTCGAGTTGATTGTTAGTCCACGGAGCTCTTTCGTTTTGGTACAGTGACCTCAGGATCCCTCTAGCCTTGAAACAGTGTTCTTGGGGTTTCTCTGGAGTGCCATCAAGGAAATCAAGGCTCCTTTCATGTGTGATGTGCAACACGGAATTGCTCTGCACGCAGTGCAGGGGAATCGGGCCTCATCTCGCGGCGAGGGGGAAGTCTCATGGTTTCTCTCTAGTTGCGGCGGGAACCTGGGGTATATTCTCGAGTTACGACGGGGATGGCCCTTTCAACCACGTGTTTGTTCAGCGACGTCAGGACTCCTGCCTAGTTGCGAGGGACAACTTGGGATTCTCCTCGAGGCTTGGCAGGGCAATTGGGACGCCTCTCCAGCTGAGGCGGGAGACCAAGCTTCCCTTTCCACGTGCCACAGGAATCCTGGGACTCCTATCAAGTTTCACGAGAAGACAGGCATTGTCTCCTTTGGAGGCACTGATCTCCGCGTTCCTCTGAAGTTTTCAAAGGATGTGAGGCCTCCGGTCGCGATGAGGTGGGGAACTAGATCTTTCTCTGTGGTCTCCACAGGGGATTTAGGTATCCTTTCTTCTTGGGAGATGCAAGACGAGCCTGCAATCAAGTCACTGCAGGGATATCCGGCCTTATTTCGAGTCAGGGCATCGCGGTGTCCATTCTACTTGAGACCGCAAACTCAGGGTCCCTCTCACATACCTAGAGCTGAGAGAAGCCTCCTCTTGAGGTGCTTGTGGTAAGGTGGTATTCCTCTGGAGTCGAAGCCAGGGACTAACCTCTCATCTCGAGTTGATTTTCGGTCCACGGAGCTCTTTCGTGTTGCTACAGTGACCTCAGGATCCCTCTAGCCTTGAAACAGTGTTCTTGGGGTTTCTCTGGAGTGCCATCAAGGAAATCAAGGCTCCTTTCATGTGTGATGTGCAACACGGAATTGCTCTGCACGCAGGGCAGGGGAATCAGGCCTCATCCTGCGGCGAGGGGGAAGTCTCATGGTTTTTCTCGAGTTGCGGCGGGAACCTGGGGTATATTCTCGAGTTACGACGGGGATGGCCCTTCCACACACGTGTTTGTTCAGCGAAGGCAGGACTCCTGCCTAGTTGCGGGGGACAACTCGGGATTCTCCTCGAGGCTTGGCAGGGCAATTGGGACGCCTCTCCAGCTGAGGCGGGAGACCAAGGGTCCCTTTCCACGTGCCACAGGAATCCTGGGACTCCTATCAAGTTTCATGAGGAGTCAGGCATCGTCTCCTTTGGAGGCACTGATCTCCGCGTACCTCTGAAGTTTTCAAAGGATGTGAGGCCTCTGGTCGCGATGAGTGGGGCACTAGGTCTTTCTCTGTGGTCTCCACAGGGGATTCAGACATCCTTTCATATTGGGAGATGCAAGACGAGCCTGCATTCAAGTCACTGCAGGCATATCCGGCCTTATTTCGAGTCAGGGCATCGCGGTGTCCATTCCACTTGAGGCCGCAAACTCAGCACATAGCTAGAGCTGAGAGAAGCCTCCTCTTGAGGTGCTTGTGGTAAGGTGGTATTCCTCTGGAGTCGAAGCCAGGGACTAACCTCTCATTTCGAGTTGATTTTTGGTCCACGGAGCTCTTTTGTGTTGCTACAATAACCTCAGGATCCCTCTAGCCTGGAAACAGTGTTCTTGGGTTTTCTCTGGAGTGCCATCAAGGAAATCAAGGCTCCTTTCATGTGTGATGTGCACGCAGTGCAGGGGAATCGGGCCTCATCTCGCGGCGAGGGGGAAGTCTCATGGTTTTTCTCGAGTTGCGGCGGGAACCTGGGGTATATTCTCGAGTTAAGACGGGGATGGCCCTTCCAGCCACGTGTTTGTTCAGCGACGTCAGAACTCCTGCCTAGTTGCGAGGGACAACTCGGGATTCTCCTCGAGGCTTGGCAGGGCAATTGGGACGCCTCTCCAGCTGAGGCGGGAGACCAAGAGTCCCTTTCCACGTGCACAGGAATCCTGGGACTCCTATCAAGTTTCACGAGGAGTCAGCCATCGTCTCCTTTGGAGGCACTGATCTCCGCGTACCTCTGGAGTTTTCAAAGGATGTGAGGCCTCCGGTCGAGATGAGGTGGGTAACTAGGTCTTTCTCTGTGGTCTCCACAGGGGATTCAGACATCCTTTCGTTTTGGGAGATGCAAGACGAGCCTGCATTCAAGTCACTGCAGGGATATCCGGCCTTATTTCGAGTCAGGGCATCGCGGTGTCCATTCCACTTGAGGCCGCAAACTCAGGGTCCCTCTCAAATACCTAGAGCTGAGAGAAGCCTCCTCTTGAGGTGCTTGTGGTAAGGTGGTATTCCTCTGGAGTCGAAGCCAGGGACTAACCCCTCATCTCGAGTTGATTTTTGGGCCACGGAACTCTTTCATGTTGCTACAGTGACCTCAGGATCCCTCTAGCCTTGAAACAGTGTTCTTGGGGTTTCTCTGGAGTGCTATCAAGGAAATCAAGGCTCCTTTCATGTGTGATGTGCAGCACTGAATTGCTCTGCACGCAGTGCAGGGGAATCGGGCCTCATCTCGCGGCGAGGGGGAAGTCTCATGGTTTTTCTCGAGTTGCGGCGGGAACCTGGGGTATATTCTCCAGTTACGACGGGGATGACCCTTCCACACACGTGTTTGTTCAGCGAAGGCAGGACTCCTGCCTAGTTGCGAGGGACAACTCGGGATTCTCCTCGAGGCTTGGCAGGGCAATTGGGACGCCTCTCCACCTGAGGCGGGAGACCAAGGGTCCCTTTCCACGTGCCACAGGAATCCTGGGACTCCTATCAAGTTTCACGAGGAGTCAGGCATCGTCTCCTTTGGAGGCACTGATCTCCGCGTACCTCTGGAGTTTTCAAAGGATGTAAGGCATCCGGTCGGGATGAGGTGGGGAACTAGGTCTTTCTCTGTGGTCTCCACAGGGGATTCAGACATCCTTTCGTCTTGGGAGATGCAAGACGAGCCTGTATTCAAGTCACTGCAGGGATATCCGGCCTTATTTCGAGTCAGGGCATCGCGGTGTCCATTCCACTTGAGGCCGCAAACTCAGGGTCCCTCTCACATACCTAGAGCTGAGAGAAGCCTCCTCTTGAGGTGCTTGTGGTAAGGTGGTATTCCTCTGGAGTCGAAGCCAGGGACTAACCTCTCATCTCGAGTTGATTTTTGGTCCACGGAGCTCTTTCGTGTTGCTACAGTAACCTCAGGATCCCTCTAGCCTTGAAACAGTGTTCTTGGGGTTTCTCTGGAGTGCCATCAAGGAAATCAAGGCTCCTTTCATGTGTGATGTGCAACACGGAATTGCTCTGCACGCAGTGCAGGGGAATCGGGCCTCATCTCGCTTCGAGTGGGAATTCTCATGGTTTTTCTCGAGTTGCGCGGGAACCTGGGGTATATTCTCGAGTTACGACGGGGATGGCCCTTCCACCCACGTGTTTGTTCAGCGACATCAGGACTCCTGCCTAGTTGCGAGGGACAACTCCAGATTCTCCTCGAGGCTTGGCAGGGCAATTGGGACGCCTCTCCAGCTGAGGCGGGAGACCAAGGGTCCCTTTCCACGTGCCAAAGGAATCCTGGGACTCCTATCAAGTTTCACGAGGAGTCAGGCATCGTCTCCTTTGGAGGCACTGATCTCCGCGTACCTCTGGAGTTTTCAAAGGATGTGAGGCCTCCGGTCGCGATGATGTGGGTAACTAGGTCTTTTTCTGTGGTCTCCACAGGGGATTCAGACATCCTTTCGTCTTGGGAGATGCAAGACGAGCCTGCTTACAAGTCACTGCCGGGATATCCAGCCTTATTTCGAGTCAGAGCATCGCGGTGTCCATTCCACTTGAGGCCGCAAACTCAGGGTCCTTCTCACATAGCTAGAGCTGAGAGAAGCCTCCTCTTGAGGTGCTTGTGGTAAGGTGGTATTCCTCTGGAGTCGAAGCCAGGGACTAACCTCTCATCTCGAGTTGATTTTTGGCCCACGGATCTCTTTTGTGTTGCTACAGTGACCTCAGGATCCCTCTAGCCTTGAAACAGTGTTCTTAGGGTTTCTCTGGAGTGCCATCAAGCAAATCAAGGCTCCTTTCATGTGTGATTTGCAACACGGAATTGCTCTGCACGCAGTGCAGCGGAATCGGGCCTGATCTCGCGGCGAGGGGGAAGTCTCATGGTTTTTCTCGAGTTGTGGTGGGAACCTGGGGTATATTCTCGAGTTACAACGGGGATGGCCCTTGCAGCCACGTGTTTGTTCAGCGACGTCAGGACTCCTGCCTAGTTGCGAGGGACAACTCGGGATTCTCCTCGAGGCTTGGCAGGGCAAATGGAACGCCTCTCCAGCTGAGGCGGGAGAACAAGAGTCCCTTTCCACGTGCCACAGGAATCCTGGCACTCCTATCAAGTTTCACGAGGAGTCAGTCATCGTCTCCTTTGGAGGCACTGATCTCCGCGTACCTCTGAAATTTTCAAAGGATGTGAGGCCTCCGGTCGCGATGAGGTGGGGAACTAGGTCTTTTTCTGTGGTCTCCAAAGGGGATTCAGACATCCTTTCATCTTGGGAGATGCAAGACGAGCCTGCATTCAATTCACTGCAGGGTTATCCGGCCTTATTTCGCGTCAGGGCATTGCAGTGTCCATTCCACTTGAGGCCGCAACCTCAGGATCCCTCTCACATAGCTAGAGCTGAGAGAAGCCTCCTCTTGAGGTGCTTGTGGTAAGGTGGTATTCCTCTGGAGTCGAAGCCAGGGACTAACCTCTCATCTCGAGTTGATTTTTGGTCCACGGACCTCTTTCGTGTTGCTACAGTGACCTCAGGATCCCTCTAGCCTTGAAACAGTGTTCTTGGGGTTTCTCTGGAGTGCCATCAAGGAAATCAATTCTCCTTTCATGTGTGATGTGCAACACGGAATTGCTCTGCATACAGTGCAGGAAAATCGAGCCTCATCTCGTGGCGAGGGGGAAGTCTCATGGTTTTTCTCGAGTTGTGGCGGGACCCTGGGGTATATTTTCGAGTTACGACGGGGATGGCCCTTCCACACACGTGTTTGTTCAGCGACGTCAGAACTTCTGCCTAGTTGCGGGGAAAACTTGGGATTCTCCTCGCGGCTTGGCAGGGCAATTGGAACGCCTCTCCAGCTGAGGCGGGAGACCAAGGGTCCCTTTCCACGTGCCACAGGAATCCTGGGACTCCTATCAAGTTTCATGAGTAGTCAGGCATCGTCTCCTTTGGAGGCACTGATCTCCGCGTACCTCTGAGGTTTTCAAAGGATGTGAGGCCTCCGGTCGCGATAAGGTGGGGGACTAGGTCTTTCTCTGTGGTCTCCACAGGGGATTCAGACATCCTTTCGTCTTGGGAGATGCAAGACGAGCCTGCATTCAAGTCACTGCAGGGATATCCGGCCTTATTTCGAGTCAGGGCATCGCGGTGTCCATTCCACTTGAGGCCGCAAACTCAGCACATAGCTAGAGCTGAGAGAAGCCTCCTCTTGAGGTGCTTGTGGTAAGGTGGTATTCCTCTGGAGTCGAAGCCAGGGACTAACCTCTCATCTCGAGTTGATTTTTGGTCCATGGAGCTCTTTCGTGTTGCTACAGTGACCTCAGGATCCCTCTAGCCTTGAAACAGTGTTCTTGGGGTTTCTCTGGAGTGCCATCAAGGAAATCAAGGCTCCTTTCATGTGTGATGTGGAAGACGGAATTGCTCTGCACGCAGGGCAGGGGAATCGGGCCTCATCTCACGGCGAGGGGGAAGTCTCATGGTTTTTCTCGAGTTGGGGCGGGAACCTGGGGTATATTCTCGAGTTTCGAAGGGGATGGCCCTTCCACACACGTGTTTGATCAGCGAAGGCAGGACTCCTGCCTAGTTGCGAGGGACAACTCGGGATTCTCCTCGAGGCTTGGCAGGGCAATTGGGACGCCTCTCCAGCTGAGGCGGGAGACCAAGGGTCCCTTTCCACGTGCACAGGAATCCTGGGACTCCTATCAAGTTTCACGAGGAGTCAGGCATCGTCTCCTTTGGAGGCAATTATCTCCGCGTACCTCTGGAGTTTTCAAAGGATGTGAGGCCTCCGGTCGCGATGAGGTGGGTAACTAGGTCTTTCTCTGTGGTCTCCACAGGGGATTCAGACATCCTTTCGTCTTGGGAGATGCAAGACGAGCCTGCATTCAAGTCACTGCAGGGATATCCGGCCTTATTTCGAGTCAGGGCATCGCGGTGTCCATTCCACTTGAGGCCGCAAACTCAGGGTCCCTCTCACATACCTAGAGCTGAGAGAAGCCTCCTCTTGAGGTGCTTGTGGTAAGGTGGTATTCCTCTGGAGTCGAAGCCAGGGACTAACCTCTCATGTCGAGTTGATTTTTGGTCCACGGAGCTCTTTTGTGTTGCTACAGTGACCTCAGGATCCCGCTAGCCTTGAAACAGTGTTCTTGGGGTTTCTCTGGAGTGCCATCAAGGAAATCAAGGCTCCTTTCATGTGTGATGTGCAACACGCAATTGCTCTGCACACAGGGCAGGGAAATCAGGCCTCATCTCGCGGCGAGGGGGAAGTCTCATGGTTTTTCTCGAGTTGCGGCGGGAACCTTGGGTATATTCTCGAGTTACGACGGGGATGGCCCTTTCAACCAAGTGTTTGTTCAGCGACGTCAGGACTCCTGCCTAGTTGCGAGGGACAACTCGGGATTCTCCTCGAGGCTTGGCAGGGCAATTGGGACGCCTCTCCATCTGAGGCGGGAGACCAAGGGTCCCTTTCCACGTGCCACAGGAATCCTGGGACTTCTATCAAGTTTCACGAGGAGTCAGGCATCGTCTCCTTTGGAGGCACTGATCTCCGCGTACCTCTGGAGTTTTCAAAGGATGTGAGGCCTCCGGTCGCGATGAGGTGGGGATCTAGGTCTTACTCTGTTGTCTCCACAGGGGATTCAGACATCCTTTCAACTTGGGAGATGCTAGACGAGCCTGCATTCAAGTCACTGCAAGGATATCCGGCTTTATTTCGAGTCAGGGCATCGCAGTGTCCATTCCACTTGAGACCAAAAATCAGGGTCGCTCTCACATACTTGGAGCTGAGAGAAGCCTACTCTTGAGGTGCTTGTGGTAAGGTGGTATTCCTCTGGAGTCGAAGCCAGGGACTAACCTCTCATCTCGAGTTGATTTTTGGTCCATGGAGCTCTTTCGTGTTGCTACAGTGACCTCAGGATCCCTCTAGCCTTGAAACAGTGTTCTTGGGGTTTCTCTGGGGTGCCATCAAGGAAATCAAGGCTCCTTTCATGTGTGATGTGGAAGACGGAATTGCTCTGCACGCAGGGCAGGGGAATCGGGCCTCATCTCACGGCGAGGGGGAAGTCTCATGGTTTTTCTCGAGTTGTGGCGGGAACCTGGGGTATATTCTCGAGTTACGACGGGGATGGCCCTTCCACACACGTGTTTGTTCAGCGAAGGCAGGACTCCTGCCTAGTTGGAGGGACAACTCGGGATTCTCCTCGAGGCTTGGCAGGGCAATTGGGACGCCTCTCCAGCTGAGGCGGGAGACCAAGGGTCCCTTTCCACGTGCCACAGGAATCCTGGGACTCCTATCAAGTTTCACGAGGAGTCAGGCATCGTCTCCTTCGGAGGAACTGATCTCCCCATATCTCTGAAGTTTTCAAATGATGTGAGGCCTGCGGTCGCGATGAGGTGGGGAACTAGGTCTTTCTCTGTGGTCTCCACAGGGGATTCAGACATCCTTTCGTCTTGGGAGATGCAAGACGAGCCTGCATTCAAGTCACTGCAGGGATATCCGGCCTTATTTCGAGTCAGGGCATCGCGGTGTCCATTCCACTTGAGGCCGCAAACTCAGGGTCCCTCTCACATACCTAGAGCTGAGAGAAGCCTCCTCTTGAGGTGCTTGTGGTAAGGTGGTATTCCTCTGGAGTCGAAGCCAGGGACTAACCTCTCATCTCGAGTTGATTTTTGGCCCACGGAGCTCTTTTATGTTGCTACAGTGACCTCTGGATGCTTCTAGCCTTGAAACAGTGTTCTTGGGGTTTCTCTGGAGTGCCATCAAGGAAATCGAGGTTCCTTTCATGTGTGATGTGCAACACGGAATTGCTCTGCACGCAGTGCAGGGGAATCGGGCCTCATTTCGTGGCGAGGGGGAATTCTTATGGTTTTTCTCGAGTTGCGGCGGGAACCTGGGCTATATTCTCGAGTTATGACGGGGATGGCCCTTCCACACACGTGTTTGTTCAGCGACGTCAGAACTTCGGCCTAGTTGCGAGGGACAATTCGGGATTCTCCTCGAGGCTTGGCAAGGCAATTGGGACGCCTCTCCAGCTGAGGCGGGAGACCAAGGGTCCCTTTCCACGTGCCACAGGAATCCTGGGACTCCTATCTAGTTTCACGAGGAGTAAGGCTTCGTCTCCTTTGGAGGCGCGGATCTCTACGTACCTCTGGAGTTATCAAAGGATGTGAGGCCTCAGGTCACGGTAAGGTGTGGAACTAGGTCTTTCTCTGTGGTCTCCACAGGGGATTCAGACATCCTTTCGTCTTGGGAGATGCAAGACGAGCCTGCATTCAAGTCACTGCAGGGATATCCGGCCTTATTTCGAGTCAGGGCATCGCGGTGTCCATTCCACTTGAGGCCGCAAAATCAGGGTCCCTCTCACATACCTAGAGCTGAGAGAAGCCTCCTCTTGAGGTGCTTGTGGTAAGGTGGTATTCCTCTGAAGTCGAAGCCAGGGACTAACCTCTCATCTCGAGTTGATTTTTGGTCCACGTAGCTCTTTTGTGTTGCTACAGTGACCTCAGGATCCCTCTAGCCTTGAAACAGTGTTCTTGGGGTTTCTCTGGAGTGCCATCAAGGAAATCAAGGCTCCTTTCATGTGTGATGTGCAACACGGAATTGCTCTGCACGCATTGTAGGGGAATCGGGCCTCATTTTGCTTCGAGGGGGAAGTCTCATGGTTTTTCTCGAGTTGTGGCGGGAACCTGGGCTATATTCTCGAGTTACGATGGGGATGGCCCTTCCACTCACGTGTTTGTTCAGCGACGTCAGGACTCCTGCCTAGTTGCGAGGGAAAACTCGGGATTCTCCTCGAGGCTTGGCAGGGCAATTGGGACGCCTCTCCAGCTGAGGCGGGAGACCAAGTGTCCCTTTCCACGTGCCACAGGAATCCTGGGACTCCTATCAAATTTCACGAGGAGTAAGGCTTTGTCTCCTTTGGAGGCGCGGATCTCTGCGTACCTCTGGAGTTATCAAAGGATGTGAGGCCTCAGGTCACGGTAAGGTGGGGAACTAGGTCTTTCTCTGTGGTCTCCACAGGGGATTCAGACATCCTTTCGTCTTGGGAGATGCAAGACGAGCCTGCATTCAAGTCACTGCAGTTATATCCAGCCTAATTTCGAGTCAGGGCATCGCGGTGTCCATTCCACTTGAGGCCGCAAACTCAGGGTCCCTCTCACATACCTAGAGCTGAGAGAAGCCTCCTCTTGAGGTGCTTGTGGTAAGGTGGTATTCCTCTGGAGTCGAAGCCAGGGACTAACCTCTCATCTCGAGTTGATTTTTGGTCCACGGAGATCTTTTGTGTTGCTACAGTGACCTCAGGATCCCTCTAGCCTTGAAACAGTGTTCTTGGGGTTTCTCTGGAGTGCCATCAAGGAAATCAAGGCTCCTTTCATGTGTGATGTGCAACACGGAATTGCTCTGCACGCAGTGTAGGGGAATCGGGCCTCATTTTGCTTCGAGGGGGAAGTCTCATGGTTTTTCTCGAGTTGTGGCGGGAACCTGGGGTATATTCTCGAGTTACGATGGGGATGGCCCTTCCACCCACGTGTTTGTTCAGCGACGTCAGGACTCCTGCCTAGTTGCGAGGGAAAACTCGGGATTCTCCTCGAGGCTTGGCAGGGCAATTGGAACGCCTCTCCAGCTGAGGCGGGTGACCAAGGGTCCCATTCCACGTGCCACAGGAATCCTGGGACTCCTATCAAGTTTCACGAGGAGTCAGGCATCGTCTCCTTTGGAGGCACTGATCTCCGCGTACCTCTGGAGTTTTCAAAGGATGTGAGGCATCCGGTCGTGATGAGGTGGAGAACTAGGTCTTTCTCTGTGGTCTCCACAGGGGATTCAGACATCCTTTCGTCTTGGGAGATGCAAGACGAGCCTGCATTCAAGTCACTGCAGGGATATCCGGCCTTATTTCGAGTCATGGCATCGCGGTGTCCATTCCACTTGAGGCCGCAAACTCAGGGTCCCTCTCACATACCTAGAGCTGAGAGAAGCCTCCTCTTGAGGTGCTTGTGGTAAGGTGGTATTCCTCTCGAGTCGAAGCCAGGGACTAACCTCTCATCTCGAGTTGATTTTTGGTCCACGGAGCTCTTTCGTGTTGCTACAGTGACCTCAGGATCCCTCTAGCCTTGAAACAGTGTTCTTGGGGTTTCTCTGGAGTGCCATCAAGGAAATCAAGGCTCCTTTCATGTGTGATGTGCAACAGGGAATTGCTCTGCACGCAGTGTAGGGGAATCGGGCCTCATCTCACGGGGACGGGGAAGTCTCATGGTTTTCCTCGAGTTGCGGCGGGAACCTGGGGTATATTCTCGAGTTACGACGGGGATGGCCCTTCCACCCACATGTTTGTTTAGCCACGTCATTACTCCTGAATAGGTGCGAGGGACAACTCGGGATTCTCCTCGAGGCTTGGCAGGGCAATTGGGACGCCTCTCCAGCTGAGGCGGAAGACCAAGGGTCCCGTTCCACATGCCACAGGAATCCTGGGACTCCTATCAAGTTTCACGAGGAGTCAGGCGTCGTCTCCTTTGGAGGCACTGTTCTCCGCGTACCTCTGGAGTTTTCAAAGGATGTGAGGCCTCCGGTCGTGATGAGGTGGGGAAGTAGGTCTTTCTCTGTGGTCTCCACAGGGGATTCAGACATCCTTTCGTCTTGGGAGATGCAAGACGAGCCTGCATTCAAGTCACTGCAGGGATATCCGGCCTTATTTCGAGTCAGGGCAGCGCGGTGTCCATTCCACTTGAGGCCGCAAACTCAGGGTCCCTCTCACATACCTAGAGCTGAGAGAAGCCTCCTCTTGAGGTGCTTGTGGTAAGGTGGTATTACTCTGGAGTCGAAGCCAGCGACTAACCTCTCATCCCGAGTTGATTTTTGGAACACGGAGCTCTTTCGTGTGGCTACAGTGACCTCAGAATCCCTCGAGCCTTGAAACAGTGTTCTTGGGGTTTCTCTAGAGTGCCATCAAGGAAATCAAGGCTCCTTTCATGTGTGATGTGCAACACGGAATTGCTCTGCACGCAGTGAAGGGAAATCGGGTCTCATTTTGCTTCGAGGGGGAAGTTTCATTGTTTTTCTCGAGTTGCGGCGGGAACCTGGGGTATATTCTCGAGTTACGACGGGGATGGCCCTTCCACACACGTGTTTGTTCAGCGACGTCAGGACTCCTGCCTAGTTGCGAGGGACAACTCGGGATTCTCCTCGAGGCTTGGCAGGGCAATTGGGACGCCTCTCCAGCTGAGGCGAGAGAGCAAGGGTCCCTTTCAACGTGCCACAGGAATCCTGGGACTCCTATCAAGTTTCACGAGGAGTCAGGCATCGTCTCCTTTGGAGGCACTGATCTCCGCGTACCTCTGGAGTTTTCAAAGGATGTGAGGCCTCCGGTCGCGATGAGGTGGGGAACTAGGTCTTTTTCTATGGTCTCCACAGGGGAATCAGACATCCTTTCGTCTTGGGAGATGCAAGACGAGCCTGTATTCAAGTCTCTGCAGGGATATCCGGCCTTATTTCGTGTCAGGGCATCGCGGTGTCCATTTCACTTGAGGCCGCAAACTCAGCACATAGCTAGAGCTGAGATAAGCCTCCTCTTGAGGTACTTGTGGTAAGGTGGTATTTCTCTGGAGTCGAAGCCAGGGACTAACCTCTCATCTCGAGTTGATTTTTGGTCCACGGAGCTCTTTCGTGTTGCTACAGTGACCTCAGGATCCCTCTAGCCTTGAAACAGTGTTCCTGGGGTTTCTCTGTAGTGCCATCAAGGAAATCAAGGCTCCTTTCATGTGTGATGTGCAACACGGAATTGCTCTGCACACAGGGCAGGGGAATCAGGCCTCATCTCGCGGCGAGGGGGAAGTCTCATGGTTTTTCTCGAGTTGCGGCGGGAACCTGGGCTATATTCTCGAGTTACGACGGGGATGGCCCTTACACACACGTGTTTGTTCAGCGACGGCAGGACTCCTGCCTAGTTGCTAGGGACAACTCGGGATTCTCCTCGAGGCTTGGCAGGGCAATTGGGACGCCTCTCCAGCTGAGGCGGCAGACCAAGTTTCCCTTTCCACGTGCCACAGGAATCCTGGGACTCCTATCAAGTTTCACGAGGAGTCAGGCATCGTCTCCTTTGCAGGCACTGATCTCCGCGTACCTCTGGAGTGTTCAAATGATGTGAGGCCTCCTGTCGCCATGAGGTGGGGAACTAGGTCTTTCTCTGTGGAATCCACAGGGGATTCAGACATCCTTTCATCTTGGGAGATGCTAGACGAGCCTGCATTCAAGTCACTGCAAGGATATCCGGCTTTATTTCGAGTCAGGGCATCGCTGTGTCCATTCCACTTGAGACCAAAAATCAGGGTCGCTCTCACATACTTGGAGCTGAGAGAAGCCTACTCTTGAGGTGCTTGTGGTAAGGTGGTATTCCTCTGGAGTCGAAGCCAGGGACTAACCTCTCATCTCGAGTTGATTTTTGGTCCATGGAGCTCTTTCGTGTTGCTACAGTGACCTCAGGATCCCTCTAGCCTTGAAACAGTGTTCTTGGGGTTTCTCTGGGGTGCCATCAAGGAAATCAAGGCTCCTTTCATGTGTGATGTGGAAGACGGAATTGCTCTGCACGCAGGGCAGGGGAATCGGGCCTCATCTCACGGCGAGGGGGAAGTCTCATGGTTTTTCTCGAGTTGTGGCGGGAACCTGGGGTATATTCTCGAGTTACGACGGGGATGGCCCTTCCACACACGTGTTTGTTCAGCGAAGGCAGGACTCCTGCCTAGTTGGAGGGACAACTCGGGATTCTCCTCGAGGCTTGGCAGGGCAATTGGGACGCCTCTCCAGCTGACGCGGGAGACCAAGGGTCCCTTTCCACGTGCCACAGGAATCCTGGGACTCCTATCAAGTTTCACCAGGAGTCAGGCATCGTCTCCTTCGGAGGAACTGATCTCCCCATATCTATGAAGTTTTCAAATGATGTGAGGCCTCCGGTCGCGATGAGGTGGGGAACTAGGTCTTTCTCTGTGGTCTCCACAGGGGATTCAGACATCCTTTCGTCTTGGGAGATGCCAGACGAGCCTGCATTCAAGTCACTGCAGGGATATCCGGCCTTATTTCGAGTCAGGGCATCGAGGTGTCCATTCCACTTGAGGCCGCAAACTCAGCATATAGCTAGAGCTGAGAGAAGCCTCCTCTTGAGGTGCTTGTGGTAAGGTGGTATTCCTCTGGAGTCGAAGCCAGGGACTAACCTCTCATGTCGAGTTGATTTTTGGTCCACCGAGCTCTTTTGTGTTCCTACAGTGACCTCAGGATCCCGCTAGCCTTGAAACAGTGTTCTTGGGGTTTCTCTGGAGTGCCATCAAGGAAATCAAGGCTCCTTTCATGTGTGATGTGCAACACGGAATTGCTCTGCACGCAGGGCAGGGAAATCAGGCCTCATCTCTCGGCGAGGGGGAAGTCTCATGGTTTTTCTCGAGTTGCGGCGGGAACCTGGGGTATATTCTCGAGTTACGACGGGGATGGCCCTTCCAGCCACGTGTTTGTTCAGCGACGTCAGGACTCCTGCCTAGTTGTGAGGGACAACTCGGGATTCTCCTCGAGGCTTGGCAGGGCAATTGGGACGCCTCTCCATCTGAGGCGGGAGACCATGGTTCCCTTTCCACGTGCCACAGGAATCCTGGGACTTCTATCAAGTTTCACGAGGAGTCAGGCATCTTCTCCTTTGGAGGCACTGATCTCCGCGTACCTCTGGAGTTTTCAAAGGATGTGAGGCCTCCGGTCGCGATGAGGTGGGGATCTAGGTCTTTCTCTGTTGTCTCCACAGGGGATTCAGACATCCTTTCGTCTTGGGAGATGCAAGACGAGCCTGCATTCAAGTCACTGCAGGGATATCCGGCCTTATTTCGAGTCAGGGCATCACGGTGTCCATTCCACTTGAGGCCGCAAACTCAGGGTCTCTCTCACATACCTAAAGTTGCGAGAAGCCTCCTCTTGAGGTGCTTGTGGTAAGGTGGTATTCCTCTGGAGTCGAAGTTAGGGACTAACCTCTCATCTCGAGTTGATTTTTGGTCCACGGAGCTCTTTCGTGTTGCTACAGTGATCTCAGGATCCCTTTATCCTTGAAACAGTGTTCTTGGGTTTTCTCTGGAGTGCCATCAAGGAAATCAAGGCTCCTTTCATGTGTGATGTGCAACACGGAATTGCTCTGCACGCAGTGCAGCGGAATCGGTCCTGATCTCGCGGCGAGGGGGAAGTCTCATGGTTTTTCTCGAGTTGCGGCGGGAACCTGGGGTATATTCTCAAGTTACGACGGGGATGGCCCTTCCACACACGTGTTTGTTCAGGCACGTCAGAACTTCTGCCTAGTTGCGAGGGACAACTCGGGATTCTCCTCGAGGCTTGGCAGGGCAATTGGGATGACTCTCCAGCTGAGGCGGGAGACCAAGGGTCCCTTTCCACGTGCCACAGGAATCCTGGGACTCCTATCAAGTTTCACGAGGAGTAAGGCATCGTCTCCTTTGGAGGCACTGATCTCTGCGTACCTCTGGAGTTACCAAAGGATGTGAGGCATCCGGTCGCGATGAGGTGGGGAACTAGGTCTTTCTCTGTGGTCTCCACAGGGGATTCAGACATCCTTTCGTCTTGGGAGATGCAAGACGAGCCTGCATTCAAGTCACTGCAGGGATATCCGGCCTTATTTCGACTCATGGCATCGCGGTATCCATTCCACTTGAGGCCGCAAACTCAGGGTCCCTCTCACATACCTAGAGCTGAGAGAAGCCTCCTCTTGAGGTGCTTGTGGTAAGGTGGTATTCCTCTGGAGTCGAAGCCAGGGACTAACCTCTCATCTCGAGTTGATTTTTGGTCCACGGAGCTCTTTTATGTTGCTACAGTGACCTCAGGAAGCCGCTAGCCTTGAAACAGTGTTCTTGGGGTTTCTCTGGAGTGCCATCAAGGAAATCGAGGTTCCTTTCATGTGTGATGTGCAACACAGAATTGCTCTGCACGCAGTGCAGGGGAATCGGGCCTCATCTCGTGGCGAGGGGGAATTCTTATGGTTTTTCTCGAGTTGCGGCGCGAACCTGGGCTATATTCTCGAGTTACGATGGGGATGGCCCTTCCACCCACGTGTTTGTTCACCGACGTCAGGATTCCTGCCTAGTTACGAGGGAAAACTCGGGATTCTCCTCGAGGCTTGGCAGGGCAATTGGGACGCCTCTCCAGCTGAGGCGGGAGACCAAGTGTCCCTTTCCACGTGCCACAGGAATCCTGGGACTCCTATCAAGTTTCACGAGGAGTAAGGCTTCGTCTCCTTTGGAGGCGCGGATCTCTGCGAACCTCTGGAGTTATCAAAGGATGTGAGGCCTCAGGTCACGGTAAGGTGGGGAACTAGGTCTTTCTCTGTGGTCTCCACAGGGGATTCAGACATCCTTTCGTCTTGGGAGATGCAAGACGAGCCTGCATTCAAGTCACTGCAGTTATATCCGGCCTTATTTCGAGTCAGGGCATCGCGGTGTCCATTCCACTTGAGGCCGCAAACTCAGGGTCCCTCTCACATACCTAGAGCTGAGAGAAGCCTCCTCTTGAGGTGCTTGTGGTAAGGTGGTATTCCTCTGGAGTCGAAGCCAGGGACTAACCTCTCATCTCGAGTTGATTTTTGGTCCACGGAGATCTTTCGTGTTGCTACAGTGACCTCAGGAAGCCGCTAGCCTTGAAACAGTGTTCTTGGGGTTTCTCTGGAGTGCCATCAAGGAAATCAAGGCTCCTTTCATGTGTGATGTGCAACACGGAATTGCTCTGCACGCAGTGTAGGGGAATCGGGCCTCATTTTGCTTCGAGGGGGAAGTCTCATGGTTTTTCTCGAGTTGTGGCGGGAACCTGGGCTATATTCTCGAGTTACGATGGGGATGGCTCTTCCACCCACGTGTTTGTTCAGCGACGTCAGAACTCCTGCCTAGTTGCGAGGGAAAACTCGGGATTCTCCTCGAGGCTTGGCAGGGCAATTGGGACGCCTCTCCAGCTGAGGCGGGAGACCAAGGGTCCCTTTCCTCGTGCCACAGGAATCCTGGGACTCCTATCAAGTTTCACGGGGAGTCAGGCATCGTCTCCTTTGGAGGCACTGATCTCCGCGTACCTCTGGAGTTTTCAAAGGATGTGAGGCATCCGGTCGTGATGAGGTGGAGAACTAGGTCTTTCTCTGTGGTCTCCACAGGGGATTCAGACATCCTTTCGTCTTGGGAGATGCAAGACGAGCCTGCATTCAAGTCACTGCAGGGATATCCGGCCTTATTTCGAGTTATGGCATCGCGGTGTCCATTCCACTTGAGGCCGCAAACTCAGGGTCCCTCTCACATACCTAGAGCTGAGAGAAGCCTCCTCTTGAGGTGCTTGTGGTAAGGTGGTATTCCTCTCGAGTCGAAGCCAGGGACTAACCTCTCATCTCGAGTTGATTTTTGGTCCACGGAGCTCTTTCGTGTTGCTACAGTGACCTCAGGAAGCCGCCTCCTTGAAACAGTGTTCTTGGGGTTTCTCTGGAGTGCCATCAAGGAAATCAAGGCTCCTTTCATGTGTGATGTGCAACAGGGAATTGCTCTGCACGCAGTGTAGGGGAATCGGGCCTCATCTCACGGGGACGGGGAAGTCTCATGGTTTTCCTCGAGTTGCGGCGGGAACCTGGGGTATATTCTCGAGTTACGACGGGGATGGCCCTTCCACCCACATGTTTGTTTAGCCACGTCATTACTCCTGAATAGATGCGAGGGACAACTCGGGATTCTCCTCGAGGCTTGGCAGGGCAATTGGGACGCCTCTCCAGCTGAGGCGGAAGACCAAGGGTCCCGTTCCACATGCCACAGGAATCCTGGGACTCCTATCAAGTTTCACGAGGAGTCAGGCGTCGTCTCCTTTGGAGGCACTGTTCTCCGCGTACCTCTGGAGTTTTCAAAGGATGTGAGGCCTCCGGTCGCGATGAAGTGGGGAACTAGGTCTTTCTCTGTGGTCTCCACAGGGGATTCAGACATCCTTTCATCTTGGAAGATTCCAGACGAGCCTGCATTCAAGTCACTGCAGTGATATCCAGCCTTATTTCGAGTCAGGGCATCGCGGTGTCCATTCCACTTGAGGCCGCAAACTCAGGGTCCCTCTCACATATCTAGAGCTGAGAGAAGCCTCCTCTTGAGGTGCTTGTGGTAAGGTGGTATTCCTCTCGAGTCGAAGCCAGGGACTAACCTCTCATCTCGAGTTGATTTTTGGTCCACGGAGCTCTTTTGTGTTGCTACAGTGACCTCAGGATCCCTCTAACCTTGAAACAGTGTTCTTGGGGTTTCTCTGGAGTGCCATCAAGGAAATCAAGGCTCCTTTCATGTGTGATGTGCAACACGGAATTGCTCTGCACGCAGTGTAGGGGAATCGGGCCTCATCTCGCGGCGAGGGTGAAGTCTCATGGTTTTTCTCGAGTTGCGGCGGGAACCTGGGCTATATTCTCGAGTTACGATGGGGAGGGCCCTTCTACACATGTGTTTGTTCAGCGACGTCAGGACTCCTGCCTAGTTGCGAGGGAAAACTCGGGATTCTCCTCGAGGCTTAGCAGGGCAATTGGGATGAATCTCCAGCTGAGGCGGGAGACCAAGGGTCCCTTTCCACGTGCCACAGGAATCCTGGGACTCCTATCAAGTTTCACGAGGAGTCAGGCATCGTCTCCTTTGGAGGCACTGATCTCCACGTACCTCTGGAGTTTTCAAAGGATGTGAGGCATCCGGTCGTGATGAGGTGGAGAACTAGGTCTTTCTCTGTGGTCTCCACAGGGGATTCAGACATCCTTTCGTCTTGGGAGATGCAAGACGAGCCTGCATTCAAGTCACTGCAGGGATATCCGGCCTTATTTCGACTCATGGCATCGCGGTGTCCATTCCACTTGAGGCCGCAAACTCAGGGTCCCTCTCACATACCTAGAGCTGAGAGAAGCCTACTATTTAGGTCCTTGTGGTAAGGTGGTATTCCTCTGGAGTCAAAGCCAGGGACTAACCTCTCATCTCGAGTTGATTTTTAGTCCACGGAGCTCTTTCGTGTTGCTACAGTGACCTCAGGAAGCCTCTAGCCTTGAAACACTGTTCTTGGGGTTTCTCTGGAGTGCCATCAAGGAAATAAAGGCTCCTTTCATGTGTGATGTGCAACACGGAATTGCTCTGCACGCAGTGTAGGGGAATCGGGCCTCATCTCGCGGGGAGGGGGAAGTCTCATGGTTTTTTTCGAGTTGCTGCGGGAACCTGGGGTATATTCTCGAGTTACGAGGGGGATGGCCCTTCCACCCACATGTTTGTTTAGCCACGTCAGGAATCCTGAATAGTTGCGAGGGACAACTCGGGATTCTCCTCGAGGCTTGGCAGGGCAATTGGGACGCCTGTCCAGCTGAGGCGGGAGACCAAGGGTCCCTTTCCACATGCCACAGGAATCCTGGGACTCCTATCAAGTTTCACGAGGAGTCAGGCGTCGTCTCCTTTGGAGGCACTGTTCTCCGCGTACCTCTGGAGTTTTCAAAGGATGTGAGGCCTCCGGTCGTGATGAGGTGGGGAACTAGGTCTTTCTCTGTGGTCTCCACAGGGGATTCAGACATCCTTTCGTCTTGGGAGATGCAAGACGAGCCTGCATTCAAGTCACTGCAGGTATATCCGGCCTTATTTCGAGTCAGGGCATCGCGGTGTCCATTCCACTTGAGGCCGCTAACTCAGGTTCCCTCTCACATACCTAGAGCTGAGAGAAGCCTCCTCTTGAGGTGCTTGTGGTAAGGTGGTATTGCTCTGGAGTCGAATCCAGGGACTAACCCCTCATCTCGAGTTGATTTTTGGTCCACGGAGCTCTTTCGTGTTGCTACAGTGACCTCAGGATCCCTCTAGCCTTGAAACAGTGTTCTTGGGGTTTCTCTAGAGTGCCATCAAGGAAATCAAGGCTCCTTTCATGTGTGATGTGCAATACGGAATTGCTCTGCACGCAGTGCAGGGGAATCGGGCCTCATCTCGTGGCGAGGGGGAAGTCTCATGGTTTTTCTCGAGTTGCGGCGGGAACCTGGGGTATATTCTCGAGTTACGACGGGGATGGCCCTTCCACCCACATGTTTGTTTAGCCACCTCAGGACTCCTGCCTAGTTGCGAGGGACAACTCGGGATTCTCCTCGAGGCTTAGCAGGGCAATTGGGACGCCTCTGCAGCTGAGGCGGGAGACCAAGGGTCCCTTTCCATCTGCCACAGGAATCCTGGGACTCCTATCAAGTTTCACGAGGAGTCAGGCATCGTCTCCTTTGGAGGCACTGATCTCCGCTTACCTCTGGAGTTTTCAAAGGATGTGAGGCCTCCGGTCGCGCTGAGGTCGGGAACTAGATCATTTTCTGAGGTCTCCACAGGGGATTCAGACATCCTTTCGTCTTGGGAGAGGAAAAACGAGCCTGTATTCAAGTCACTGCAGGGATATCTGGCCTTATTTCGAATCAGGGCATCGCGGTGTCCATTCCACTTGAGGCCGCAAACTCAGGGTCCCTCTCACATACCTAGAGCTGAGAGAAGCCTCCTCTTGAGGTGCTTGTGTTAAGGTGGTATTCCTCTGGAGTCGAAGCCAGGGACTAACCTCTTATCTCGAGTTGATTTCTGGGCCACAGAGCTCTTTCGTGTGCCTACAGTGACCTCAGGATCCCTCTAGCCTTGAAACAGTGTTCTTGGGGTTTCTCTGGAGTGCCATCAAGGAAATCAAGGCTCCTTTCATGTCTGATGTGCAACACGGAATTGCTCTGCATGCAGTGCAGCGGAATCGGGCCTGATCTCGCGGCGAGGGGGAAGTCTCATGGTTTTTCTCGAGTTGTGACGGGAACCTGGGGTATATTCTCGAGTTACGACGGGGATGGCCCTTCCACACACGTGTTTGTTCAGCGACGTCAGAACTTCTGCCTAGTTGCGAGGGACAACTCGGGATTCTCCTTGAGGCTTGTCAGGGCAATTGGGACGCCTCTCCAGCTGAGGCGGGAGACCAAGGGTCCCTTTCCATCTGCCACAGGAATCCTGGGACTCCTATCAAGTTTCACGAGGAGTCAGGCATCGTCTCCTTTGGAGGCACTGATCTCCGCGTACCTCTGGAGTTTTCAAAGGATGTGAGGCCTCCGGTCGCGCTGAGGTCGTGAACTAGATCTTTCTCTGAGGTCTCCACAGGGGATTCAGACATCCTTTCGTCTTAGGAGATGCAAGACGAGCCTGTATTCAAGTCACTGCAGGGATATCTGGCCTTATTTCGAATCAGGGCATCGCGGTGTCCATTCCACTTGAGGCCGCAAACTCAGGGTCCCTCTCACATACCTAGAGCTGAGAGAAGCCTCCTCTTGAGGTGCTTGTGTTAAGGTGGTATTCCTCTGGAGTCGAAGCCAGGGACTAACCTCTCATCTCGAGTTGATTTCTGGGCCACGGAGCTCTTTCGTGTGGCTACAGTGACCTCAGGATCCCTCTAGCCTTGAAACAGTGTTTTTGGGGTTTCTCTGGAGTGCCATCAAGGAAATCAAGGCTCCTTTCATGTGTGATGTGCAACACGGAATTGCTCTGCACGCAGGGCAGGGGAATCAGGCCTCATCTCGCGGCGAGGGGGAAGTCTCATGGTTTTTCTCGAGTTGCGGCGGGAGCCTGGGGTATATTCTCGAGTTATGACGGGGATGGCCCTTCCACCCACGTGTTTGTTCAGCGACGTCAGGACTCCTGCCTAGTTGCGAGGGAAAACTCGGGATTCTCCTCGAGGCTTGGCAGGGCAATTGGGACGCCTCTCCAGCTGAGGCGGGAGACCAAGGGTCCCTTTCCACGTGCCACAGGAATCCTGGGACTCCTATCAAGTTTCACGAGGAGTCAGGCATCGTCTCCTTTGGAGGCACTGATCTCACCGTACCTCTGAAGTTTTCAAAGGATGTGAGGCCTCCGGTCGCGATGAGGTGGGGAACTAGGTCTTTCTCTTTGGTCTCCACAGGGGATTCAGACATCCTTTCATATTGGGAGATGCAAGACGAGCCTGCATTCAATTCACTGCAGGGATATCCGGCCTTATTTCACGTCAGGGCATCGCAGTGTTCATTCCAGTTGAGTCCGCAAAATCAGGGTCCCTCTCACATACCTAGAGCTGAGAGAAGCCTCCTCTTGAGGTGCTTGTGGTAAGGTGGTATTCCTCTGGAGTCGAAGCCAGGGACTTACCTCTCATCTCGAGTTGATTTTTGGTCCACGGACCTCTTTCGTGTTGCTACAGTAACCTCAGGATCCCTCTAGCCTTGAAACAGTGTTCTTGGGGTTTCTCTGGAGTGCCATCAAGGAAATCAAGGCTCCTTTCATGTTTGATGTGCAACACGGAATTGCTCTGCATGTAGTGCAGGAGATTCGAGCCTCATCTCGCGGCGAGGGGGAAGTCTCAAGGTTTTTCTCGAGTTGTGGCGGGACCCTGGGGTATATTCTCGAGTTATGACGGGAATGGCCCATCCAGCCACGTGTTTGTTCAGCGACGTCAGGACTCCTGCCTAGTTGCGAGGGACAACTCGGGATTCTCCTCGAGGATTGGCAGGGCATTGGGACGCCTCTCCAGGTGAGGCGGGACACCAAGGGTCCCTTTCCATGTGCCACAGGAATCCTGGGACTCCTATCAAGTTTCACGAGGAGTCAGGCATCGTCTCCTTTCGAGGCACTGATCTCCGCGTACCTGTGAAGTTTTCAAAGGATGTGAGGCCTCCGGTCGCAATGAGGTGGGGAACTAGGTCTTTCTCTGTGGTCTCCACAGGGGATTCAGATATCCTTTCATCTTGGGAGATGCAAGAAGAGCCTGCATTCAATTCACTGCAGGAATATCTGACCTTATTTCGCGTCAGGGCATCGCAGTGTCCATTCCACTTGAGTCCGCAAAATCAGGATCCCTCTCACATAGCTAGAGCTGAGAGAAGCCTACTCTTGAGGTGCTTGTGGTAAGGTAGTATTCCTCTGGAGTCGAAGCCAGGGACTAACCTCTCATTTCAAGTTGATTTTTGGGCCTCGGAGCTCTTTCGTGTGGCTACAGTGACCTCAGGATCCCTCTAGCCTTGAAACAGTGTTCTTGGGGTTTCTCTGGAGTGCTATCAAGGATATCAAGGCTCCTTTCATGTGTGATGTGCAACACTGAATTGCTCTGCACGCAGTGCAGGGGAATCGGGCCACATCTCGCGGCGAGGGGAAACTCTCATGGTTTTTCTCGAGTTGCGGCGGGAACCTGGGGTATATTCTCGAGTTACGACGGGGATGGCCCTTCCAGCCACGTGTTTGTTCAGTGACGTCAGGACTCCTGCCTAGTTGCGAGGGACAACTCGGGATTCTCCTCGAGGCTTGGCAGGGCAATTGGGACGCCTCTCCAGCTGAGGCGGGAGACCAAGTGTCCCTTACCACGTGCCACAGGAATCCTGGGACTCCTATCAAGTTTCACGAGGAGTCAGGCATCGTCTCCTTTGGATTCACTGATCTCCGCGTACCTCTGAAGTTTTCAAAGGATGTGAGGCCTCCGGTCGCGATGAGGTGGGGAACTAGGTCTTTCTCTGTGGTCTCCACAGGGGATTCAGACATCCTTTCGTCTTGGAAGATGCAAGACGAGACTGTATTCAAGTCACTGCAGGGATATCCGGCCTTATTTCGAGTCAGGGCATCGCGGTGTCCATTCCACTTGAGGCCGAAAACTCAGCACATAGCTAGAGCTGAGAGAAGCCTCCTCTTGAGGTGCTTGTGGTAAGGTGGTATTCCTCTGGAGTCGAAGCCAGGGACTAACCTCTCATCTCGAGTTGATTCTTGGTCCACGGAGCTCTTTCCAGTTGCTACAGTTACCTCAGGTTCCCTCTTGCCTTGAAACAGTGTTCTTTGGGTTTCTCTGGAGTGCCATCAAGGAAATTAAGACTCCTTTCATGTGTGATGTGCAACACGGAATTGCTCTGCACGCAGTGCAGGGGAATCGGGCCTCATCTCGGGGCGAGGGGGAAGTCTCATGGTTTTTCTCGAGTTGCGGCGGGAACCTGGGGTATATTCTCGGGTTATGACGGGGATGGCCCTTCCACACACGTGTTTGTTCAGCGAAGGCAGGACTCCTGCCTAGTTGGAGGGACAACTCGGGATTCTCCTCGAGGCTTGGCAGGGCAATTGGGACGCCTCTCCAGCTGAGGCGGGAGACCAAGGGTCCCTTTCCACGTGCCACAGGAATCCTGGGACTCCTATCAAGTTTCACCAGGAGTCAGGCATCGTCTCCTTCGGAGGAACTGATCTCCCCATATCTATGAAGTTTTCAAATGATGTGAGGCCTCCGGTCGTGATGAGGTGGGGAACTAGGTCTTTCTCTGTGGTCTCCACAGGGGATTCAGACATCCTTTCGTCTTGGGAGATGCCAGACGAGCCTGCATTCAAGTCACTGCAGGGATATCCGGCCTTATTTCGAGTCAGGGCATCGAGGTGTCCATTCCACTTGAGGCCGCAAAGTCAGCATATAGCTAGAGCTGAGAGAAGCCTCCTCTTGAGGTGCTTTTGGTAAGGTGGTATTCCTCTGGAGTCGAAGCCAGGGACTAACCTCTCATGTCGAGTTGATTTTTGGTCCACGGAGCTCTTTTGTGTTCCTACAGTGACCTCAGGATCCCGCTAGCCTTGAAACAGTGTTCTTGGGGTTTCTCTGGAGTGCCATCAAGGAAATCAAGGCTCCTTTCATGTGTGATGTGCAACACGGAATTGCTCTGCACGCAGGGCAGGGAAATCAGGCCTCATCTCTCGGCGAGGGGGAAGTCTCATGGTTTTTCTCGAGTTGCAGCGGGAACCTGGGGTATATTCTCGAGTTACGACGGGGATGGCCCTTCCAGCCACGTGTTTGTTCAGCGACGTCAGGACTCCTGCCTAGTTGCGAGGGACAACTCGGGATTCTCCTCGAGGCTTGGTAGGGCAATTGGGACGCCTCTTCATCTGAGGCGGGAGACCATGGTTCCCTTTCCACGTGCCACAGGAATCCTGGGACTTCTATCAAGTTTCACGAGGAGTCAGGCATCTTCTCCTTTGGAGGCACTGATCTCCGCGTACCTCTGGAGTTTTCAAAGGATGTGAGGCCTCCGGTCGCGATGAGGTGGGGATCTAGGTCTTTCTCTGTTGTCTCCACAGGGGATTCAGACATCCTTTCGTCTTGGGAGATGCAAGACGAGCCTGCATTCAAGTCACTGCAGGGATATCCGGCCTTATTTCGAGTCAGGGCATCACGGTGTCCATTCCACTTGAGGCCGCAAACTCAGGGTCTCTCTCACATACCTAAAGTTGCGAGAAGCCTCCTCTTGAGGTGCTTGTGGTAAGGTGGTATTCCTCTGGAGTCGAAGTTAGGGACTAACCTCTCATCTCGAGTTGATTTTTGGTCCACGGAGCTCTTTCGTGTTGCTACAGTGATCTCAGGATCCCTCTATCCTTGAAACAGTGTTCTTGGGTTTTCTCTGGAGTGCCATCAAGGAAATCAAGGCTCCTTTCATGTGTGATGTGCAACACGGAATTGCTCTGCACGCAGTGCAGCGGAATCGGTCCTGATCTCGCGGCGAGGGGGAAGTCTCATGGTTTTTCTCGAGTTGCGGCGGGAACCTGGGGTATATTCTCAAGTTACGACGGGGATGGCCCTTCCACACACGTGTTTGTTCAGGCACGTCAGAACTTTTGCCTAGTTGCGAGGGACAACTCGGGATTCTCCTCGAGGCTTGGCAGGGCAATTGGGATGACTCTCCAGCTGAGGCGGGAGACCAAGGGTCCCTTTCCACGTGCCACAGGAATCCTGGGACTCCTATCAAGTTTCACGAGGAGTCAGGCATCGTCTCCTTTGGAGGCACTGATCTCTGCGTACCTCTGGAGTTACCAAAGGATGTGAGGCATCCGGTCGCGATGAGGTGGGGAACTAGGTCTTTCTCTGTGGTCTCCACAGGGGATTCAGACATCCTTTCATCTTGGGAGATGCAAGACGAGCCTGCATTCAAGTCACTGCAGGGATATCCGGCCTTATTTCGACTCATGGCATCGCGGTATCCATTCCACTTGAGGCCGCAAACTCAGGGTCCCTCTCACATACCTAGAGCTGAGAGAAGCCTCCTCTTGAGGTGCTTGTGGTAAGGTGGTATTCCTCTGGAGTCGAAGCCAGGGACTAACCTCTCATCTCGAGTTGATTTTTGGTCCACGGAGCTCTTTTATGTTGCTACAGTGACCTCAGGAAGCCGCTAGCCTTGAAACAGTGTTCTTGGGGTTTCTCTGGAGTGCCATCAAGGAAATCGAGGTTCCTTTCATGTGTGATGTGCAACACAGAATTGCTCTGCACGCAGTGCAGGGGAATCGGGCCTCATCTCGTGGCGAGGGGGAATTCTTATGGTTTTTCTCGAGTTGCGGCGCGAACCTGGGCTATATTCTCGAGTTACGATGGGGATGGCCCTTCCACCCACGTGTTTGTTCACCGACGTCAGGATTCCTGCCTAGTTACGAGGGAAAACTCGGGATTCTCCTCGAGGCTTGGCAGGGCAATTGGGACGCCTCTCCAGCTGAGGCGGGAGACCAAGTGTCCCTTTCCACGTGCCACAGCAATCCTGGGACTCCTATCAAGTTTCACGAGGAGTAAGGCTTCGTCTCCTTTGGAGGCGCGGATCTCTGCGAACCTCTGGAGTTATCAAATGATGTGAGGCCTCAGGTCACGGTAAGGTGGGGAACTAGGTCTTTCTCTGTGGTCTCCACAGGGGATTCAGACATCCTTTCGTCTTGGGAGATGCAAGACGAGCCTGCATTCTAGTCACTGCAGTTATATCCGGCCTTATTTCGAGTCAGGGCATCGCGGTGTCCATTCCACTTGAGGCCGCAAACTCAGGGTCCCTCTCACATACCTAGAGCTGAGAGAAGCCTCCTCTTGAGGTGCTTGTGGTAAGGTGGTATTCCTCTGGAGTCGAAGCCAGGGACTAACCTCTCATCTCGAGTTGATTTTTGGTCCACGGAGATCTTTCGTGTTGCTACAGTGACCTCAGGAAGCCGCTAGCCTTGAAACAGTGTTCTTGGGGTTTCTCTGGAGTGCCATCAAGGAAATCAAGGCTCCTTTCATGTGTGATGTGCAACACGGAATTGCTCTGCACGCAGTGCAGGGGAATCGGGCCTCATTTTGCTTCGAGGGGGAAGTCTCATGGTTTTTCTCGAGTTGTGGCGGGAACCTGGGCTATATTCTCGAGTTACGATGGGGATGGCTCTTCCACCCACGTGTTTGTTCAGCGACGTCAGGACTCCTGCCTAGTTGCGAGGGAAAACTCGGGATTCTCCTCGAGGCTTGGCAGGGCAATTGGGACGCCTCTCCAGCTGAGGCGGGAGACCAAGGGTCCCTTTCCACGTGCCACAGGAATCCTGGGACTCCTATCAAGTTTCACGAGGAGTCAGGCATCGTCTCCTTTGGAGGCACTGATCTCCGCGTACCTCTGGAGTTTTCAAAGGATGTGAGGCATCCGGTCGTGATGAGGTGGAGAACTAGGTCTTTCTCTGTGGTCTCCACAGGGGATTCAGACATCCTTTCGTCTTGGGAGATGCAAGACGAGCCTGCATTCAAGTCACTGCAGGGATATCCGGCCTTATTTCGAGTTATGGCATCGCGGTGTCCATTCCACTTGAGGCCGCAAACTCAGGGTCCCTCTCACATACCTAGAGCTGAGAGAAGCCTCCTCTTGAGGTGCTTGTGGTAAGGTGGTATTCCTCTCGAGTCGAAGCCAGGGACTAACCTCTCATCTCGAGTTGATTTTTGGTCCACGGAGCTCTTTCGTGTTGCTACAGTGACCTCAGGAAGCCGCCTCCTTGAAACAGTGTTCTTGGGGTTTCTCTGGAGTGCCATCAAGGAAATCAAGGCTCCTTTCATGTGTGATGTGCAACAGGGAATTGCTCTGCACGCAGTGTAGGGGAATCGGGCCTCATCTCACGGGGACGGGGAAGTCTCATGGTTTTCCTCGAGTTGCGGCGGGAACCTGGGGTATATTCTCGAGTTAAGACGGGGATGGCCCTTCCACCCACATGTTTGTTTAGCCACGTCATTACTCCTGAATAGGTGCGAGGGACAACTCGGGATTCTCCTCGAGGCTTGGCAGGGCAATTGGGACGCCTCTCCAGCTGAGGCGGAAGACCAAGGGTCCCGTTCCACATGCCACAGGAATCCTGGGACTCCTATCAAGTTTCACGAGGAGTCAGGCGTCGTCTCCTTTGGAGGCACTGTTCTCCGCGTACCTCTGGAGTTTTCAAAGGATGTGAGGCCTCCGGTCGTGATGAGGTGGGGAACTAGGTCTTTCTCTGTGGCCTCCACAGGGGATTCAGACATCCTTTCGTCTTGGGAGATGCAAGACGAGCCTGCATTCAAGTCACTGCAGGGATATCCGGCCTTATTTCGAGTCAGGGCATCGCGGTGTCCATTCCACTTGAGGCCGCAAACTCAGGGTTCCTCTCACATACCTAGACCTGAGAGAAGCCTCCTCTTGAGGTGCTTGTGGTAAGGTGGTATTGCTCTGGAGTCGAAGCCAGGGACTAACCCCTCATCTCGAGTTGATTTTTGGTCCACGGAGCTCTTTCGTGTTGCTACAGTGACCTCAGAATCCCTCGAGCCTTGAAACAGTGTTCTTGGGGTTTCTCTAGAGTGCCATCTAGGATATCAAGGCTCCTTTCATGTGTGATGTGCAACACGGAATTGCTCTGCACGCAGTGAAGGGGAATCGGGTCTCATTTTGCTTCGAGGGGGAAGTTTCATTGTTTTTCTCGAGTTGCGGCGGGAACCTGGGGTATATTCTCGAGTTACGACGGGGATGGCTCTTCCACCCACATGTTTGTTTAGCCACCTCAGGACTCCTGCCTAGTTGCGAGGGACAACACGGGATTCTCCTCGAGGCTTGGCAGGGCAATTGGGACGCCTCTCTAGCTGAGGCGGGAGACCAAGGGTCCCTTTCCACGTGCCACAAAAATCCTGGGACTCCTATCAAGTTTCACGAGGATTCAGGCTTCGTCTCCTTTGGAGGCGCGGATCTCTGCGTACCTCTGGACTTATCAAAGGATGTGAGGCCTCCGGTCGCGATGAAGTGGGGAACTAGGTCTTTCTCTGTGGTCTCCACAGGGGATTCAGACATCCTTTCATCTTGGAAGATTCCAGACGAGCCTGCATTCAAGTCACTGCAGTGATATCCAGCCTTATTTCGAGTCAGGGCATCGCGGTGTCCATTCCACTTGAGGCCGCAAACTCAGGGTCCCTCTCACATATCTAGAGCTGAGAGAAGCCTCCTCTTGAGGTGCTTGTGGTAAGGTGGTGTTCCTCTGGAGTCGAAGCCAGGGACTAACCTCTCATCTCGAGTTGATTTTTGGTCCACGGAGCTCTTTTGTGTTGCTACAATGACCTCAGGATCCCTCTAGCCTTGAAACAGTGTTCTTGGGGTTTCTCTGGAGTGCCATCAAGGAAATCAAGGCTCCTTTCATGTGTGATGTGCAACACGGAATTGCTCTGCACGCAGTGTAGGGGAATCGGGCCTCATCTCGCGGCGAGGGTGAAGTCTCATGGTTTTTCTCGAGTTGCGGCGGGAACCTGGGCTATATTCTCGAGTTACGATGGGGAGGGCCCTTCTACACATGTGTTTGTTCAGCGACGTCAGGACTCCTGCCTAGTTGCGAGGGAAAACTCGGGATTCTCCTCGAGGCTTAGCAGGGCAATTGGGATGACTCTCCAGCTGAGGCGGGAGACCAAGGCTCCCTTTCCACGTGCCACAGGAATCCTGGGACTCCTATCAAGTTTCACGAGGAGTCAGGCATCGTCTCCTTTGGAGGCACTGATCTCCGCGTACCTCTGGAGTTTTCAAAGGATGTGAGGCATCCGGTCGTGATGAGGTGGAGAACTAGGTCTTTCTCTGTGGTCTCCACAGGGGATTCAGACATCCTTTCGTCTTGGGAGATGCAAGACGAGCCTGCATTCAAGTCACTGCAGGGATATTCGGCCTTATTTCGACTCATGGCATCGCGGTGTCCATTCCACTTGAGGCCGCAAACTCAGGGTCCCTCTCACATACCTAGAGCTGAGAGAAGCCTCCTCTTGAGGTGCTTGTGGTAAGGTGGTATTCCTCTGGAGTCGAATCCAGGGACTAACCTCTCATCTCGAGTTGATTTTTGGTCCACGGAGCTCTTTCGTGTTGCTACAGTGACCTCAGGATCCCTCTAGCCTTGAAACAGTGTTCTTGGGGTTTCTCTAGAGTGCCATCAAGGAAATCAAGGCTCCTTTCATGTGTGATGTGCAACACGGAATTGCTCTGCACGCAGTGGAGGGGAATCGGGCCTCATCTCGCGGGGAGGGGGAAGTCTCATGGTTTTTGTCGAGTTGCGGCGGGAACCTGGGGTATATTCTCGAGTTACGACGGGGATAGCCCTTCCACCCACATGTTTGTTTAGCCACGTCATTACTCCTGAATAGGTGCGAGGGACAACTCGGGATTCTCCTCGAGGCTTGGCAGGGCAATTGGGACGCCTCTCCAGCTGAGGCGGAAGACCAAGGGTCCCGTTCCACATGCCACAGGAATCCTGGGACTCCTATCAAGTTTCACGAGGAGTCAGGCGTCGTCTCCTTTGGAGGCACTGTTCTCCGCGTACCTCTGGAGTTTTCAAAGGATGTGAGGCCTCCGGTCGTGATGAGGTGGGGAACTAGGTCTTTCTCTGTGGCCTCCACAGGGGATTCAGACATCCTTTCGTCTTGGGAGATGCAAGACGAGCCTGCATTCAAGTCACTGCAGGGATATCCGGCCTTATTTCGAGTCAGGGCATCGCGGTGTCCATTCCACTTGAGGCCGCAAACTCAGGGTTCCTCTCACATACCTAGACCTGAGAGAAGCCTCCTCTTGAGGTGCTTGTGGTAAGGTGGTATTGCTCTGGAGTCGAAGCCAGGGACTAACCCCTCATCTCGAGTTGATTTTTGGTCCACGGAGCTCTTTCGTGTTGCTACAGTGACCTCAGAATCCCTCGAGCCTTGAAACAGTGTTCTTGGGGTTTCTCTAGAGTGCCATCTAGGATATCAAGGCTCCTTTCATGTGTGATGTGCAACACGGAATTGCTCTGCACGCAGTGAAGGGGAATCGGGTCTCATTTTGCTTCGAGGGGGAAGTTTCATTGTTTTTCTCGAGTTGCGGCGGGAACCTGGGGTATATTCTCGAGTTACGACGGGGATGGCTCTTCCACCCACATGTTTGTTTAGCCACCTCAGGACTCCTGCCTAGTTGCGAGGGACAACACGGGATTCTCCTCGAGGCTTGGCAGGGCAATTGGGACGCCTCTCTAGCTGAGGCGGGAGACCAAGGGTCCCTTTCCACGTGCCACAAAAATCCTGGGACTCCTATCAAGTTTCACGAGGATTCAGGCTTCGTCTCCTTTGGAGGCGCGGATCTCTGCGTACCTCTGGACTTATCAAAGGATGTGAGGCCTCCGGTCGCGATGAAGTGGGGAACTAGGTCTTTCTCTGTGGTCTCCACAGGGGATTCAGACATCCTTTCATCTTGGAAGATTCCAGACGAGCCTGCATTCAAGTCACTGCAGTGATATCCAGCCTTATTTCGAGTCAGGGCATCGCGGTGTCCATTCCACTTGAGGCCGCAAACTCAGGGTCCCTCTCACATATCTAGAGCTGAGAGAAGCCTCCTCTTGAGGTGCTTGTGGTAAGGTGGTGTTCCTCTGGAGTCGAAGCCAGGGACTAACCTCTCATCTCGAGTTGATTTTTGGTCCACGGAGCTCTTTTGTGTTGCTACAATGACCTCAGGATCCCTCTAGCCTTGAAACAGTGTTCTTGGGGTTTCTCTGGAGTGCCATCAAGGAAATCAAGGCTCCTTTCATGTGTGATGTGCAACACGGAATTGCTCTGCACGCAGTGTAGGGGAATCGGGCCTCATCTCGCGGCGAGGGTGAAGTCTCATGGTTTTTCTCGAGTTGCGGCGGGAACCTGGGCTATATTCTCGAGTTACGATGGGGAGGGCCCTTCTACACATGTGTTTGTTCAGCGACGTCAGGACTCCTGCCTAGTTGCGAGGGAAAACTCGGGATTCTCCTCGAGGCTTAGCAGGGCAATTGGGATGACTCTCCAGCTGAGGCGGGAGACCAAGGCTCCCTTTCCACGTGCCACAGGAATCCTGGGACTCCTATCAAGTTTCACGAGGAGTCAGGCATCGTCTCCTTTGGAGGCACTGATCTCCGCGTACCTCTGGAGTTTTCAAAGGATGTGAGGCATCCGGTCGTGATGAGGTGGAGAACTAGGTCTTTCTCTGTGGTCTCCACAGGGGATTCAGACATCCTTTCGTCTTGGGAGATGCAAGACGAGCCTGCATTCAAGTCACTGCAGGGATATTCGGCCTTATTTCGACTCATGGCATCGCGGTGTCCATTCCACTTGAGGCCGCAAACTCAGGGTCCCTCTCACATACCTAGAGCTGAGAGAAGCCTCCTCTTGAGGTGCTTGTGGTAAGGTGGTATTCCTCTGGAGTCGAATCCAGGGACTAACCTCTCATCTCGAGTTGATTTTTGGTCCACGGAGCTCTTTCGTGTTGCTACAGTGACCTCAGGATCCCTCTAGCCTTGAAACAGTGTTCTTGGGGTTTCTCTAGAGTGCCATCAAGGAAATCAAGGCTCCTTTCATGTGTGATGTGCAACACGGAATTGCTCTGCACGCAGTGGAGGGGAATCGGGCCTCATCTCGCGGGGAGGGGGAAGTCTCATGGTTTTTGTCGAGTTGCGGCGGGAACCTGGGGTATATTCTCGAGTTACGACGGGGATAGCCCTTCCACCCACATGTTTGTTGAGCCACGTCAGGACTCCTGCCTAGTTGCGAGGGACAACTCGGGATTCTCCTCGAGGCTTGGTAGGGCAATTGGGACGCCTCTCCAGCTGAGGCGGGAGACCAAGGGTCCCTTTCCACATGCCACAGGAATCCTGGGACTCCTATCAAGTTTCACGAGGAGTCAGGCGTCGTCTCCTTTGGAGGCACTGTTCTCCGCGTACCTCTGGAATTTTCAAAGGATGTGAGGCCTCCGGTCGTGATGAGGTGGGGAACTAGGTCTTTCTCTGTGGTCTCCACAGGGGATTCAGACATCCTTTCGTCTTGGGAGATGCAAGACGAGCCTGCATTCAAGTCACTGCAGGGATATCCGGCCTTATTTCGAGTCAGGGCATCGCGGTGTCCATTCCACTTGAGGCCGCTAACTCAGGTTCCCTCTCACATACCTAGAGCTGAGAGAAGCCTCCTCTTGAGGTGCTTGTGGTAAGGTGGTATTGCTCTGGAGTCGAATCCAGGGACTAACCCCTCATCTCGAGTTGATTTTTGGTCCACGGAGCTCTTTCGTGTTGCTAAAGTGACCTCAGGATCCCTCTAGCCTTGAAACAGTGTTCTTGGGGTTTCTCTAGAGTGCCATCAAGGAAATCAAGGCTCCTTTCATGTGTGATGTGCAACACGGAATTGCTCTGCACGCAGTGCAGGGGAATCGGGCCTTATCTCGTGGCGAGGGGGAAGTCTCATGGTTTTTCTCGAGTTGCGGCGGGAACCTGGGGTATATTCTCGAGTTACGACGGGGATGGCCCTTCCACCCACATGTTTGTTTAGCCACCTCAGGACTCCTGCCTAGTTGCGAGGGACAACTCGGGATTCTCCTCGAGGCTTAGCAGGGCAATTGGGACGCCTCTGCAGCTGAGGCGGGAGACCAAGGGTCCCTTTCCATCTGCCACAGGAATCCTGGGACTCCTATCAAGTTTCACGAGGAGTCAGGCATCGTCTCCTTTGGAGGCACTGATCTCCGCGTACCTCTGGAGTTTTCAAAGGATGTGAGGCCTCCGGTCGCGCTGAGGTCGGGAACTAGATCATTTTCTGAGGTCTCCACAGGGGATTCAGACATCCTTTCGTCTTGGGAGAGGAAAGACGAGCCTGTATTCAAGTCACTGCAGGGATATCTGGCCTTATTTCGAATCAGGGCATCGCGGTGTCCATTCCACTTGAGGCCGCAAACTCAGGGTCCCTCTCACATACCTAGAGCTGAGAGAAGCCTCCTCTTGAGGTGCTTGTGTTAAGGTGGTATTCCTCTGGAGTCGAAGCCAGGGACTAACCTCTTATCTCGAGTTGATTTCTGGGCCACGGAGCTCTTTCGTGTGCCTACAGTGACCTCAGGATCCCTCTAGCCTTGAAACAGTGTTCTTGGGGTTTCTCTGGAGTGCCATCAAGGAAATCAAGGCTCCTTTCATGTCTGATGTGCAACACGGAATTGCTCTGCATGCAGTGCAGCGGAATCGGGCCTGATCTCGCGGCGAGGGGGAAGTTTCATGGTTTTTCTCGAGTTGTGACGGGAACCTGGGGTATATTCTCGAGTTACGACGGGGATGGCTCTTCCACACACGTGTTTATTCAGCGACGTCAGAACTTCTGCCTAGTTGCGAGGGACAACTCGGGATTCTCCTTGAGGCTTGTCAGGGCAATTGTTACGCCTCTCCAGCTGAGGCGGCAGACCAAGGGTCCCTTTCCATCTGCCACAGGAATCCTGGGACTCCTATCAAGTTTCACGAGGAGTCAGGCATCGTCTCCTTTGGAGGCACTGATCTCCGCGTACCTCTGGAGTTTTCAAAGGATGTGAGGCCTCCGGTCGCGCTGAGGTCGTGAACTAGATCTTTCTCTGAGGTCTCCACAGGGGATTCAGACATCCTTTCATATTGGGAGATGCAAGACGAGCCTGTATTCAAGTCACTGCAGGGATATCTGGCCTTATTTCGAATCAGGGCATCGCGGTGTCCATTCCACTGGAGGCCGCAAACTCAGGGTCCCTCTGACATACCTAGAGCTGAGAGAAGCCTCCTCTTGAGGTGCTTGTGGTAAGGTGGTATTCCTCTGGAGTCGAAGCCAGGGACTAACCTCTCATCTCGAGTTGATTTTTGGTCCACGGAGATCTTTCGTGTTGCTACAGTGACCTCAGGAAGCCGCTAGCCTTGAAACAGTGTTCTTGGGGTTTCTCTGGAGTGCCATCAAGGAAATCAAGGCTCCTTTCATGTGTGATGTGCAACACGGAATTGCTCTGCACGCAGTGCAGGGGAATCGGGCCTCATTTTGCTTCGAGGGGGAAGTCTCATGGTTTTTCTCGAGTTGTGGCGGGAACCTGGGCTATATTCTCGAGTTACGATGGGGATGGCTCTTCCACCCACGTGTTTGTTCAGCGACGTCAGGACTCCTGCCTAGTTGCGAGGGAAAACTCGGGATTCTCCTCGAGGCTTGGCAGGGCAATTGGGACGCCTCTCCAGCTGAGGCGGGAGACCAAGGGTCCCTTTCCACGTGCCACAGGAATCCTGGGACTCCTATCAAGTTTCACGAGGAGTCAGGCATCGTCTCCTTTGGAGGCACTGATCTCCGCGTACCTCTGGAGTTTTCAAAGGATGTGAGGCATCCGGTCGTGATGAGGTGGAGAACTAGGTCTTTCTCTGTGGTCTCCACAGGGGATTCAGACATCCTTTCGTCTTGGGAGATGCAAGACGAGCCTGCATTCAAGTCACTGCAGGGATATCCGGCCTTATTTCGAGTTATGGCATCGCGGTGTCCATTCCACTTGAGGCCGCAAACTCAGGGTCCCTCTCACATACCTAGAGCTGAGAGAAGCCTCCTCTTGAGGTGCTTGTGGTAAGGTGGTCTTCCTCTCGAGTCGAAGCCAGGGACTAACCTCTCATCTCGAGTTGATTTTTGGTCCACGGAGCTCTTTCGTGTTGCTACAGTGACCTCAGGAAGCCGCCTCCTTGAAACAGTGTTCTTGGGGTTTCTCTGGAGTGCCATCAAGGAAATCAAGGCTCCTTTCATGTGTGATGTGCAACAGGGAATTGCTCTGCACGCAGTGTAGGGGAATCGGGCCTCATCTCACGGGGACGGGGAAGTCTCATGGTTTTCCTCGAGTTGCGGCGGGAACCTGGGGTATATTCTCGAGTTAAGACGGGGATGGCCCTTCCACCCACATGTTTGTTTAGCCACGTCATTACTCCTGAATAGGTGCGAGGGACAACTCGGGATTCTCCTCGAGGCTTGGCAGGGCAATTGGGACGCCTCTCCAGCTGAGGCGGAAGACCAAGGGTCCCGTTCCACATGCCACAGGAATCCTGGGACTCCTATCAAGTTTCACGAGGAGTCAGGCGTCGTCTCCTTTGGAGGCACTGTTCTCCGCGTACCTCTGGAGTTTTCAAAGGATGTGAGGCCTCCGGTCGTGATGAGGTGGGGAACTAGGTCTTTCTCTGTGGCCTCCACAGGGGATTCAGACATCCTTTCGTCTTGGGAGATGCAAGACGAGCCTGCATTCAAGTCACTGCAGGGATATCCGGCCTTATTTCGAGTCAGGGCATCGCGGTGTCCATTCCACTTGAGGCCGCAAACTCAGGGTTCCTCTCACATACCTAGAGCTGAGAGAAGCCTCCTCTTGAGGTGCTTGTGGTAAGGTGGTATTGCTCTGGAGTCGAAGCCAGGGACTAACCCCTCATCTCGAGTTGATTTTTGGTCCACGGAGCTCTTTCGTGTTGCTACAGTGACCTCAGAATCCCTCGAGCCTTGAAACAGTGTTCTTGGGGTTTCTCTAGAGTGCCATCTAGGATATCAAGGCTCCTTTCATGTGTGATGTGCAACACGGAATTGCTCTGCACGCAGTGAAGGGGAATCGGGTCTCATTTTGCTTCGAGGGGGAAGTTTCATTGTTTTTCTTGAGTTGCGGCGGGAACCTGGGGTATATTCTCGAGTTACGACGGGGATGGCTCTTCCACCCACATGTTTGTTTAGCCACCTCAGGACTCCTGCCTAGTTGCGAGGGACAACACGGGATTCTCCTCGAGGCTTGGCAGGGCAATTGGGACGCCTCTCTAGCTGAGGCGGGAGACCAAGGGTCCCTTTCCACGTGCCACAAAAATCCTGGGACTCCTATCAAGTTTCACGAGGATTCAGGCTTCGTCTCCTTTGGAGGCGCGGATCTCTGCGTACCTCTGGACTTATCAAAGGATGTGAGGCCTCCGGTCGCGATGAAGTGGGGAACTAGGTCTTTCTCTGTGGTCTCCACAGGGGATTCAGACATCCTTTCATCTTGGAAGATTCCAGACGAGCCTGCATTCAAGTCACTGCAGTGATATCCAGCCTTATTTCGAGTCAGGGCATCGCGGTGTCCATTCCACTTGAGGCCGCAAACTCAGGGTCCCTCTCACATATCTAGAGCTGAGAGAAGCCTCCTCTTGAGGTGCTTGTGGTAAGGTGGTGTTCCTCTGGAGTCGAAGCCAGGGACTAACCTCTCATCTCGAGTTGATTTTCGGTCCACGGAGCTCTTTTGTGTTGCTACAGTGACCTCAGGATCCCTCTAGCCTTGAAACAGTGTTCTTGGGGTTTCTCTGGAGTGCCATCAAGGAAATCAAGGCTCCTTTCATGTGTGATGTGCAACACGGAATTGCTCTGCACGCAGTGTAGGGGAATCGGGCCTCATCTCGCGGCGAGGGTGAAGTCTCATGGTTTTTCTCGAGTTGCGGCGGGAACCTGGGCTATATTCTCGAGTTACGATGGGGAGGGCCCTTCTACACATGTGTTTGTTCAGCGACGTCAGGACTCCTGCCTAGTTGCGAGGGAAAACTCGGGATTCTCCTCGAGGCTTAGCAGGGCAATTGGGATGACTCTCCAGCTGAGGCGGGAGACCAAGGCTCCCTTTCCACGTGCCACAGGAATCCTGGGACTCCTATCAAGTTTCACGAGGAGTCAGGCATCGTCTCCTTTGGAGGCACTGATCTCCGCGTACCTCTGGAGTTTTCAAAGGATGTGAGGCATCCGGTCGTGATGAGGTGGAGAACTAGGTCTTTCTCTGTGGTCTCCACAGGGGATTCAGACATCCTTTCGTCTTGGGAGATGCAAGACGAGCCTGCATTCAAGTCACTGCAGGGATATTCGGCCTTATTTCGACTCATGGCATCGCGGTGTCCATTCCACTTGAGGCCGCAAACTCAGGGTCCCTCTCACATACCTAGAGCTGAGAGAAGCCTCCTCTTGAGGTGCTTGTGGTAAGGTGGTATTCCTCTGGAGTCGAATCCAGGGACTAACCTCTCATCTCGAGTTGATTTTTGGTCCACGGAGCTCTTTCGTGTTGCTACAGTGACCTCAGGATCCCTCTAGCCTTGAAACAGTGTTCTTGGGGTTTCTCTAGAGTGCCATCAAGGAAATCAAGGCTCCTTTCATGTGTGATGTGCAACACGGAATTGCTCTGCACGCAGTGGAGGGGAATCGGGCCTCATCTCGCGGGGAGGGGGAAGTCTCATGGTTTTTGTCGAGTTGCGGCGGGAACCTGGGGTATATTCTCGAGTTACGACGGGGATGGCCCTTCCACCCACATGTTTGTTGAGCCACGTCAGGACTCCTGCCTAGTTGCGAGGGACAACTCGGGATTCTCCTCGAGGCTTGGTAGGGCAATTGGGACGCCTCTCCAGCTGAGGCGGGAGACCAAGGGTCCCTTTCCACATGCCACAGGAATCCTGGGACTCCTATCAAGTTTCACGAGGAGTCAGGCGTCGTCTCCTTTGGAGGCACTGTTCTCCGCGTACCTCTGGAATTTTCAAAGGATGTGAGGCCTCCGGTCGTGATGAGGTGGGGAACTAGGTCTTTCTCTGTGGTCTCCACAGGGGATTCAGACATCCTTTCTTCTTGGGAGATGCAAGACGAGCCTGCATTCAAGTCACTGCAGGGATATCCGGCCTTATTTCGAGTCAGGGCATCGCGGTGTCCATTCCACTTGAGGCCGCTAACTCAGGTTCCCTCTCACATACCTAGAGCTGAGAGAAGCCTCCTCTTGAGGTGCTTGTGGTAAGGTGGTATTGCTCTGGAGTCGAATCCAGGGACTAACCCCTCATCTCGAGTTGATTTTTGGTCCACGGAGCTCTTTCGTGTTGCTAAAGTGACCTCAGGATCCCTCTAGCCTTGAAACAGTGTTCTTGGGGTTTCTCTAGAGTGCCATCAAGGAAATCAAGGCTCCTTTCATGTGTGATGTGCAACACGGAATTGCTCTGCACGCAGTGCAGGGGAATCGGGCCTTATCTCGTGGCGAGGGGGAAGTCTCATGGTTTTTCTCGAGTTGCGGCGGGAACCTGGGGTATATTCTCGAGTTACGACGGGGATGGCCCTTCCACCCACATGTTTGTTTAGCCACCTCAGGACTCCTGCCTAGTTGCGAGGGACAACTCGGGATTCTCCTCGAGGCTTAGCAGGGCAATTGGGACGCCTCTGCAGCTGAGGCGGGAGACCAAGGGTCCCTTTCCATCTGCCACAGGAATCCTGGGACTCCTATCAAGTTTCACGAGGAGTCAGGCATCGTCTCCTTTGGAGGCACTGATCTCCGCGTACCTCTGGAGTTTTCAAAGGATGTGAGGCCTCCGGTCGCGCTGAGGTCGGGAACTAGATCATTTTCTGAGGTCTCCACAGGGGATTCAGACATCCTTTCGTCTTGGGAGAGGAAAGACGAGCCTGTATTCAAGTCACTGCAGGGATATCTGGCCTTATTTCGAATCAGGGCATCGCGGTGTCCATTCCACTTGAGGCCGCAAACTCAGGGTCCCTCTCACATACCTAGAGCTGAGAGAAGCCTCCTCTTGAGGTGCTTGTGTTAAGGTGGTATTCCTCTGGAGTCGAAGCCAGGGACTAACCTCTTATCTCGAGTTGATTTCTGGGCCACGGAGCTCTTTCGTGTGCCTACAGTGACCTCAGGATCCCTCTAGCCTTGAAACAGTGTTCTTGGGGTTTCTCTGGAGTGCCATCAAGGAAATCAAGGCTCCTTTCATGTCTGATGTGCAACACGGAATTGCTCTGCATGCAGTGCAGCGGAATCGGGCCTGATCTCGCGGCGAGGGGGAAGTCTCATGGTTTTTCTCGAGTTGTGACGGGAACCTGGGGTATATTCTCGAGTTACGACGGGGATGGCCCTTCCACACACGTGTTTATTCAGCGACGTCAGAACTTCTGCCTAGTTGCGAGGGACAACTCGGGATTCTCCTTGAGGCTTGTCAGGGCAATTGGGACGCCTCTCCAGCTGAGGCGGGAGACCAAGGGTCCCTTTCCATCTGCCACAGGAATCCTGGGACTCCTATCAAGTTTCACGAGGAGTCAGGCATCGTCTCCTTTGGAGGCACTGATCTCCGCGTACCTCTGGAGTTTTCAAAGGATGTGAGGCCTCCGGTCGCGCTGAGGTCGTGAACTAGATCTTTCTCTGAGGTCTCCACAGGGGATTCAGACATCCTTTCATATTGGGAGATGCAAGACGAGCCTGTATTCAAGTCACTGCAGGGATATCTGGCCTTATTTCGAATCAGGGCATCGCGGTGTCCATTCCACTGGAGGCCGCAAACTCAGGGTCCCTCTGACATACCTAGAGCTGAGAGAAGCCTCCTCTTGAGGTGCTTGTGGTAAGGTGGTATTCCTCTGGAGTCGAAGCCAGGGACTAACCTCTCATCTCGAGTTGATTTTTGGTCCACGGACCTCTTTCGTGTTGCTACAGTAACCTCAGGATCCCTCTAGCCTTGAAACAGTGTTCTTGGGGTTTCTCTGGAGTGCCATCAAGGAAATCAAGGCTCCTTTCATGTTTGATGTGCAACACGGAATTGCTCTGCATGTAGTGCAGGAGATTCGAGCCTCATCTGGCGGCGAGGGGGAAGTCTCAAGGTTTTTCTCGAGTTGTGGCGGGACCCTGGGGTATATTCTCGAGTTATGACGGGAATGGCCCATCCAGCCACGTGTTTGTTCAGCGACGTCAGGACTCCTGCCTAGTTGCGAGGGACAACTCGGGATTCTCCTCGAGGATTGGCAGGGCATTGGGACGCCTCTCCAGGTGAGGCGGGACACCAAGGGTCCCTTTCCACGTGCCACAGGAATCCTGGGACTCCTATCAAGTTTCACGAGGAGTCAGGCATCGTCTCCTTTCGAGGCACTGATCTCCGCGTACCTCTGAAATTTTCAAAGGATGTGAGGCCTCCGGTCGCAATGAGGTGGGGAACTAGGTCTTTCTCTGTGGTCTCCACAGGGGATTCAGATATCCTTTCATCTTGGGAGATGCAAGAAGAGCCTGCATTCAATTCACTGCAGGAATATCTGACCTTATTTCACGTCAGGGCATCGCAGTGTCCATTCCACTTGAGTCCGCAAAATCAGGATCCCTCTCACATAGCTAGAGCTGAGAGAAGCCTACTCTTGAGGTGCTTGTGGTAAGGTAGTATTCCTCTGGAGTCGAAGCCAGGGACTAACCTCTCATTTCAAGTTGATTTTTGGGCCTCGGAGCTCTTTCGTGTGGCTACAGTGACCTCAGGATCCCTCTAGCCTTGAAACAGTGTTCTTGGGGTTTCTCTGGAGTGCTATCAAGGATATCAAGGCTCCTTTCATGTGTGATGTGCAACACTGAATTGCTCTGCACGCAGTGCAGGGGAATCGGGCCACATCTCGCGGCGAGGGGAAACTCTCATGGTTTTTCTCGAGTTGCGGCGGGAACCTGGGGTATATTCTCGAGTTACGACGGGGATGGCCCTTCCAGCCACGTGTTTGTTCAGTGACGTCAGGACTCCTGCCTAGTTGCGAGGGACAACTCGGGATTCTCCTCGAGGCTTGGCAGGGCAATTGGGACGCCTCTCCAGCTGAGGCGGGAGACCAAGTGTCCCTTACCACGTGCCACAGGAATCCTGGGACTCCTATCAAGTTTCACGAGGAGTCAGGCATCGTCTCCTTTGGAGGCACTGATCTCCGCGTACCTCTGAAGTTTTCAAAGGATGTGAGGCCTCCGGTCGCGATGAGGTGGGAAACTAGGTCTTTCTCTGTGGTCTCCACAGGGGATTCAGACATCCTTTCGTCTTGGAAGATGCAAGACGAGACTGTATTCAAGTCACTGCAGGGATATCCGGCCTTATTTCGAGTCAGGGCATCGCGGTGTCCAGTCCACTTGAGGCCGCAAACTCAGCACATAGCTAGAGCTGAGAGAAGCCTCCTCTTGAGGTGCTTGTGGTAAGGTGGTATTCCTCTGGAGTCGAAGCCAGGGACTAACCTCTCATCTCGAGTTGATTCTTGGTCCACGGAGCTCTTTCCAGTTGCTACAGTTACCTCAGGTTCCCTCTAGCCTTGAAACAGTGTTCTTTGGGTTTCTCTGGAGTGCCATCAAGGAAATTAAGACTCCTTTCATGTGTGATGTGCAACACGGAATTGCTCTGCACGCAGTGCAGGGGAATCGGGCCTCATCTCGGGGCGAGGGGGAAGTCTCATGGTTTTTCTCGAGTTGCGGCGGGAACCTGGGGTATATTCTCGGGTTATGACGGGGATGGCCCTTCAAGCCACGTGTTTGTTCAGCGACGTCAGGCCCTGCCTATTTGCGAGGGACAACTCGGGATTCTCCTCGAGGCTTGGCAGGGCAATTGGGACGCCTCTCCAGCTGAGGCGGGAGACCAAGGGTCCCTTTCCACGTGCCACAGTAATCCTGGGACTCCTATCAAGTTTCACGAGGAGTCAGGCATCGTCTCCTTTGGAGGCACTTATCTCCGCGTACCTCTGAAGTTTTCAAAGAATGTGAGGCCTCCGGTCGCCATGAGGTGGGGAACTAGGTCTTTCTCTGTGGTCTCCACAGGGGATTCAGACATCCTTTCATCTTGGGAGATGAAAGACGAGCCTGCATTCAAGTCACTGCAGGGATATCCGGCCTTATTTCGCGTCAGGGCATCGCAGTGTCCATTCCACTTGAGGCCGCAAACTCAGTGTCCCTCTCACATACCTAAAGCTGCGAGAAGCCTCCTCTTGAGGTGCTTGTGTTAAGGTGGTATTCCTCTGGAGTCGAAGTTAGGGACTAACCTCTCATCTCGAGTTGATTTTTGGTCCATGGAGCTCTTTCGTGTTGATACAGTGACCTCAGGATCCCTCTAGCCTGGAAACAGTGTTCTTGGGGTTTCTCTGGAATGCAATCAAGGAAATCAAGGCTCCTTTCATGTCTGATGTGCAACACGGAATTGCTCTGCATGCAGTGCAGGGGAATCGGGCCTCATCTCGCGGCTAGGGGGAAGTCTCATGGTTTTTCTCGAGTTGCTGCGGGAACCTGGGGTGTATTCTCGAGTTACGACGTGGATGGCCCTTCTACACACGTGTTTGTTCAGCGATGGCAGGACTCCTGCCTAGTTGCGAGGGACAACTCGGGATTCTCCTCGATGCTTGGCAGGGCAATTGGGACGCCTCTCCAACCGAGGAGGGAGACCAAGTGTCCCTTTCCACGTGCCACAGGAATCCTGGGACTCCTATCAAGTTTCACGAGGAGTCAGGCATCGTCTCCTTTGGAGGCACTGATCTCCGCGTACCTCTGGAGTTTTCAAAGGATGTAAGGCCTCCGGTCGCGATGAGGTGGGGAACTAGGTCTTTCTCTGTGGTCTGCACAGGGGATTCAGACATCCTTTCATTTTGGGAAATGTAATACGATCCTGCATTCAAGTCACTGCAGGGATATCCGGCCTTATTTCGAGTCAGGGCATCGCGGTGTCCATTCCACTTGAGGCCGCAAACTCAGGGTCCCTCTCACATACATAGAGCTGAGAGAAGCCTCCTCTTGAGGTGCTTGTGGTGAGGTGGTATTCCTCTGGAGTCGAAGTCAGGGACTAACCTCTCATCTCGAGTTGATTTTTGGTCCACGGAGCTCTTTTGTGTTGCTACAGTGACCTCAGGATCCCTCTAGCTTTGAAACAGTGTTCTTGGGGTTTGTCTGGAGTGCCATCAAGGAAACCAAGGCTCCTTTCATGTGTGATGTGCAACACGGAGTTGCTCTGCACGCAGTGCAGGGGAATCGGGCCTCATCTCGCGGCGAGGGGGAAGTCTCATGGTTTTTCTCGAGTTGCGGCGATAACCTGGGGTATATTCTCGAGTTATGACGGGGATGGCCCTTACACACACGTGTTTGTTCAGCGATGGCAGGACTCCTGCCTAGTTGCGAGGGACAACTCGTGATTCTCCTCGAGGTTTGGCAGGGCAATTGGGACGCCTCTCCAGCTGACGCGGGAGACCAAGCGTCCCTTTCCACGTGCCACAGGAATCCTGGGACTCCTATCAAGTTTCACGAGGAGTCAGGCATCGTCTCCTTTGGAGGCACTGATCTCCCCGTACCTCTGGAGTTTTCAAAGGATGTGAGGCCTCCGGTCGCCATGAGGTGGGGAACTAGGTCTTTCTCTGTGGCCTCCACAGGGGATTCAGACATTCTTTCGTCTTGGGAGATGCAAGACGAGCCTGCATTCAAGTCACTGCAGGGATATCCGGCCTTATTTCGAGTCAGGGCATCGCAGTGTCCATTCCACATGAGGCCGCAAACTCAGTGTCCCTCTCACATACCTAGAGCTGAGAGAAGCCTCCTCTTGAGGTGCTTGTGGTAAGGTGGTATTCCTCTGGAGTCGAAGTTAGGGACTAATCTCTCATCTCGAGTTGATTTTTGGTCCACGGAGCTGTTTCGTGTTGCTACAGTGACCTCAGGATCCCTCTAGCCTTGAAACAGTGTTCTTGGGGTTTCTCTGGAGTACCATCAAGGAAATCAAGGCTCCTTTCATGTGTGATGTGCAACACGGAATTGCTCTGCACACAGAGCAGGGAAATCGGGCCTCATCTCGCGGCGAGGGGGAAGTCTAATGGTTTTTCTCGAGTTGCGGCGGGAACCTGGGGTATATTCTCGAGTTACGAAGGGGATGGCCCTTCCACCCACGTGTTTGTTCAGCGACGTCAGGACTCCTGCCTAGTTGCGAGGGACAACTCGCGATTCTCCTCGAGGCTTGGCAGGGCAATTGGGACGCCTCTCCAGCTGAGGCGGGAGACCAAGGGTCCCTTTCCGCGTGCCACAGAAATCCTGCGACTCCTATCAAGTTTCACGAGGAGTCAGGCATCGTCTCCTTTGGAGGCACTGATCTCCGCGTACCTCTGGAGTTTTCAAAGGATGTGAGGACTCCGGTCGCCATGAGGTGGGGAACTAGGTCTTTCTCTGTGGCCTCCACAGGGGATTCAGACATCCTTTCGTCTTGGGAGATGCAAGACGAGCCTGCATTCAAGTCACTGCAGGGATATCCGGCCTTATTTCGAGTTAGGGCATCGCGGTGTCCTTTCTACTTGAGGCCGCAAACTCAGGGTCCTTCTCACATACCTAGAGCTGAGAGAAGCCTCCTCTTGAGGTGCTTGTGGTAAGGTGGTATTCCTCTGGAGTCGAAGCCAGGGACTAACCTCTCATCTCGAGTTGACTTTTGGTCCACGGAGCTCTTTCGTGTTGCTACAGTGACCTCAGGATCCCTCTAGCCTTGAAACAGTGTTCTTTGTGTTTCTCTGGAGTGCCATCAAGGAAATTAAGACTCCTTTCATGTGTGATGTGCAACACGGAATTGCTCTGCACGCAGTGCAGGGGAATCGGGTCTCATCTCGGGGCGAGGGGGAAGTCTCATGGTTTTTCTCGAGTTGCGGCGGGAACCTGTGGTATATTCTCGAGTTACGACGGGGATGGCCCTTCAAGCCACGTGTTTGTTCAGCGACGTCAGGCCATGCCTATTTGCGAGGGACAACTCGGGATTCTCCTCGATGCTTGGCAGGGCAATTGGGACGCCCCTCCAGCTGAGGCGGGAGACCAAGGGTCCCTTTCCACGTGCCACAGGAATCCTGGGACTCCTATCAAGTTTCACGAGGAGTCAGGCATCGTCTCCTTTGGAGGCACTTATCTCCACGTACCTCTGAAGTTTTCAAAGGATGTGAGGCCTCCGGTCGCCATGAGGTGGGGAACTAGGTCTTTCTCTGTGGTCTCCACAGGGGATTCAGACATCCTTTCATCTTGGGAGATGCAAGACGAGCCTGCATTCAAGTCACTGCAGGGATATCCGGCCTTATTTCGCGTCAGGGCATCGCAGTGTCCATTCCACTTGAGGCCGCAAACTCAGCGTCCCTCTCACATACCTAGAGCTGAGAGAAGCCTCCTCTTGAGGTGCTTGTGGTAAGGTGGTATTCCTCTGGAGTCGAAGTTAAGGACTAATCTCTCATCTCGAGTTCAGTTTTGGTCCACGGAGCTCTTTCGTGTTGCTACAGTGACCTCAGGATCCCTCTAGCCTTGAAACAGTGTTCTTGGGGTTTCTCTGGAGTACCATCAAGGAAATCAAGGCTCCTTTCATGTGTGATGTGCAACACGGAATTGCTCTGCACACAGTGCAGGGCAATCGGGCCTCATCTCGCGGCGAGGGGGAAGTCTAATGGTTTTTCTCGAGTTGCGGCGGGAACCTGGGGTATATTCTCGAGTTACGAAGGGGACGGCCCTTCCACCCACGTGTTTGTTCAGCAACGTCAGGACTCCTGCCTAGTTGCGAGGGACAACTCGGGATTCTCCTCGAGGCTTGGCAGGGCAATTGGGACGCCTCTCCAGCTGAGGCGGGAGACCAAGGGTCCCTTTCCACGTGCCACAGGAATCCTGGGACTCCTATCAAGTTTCACGAGGAGTCAGGCATCGTCTCCTTTGGAGGCACTGATCTCCGCGTACCTCTGGAGTTTTCAAAGGATGTGAGGCCTCCGGTCGCCATGAGGTGGGGAAATAGGTCTTTCTCTGTGGTCTCCACAGGGGATTCAGACATCCTTTCGTCTTGGGAGATGCAAGACGAGCCTGCATTCAAGTCACTGCAGGGATATCCGGCCTTATTTCGAGTCAGGGCATCGCGGTGTCCATTCCACTTGAGGCCGCAAACTCAGTTTCCCTCTCACATAACTAGAGTTGAGAGAAGCCTCCTCTTGAGGTGCTTGTGGTAAGGTGGTATTCCTCTGGAGTCGAAGCCAGGGACTAACCTCTCATCTCGAGTTGATTTTTGGTCCACGGAGCTCTTTCGTGTTGCTACAGTGACCTCAGGATCCCTCTAGCCTTGAAACAGTGTTCTTTGGGTTTCTCTGGAGTGCCATCAAGGAAATTAAGACTCCTTTCATGTGTGATGTGCAACACGGAATTGCTCTGCACGCAGTGCAGGGGAATCGGGCCTCATCTCGGGGCGAGGGGGAAGTCTCATGGTTTTTCTCGAGTTGCGGCGGGAACCTGGGGTATATTCTCGGGTTATGACGGAGATGGCCCTTCAAGCCACGTGTTTGTTCAGCGACATCAGGCCCTGGATATTTGCGAGGGACAACTCGGGATTCTCCTCGAGGCTTGGCAGGGCAATTGGGACGCCTCTCCAGCTGAGGCGGGAGACCAAGGTCCCTTTCCATGTGCCACAGGAATCCTGGGACTCCTATCAAGTTTCACGAGGAGTCAGGCATCGTCTCCTTTGGAGGCACTGATCTCCGCGTACCTCTGGAGTTTTCAAAGGATGTGAGGCCTCCGGTCGCGATGAGGTGGGGAACTAGATCTTTCTCTGTGGTCTCCACAGGGGATTCAGACATACTTTCGTCCTGGGAGATGCAAGACGAGCCTGCATTCAAGTCACTGCAGGGATATCCGGCCTTATATCGAGTCAGGGCATCGCGGTGTCCATTCCACTTGAGGTCGCAAACTCAGGGTCCCTCTCACATACCTAGAGCTGAGAGAAGCCTCCTTTTGAGGTGCTTGTGGTAAGGTGGTATTCCTCTGGAGTCAAAGCCAGAGACTAACCTCTCATCTCGAGTTGATTTTTGGTCCACGGAGCTCTTTCGTGTTGCTACAGTGACCTCAGGATCCCTCTAGCCTTGAAACAGGGTACTTGAGGTTTCTCTGGAGTGCCACCAAGGAAATCAAGGCTCCTTTCATGTGTGATGTGCAAGACGGAATTGCTCTGCATGCAGTGCAGGGGAATCGGGCCTCATATCGCGGCGAGGGGGAAGTCTCATGGTTTTTCTCGAGTTGCGGCGGGAACCTGGGGTATATTCTCGAGTTACGACGGGGATGGCCCTTCCACCCACGTGTTTGTTCAGCGACGTCAGGACTCCTACCTAGTTGCGAGGGACAACTCGGGATTCTCCTCGAGGCTTGGCAGGGCAATTGGGACGCCTCTCCTGCTGAGGCGGGAGACCAAGGGTCCCTTTCCACGTGCACAGGAATTCTGGGACTCCTATCAAGTTTCACGAGGAGTCAGGCATCATCTCCTTTGGACGCACTGATCTCCGCATACCTCTGGAGTTTTCAAGGGATGTGAGGCCTCCGGTTGCGATGAGGTGGGGAACTAGGTGTTTCTCTGTGGTCTACACAGTTGATTTAGACATCCTTTCGTCTTGGGAGATGCAAGACGAGCCTGCATTCAAGTCACTTCAGGGATATCCGGCCTTATTTCGAGTCCGGGCATCGCGGTGTCCATTCCACTTGAGGCCGCAAAATCAGGGATCCTCTCACATACCTAGAGCTGAGAGAAGACTCCTCTTGAGGTGCTTGTGGTAAGGTGGTATGCCTCTGGAGTCGAAGCCAGGGACTAACCTCTCATCTCCAGTTGATTTGTGGTCCACGGAGCTCTTTCGTGTTGCTACAGTAACCTCAGGATCCCTCTAGCCTTGAAGCAGTGTTCTTGGGGTTTCTCTGGAGTGCCATCAAGGAAATCAAGGCTCTTTTCATGTGTGATGTGCAACACGGAATTGCTCTGCATGCAGTGCAGGAGAATCGAGCCTCATCTTGCGGCGAGGGGAAGTCTCATGGTTTTTCTCGAGTTGCGGCGGGAACCTGGGGTATATTCTCGAGTTACGACGGGGATGGCCCTTAAACCCACCTGTTTGTTCAGCGATGGCAGGACTCCTGCCTAGTTGCGAGGGACAACCCGGGATTCTCCTCGAGGCTTGGCAGGGCCATTGAGATGCCTCTCCAGCTGAGGCGGGAAACCAAGGGTCCCTTTCCACGTGCCACAGGAATCGTGGGACTCCTATTAAGTTTCATGAGGAGTCAGGCATCGTTTCCTTTGGAAGCACTGATCTCTGCGTTCCTCTGGGGTTTTCAAAGGATGTGAGGCTTCCGGTTGCGATGAGATGGGGAACTAGGTCTTTCTCTGTGGTCTCCACAGGGGATTCAGACATCCTTTCGTTTTGGGAGATGCAAGACAAGCCTGCATTCAGGTGACTGCAGGGATATCCGGCCTTATTTCGAGTCAGGGCATCGCGGTGTCCATTCCACTTGAGGCCGCAAACTCAGGGTCCCTCTCACATACCTAGAGCTGAGAGAAGCCTCCTCTTGAGGTGCTTGTGTTAAGGTGGTATTCCTCTGGAATCGAAGCCAGGGACTAACCTCTCATCTCGAGTTGATTTTTGGTCCACGGAGCTCTTTCGTGTTGCTACAGTGACCTCAGGATCCCTCTAGCCTTGAAACAGTGTTCTTGGGCTTTCTCTGGAGTGCCATCAAGGAAATCAAGGCTCCTTTCATGTTTGATGTGCAATACGGAATTGCTTTGAATGCAGTGCAGGGGAATCGGGCCTCATCTTGCGGCGAGGGGGAAGTCTCATGGTTTTTCTCGAGTTGCTGCGGGAACCTGGGGTATATTCTCGAGTTACGACGGGGATGGCCCTTCCACCCACGTGTTTGTTCAGCGACGTCAGGACTCCTGCCTAGTTGCGAGGGACAACTCGGGATTCTCCTCGAGGCTTGGCAGGGCAATTGGGACGCCTCTCCAGCTGAGGAGGGAGACCAAGGGTCCCTTTCCACGTGCCACAGGAATCCTGGGACTCCTATCAAGTTTCACGAGGAGTCAGGCATCGTCTCCTTTGGAGGCAGTGATCTCCTCGTACCTCTGGAGTTTTCAAAGGATGTGAGGCCTCCGGTTGCGATGAGGTGGGGAACTAGGTCTTTCTCTGTGGTCTCCACAGGGGATTCAGACATCCTTTCGTCTTGGGAGATGCAAGACGAGCCTGCATTCAAGTCACTGCAGCGATATGCGGCCTTATTTTGAGTCAGGGCATCGCGGTGTCCATTCCACTTGAGGCCACAAACTCAGGGTCCCTCTCACATACCTAGAGCTGAGAGAAGCCTCCTCTTGAGGTGCTTGTGGTAAGGTGATATTCCTCTGGAGTCGAAGCCAGGGACTAACCTCTCATCTCGAGTTGATTTTTGGTCCACGGAGCTCTTTCGTGTTGCTACAGTCACCTCAGGATCCCTCTAGCCTTGAAACAGTGTTCTTGGGGTTTCTCTGCAGTGCCATCAAGGAAATCAAGGCTCCTTTCATGTGTGATGTGCAACACGGAATTGCTCTGCACGCAGTGCAGGGGAATCGGTCCTCATCTCGTGGCGAGGGGGAAGTCTGATGGTTTTTCTCGAGTTGCTGCGGGAACCTGGGGTATATTCTCGAATTACGTCGGCGATGGCCCTTCCACCCACGTGTTTGTTCAGCGACGTCAGGACTCCTGCCTAGTTGCGAGGGACAACTCGGGATTCTCCTCGAGGCTTGGTAGGGCAATTGGGACGCCTCTCCAGCTGAGGCGGGAGACCAAGTGTCCCTTTCCACATGCCACAGGAATCCTGGGACTCCTATCAAGTTTCATGAGGAGTCAGGCGTCGTCTCCTTTGGAGGCACTGATCTCCGCGTACCTCTGGAGTTTTCAAAGGATGTGAGGCCTCCGGTCGCGATGAGGTGGGGAACTAGGTCTTTCTCTGTGGTCTGCACAGGGGATTAAGACATCCTTTCGTCTTGGAAGATGCAAGACGAGCCTGCATTCCAGTCACTGCAGGGATATCCGGCCTTATTTCGAGTCAGGGCATAGGGGTGTCCATTCCACTTGAGGCCGCAAACTCAGGGTCCCTCTCACATACCTAGAGCTGAGACAAGCCTCCTCTTGAGGTGCTTGTGGTAAGGTGGTATTCCTCTGGAGTCGAAGCCAGGGACTGACCTCTCATCTCGAGTTGATTTTTGGTCCACGGAGCTCTTTCGTGTTGCTACAGTGACCTCAGGATCCCTCTAGCCTTGAAACAGTGTTCTTGGGGTTTCTCTGGAGTGCCATGAAGGAAATCAAGTCTCCTTTCATGTTTGATGTGCAACACGGAATTGCTATGCATGCAGTGCAGGAGAATCGAGCCTCATCTCGCGGCGAGGGGGAAGTCTCATGGTTTTTCTCGAGTTGCGGCGGGACCCTGGGGTATATTCTCGAGTTATGACGGGGATGGGTCTTCCAGCCACGTGTTTGTTCAGCGACTTCAGGACTCCTGCCTAGTTGCGAGGGACAACTCGGGATTCTCCTCGAGGCTTGGCAGGGCAATTGGGACGCCTCTCCAGCTGAGGCGGGAGACCAAGGGTCCCTTTCCACGTGCCACAGGAATCCTGGAACTTCTATGAAGCTTCACGAGGAGTCAGGCATCGTCTCCTTTGGAGGCACTGATCTCCGCGTACCTCTGGAGTTTTCAAAGGATGTGAGGCCTCCGGTCGCGAAGAGGTGGGGAACTAGGTCTTTCTCTGTGGTCTCCACAGGGGATTCAGACATCCTTTCGTCTTGGGAGATGCAAGACGAGCCTGCATTCAAGTCACTGCAGGGATATCCGGCCTTGTTTCGCGTCAGGGCATTGCAGTGCCATTCCACTTTAGGCCAAAATTCAGGGTCCCTCTCACATACTTGGAGCTGAGAGAAGCCTCCTCTTGAGGTGCTTGTGGTAAGGTGGTATTCCCATGGAGTCGAAGCCAGGAACTAACCTCTCATCTCGAGTTGATTTTTGGTCCATGGAGCTCTTTCGTGTTACTACAGTGACCTCTGGATCCCTCTAGCCTTGAAACAGTGTTCTTGGGGTTTCTCTGGAGTGCCACCAAGGAAATCAAGGCTCCTTTCATGTGTGATGTGCAACATGGAATTGCTCTGCATGCAGTGCTGGGGAATCGGGCCTCATCTCACGGCGAGGGGGAAGTCTAATGGTTTTTCTCGAGTTGCGGCGGGAACCTGGGGTATATTCTCGAGTTACGAAGGGGATGGCCCTTCCACACACGTGTTTGTTCAGCGACGTCAGGACTCCTGCCTAGTTGTGAGGGACAACTCGGGATTCTCCTCGAGGCTTGGCAGGGCAATTGGGACGCCTCTCCAGCTGAGGCGGGAGACCAAGGGTCCCTTTCCACGTGCCACAGGAATCCTGGGACTCCTATCAAGTTTCACGAGGAGTCAGTCATCGTCTCCTTTGGAGGCACTGATCTCCGCGCACCTCTGGAGTTTTCAAAGGATGTGAGGCCTCCGGTCGCCATGAGGTGGGGAACTAGGTCTTTCTCTGTGGTCTCCACAGGGGATTCAGACATCCTTTCGTCTTGGGAGATGCAAGACGAGCCTGCATTCAAGTCACTGCAGGGATATCCGGCCTTATTTCGAGTCAGGGCATCGCGGTGTCCATTCCACTTGAGGCCGCAAACTCAGGGTCCCTCTCACATACCTAGAGCTGAGAGAAGCCTCCTCTTGAGGTGCTTGTGGTAAGGTGGTATTCCTCTGGATTCGAAGCCAGGAACTAACCTCTCATCTCGAGTTGATTCTTGGTAAACGGAGCTCTTTCGTGTTGCTACAGTGACCTCAGGATCCCTCTAGCCTTGAAACAGTGTTCTTTGTGTTTCTCTGGAGTGCCATCAAAGAAATTAAGACTCCTTTCATGTGTGATGTGCAACACGGAATTGCTCTGCACGCAGTGCAGGGGAATCGGGCCTCATCTCGGGGCGAGGGGGAAGTCTCATGGTTTTTCTCGAGCTGCGGCGGGAACCTGGGTTATATTCTCGGGTTATGACGGGGATGGCCCTTCAAGCCACGTGTTTGTTCAGTGACGTCAGGTCCTGCCTATTTGCGAGGGACAACTCGGGATTCTCCTCGAGGCTTGGCAGGGCAATTGGGACGCCTCTCCAGCTGAGGCGGGAGACCAAGGTCCCTTTCCATGTGCCACAGGAATCCTGGGACTCCTATCAAGTTTCACGAGGAGTCAGGCATCTTCTCCTTTGGAGGCACTAATCTCCGCGTACCTCTGGAGTTTTCAAAGGATGTGAGGCCTCCGGTCGCGATGAGATGGGGAACTAGATTTTTCTCTGAGGTCTCCACAGGGGATTCAGACATCCTTTCGTCTTGGGAGATGCAAGACGAGCCTGCATTCAAGTCACTGCAGGGATATCCGGCCTTATATCGAGTCAGGGCATCGCGGTGTCCATTCCACTTGAGGCCGCAAACTCAGCACATAGCTAGAGCTGAGAGAAGCCTCCTCTTGAGGTGCTTGTGGTAAGGTGGTATTCCTCTGGAGTCGAAGCCAGGGACTAACCTCTCATCTCGAGTTGATTCTTGGTCCACGGAGCTCTTTCGTGTTGCTACAGTGACCTCAGGATCCCTCTAGTCTTGAAACAGTGTTCTTGGGGTTTCTCTGGAGTGCCATCAAGGAAATTAAGACTCCTTTCATGTGTGATGTGAAACACGGAATTGCTCTGCACGCAGTGCAGGGGAATCGGGTCTCATCTCGGGGCGAGGGGGAAGTCTCATGGTTTTTCTCGAGTTGCGGCGGGAACCTGGGGTATAGTCTCGGGTTATGACGGGGATGGCCCTTCAAGCCACGTGTTTGTTCAGCGATGTCAGGACTCCTGCCTATTTTCGAGGGACAACTCGGGATTCTCATCGAGGCTTGGCAGGGCAATTGGGACGCCTCTCCAGCTGAGGCGGGAGACCAAGGCTCCCTTTCAACGTGGCACAGGAATCCTGGGACTCCTATCAAATTTCACGAGGAGTCAGTCATCGTCTCCTTTGGAGGCACTGATCTCCGCGCACCTCTGGAGTTTTCAAAGGATGTGAGGCCTCCGGTCGCGATGAGGTGGGGAACTAGGTCTTTCTCTGTGGTCTCCACAGGGGATTCAGACATCCTTTCGTCCTCGGAGATGCAAGACGAGCCTGCATTCAAGTCACTGCAGGGATATCCGGCCTTATTTCGCGTCAGGGCATCGCGGTGTCCATTCCACTTGAGGTCGCAAACTCAGGGTCCCTCTCACATACCTAGAGCTGAGAGAAGCCTCCTTTTGAGGTGCTTGTGGTAAGGTGGTATTCCTCTGGAGTCAAAGCCAGAGACTAACCTCTCATCTCGAGTTGATTTTTGGTCCACGGAGCTCTTTCGTGTTGCTACAGTGACCTCAGGATCCCTCTAGCCTTGAAACAGGGTACTTGAGGTTTCTCTGGAGTGCCACCAAGGAAATCAAGGCTCCTTTCATGTGTGATGTGCAAGACGGAATTGCTCTGCATGCAGTGCAGGGGAATCGGGCCTCATATCGCGGCGAGGGGGAAGTCTCATGGTTTTTCTCGAGTTGCGGCGGGAACCTGGGGTATATTCTCGAGTTACGACGGGGATGGCCCTTCCACCCACGTGTTTGTTCAGCGACGTCAGGACTCCTACCTAGTTGCGAGGGACAACTCGGGATTCTCCTCGAGGCTTGGCAGGGCAATTGGGACGCCTCTCCTGCTGAGGCGGGAGACCAAGGGTCCCTTTCCACGTGCACAGGAATTCTGGGACTCCTATCAAGTTTCACGAGGAGTCAGGCATCATCTCCTTTGGACGCACTGATCTCCGCATACCTCTGGAGTTTTCAAGGGATGTGAGGCCTCCGGTTGCGATGAGGTGGGGAACTAGGTGTTTCTCTGTGGTCTACACAGTTGATTTAGACATCCTTTCGTCTTGGGAGATGCAAGACGAGCCTGCATTCAAGTCACTTCAGGGATATCCGGCCTTATTTCGAGTCCGGGCATCGCGGTGTCCATTCCACTTGAGGCCGCAAAATCAGGGATCCTCTCACATACCTAGAGCTGAGAGAAGACTCCTCTTGAGGTGCTTGTGGTAAGGTGGTATGCCTCTGGAGTCGAAGCCAGGGACTAACCTCTCATCTCCAGTTGATTTGTGGTCCACGGAGCTCTTTCGTGTTGCTACAGTAACCTCAGGATCCCTCTAGCCTTGAAGCAGTGTTCTTGGGGTTTCTCTGGAGTGCCATCAAGGAAATCAAGGCTCTTTTCATGTGTGATGTGCAACACGGAATTGCTCTGCATGCAGTGCAGGAGAATCGAGCCTCATCTTGCGGCGAGGGGAAGTCTCATGGTTTTTCTCGAGTTGCGGCGGGAACCTGGGGTATATTCTCGAGTTACGACGGGGATGGCCCTTAAACCCACCTGTTTGTTCAGCGATGGCAGGACTCCTGCCTAGTTGCGAGGGACAACCCGGGATTCTCCTCGAGGCTTGGCAGGGCCATTGAGATGCCTCTCCAGCTGAGGCGGGAAACCAAGGGTCCCTTTCCACGTGCCACAGGAATCGTGGGACTCCTATTAAGTTTCATGAGGAGTCAGGCATCGTTTCCTTTGGAAGCACTGATCTCTGCGTTCCTCTGGGGTTTTCAAAGGATGTGAGGCTTCCGGTTGCGATGAGATGGGGAACTAGGTCTTTCTCTGTGGTCTCCACAGGGGATTCAGACATCCTTTCGTTTTGGGAGATGCAAGACAAGCCTGCATTCAGGTGACTGCAGGGATATCCGGCCTTATTTCGAGTCAGGGCATCGCGGTGTCCATTCCACTTGAGGCCGCAAACTCAGGGTCCCTCTCACATACCTAGAGCTGAGAGAAGCCTCCTCTTGAGGTGCTTGTGTTAAGGTGGTATTCCTCTGGAATCGAAGCCAGGGACTAACCTCTCATCTCGAGTTGATTTTTGGTCCACGGAGCTCTTTCGTGTTGCTACAGTGACCTCAGGATCCCTCTAGCCTTGAAACAGTGTTCTTGGGCTTTCTCTGGAGTGCCATCAAGGAAATCAAGGCTCCTTTCATGTTTGATGTGCAATACGGAATTGCTTTGAATGCAGTGCAGGGGAATCGGGCCTCATCTTGCGGCGAGGGGGAAGTCTCATGGTTTTTCTCGAGTTGCTGCGGGAACCTGGGGTATATTCTCGAGTTACGACGGGGATGGCCCTTCCACCCACGTGTTTGTTCAGCGACGTCAGGACTCCTGCCTAGTTGCGAGGGACAACTCGGGATTCTCCTCGAGGCTTGGCAGGGCAATTGGGACGCCTCTCCAGCTGAGGAGGGAGACCAAGGGTCCCTTTCCACGTGCCACAGGAATCCTGGGACTCCTATCAAGTTTCACGAGGAGTCAGGCATCGTCTCCTTTGGAGGCAGTGATCTCCTCGTACCTCTGGAGTTTTCAAAGGATGTGAGGCCTCCGGTTGCGATGAGGTGGGGAACTAGGTCTTTCTCTGTGGTCTCCACAGGGGATTCAGACATCCTTTCGTCTTGGGAGATGCAAGACGAGCCTGCATTCAAGTCACTGCAGCGATATGCGGCCTTATTTTGAGTCAGGGCATCGCGGTGTCCATTCCACTTGAGGCCACAAACTCAGGGTCCCTCTCACATACCTAGAGCTGAGAGAAGCCTCCTCTTGAGGTGCTTGTGGTAAGGTGATATTCCTCTGGAGTCGAAGCCAGGGACTAACCTCTCATCTCGAGTTGATTTTTGGTCCACGGAGCTCTTTCGTGTTGCTACAGTCACCTCAGGATCCCTCTAGCCTTGAAACAGTGTTCTTGGGGTTTCTCTGCAGTGCCATCAAGGAAATCAAGGCTCCTTTCATGTGTGATGTGCAACACGGAATTGCTCTGCACGCAGTGCAGGGGAATCGGTCCTCATCTCGTGGCGAGGGGGAAGTCTGATGGTTTTTCTCGAGTTGCTGCGGGAACCTGGGGTATATTCTCGAATTACGTCGGCGATGGCCCTTCCACCCACGTGTTTGTTCAGCGACGTCAGGACTCCTGCCTAGTTGCGAGGGACAACTCGGGATTCTCCTCGAGGCTTGGTAGGGCAATTGGGACGCCTCTCCAGCTGAGGCGGGAGACCAAGTGTCCCTTTCCACATGCCACAGGAATCCTGGGACTCCTATCAAGTTTCATGAGGAGTCAGGCGTCGTCTCCTTTGGAGGCACTGATCTCCGCGTACCTCTGGAGTTTTCAAAGGATGTGAGGCCTCCGGTCGCGATGAGGTGGGGAACTAGGTCTTTCTCTGTGGTCTGCACAGGGGATTAAGACATCCTTTCGTCTTGGAAGATGCAAGACGAGCCTGCATTCCAGTCACTGCAGGGATATCCGGCCTTATTTCGAGTCAGGGCATAGGGGTGTCCATTCCACTTGAGGCCGCAAACTCAGGGTCCCTCTCACATACCTAGAGCTGAGACAAGCCTCCTCTTGAGGTGCTTGTGGTAAGGTGGTATTCCTCTGGAGTCGAAGCCAGGGACTGACCTCTCATCTCGAGTTGATTTTTGGTCCACGGAGCTCTTTCGTGTTGCTACAGTGACCTCAGGATCCCTCTAGCCTTGAAACAGTGTTCTTGGGGTTTCTCTGGAGTGCCATGAAGGAAATCAAGTCTCCTTTCATGTTTGATGTGCAACACGGAATTGCTATGCATGCAGTGCAGGAGAATCGAGCCTCATCTCGCGGCGAGGGGGAAGTCTCATGGTTTTTCTCGAGTTGCGGCGGGACCCTGGGGTATATTCTCGAGTTATGACGGGGATGGGCCTTCCAGCCACGTGTTTGTTCAGCGACTTCAGGACTCCTGCCTAGTTGCGAGGGACAACTCGGGATTCTCCTCGAGGCTTGGCAGGGCAATTGGGACGCCTCTCCAGCTGAGGCGGGAGACCAAGGGTCCCTTTCCACGTGCCACAGGAATCCTGGAACTTCTATGAAGCTTCACGAGGAGTCAGGCATCGTCTCCTTTGGAGGCACTGATCTCCGCGTACCTCTGGAGTTTTCAAAGGATGTGAGGCCTCCGGTCGCGAAGAGGTGGGGAACTAGGTCTTTCTCTGTGGTCTCCACAGGGGATTCAGACATCCTTTCGTCTTGGGAGATGCAAGACGAGCCTGCATTCAAGTCACTGCAGGGATATCCGGCCTTGTTTCGCGTCAGGGCATTGCAGTGCCATTCCACTTTAGGCCAAAATTCAGGGTCCCTCTCACATACTTGGAGCTGAGAGAAGCCTCCTCTTGAGGTGCTTGTGGTAAGGTGGTATTCCCATGGAGTCGAAGCCAGGAACTAACCTCTCATCTCGAGTTGATTTTTGGTCCATGGAGCTCTTTCGTGTTACTACAGTGACCTCTGGATCCCTCTAGCCTTGAAACAGTGTTCTTGGGGTTTCTCTGGAGTGCCACCAAGGAAATCAAGGCTCCTTTCATGTGTGATGTGCAACATGGAATTGCTCTGCATGCAGTGCTGGGGAATCGGGCCTCATCTCACGGCGAGGGGGAAGTCTAATGGTTTTTCTCGAGTTGCGGCGGGAACCTGGGGTATATTCTCGAGTTACGAAGGGGATGGCCCTTCCACACACGTGTTTGTTCAGCGACGTCAGGACTCCTGCCTAGTTGTGAGGGACAACTCGGGATTCTCCTCGAGGCTTGGCAGGGCAATTGGGACGCCTCTCCAGCTGAGGCGGGAGACCAAGGGTCCCTTTCCACGTGCCACAGGAATCCTGGGACTCCTATCAAGTTTCACGAGGAGTCAGTCATCGTCTCCTTTGGAGGCACTGATCTCCGCGCACCTCTGGAGTTTTCAAAGGATGTGAGGCCTCCGGTCGCCATGAGGTGGGGAACTAGGTCTTTCTCTGTGGTCTCCACAGGGGATTCAGACATCCTTTCGTCTTGGGAGATGCAAGACGAGCCTGCATTCAAGTCACTGCAGGGATATCCGGCCTTATTTCGAGTCAGGGCATCGCGGTGTCCATTCCACTTGAGGCCGCAAACTCAGGGTCCCTCTCACATACCTAGAGCTGAGAGAAGCCTCCTCTTGAGGTGCTTGTGGTAAGGTGGTATTCCTCTGGATTCGAAGCCAGGAACTAACCTCTCATCTCGAGTTGATTCTTGGTAAACGGAGCTCTTTCGTGTTGCTACAGTGACCTCAGGATCCCTCTAGCCTTGAAACAGTGTTCTTTGTGTTTCTCTGGAGTGCCATCAAAGAAATTAAGACTCCTTTCATGTGTGATGTGCAACACGGAATTGCTCTGCACGCAGTGCAGGGGAATCGGGCCTCATCTCGGGGCGAGGGGGAAGTCTCATGGTTTTTCTCGAGCTGCGGCGGGAACCTGGGTTATATTCTCGGGTTATGACGGGGATGGCCCTTCAAGCCACGTGTTTGTTCAGTGACGTCAGGTCCTGCCTATTTGCGAGGGACAACTCGGGATTCTCCTCGAGGCTTGGCAGGGCAATTGGGACGCCTCTCCAGCTGAGGCGGGAGACCAAGGTCCCTTTCCATGTGCCACAGGAATCCTGGGACTCCTATCAAGTTTCACGAGGAGTCAGGCATCTTCTCCTTTGGAGGCACTGATCTCCGCGTACCTCTGGAGTTTTCAAAGGATGTGAGGCCTCCGGTCGCGATGAGATGGGGAACTAGATTTTTCTCTGAGGTCTCCACAGGGGATTCAGACATCCTTTCGTCTTGGGAGATGCAAGACGAGCCTGCATTCAAGTCACTGCAGGGATATCCGGCCTTATATCGAGTCAGGGCATCGCGGTGTCCATTCCACTTGAGGCCGCAAACTCAGCACATAGCTAGAGCTGAGAGAAGCCTCCTCTTGAGGTGCTTGTGGTAAGGTGGTATTCCTCTGGAGTCGAAGCCAGGGACTAACCTCTCATCTCGAGTTGATTCTTGGTCCACGGAGCTCTTTCGTGTTGCTACAGTGACCTCAGGATCCCTCTAGTCTTGAAACAGTGTTCTTGGGGTTTCTCTGGAGTGCCATCAAGGAAATTAAGACTCCTTTCATGTGTGATGTGAAACACGGAATTGCTCTGCACGCAGTGCAGGGGAATCGGGTCTCATCTCGGGGCGAGGGGGAAGTCTCATGGTTTTTCTCGAGTTGCGGCGGGAACCTGGGGTATAGTCTCGGGTTATGACGGGGATGGCCCTTCAAGCCACGTGTTTGTTCAGCGATGTCAGGACTCCTGCCTATTTTCGAGGGACAACTCGGGATTCTCATCGAGGCTTGGCAGGGCAATTGGGACGCCTCTCCAGCTGAGGCGGGAGACCAAGGCTCCCTTTCAACGTGGCACAGGAATCCTGGGACTCCTATCAAATTTCACGAGGAGTCAGTCATCGTCTCCTTTGGAGGCACTGATCTTCGCGCACCTCTGGAGTTTTCAAAGGATGTGAGGCCTCCGGTCGCGATGAGGTGGGGAACTAGGTCTTTCTCTGTGGTCTCCACAGGGGATTCAGACATCCTTTCGTCTTGGGAGATGCAAGACGAGCCTGCATTCAAGTCACTGCAGGGATATCCGGCCTTATTTCCAGTCAGGGCATCGCGGTGTCCATTCAACTTGAGGCCGCAAACTCAGGGTCCCTCTCACATACCTAGAGCTGAGAGAAGCCTCCTCTTGAGGTGCTTGTGGTAAGTTGGTATTACTCTGGAGTCGAAACAAGGGACTAACCTCTCATCTCGAGTTGATTTTTGGTCCACGGAGCTCTTTCTTGTTGCTACAGTGACCTCAGGATCCCTCTCTGCCTTGAAACAGTGTTCTTGGGGTTTCTCTGGATTGCCATCAAGGAAATCAAGGCTCCTTTCATGTGTGATGTGCAACACGGAATTGCTCTGCACGCAGTGCAAGGGAATCGGGCCTCATCTCGTGGCGAGGGGGAAGTCTCATGGTTTTTCTCGAGTTGCGGTGGGAACCTGCGGTATATTCTCGAATTACGACGGGGATGGCCCTTCCACCCACGTGTTTGTTCAGCGACGGCAGGACTCCTGCCTAGTTGCGAGGGACAATTCGGGATTCTCCTCGAGGCTTGGCAAGGCAATTGGGACGCCTCTCCAGCTGAGGCGGGAGACCAAGGGTCCCTTTCCACGTGCCACAGGAATCCTGGGACTCCTATCAAGTTTCACGAGGAGTCAGGCATTGTCTCCTTTGGAGGCACTGATCTCCGCGTACCTCTGGAGTTTTCAAAGGATGTGAGGCCTCCGGTCGCGATGAGGTGGGGAACTAGGTCTTTCTCTGTGGTCTCTACAGGGGATTCAGACTTCCTTTCGTCTTGGGAGATGCAAGACGAGCCTGCATTCAAGTCACTGCAGGGATATCCGGCCTTATTTCGCGTCAGGGCATCGCGGTGTCCATTCCACTTGAGGTCGCAAACTCAGGGTCCCTCTCACATAGCTAGAGCTGAGAGAAGCCTCCTCTTGAGGGGCTTGTGGTGAGGTGGTATTCCTCTGGAGTCGAAGCCAGAGACTAACCTCTCATCTCGAGTTGATTTTTGGTCCACGGAGCTCTTTCGTGTTGCTACAGTGACCTCAGGATCCCTCTAGCCTTGAAACAGTGTACTTGTGGTTTCTCTGGAGTGCCACCAAGGAAATCAAGGCTCCTTTCATGTGTGATGTGCAAGACGAAATTGCTCTGCACGCAGTGCAGGGGAATCGGGCCTCATATCGCGGCGAGGGGGAAGTCTCATGGTTTTTATCGAGTTGCGGCGGGAACCTGGGCTATATTCTAGAGTTACGACGGGGATGGCCCTCCACACACGTGTTTGTTCAGCGACGTCAGGACTCCTACCTAGTTGCGAGGGACAACTCGGGATTCTCCTCGAGGCTTGGCAGGGCAATTGGGACGCCTCTCCTGCTGAGGCGGGAGACCAAGGGTCCCTTTCCACGTGCACAGGAATTCTGGGACTCCTATCAAGGTTCACGAGGAGTCAGGCATCATCTCCTTTGGAGGCACTGATCTCCGCATACCTCTGGAGTTTTCAAGGGATGTGAGGCCTCCGGTTGCGATGAGGTGGGGAACTAGGTGTTTCTCTGCGGTCTACACAGTTGATTTAGACATCCTTTCGTCTTGGGAGATGCAAGACGAGCCTGCATTCAAGTCACTGCAGGGATATCCGGCCTTATTTCGAGTCCGGGCATCGCGGTGTCCATTCCACTTGAGGCCGCAAAATCAGGGTCCCTCTCACATACCTAGAGCTGAGAGAAGCCTCCTCTTGAGGTGCTTGTGGTAAGGTGGTATGCCTCTGGAGTCGAAACCAGGGACTAACCTCTCATCTCCAGTTGATTTGTGGTCCACGGAGGTCTTTCGTGTTGCTACAGTGACCTCAGGATCCCTCTAGCCTTGAAGCAGTGTTCTTGGGGTTTCTCTGGAGTGCCATCAAGGAAATCAAGGCTCTTTTCATGTGTGATGTGCAACACGGAATTGCTCTGCATGCAGTGCAGGAGAATCGAGCCTCATCTTGCGGCGAGGGGGAAGTCTCATGGTTTTTCTCGAGTTGCGGCGGGAACCTGGGGTATATTCTCGAGTTACGACGGGGATGGCCCTTCCACCCACGTGTTTGTTCAGCGACGGCAGGACTCGTGCCTAGTTGCGAGGGACAACTCGTGATTCTCCTCGAGGCTTGGCAGGGCAATTGGGACGCCTCTCCAGCTGAGGGGGGAGACCAAGGGTCCCTTTCCACGTGCCACAGGAATCCTGGGACTCCTATCAAGTTTCACGAGGAGTCAGGCATCGTCTCCTTTGGAGGCACTGATCTCCGCGTACCTCTGGAGTTTTCAAAGGATGTGAGGCCTCCGGTCGCGATGAGGTGGGGAACTAGGTCTTTCTCTGTGGTCTCCACAGGGCATTCAGACATCCTTTCGTCTTGGGAGATGCAACACGAGCCTGCATTCAAGTCACTGCAGGGATATCCGGCCTTATTTCGAGTCAGGGCATCGCGGTGTTCATTCCACTTGAGGCCACAAACTCAGGGTCCCTCTCACATACCTAGAGCTGAGAGAAGCCTCCTCTTGAGGTGCTTGTGGTAAGGTGGTAGTCCTCTGGAGTCGAAGCCAGGAACTAACCTCTCATCTCGAGTTGATTCTTGGTCCACGGAGCTCTTTCGTGTGGCTACAGTGACCTCAGGATCCCTCTAGCCTTGAAACAGTGTTCTTGGGGTTTCTCTGGAGTGCCATCAAGGAAATCAAGTCTCTTTTCATGTGTGATGTGCAACACGGAATTGCTCTGTGCGCAGTGCAGGGGAATCGGGCCTCATCTCGCGGCGAGGGGGAAGTCTCATGGTTTTTCTCCAGTTGCGGCGGGAACCTGGGGTATATTCTCGAGTTACGACGGGGATGGCCCTTCCACACACGTGTCTGTTCAGCAACGGCAGGACTCCTGCCTAGTTGCGAGGGACAACTCGGGATTCTCCTCGAGGCTTGGCAGGGCAATTGGGACGCCTCTCCAGCTGAGGCGGGAGACCAAGGCTCCCTTTCCACGTGCCACAGGTATCCTGGGACACCTATCAAGTTTCACGATGAGTCAGGCATTGTTTCCTTTGGAGGCACTGATCTCCGCGTACCTCTGGAGTTTTCAAAGGATGTGAGGCCTCCGGTCGCGATGAGGTGTGGAACTAGGTCTCTCTCTGTGGTCTCCACAGGGGATTCAGACATCCTTTCGTCTTGGGAGATGCAAGACGAACCTGCATTCAAGTCACTGCAGGGATATCCGGCCTTATTTCGCGTCAGGGCATCGCAGTGTCCATTCCACTTGAGGACGCAAACTCAGGGTCCTTCTCACATACCTAGAGCTGAGAGAAGCCTCCTCTTGAGGTGCTTGTGGTAAGGTGGTATTCCTCTGGAGTCGAAGCCAGGGACTAACCTCTCATCTCAGGTTGATTCTTGGTCCACGGAGCTCTTCGTCTTGCTACAGTGACCTCAGGATCCCTCTAGCCTTGAAACAGTGTTCTTGGGGATTCTCTGGAGTGCCATCAAGGAAATCAAGGCTCCTTTCATGTGTGATGTGCAAGACGGAATTGCTCTGCACGCAGTGCAGGGGAATCGGTCCTCATCTCGTGGCGAGGGGGAAGTCTCATGGTTTTTCTCGAGTTGCGGCGGGAACCTGGGGTATATTCTCGAGTTACGACGGGGATGGCCCTTCCACACACGTGTTTATTCAGCGACGGCAGGACTCCTGCCTGGTTGCGAGGGACAACTCGGGATTCTCCTCGAGGCTTGGCAGGGCAATTGGGACGCCTCTCCAGCTGAGGCGGGAGACCAAGGGTCCCTTTCCATGTGCCACAGGAATCCTGGGACTCCTATCAAGTTTCACGAGGAGTCAGGAATCGTCTCCTTTGGAGGCACTGATCTCCGCGTACCTCTGGAGTTTTTAAAGGATGTGAGGCCTCCGGTTGCGATGAGGTGGGGAACTAGGTCTTTCTCTGTGGTCTCCACAGGGGATTCAGACATCCTTTCGTCTTGGGAGATGCAAGACGAGCCTGCATTCAAGTCACTGCAGGGATATCCGGCCTTATTTCGAGTCAGGGCATCGCGGTGTCCATTCCACTTGAGGCCGCAAACTCAGGGTCCCTCTCACATACCTAGAGCTGAGAGAAGCCTCCTCTTGAGGTGCTTGTGGTAAGGTGATATTCCTCTGGAGTCGAAGCCAGGGACTAACCTCTCATCTCGAGTTGATTTTTGGTCCACGGAGCTCTTTCGTGTTGCTACAGTCACCTCAGGATCCCTCTAGCCTTGAAACAGTGTTCTTGGGTTTTCTCTGGAGTACCATCAAGGAAATCAAGGCTCCTTTCATGTGTGATGTGCAACACGGAATTGCTCTGCACGCAGTGCAGGGGAATCGGGCATCATCTCGCGGCGAGGGGGAAGTCTGATGGTTTTTCTCCAGTTGCTGCGGGAACCTGGGGTATATTCTCGAATTACGTCGGCGATGGCCCTTCCACCCACGTGTTTGTTCAGCGACGTCAGGACTCCTGCCTAGTTGCGAGGGACAACTCGGGATTCTCCTCGAGGCTTGGCAGGGCAATTGGGACGCCTCTCCAGCTGAGGCGGGAGACCAAGGGTCCCTTTCCACGTGCCACAGGAATCCTGGGACTCCTATTAAGTTTCACGAGGAGTCAGGCATCGTCTCCTTTGGAGGCACTGATCTCCGCGTACCTCTGGAGTTTTCAAAGGATGTAAGGCCTCCGTTCGCGATGAGGTGGGAAACTAGGTCTTTCTCTGTGGTCTCCACAGGGGATTCAGACATCCTTTCGTCTTGGGAGATGCAAGACGAGCCTGCATTCAAGTCACTGCAGGGATATCCGGCCTTATTTCGAGTCAGGGAATCGCGGTGTCCATTCCACTTGAGGCCGCAAACTCAGGGTCCCTCTCACATACCTGGAGCTGAGAGAAGCCTCCTCTTGAGGTGCTTGTGGTAAGGTGGTATTCCTCTGGAGTCGAAGCCAGGGACTAACCTCTCATCTCGAGTTGATTTTTGGTCCACGGAGCTCTTTCGTGTTGCTACAGTGACCTCAGGATCCCTCTAGCCTTGAAACAGTGTTCTTGAGGTTTCTCTGGAGTGCCACCAAGGAAATGAAGGCTCCTTTCATGTGTGATGTGCAACACGGAATTGCTCTGCATGCAGTGCAGGGGAATCAGGCCTCATCTCGCGGGGAGGGGGAAGTCTCATGGTTTTTCTCGAGTTGCGGCGGGAACCTGGGGTATATTCTCGAGTTACGATAGGGATGGCCCTTGCACACACGAGTTTGTTCAGCGACGGCAGGACTCCTGCCTAGTTGCGAGGGACAACTCGGGATTCTCCTCGAGGCTTGGCAGGGCAATTGGGACGCCTCTCCAGCTGAGGCGGGAGACCAAGTGTCCCTTTCCACGTGCCACAGGAATCCTGGGACTCCTATCAAGTTTCACGAGGAGTCAGGCATCGTCTCCTTTGGAGGCACTGATCTCCGCGTACCTCTGGAGTTTTCAAAGGATGTGAGGCCTCCGGTCGCGATGAGGTGGGGAAGTAGGTCTTTCTCTGTGGTCTCCACAGGGGATTCAGACATCCTTTCGTCTTGGGAGATGCAAGACGAGCCTGCATTCAAGTCACTGCAGGGATATCCGGCCTTTTTTCGAGTCAGAGCATCGCGGTGTCCATTCCACTTGAGGCCGCAAACTCAGGGTCCCTCTCACAAACCTAGAGCTGAGAGAAGCCTCCTCTTGAGGTGCTTGTGGTAAGGTGGTATTCCTCTGGAGTCGAAGTCAGGGAATAACCTCTCATCTCGAGTTGATTCTTGGTCCACGGAGCTCTTTCGGGTTGCTACAGTGACCTCAGGATCCCTCTAGCCTTGAAACAGTGTTCTTGGGGTTTCTCTGGAGTGCCATCAAGGAAATCAAGCCTCCTTTCATGTGTAATGTGCAACAAGGAATTGCTCTGCACGCAGTGCAGGGGAATCGGGCCTCATCTCGCGGCGAGGGGGAAGTCTCATGGTTTTTCACGACTGGCGGCGGGAACCTGGGGTATATTCTCGAGTTACGATGGGGATGGCCCTTTCACACACGAGTTTGTTCAGCGACGGCAGGACTCCTGCCTAGTTGCGAGGGACAACTCGGGATTCTCCTCGAGGCTTGGCAGGGCAATTGGGACGCCTCGCCAGGTGAGGCGGGAGGCCAAGTGTCCCTTTCCACGTGCCACAGGAATCCTGGGACTCCTATCAAGTTTCCCGAGGAGTCAGGCATCGTCTCCTTTGGAGGCACTGATCTCCGCGTACCTCTGGAGTTTTCAAAGGATGTGAGGCCTCCGGTCGCGATGAGGTGGGGAACTAGGTCTTTCTCTGTGGTCTCCACAGGGGATTCAGACATCCTTTCGTCTTGGGAGATGCAAGACGAGCCTGCATTCAAGTCACTGCAGGGATATGCGGCCTTATTTCGAGCCAGGGCATCGCGGTGTCCATTCCACTTGTGGCCACAAACTCAGGGTCCCTCTCACATACCTAGAGCTGAGAGAAGCCTCCTCTTGAGGTGCTTGTGGTAAGGTGGTATTCCTCTGGAGTCGAAGCCAGGGACTAACCTCTCATCTCGAGTTGATTTTGGGTCCACGGAGCTCTTTCGTGTTGCTACAGTGACCTCAGGATCCCTCTAGCCTTGAAACAGTGTTCTTGGGGTTTCTCTGGAGTGCCATCAAGGAAATCAAGGCTCCTTTCATGTGTGATGTGCAACACGGAATTGCTCTGCACGCAGTGCAGGGGAATCGTGCCTCATCTCGCGACGAGGGGGAAGTCTCATGGTTTTTCTTGAGTTGCGGCGGGAACCTGGGGTATATTCTCGAGTTACGACGGGGATGGCCCTTCCACCCACGTGTTTCTTCAGCCACGTCAGGACTCCTGCCTAGTTGCGAGGGACAACTCGGGATTCTCCTCGAGGCTTGGCAGGGCAATTGGGACGCCTCTCCAGCCTAGTCAGGAGACCAAGGGTCCCTTTCCACGTGCCACAGGAATCCTGGGACTCCTATCAAGTTTCACGAGGAGTCAGTCATCGTCTCCTTTGGAGGCACTGATCTCCGCGTACCTCTGGAGTTTTCAAAGGATATAAGGAATCCGGTCGCGATGAGGTGGGGAACTAGGTCTTTCTCTGTGGTCTCCACAGGGGATTCAGACATCCTTTCATCTTGGGAGATGCAAGACGAGCCTGCATTCAAGTCACTGCAGGGATATCCGGCCTTAATTCGAGTCAGGGCATCGTGGTGTTCATTCCACTTGAGGCCGCAAACTCAGGGCCCCTCTCACATACCTAGAGCTGAGAGAAGCCTCCTCTTGAGGTGCTTGTGGTAAGCTGGTTGTCCTCTGGAGTCGAAGCCAGGGACTAATCTCTCATCTCGAGGTGATTTTTGGTCCACGGAGCTCTTTCGTGTTGCTACAGTGACTTCAGCATCCCTCTAGCCTTGAAAGAGTGTTCTTGGTGTTTCTCTGGAGTGCCACCAAGGAAATCAAGGCTCCTTTCATGTGTGATGTGCAACACGGAATTGCTCTGCACGCAGTACAGGGGAATCAGGCCTCATCTCGCAGCGAGGGGGAAGTCTCATGGTTTTTCTCGAGTTGCGGCGGGAACCTGGGGTATATTCTCGAGTTATGTCGGGGATGGCCTTTCCACACACGTGTTTCTTCAGCGACGTCAGGACTCCTGCCTAGTTGCGAGGGACAACTCGGGATTCTCCTCGAGGCTTGGCAGGGCAATTGGGACACCTCTCCAGCTGAGGCGGGAGACCAAGGGTCCCTTTCCACGTGCCACAGGAATCCTGGGACTCCTATCAAGTTTCACGAGGAGTCAGGCATCATCTCCTTTGGAGGCACTGATCTCCGCGTCCCTCTGGAGTTTTCAAAGGATGTGAGGCCTCCGGTCGCGATGAAGTGGGGAACTAGGTCTTTCTCTGTGGTCTCCACAGGGGATTCAGACATCCTTTCGTCTTGGGAGATGCAAGACGAGCCTGCATTCAAGTCACTGCAGGGATATCCGGACTTATTTCGAGCCAGGGCATCGCGGTGTCCATTCCACTTGAGGCCGCAAACTCAGGGTCCCTTTCACATACCTAGAGCTGAGAGAAGCCTCCTCTTGAGGTGCTTGTGGTAAGGTGGTATTCCTCTGGATTGGAAGCCAGGGACTAACCTCTCATCTCGAGTTGATTTTTGGTCCACGGAGCTCTTTCGTGTTGCTACAGTGATCTCAGGATCCCTCTAGCCATGAAACAGTGTTCTTGGGGTTTCTCTGGAGTGCCACCAAGGAAATGAAGGCTCCTTTCATGTTTGATGTGCAACACGGAATTGCTCTGCATGCAGCGCAGGGGAATCAGGCCTCATCTCACGGCAAGGGGGAAGTCTCATGGTTTTTCTCGAATTGCGGCCGGAACCTGGGGTATATTCTCGAGTTACGACGGGGATGGCCCTTGCACACACGAGTTTCTTCAGCGACGGCAGGACTCCTGCCTAGTTGCGAGGGACAACTCGGGATTCTCCTCGAGGCTTGGCAGGGCAATTGGGACGCCTCTCCAGGTGAGGCGGGAGACCAAGTGTCCCTTTCCACGTGCCACAGGAATCCTGAGACTCCTATCAAGTTTCACGAGGAGTCAGGCATCATCTCCTTTGGAGGCACTGATCTCCGCGTACCTCTGGAGTTTTCAAAGGATGTGAGGCCTCCGGTCGCGATGAAGTGGGGAACTAGGTCTTTCTCTGTGGTCTCCACAGGGGATTCAGACATCCTTTCGTCTTGGGAGATGCAAGACGAGCCTGCATTCAAGTCACTGCAGGGATATCCGGACTTATTTCGAGCCAGGGCATCGCGGTGTCCATTCCACTTGAGGCCGCAAACTCAGGGTCCCTTTCACATACCTAGAGCTGAGAGAAGCCTCCTCTTGAGGTGCTTGTGGTAAGGTGGTATTCCTCTGGATTGGAAGCCAGGGACTAACCTCTCATCTCGAGTTGATTTTTGGTCCACGGAGCTCTTTCGTGTTGCTACAGTAACCTCAGTTTCCCTCTAGCCTTGAAACAGTGTTCTTGGGGTTTCTCTGGAGTGCCATCAAGGAAATCAAGGCTCCTTTCATGTGTGATGTGCAACACGGAATTGCTCTGCACGCAGTGCAGGGGAATCGGGCCTCATCTCGCGGCCAGGGGGAACTCTCATGGTTTTTCTCGAGTGGCGGCGGGAACCTGGGATATATTGTTAAGTTACGAAGGGGATGGCCCGTCCACCCACGTATTTCTTCAGCGACGTCAGGACTCCTGCCTAGTTGCGAGGGACAACTCGGGATTCTCCTCGAGGCTTGGCAGGGCAATTGGGACGCCTCTCCAGCTGAGGCGGGAGACCAAGGGTCCCTTTCCACGTGCCACAGGAATCCTGGGACTCCTATCAAGTTTCACGAGGAGTCAGGCATCGTCTCCTTTGGAGGTACTGATCTCCACGTACCTCTGGAGTTTTCAAAGAATGTGAGGCCTCCGGTCGCGATGAGGTGGGGAACTAGGTATTTCTCTGTGATCTCCACAGGGGATTCAGACATCCTTTCGTCTTGGGAGATGCAAGACGAGCCTGCATTCAAGTCACTGCAGGGATATCCGGCCTTATTTCGAGTCAGAGCATCGCGGTGTCCATTCCACTTGAGGCCGCAAACTCAGGGTCCCTCTCACATACCTAGAGCTGAGAGAAGCCTCCTCTTGAGGTGCTTGTGGTAAGGTGGTATTCCTCTGGAGTCGAAGCCAGGGACTAACCTCTCATCTCGAGTTGATTTTTGGTCCACGGAGCTCTTTCGTGTTACTACAGTGACCTCAGGATCCCTCTAGCCTTGAAACAGTGTTCTTCGGGTTTCTCTGGAGTGCCATCAAGGAAATCAAGGCTCCTTTCATGTGTGATGTGCAACACGGAATTGCTCTGCACGCAGTGCAGGGGAATCGGGCCTCATCTCGCGGCGAGGGGGAAGTCTCATGGTTTTTCTCGAGTTGCGGCGGGAACCTGGGGTATATTCTCGAGTTACGACGGGGATTGCCCTTCCACCCACGTGTTTGTTCAGCGACGTCAGGACTCCTGCCTAGTTGCGAGGGACAACTCGGGATTCTCCTCGAGGCTTGGCAGGGCAATTGGGACGCCTCTCCAGCTGAGGCGGGAGACCAAGCGTCCCTTTCCACGTGCCACAGGAATCCTGGGACTCCTATCAAGTTTCACCAGGAGTCAGGCATCGTCTCCTTTGGAGGCACTGATCTCCGTGTACCTCTGGAGTTTTCAAAGGATGTGAGGCCTCTGGTCGCGATGAGGTGGGGAACTAGTTTTTTCTCTGTGGTCTCCACAGGGGATTCAGACATCCTTTCGTCTTGGGAGATGCAAGACTAGCCTGCATTCAAGTCACTGCAGGGATATCCGGCCTTATTTCGCGACAGAGCATCGCAGTGTCCATTCCACTTGAGGCCGCAAACTCAGGGTCCCTCTCACATAGCTAGAGCTGAGAGAAGCCTCCTCTTGAGGTGCTTGTGGTAAGGTGGTATTCCTCTGAAGTCGAAGCCAGGGACTAACCTCTCATCTCGAGTTGATTTTTGGTCCACGTAGCTCTTTCGTGTTGCTACAGTGTCCTCAGGATCCCTCTAGCCTTGAAACAGTGTTCTTGGGGTTTCTCTGGAGTGCCATCAAGGAAATCAAGGCTCCTTTCATGTGTGATGTGCAACACGGAATTGCTCTGCACGCAGTGCAGGGGAATCGCGCCTCATCTCGCGGCGAGGGGGAAGTCTCATGGTTTTTCTCGAGTTGCGGCGGGAACCTGGGGTATATTCTCGACTTACGACGGGAATGGCCCTTCCACACAAGTGTTTGTTCAGCGACGGCAGGACTCCTGCCTAGTTGCGAGGGAAAACTCGGGATTCTCCTCGAGGCTTGGCAGGGCATTTGGGACGCCTCTCCAGCTGAGGCGTGAGACCAAGTGTCCCTTTCCACGTGCCACAGGAATCCTGGGACTCCTATCAAGTTTCACGAGGAGTCAGGCATCGTCTCCTCTGGAGGCACTGATCTCTGCGTACCTCTAGAATTTTCAAAGGATGTGAGGCCTCCGGTCGCGATGAGGTGGGGAACTGGGTCTTTCTCTGTGGTCTCCACAGGGAATTCAGACATCCTTTCGTCTTGGGAGATGCAAGACGAGCCTGGGTTCAAGTCACTGCAGGGATATCCGGCCTTATTTCGCGTCAGGATATCGCAGTGTCCATTCCACTTGAGGCAGCAAACTCAGGGTCCCTCTCACATAGCTAGAGCTGAGAGAAGCCTCCTCTTGAGGTGCTTGTGGTAAGGTGGTATTCCTCTGGAGTCGAAGCCAGGGACTAACCTCTCATCTCCAGTTGATTTGTGGTCCACGGAGCTCTTTCGTGTTACTACAGTGACCTCAGAATCACTCTAGCCTTGAAACAGTGTTCTTGGGGTTTCTCTGGAGTGCCATCAAGGAAATCAAGGCTCCTTTCATGTGTGATGTGCAACACGGAATTGCTCTGCACGCAGTGCAGGGGAATCGGGCCTCATCTTGCGGCGAGGGGGAAGTCTGATGGTTTTTCTCGAGTTGCGGCGGGAACCTGGGGTATATTCTCGAGTTATGATGGGGATGGCCCTTCCACCCACGTGTTTGTTCAGCGACGTCAGGACTCCTGCCTAGTTGCGAAGGACAACTCGGGATTCTCCTCCAGGCTTGGCAGGGCAATTGGGACACCTCTCCAGCTGAGGCGGGAGACCAAGGGTCCCTTTCCACGTGCCACAGGAATCCTGGGACTCCTATCAAGTTTCACGAGGAGTCAGGCATCGTCTCCCTTGGAGGCACTGATCTCCGCGTACCTCTGGAGTTTTCAAAGGATGTGAGGCCTCCGGTCACGATGAGGTGGGGAACTAGGTCTTTCTCTGTGGTCTCCACAGGGGATTCAGACTTCCTTTCGTCTTGGGAGATGCAAGACGAGCCTGCATTCAAGGCACTGCAGGGATATCCGGCCTTATTTCGCGTCAGGGCATCGCAGTGTCCATTCCACTTGAGGCCGCAAACTCAGGGTCCCTCTCACATACCTAGAGCTGAGAGAAGCCTCCTCTTGAGGTGCTTTTGGTAAGGTGGTATTCCTCTAGAGTCGAAGCCAGGGACTAACCTCTCATCTCGAGTTGGTTTTTGGTCCACGGAGCTCTTTCGTGTTGCTGCAGTGACCTCAGGATCCCTCTAGCCTTGAAACAGTGTTCTTGGGGTTTCTCTGGAGTGCCATCAAGGAAATCAAGGCTCCTTTCATGTGTGATGTGCAGCACGGAATTGCTCTGCACGCACTGCAGGGGAATCTGGCTTCATCTCGCGGCGAGGGAGAAGTCTCATGGTTTTTCTCGAGTTGCGGCAGGAACCTGGGGTATATTCTCGAGTTACGAAGGGGATGGTCGTTTCACCCACGTGTTTATTCAGCGACGTCAGGACTCCTTCCTATTTGCGAGGGACAACTCGGGATTCCCCTCGAGGCTGGCAGGGCAATTGGGACGCCTCTCCAGCTGAGGCGGGAGACCAAGGGTCCCTTTCCACGTGCCACAGGAATCCTGGGACTCCTATCAAGTTTCACGAGGAGTCAGGCATCGTCTCCTTTGGAGACACTGATCTCCGCGTACCTCTGGAGTTTTCAATGGATGTGAGGCCTCCGGTCGCAATGAGGTGGGGAACTAGGTCTTTCTCTGTGGTCTCCACAGGGGATTCAGACATCCTTTCGTCTTGGGAGATGCAAGACTTGCCTGCATTCAAGTCACTGCAGGGATATTCGGCCTTATTTCGCGTCAGGGAATCACAGTGTACATTCCACTTGAGGCCGCAAACTCAGGGTCCCTCTCACATAGCTAGAGCTGAGAGAAGCCTCCTCTTGAGGTGCTTGTGGTAAGGTGGTATTCCTCTGGAGTCGAAGCCAGGGACAAACCTCTCATCTCGAGTTAATTTTTGGTCCACGGAGCTCTTTCGTGTTGCTACAGTGACCTCAGGATCCCTCTAGCCTTGAAACAGTGTTCTTGGGGTTTCTCTGGAGTGCCATCAAGGAAATCAAGGCTCCTTTCATGTGTGATGTGCAACACGGAATTGCTCTGCATGCAGTGCAGGGGAATCGGGCCTCATCTCACGGCGAGGGGGAAGTCTCATGGTTTTTCTCGAGTTGCGGCGAGAACCTGGGGTATATTCTCGAGATACGAAGGGGATGGTCGTTCCACCCACGTGTTTATTCAGCGACGTCAGGACTCCTTCCTAGTTACGAGGGACAACTCGGGATTCTCCTCGAGGCTGGCAGGGCAATTGGGACGCCTCTCCAGCTGAGGCGGGAGACCAAGGGTCCCTTTCCAAGTGCCACAGGAATCCTGGGACTCCTATTAAGTTTCACCAGGAGTTAGGTATCGGCTCCTTTGAAGGCATTGATCTCCGCTTGCCTCTGGAGTTTTCAAAGGATGTGAAGCCTCCGGTCACGATGAGGTGGGGAACTAGGTCTTTCTCTGTGGTCTCCACAGGGGATTCAGATATCCTTTCGTCTTGGCAGATGCAAGACGAGCCTGCATTCAAGTCACTGCAGTGATATCCGGCCTTAATTCGAGTCAGGGTATCGCGGTGTCCATTCCACTTGTGGCCGCAAACTCAGGGAACCTCTCACATACCTAGAGCTGAGAGAAGCCTCCTCTTGAGGTGCTTGTGGTAAGGTGGTATTCCTCTAGAGTCGAATCCAGGGAATAACCTCTCATCTCGTGTTGATTTGTGGTGCACGGAGCTCTTTCGTGTTGCTACAGTGACCTCAGGATCCCTCTAGCCTTGAAACAGTGTTCTTGGGGTTTCTCTGGAGTGCCATCAAGGAAATCAAGGCTCCTTTCATGTGTGATGTGCAACACGGAATTGCTCTGCACGCAGTGCAGGGGAATCGGGCTTCATCTCGCGGCGAGGGGGAAGTCTCATGGTTTTTCTCGAGTTGCGGCAGGAACCTGGGGTATATTCTCGAGTTACGAAGGGGATGGCCCTTGCACCCACGTGTTTGTTCAGCGACGTCAGGACTCCTGACTAGTTGCGAGGGAAAACTCGGGATTCTCCTCGAGGCTTAGCAGGGCAATTGGGACGCCTCTCCAGCTGAGGCGGGAGACCAAGGCTCCCTTTCCACGTGCCACAGGAATCCTGGGACTCCTATCAAGTTTCACGAGGAGTCAGGCATCGTCTCCCTTGGAGGCACTGATCTCCGCGTACCTCTGGAGTTTTCAAAGGATGTGAGGCCTCCGGTCGTGATGAGGTGGGAAACTAGGTCTTTCTCTGTGGTCTCCACAGGGGATTCAGACTTCCTTTCGTCTTGGGAGATGCAAGACGAGCCTGCATTCAAGTCACTGCAGGCATATCCGGCCTTATTTCGCGTCAGGGCATCGCAGTGTCCATTCCACTTGAGGCCGCAAACTCAGGGTCCCTCTCACATACCTAGAGCTGAGCGAAGCCTCCTCTTGAGGTGCTTGTGGTAAGGTGGTATTCCTCTGGAGTCGAAGCCAGGGACTAACCTCTCATCTCGAGTTGATTTGTGGTCCACGGAGCTCTTTCGTGTTGCTACAGTGACCTCAGGATCCCTCTAGCCTTGAAACAGTGTTCTTGGGGTTTCTCTGGAGTGCCATCAAGGAAATCAAGGCTCCTTTCATGTGTGATGTGCAACACGGAATTGCTTTGCACGCAGTGCAGGGGAATCGGGCCTCATCTCACGGCGAGGGGGAAGTCTCATGGTTTTTCTCGAGTTGCGGCGGGAACCTGGGGTATATTCTCGAGTTACGACGGGGATGGCCCTTCCACCCAAGTTTTTGTTCAGCGATGGCAGGACTTCTGCCTAGTTGCGAGGGACAACTCGGGATTCTCCTCGAGGCTTGGCAGGGCAATTGGGACGCCTCTCCAGCTGAGGCGGGAGACCAAGGGTCCCTTTCCACGTGCCACAGGAATCCTGGGACTACTATCAATTTTCACGAGGAGTCAGGCATCGTCTCCCTTGGAGGCACTGATCTCCGCGTACCTCTGGAGTTTTCAAAGGATGTGAGGCCTCCGGTCGCGATGAGGTGGGGAACTCGGTCTTTCTCTGTGGTATCCACAGGGGATTCAGACATCCTTTCGTCTTGGAGATGCAAGACGAGCCTGCATTCAAGTCACTGCAGGGATATCCGGCCTTATTTCGAGTCAGTGCGTCGCGGTGTCCATTCCACTTGAGGCCACAAACTCAGGGTCCCTCTCACATACCTAGAGCTGAGAGAAGCCTCCTCTTGAGGTGCTTGTGGTAAGGTGGTATTCCTCTGGAGTCGAAGCCAGGGACTACCCTCTCACCTCGAGTTGATTTTTGGTCCACAGAGCTCTTTCGTGTTGTTACAGTGACCTCATGATCCCTCTATCCTAGAAAGAGTGTTCTTGGGGTTTCTCTGGAGTGCCATCAAGGAAATCAAGGCTCCTTTCATTTGTGATGTGCAACACGGAATTGCTCTGCACGCAGTGCAGGGGAATCGGGCTTCATCTCGCGGCGAGGGGGAAGTCTCATGGTTTTTCTCGAGTTGCGGCAGGAACCTGGGGTATATTCTCGAGTTACGACGGGGATGGCCCTTCCACACACGTGTTTGTTCAGCGACGGCAGGACTCCTGACTAGTTGCGAGGGAAAACTCGGGATTCTCCTCGAGGCTTGGCAGGGCAATTGAGATGCCTCTCCAGCTGAGGCGGGAGACCAAGGCTCCCTTTCCACGTGCCACAGGAATCCTGGGACTCCTATCAAGTTTCCCGAGGAGTCAGGCATCGTCTCCCTTGGAGGCACTGATCTCCGAGTACGTCTGGAGTTTTCAAAGGATGTGAGGCCTCCGTTCGCAATGAGGTGGGGAACTAGGTCTTTCTCTGTGGTCTCCACAGGGGATTCAGACTTCCTTTCGTCTTGGGAGATGCAAGACGAGCCTGCATTCAAGTCACTGCAGGGATATCCGGCGTTATTTCGCGTCAGGGCATCGCAGTGTCCATTCCACTTGAGGCCGCAAACTCAGGGTCCCTCTCACATACCTAGAGCTGAGAGAAGCCTCCTCTTGAGGTGCTTGTGGTAAGGTGGTATTCCTCTGGAGTCGAAGCCAGGGACTAACCTCTCATCTCGAGTTGATTTTTGGTCCACGGAGCTCTTTCGTGTTGCTACAGTGACCTCAGGATCCCTCTATCCTTGAAACAGTGTTCTCGGGGTTTCTCTGAAGTGCCATCAAGGAAATCAAGGCTCCTTTCATGTTTGATGTGCAATACGGAAATGCTTTGAAAGCAGTGCAGGGGAATCGGGCCCCATCTTGCGGCGAGGGGGAAGTCTCATGGGTTTTCTCGAGTTGAGGCGGGAACCTGGGGTATATTCTCGAGTTACGACGGGGATGGCCCTTTCACCCACGTGTTTGTTCAGCGACGTCAGGACTCCTGCCTAATTGCGAGGGACAACTCGGGATTCTCCTCGAGGCTTGGCAGGGCAATTGGGACGCCTCTCCAGCTGAGGCGGGAGACGAAGTGTCCCTTTCCACGTGCCACAGGAATCTTGGGACTCCTATCAAGTTTCACGAGGAGTCAGGCATCATCTCCTTTGGAGGCACTGATCTCAGTGTACCTCTGGAGTTTTCAAAGTATGTGAGGCCTCCGGTCGCGATGAGGTGGGGAACTAGGTCTTTCTCTGTGGTCTCCACAGGGGATTCAGACATCCTTTCGTCTTGGGAGATGCAAGACGAGCCTGCATTCAAGTCACTGCAGGGATATCCGGCCTTATTTCGAGTCAGGGCATCGCGGTGTCCTTTCCACTTGAAGCCACAAACTCAGGGTCCCTCTCACATACCTAGAGCTGAGAGAAGCCTCCTCTTGAGGTGCTTGTGGTAAGGTGGTTTCCTCTGGAGTCGAAGCCAGGGACTAACCTCTCATCTCGAGTTGATTTTTGGTCCACGGAGCGCTTTCGTGTAGCTACAGTGACCTCAGGATCCCTCTAGCCTTGAAGCAGTGTTCTTGGGGTTTCTCTGGAGTGCCATCAAGGAAATCAAGGCTCCTTTCATGTGTGATGTGCAGCACGGAATTGCTCTGCACGCACTGCAGGTGTAACTGGCCTCATCTCGCGTCGAGGGGGACGTCTCATGGTTTTTCTCGAGTTGCGTTGGGAACCTGGGGTATATTCTCGAGTTACGACGGGGATGGCCCTTCCACCCACGTGTTTGTTCAGCGACGTCAGGACTCCTGCCTAGTTGCGAGGGACAACTCGGGATTCTCCTCCAGGCTTGGCAGGGCAATTGGGACGCCTCTCCAGCTGAGGCGGGAGACCAAGTGTCCCTTTCCACGTGCCACAGGAATCCTGGGACTCCTATCAAGTTTCACTAGGAGTCAGGCATCGTCTCCTTTGGAGGCACTGATCTCAGTGTACCTCTGGAATTTTCAAAGTATGTGAGGTTTTCGGTCGCGATGAGGTGGGGAACTAGGTCTTTCTCTGTGGTCTCCACAGGGGATTCAGACTTCCTTTCGTCTTGGGAGATGCAAGACGAGCCTGCATTCAAGGCACTGCAGGGATATCCGGCCTTATTTCGCGTCAGGGCATCGCAGTGTCCATTCCACTTGAGGCCGCAAACTCAGGGTCCCTCTCACATACCTAGAGCTGAGAGAAGCCTCCTCTTGAGGTGCTTTTGGTAAGGTGGTATTCCTCTAGAGTCGAAGCCAGGGACTAACCTTTCATCTCGAGTTGATTTTTGGTCCACGGAGCTCTTTCGTGTTGCTGCAGTGACCTCAGGATCCCTCTAGCCTTGAAACAGTGTTCTTGGGGTTTCTCAGGAGTGCCATCAAGGAAATCAAGGCTCCTTTCATGTGTGATGTGCAGCACGGAATTGCTCTGCACGCACTGCAGGGGAATCTGGCTTCATCTCGCGGCGAGGGAGAAGTCTCATGGTTTTTCTCGAGTTGCGGCAGGAACCTGGGGTATATTCTCGAGTTACGAAGGGGATAGTCGTTTCACCCACGTGTTTATTCAGCGACGTCAGGACTCCTTCCTAGTTGCGAGGGACAACTCGGGATTCTCCTCGAGGCTGGCAGGGCAATTGGGACGCCTCTCCAGCTGAGGCGGGAGACCAAGGGTCCCTTTCCACGTGCCACAGGAATCCTGGGACTCCTATCAAGTTTCACCAGGAGTCAGGTATCGGCTCCTTTGAAGGCATTGATCTCCGCGTACCTCTGGAGTTTTCAAAGGATGTGAGGCCTCCGGTCACAATGAGGTGGGGAACTAGGTCTTTCTCTGTGGTCTCCACAGGGGATTCAGACATCCTTTCGTCTTGGGAGATGCAAGTCGAGCCTGCATTGAAGTCACTGCAGGGATATCCGGCCTTAATTCGAGTCAGGGTATCGCGGTGTCCATTCCACTTGAGGCCGCAAACTCAGGGTCCCTCTCACATAGCTAGAGCTGAGAGAAGCCTCCTCTTGAGGTGCTTGTGGTAAGGTGGTATTCCTCTGAAGTCGAAGCCAGGGACTAACCTCTCATCTCGAGTTGATTTTTGGTCCACGTAGCTCTTTCGTGTTGCTACAGTGACCTCAAGATCCCTCTAGCCTTGAAACAGTGTTCTTGGGGTTTCTCTGGAGTGCCATCAAGGAAATCAAGGCTCCTTTCATGTGTGATGTGCAACACGGAATTGCTCTGCACGCAGTGCAGGGGAATCGCGCCTCATCTCGCGGCGAGGGGGAAGTCCCATGATTTTTCTCGAGTTGAGGCGGGAACCTGGGGTATATTCTCGAGTTACGACGGGAATGGCCCTTCCACACAAGTGTTTGTTCAGCGACGGCAGGACTCCTGCCTAGTTGCGAGGGAAAACTCGGAATTCTCCTCGAGGCTTGGCAGGGCATTTGGGACGCCTCTCCAGCTGATGCGGGAGACCAAGTGTCCCATTCCACGTGCCACAGGAATCCTGGGACTCCTATCAAGTTTCACGAGGAGTCAGGCATCGTCTCCTTTGGAGGCACTGATCTCTGCGTACCTCAAGAATTTTCAAAGGATGTGAGGCCTCCGGTCGCGATGAGGTGGGGAACTGGGTCTTTCTCTGTGGTCTCCACAGGGGATTCAGACATCCTTTCGTCTTGGGAGATGCAAGACGAGCCTGCGTTCAAGTCACTGCAGGGATATCCGGCCTTATTTCGCGTCAGGATATCGCAGTGTCCATTCCACTTGAGGCCGCAAACTCAGGGTCCCTCTCACATAGCTAGAGCTGAGAGAAGCCTCCTCTTGAGGTGCTTGTGGTAAGGTGGTATTCCTCTGGAGTCGAAGCCAGGGACTAACCTCTCATCTCCAGTTGATTTGTGGTCCACGGAGCTCTTTCGTGTTGCTACAGTGACCTCAGAATCACTCTAGCCTTGAAACAGTGTTCTTGGGGTTTCTCTGGAGTGCCATCAAGGAAATCAAGGCTCCTTTCGTGTGTGATGTGCAACACGGAATTGCTCTGCACGCAGTGCAGGGGAATCGGGCCTCATCTTGCGGCGAGGGGGAAGTCTGATGGTTTTTCTCGAGTTGCGGCGGGAACCTGGGGTATATTCTCGAGTTATTATGGGGATGGCCCTTCCACCCACGTGTTTGTTCAGCGACGTCAGGACTTCTGCATAGTTGCGAGGGACAACTCGGGATTCTCCTCGAGGCTTGGCAGGGCAATTGGGACACCTCTCCAGCTGAGGCGGGAGACCAAGGGTCCCTTTCCACGTGCCACAGGAATCCTGGGACTCCTATCAAGTTTCACGAGGAGTCAGGCATCGTCTCCTTTGGAGGCACTGATCTCCGCGTACCTCTGGAGTTTTCAATGGATGTGAGGCCTCCGGTCGCAATGAGGTGGGGAACTAGGTCTTTCTCTGTGGTCTCCACAGGGGATTCAGACATCCTTTCGTCTTGGGAGATGCAAGACTAGCCTGCATTCAAGTCACTGCAGGGATATCCGGCCTTATTTCGCGTCAGGGCATCACAGTGTACATTCCACTTGAGGCCGCAAACTCAGGGTCCCTCTCACATAGCTAGAGCTGAGAGAAGCCTCCTCTTGAGGTGCTTGTGGTAAGGTGGTATTCCTCTGGAGTCGGAGCCAGGGACTAACCTCTCATGTCGAGTTGATTTTTGGTCCACGGAGCTCATTCCTGTTGCTACAGTGACCTCAGGATCCCTCTAGCCTTGAAACAGTGTTCTTGGGGTTTCTCTGGAGTGCCATCAAGGAAATCAAGGCTCCTTTCATGTGTGATGTGCAACACGGAATTGCTCTGCATGCAGTGCAGGGGAATCGGGCCTCATCTCACGGCGAGGGGGAAGTCTCATGGTTTTTCTCGAGTTGCGGCGAGAACCTGGGGTATATTCTCGAGTTACGAAGGGGATGGTCGTTCCACCCACGTGTTTATTCAGCGACGTCAGGACTCCTTCCTAGTTGCGAGGGACAACTCGGGATTCTCCTCGAGGCTGGCAGGGCAATTGGGACGCCTCTCCAGCTGAGGCGGGAGACCAAGGGTCCCTTTCCACGTGCCACAGGAATCCTGGGACTCCTATCAAGTTTCACCAGGAGTTAGGTATCGGCTCCTTTGAAGGCATTGATCTCCGCGTGCCTCTGGAGTTTTCAAAGGATGTGAAGCCTCCGGTCACGATGAGGTGGGGAACTAGGTCTTTCTCTGTGGTCTCCACAGGGGATTCAGACATCCTTTCGTCTTGGGAGATGCAAGACGAGCCTTCATTCAAGTCACTGCAGTGATATCCGGCCTTAATTCGAGTCAGGGTATCGCGGTGTCCATTCCACTTGTGGCCGCAAACTCAGGGTCCCTCTCACATACCTAGAGCTGAGAGAAGCCTCCTCTTGAGGTGCTTGTGGTAAGGTGGTATTCCTCTAGAGTCGAATCCAGGGAATAACCTCTCATCTCGTGTTGATTTGTGGTGCACGGAGCTCTTTCGTGTTGCTACAGTGACCTCAGGATCCCTCTCGCCTTGAAACAGTGTTCTTGGGGTTTCTCTGGAGTGCCATCAAGGAAATCAAGGCTCCTTTCATGTTTAATGTGCAACATGGAATTGCTCTGCATGCAGTGCAGGGGAATCGGGCCTCATCTCGCGGCGAGGGGGAAGTCTCATGGTTTTTCTCGAGTTGCGGCGGGAACCTGGGGTATATTCTCGATTTACGACAGGGATGGCCCTTGCACCCACGTGTTTGTTCAGCGACGTCAGGACTCCTGCCTAGTTGCGAGGGACAACTCGGGATTCTCCTCGATGCTTGGCAGGGCAATTGGGACGCCTCTCCAGCTGAGGCGGGAGACCAAGTGTCCCTTTCCAAGTGCCGCAGGAATCCTGGGACTCCTATCAAGTTTCACGGGGAGTCAGGCATCGTCTCCTTTGGAGGCACTGATTTCCGCGTGCCTCTGGAGTTTTCAAAGGATGTGAGGCCTCCGGTCGCGATGAGGTGGGGAACTAGGTCTTTTTCTGTGTCTCCACAGGGAATTCAGATATCCTTTCGTCTTGGGAGATGCAAGACGAGCCTGCATTCAAGTCACTGCAGGGATATCCAGCCTTATTTCGCGTCAGGGCATCGCAGTGTCCATTCCACTTGAGGCCGCAAACTCAGGGTCCCTCTCACATACATAGAGCTGAGAGAAGCCTCCTCTTGAGGTGCTTGTGGTAAGGTGGTAGTCCTCTGGAGTCGAAGCCAGGGACTAACCTCTCATCTCGAGTTGATTTTTGGTCCACGGAGCACTTTCCTGTTGCTACAGTGACCTCAGGATCCCTCTAGCCTTGAAACAGTGTTCTTGGGGTTTCTCTGGAGTGCCATCAAGGAAATCAAGGCTCCTTTCATGTTTGATGTGCAACACGGAACTGCTCTGCATTCAGTGCAGGGGAATCGGGCCTCATCTCGCGCGAGGGGGAAGTCTCATCATTTTTCTCGAGTTGCGGCGGGTACCTGAGGTATATTCTCGAGTTCCGACGGGGATGGCCCTTCCACCCACGTGTTTGTTCAGCGACGTCAGGACTCCTGCCTAGTTGCGAGGGACAACTCGGGATTCTCCTCGAGGCTTGGCAGGGCAATTGGGACGCCTCTCCAGCTGAGGCGGTAGACCAAGTGTCCCTTTCCACGTGCCACAGTAATCCTGGGACTCCTATCAAGTTTCACGAGGAGTCAGGCATCGTCTGCTTTGGAGGCACTGATCTCCGCGTACCTCTGGAGTTTTCAAAGGATGTGAGGCCTCCGGTCGCGATGCGGTTGGGAACTAGGTCTTTCTCTGTGGTCACCACAGGGGATTCAGACATCCTTTCGTCTTGGGAGATGCAAGACGAGCCTGCATTCAAGTCACTGCATGGATATCCGGCTTTATTTCCAGTCAGGGCATCGCGGTGTCCATTCCACTTGAGGCCGCAAACTCAGGGTCCCTCTCACATACCTAGAGCTGAGAGAAGCCTCCTCTTGAGGTGCTTGTGCTAAGGTGGTATTCCTCTGGAGTTGAAGCCAGGGACTAACCTCTCATTTCGAGTTGATTTTTGGTCCACGGAGCTCTTTCGTGTTGCTACAGTGACCTCATATCCCTCTAGCCTTGAAACAGTGTTCTTGGGGTTTCTCTGGAGTGCCCTCAAGGAAATCAAGGCTCCTTTCATGTTTGATGTGCAACACGAAATTGCTCTGCACGCAGTGCAGAATATCGGGCCTCATTTTGCAGCGAGGGGGAAGTCTCACGGTTTTTCTCGAATTGCGTTGGGACCCTGGGGTATATTCTCGAGTTATGACGGGGATGGCCCTTCCAACTACGTGTTTGTTCAGCCAATTTAGGACTCCTGCCTAGTTACGAGGGACAGCTCGGGATTCTCCTCGAGGCTTGGCAGGGCAATTGTGACGCCTCTCCATTTGAGGCGGTAGACCAAGGGTCCCTTTCCACGTGCCACAGGAATCCAGGGACTCCTATCAAGTTTCACGAGGAGTCAGGCATCGTCTCCTTTGGAAGCACTGATCTCCGCGTACCTCTGGAGTTTTCAAAGGATGTGAGTCCTTCGGTCCCGATGAGGTGGGGAACTAGGTTTTTCTCTATGGTCTCCACAGGGGATTCAGACATCCTTTCATCTTGGGAGATGCAAGACGAGCCTGCATTCAAGTCACTGCAGGGATATCCAGCCTTATTTCGCGTCAGGGCATCGCAGTGTCCATTCCACTTGAGGCCGCAAACTCAGGGTCCCTCTCACATACCTAGAGCTGAGAGAAGCCTCCTCTTGAGGTGCTTGTGGTAAGGTGGTATTCCTCTGGAGTCGAAGCCAGGGACTAACCTCTCATCTCGAGTTGATTTTTGGTCCACGGAGCTCTTTTGTGTTGCTACAGTGACCTCAGGATCCCTCTAGCCTTGAAACAGTGTTCTTGGGGTTTCTCTGGAGTGCCATCAAGGAAATCAAGTCTCATTTCATGTGCGATGTGCAACACGGAATTGCTCTGCACGCCGTGCAGGGGAATCGGGCCTCATCTCACGGCGCGGGGGAAGTATCATGGTTTTTCTCGAGTTGAGGCGGAAACCTGGGGTATATTGTCGAGTTACGACGGGGATGGCCCTTCCAACCACGTGTTTGTTCAGCGACGTCAGGACTCCTGCCTAGTTACAAGGGATAACTCGGTATTCTCCTCGAGGCTTGGCAGGGAAATTGGGACGCCTCTCCAGCTGAGGCGGGAGACCAAGTGTCCCTTTCCAAGTGCCGCAGGAATCCTGGGACTCCTATCAAGTTTCACGGGGAGTCAGGCATCGTCTCCTTTGGAGGCACTGATTTCCGCGTGCCTCTGGAGTTTTCAAAGGATGTGAGGCCTCCGGTCGCGATGAGGTGGGGAACTAGGTCTTTTTCTGTGTCTCCACAGGGAATTCAGACATCCTTTCGTCTTGGGAGATGCAAGACGAGCCTGCATTCAAGTCACTGCAGGGATATCCAGCCTTATTTCGCGTCAGGGCATCGCAGTGTCCATTCCACTTGAGGCCGCAAACTCAGGGTCCCTCTCACATACATAGAGCTGAGAGAAGCCTCCTCTTGAGGTGCTTGTGGTAAGGTGGTAGTCCTCTGGAGTCGAAGCCAGGGACTAACCTCTCATCTCGAGTTGATTTTTGGTCCACGGAGCACTTTCCTGTTGCTACAGTGACCTCAGGATCCCTCTAGCCTTGAAACAGTGTTCTTGGGGTTTCTCTGGAGTGCCATCAAGGAAATCAAGGCTCCTTTCATGTTTGATGTGCAACACGGAACTGCTCTGCATTCAGTGCAGGGGAATCGGGCCTCATCTCGCGCGAGGGGGAAGTCTCATCGTTTTTCTCGAGTTGCGGCGGGTACCTGAGGTATATTCTCGAGTTACGACGTGGATAGCCCTTCCACCCACGTGTTTGTTCAGCGACGTCAGGACTCCTGCCTAGTTGCGAGGGACAACTCGTGATTGTCCTCGAGGCTTGGCAGGGCAATTGGGACGCCTCTCCAGCTGAGGCGGTAGACCAAGTGTCCCTTTCCACGTGCCACAGTAATCCTGGGACTCCTATCAAGTTTCACGAGGAGTCAGGCATCGTCTGCTTTGGAGGCACTGATCTCCGCGTACCTCTCGAGTTTTCAAAGGATGTGAGGCCTCCGGTCGCAATGCGGTTGGGAACTAGGTCTTTCTCTGTGGTCTCCACAGGGGATTCAGACATCCTTTCGTCTTGGGAGATGCAAGACGAGCCTTCATTCAAGTCACTGCAGTGATATCCGGCCTTAATTCGAGTCAGGGTATCGCGGTGTCCATTCCACTTGTGGCCGCAAACTCAGGGTCCCTCTCACATACCTAGAGCTGAGAGAAGCCTCCTCTTGAGGTGCTTGTGGTAAGGTGGTATTCCTCTAGAGTCGAATCCAGGGAATAACCTCTCATCTCGTGTTGATTTGTGGTGCACGGAGCTCTTTCGTGTTGCTACAGTGACCTCAGGATCCCTCTCGCCTTGAAACAGTGTTCTTGGGGTTTCTCTGGAGTGCCATCAAGGAAATCAAGGCTCCTTTCATGTTTAATGTGCAACATGGAATTGCTCTGCATGCAGTGCAGGGGAATCGGGCCTCATCTCGCGGCGAGGGGGAAGTCTCATGGTTTTTCTCGAGTTGCGGCGGGAACCTGGGGTATATTCTCGATTTACGACAGGGATGGCCCTTGCACCCACGTGTTTGTTCAGCGACGTCAGGACTCCTGCCTAGTTGCGAGGGACAACTCGGGATTCTCCTCGATGCTTGGCAGGGCAATTGGGACGCCTCTCCAGCTGAGGCGGGAGACCAAGTGTCCCTTTCCAAGTGCCGCAGGAATCCTGGGACTCCTATCAAGTTTCACGGGGAGTCAGGCATCGTCTCCTTTGGAGGCACTGATTTCCGCGTGCCTCTGGAGTTTTCAAAGGATGTGAGGCCTCCGGTCGCGATGAGGTGGGGAACTAGGTCTTTTTCTGTGTCTCCACAGGGAATTCAGATATCCTTTCGTCTTGGGAGATGCAAGACGAGCCTGCATTCAAGTCACTGCAGGGATATCCAGCCTTATTTCGCGTCAGGGCATCGCAGTGTCCATTCCACTTGAGGCCGCAAACTCAGGGTCCCTCTCACATACATAGAGCTGAGAGAAGCCTCCTCTTGAGGTGCTTGTGGTAAGGTGGTAGTCCTCTGGAGTCCAAGCCAGGGACTAACCTCTCATCTCGAGTTGATTTTTGGTCCACGGAGCACTTTCCTGTTGCTACAGTGACCTCAGGATCCCTCTAGCCTTGAAACAGTGTTCTTGGGGTTTCTCTGGAGTGCCATCAAGGAAATCAAGGCTCCTTTCATGTTTGATGTGCAACACGGAACTGCTCTGCATTCAGTGCAGGGGAATCGGGCCTCATCTCGCGCGAGGGGGAAGTCTCATCATTTTTCTCGAGTTGCGGCGGGTACCTGAGGTATATTCTCGAGTTCCGACGGGGATGGCCCTTCCACCCACGTGTTTGTTCAGCGACGTCAGGACTCCTGCCTAGTTGCGAGGGACAACTCGGGATTCTCCTCGAGGCTTGGCAGGGCAATTGGGACGCCTCTCCAGCTGAGGCGGTAGACCAAGTGTCCCTTTCCACGTGCCACAGTAATCCTGGGACTCCTATCAAGTTTCACGAGGAGTCAGGCATCGTCTGCTTTGGAGGCACTGATCTCCGCGTACCTCTGGAGTTTTCAAAGGATGTGAGGCCTCCGGTCGCGATGCGGTTGGGAACTAGGTCTTTCTCTGTGGTCACCACAGGGGATTCAGACATCCTTTCGTCTTGGGAGATGCAAGACGAGCCTGCATTCAAGTCACTGCATGGATATCCGGCTTTATTTCCAGTCAGGGCATCGCGGTGTCCATTCCACTTGAGGCCGCAAACTCAGGGTCCCTCTCACATACCTAGAGCTGAGAGAAGCCTCCTCTTGAGGTGCTTGTGCTAAGGTGGTATTCCTCTGGAGTTGAAGCCAGGGACTAACCTCTCATTTCGAGTTGATTTTTGGTCCACGGAGCTCTTTCGTGTTGCTACAGTGACCTCATATCCCTCTAGCCTTGAAACAGTGTTCTTGGGGTTTCTCTGGAGTGCCCTCAAGGAAATCAAGGCTCCTTTCATGTTTGATGTGCAACACGAAATTGCTCTGCACGCAGTGCAGAATATCGGGCCTCATTTTGCAGCGAGGGGGAAGTCTCACGGTTTTTCTCGAATTGCGTTGGGACCCTGGGGTATATTCTCGAGTTATGACGGGGATGGCCCTTCCAACTACGTGTTTGTTCAGCCAATTTAGGACTCCTGCCTAGTTACGAGGGACAGCTCGGGATTCTCCTCGAGGCTTGGCAGGGCAATTGTGACGCCTCTCCATTTGAGGCGGTAGACCAAGGGTCCCTTTCCACGTGCCACAGGAATCCAGGGACTCCTATCAAGTTTCACGAGGAGTCAGGCATCGTCTCCTTTGGAAGCACTGATCTCCGCGTACCTCTGGAGTTTTCAAAGGATGTGAGTCCTTCGGTCCCGATGAGGTGGGGAACTAGGTTTTTCTCTATGGTCTCCACAGGGGATTCAGACATCCTTTCATCTTGGGAGATGCAAGACGAGCCTGCATTCAAGTCACTGCAGGGATATCCAGCCTTATTTCGCGTCAGGGCATCGCAGTGTCCATTCCACTTGAGGCCGCAAACTCAGGGTCCCTCTCACATACCTAGAGCTGAGAGAAGCCTCCTCTTGAGGTGCTTGTGGTAAGGTGGTATTCCTCTGGAGTCGAAGCCAGGGACTAACCTCTCATCTCGAGTTGATTTTTGGTCCACGGAGCTCTTTTGTGTTGCTACAGTGACCTCAGGATCCCTCTAGCCTTGAAACAGTGTTCTTGGGGTTTCTCTGGAGTGCCATCAAGGAAATCAAGTCTCATTTCATGTGCGATGTGCAACACGGAATTGCTCTGCACGCCGTGCAGGGGAATCGGGCCTCATCTCACGGCGCGGGGGAAGTATCATGGTTTTTCTCGAGTTGAGGCGGAAACCTGGGGTATATTGTCGAGTTACGACGGGGATGGCCCTTCCAACCACGTGTTTGTTCAGCGACGTCAGGACTCCTGCCTAGTTACAAGGGATAACTCGGTATTCTCCTCGAGGCTTGGCAGGGAAATTGGGACGCCTCTCCAGCTGAGGCGGGAGACCAAGTGTCCCTTTCCAAGTGCCGCAGGAATCCTGGGACTCCTATCAAGTTTCACGGGGAGTCAGGCATCGTCTCCTTTGGAGGCACTGATTTCCGCGTGCCTCTGGAGTTTTCAAAGGATGTGAGGCCTCCGGTCGCGATGAGGTGGGGAACTAGGTCTTTTTCTGTGTCTCCACAGGGAATTCAGACATCCTTTCGTCTTGGGAGATGCAAGACGAGCCTGCATTCAAGTCACTGCAGGGATATCCAGCCTTATTTCGCGTCAGGGCATCGCAGTGTCCATTCCACTTGAGGCCGCAAACTCAGGGTCCCTCTCACATACATAGAGCTGAGAGAAGCCTCCTCTTGAGGTGCTTGTGGTAAGGTGGTAGTCCTCTGGAGTCGAAGCCAGGGACTAACCTCTCATCTCGAGTTGATTTTTGGTCCACGGAGCACTTTCCTGTTGCTACAGTGACCTCAGGATCCCTCTAGCCTTGAAACAGTGTTCTTGGGGTTTCTCTGGAGTGCCATCAAGGAAATCAAGGCTCCTTTCATGTTTGATGTGCAACACGGAACTGCTCTGCATTCAGTGCAGGGGAATCGGGCCTCATCTCGCGCGAGGGGGAAGTCTCATCGTTTTTCTCGAGTTGCGGCGGGTACCTGAGGTATATTCTCGAGTTACGACGTGGATAGCCCTTCCACCCACGTGTTTGTTCAGCGACGTCAGGACTCCTGCCTAGTTGCGAGGGACAACTCGTGATTGTCCTCGAGGCTTGGCAGGGCAATTGGGACGCCTCTCCAGCTGAGGCGGTAGACCAAGTGTCCCTTTCCACGTGCCACAGTAATCCTGGGACTCCTATCAAGTTTCACGAGGAGTCAGGCATCGTCTGCTTTGGAGGCACTGATCTCCGCGTACCTCTCGAGTTTTCAAAGGATGTGAGGCCTCCGGTCGCAATGCGGTTGGGAACTAGGTCTTTCTCTGTGGTCTCCACAGGGGATTCAGACATCCTTTCGTCTTGGGAGATGCAAGACGAGCCTGCATTCAAGTCACTGCATGGATATCCGGCTTTATTTCCAGTCAGGGCATCGCGGTGTCCATTCCACTTGAGGCCGCAAACTCAGGGTCCCTCTCACATACCTAGAGCTGAGAGAAGCCTCCTCTTGAGGTGCTTGTGGTAAGGTGGTATTCCTCTGGAGTTGAAGCCAGGGACTAACCTCTCATTTCGAGTTGATTTTTGGTCCACGGAGCTCTTTCGTGTTGCTACAGTGACCTCATATCCCTCTAGCCTTGAAACAGTGTTCTTGGGGTTTCTCTGGAGTGCCCTCAAGGAAATCAAGGCTCCTTTCATGTTTGATGTGCAACACGGAATTGCTCTGCACGCAGTGCAGGATATCGGGCCTCATTTTGCAGCGAGGGGGAAGTCTCACGGTTTTTCTCGAATTGCGTTGGGACCCTGGGGTATATTCTCGAGTTATGACGGGGATGGCCCTTCCAACTACGTGTTTGTTCAGCCAATTTAGGACTCCTGCCTAGTTACGTGGGACAGCTCGGGATTCTCCTCGAGGCTTGGCAGGGCAATTGTGACGCCTCTCCATTTGAGGCGGTAGACCAAGGGTCCCTTTCCACGTGCCACAGGAATCCAGGGACTCCTATCAAGTTTCACGAGGAGTCAGGCATCGTCTCCTTTGGAAGCACTGATCTCCGCGTACCTCTGGAGTTTTCAAAGGATGTGAGTCCTTCGGTCCCGATGAGGTGGGGAACTAGGTGTTTCTCTATGGTCTCCACAGGGGATTCAGACATCCTTTCATCTTGGGAGATGCAAGACGAGCCTGCATTCAAGTCACTGCAGGGATATCCAGCCTTATTTCGCGTCAGGGCATCGCAGTGTCCATTCCACTTGAGGCCGCAAACTCAGGGTCCCTCTCACATACCTAGAGCTGAGAGAAGCCTCCTCTTGAGGTGCTTATAGTAAGGTGGTATTCCTCTGGAGTCGAAGCCAGGGACTAACCTCTCATCTCGAGTTGATTTTTGGTCCACGGAGCTCTTTCGTGTTGCTACAGTGACCTCAGGATCCCTCTAGCCTTGAAACAGTGTTCTTGGGGTTTCTCTGGAGTGCCACCAAGGAAATCAAGGCTCCTTTCATGTGTGATGTGCAACACGGAATTGCTCTGCACGCAGTGCAGGGGAATCGGGCCTCATCTCGCGGCGAGGGGGAAGTCTCATGGTTTTTCTAGAGTTGCGGCGGGAACCTGGGGTATATTCTCGAGGTACGACGGGGATGGCCCTTTCAACCACGTATTTGTTCAGCGACGTCAGGACTCCTGCCTAGTTGCGAGGGACAACTCGGGATTCTCCTCGAGGCTTGGCAGGGCAGTTGTGACGCCTCTCCAGCTGAGGCGGGAGACCAAGGGTCCCTTTCCACGTGCACAGGATTTCTGGGACTCCTATCAAGTTTCACGAGGAGTCAGGCATCGTCTCCTCTGGAGGCACTGATCTCCGCGTACCTCTGAAGTTTTCAAAGGATGTGAGGCCTCCGGTCGCGATGAGGTGGGGAACTAGGTCTTTCTCTGTGGTCTCCACAGGGGATTCAGAAATCCTTTCGTCTTGGTAGATGCAAGACGAGCCTGCATTCAAGTCACTGCAGGGATATCCGGCCTTATTTCGAGCCAGGGCATCGCGGTGTCCATTCCACTTGAGGCCGCAAACTCAGGGTCCCTCTCACATACCTAGAGCTGAGAGAAGCCTCCTCTTGAGGTGCTTGTGGTAAGGTGGTATTCCTCTGGAGTCGAAGCCAGGGACTAACCTCTCATCTCGAGTTGATTTTTTATCCACGGAGCTCTTTGGTGTTACTACAATGACCTCAGGATCCCTCTAGCCTTGAAACAGTGTTCTTGGGGTTTCTCTAGAGTGCCATCAAGGAAATCAAGGCTCCTTTCATGTGTGATGTGCAACACGGAATTGCTCTGCACGCAGTGCAGGGGAATCGGGCCTCATCTCACGGCGAGGGGGAAGTCTCATGGTTTTTCTCGAGTTGCGGCGGGAACCTGGGGTATATTCTCGAGTTACGACGGGGATGGCCCTTCCACACACGTGTTTGTTCAGCGACGTCTGGACTCCTGCCTAGTTGCGAGGGACAACTCGGGATTCTCCTCGAGGCTTGGCAGGCCAATTGGGACGCCTCTCCAGCTGAGGCGGGAGACCAAGGGTCCCTTTCCCCATGCCACAGGAATCCTGGGACTCCTATCAAGTTTCACGAGGAGTCAGGCATCGTCTCCTTTGGAGGCACTGATCTCCGCGTACCTCTGGAGTTTTCAAAGGATGTGAGGCCTCCGGTCGCGATGAGGTTGGGAACTAGGTCTTTCTCTGTGGTCTCCACAGGGGATTCAGACATACTTTCATCTTGGGAGATGCAAGACGAGCCTGCATTCAAGTCACTGCAGGGATATCCAGCCTTATGTCGAGTCAGGGCATCGCGGTGTACATTCCACTTGAGGCCGCAAAGTCAGGGTCCCTCTCACATACCTAGAGCTGAGAAAAGCCTCCTCTTGAGGTGCTTGTGGTAAGGTGGTATTCCTCTGGAGTCGAAGCCAGGGACTAACCTCTCATCTCGAGTTGATTTTTGGGCCACGGAGCTCTTTCGTGTTGCTTTAGTGACCTCAGGATCCCTCGAGCCTTGAAACAGTGTTCTTGGGGTTTCTCTGGAGTGCCATCAAGGAAATCAAGGCTCCTTTCATGTGTGATGTGCAACACGGAATAGCTCTGCACGCAGTGCAGGGTATCGGGCCTCATTTTGCGGCGAGGGGCAAGTCTCATGGTTTTTCTCGAGTTGCAGCGGGAACCTGGGGCATATTCTCGAGTTACGACAGGGATGGCCCTTCCACCCACGTGTTTGTTCAGCGACGTCAGGACTCCTGCCTAGTTGCGAGGGACAACTCGGGATTCTCCTCGAGGCTTGGCATGGCAATTGGGACGCCTCTCCAGCTGAGGCGGGAGACCAAGGGTCCCTTTCCACGTGCCACAGGAATCCTGGGACTCCTATCAAGTTTCACGAGGAGTCAGGCATCGTCTCCTTTAGAGGCACTGATCTCTGCATCCCTCGGGAGTTTTCAAAGGATGTGAGGCCTCCGGTCGCGATGAGGTGGGGAACTAGATCTTTCTCTGTGGTCTCCACAGGGGATTCAGACATCCTTTCATCTTGGGAGATGCAAAACGAGCCTGGATTCAAGTCACTGCAGGGATATCCAGCCTTATTTCGAGTCAGGGCATCGCGGTGTCCATTCCACTTGAGGCCGCAAACTCAGGGTCCCTCTCACATACCTAGAGCTGAGAGAAGCCTCCTCTTGAGGTGCTTGTGATAAAGTGGTATTCCTCAGGAGTCGAAGCCAGGTACTAACCTCTCATCTCGAGTTGATTCTTGGTCCACGGATCTCTTTCGGATTGCTTCAGTTACCTCAGGATCCTCTAGCCTTGAAAGATTATTCTTGGGGTTTCTCTTGAGTGCCATCAAGGAAATCAAGGCTCCTTTCATGTGTGATGTGCAACACGGAATTGCTCTGCACGCAGTGCCGGGGAATCGGGCCTCATCTCGCGGCGAGGGGGAAGTCTCATGGTTTTTCTCGAGTTGCGGCGGGAACCTGGGGTATATTCTCGAGTTACGACGGGGATGGCCCTTCCACACACGTGTTTGTTCAGCGATGGCAGGACGCCTGCCTAGTTGCGAGGGACAACTCGGGATTCTCCTCGAGGCTTGGCGGGGCAATTGTGCCGCCTCTCCAGCTGAGGTGGGAGACCAAGGGTCCCTTTCCACGTGCCACAGCAATCCTGGGACTCCTAAGAAGTTTCACGAGGAGTCAGGCATCGTCTCCTTTGGAGGCACTGATCTCTGCGTAGCTCTGGAGTTTTCAAAGGATGTGAGGCCTCCGGTCGCGATGAGGTGGGAAACTAGGTCTTTCTCTGTGGTCTCCACAGGGGATTCAGACATCCTTTCATCTTGGGAGATGCAAGACGAGCCTGCATTCAAGTCACTGCAGGGATATCCGGCCTTGTTTCGAGTCAGGGCATCGCGGTGTCCATTCCACTTGAGGCCGCAAACTCAGGGTCCCTCTCACATACCTAGAGCTGAGAGAAGCCTCCTCTTGAGGTGCTTGTGGTAAGGTGGTATTCCTCTGGAGTCGAAGCCAGGGACTAACCTCTCATCTCGAGTTGATTTTTGGTCCACGGAGCTCTTTCGTGTTGCTACAGTGACCTCAGGATCCCTCTAGCCTTGAAACAGTGTTCTTGGGGTTTCTCTGGAGTGCCATCAAGGAAATCAAGGCTCCTTTCATGTGTAATGTGCAACACGGAATTGCTCTGCACGCAGTGCAGGGGAATCGGGCCTCATCTCACGGCGAGGGGGAAGTCTCATGGTTTTTCTCGAGTTGCGTAGGGAAACTGGGGTATATTCTCGAGTTACGACGGGGATTTCCCTTCCGCACACGTGTTTGTTCAGCGACGGCAGAACTCCTGCCTAGTTCCGAGGGAAAACTCGGGATTTTCCTCGAGCCTTGGCAGGCCAATTGGGACGCCTCTCCAGCTGAGGCGGGAGGCCAAGGGTCCCTTTCCACGTGCCACAGGAATCCTGGGACTCCTATCAAGTTTCACGAGGAGTCAGGCATCGTCTCCTTTGGAGGCACTGATCTCCGCGTACCTCTGGAATTTTCAAAGGATGTGATGCCTCAGGTAGCGATGAGGTGGGGAAATAGGTCTTTCTCTGTGGTCTCCACAGGGGATTCAGACATCCTTTCGTCTTGGGAGATGCAAGACAAGCCTGCATTCAAGTCACTGCAGGGATATCCGGCCTTATTTCGAGGTAGGGCATCGCGGTGTCCATTCCACTTGAGGCCGCAAACTCAGGGTCCCTCTCACATACCTAGAGCTGAGAGAAGCCTCCTCTTGAGGTGCTTTTGGTAAGGTGGTATTCCTCTGGAGTCGAAGCCAGGGACTAACCTCTCATCTCGAGTTGATTTTTGGTCCACGGAGCTCTTTCGTGTTGCTACAGTGACCTCAGGATCCCTCTAGCCTTGAAACAGTGTTCTTGGGGTTTCTCTGGCGTGCCATCAAAGAAATCAAGGCTCCTTTCATGTGTGATGTGCAACACGTAATTGCTCTGCACGCAGTGCAGGGGAATCGGGCCTCATCTCGCGGCGAGGGGGAAGTCTCATGATTTTTCTCGAGTTGCGGCGGGAACCTGGGGTATATTCTCGAGTTACGACGGGGATGGCCCTTCCACTCACGTGTTTGTTCAGCGACGTCAGGACTCCTGCCTAGTTGCGAGGGACAACTCGGGATTCTCCTCGAGGCTTGGCAGGGCAATTGGGACGCCTCTCCAGCTGAGGCGGGAGACCAAGTTTCCCTTTCCACATGCCACAGGAATCCTGGGACTCCTATCAAGTTTCACGAGGAGTCAGGCATCGTCTCCTTTGGAGGCACTGATCTCCGAATACCTCTGGAGTTTTGAAAGGATGTGAGGCCTTCGGTCGCCATGAGGTGGGGAACTAGGTCTTTCTCTGTGGTCTCCAGACGGGATTCAGACATCCTTTCATCTTGGGAGATGCAAGACGAGCCTGCATTCAAGTCACTGCAGGGATATCCGGCCTTATTTTGCGTCAGGGCATCGCAGTGTCCATTCCACTTGAGGCCGCAAAATCAGGGTCCCTCTCACATACCTAGAGCTGAGAGAAGCCTCCTCTTGAGGTGCTTGTGGTAAGGTGGTATTCCTCTGGAGTCGAAGCCAGGGACTAACCTCTCATCTCGAGTTGATTTTTGGTCCACGGAGCTCTTTCGTGTTGCTACAGTGACCTCAGGATCCCTCTAGCCTTGAAACAGTGTTCTTGGGGTTTCTCTGGAGTGCCATCAAGGAAATCAAGGCTCCTTTCATGTGTGATGTGCAACACGGAATTGCTCTGCACGCAGTGCAGGGGAATCGGGCCTCATCTCGCGGCGAGGGGGAAGTCTCATGGTTTTTCTAGAGTTGCGGCGGGAACCTGGGGTATATTCTCGAGGTACGACGGGGAGGGCCCTTTCAACCACGTATTTGTTCAGCGACGTCAGGACTCCTGCCTAGTTGCGAGGGACAACTCGGGATTCTCCTCGAGGCTTGGCAGTGCAGTTGTGACGCCTCTCCAGCTGAGGCGGGAGACCAAGGGTCCCTTTCCACGTGCACAGGATTTCTGGGACACCTATCAAGTTTCACGAGGAGGCAGGCATCGTCTCCTCTGGAGGCACTGATCTCCGCGTACCTCTGAAGTTTTCAAAGGATGTGAGGCCTCCGGTCGCGATGAGGTGGGGAACTCGGTCTTTCTCTGTGGTCTCCACAGGGGATTCAGAAATCCTTTCGTCTTGGTAGATGCAAGACGAGCCTGCATTCAAGTCACTGCAGGGATATCCGGCCTTATTTCGAGCCAGGGCATCGCGGTGTCCATTCCACTTGAGGCCGCAAACTCAGGGTCCCTCTCACATACCTAGAGCTGAGAGAAGCCTCCTCTTGAGGTGCTTGTGGTAAGGTGGTATTCCTCTGGAGTCGAAGCCAGGGACTAATCTCTCATCTCGAGTTGATTTTTTATCCACGGAGCTCTTTGGTGTTGCTACAATGACCTCAGGATCCCTCTAGCCTTGAAACAGTGTTCTTGGGGTTTCTCTAGAGTGCCATCAAGGAAATCAAGGCTCCTTTCATGTGTGATGTGCAACACGGAATTGCTCTGCACGCAGTGCAGGGGAATCGGGCCTCATCTCACGGCGAGGGGGAAGTCTCATGGTTTTTCTCGAGTTGCGGCGGGAACCTGGGGTATAATCTCGAGTTACGACGGGGATGGCCCTTCCACACACGTGTTTGTTCAGCGACGTCTGGACTCCTGCCTAGTTGCGAGGGACAACTCGGGATTCTTCTCGAGGCTTGGCAGGGCCATTGGGACGCCTCTCCAGCTGAGGCGGGAGACCAAGGGTCCCTTTCCCCGTGCCACAGGAATCCTGGGACTCCTATCAAGTTTCACGAGGAGTCAGGCATCGTCTCCTTTGGAGGCACTGATCTCCGCGTACCTCTGGAGTTTTCAAAGGATGTGAGGCCTCCGGTCGCGATGAGGTTGGAAACTAGGTCTTTCTCTGTGGTCTCCACAGGGGATTCAGACATACTTTCATCTTGGGAGATGCAAGACGAGCCTGCATTCAAGTCACTGCAGGGATATCCAGCCTTATGTCGAGTCAGGGAATCGCGGTGTACATTCCACTTGAGGCCGCAAAGTCAGGGTCCCTCTCACATACCTAGAGCTGAGAAAAGCCTCCTCTTGAGGTGCTTGTGGTAAGGTGGTATTCCTCTGGAGTCGAAGCCAGGGACTAACCTCTCATCTCGAGTTGAATTTTGGGCCACGGAGCTCTTTCGTGTTGCTTTAGTGACCTCAGGATCCCTCGAGCCTTGAAACAGTGTTCTTGGGGTTTCTCTGGAGTGCCATCAAGGAAATCAAGGCTCCTTTCATGTGTGATGTGCAACACGGAATAGCTCTGCACGCAGTGCAGGGTATCGGGCCTCATTTTGCGGCGAGGGGCAAGTCTCATGGTTTTTCTCGAGTTGCGATGGGAACCTGGGGTATATTCTCGAGTTACGACAGGGATGGCCCTTCCACCCACGTGTTTGTTCAGCGACGTCAGGACTCCTGCCTAGTTGCGAGGGACAACTCGGGATTCTCCTCGAGGCTTGGCATGGCAATTGGGACGCCTCTCCAGCTGAGGCGGGAGACCAAGGGTCCCTTTCCACGTGCCACAGGAATCCTGGGACTCCTATCAAGTTTCACGAGGAGTCAGGCATCGTCTCCTTTAGAGGCACTGATCTCTGCATCCCTCGGAAGTTTTCAAAGGATGTGAGGCCTCCGGTCGCGATGAGGTGGGGAACTAGATCTTTCTCTGTGGTCTCCACAGGGGATTCAGACATCCTTTCATCTTGGGAGATGCAAAACGAGCCTGGATTCAAGTCACTGCAGGGATATCCAGCCTTATTTCGAGTCAGGGCATCGCGGTGTCCATTCCACTTGAGGCCGCAAACTCAGGGTCCCTCTCACATACCTAGAGCTGAGAGAAGCCTCCTCTTGAGGTGCTTGTGATAAAGTGGTATTCCTCAGGAGTCGAAGCCAGGGACTAACCTCTCATCTCGAGTTGATTCTTGGTCCACGGATCTCTTTCGGATTGCTTCAGTTACCTCAGGATCCTCTAGCCTTGAAAGATTATTCTTGGGGTTTCTCTAGAGTGCCATCAAGGAAATCAAGGCTCCTTTCATGTGTGATGTGCAACACGGAATTGCTCTGCACGCAGTGCAGGGGAATCGGGCATCATCTCGCGGCGAGGGGGAAGTCTCATGGTTTTTCTCGAGTTGCGGCGGGAACCTGGGGTATATTCTCGAGTTACGACGGGGATGGCCCTTCCACACACGTGTTTGTTCAGCGATGGCAGGACGCCTGCCTAGTTGCGAGGGACAACTCGGGATTCTCCTCGAGGCTTGGCGGGGCAATTGTGCCGCCTCTCCAGCTGAGGTGGGAGACCAAGGGTCCCTTTCCACGTGCCACAGCAATCCTGGGACTCCTAAGAAGTTTCACGAGGAGTCAGGCATCGTCTCCTTTGGAGGCACTGATCTCTGCGTAGCTCTGGAGTTTTCAAAGGATGTGAGGCCTCCGGTCGCGATGAGGTGGGAAACTAGGTCTTTCTCTGTGGTCTCCACAGGGGATTCAGACATCCTTTCATCTTGGGAGATGCAAGACGAGCTTGCATTCAAGTCACTGCAGGGATATCCGGCCTTGTTTCGAGTCAGGGCATCGCGGTGTCCATTCCACTTGAGGCCGCAAACTCAGGGTCCCTCTCACATACCTAGAGCTGAGAGAAGCCTCCTCTTGAGGTGCTTGTGGTAAGGTGGTATTCCTCTGGAGTCGAAGCCAGGGACTAACCTCTCATCTCGAGTTGATTTTTGGTCCACGGAGCTCTTTCGTGTTGCTACAGTGACCTCAGAATCCCTCTAGCCTTGAAACAGTGTTCTTGGTGTTTCTCTGGAGTGCCATCAAGGAAATCAAGGCTCCTTTCATGTGTAATGTGCAACACGGAATTGCTCTGCACGCACGGCAGGGGAATCGGGCCTCATCTCACGGCGAGGGGGAAGTCTCATGGTTTTTCTCGAGTTGCGTAGGGAAACTGGGGTATATTCTCGAGTTACGACGGGGATTTCCCTTCCGCACACGTGTTTGTTCAGCGACGGCAGAACTCCTGCCTAGTTCCGAGGGAAAACTCGGGATTTTCCTCGAGCCTTGGCAGGCCAATTGGGACGCCTCTCCAGCTGAGGCGGGAGGCCAAGGGTCCCTTTCCACGTGCCACAGGAATCCTGGGACTCCTATCAAGTTTCACGAGGAGTCAGGCATCGTCTCCTTTGGAGTCACTGATCTCCGCGTATCTCTGGAATTTTCAAAGGATGTGATGCCTCAGGTAGCGATGAGGTGGGGAAATAGGTCTTTCTCTGTGGTCTCCACAGGGGATTCAGACATCCTTTCGTCTTGGGAGATGCAAGACGAGCCTGCATTCAAGTCACTGCAGGGATATCCGGCCTTATTTCGAGCCAGGGCATCGCGGTGTCCATTCCACTTGAGGCCGCAAACTCAGGATCCCTCTCACATACCTAGAGCTGAGAGAAGCCTCCTCTTGAGGTGCTTTTGGTAAGGTGGTATTCCTCTGGAGTCGAAGCCAGGGACTAACCTCTCATCTCGAGTTGATTTTAGGTCCACGGAGCTCTTTCGTGTTGCTACAGTGACCTCAGGATCCCTCTAGCCTTGAAACAGTGTTCTTGGGGTTTCTCTGGCGTGCCATCAAGGAAATCAAGGCTCCTTTCATGTGTGATGTGCAACACGTAATTGCTCTGCACGCAGTGCAGGGGAATCGGGCCTCATCTCGCGGCGAGGGGGAAGTCTCATGGTTTTTCTCGAGTTGTGGCGGGAACCTGGGGTATATTCTCGAGTTACGACGGGGATGGCCCTTCCACTCACGTGTTTGTTCAGCGACGTCAGGACTCCTGCCTAGTTGTGAGGGACAACTCGGGATTCTCCTCGAGGCTTGGCAGGGCAATCGGGACGCCTCTCCAGCTGAGGCGGGAGACCAAGTTTCCCTTTCCACATGCCACAGGAATCCTGGGACTCCTATCAAGTTTCACGAGGAGTCAGGCATCGTCTCCTTTGGAGGCACTGATCTCCGAATACCTCTGGAGTTTTGAAAGGATGTGAGGCCTTCGGTCGCCATGAGGTGGGGAACTAGGTCTTTCTCTGTGGTCTCCAGAGGGGATTCAGACATTCTTTCATCTTGGGAGATGCAAGACGAGCCTGCATTCAAGTCACTGCAGGGATATCCGGCCTTATTTCGCGTCAGGGCATCGCAGTGTCCATTCCACTTGAGGCCGCAAAATCAGGGTCCCTCTCACATACCTAGAGCTGAGAGAAGCCTCCTCTTGAGGTGCTTGTGGTAAGGTGGTATTCCTCTGGAGTCGAAGCCAGGGACTAACCTCTCATCTCGAGTTGATTTTTGGTCCACGGAGCTCTTTCGTGTTGCTACAGTGACCTCAGGATCCCTCTAGCCTTGAAACAGTGTTCTTGGGGTTTCTCTGGAGTGCCATCAAGGAAATCAAGGCTCCTTTCATGTGTGATGTGCAACACGGAATTGCTATGCAGGCAGTGCAGGTGAATCGGGCCTCATCTCACGGCGAGGGGGAAGTCTCATGGTTTTTCTCGAGTTGCGGCGGGAACCTCGGGTATATTCTCGAGTTACGACGGGGATGGCCCTTCCACACACGTGTTTGTTCAGCGATGGCAGGACGCCTGCCTACTTTCGAGGGACAACTCGGGATTCTCCTCGAGGCTTGGCGGTGCAATTGTGCCGCCTCTCCAGCTGAGGTGGGAGACCAAGTGTCCCTTTCCACGTGCCACAGCAATCCTGGGACTCCTAAGAAGTTTCACGAGGAGTCAGGCATCGTCTCCTTTGGAGGCACTGATCTCTGCGTAGCTCTGGAGTTTTCAAAGGATGTGAGGCCTACGGTCGCGATGAGGTGGGGAACTAGGTCTTTCTCTGTGGTCTCCACAGGGGATTCAGACATCCTTTCATCTTGGGAGATGCAAGACGAGCCTGAATTCAAGTCACTGCAGGGATATCCGGCCTTGTTTCGAGTCAGGGCATCGCGGTGTCCATTCCACTTGAGGCCGCAAACTCAGGGTCCCTCTCACATACCTAGAGCTGAGAGAAGCCTCCTCTTGAGGTGCTTGTGGTAAGGTGGTATTCCTCTGGAGTCGAAGCCAGGGACTAACCTCTCATCTCGAGTTGATTTTTGGTCCACGGAGCTCTTTCGTGTTGCTACAGTGACCTCAGAATCCCTCTAGCCTTGAAACAGTGTTCTTGGGGTTTCTCTGGAGTGCCATCAAGGAAATCAAGGCTCCTTTCATGTGTAATGTGCAACACGGAATTGCTCTGCACGCACTGCAGGGGAATCGGGCCTCATCTCGCGGCGAGGGGGATGTCTCATGGTTTTTCTCGAGTTGTGGCGGGAACCTGGGGTATATTCTCGAGTTACGACGGGGATTTCCCTTCTGCACACGTGTTTGTTCAGCGACGGCAGAACTCCTGCCTAGTTCCGAGGGAAAACTCGGGATTTTCCTCGAGCCTTGGCAGGCCAATTGGGACGCCTCTCCAGCTGAGGCGGGAGACCAAGGGTCCCTTTCCACGTGCCACAGGAATCCTGGGACTCCTATCAAGTTTCACGAGGAGTCAGGCATCGTCTCCTTTGGAGGCACTGATCTCCGCGTACCTCTGGAATTTTCAAAGGATGTGATGCCTCAGGTAGCGATGAGGTGGGGAACTAGATCTTTCTCTGTGGTCTCCACAGGGGATTCAGACATCCTTTCGTCTTGGGAGATGCAAGCCGAGCCTGCATTCAAGTCACTGCATGGATATCCGGCCTTATTTCGAGTCAGGGCATCGCGGTGTCCATTCCACTTGAGGCCGCAAAATCAGGGTCCCTCACACATACCAAGAGCTGAGAGAAGCCTCCTCTTGAGGTGCTTGTGGTAAGGTGGTATTGCTCTGGAGTCGAAGCCAGGGACTAACCTCTCATCTCGAGTTGATTTTTGGTCCACGGAGCTCTTTCGTGTTGCTACAGTGACCTCAGGATCCCTCTAGCCTTGAAACAGTGTTCTTGGGGTTTCTCTGGAGTGCCATCAAGGAAATCAAGGCTCCTTTCATGTGTGATGTGCAACACGGAATTGCTATGCAGGCAGTGCAGGGGAATCGGGCCTCATCTCACGGCGAGGGGGAAGTCTCATTCTTTTTCTCGAGTTGCGGTGGGAACCTGTGGTATATTCTCGAGTTACGATGTGGATGGCCCTTCCACCCTCGTGTTTGTTCAGCCTTGTCAGCACTCCAGCCTAGTTGCGAGGGACAACTCGGGATTCTCCTCGAGGCTTGGCAGGGCAAATGGGACGCCTCTCCAGCTGAGGCGGGAGGCCAAGGGTCCGTTTCCACGTGCCACAGGAATCCTGGGACTCCTATCAAGTTTCACGAGGAATCAGGCATCGTCTCCTTTGGAGGCAATGATCTCCGTGTACCTCTGGAGTTTTCAAAGAATGTCAGGCCTCCCGTCGCGATGAGGTGGGGAACTAAGTCTTTCTCTGTGGGCTCCAAAGGGGATTCAGACATCCTTTCGTCTTGGGAAATGCAAGACGAGCCTGCATTCAATTCACTGCAGGGATATTCGGCCTTATTTTGAGTCAGGGCATCGCGGTGTCCATTCCACTTGAGGCCGCAAATCCAGGGTCCCTCTCACATACCTAGAGCTGAGAGAAGCCTCCTCTTGAGGTGCTTGTGGTAAGGTGGTTTTCCTCTGGAGTCGAAGCCAGGGACTAACCGCTTATCTCGAGTTGATTTTTGGTCCACGGAGCTCTTTCTTGTTGCTACAGTGACCTCAGGATCCCTCTATCCTTGAAACAGTGTTCTTGGGGTTTCTCTGGAGTGCCATCAAGGAAATCAAGGCTCCTTTCATGTGTGATGTGCAACACGGAATTGCTCTGCACGCAGTGCAGGGGAATCAGGCCTCATCTCGCGGCGAGTGGGAAGTCTCATGGTTTTTCTCGAGTTGCGGCGATAACCTGGGGTATATTCTCGAGTTTCGTCGGGGATGGCCCTTGCACCCACGTGTTTGTTCAGCCACGTCAGGACTCCTGCCGAGTTGCGAGGGACAACTCGGGATTCTCCTCGAGGCTTAGCAGGGCAATTGGGATGCCTCTCCAGGTGAGGCGGAAGACCAAGGGTCCCTATCCACGTGCCACAGAAATTCTGGGTCTATTCTCAAATATCTCGAGGAGTCAGGCATCGTCTCCTTTGGAGGCACTGATCTCCGCGTACCTCTGGAATTTTCAAAGGATGTGAGGCCTCCGGTCGCGATGAGGTGGGGAACTAGGTCTTTCTGTGTGGTCTCCACAGGGGTTTCAGACATCCTTTCGTCTTGGGAGATGCAAGACGAGCCTGCATTCAAGTCACTGCAGGGATATCCGGCCTTATTTCGAGTCAGGGCATCGCGGTGTCCATTCCACTTGAGGCCGCAAACTCAGGGTCCCTCTCACATACCTAGAGCTGAGAGAAGCCTCCTCTTGAGGTGCTTGTGGTAAGGTGGTATTCCTCTGGAGTCGAAGCCAGGGACTAACCTCTCATCTTGAGTTGATTCTTGGTCCACGGAGCTCTTTCTTGTTGCTACAGTGGCCTCAGGATCCCTCTAGCCTTGAAACAGTGTTCTTGGGGTTTCTCTGGATTGCCATCAAGGAAATCAAGGCTCCCTTCATGTGTGATGTGCAACACGGAATTGCTCTGCACGCAGTGCATGGGAATCGGGCCTCATCTCGCGGCGAGGGTGAAGTCTCATGGTTTCTGTCGAGTTGCGGCGAGAACCTGGGGTATATTCTCGAGTTCCGACGGGGATGGCCCTTCCACACACGTGTGTGTTCAGCGACGTCAGGACTCCTGCCTAGTTGCGCGGGTCAACTCGGGATTCTCCTCGAGGCTTGGCAGGGCAATTGGTATGCCTATCCAGCTGAGGCGTGAGACCAAGGGTCCCTTTCCACGTGCCACAGGAATCCTGGGACTCCTATCAAGTTTCACGAGGAGTCAGGCATCGTCTCCTTTGGAGGCACTGATCTCCGTGTACCTCTGGAGTTTTCAAAGGATGTGAAGCCTCCGGTCGCGATGAGGTGGGGAACTAGATCTTTCTCTGTGGTCTCCACAGGGGATTCAGACATCCTTTCGTCTTGGGAGATGCAAGACGAGCCTGCATTCAAGTCACTGCAGGGATATCTGGCCTTATTTCGAGTCAGGGCATCGCGGTGTCCATTCCACTTTAGGCCGCAACTCAGGGTCCCTCTCACATACCTAGAGCTGAGAGAACCCTCCTCTTGAGGTGCTTGTGGTAAAGTAGTATTCCTCTGGAGTCGAAACCAGGGATTAACCTCTCATCTCGAGTTGATTTTTGGCCCACGGAGCTCTTTCCTGTTTCTCCAGTGAGCTCAGGACCCCGCTGGCCTTGAAATAGTGTTCTTTGGGTTTCTCTGGAGTGCCATCAAGGAAATCAAGGCTCCTTTCATGTGTGATGTGCAACACAGAATTCCTCTGCACGCAGTGCAGGGGAAGGGGGCCTCATCTCGCGGCGAGGGGGAAGTCTCATGGTTTTTCTCAAGTTGCGGCGGGAACCTGGGGTATATTCCCGAGTTACGACGGGGATGGCCGTCCACACACGTGTTTGTTCAGCGACGTCAGGACTCCTGCCTAGTTGCGAGGGACAACTCGGGATTCTCCTTGAGGCTTGGCAGGGCCATTGGGACGCCTCTCCAGCTGAGGCGGGAGACCAAGGGTCCCTTTCCACGTGCCACAGGAATCCTGGGACTCCTATCAAGTTTCACGAGGAGTCAGGCATCGTCTCCTTTGGAGGCACTGATCTCCGCGTACCTCTGGAGTTTTCAAAGGATGTGAGGCCTCCGGTCGCGATGAGGTGGGGAACTAGGTCTTTCTATGTGGTCTCCACAGGGGATTCAGACATCCTTTCGTCTTGGGAGATGCAAGACGAGCCTGCATTCAAGTCACTGCAGGGATATCCGGCCTTATTTCGAGTCAGGGCATCGCGGTGTCCATTCCACTTGAGGCCGCAAATTCAGGTTCCCTCTCACATACCTAGAGCTGAGAGAAGCCTCCTCTTGAGGTGCTTGTGGTAAGGTGGTATTCCTCTGGAGTCGAAGCCAGGGACTAACCTCTCATCTCGAGTTGATTTTTGGTCCACGGAACTCTTTCTTGTTGATACAGTGACCTCAGGTTCACTCTAGCCTTGAAACAGTGTTCTTGGGGTTTCTCTGGAGTGCCATCAAGGAAATCAAGGCTCCTTTCATGTGTGATGTGCAACACGGAATTGCTCTGCACGCAGTGCAGGGTATCGGGCCTCATTTTGCGGCGAGGGGGAAGTCTCATGGTTTTTCTCGAGTTGCGGTGGGAACCTGGGGTATATTCTCGAGTTACGACCGGGATGGCCCTTGCACACACGTGTTTGTTCAGCGACGTCAGGACTCCTGCCTAGTTGCGAGGGACAACTCGGGATGCTCCTCGAGGCTTGGCAGGGCAATTGGGATGCCTCTCCAGCTGAGGCGGGAGACCAAGGGTCCCTTTCCACGTGCCACAGGAATCCTGGGACTCCTATCAAGTTTCACGATGAGTCAGGCATCATCTCCTTTGGAGGCACTGATCTCCGTGTACCTCTGGAGTTTTCAAAGGATGTGAGGCCTCCGGTCGCGATGAGGTGGGGAACTAGGTCTTTCTCTGTGGTCTCCACAGGGGATTCAGACATCCTTTCGTCTTGGGAGATGCAAGACGAGCTGGCATTCAAGTCACTGCAGAGATATCTGGCCTTATTTCGAGTCAGGGCATCGCGGTGTCCATTCCACTTGAGGCCGCAAACTCAGGGTCCCTCTCACATACCTAGAGCTGAGAGAAGCCTCCTCTTGAGGTGCTTGTGGTAAGGTGGTATTCCTCTGGAGTCGAAGCCAGGGACTAACCTCTCATCTCGAGTTGATTTTTGGGCCACGGAACTCTTTCGTGTTGCTAGTGACCTCAGGATCCCTCTAGTTTAGAAACAGTGTTCTTGGGGTTTCTCTGGAGTGCCATCAAGGAAATCAAGGCTCCTTTCATGTGTGATGTGCAAAAAGGAATTGTTCTGCACGCAGTGCAGGGGAATCGGGCCTCATCTCGCGGCGAGGGGTACGCTCATGGCTTTTCTCGAGTTGCGGCGGGAACCTGGGGTATATTCTCGAGTTACGACGGGGATGGCCGTTCCACCCACGAGTTTCTTCAGCGACGTCAGGACTCCTGCCTAGTTGCGAAGGACAACTCGGGATTCTCCTCGAGGCTTGGCAGGGCAATTGGGACGCCTCTCCAGCTGAGGCGGGAGACCAAGGGTCCCTTCCCACGTGCCACAGAAATCCTGGGACTCCTAACAAGCTTCACGAGGAGTCAGGCATCGTCTCCTTTGGAGGCACAGATCTCCACTTACCTCTGAAATTTTCAAAGGATGTGAAGCCTCCGGTCGCGATGAGGTGGGGAACTAGGTCTTTCTCTGTGGTCTCCACAGGGGATTCAGACATCCTTTCGTCTTGGGAGATGCAAGACGAGCCTGCATTCAAGTCACTGCAGGGATATCTGGCCTTATTTCGCGTCATGGCATAGCGGTGTCCATTCCACTTGAGGCCGCAAAATCAGGGTCCCTCTCACATACCTAGAGCTGAGAGAAGCCTCCTCTTGAGCTGCTTGTGGTAAGGTGTTATTCCTCTGGAGTCGAAGCCAGGAAATAACCTCTCATCTCAAGTTGATTTCTGGTCCACGGAGCTCTTTCGTGTTGCTACAGTGACCTCAGGATCCCTCTAGCCTTGAAACAGTGTTCTTGAGGTTTCTCTGGAGTGCCATGAAGGAAATCAAGGCTCCTTTCATGTGTGATGTGCAACACGGAATTGCTCTGCACACAGTGCAGGGGAATCGAACCTCATTTTGCGGCGAGGGGGAAGTCTCATGGTTTTTCTCGAGTTGCGGTGGGAACCTGGGGTATATTCTCGAGTTACGATGGGGATGGCCCTTCCACACCCGTGTTTGTTCAGGGACGTCAGGACTACTGCCTAGTTGCGAGGGGCAACTCGGGATTCTCCACGAGGCTTGGCAGGGCAATTGGGACGCCTCTCCAGCTGAGGCGGGAGACCAAGGGTCCCTTTCCACATGCCACAGGAATCCTGGGACTCCTATCAAGTTTCACGAGGAGTCAGGCATCATCTCCTTTGGAGGCACTGATCTCTGCATACCTCTGGAGTTATCAAAGGATGTGAGGCTTCCGGTCGCGATGAGGTGGGGAACTAGGTCTTTCTCTGTGGTCTCCACAGGGGATTCAGACATCCTTTCATCTTGGGAAATGCAAAACGAGCCTGCATTCAAGTCACTGCAGGGATATCCGGCCTTATTTAGAGTCAGGGCATCGCGGTGTCCATTCCACTTGAGGCCGCAAACTCAGGGTCCCTCTCACATACCTAGAGCTGAGAGAAGCCTCCTCTTGAGGTGCTTGTGGTAAGGTGGTAGTCCTCTGCAGTCGAAGCCAGGGACTAACCTCTCATCTCGAGTTGATTTTTGGTCCACGGAGCTCTTTCGTGTTGCTACAGTGACCTCAGGATCCCTCTAGCCTTGAAACAGTGTTCTTGGGGTTTCTCTGGAGTGCCATCAAGGAAATCAAGGCTCCTTTATTGTGTGATGTGTAACACGGATTGCTCTGCACGCAGTGCAGCGGAATCGGGCCTGATCTCGCGGCGAGGGGGAAGTCTCATGGTTTTTCTCGAGTTGCGGTGGGAACCTGGGGTATATGCTTGAGTTACGACGGGGATGGCCCTTCCACCCACGTGTTTCTTCAGCGACGTCAGGGCTCCTGCCTCGTTGCAAGGAACAACTCGGGATTTTCCTCGAGGCTTAGCAGTGCAATTGGGACGCCTCACCAGCTGAGGCGGGAGACCAAGGGTCCCTTTCCACGTGCCACAGGAATCCTGGGACTCCTATCAAGTTTCACGAGGAGTCAGGCATCGTTTCCTTTGGAGGCACTGATCTCCGCGTACCTCTGGAGTTTTCAAAGGATGTGAGGCTTCCGGTCGCGATGAGGTGGGGAACTAGGTCTTTCTCTGCGGTCTCCACAGGGGATTCAGAAACCCTTTCGTCTTGGGAGATGCAAGACGAGCCTGCATTCTAGTCACTGCAGGGATATCCGGCCTTATTTCGAGTCAGCGCATCGCGGTGTCCATTCCATTTGAGGCCGCAAACTCAGGGTCCCTCTCACATACCTAGAACTGAGAGAAGCCTCCTCTTGAGGTGCTTGTGGTAAGGTGGTTGTCCTCTGCAGTCGAAGCCAGGGACTAACCTCTCATCTCGAGTTGATTTTTGGTCCATGAAGTTCTTTCGTGTTGCTACAGTGACCTCAGAATACCTCTAGCCTTGAAACAGTGTTCTTCAGGTTTCTCTGGAGTGCCATCAAGGAAATCAAATCTCCTTTCATGCGTGATGTGCAACACGGAATTGCTCTGCATGCAATGCAGGGGAATCGGGCCTTATCTCGCGGCGAGGGGGAAGTCTCATGGTTTTTCTCGAGTTGTGGCGGAACCTGGGGTACATTCTCGAGTTACAATGGGGATGGCCCTTCCACCCACGTGTTTGTTCAGGGACGTCAGGATTCCAGCCTAGTTGCGAGCGACAACTCGGGATTCTCCTCGAGGCTTGGCAGGGCAATTGGGACGCCTCTCCAGCTGAGGCTGGAGACCAAGGGTCCTTTTCCACGTGCCACAGGAATCCTGGGACTCCTATCAAGTTTCACGAGGAGTCAGGCATCGTCTCCTTTGGAGGCACTGATCTCCGCGTACCTCTGGAGTTTTCAAAGAATGTGAGGCCTCCGGTCGCGATGAGGTGGGGAACTAGGTGTTTCTCTGCGGTCTCCACAGGGGATTCAGACATCCTTTCTTCTTGGGAGATGCAAGACGAGCCTGCATTCAAGTCACTGCAGGGATATGCGGCCTTATTTCGAGTCAGGGCATCGCGGTGTCCATTCCACTTGAGGCCGCAAACTCAGGGTCCCTCTCACATACCTAGAGCTGAGAGAAGCCTCCTCTTGAGGTGCTTGTGGTAAGGTGGTAGTCCTCTGCAGTTGAAGCCAGGGACTAACCTCTCATCTCGACTTGATTTTTGTTCCAGGAAGTTCTTTCGTGTTGCTACAGTGACCTCAGGATACCTCTAGCCTTGAAACAGTGTTCTTGAGGTTTCTCTGGAGTGCCATCAAGGAAATCAAAGCTCCTTTCATGCGTGATGTGCAACACGGAATTGCTCTGTATGTAGTGCAGGGGAATCGGGCCTCATCTCCCGGCGAGGGGGAAGACTCATGGTTTTTCTCGAGTTGTGGCGGGAACCTGGGGTACATTCTCGAGTTACGACGGGGATGGCCCTTTCACCCACGTGTTTGTTCAGGGACGTCAGGATTCCAGCCTAGTTGCGAGCGACAACTCAGGATTCTCCTCGAGGCTTGGCAGGGCAATTGGGACGCCTCTCCAGCTGAGGCGGGAGTCCAAGGGTCCCCTTCCGCGTGCCACAGGAATCCTGGGACTCCAATCAAGTTTCACGAGGAGTCAGGTATCGTCTTCTTTGGAGGCACTGATCTCCGCGTACCTCTGGAGTTTTCAAAGGATGTGAGGCCTCCGGTCGCGATGAGGTGGGGAACTAAGTCTTTCTCTGTGGTCTCCACAGGGGATTCAGACATCCTTTCGTCTTGGGAGATGCAAGACGAGCCTGCATTCAAGTCACTGCAGGGAAATCCGGCCTTATTTCGAGTCAGGGCATCGCGGTGTCCATTCCACTTGAGGCCGCAAACTCAGGGTCCCTCTCACATGCCTAGAGCTGAGAGAAGCCTCCTCTTGAGGTGCTTGTGGTAAGGTGGAATTCCTCTGGAGAAGAAGCCAGGGACTAACCTCTCATCTCGAGTTGATTTTTGGTCCACGGAACTCTTTCTTGTTGCTACAGTGACCTCAGGTTCACTCTAGCCTTGAAACAGTGTTCTTGGGGTTTCTCTGGAGTGCCATCAAGGAAATCAAGGCTCCTTTCATGTGTGATGTGCAACACGGAATTGCTCTGCACGCAGTGCAGGGTATCGGGCCTCATATTCCGGCGAGGGGGAAGTCTCATGGTTTTTCTCGAGTTGCGGCGGGAACCTGGGGTATATTCTCGAGTTACGACGGGGATGGCCCTTCCACCCACGTGTTTGTTCAGCGACGTCAGGACTCCTGCCTAGTTGCGAGGGACAACTCGGGATGCTCCTCGAGGCTTGGCAGGGCAATTGGGATGCCTCTCCAGCTGAGGCGGGAAATCAAGTGTCCCTTTCCACGTGCCACAGGAATCCTGGGACTCCTATCAAGTTTCACGAGGAGTCAGGCATCATCTCCTTTGGAGGCGCTGATCTCCTTGTACCTCTGGAGTTTTCAAAGGATGTGAGGCTTCCGGTCGCGATGAGGTGGGGAACTAGGTCTTTCTCTGCGGTCTCCACAGGGGATTCAGACATCCTTTCGTCTTGGGAGATGCAAGACGAGCCTGCATTCAAGTCACTGCAGGGAAATCCGGCCTTATTTCGAGTCAGGGCATCGCGGTGTCCATTCCACTTGAGGCCGCAAACTCAGGGTCCCTCTCACATACCTAGAGCTGAGCGAAGCCTCCTCTTGAGGTGCTTGTGGTAAGGTGGTAGTCCTCTGCAGTCGAAACCAGGGACTAACCTCTCATCTCGAGTTGATTTTTGTTCCAGGAAGTTCTTTCGTGTTGCTACAGTGACCTCAGGATACCTCTAGCCTTGAAACAGTGTTCTTGAGGTGTCTCTGGAGTGCCATCAAGGAAATCAAAGCTCCTTTCATGCGTGATGTGCAACACGGAATTGCTCTGCATGCAGCGCAGGGGAATCGGGCCTCATCTCGCGGCGAGGGGGAAGTCTCATGGTTTTTCTCGAGTTGTGGCGGGAACCTGGGGTATATTCTCGAGTTACGACGGGGATGGCCCTTCCACCCACTTGTTTTTTCAGGGACGTCAGGATTCCAGCCTAGTTGCGAGCGACAACTCGGGATTCTCCTCGAGGCTTGGCAGGGCAATTGGGACGCCTCTCCAGCTGAGGCGGGAGACCAAGAGTCCCTTTCCACGTGCCACAGGAATCCTGGGACTCCTATCAAGTTTCACGAGGAGTCAGGCATCGTCTCCTTTGGAGGCACTGATCTCCGCGTACCTCTGGAGTTTTCAAAGGATGTGAGGCCTCCGGTCGCCATGAGGTGGGGAACTAGGTCTTTCTCTGTGGTCTCCACAGGGGATTCAGACATCCTTTCGTCTTGGGAGATGCAAGACGAGCCTGCATTCAAGTCACTGCAGGGATATCCGGCCTTATTTCGAGTCAGGGCATCGCGGTGTCCATTCCACTTCAGGCCGCAAACCCAGGGTCCCTCTCACATACCTAGAGCTGAGAGAAGCCTCCTCTTGAGGTGCCTGTGGTAGGTGGTTTTCCTCTAGAGTCGAATCCAGGGACTAACCTCTCATCTCGAGTTGATTTTTGGGCCACGGAGCTCTTTCGTGTTGCTACAGTGACCTCAGGTTCCCTCTAGCCTGGAAACAGTGTTCTTGGGGTTTCTCTGGAGTGCCATCAAGAAAATCAAGGCTCCTTTCATGTGTGATGTGCAAAAAGGAATTGTTCTGCACGCAGTGCAGGGGAATCGGGCCTCATCTCGCGGCGAGGGGTACGCTCATGGCTTTTCTCGAGTTGCGGCGGGAACCTGGGGTATATTCTCGAGTTACGACGGGGATGGCCCTTCCACCCACGAGTTTCTTCAGCGACGTCAGGACTCCTGCCTAGTTGCGAAGGACAACTCGGGATTCTCCTCGAGGCTTGGCAGGGCAATTGGGACGCCTCTCCAGCTGAGGCGGGAGACCAAGGGTCCCTTCCCACGTGCCACAGAAATCATGGGACTCCTAACAAGTTTCACGAGGAGTCAGGCATCGTCTCCTTTGGAGGCACAGATCTCCACGTACCTCTGAAATTTTCAAAGGATGTGAAGCCTCCGGTCGCGATGAGGTGGGGAACTAGGTCTTTCTCTGTGGTCTCCACAGGGGATTCAGACATCCTTTCGTCTTGGGAGATGCAAGACGAGCCTGCATTCAAGTCACTGCAGGGATATCTGGCCTTATTTCGCGTCATGGCATAGCGGTGTCCATTCCACTTGAGGCCGCAAAATCAGGGTCCCTCTCACATACCTAGAGCTGAGAGAAGCCTCCTCTTGAGCTGCTTGTGGTAAGGTGGTATTCCTCTGGAGTCGAAGCCAGGAAATAACCTCTCATCTCAAGTTGATTTCTGGTCCACGGAGCTCTTTCGTGTTGCTACAGTGACCTCAGGATCCCTCTAGCCTTGAAACAGTGTTCTTGAGGTTTCTCTGGAGTGCCATGAAGGAAATCAAGGCTCCTTTCATGTGTGATGTGCAACACGGAATTGCTCTGCACGCACTGCAGGGGAATCGGGCCTCATCTCGCGGCGAGGGGGAAGTCTCATGGTTTTTCTCGAGTTGCGGGGGGACCTGGGGTATATTCTCGAGTTACGACGGGGATGGCCCTTCCACCCACGTGTTTGTTCAGCGACGTCAGGACTTCTGCCTAGTTGCGAGGGGCAACTCGGGATTCCCCACGAGGCTTGGCAGGGCAATTGGGACGCCTCTCCAGCTGAGGCGGGAGACCAAGGGTCCCTTTCCACGTGCCACAGGAATCCTGGGACTCCTATCAAGTTTCACGAGGAGTCAGGCATCGTTTCCTTTGTAGGCACTGATCTCCGCGTACCTCTGGAGTTTTCAAAAAATGTGAGGCCTCCGGTCACCATGAGGTGGGGAACTAGGTCTTTCTCTGTTGTCTCCACAGGGGATTCAGCCATCCTTTCATCTTGGGAAATGCAAAACGAGCCTGCATTCAAGTCTCTGCAGGGATATCCGGCCTTATTTCGAGTCAGGGCATCGCGGTGGCCATTCCACTTGAGGCCGCAAATTCAGGGTCCCTCTCACATACCTAGAGCTGAGAGAAGCCTCCTCTTGAGGTGCTTGTGGTAAGGTGGTATTCCTCTGGAGTCGAAGCCAGGGACTAACCTCTCATCTCGAGTTGATTTTTGGTCCACGGAGCACGTTCGTGTTGCTACAGTGACCTAAGGATCCCTCTAGCCTTGAAACAGTGTTCTTGGGGTTTCTCTGGAGTGCAATGAAGGAAATCAAGGCTCCTTTCATGTGTGATGTGCAACACAGAATTGCTCTGCATGCATTGCAGGGGAATCGGGCCTCATCTCGCGGCGAGGGGGAAGTCTCATGGTTTTTCTCGAGTTGCGTTGGGAACCTGGGGTATATTCTCGAGTTACGACGGGGATGGCCCTTCCACCCACGTGTTTGTTCAGCGACGGCAGGACTCCTGCCTTGTTGCAAGGAACAACTTAGGATTCTCCTCGAGGCTTAGCAGGACAATTGGGAGGCCTCTCCAGCTGAGGCGGGAGACCAAGGGTCCCTTTCCACGTGCCACAGGAATCCTGGGACTCTTATCAAGTTTCACGAGGAGTCAGGCATCGTCTCCTTTGGAGGCACTGATCTCCGCATACCTCTGGAGTTATCAAAGGATGTGAGGCTTCCGGTCGCGATGAGGTGGGGAACTAGGTCTTTCTCTGTGGTCTCCACAGGGGATTCAGACATTCTTTCATCTTGGGAAATGCAAAACGAGCCTGCATTCAAGTCACTGCAGTGATATCCGGCCTTATTTCGAGTCAGGGCATCGCGGTGTCCATTCCACTTGAGGCCGCAAACTCAGGGTCCCTCTCACATACCTAGAGCTGAGAGAAGCCTCCTCTTGAGGTGCTTGTGGTAAGATGGTATTCCTCTGGAGTCGAAGCCAGGGACTAACCTCTCATCTCGAGTTGATTTTTGGTCCACGGAGCTCTTTCGTGTTGCTACAGTGACCTCAGGATCCCTCTAGCCTTGAAACAGTGTTCTTGGGGTTTCTCTGGAGTGCCATCATGGATATCAAGGCTCCTTTATTGTGTGATGTGTAACACGGATTAGCTCTGCAAGCAGTGCAGCGGAATCGGGCCTGAACTCGCGGCGAGGGGGAAGTCTCATGGTTTTTCTCGAGTTGCGTTGGGAACCTGGGGTATATTCTTGAGTTACGACGGGGATGGCCCTTCCACCCACGTGTTTGTTCAGCGACGTCAGGGCTCCTGCCTCGTTGCAAGGAACAACTCGGGATTTTCCTCGAGGCTTAGCAGGGCAATTGGGACGCCTCACCAGCTGAGGCGGGAGACCAAGGGTCCCTTTCCACGTGCCACAGGAATCCTGGGACTCCTATCAAGTTTCACGAGGAGTCAGGCATCGTTTCCTTTGGAGGCACTGATCTCCGCGTACCTCTGGAGTTTTCAAAGAATGTAAGGCCTCCGGTCACCATGAGGTGGGGAACTAGGTCGTTCTCTGTGGTCTCCACAGGGGATTCAGACATCCTTTCGTCTTGGCAGATGCAAGACGAGCCTGCATTCAAGTCACTGCAGGGATATCCGGCCTTATTTCGAGTCAGGGCATCACGGTGTCCATTCCACTTGAGGCCGCAAAATCAGGGTCCCTCTCACATACCTAGAGCTGAGAGAAGCCTCCTCTTGAGGTACTTGTGGTGAGGTGGTATATCCCTGGAGTCGAAGCCAGGGACTAACCTCTCATCTCGAGTTGATTTTTGGTCCACGGAGCTCTTTCGTGTTGCTACAGTGACCTCAGGATGCCTCTAGCCTTGAAACAGTGTTCTTGGGGTTTCTCTGGAGTGCCATCAAGGAAATCAAGGCTCCTTTCATGTGTGATGTGCAACACTGAATTGCTCTGCACGCAGTGCAGGGGAATCGAACCTCATTTGCCGATGAGGGGGAAGTCTCATGGTTTTTCTCGAGTTGCGGCGGGAACCTGGGGTATATTCTCGAGTTACGACGGGGATGGCCCTTCCACACCCGTGTTTGTTCAGGGACGTCAGGACTTCTGCCTAGTTGTGAGGGACAACTCGGGATTCTCCTCGAGGCTTGGCAGGGCAATTGGGACGCCTCTCCAGCTGAGGCGGGAGACCAAGTGTCCCTTTCCACGTGCCACAGTAATCCTGGGACTCTTATCAAGTTTCACGAGGAGTCAAGCATCGTCCCTTTTGGAGGCACTGATCTCCGCGTACCTCTGGAGTTATGAAAGGATGTGAGGCCTCCGGTCGCGATGAGGTGGGGAACTAGGTCTTTCTCTGTGGTCTCCACAGGGGATTCAGCCATCCTTTCATCTTGGGAAATGCAAAACGAGCCTGCATTCAAGTCTCTGCAGGGATATCCGACCTTATTTCGAGTCAGGGCATCGCGGTGGACATTCCACTTGAGGCCGCAATCTCAGGGTCCCTCTCACATACCTAGACCTGAGAGAAGCCTCCTCTTGAGGTGCTTGTGGTAAGGTGGTATTCCTCTGGAGTCGAAGCCAGGGACTAACCTCTCATCTCGAGTTGATTTTTGGTCCACGGAGCTCTTTTGTGTTGCTACAGTGACCTCAGGATCCCTCTAGCCTTGAAACAGTGTTCTTGGGGTTTCTCTGGAGTGCAATGAAGGAAATCAAGGCTCCTTTCATGTGTGATGTGCAACACAGAATTGCTCAGCACGCATTGCAGGGGAATCGGGCCTCATCTCGCGGCGAGGGGGAAGTCTCATGGTTTTTCTCGAGTTGCGGCGGGAACCTGGGGTATATTCTCGAGTTACGACGGGGATGGCCCTTCCAGCCACGTGTTTGTTCAGCGACGTCAGGGCTCCTGCCTCGTTGTAAGGAACAACTTGGGATTCTCCTCGAGGCTTAGCAGGGCAATTGGGACGCCTCTCCAGCTGAGGCGGGAGACCAAGGGTCCCTTTCCACGTGCCACAGAAATCCTGGGACTCCTATCAAGTTTCACGAGGAGTCAGGCATCGTCTCCTTTGGAGGCACTGATCTCCGCGTACGTCTGAAGTTTTCAAAGGATGTTAGGCCTCCGGTCACCATGAGGTGGGGAACTAGGTCGTTCTCTGTGGTCTCCACAGGGGATTCAGACATCCTTTAGTCTTGGCAGATGCAAGATGAGCCTGCATTCAAGTCACTGCAGGGATATCCGGCCTTATTTCGAGTCAGGGCATCACTGTGTCCATTCCACTTGAGGCCGCAAAATCAGGGTCCCTCTCACATACCTAGAGCTGAGAGAAACCTCCTCTTGAAGTACTTTTGGTGAGGTGGTATTTCTCTGGAGTCGAAGCCAGGGACCAACCTCTCATCTCGAGTTGATTTTTGGGCCACGGAGCTCTTTCGTGTTGCTACAGTGACCTCAGGATCCCTCTAGCCTAGAAACAGTGTTCTTGGGGTTTCTCTGGAGTGCCATCAAGGAAATCAAGGCTCCTTTCATGTGTGATGTGCAATACGGAATGGCTCTGCACGCAGTGCAGGGGAATCGGGCCTCATCTCGCGGTGAGGGGAAATTCTCATGGTTTTTCTCGAGTTGCGGCGGGAACCTGGGGTATATTCTCGAGTTACGACGGGGATGGCCCTTCCACCCCGTGTTTGTTCAGCCACGTCAGGACTCCTGCCTAGTTGCGAGGGACAACTCGGGATCCTCCTCGAGGCTTGGCAAGGCTATTGGGACGCCTCTCCAGCTGAGGCGGGAGACCAAGGGTCCCTTTCCACGTGCCACAGGAATTCTGGGACTCCTATCAAGTTTCACGAGGAGTCAGGCATCGTCTCCTTTGGAGGCACTGATGTCCGCGTACCTCTGGAGTTTTCAAAGGATGTGAGGCCTCCGGTCGCGATGAGGTGGGGAACTAGGTCTTTCTCTGTGGTCTCCACTGGGGATTCAGACATCCTTTCGTCTTGGGAGATGCAAGACGAGCCTGCATTCAAGTCACTGCAGGGATATCTGGCCTTATTTCCAGTCCGGGCATCGTGTTGTACATTCCACTTGAGGCCGCAAACTCAGGGTCCCTCTCACATACCTAGAGCTGAGAGAAGCTTCCTCTTGAGTTGCTTGTGGGAAGGTGGTATTCCTCTGGAGTCGAAGCCAGGGACTAACCTCTCATCTCGAGTTGATTTTTGGTCCACGGAGCTCTTTCGTGTTGCGAAAGTGACCTCAGGATCCCTCTAGCCTTGAAACAGTGTTCTTGGGGTTTCTCTGGAGTGCCATCAAGGAAATCAAGGCTCCTTTCATGTGTGATGTGCAACACGGAAATGCTCTGCACGCAGTGCAGGGGAATCGGGCTTCAGCTCGTGGCGAGGAGGAAGTCTCATGGTTTTTCTCGAGTTGCGGAGGGAACCTGGGGTATATTCTCGAGTTACGACGGGGATGGCCCTTCCACACACGTGTTTCTTCAGTGACGTCAGGACTTCTGCCTAGTTGCCAGGGACAACTCGGGATTCTCCTCGAGCCTTGGCAGGGCAATTGGGATGCCTCTCCAGCTGAGACGGGAGACCAAGGGTCCCTTTACACGTGCAACAGGAATCCTGGGACTCCTATCAAGTTTCAGGAGGAGTCAGGCATCGTCTCCTTGGGTGGCACGGATCTCTGCGTACCTCTGGAGTTATCAAAAAATGTGAGGGCTCCGGTCGCGATGAGGTGGGGATCTAGGTGTTTCTCTGTGGTCTCCACAGGGGATTCAGACATCCTTTCGTCTTGGGAGATGCAAGACGAGCCTGCATTCAAGTCACTGCAGGGATATCCGGCCTTATTTCGAGTCAGGGCATCACGGTGTCCATTCCACTTGAGGCCGCAAACTCAGGGTCCCTCTCACATACCTAAAGCTGCCAGAAGCCTCCTCTTGAGGTGCTTGTGGTAAGGTGGTATTCCTCTGGAGTCGAAGTTAGGGACTAACCCCTCATCTCGAGTTGATTTTTGGTCCACGGAGCTCTTTCGTGTTGCTACAGTGACCTCAGGATCCCTCTAGCCTAGAAAAAGTGTTCTTGGGGTTTCTCTGGAGTGCCATCAAGGAAGCCAAGGCTCCTTTCATGTGTGATGTGCAACACGGAATTGATCTGCACGCAGTGCAGGAGAATCGGGCCTCATCTCGCGGCGAGGGGGAAGTCTCATGGTTTTTATCGAGTTGCGGCGGGAACCTGGGGTATATACTCGAGTTACGATGGGGATGGCCCTTCCACCCACGTGTTTATTCAGCAACGTCAGGACTCCTGCCTAGTTGCGAGGGACAACTCGGGATTCTCCTCGAGGCTTGGCAGGGCAATTGGGACGCCTCTCCAGGTGAGTCGGGAGACCAAGGGTCCCTTTCCTCGTGCCACAGGAATCCTGGGACTCCTATCAAGTTTCACGAGGAGTCAGGCATCGTCTCCTTTGGAGGCACTGATCTCCGCGTACCTCTGGAGTTTTCAAATGATGTGAGGCCTCCGATCGCGATGAGGTGGGGAACTAGGTCTTTTTCTGTGGTCTCCACAGGGGATTCAGAAATCATTTCGTCTTTGAGATGCAAGATGATCCTGCATTCAAGTCACTGCAGGGATATCCGGCCTTATTTCGAGTCAAGGCAACGCGGTGTCCATTCCACTTGAGGCCACAAACTCAGGGTCCCTGTCACATACCTCGAGCTGAGAGAAGCCTCCTCTTGAGGTGCTTGTGTTAAGGTGGTATTCCTCTGGAGTCGAAGCCAGGAACTAACCTCTCATCTCGAGTTGATTTTTGGTCCACGGAGCTCTTTCTTGTTGCTAAGTGACCTCAGGAACCCTCTAGCCTTGAAACAGTGTTCTTGGGGTTTCTCTGGAGTGCCATGAAGGAAATCAAGGCTCCTTTCATGTGTGATGTGCAACACAGAATTGCTCTGCACGCAGTGCCGGGGAATCTGGCCTCATGTCGCGGCGAAGGGAAAGTCTCATGGTTTTTCTCGAGTTGCGGCGGGAACCTGGGGTATATTCTCGAGTTACGACGGGGATGGCCCTTCCACCCACGTGTTTGTGCAGCGACGTCACGACTCCGGCCTAGTGGCGAGGGACAACTCGGAATTCTCCTCGAGGCTTGGCAGGGCAATTGGGACGCCTCTCCAGCTGAGGCGGGAGACCAAGTGTCCCTTTCCAGGTGCCACAGCAAACCTGGGACTCCTATCAAGTTTCACGAGGAGTCAGACATCGTCTCCTTTGGAGGCACTGATCTCCGCGTACCTCTGGAGTTTTCAAAGGATGTGATGCCTCCGGTCGCGATGAGGTGGGGAACTAGGTCTTTCTCTGTGATCTCCACAGGGCATTCAGAAATCCTTTCATCTTGGGAGATGCAAGACGAGCCTGCATTCAAGTCACTGCAGGGATATCCGGCCTTACATCGAGTCAGGGCATCGCGGTGTCCATTCCACTTGAGGCCGCAAACTCAGGGTCCCTCTCAGATACATAGAGCTGCGAGAAGCCTCCTCTTGAGATGCTTGTGGTAAGGTGGTATTCCTCTGGAGTCGAAGCCAGGGACTAATCCCACATCTCGAGTTGATTTTTGGTCCACGGATTTTTCGTGTTGCTACAGTGTCCTCAGGATCCCTCTAGCCTTGAAACAGTGTTCTTGGGGTTTCTCTGGAGTGCCATCAAGGAAATCAAGGCTCCTTTCATGTGTGATGTGCAACACGGAATTGCTCTGCACGCAGTGCAGGGGAATCGGGCCTCATCTCGCGGTGAGGGGGAAGTCTCAAGGTTTTTCTCGAGTTGCGGCGGGAACCTGGGGTATATTCTCGAGTTACGACGGGGATGGCCCTTCCACACACGTGTTTGTTCAGCGACGTCAGGACTCCTGCCTAGTTGCGAGGAACAACTCGGGATTCTCCTCGAGGCTTGGCAGGGCAATTGGGACGCCTCTCCAGCTGAGGCGGGAGACCAAGGGTCCCTTTCCACGTGCCACAGGAATCCTGGGACTCCTATCAAGTTTCACGAGGAGTCAGGCATCGTCTCCTTTGGAGGCACTGATCTCCGCGTACCTCTGGAGTTTTCAAAGGATGTGAGGCCTCCGGTCGCGATGAGGTGGGGAACTAGGTCTTTCTCTGTGGTCTCCACAGGGGATTCAGACATCCTTTCGTCTTGGGAGATGCAAGACGAGCCTGCATTCAAGTCACTGCAGGGATATACGGCCTTATTTCGAGTCAGGGCATCGCGGTGTCCATTCCACTTGAGGCCGCAAACTCAGGGTGCCTCTCACATACCTAGAGCTGAGAGAAGCCTCCTCTTGAGGTGCTTGTGGTAAGGTGGTATTCCTCTGGAGTCGAAGCCAGGGACTAACCTCTCATCTCGAGTTGATTCTCGGTCCACAGAGCTATTTCTTGTTGCTACAGTGACCTCAGGATCCCTCTAGCCTTGAAACAGTGTTCTTGGGGTTTCTCTAGAGTGCCATCAAGAAAATCAAGGCTCCTTTCATGTGTGATGTGCAACACGGAATTGCTCTGCACGCAGTGCAGGGGAATCGAGCCTCATCTCGCGGCGAGGGGAAAGTCTCATGGTTTTTCTCGAGTTGCGGCGGGAACCTGGTGTATATTCTCGAGTTACGACGGGAATGGCCCTTCCACCCACGTGTTTGTTCAGCGACGGCAGGACTCCTGCCTAGTTGCGAGGGACAACTCGGGATTCTCCTCGAGGCTTGGCAGGGCAATTGGGACGCCTCTCCATCTGAGGTAGGAGACCAAGGGTCCCTTTCCACGTGCCACAGGAATCCTGGGACTCCTATCAAGTTTCACGAGGAGTCAGGCATCGTCTCCTTTGGAGGCACTGATCTCCGCGTACCTCTGGAGATTTTAAAGGATGTGAGGACTTCGGTCGCGATGAGGTGGGGAACTAGGTCTTTCTCTGTGGTCTGCACAGGGGATTCAGACATCCTTTCGTCTTGGGAGATGCAAGAAGAGCCTGTATTCAAGTCACGTCAGGGATATCCGGCCTTATTTCGAGTCAGGGCATCGCGGTGTCCATTCCACTTGAGGCCGCAAACTCAGGGTCCCTCTCACATGCCTAGAGCTGAGAGAAGCCTCCTCTTGAGGTGCTTGTGGTAAGGTGGTATTCCTCTGGAGTCGAAGCCAGGGACTAACCTCTCATCTCGAGTTGATTTTTCGTGCACGGAGCTCTTTCGTGTTGCTACAGTGACCTCAGGATCCCTCGAGCCTTGAAACAGTGTTCTTGGGGTTTCTCTGGAGTGCCATCAAGGAAATCAAGGCTTCTTTCATGTGTGATGTGCAACACGGAATTGCTCTGCACGCAGTGCAGGGGAATCGGGCCTCATCTCGCGGTGAGGGGAAAGTCTCATGGTTTTTCTCGAGTTGCGGCGGGAACCTGGGGTATATTTTCGAGTTACAACGGGGATGCCCCTTCCACCCACGTGTTTGTTCAGCCACATCAGGACTCCTGCCTAGTTGCGAGGGACAACTCGGGATTCTCCTCGAGGCTTGGCAGGGCAATTGGGACGCCTCTCCAGCTGAGGCGGGAGACCAAGGGTCCCTTTCCACGTGCCACAGGAATCCTGGGACTCGTTTCAAGTTTCACGAGGAGTCAGGCATCGTCTCCTTTGGAAGCACTGATCTCCGTGTACCTCTGGAGTTTTCAAAGGATGTGAGGCCTCCGGTCGCGATGAGGTGGGGAACTAGGTCTTTCTCTGTGGTCTCCACAGGGGATTCAGACATCCTTTCGTCTTGGGAGATGCAAGACGAGCCTGCATTCAAGTCACTGCAGGGATATACGGCCTTATTTCGAGTCAGGGCATCGCGGTGTCCATTCCACTTGAGGCCGCAAACTCAGGGTGCCTCTCACATACCTAGAGCTGAGAGAAGCCTCCTCTTGAGGTGCTTGTGGTAAGGTGGTATTCCTCTGGAGTCGAAGCCAGGGACTAACCTCTCATCTTGAGTTGATTTTGGGTCCACGGAGCTCTTTCGTGTTGCTACAGTGACCTCAGGTTCCCTCTAGCCTTGAAACAGTGTTCTTGGGGTTACTCTGGAGTGCCATCAAGGAAATTAAGGCCCCTTTCATGTGTGATGTGCAACACGGAATTGCTCTGCACGCAGTAAAGGGGAATCGGGCCTCATCTCGGGGCGAGGGGGAAGTCTCATGGTTTTTCTCGAGTTGCGGTGGAACCTGGGGTATATTCTCGAGTTACGATGGGGATGGCCCTTCCACCCACGTGTTTGTTCAGCGACGTCAGGACTCCTGCCTAGTTGCGAGGGATAACTCGGCATTCTCCTCGAGGCTTGGCAGGGCAATTGGGACGCCTCTCCAGCTGAGGCGGGAGACCAAGGGTCCCTTTACTCGTGCCACAGGAATCCTGGGACTCCTATCAAGTTTCACGAGGAGTCAGGCATCGTCTCCTTTGGAGGCACTGATCTCCGCGCACCTCTGCAGTTTTCAAAGGATATGAGGCCTCCCCTAGCGATGAGTTGGGGAAATAGGTCTTTCTCTGTGGTCTCCACTGGGGATTCAGACATCCTTTCGTCTTGGGAGATGCAAGACGAGCCTGCATTCAAGTCACTGCAGGGATATCCAGCCTTATTTCGAGTCAGGGCATCGCGGTGTCCATTCCACTTGAGGCCGCAAACTCAGGGTCCCTCTCACATACCTAGAGCTGAGAGAAGCCTCCTCTTGAGGTGCTTGTGGTAAGGTGGTATTCCTCTGGAGTCGAAGCCAGGGACTAACCTCTCATCTCGAGTTGATTCTTGGTCCACGGAGCTCTTTCGTGTTGCTACAGTGTCCTCAGGATCCCTCTAGCCTTGAAACAGTGTTCTTGGGGTTTCTCTGGAGTGCCATCAACGAAATCAAGGCTTTTTTCATGTTTGATGTGCAACACGGAATTGCTCTGCATGCAGTGCAGGGGAATTGGGCCTCATCTCGCGGCGAGGGGGAAGTCTCATGGTTTTTGGCAAGTTGTGGCGGGAACTGGGGGTATATTCTCGAGTTACGACGGGGATGGCCCTTCCACCCACGTGTTTGTTCAGTGACGTCAGGACTCCTGCCTAGTTGCGAGGGACAACTCGGGATTCTCCTCGAGGCTTGGCAGGGCAATTGGGACGCCTCTCCAGCTGAGGCAGGAGACCAAGGGTCCCTTTCCACGTGCCACAGGAATTCCGGGAATCCTATCAAGTTTCACGAGGAGTCAGGCATCGTCTCCTTTGGAGGCACTGATCTCCGCGTACCTCTGGAGTTTTCAAAGGATGTGAGGCCTCCGGTCGCGATGAGGTGGGGAACTAGGTGTTTCTCTGTGGTCTGCACAGGGGATTCAGACATCCTTTCGTTTTGGGAGATGCAAGACGAGCCTGAATTCAAGTCACTCCTGGGATATCCGGCCTTATTTCGAGTCAGGGCATCGCCGTGTCCATTCCACTTGAGGCCACAAACTCAGGGTCCCTGTCACATACCTAGAGCTGAGAGAAGCCTCCTCTTGAGGTGCTTGTGGTAAGGTGGTATTCCTCTGGAGTCGAAGCCAGGGACTAACCTCTCATCTCAAGTTGATTTTTGGGCCACGGAGCACTTTCGTGTTGCTACAGTGACCTCATGATCCCTCTAGCCTTGAAACAGTGTTCTTGGGGTTTCTCTGGAGTGCCATCAAGGAAATCAAGGCTCCTTTCATGTGTGATGTGCAACACGGAATTGCTCTGCACGCACTGCAGGGGAATCGGGCCTCATCTCGCGGCGAGGGGGAAGTCTCATGGTTTTTCTCGAGTTGCGGCGGGAACCTGGGGTATATTCTCGAGTTTCGATGGAGATGGCCCTTCCACACACGTGTTTGTTCAGCGACGTCAGGACTCCTGCCTAGTTGCGAGGGACAACTCGGGATTCTCCTCGAGGCTTGGCAGGGCAATTGGGATGCCTCTCCAGCTGAGGCGGGAGACCATGTGTCCCTTTCCACTTGCCACAGGAATCCTGGAACTCCTATCAAGTTTCACGATGAGTCAGGAATCGTCCCCTTTGGAGGCACTGATCTCCGTGTACCTCTGGAGTTTTCAAAGGATGTGAGGCCTCCGGTCGCGATGAGGTGGGGAACTAGGTCTTTCTCAGTGGTCTCCACTGGGGATTCAAACACCCTTTCCTCTTGGGAGATGCAAGACGAGCCTACATTCAAGTCACTGCAGGGATATCCGGCCTTATTTTGAGTCAGGGCATCGCGGTGTCCATTCCACTTGAGGCTGCAAACTCAGGGTCCCTCTCACATACCTAGAGCTGAGAGAAGCCTCCTCTTGAGGTGCTTCTGGTAAGGTGGTATTCATCTGGAGTGGAAGCCAGGGACTAACCTCTCATCTCGAGTTGATTTTTGGTCCACGCAGCTCTTTTGTGTTGCTACATTGACCTCAGGATCCCTCTAGCCTTGAAACAGTGTTCTTGGGGCTTCTCTGGAGTGCCATCAAGGAAATCAAGGCTCCTTTCATGTGTGATGTGCAAAACGGAATTGCTCTGCACGCAGTGCAGGGGAATCGGGCCTCATCTCGCGGCGAGGGGGAAGTCTCATGGTTTTTCTCGAGTTGCGGCGGGAACCTGGGGTATATTCTCGAGTTACCACGGGGATCTCCCTTCCACACACGTGTTTGTTCAGCGACGTCAGGACTCCTGCCTAGTTGCGAGGGACAACTCGGGATTCTCCTCGAGGCTTGCCAGGGCAATTGGGACGCCTTTCCAGCTGAGGAGGGAGACCAAGTGTCCCTTTCCACGTGCCACAGGAATCCTGGGACTCCTATCAAGTTTCACGAGGAGTCAGGCATCGTCTTCTTTGGAGGCACTGATCTCCGCGTACCTCTGGAGATTTCAAAGGATGTGAGGCCTCCGGTCGCGATGAGGTGGGGAACTAGTTCTTTCTCTGTGGTCTGCACAGGGGATTCAGACATCCTTTCGTCTTGGGAGATGCAAGACGAACCTGCATTCAAGTCACTGCAGGGATATCCGGCCTTATTTCACATCAGGGCATCGCGGTGTCCGTTCCACTTGAGGCCGCAAAATCAGGGTCCTCTCACATACCTAGATCTGAGAGAAGCCTCCTCTTGAGGTGCTTGTGGTAAGGTGGTATTCCTCTGGAGTCGAAATCAGGGACTAACCTTTCATCTCGAGTTGATTTTTGGTCCACGGAGCTCTTTCGTGTTGCTACAGTGACCTCAGGATCCCTGTAGCCTTGAAACAGTGTTCTTGGGGTTTCTCTGGAGTGCCATCAAGGAAATCAAGGCTCCTTTCATGTGTGATGTGCAACACGGAATTGCTCTGCACGCAGTGCAGGGGAATCGGGGCTCATCTCCCGGTGAGGGGAAAGTCTCATGGATTTTCTGGAGTTGCGGCGGGAACCTGGGGTATATTCTCGAGTTACGACAGGGATGGCCCTTCCACCCACGTGTTTGTTCAGCGACGTCAGGACTCCTGCCTAGTTGCGAGGGACAACTCGGGATTCTCCTCGAGGCTTGGCAGGGCAATTGGGACGCCTCTCCAGCTGAGGCGGGAGACCAAGGGTCCCTTTCCACGTACCACAGGAATCCTGGGACTCCTATCAAGTTTCACGAGGAGTCAGGCATCGTCTCATTTGGAGGCACTGATCTCCCCGTACCTCTGGAGTTTTCAAAGAATGGGAGGCCTCTGGTCACGATGAGGTGGGGAACTAGGTCTTTCTCTGTGGTCTCCACAGGAGATTCAGACATCCTTTCGTCTTTTAGAGATGCAAGACGAGCCTGCATTCAAGTCACTGCAGGGATATCCGGCCTTATTTCGCGTCAGGGCATCGCAGTGTCCATTCCACTTGAGGCCGCAAACTCAGGGTCCCTCTCACATACCTAGAGCTGAGAGAAGCCTCCTCTTGAGGTGCTTGTGGTAAGGTGGTATTCCTCTGGAGTCGAAGCCAGGGACTAACCTCTCATCTCTAGTGGATTTTTGGTACACGGAGTTCTTTCGTGTTGCTACAGTGACCTCAGGATACCTCTAGCATTGAAACAGTGTTCTTCGGGTTTCTCTGGAGTGCCATCAAGGAAATCAAGGCTCCTTTCATGTTTGATGTGCAACACAAAATTGCTCTGCATGCAGTGCAGGAGAATCGAGCCTCATCTCGCGGCGAGGGGGAAGTCTCATGGTTTTTCTCAAGTTGCGGCGGGACCCTGGGGTATATTCTCGAGTTATGACAGGGATGGCCCTTCCAGCCACGTGTTTGTTCAGCGACGTCAGGACTCCTGCCTAGTTGCGAGGGACAACTCGGGATTCTCCTCGAGGCTTGGCAGGGCAATTGGGACGCCTCTCCAGCTGAGGTGCGAGACCAAGGGTCCCTTTCCATGTGCCACAGGAATCCTGGGACTCCTATCAAGTTTGACGAGGAGTCAGGCATCGTCTCCTTTGGAGGCACTGATCTCCAAGTACCTCTGGAGTTTTCAAAGGATGTGAGGCCTCCGAGCGCGATGAGGTGGGGAACTAGATCTTTCTCTGTGGTCTCCACAGGGGATTCAGACATCCTTTCCTCTTGGGAAATGCAAGAGGAGCCTGCATTCAAGTCACTGCAGGGATATCCGTCCTTATTTCGAGTCAGGGAATCGCGGTGTCCATTCCACTTGAGGCCGCAAAATCAGGGTCCTTCTCATATACCAAGAGCTGAGAGAAGCCTCCTCTTGAGGTGCTTGTGGTAAGGTGGTATTCCTCTGGAGTCGAAGCCAGGGTCTAACCTCTCATCTCGAGTTGATTTTTGGGCCACGGAGCTCTTTCGTGTTGCTACAGTGACCTCAGGATCCCTCTATCCTTGAAACAGTGTTCTTGGGGTTTCTCTGGAGTGCCATCAAGGAAATCAAGGCTCCTTTCATGTGTGATGTGCAACACGGAATTGCTCTGCACGCAGTGCAGGGGAATCGGGCCTCATCTTGCGGCGAGGGGGAAGTCTCATGGTTTTTCTCGAGTTGCGGCGGGAACCTGGGGTATACTCTCGAGTTACGACGGGGATGGCCCTTCCACCCACGTGTTTGTTCGACGACGTCAGGACTTCTGCCTAGTTGCGAGGGACAATTCGGGATTCTCCTCGAGGCTTGGCAGGGCAATTGGGACGCCGCTCCAGCTGAGGCGGGAGCCCCAGGGTCCCTTTCCACGTGCCACAGGAATCCTGGGACTCCTATCAAGTTTCACGAGGAGTCGGGCATCGTCTCCTTTGGAGGCACTGATCTCCGCGTACCTCTGGAGTTTTCAAAGGATGTGAGGCCTCCGGTCGCGATGAGGTGGGGAACTAGGTCTTTCTCTGTGGTCTCCAAAGGAGATTTAGACATCCTTTCGTCTTGGGAGATGCAAGACGTGCCTGCATTCAAGTCACTGCAGGGATATCCGGCCTTATTTCGAGTCAGGGCATCGCGGTGTCCATTCCACTTGAGGCCGCAAACTCAGGGTCCCTCTCACATACCTAGAGCTGAGAGAAGCCTCCTCTTTAGGTGCTTGAGGTAAGGTGGTATTCCTCTGGAGTCGAAGCCAGGGACTAACCTCTCATCTCGAGTTGATTTTTGGTCCCCGGAGCTCTTTCGTGTGGCTACAGTGACCTCAGGATCCCTCTAGCCTTGAAACAGTGTTCTTGGTTTTTCTCTGCATTGCCATCAAGGAAATCAAGGCTCCTTTCATGTGTGATGTGCAACACGGAATTGCTCTGCACGCAGTGCAGGGGAATCGGGCCTCGTCTCGCGGCGAGGGGGAAGTCTCATTGTTTTTCTCGAGTTGCGGCGGGAACCTGGGGTATATTCTCGAGGTAAGACGGGGATGGCCCTTCCACCCACGTGTTTGTTCAGTGACGTCAGGACTCCTGCCTAGTTGCGAGGGACAACTTGGGATTCTGCTCGAGGCTTGGCAGGGCAATTGGGACGCCTCTCCAGCTGAGGCGGGAGAACAAGGGTCCCTTTCCACGTGCCACAGGAATCCTGGGACTCCTATCAAGTTTCACGAGGAGTCAGTCATCGTCTCCTTTGGAGGCACTGATCTCCGCGTACCTCTGAAGTTTTCAAAGGATGTGAGGCCTCCGGTCGCGATGAGGTGGGGAACTAGGTCTTTCTCCATGGTCTCCACAGGGGATTCAGACATCCTTTCGTCTTGGGAGATGCAAGACGAGCCTGCATTCAAGTAACTGCAGGGATATCCGGCCTTATTTCGAGTCAGGGCATCGCGGTGTCCATTCCACTGGAGGCTGCAAACTCAGGGTCCCTCTCACATACCTAGAGCTGAGAGAAGCCTCCTCTTGAGGTGCTTGTGGTAAGGTGGTATTCCTCTGGAGTCGAAGCCAGGGATTAACCTCTAATCTCGAGTTGATTTTTGGTCCACGGAGCTCTTTCGTGTTGCTACAGTGACCTCAGGATCCCTCTAGCCTTGAAACAGTGTTCTTGGGGTTTCTCTGGAGTGCCATCAAGGAAATCAAGCCTCCTTTCATGTGTGATGTGCAACACGGAATTGCTCTGCACGCAGTGCAGGGGAATCGGGCCTCATCTCGCGGCGAGGGGGAAGTCTCATGGTTTTTCTCGAGTTGCGGCTGGAACCTGGGGTATATTCTCGAGTTACGACGGGGATGGCCCTTCCACTCACGTGTTTGTTCAGCGACGTCAGGACTCCTGCCTAGTTGAGAGGGACAACTTGGGATTCTGCTCGAGGCTTGGCAGGGCAATTGGGACGCCTCTCCAGCTGAGGCGGGAGACCAAGGGTCCCTTTCCACTTGCCAGAGGAATCCTGGGACTCCTATCAAGTTTCACGAGGAGTCAGGCATCGTCCCCTTTGGAGGCACTTATCTCCGCGTACCTCTGGAGTTTTCAAAGGATGTGAGGCCTCCGGTCGCGATTAGGTGGGGAACTAGGTCTTTCTCTGTGGTCTCCACAGGGGATTCAGACATCCTTTCGTCTTGGGAGATGCAAGACGAGCCTGCATTCAAGTCACTGCAGGGATATCCGGCCTTATTTCGAGTCAGGGCATCGCGGTGTCCATTCCACATGAGGCCGCAAACTCAGGGTCCCTCTTACATACCTAAAGCTGAGAGAAGCCTCCTCTTGAGGTGCTTGTGGTAAGGTGGTATTCCTCTGGAGTCGAAGCCAGGGACTAACCTCTCATCTCGAGTTGATTTTTGGTCCACGGAGCTCTTTCGTGTTGCGAAAGTGACCTCAGGATCCCTCTAGCCTTGAAACAGTGTTCTTGGGGTTTCTCTGGAGTGCCATCAAGGAAATCAAGGCTCCTTTCATGTGTGATGTGCAACATGGAATTGCTCTGCACGCAGTGCAGGGGAATCGGGCCTCATCTCGCGGCGAGGGGGAAGTCTCATGGTTTTTCTCGAGTTGCGGCGGGAACCTGGGGTATATTCTCGAGTTACGACGGGGATGGCCCTTCCACCCACGTGTTTGTTCAGTGACGTCAGGACTCCTGCCTAGTTGCGAGGGACAACTCGGGATTCTCCTCGAGGCTTCGCAGGGCAATTGGGACGCCTCTTCAGCTGAGGTGGGAGACCAAGGGTCCCTTTCCACGTGCCACAGGAATCCTGGGACTCCTATCAAGTTTCATGAGGAGTCAGCCATCGTCTCCTTTGGAGGCACTGATCTTTGCGTACCTCTGAAGTTTTCAAAGGATGTGAGGCCTCTGGTCGCGATGAGGTGGGGAACTAGGTCTTTCTCTGTGGTCTCCACAGGGGATTCAGACATCCTTTCGTCTTGGGAGATGCAAGACGAGCCGGCATTCAAGTCACTGCAGGGATATCCGGCCTTATTTCGAGACAAGGCTTCGCGGTGTCCATTCCACTTGAGGCCGCAAACTCAGGGTCCCTCTCACATACCTAGAGCTGAGAGAAGCCTCCTCTTGAGGTGCTTGTGGTAAGGTGGTATTCCTCTGGAGTCGAAGCCAGGGACTAACCTCTCATCTCGAGTTGATTTTTGGTCCACGGAGCTCTTTCGTGTTGCTACAGTGACCTCAGGATCCCTCTAGCCTTGAAACAGTGTTCTTGGGGTTTCTCTGAAGTGCCATCAAGGAAATCAAGGCTCCTTTCATGTGTGATGTGCAACCCGGAATTACTCTGCACGCAGTGCAGGGGAATCGGGCCTCATCTCGCGGCGAAGGGGAAGTCTGTTGGTTTTTCTCGATTTGCGGCGGGAACCTGGGGTATATTCTCGAGTTACGACAGGGATGGCCCTTCCACACACGTGTTTGTTCAGCGACGTCAGGACTCCTGCCTAGTTGCGAGGGACAACTCGGGATTCTCCTCGAGGCTTGGCAAGGCAATTGGGACGCCTCTCCAGCTGAGGCGGGAGACCAAGGGTCCCTTTCCACGTGCCAGAGGAATCCTGGGACTCCTATCAAGTTTCACGAGGAGTCAGGGATCGTCTCCTTTGGAGGCACTGATCTCCGCGTACCTCTGGAGTTTTTAATGGATGTGAGGCCTTCGGTCGCGATGAGGTGGGGAACTAGGTGTTTCTCTGTGGTCTGCACAGGGGATTCAGACATCCTTTCGTCTTGGGAAATGCAAAACGAGCCTGAATTCAAGTCACTCCAGGGATATCCGGCCTTATTTCGAGTCAGGGCATCGCGGTGTCCATTCCACTTGAGGCCGCAAACTCAGGGTCCCTCTCACATACCTAGAGCTGAGAGAAGCCTCCTCTTGAGGTGCTTGTGGTAAGGTGGTATTCCTCTGGAGTCGAAGCCAGGGACTAACCTCTCATCTCGAGTTGATTTTTGGGCCACGGAGCACTTTGGTGTTGCTACAGTGACCTCAGGATCCCTCTAGCCTTGAAACAGTGTTCTTGGGGTTTCTCTGGAGTGCCATCAAGGAAATCAAGGCTCCTTTCATGTGTGATGTGCAACACTGAATTGCTCTGCACGCAGTGCAGGGGAATCGGGCCTCATCTCGCGGAGAGGGGGAAGTCTCATGGTTTTTCTCGAGTTGCGGCGGGAACCTGGGGTATATTCTCGAGTTACGACGGGGATGGCCCTTCCACACACGTGTTTGTTCAGCGACGTCAGGACTCCTGCCTAGTTGCGAGAGACAACTCGGGATTCTCCTCGAGGCTTGGCAGGGCAATTGGGACGCCTCTCCAGCTGAGGTGGGAGACCAAGGGTCCCTTTCCACGTGCCACAGGAATCCTGGGACTCCTATCAAGTTTGACGAGGAGTCAGGCATCGTCTCCTTTGGAGGCAGTGATCTCCGCGTACCTCTGGAGTTTCCAAAGGATGTGAGGCCTCCGGTCGCGATGAGGTGGGGAACTAGGTCTTTCTCTGTGGTCTCCACAGGGGATTCAAACATCCTTTTTTCTTGGGAGATGCAAGACGAGCTGGCATTCAAGTCACTGCAGGGATATCCGGCCTTATTTCGAGTCAGGGCATCGCGGTGTCCATTCCACATGAGGCCGCAAACTCAGGGTCCCTCTCACATACCTAGAGCTGAGAGAAGCCTCCTCTTGAGGTGCTTGTGGTAAGGTGGTATTTCTCTGGAGTCGAAGCCAGGGAGTAACCTCTCATCTCGAGTTGATTTTTGGTCCACGGAGCTCTTTCGTGTTGCGAAAGTGACCTCAGGATCCCTCTAGCCTTGAAACAGTGTTCTTGGGGTTTCTCTGGAGTGCCATCAAGGAAATCAAGGCTCCTTTCATGTGTGATGTGCAACATGGAATTGCTCTGCACGCAGTGCAGGGGAATCGGGCCTCATCTCGCGGCGAGGGGGAAGTCTCATGGTTTTTCTCGAGTTGCGGCGGGAACCTGGGGTATATTCTCGAGTTACGACGGGGATGGCCCTTCCACCCACGTGTTTGTTCAGTGACGTCAGGACTCCTGCCTAGTTGCGAGGGACAACTCGGGATTCTCCTCGAGGCTTGGCAGGGCAATTGGGACGCCTCTTCACCTGAGGTGGGAGACCAAGGGTCCCTTTCCACGTGCCACAGGAATCCTGGGACTCCTATCAAGTTTCATGAGGAGTCAGCCATCGTCTCCTTTGGAGGCACTGAACTTTGCGTACCTCTGAAGTTTTCAAAGGATGTGAGGCCTCTGGTCGCGATGAGGTGGGGAACTAGGTGTTTCTCTGTGGTCTCCACAGGGGATTCAGACATCCTTTCGTCTTGGGAGATGCAAGACGAGCCGGCATTCAAGTCACTGCAGGGATATCCGGCCTTATTTCGAGACAAGGCTTCGCGGTGTCCATTCCACTTGAGGCCGCAAACTCAGGGTCCCTCTCACATACCTAGAGCTGAGAGAAGCCTCCTCTTGAGGTGCTTGTGGTAAGGTGGTATTCCTCTGGAGTCGAAGCCAGGGACTAACCTCTCATCTCGAGTTGATTTTTGGTCCACGGAGCTCTTTCGTGTTGCTACAGTGACCTCAGGATACCTCTAGCCTTGAAACAGTGTTCTTGGGATTTCTCTGGAGTGCCATCAAGGAAATCAAGGCTCCTTTCATGTGTGATGTGCAACCCGGAATTACTCTGCACGCAGTGCAGGGGAATCGGGCCTCATCTCGCGGCGAAGGGGAAGTCTCATGTTTTTTCTCGATTTGCGGCGGGAACCTGGGGTATATTCTCGAGTTACGACAGGGATGGCCCTTCCAGCCACGTGTTTGTTCAGCGACGTCAGGACTCCTGCCTAGTTGCGAGGGACAACTCGGGATTCTCCTCGAGGCTTGGCAAGGCAATTGGGACGCCTCTCCAGCTGAGGCGGGAGACCAAGGGTCCCTTTCCACGTGCCAGAGGAATCCTGGGACTCCTATCAAGTTTCACGAGGAGTCAGGCATCGTCTCCTTTGGAGGCACTGATCTCCGCGTACCTCTGGAGTTTTCAAAGGATGTGAGGCCTCCGGTCCCGATGAGGTGGGGAACTAGGTCTTTCTCTGTGGTCTCCACAGGGGATTCAGACATCTTTTCATCTTGGGAGATGCAAGACGAGCCTGCATTTAAGTCACTGCAGGGATATCCAGCCTTATTTCGAGTCAGGGCATCTCAGTGTCCATTCCACTTGAGGCCGCAAACTCAGGGTCCTTCTCATATACCAAGAGCTGAGAGAAGCCTCCTCTTGAGGTGCTTGTGGTAAGGTGGTATTCCTCTGGAGTCGAAGCAAGGGACTAACGTCTCATGTCGAGTTGATTTTTGGTCCACGGACCGCTTTCGTGTTGCTACAGTGACCTCAGATCCCTCGAGCCTTGAAACAGTGTTCTTGGGCTTTGTCTGGAGTGCCATCAAGGAAATCAAGGCTCCTTTCATGTGTGATGTGCAAGACGGAATTGCTCTGAACGCAGTGCAGGGGAATCGGGCCTCATCTCGCGGCGAGGGTTAAGTCTCATGGTTTTTCTCGAGTTGCGGCGGGAACCTGGGGTATATTCTCGAGTTACGACGGGGATGGGTCTTCGACCCACGTGTTTGTTCAGCCACGTCAGGACTCCTGCCTAGTTGCGAGGGACAACGCAGGATTCTCCTCGAGGCTTGGCAGGGCAATTGGGACGCCTCTCCAGCTGAGGCGGGAGACCAAGGGTCCCTTTCCACGTGCCACAGGAATCCTGGGACTCCTATCAAGTTTCACGAGGAGTCAGGCATCGTCTCCTTTGGAGGCACTGATCTCCGCATACCTCTGGAGTTTTCAAAGGATGTGAGGCCTCCGGTCGCGATGAGGTGGGGAACTAGGTCTTTCTCTGTGGTCTCCACAGGGGATTCAGACATCCTTTCGTCTTGGGAGACGCAAGACGAGCCTGCATTCAAGTCACTGCAGGGATATCCGTCCTTATTTTGATTCAGGGCATCGCGGTGTCCATTCCACTTGAGGCCGCAAAATCAGGGTCCCTCTCACATACCTAGAGCTGAGAGAAGCCTCCTCTTGAGGTGCTTGTGGTAAGGTGGTATTCCTCTGGAATCGAAGTTAGGGACTAACCTCTCATCTCGAGTTGATTTTTGGTCCACGGAGCTCTTTCGTGTTGCTACAGTGACCTCAGGATCCCTCGAGCTTGAAACAGTGTTCTTGGGGTTTCTCTGGAGTGCCATCAAGGAAATCAAGGCTCATTTCATGTGTGATGTGCAACACGGAATGGCTCTGCACGCAGTGCAGAGGAATCGGGCCTCATCTCGCGGCGAGGGGGAAGTCTCATGGTTTTTCTCGAGTTGCGGCGGGAACCTGGGGTATATTCTCGAGTTACGACGGGAATGGCCCTTCCACCCACGTGTTTGTTCAGCGACGTCAGGACTCCTGCCTAGTTGCCAGGGAAAACTCGGGATTCTCCTCGAGGCTTGGCAGGGCAATTGGGATGCCTCTCCAGCTGAGGCGGGAGACCAAGGGTCCCTTTCCACGTGCCACAGGAATCCTGGGACTCCTATCAAGTTTCACGAGGAGTCAGGCATCGTCTCCTTTGGAGGCACAGATCTCCGTGTACCTCTGGAGTTTTCAAAGTATGTGAGGCCTCCGGTCGTGATGAGGTGGGGAACTAGGTCTTTCTCTGTGGTCTCCACAGGGTATTCAGACATCCTTTCGTATTGGGAGACGCAAGACGAGCCTGCATTCAAGTCACTGCAGGGATATCCAGCCTTATTTCGAGTCATTGCATCGCAGTGTCCATTCCACATGAGGCCGCAAACTCAGGGTCCCTCTCACATACCTAGAGCTGAGAGAAGCCTCCTCTTGAGGTGCTTGTGGTAAGGTGGTATTCCTCTGGAGTCGAAGCCAGGGACTAACCTCTCATCTTGAGTTGATTTTTGGTCCACAGAGCTCTTTCGTGTTACTACAGTGACCTCAGGTTCCCTCTAACCTTGAAACAGTGTTCTTGGGCTTTCTCTGGAGTGCCATAAAGGAAATCAAGGCTCCTTTCATGTGTGATGTGCAACACGGAATTGCTCTGCACGCAGTGCAGGGTATCGGGCCTCATTTTGCGGCGAGGGGGAAGTCTCATGGTTTTTCTCGAGTTGTGGTGGGAACATGGGCTATATTCTCGAGTTATGACGCGGATGGCCCTTCCACACACGTGTTTGTTCAGAGACGTCAGGACTCCTGCCTAGTTGCGAGGGACAACTCGGGATTCTCCTCGAGGCTTGGCAGGGCAATTGGGACGCCTATCCAGCTGAAGCGGGAGACCAAGTGTCCCTTTCCACGTACCACAGGAATCCTGGGACTCCTATCAAGTTTCACGAGGAGTCAGGCATCGTCCCCTTTGGTGGCACTGATCTCCGCGTACCTCTGGAGTTTTCAAAGAATTTGAGACCTCCGGTCGCGATGAGGTGGGGAACTAGGTCTTTCTCTTTGGTCTCCACAAGGGATTCAAACATCCTTTCATCTTGGGAGATGCAAGACGAGCCGGCATTCAAGTCACTTCAGAGATATCTGGACTTATTTTGAGTCAGAGAATCGCGGTGTCCATTCCACTTGAGGCCGCAAACTCAGGGTCCCTCTCTCATTCCTAGACCTGAGAGAAGCCTCCTCTTGAGGTACTTGTGGTAAGGTGGTATTCCTCTGGAGTCGAAGCCAGGGACTAACCTCTCATCTCGAGTTGATTTTTCGTCCACGGAGGTCTTTCGTGTTGCTACAGTGACCTCAGGATCCCTCTAGGCTTGAAAGAGTGTTCTTGGGGTTTCTCTGGAGTGCCATCAAGGAAATCAAGGCTCCTTTCATGTGTGATGTGCAACACGGAATTGCTCTGTATGCAGTGCAGGGAAATCAGGCCTCATCTCGCGGCGAGGGGGAAGTCTCATGGTTTTCTCGAGTTGCGGCGGGAACCTGGGGTATATTCTCGAGTTACGACGGGGATGGCCCTTCCAACCACGTGATTGTTCAGCGACGTCAGGACTCCTTCCTAGTTGCGAGGGACAATTCGGGATTCTCCTCGAGGCTTGGCAGGGCAATTGGGACGCCTCTCCAGCTAAGGCGGGAGACCAAGGTTCCCTTTCCACGTGCCACAGGAATCCTGGGACTCCTATCAATTTTCACGAGGAGTCAGGCATCGTCTCCTTTGGAGGCACTGATCTCCGCGTACCTCTGGAGTTTTCAAAGGATGTGAGGCCTCCGGTCGCCATGAGGTGGGGAACTAGGTCTTTCTCTGTGGTCTCCACAGGGGATTCAGACATCCTTTCGTCTTGGGAGATGCAAGACGAGCCTGCATTCAAGTCACTGCAGGGATATTCGGCCTTATTTCGAGTCAGGGCATCTCGGTGTCCATTCCACTTGAGGCTGCAAACTCAGGGTCCCTCTCACATACCTAGAGCTGAGAGAAGCCTCCTCTTGAGGTGCTTGTGGTAAGGTGGTATTTCTCTGGAGTCGAAGCCAGGGACTAACCTCTCATCTCGAGTTGATTTTTGGTCCACGGAGCTCTTTCGTGTTGCTACAGTGACTTCAGGATACCTCTAGCCTTGAAAGAGTGTTCTTGGGGTTTCTCTGGAGTGCCATCAAGGAAATCAAGGCTCCTTTCATGTGTGATGTGCAACACAGAACTGCTCTGCACGCAGTCCAGGGAAATCGGGCCTCATCTCGCGGCGAGGGGGAAGTCTCATGGTTTTTCTCGAGTTGCGGCGGGAACCTGGGGTATATTCTCGAGTTACGACGGGGATGGCCCTTCCACACACGTGTTTATTCAGCGTGGTCAGGACTTCTGCCTAGTTACGAGGGACAACTCGGGATACTCCTCGAGGCTTGGCAGGGCAATTGGGATGCCTCTCCAACTGAGGCGGGAGACCAAGGGTCCCTTTCCACGTTCCACATGAATCCTGAGACTCCTATCAAGTTTCACGAGGAGTCAGGGATCGTCTCCTTGGAGGCACTGATCTCCACGTACCTCTGGAATTTTCAAAGGATGTGACGCCTTCGGTTGCGATGAAGTGGGGAACTAGGTCTTTCTCTGTGGTCTCCACAGGGGATTCAGACATCCTTTCGTCTTGGGAGATGTAAGACGAGCCTGCATTCAAGTCACTGCAGGGATATCCGGCCTTATTTCGAGTCAGGGCATCGCGGTGCCCATTCCCCTTGAGGCCGCAAACTCAGGGTCCCTCTCACATACCTAGAGCTGAGAGAAGCCTGCTCTTGAGGTACTTGTGGTGAGGTAATATTCCTCTGGAGTCGAAGCCAGGGGCTAACCTCTCATCTCGACTTGATTTTTGTTCCACGGAGCTCTTTCGTGTTGCTCCAGTGACCTCAGATCCCTCGAGCCTTGAAACAGTGTTCTTGGGCTGTCTCTGGAGTGCCATCAAGGAAATCAAGGCTCCTTTCATGTGTGATGTGCAAGACGGAATTGCTCTGCACGCAGTGCAGGGGAATCGGGCCTCATCTCGCGGCGAGGGGTAAGTCTCATGGTTTTTCTCGAGTTGCGGCGGGAACCTGTGGTATATTCTCGAGTTACGACGGGGATGGCCTTCCACCCACGTGTTTGTTCAGCCACGTCAGGACTCCTGCCTAGTTGCGAGGGACAACGCAGGATTCTCCTCGAGGCTTGGCAGGGCAATTGGGACGCCTCTCCAGCTGAGGCGGGAGACCAAGGGTCCCTTTCAACGTGCCACAGGAATCCTGGGACTCCTATCAAGTTTCACGAGCAGTCAGGCATCGTCTCCTTTGGAGGCACTGATCTCCGCATACCTCTGGAGTTTTCAAAGGATGTGAGGCCTCCGGTCGCGATGAGGTGGGGAACTAGGTCTTTCTCTGTGGTCTCCACAGGGGATTCAGACATCCTTTCGTCTTGGGAGACGCAAGACGAGCCTGCATTCAAGTCACTGCAGGGATATTCGGCCTTATTTCGAGTCAGGGCATCGCGGTGTCCATTCCACTTGAGGCCTCAAACTCAGGGTCCCTCTCACATACCTAGAGCTGAAAGAAGCCTCCTCTTGAGGTGCTTGTGGTAAGGTGGTATTCCTGTGGAGTCGAAGCCAGGGACTAACCCCTCATCTCGAGTTGATTTTTGGTCCACGGAGCTCTTTCATGTTATTACAGTGACCTCAGGATCCCTCTAGCCTTGAAACAGTGTTCTTGGGGTTTCTCTGTAGTGCCATCAAGGAAATCAAGGCTCCTTTCATGTGTGATGTGCAACACGGAATTGCTCTGCACGCAGTGCAGGGGAATCGTGCCTCATCTCGTGGCGAGGGGGAAGTCTCATGGTTTTTCTCGAGTTGCGGCGGGAACCTGGGGTAAATTCTCGAGTTACGACGGGGATGGCCCTTCCACCCACGTGTTTGTTCAGCGACGTCAGGACTCCTGCCTAGTTGCGAGGGACAACTCGGGATTCTCCTCGAGGCTTGGCAGGGCAATTGGGACGCCTCTCCAACTGAGGCGGGTGACCAAGGGTCCCTTTCCACGTGTCAAAGGAATCCTGGGACTCCTATCAAGTTTCACGAGGTGTCAGGCATCGTCTCCTTTGGAGGCACTGATCTCCGCGTACCTCTGTACTTTTCAAAGGATGTGAGGCCTCCAGTCGCGATGAGGTGGGGTACTAGGTCTTTCTCTGTGGTCTGCACAGGGGATTCAGACATCCTTTCGTCTTGGGAGATGCAAGACAAGCCTGCATTCAAGTCACTGCAGGGATATCCGTCCTTATTTTGAGTCAGGGCATCGCGGTGTCCATTCCACTTGAGGCCGCAAAATCAGGGTCCCTCTCACATACCTAGAGCTGAGAGAAGCCTCCTCTTGAGGTGCTTGTGGTAAGGTGGTATTCCTCTGGAGTCGAAGCCAGGGACTAACCTCTTATCTCGAGTTGATTTTTGGTCCACGGAGCTCTTTAGTGTTGTTGCAGTGACCTCAGCATCCCTCTAGCCTTGAAACAGTGTTCTTGGGATTTCTCTGGAGTGCCATCAAGGAAATCAAGGCTCCTTTCATGTGTGATGTGCAATACGGAATTGCTGTGCACGCAGTGCAGGGGAATCGGGCCTCATCTCGCAGCGACGGGGAAGTCTCATTGTTTTTCTCGAGTTGCGGCGGGAACCTGGCGTATATTCTCGAGTTACGACGGGGATGGCGCTTCCACACACGTGTTTGTTCAGCGACGTCAGGACTCCTGCCTAATTGCGAGGGACACCTCGGGATTCTCCTCGAGGCTTGGCAGGGCAATTGGGACGCCTCTCCAGCTGAGGCGGGAGACCAAGGGTCCCTTTCCACGTGTCACAGGAATCCTGGGATTCCTATCAAGTTTCACAAGGAGTCAGGCATCGTCTCCTTTGGAGGCACTGATCTCCGGATACCTCTGGAGTTTTCAAAGGATGTGAGGCCTCCTGTCGCGATGAGGTGGGGAACTAGGTCTTTCTCTGTGGTCTCCACAGGGGATTCAGACATCCTTTGGTCTTGGGAGATTCAAGACGAGCATGCATTCAAGTCACTGCAGGGATATCCGGCCTTATTTCGAGTCAGGGCATCGCGGTGTCCATTCCACTTGAGGCTGCAAACTCAGGGTCCCTCTCACATACCTAGAGCTGAGAGAAGCCTCCTCTTGAGGTGCTTGTGGTAAGGTGGTGTTCCTCTGGAATCGAAGTTGGGGATTAACCTCTCATCTCGAGTTGATTTTTGGTCCAGGGAGCTCTTTCGTGTTGCTACAGTGACCTCAGGATCCCTCGAGCTTGAAACAGTGTTCTTGGGGTTTCTCTGGAGTGCCATCAAGGAAATCAAGGCTCCTTTCATGTGTGATGTGCAACACGAAATGGCTCTGCAGCAGTGCAGGGGAATCGGGCCTCATCTCGCGGCAAGGGGGAAGTCTCATGGTTTTTCTCGAGTTGCGGCGGGAACCTGGGGTATATTCTCGAGTTACGACGGGAATGGCCCTTCCACCCACGTGTTTGTTCAGCGACGTCAGGACTCCTGCCTAGTTGCCAGGAAAAACTCGGGATTCTCCTCGAGGCTTGGCAGGGCAATTGGGATGCCTCTCCAGCTGAGGCGGGAGACCAAGGGTCCCTTTCCACGTGCCACAGGAATCCTGGGACTCCTATCAAGTTTCACGAGGAGTCAGGCATCGTCTCCTTTGGAGGCACTGATCTCCGTGTACCTCTGGAGTTGTCAAAGGATGTGAGGCCTCCGGTCGCGATGAGGTGGGGAACTAGGTCTTTCTCTGTGGTCTCCACAGGGTATTCAGACATCCTTTCGTATTGGGAAACGCAAGACGAGCCTGCATTCAAGTCACTGCAGGGATATCCAGCCTTATTTCGAGTCAGGGCATCGCAGTGTCCATTCCACATGAGGCCGCAAACTCAGGGTCCCTCTCACATACCTAGAGCTGAGAGAAGCCTCCTCTTGAGGTGCTTGTGGTAAGGTGGTATTCCTCTGGAGTCGAAGCCAGGGACTAACCTCTCATCTCGAGTTGATTTTTGGTCCACAGAGCTCTTTCGTGTTACTACAGTGACCTCAGGTTCCCTCTAACCTTGAAACAGTGTTCTTGGGCTTTCTCTGGAGTGCCATAAAGGAAATCAAGGCTCCTTTCATGTGTTATGTGCAACACGGAATGCTCTGCACGCACTGCAGGGTATCGGGCCTCATTTTGCGGCGAGGGGGAAGTCTCATGGTTTTTCTCGAGTTGCGGAGGGAACCTGGGCTATATTCTCGAGTTATGACGGGGATGGCCCTTCCACACACGTGTTTGTTCAGAGACGTCAGCACTCCTGCCTAGTTGCGAGGGACAACTCGGGATTCTCCTCGAGGCTTGACAGGGCAATTGGGACGCCTATCCAGCTGAAGCGGGAGACCAAGTGTCCCTTTCCACGTACCACAGGAATCCTGGGACTCCTATCAAGTTTCACGAGGAGTCAGGCATCGTCCCCTTTGGTGGCACTGATCTCCGCGGACCTCTGGAGTTTTCAAAGAATTTGAGACCTCCGGTCGCGATGAGGTGGGGAACTAGGTCTTTCTCTGTGGTCTCCACAAGGGATTCAAACATCCTTTCATCTTGGGAGATGCAAGACGAGCCGGCATTCTAGTCACTTCAGAGATATCTGGACTTATTTTGAGTCAGAGAATCGCGGTGTCCATTCCACTAGAGGCCGCAAACTCAGGGTCCCTCTCTCATTCCTAGACCTGAGAGAAGCCTCCTCTTGAGGTACTTGTGGTAAGGTGGTATTCCTCTGGAGTCGAAGCCAGGGACTAACCTCTCATCTCGAGTTGATTTTTAGTCCACGGAGCTCTTTCGTGTTGCTACAGTGACCTCAGGATCCCTCTAGGCTTGAAAGAGTGTTCTTGGGGTTTCTCTGGAGTGCCATCAAGGAAATCAAGGCTCCTTTCATGTGTGATGTGCAACACGGAATTGCTCTGTATGCAGTGCAGGGGAATCAGGCCTCATCTCGCGGCGAGGGGGAAGTCTCATGGTTTTCTCGAGTTGCGGCGGGAACCTGGGGTATATTCTCGAGTTACGACGGGGATGGCCCTTCCAACCACGTGATTGTTCAGCGACGTCAGGACTCCTTCCTAGTTGCGAGGGACAATTCGGGATTCTCCTCGACGCTTGGGAGGGCAATTGGGACGCCTCTCCAGCTAAGGCGGGAGACCAAGGTTCCCTTTCCACGTGCCACAGGAATCCTGGGACTCCTATCAAGTTTCACGAGGAGTCAGGCATCGTCTCCTTTGGAGGCACTGATCTCCGCGTACCTCTGGAGTTTTCAAAGGATTTGAGGCCTCCGGTCGCGATGAGGTGGGGAACTAGGTCTTTCTCTGTGGTCTCCACAGGGGATTCAGACATCCTTTCGTCTTGGGAGATGCAAGACGAGCCTGCATTCAAGTCACTGCAGGGATATTCGGCCTTATTTCGAGTCAAGGCATCGCGGTGTCCATTCCACTTGAGGCCGCAAACTCAGGGTCCCTCTCACATACCTAGAGCTGAGAGAAGCCTCCTCTTGAGGTGCTTGTGGTAAGGTGGTATTTCTCTGGAGTCGAAGCCAGGGAGTAACCTCTCATCTCGAGTTGATTTTTGGTCCACGGAGCTCTTTCGTGTTGCTACAGTGACTTCAGGATACCTCTAGCCTTGAAAGAGTGTTCTTGGGGTTTCTCTGGAGTGCCATCAAGGAAATCAAGGCTCCTTTCATGTGTGATGTGCAACACGGAATTGCTCTGCACGCAGGGCAGGGAAATCGGGCCTCATCTCGTGGCGAGGGGGAAGTCTCATGGTTTTTCTCGAGGTGCGGCGGGAACCTGGGGTATATTCTCGAGTTACGACGGGGATGGCCCTTCCACACACGTGTCTATTCAGCGTGGTCAGGACTTCTGTCTAGTTGCGAGGGACAACTCGGGATACTCCTCGAGGCTTGGCAGGGCCATTGAGATGCCTCTCCAGCTGAGGCGGGAGACCAAGGGTCCCTTTCCACTTGCCACAGGAATCCTGAGACTCCTATCAAGTTTCACGAGGAGTCAGGGATCGTCTCCTTGGAGGCACTGATCTCCACGTACCTCTGGAATTTTCAAAGGATGTGACGTCTTCGGTTGCGATGAAGTGTGGAACTAGGTCTTTCTCTGTGGTCTCAACAGGGGATTCAGACATCCTTTCGTCTTGGGAGATGCAAGACGAGCCTGCATTCAAGTCACTGCAGTGATATCACGCCTTATTTCGAGTCAGGGAATCGCGGTGCCTATTCCCCTTGAGGCCGCAAACTCACGGTCCCTCTCACATACCTAGAGCTGAGAGAAGCCTCCTCTTAAGGTACTTGTGGTGAGGTAATATTCCTCTGGAGTCGAAGCCAGGGACTAACCTCTCATCTCGACTTGATTTTTGGTCCACGGAGCTCTTTCGTGTTGCTACAGTGACCTCAGATCCCTCGAGCCTTGAAACAGTGTTCTTGGGCTTTCTCTGGAGTGCCATCAAGGAAATCAAGGCTCCTTTCATGTGTGATGTGCAAGACGGAACTGCTCTGCACGCAGTGCAGGGGAATCGGGCCTCATCTCGCGGCGAGGGGTAAGTCTCATGGTTTTTCTCGAGTTGCGGCGGGAACCTGTGGTATATTCTCGAGTTACGACGGGGATGGGCCTTCCACCCACGTGTTTGTTCAGCCACGTCAGGACTCCTGCCTAGTTGCGAGGGACAACGCAGGATTCTCCTCGAGGCTTGGCAGGGCAATTGGGACGCCTCTCCAGCTGAGGCGGGAGACCAAGGGTCCCTTTCCACGTCCAACAGGAATCCTGGGACTCCTATCAAGTTTCACGAGGAGTCAGGCATCGTCTCCTTTGGAGGCACTGATCTCCGCATACCTCTGGAGTTTTCAAAGGATGTGAGGCCTCCGGTCGCGATTAGGTGGGGAACTAGGTCTTTCTCTGTGGTCTCCACAGGGGATTCAGACATCCTTTCGTCTTGGGAGACGCAAGACGAGCCTGCATTCAAATCACTGCAGGGATATCCGGCCTTATTTCGAGTCAGGGCATCGCGGTGTCCATTCCACTTGAGGCCTCAAACTCAGGGTCCCTCTCACATACCTAGAGCTGAGAGAAGCCTCCTCTTGAGGTGCTTGTGGTAAGGTGGTATTCCTGTGGAGTCGAAGCCAGGGACTAACCCCTCATCTCGAGTTGATTTTTGGTCCACGGAGCTCTTTCATGTTACTACAGTGACCTCAGGATCCCTCTAGCCTTGAAACAGTGTTCTTGGGGTTTCTCTGTAGTGCCATCAAGGAAATCAAGGCTCCTTTCATGTGTGATGTGCAACACGGAATTGCTCTGCACGCAGTGCAGGGGAATCGTCCCTCATCTCGCGGCGAGGGGGAAGTCTCATGGTTTTTCTCGAGTTGCGGCGGGAACCTGGGGTATATTCTCGAGTTACGACGGGGATGGCCCTTCCACCCACGTGTTTGTTCAGCGACGTCAGGACTCCTGCCTAGTTGCGAGGGACACCTCGGGATTCTCCTCGAGGCTTGGCAGGGCAATTGGGACGCCTCTCCAGCTGAGGCGGGAGACCAAGGGTCCCTTTCCACGTGTCACAGGAATCCTGGGACTCCTATCAAGTTTCACGAGGAGTCAGGCATCGTCTCCTTTGGAGGCACTGATCTCCGCGTAACTCTGGAGTTTTCAAAGGATGTGAGGCCTCCGGTCGCGATGAGGTGGGGAACTAGGTCTTTCTCTGTGGTCTCCACAGGGGATTCAGACATCCTTTGGTCTTGGGAGATTCAAGACGAGCCTGAATTCAAGTCACTGCAGGGATATCCGACCTTATTTCGAGTCAGGGCATCGCGGTGTCCATTCCACTTGAGGCTGCAAACTCAGGGTCCCTCTCACATACCTAGAGCTGAGAGAAGCCTCCTCTTGAGGTGCTTGTGGTAAGGTGGTATTCCTCTGGAATCGAAGTTAGGGACTAACCTCTCATCTCGAGGTGATTTTTGGTCCAGGGAGCTCTTTCGTGTTGCTACAGTGACCTCAGGATCCCTCGAGCTTGAAACAGTGTTCTTGGGGTTTCTCTGGAGTGCCAAAAGGAAATCAAGGCTCCTTTCATGTGTGATGTGCAACACGGAATTGCGCTGCACGCAGTGCAGGGGAATCGGGCCTCATCTCGCGGCGAGGGGGAAGTCTCATGGTTTTTCTCGAGTTGCGGCGGGAACCTGGGGTATATTCTCGAGTTACGACGGGGATGGCCCTTCCACCCACGTGTTTGTTCAGCGACGTCAGGACTCCTGCCTAGTTGCGAGGGACAACTCGGGATTCTCCTCGAGGCTTGGCAGGGCAATTGGGACGCCTCTCCAACTGAGGCGGGTGACCAAGGGTCCCTTTCCACGTGTCAAAGGAATCCTGGGACTCCTATCAAGTTTCACGAGGTGTCAGGCATCGTCTCCTTTGGAGGCACTGATCTCCGCGTACCTCTGTACTTTTCAAAGGATGTGAGGCCTCCAGTCGCGATGAGGTGGGGTACTAGGTCTTTCTCTGTGGTCTGCACAGGGGATTCAGACATCCTTTCGTTTTGGGAGATGCAAGACAAGCCTGCATTCAAGTCACTGCAGGGATATCCGTCCTTATTTTGAGTCAGGGCATCGCGGTGTCCATTCCACTTGAGGCCGCAAAATCAGGGTCCCTCTCACATACCTAGAGCTGAGAGAAGCCTCCTCTTGAGGTGCTTGTGGTAAGGTGGTATTCCTCTGGAGTCGAAGCCAGGGACTAACCTCTTATCTCGAGTTGATTTTTGGTGCACGGAGCTCTTTAGTGTTGTTGCAGTGACCTCAGCATCCCTCTAGCCTTGAAACAGTGTTCTTGGGATTTCTCTGGAGTGCCATCAAGGAAATCAAGGCTCCTTTCATGTGTGATGTGCAACACGGAATTGCTGTGCACGCAGTGCAGGGGAATCGGGCCTCATCTTGCAGCGACGGGGAAGTCTCATTGTTTTTCTCGAGTTGCGGCGGGAACCTGGCGTATATTCTCGAGTTATGACGGGGATGGCGCTTCCACACACGTGTTTGTTCAGCGACGTCAGGACTCCTGCCTAATTGCGAGGGACACCTCGGGATTCTCCTCGAGGCTTGGCAGGGCAATTGGGACGCCTCTCCAGCTGAGGCGGGAGACCAAGGGTCCCTTTCCACGTGTCACAGGAATCCTGGGATTCCTATCAAGTTTCACGAGGAGTCAGGCATCGTCTCCTTTGGAGGCACTGATCTCCGGATACCTCTGGAGTTTTCAAAGGATGTGAGGCCTCCTGTCGCGATGAGGTGGGGAACTAGGTCTTTCTCTGTGGTCTCCACAGGGGATTCAGACATCCTTTGGTCTTGGGAGATTCAAGACGAGCATGCATTCAAGTCACTGCAGGGATATCCGGCCTTATTTCGAGTCAGGGCATCGCGGTGTCCATTCCACTTGAGGCTGCAAACTCAGGGTCCCTCTCACATACCTAGAGCTGAGAGAAGCCTCCTCTTGAGGTGCTTGTGGTAAGGTGCTGTTCCTCTGGAATCGAAGTTGGGGATTAACCTCCCATCTCAAGTTGATTTTTGGTCCAGGGAGCTCTTTCGTGTTGCTACAGTGACCTCAGGATCCCTCGAGCTTGAAACAGTGTTCTTGGGGTTTCTCTGGAGTGCCATCAAGGAAATCAAGGCTCCTTTCATGTGTGATGTGCAACACGAAATGGCTCTGCACGCAGTGCAGGGGAATCGGGCCTCATCTCGCGGCGAGGGGGAAGTCTCATGGTTTTTCTCGAGTTGCGGCGGGAACCTGGGGTATATTCTCGAGTTACGACGGGAATGGCCCTTCCACCCACGTGTTTGTTCAGCGACGTCAGGACTCCTGCCTAGTTGCCAGGAAAAACTCGGGATTCTCCTCGAGGCTTGGCAGGGCAATTGGGATGCCTCTCCAGCTGAGGCGGGAGACCAAGGGTCCCTTTCCACGTGCCACAGGAATCCTGGGACTCCTATCAAGTTTCACGAGGAGTCAGGCATCGTCTCCTTTGGAGGCACTGATCTCCGTGTACCTCTGGAGTTTTCAAAGGATGTGAGGCCTCCGGTCGCGATGAGGTGGGGAACTAGGTCTTTCTCTGTGGTCTCCACAGGGTATTCAGACATCCTTTCGTATTGGGAAACGCAAGACGAGCCTGCATTCAAGTCACTGCAGGGATATCCAGCCTTATTTCGAGTCAGGGCATCGCAGTGTCCATTCCACATGAGGCCGCAAACTCAGGGTCCCTCTCACATACCTAGAGCTGAGAGAAGCCTCCTCTTGAGGTGCTTGTGGTAAGGTGGTATTCCTCTGGAGTCGAAACCAGGGACTATCCTCTCATCTCGAGTTGATTTTTGGTCCACGGAGCTCTTTCGTGTTGCTACAGTGACTTCAGGATACCTCTAGCCTTGAAAGAGTGTTCTTGGCGTTTCTCTGGAGTGCCATCAAGGAAATCAAGGCTCCTTTCATGTGTGATGTTCAACACGGAATTGCTCTGCACGCAGGGCAGGGGAATCGGGCCTCATCTCGTGGCGAGGGGGAAGTCTCATGGTTTTTCTCGAGTTGCGGCGGGAACCTGGGGTATATTCTCGAGTTACGACGGGGATGGCCCTTCCACACACGTGTCTATTCAGCGTGGTCAGGACTTCTGTCTAGTTGTGAGGGACAACTCGGGATACACCTCGAGGCTTGGCAGGGCCATTGGGATGCCTCTCCAGCTGAGGCGGGAGACCAAGGGTCCCTTTCCACTTGCCACAGGAATCCTGAGACTTCTATCAAATTTCACGAGTAGTCAGGGATCGTCTCCTTGGAGGCACTGATCTCCACGTACCTCTGGAATTTTCAAAGGATGTGACGGCTTCGGTTGCGATGAAGTGTGGAACTAGGTCTTTCTCTGTGGTCTCAACAGGGGATTCAGACATCCTTTCGTCTTGGGAGATGCAAGACGAGCCTGCATTCAAGTCACTGCAGTGATATCCCGCCTTATTTCGAGTCAGGGCATCGCGGTGCCTATTCCCCTTGAGGCCGCAAACTCACGGTCCCTCTCACATACCTAGAGCTGAGAGAAGCCTCCTCTTAAGTTACTTGTGGTGAGGTAATATTCCTCTGGAGTCGAAGCCAGGGACTAACCTCTCATCTCGACTTGATTTTTGGTCCACGGAGCTCTTTCGTGTTGCTACAGTGACCTCAGATCCCTCGAGCCTTGAAACAGTGTTCTTGGGCTTTCTCTGGAGTGCCATCAAGGAAATCAAGGCTCCTTTCATGTGTGATGTGCAAGACGGAACTGCTCTGCACGCAGTGCAGGGGAATCGGGCCTCATCTCGCGGCGAGGGGTAAGTCTCATGGTTTTTCTCGAGTTGCGGCGGGAACCTGTGGTATATTCTCGAGTTACGACGGGGATGGGCCTTCCACCCACGTGTTTGTTCAGCCACGTCAGGACTCCTGCCTAGTTGCGAGGGACAACGCAGGATTCTCCTCGAGGCTTGGCAGGGCAATTGGGACGCCTCTCCAGCTGAGGCGGGAGACCAAGGGTCCCTTTCCACGTGCCACAGGAATCCTGGGACTCCTATCAAGTTTCACGAGGAGTCAGGCATCGTCTCCTTTGGAGGCACTGATCTCCGCATACCTCTGGAGTTTTCAAAGGATGTGAGGCCTCCGGTCGCGATGAGGTGGGGAACTAGGTCTTTCTCTGTGGTCTCCACAGGGGATTCAGACATCCTTTCGTCTTGGGAGACGCAAGACGAGCCTGCATTCAAATCACTGCAGGGATATCCGGCCTTATTTCGAGTCAGGGCATCGCGGTGTCCATTCCACTTGAGGCCTCAAACTGAGGGTCCCTCTCACATACCTAGAGCTGAAAGAAGCCTCCTCTTGAGGTGCTTGTGGTAAGGTGGTATTCCTGTGGAGTCGAAGCCAGGGACTAACCCCTCATCTCGAGTTGATTTTTGGTCCACGGAGCTCTTTCATGTTACTACAGTGACCTCAGGATCCCTCTAGCCTTGAAACAGTGTTCTTGGGGTTTCTCTGTAGTGCCATCAAGGAAATCAAGGCTCCTTTCATGTGTGATGTGCAACACGGAATTGCTCTGCACGCAGTGCAGGGGAATCGTCCCTCATCTCGCGGCGAGGGGGAAGTCTCATGGTTTTTCTCGAGTTGCGGCGGGAACCTGGGGTATATTCTCGAGTTACGACGGGGATGGCCCTTCCACCCACGTGTTTGTTCAGCGACGTCAGGACTCCTGCCTAATTGCGAGGGACACCTCGGGATTCTCCTCGAGGCTTGGCAGGGCAATTGGGACGCCTCTCCAGCTGAGGCGGGAGACCAAGGGTCCCTTTCCACGTGTCACAGGAATCCTGGGACTCCTATCAAGTTTCACGAGGAGTCAGGCATCGTCTCCTTTGGAGGCACTGATCTCCGCGTAACTCTGGAGTTTTCAAAGGATGTGAGGCCTCCGGTCGCGATGAGGTGGGGAACTAGGTCTTTCTCTGTGGTCTCCACAGGGGATTCAGACATCCTTTGGTCTTGGGAGATTCAAGACGAGCCTGCATTCAAGTCACTGCAGGGATATCCGACCTTATTTCGAGTCAGGGCATCGCGGTGTCCATTCCACTTGAGGCTGCAAACTCAGGGTCCCTCTCACATACCTAGAGCTGAGAGAAGCCTCCTCTTGAGGTGCTTGTGGTAAGGTGGTATTCCTCTGGAATCGAAGTTAGGGACTAACCTCTCATCTTGAGGTGATTTTTGGTCCAGGGAGCTCTTTCGTGTTGCTACAGTGACCTCAGGATCCCTCGAGCTTGAAACAGTGTTCTTGGGGTTTCTCTGGAGTGCCAAAAGGAAATCAAGGCTCCTTTCATGTGTGATGTGCAACACGGAATTGCGCTGCACGCAGTGCAGGGGAATCGGGCCTCATCTCGCGGCGAGGGGGAAGTCTCATGGTTTTTCTCGAGTTGCGGCGGGAACCTGGGGTATATTCTCGAGTTACGACGGGAATGGCCCTTCCACCCACGTGTTTGTTCAGCGACGTCAGGACTCCTGCCTAGTTGCCAGGGAAAACTCGGGATTCTCCTCGAGGCTTGGCAGGGCAATTGGGATGCCTCTCCAGCTGAGGCGGGAGACCAAGGGTCCCTTTCCACGTGCCACAGGAATCCTGGGACTCCTATCAAGTTTCACGAGGAGTCAGGCATCGTCTCCTTTGGAGGCACTGATCTCCGCGTACCTCTGGAGTTTTCAAAGGATGTGAGGCCTCCGGTCGCGATGAGGTGGGGAACTAGGTCTTTCTCTGTGGTCTCCACAGGGTATTCAGACATCCTTTCGTATTGGGAAACGCAAGACGAGCCTGCATTCAAGTCACTGCAGGGATATCCAGCCATATTTCGAGTCAGGGCATCGCAGTGTGCATTCCACATGAGGCCGCAAACTCAGGGTCCCTCTCACATACCTAGAGCTGAGAGAAGCCTCCTCTTGAGGTGCTTGTGGTAAGGTGGTATTCCTCTGGAGTCGAAGCCAGGGACTAACCTCTCATCTCGAGTTGATTTTTGGTCCACAGAGCTCTTTCGTGTTACTATAGTGACCTCAGGTTCCCTCTAACCTTGAAACAGTGTTCTTGGGCTTTCTCTGGAGTGCCATATAGGAAATCAAGGTTCCTTTCATTTGTGATGTGCAACACGGAATTGCTCTGCACGCAGTGCAGGGTATCGGGCCTCATTTTGCGGCAAGGGGGAAGTCTCATGGTTTTTCTCTAGTTGCGGTGGGAACTGGGCTATATTCTCGAGTTATGACGGGGATGGCCCTTCCACACACGTGTTTGTTCAGCGACGTCAGGACTCCTGCCTAGTTGCGAGGGACAACTCGGGATTCTCCTCGAGGCTTGGCAGGGCAATTGGGACGCCTATCCAGCTGAAGCGGGAGACCAAGTGTCCCTTTCCACGTGCCACAGGAATCCTGAGACTCCTATCAAGTTTCACGAGGAGTCAGGCATCGTCTGCTTTGGAGGCACTGATCTCCGCGTAACTCTGGAGTTTTCAAAGGATGTGAGGCCTCCGGTCGCGATGAGGTGGGGAACTAGGTCTTTTTCTGTGGTCTCCACAGGGGATTCAGACATCCTTTCGTCTTGGGAGATGCAAGACGAGCCTGCATTCAAGTCACTGCAGGGATATCCGGCCTTATATCGAGTCAGGGCATCGCGGTGTCCATTCCACTTGAGGCCGCAAACTCAGGGTCCCTCTCACATACCTAGAGCTGAGAGAAGCCTGCTCCGGTGGTGCTTTTGGTAAGGTGGTATTCCTCTGGAGTCGAAGCCAGGGACTAACCTCTCATCTCGAGTTGATTTTTTTGTCCACGGAGATATTTCTTGTTGATACAGTGACCTCAGGATCCCTCTAGCCTTGAAACAGTATTCTTGGGGTTTCTCTGGAGTGCCATCAAGGAAATCAAGGCTCATTTCATGTGTGATGTGCAACACGGAATTGCTCTGCATGCAGTGCAGGGAAATCGGGCCTCATTTTGCGGCGAGGGGGAAGTCTCATGGTTTTTCTCGAGTTGCGGCGGGAACCTGGGGTATATTCTCGAGTTACGACGGGGATGGCCCTTCCACCTACGTGTATGTTCAGCCACGTCGGGACTCCTGCCTAGTTGCGAGGGACAACTCGGGATTCTCCTCGAGGCTTGGCAGGGCAATTGGGACGCCTCTCCAGCTGAGGCGGGAGACCAAGGGTCCCTTTCCACGTGCCACAGGAATCCTGAGACTCCTATCAAGTTTCACGAGGAGTCAGGCATCGTCTCCTTTGGAGGCACTGATCTCCGCGTTCCTCTGGAGTTGTCAAAGGATATGAGGCCTCCGGTCGCGATGAGGTGGGGAACTAGGTCTTTCTCTGTGGTCTCCACAGGGGATTCAGACATCCTTTCGTCTTGGGAGATGTAAGACGAGCCTGCATTCAAGTCACTGCAGTGATATCCGGCCTTATTTCCAGTCAGGGCATCACGGTGTCCATTCCACCTGAGGCCAAAAATTCAGGGTTCCTCCCACATACCTAGAGCTGAGAGAAGCCTCCTCTTGAGGTGCTTGTGGTAAGGTGGTGTTCCTCTGGAGTCGAAGCCAGGAACTAACCTCTACATTTCGAGTTGATTTTTGGTCCACGGAGCTCTTTTATGTTGCTACAGTGACCTCAGGATCCCTCTATCCTTGAAACAGTGTTCTTGGGGTTTCTCTGGAGTGATAGCAAGGAAATCAAGGCTCCTTTCATGTGTGATGTGCAACACGGAATTGCTCTGCACGCAGTGCAGGGGAATCGGGCCTCATCTCGTGGCGAGGGGGAAGTCTCATGGTTTTTCTCGAGTTGCGGCGGGAACCTGGGGTATATTCTCGAGTTACGATGGGGATGGCCCTTCCACCCACGTGTTTGTTCAGCCACGTCAAGACTCCTGCCTAGTTGCGAGGGACAACTCGGGATTCTCCTCGAGGCTTGGCAGGGCAATTGGGACGCCTCTCCAGCTGAGGCGGGAGACCAAGGGTCCCTTTCCACGTGCCACAGGAATCCTGGGACTCCTATCAAGTTTCACGAGGAGTCAGGCATCGTCTGCTTTGGAGGCACTGATCCCCGTGTACCTCTGGAGTTTTCAAAGGATGTGAGGCCTCCGGTCGCGATGAGGTGGGGAACTAGGTCTTTTTCTGTGGTCTCCACAGGGGATTCAGACATCCTTTCGTCTTGGGAGATTCAAGACGAGCCTGCGTTCAAGTCACTGCAGGGATATCCGGCCTTATTTCGCGTCAGGGCATCGCGGTGTGCATTCCACTTGCGGCCGCAAACTCAGGGTCCCTCTCACATACCTAGAGCTGAGAGAAGCCTCCTCTTGAGGTGCTTTTCGTAAGGTGGTATTCCTCTGGAGTCGAAGCCAGGGACTAACCTCTCATCTCGAGTTGATTTTTCGTCCACGGAGCTCTTTCGTGTTGTTACAGTGACATCAGGATCCCTCTAGCCTTGAAACAGTGTTCTTGGGGTTTCTCTGGAGTGCCATCAAGGAAATCAAGGCTCCTTTCATGTGTGATGTGCAACACGGAATTGCTCTGCACGCAGTGCAGGGGAATCGGGCCTGATCTCGTGGCGAGGGGGAAGTCTCATGGTTTTTCTCGAGTTGCGGCGGCAACCTGGGGTATATTCTCGAGTTACGACGGGGATGGCCCTTCCACACACGTGTTTGTTCAGCGACGTCAGGACTCCTGCCTAGTTGCGAGGGACAACTCGGGATTCTCCTCGAGGCTAGCCAGGGCAACTGGGACGCCTCTCCAGCTGAGGCCGAAGACCAAGGGGCCCTTTCCACGTGCCACAGGAATCCTGGGACTCCTATCAAGTTTCACGAGGAGTCAGGCATCGTCTCCTTTGGAGGCACTGATCTCCGCGTACCTCTGGAATTTTCAAAGGATATGATTTCTCCGGTCGCGATGAGGTGGGGAACTAGGTCTTACTCTGTGATCTCCACAGGGGACTGAGACATCCTTTGACTTGGGAGATGCAAGACGAGCCTGCATTCAAGTCACTGCAGGGATATCCGGCCTTATATCGAGTCAGGGCATCGCAGTGTCCATTCCACTTGCGGCCGCAAACTCAGGGTCCCTCTCACATACCTAGAGCTGAGAAAAGCCTGCTCCTGTGGTGCTTTTGGTAAGGTGGTATTCATATGGAGTCGAAGCCACGGACTAACCTCTCATCTCGAGTTGATTTTTTTGTCCACGGAGATCTTTCTTGTTGCTACAGTGACCTCAGGATCCCTCTAGCCTTGAAACAGTATTCTTGGGGTTTCTCTGGAGTGCCATCAAGGAAATCAAGGCTCATTTCATGTGTGATGTGCAACACGGAATTGCTCTGCATGCAGTGCAGAGAAATCGGGCCTCATTTTGCGGCGAGGGGGAAGTCTCATGGTTTTTCTCGAGTTGCGGCGGGAAGCTGGGGTATATTCTCGAGTTACGACGGGGATGGCCCTTCCACACACGTGTTTCTTCAGCGAGGTCAGGACTTCTGCCTAGTTGCGAGGGACAACTCGGGATTCTCCTCGAGGCTTGGCAGGCCAATTGGGACGCCTCTCCAGCTGAGGCGGGAGACCAAGGGTCCCTTTCCACGTGCCACAGGAATCCTGGGACTCCTATCAAGTTTCACGAGGAGTCAGGCATCGTCTACTTTGGAGACACTGATCTCTGTGTACCTCTGGAGTTGTCAAAGGATGTGAGGCCTCCGGTCGCGATGAGGTGGGGAACTAGATCTTTCTCTGTGGTCTCCCCAGGGAATTCCGACATCCTTTCATCTTGGGAGATGAAAGACGAGCCTGCATTCAAGTCACTGCAGGGATATCCGGCCTTATTTCGAGTCAGGGCATCGCGGTGTCCATTCCACTTGAGGCCGCAAACTCACGGTCCCTCTCACATACCTAGAGCTGAGAGAAGCCTCCTCTTGAGGTGCTTGTGGTAAGGTGGTATTCCTCTGGAGTCGAAGCCAGGGACTAACCTCTCATCTCGAGTTGATTTTTTGTCCACGGAGATCTTTCTTGTTGCTGCAGTGACCTCAGGATCCCTCTAGCCTTGAAACAGTGTTCTTGGCGTTTCTCTGGAGTGCCACCAAGGAAATCAAGGCTCCTTTCATGTGTGATGTGCAACACGGAATTTCTCTGCACACAGTGCAGGGGAATCAGACCTCATTTTGCGGCGAGGGGGAAGTCTCATGGTTTTTCTCGAGTTGCGGCGGAAACCTGAGGTATATTCTCGAGTTACGATGGGGATGGCCCTTCCACCCACGTGTTTGTTCAGCCACGTCAGGACTCCTGCCTTGTTGCGAGGGACAACTCGGGATTCTCCTCGAGACTTGGCAGGGCAATTGGGACGCCTCTCCAGCTGAGGCGGGAGACCAAGGGTCCCTTTCCACGTGCCACAGGAATCCTGGGACTCCTATCAAGTTTCACGAGGAGTCAGGCATCGTCTGCTTTGGAGGCACTGATCTCCGTGTACCTCTGGAGTTTTCAAAGGATGTGAGGCCTCCGGTCGCGATGAGGTGGGGAACTAGGTCTTTCTCTGTGGTCTCCACAGGTAATTCAGACATCCTTTCGTCTTGGGAGATGCAAGACGAGCCTGCATTCAACTCACTGCAGGGATATACGGCCTTATTTCGAGTCAGGGCATCGCGGTGTGCATTCCACTTGAGGCCGCAAACTCAGGGTCCCTGTCACAAACCTAGAGCTGAGAGAAGCCTCCTCTTGAGGTGCTTGTGGTAAGGTGGTATTCCTCTGGAGTCGAAGCCAGGGACTAACCTCTCATCTCGAGTTGATTTTTTGTCCACGGAGATCTTTCTTGTTGCTGCAGTGACCTCAGGATCCCTCTAGCCTTGAAACAGTGTTCTTGGGGTTTCTCTGGAGTGCCATCAAGGAAATCAAGGCTCCTTTCATGTGTGATGTGCAACACGGAATTGCTCTGCACGCAGTGCAGGGGAATCGGGCCTCATCTCGCGGCGAGGGGGAAGTCTCATGGTTTTTCTCGAGTTGCGGCGGCAACCTGGGGTATATTCTCGAGTTACGACGGGGATGGCCCTTCCACACACGTGTTTGTTCAGCGAGGTCAGGACTTCTGCCTAGTTGCGAGGGACAACTCGGGATTCTCCTTGAGGCTTGGCAGGCCAATTGGCATGCCTCTCCAGCTGAGGCGGGAGACCAAGGGTCCCTTTCCACGTGCCACAGGAATCCTGGGACTCCTATCAAGTTTCACGAGGAGTCAGGCATCGTCTACTTTGGAGACACTGATCTCTGCGTACCTCTGGAGTTGTCAAAGGATGTGAGGCCTCCGGTCGCGATGAGGTGGGGAACTAGGTCTTTCTCTGTGGTCTCCACAGGGGATTCAGACATCCTTTCGTCTTGGGAGATGCAAGACGAGCCTGCATTAGAGTCACTGCAGGGATATCCGGCCTTATTTCGAGTCAGGGCATCGCGGTGTGCATTCCACTTGCGGCCGCAAACTCAGGGTCCCTCTCACATACCTAGAGCTGAGAGAAGCCTCCTATTGAGGTGCTTGTGGTAAGGTGGTATTCCTCTGGAGTCGAAGCCAGGGACTAACCTCTCATCTCGAGTTGATTTTTGGTCCACGAAGCGCTTTTGTGTTGCTACAGTGACCTCAGGATCCCTCTAGCCTTGAAACAGTGTTCTTGGGGTTTCTCTGGAGTGCCATCAAGAAAATCAAGGCTCCTTTCATGTGTGATGTGCAACACGGAATTGCTCTGCACGCAGTGCAGGGAAATCGGGCCTCATCTCGCGGCGAGGGGGAAGTCTCATGGTTTTTCTCGAGTTGCGGCGGGAACCTGGGGTATATTCTCGAGTTACGACGGGGATGGCCCTTCCACACACGTGTTTGTTCAGCGACGACAGGACTCCTGCCTAGTTGCGAGGGACAACTCGGGATTCTCCTCGAGGCTTGGCAGGGCAATTGGGACGCCTCTCCATTTGAGGCGGGAGACCAAGTGTACATTTCCACGTGCCACAGGAATCCTGGGACTCCTATCAAGTTTCACGAGGAGTCAGGCATCGTCTCCTTTGGAGGCACTGATCTCCGCGCACCTCTGGAGTTTTCAAAGGATGTGAGGCCTCCAGTCGCGATGAGGTGGGGAACTAGGTCTTTCTCTGTGGTCTCCACAGGGGATTCAGACATCCTTTCGTCTTGGGAGATGTAAGACGAGCCTGCATTCAAGTCACTGCAGTGATATCCGGCCTTATTTCCAGTCAGGGCATCACGGTGTCCATTCCACTTGAGGCCAAAAATTCAGGGTCCCTCCCACATACCTAGAGCTGAGAGAAGCCTCCTCTTGAGGTGCTTGTGGTGAGGTGGTATTCCTCTGGAGTCGAAGCCAGGGACTATCCTCTAATCTCGAGTTGATTTTTGGTCCACGGAGCTCTTTCGTGTTGCTACAGTGACCTCAGGATGCCTCTAGCCTTGAAACAGTGTTCTTGGGGTTTCTCTGGACTGCCATCAAGGAAATCAAGGCTCCTTTCATGTGTGATGTGCAACACGGAATTGCTCTGAACGCAGTGTAGGGGAATCGAGCCTCATTTTGCGGCGAGGGGGAAGTCTCATGGTTTTTCTCGAGTTGCGGCGGGAACCTGGGGTATATTCTCGAGTTACGACGGGGATGGCCCTCCCACACACGTGTTTGTTCAGCGATGTCAGGATTCCTGCCTAGTTGTTAGGAACAAGTCGGGATTCTCCTTGAGGCTTGGCAGAGCAATTGGGATGCCTCTCCAGCTGAGAGGAGAGACCAAGTGTCCCTTTCCACATGCCACAGGAATCCTGGGACTCCTATCAAGTTTCACGAGGAGTCAGGCATCGTCTCCTTTGGAGGCACTGATCTCCGCGTACCTCTGGAGTTTTCAAAGGATGTGAGGCCTCCGGTCGCGATGAGGTGGGGAACTAGGTCTTTCTCTGTCGTCTCCACAGGGGATTCAGACATCCTTTCGTCTTGGGGGATGCAAGACGAGCCTGCATTCATGTCACTGCAGGGATATCCGGCCTTATTTCGAGTCAGGGCATCGCGGTGTCCATTCCACTTGAGGCCGCAAACTCAGGGTCCCTGTCACATACCTAGAGCTGAGAGAAGCCTCCTCTTGAGGTGCTTGTGGTAAGGTGGTATTCCTCTGGAGTCGAAGCCAGGGACTAACCTCTCATCAAGTTGATTTTTGGTCCACGGAGCTCTTTCGTGTTGCTACAGTGACCTCAGGTTCCCTCTAGCCTTCAAACATTGTTCTTGGGGTTTCTCTGGAGTGCCATCAAGGAAATCAAGGCTCCTTTCATGTGTGATGTGCAACACGGAATTGCTCTGCACGCAGTGCAGGGGAATCGGGCCTCATTTTGCGGCGAGGGGGAAGTCTCATGGTTTTTCTCGAGTTGCGGCGGGAACCTGGGGTATATTCTCGAGTTATGACGGGGATGCCTCTTCCACACACGTGTTTGTTCAGCGACGTCAGGACAGTGCCTAGTTGCAAGGGACAACTCGGGATTCTCCGTGAGGCTTCGCAGGGCAATTGGGACGCCTCTCCAGCTGAGGGGGGAGACCAAGTATCCCTTTCCACGTGCCACAGGAATCCTAGGACTCCTATCAAGTTTCACGAGGAGTCAGGCATCGTCTCCTTTGAAGGCACTGATCTCGGCGTACCTCTGGAGTTTTCAAAGGATGTGAGGCCTCCGGTCGCGATGAGGTGGGGAACTGGGTCTTTCTCTGTGGTCTCCACAGGGGATTCAGACATCCTTTCGTCTTGGGAGATGCAAGACGAGCCTGCATTCAAGTCACTGCAGGGATATCCGTCCTTATTTCGTGTCAAGGCATCGCCGTGTCCATTCCACTTAAGGCCACAACCTTAGGGTCCCTGTCACATTCCTAGACCTGAGAGAAGCCTCCTCTTGAGGTGCTTGTGGTAAGGTGGTATTCCTCTGGAGTCGAAGCCAGGGACTAACCTCTCATCTCGAGTTGATTTTTCGTCCACGGAGCTCTTTCGTGTTCTTACAGTGACCTCAGCATGCCTCTAGCCTTGAAACAGTGTTCTTGGGGTTTCTCTGGAGTGCCATCAAGAAAATCAAGGCTCGTTTCATGTGTGATGTGCAACACGGAATTGCTCTGCACGCAGTGCAGGGGCATCGGGCCTCATCTCGCGGCGAGGGGGAAGTCTCATGGTTTTTCTCGAGTTGTGGCGGGAACCTGGGTATATTCTCGAGGTACGACGGGGATGGCCCTTCCACACACGTGTTTGTTCAGCGACGTCAGGACTCCTGCCTAGTTGCGAGGTACAACTCGGGATTCTCCTCGAGGCTTGCCAGGGCAATTGGGATGCCTCTCCAGCTGAGGCGGGAGACCAAGGGTCCCTTTCCACTTGCCACAGGAATCCTGGGACTCCTATCAAGTTTCAGGAGGAGTCAGGCATCGTCTCCTTTGGAGGCACTGATCTCCGCGTACCTCTGGAGTATTCAAAGGATGTGAGGCCGCTGGTCGCGATGAGGTGGGGAATTAGGTCTTTTTCTGTGGTCTCCACAGGGGATTCAGACATCCTTTCATCTTGGGAGATGCAAGACGAGCCTGCATTCAAGTCACTGCAGGGATATCCGGGCTTATTTCGAGTCAGGGCATCGCGGTGTGCATTCCACTTGCGGCCGCAAACTCAGGGTCCCTCTCACATACCTAGAGCTGAGAGAAGCCTCCTATTGAGGTGCTTGTGGTAAGGTGGTATTCCCCTGGAGTCGAAGCCAGGGACTAACCTCTCATCTCGAGTTGATTTTTGGTCCACGGAGCGCTTTTGTGTTGCTACAGTGACCTCAGGATCCCTCTAGCCTTGAAACAGTGTTCTTGGGGTTTCTCTGGAGTGCCATCAAGAAAATCAAGGCTCCTTTCATGTGTGATGTGCAACACGGAATTGCTCTGCACGCAGTGCAGGGGAATCGGGCCTCATCTCGCGGCGAGGGGGAAGTCTCATGGTTTTTCTCGAGTTGCGGCGGGAACCTGGGGTATATTCCCGAGTTACGACGGGGATGGCCCTTCCACCCACGTGTTTGTTCAGCAACGTCAGGACTCCTGCCTAGTTGCGAGGGACAACTTGGGATTCTCCTCGAGGCTTGGCAGGGCAATTGGGACGCCTCTCCAGCTGAGGCGGGAGACCAAGGGTCCCTTTCCACGTGTCACAGGAATCCTGGGACTCCTATCAAGTTTCACGAGGAGTCAGGCATCGTCTCCTTTGGAGGCACTGATCTCCGCGTACCTATGGAGTTTTCAAAGGATGTGAGGCCTCCGGTCGCGATGAGGTGGGGAACAAGGTCTTTCTCTGTGACCTCCACAGGTGATTCAGACATCCTTTCGTCTTGGGAGATACAAGACGAGCCTGCATTCAAGTCACTGCAGGGATATCCGGCCTTATATTGAGTCAGGGCATCGCGGTGTCCATTCCACTTGAGGCCGCAAACTCAGGGTCCCTCTCACATACCTAGAGCTGAGAGAAGCCTGCTCCTGTGGTGCTTGTGGTAAGGTGCTATTCCTCTGGAGTCGAAGTCAGGGACTAACCTCTCATCTGGAGTTGATTATTTGTCCACGGAGATCTTTCTTGTTGCTACAGTGACCTCAGGATCCCTCTAGCCTTGAAACAGTGTTCTTGGAGTTTCTCTGGAGTGCCATCAAGGAAATCAAGGCTCCTTTCATGTGTGATGTGCAACACGGAATTGCTCTGCACGCAGTGCAGGGAAATCGGGCCTCATTTTGTGGCGAGGGGGAAGTCTCATGGTTTTTCTCGAGTTGCGGCGGGAACCTGGGGTATATTCTCGAGTTATGACGGGGATGCCTCTTCCACACACGTGTTTGTTCAGCGACGTCAGGACAGTGCCTAGTTGCAAGGGACAACTCGGGATTCTCCGTGAGGCTTCGGAGGGCAATTGGGACGCCTCTCCAGCTGAGGGGGGAGCCCAAGTATCCCTTTCCACGTGCCACAGGAATCCTGGGACTACTATCAAGTTTCACGAGGAGTCAGGCATCGTCTCCTATGAAGGCACTGATCTCGGTGTACCTCTGGAGTTTTCAAAGGATGTGAGGCCTCCGGTCGAAATGAGGTGGGGAACTGGGTCTTTCTCTGTGGTCTCCACAGGGGATTCAGACATCCTTTCGTCTTGGGAGATGCAAGACGAGCCTGCATTCAAGTCACTGCAGGGATATCCGGCCTTATATCGAGTCAGGGCATCGCGGTGTCCATTCCACTTGAGGCCGCAAAATCAGGGTCCCTCTCACATACCTAGAGCTGAGAGAAGCCTCCTCTTGAGGTGCTTGTGGTAAGGTGGTATTCCTCTGGAGTCGAAGCCAGGGACTAACCTCTCATCTCGAGTTGATTTTTCGTCCACGGAGCTCTTTCGTGTTCTTACAGTGACCTCAGCATGCCTCTAGCCTTGAAAAAGTGTTCTTGGGGTTTCTCTGGAGTGCCATCAAGGAAATCAAGGCTCGTTTCATGTGTGATGTGCAACACGGAATTGCTCTGCACGCAGTGCAGGGGCATCGGGCCTCATCTCGTGGCGAGGGGGAAGTCTCATGGTTTTTCTCGAGTTGTGGCGGGAACCTGGGTATATTCTCGAGGTACGACGGGGATGGCCCTTCCACACACGTGTTTGTTCAGCGACGTCAGGACTCCTGCCTAGTTGCGAGGTACAACTCGGGATTCTCCTCGACGTTTGGCAGGGCAATTGGGACGCCTCTCCAGCTGAGGCGGGAGACCAAGGGTCCCTTTCCACTTGCCACAGGAATCCTGGGACTCCTATCAAGTTTCAGGAGGAGTCAGGCATCGTCTCCTTTGGAGGCACTGATCTCCGCGTACCTCTGGAGTTTTCAAAGGATGTGAGGCCGCTGGTCGCGATGAGGTGGGGAATTAGGTCTTTTTCTGTGGTCTCCACAGGGGATTCAGACATCCTTTCGTCTTGGGAGATGCAAGACGAGCCTGCATTCAAGTCACTGCAGGGATATCCGGCCTTATTTCGAGTCAGGGCATCGCGGTGTCCATTCCACCTGAGGCCGCAAACTCAGGGTCCCTGTCACATACCTAGAGCTGAGAGAAGCCTCCTCTTGAGGTGCTTGTGGTAAGGTGGTATTCCTCTGGCGTCGAAGCCACGGACTAACCTCTCATCTCGAGTTGATTTTTGGTCCACGGAGATCTTTCTTGTTGCTACAGTGACCTCAGGATCCCTCTAGCCTGGAAACAGTGTTCTTGGGGTTTCTCTGGAGTGCCATCAAGGAAATCAAGGCTCATTTCATGTTTGATGTGCAACACGGAATTGCTCTGCACGCAGTGCAGGGAAATCGGGCCTCATCTCAAGGCGAGGGGGAAGTCTCATGGTTTTTCTCGAGTTGCGGCGGGAACCTGGGGTATATTCTCGAGTTACGACGGGGATGGCCCTTCCACACACGTGTTTGTTCAGCGACGACAGGACTCCTGCCTAGTTGCGAGGGACAACTCGGGATTCTCCTCGAGGCTTGGCAGGGCAATTGGGACGCCTCTCCATTTGAGGCGGGAGACCAAGTGTACATTTCCACGTGCCACAGGAATCCTGGGACTCCTTTCAAGTTTCACGAGGAGTCAGGCATCGTCTCCTTTGGAGGCACTGATCTCCGCGCACCTCTGGAGTTTTCAAAGGATGTGAGGCCTCCAGTCGCGATGAGGTGGGGAACTAGGTCTTTCTCTGTGGTCTCCACAGGGGATTCACACATCCTTTCGTCTTGGGAGATGTAAGACGAGCCTGCATTCAAGTCACTGCAGTGATATCCGGCCTTATTTCCAGTCAGGGCATCACGGTGTCCATTCCACTTGAGGCCAAAAAATCAGGGTCCCTCCCACATACCTAGAGCTGAGAGAAGCCTCCTCTTGAGGTGCTTGTGGTGAGGTGGTATTCCTCTGGAGTCGAAGCCAGGGACTATCCTCTAATCTCGAGTTGATTTTTGGTCCACGGAGCTCTTTCGTGTTGCTACAGTGACCTCAGGATGCCTCTAGCCTTGAAACAGTGTTCTTGGGGTTTCTCTGGACTGCCATCAAGGAAATCAAGGCTCCTTTCATGTGTGATGTGCAACACGGAATTGCTCTGAACGCAGTGTAGGGGAATCGAGCCTCATTTTGCGGCGAGGGGGAAGTCTCATGGTTTTTCTCGAGTTGCGGCGGGAACCTGGGGTATATTCTCGAGTTTCGACGGGGATGGCCCTCCCACACACGTGTTTGTTCAGCGATGTCAGGACTCCTGCCTAGTTGCTAGGAACAAGTCGGGATTCTCCTTGAGGCTTGGCAGAGCAATTGGGATGCCTCTCCAGCTGAGGGGAGAGACCAAGTGTCCCTTTCCACATGCCACAGGAATCCTGGGACTCCTATCAAGTTTCACGAGGAGTCAGGCATCGTCTCCTTTGGAGGCACTGATCTCCGCGTACCTCTGGAGTTTTCAAAGGATGTGAGGCCTCCGGTCGCGATGAGGTGGGGAACTAGGTCTTTCTCTGTCGTCTCCACAGGGGATTCAGACATCCTTTCGTCTTGGGGGATGCAAGACGAGCCTGCATTCATGTCACTGCAGGGATATCCGGCCTTATTTCGAGTCAGGGCATCGCGGTGTCCATTCCACTTGAGGCCGCAAACTCAGGGTCCCTGTCACATACCTAGAGCTGAGAGAAGCCTCCTCTTGAGGTGCTTGTGGTAAGGTGGTATTCCTCTGGAGTCGAAGCCAGGGACTAACCTCTCATCAAGTTGATTTTTGGTCCACGGAGCTCTTTCGTGTTGCTACAGTGACCTCAGGTTCCCTCTAGCCTTCAAACATTGTTCTTGGGGTTTCTCTGGAGTGCCATCAAGGAAATCAAGGCTCCTTTCATGTGTGATGTGCAACACGGAATTGCTCTGCACGCAGTGCAGGGGAATCGGGCCTCATTTTGCGGCGAGGGGGAAGTCTCATGGTTTTTCTCGAGTTGCGGCGGGAACCTGGGGTGTATTCTCGAGTTATGACGGGGATGCCTCTTCCACACACGTGTTTGTTCAGCGACGTCAGAACAGTGCCTAGTTGCAAGGGACAACTCGGGATTCTCCGTGAGGCTTCGCAGGGCAATTGGGACGCCTCTCCAGCTGAGGGGGGAGACCAAGTATCCCTTTCCACGTGCCACAGGAATCCTGGGACTCCTATCAAGTTTCACGAGGAGTCAGGCATCGTCTCCTTTGAAGGCACTGATCTCGGCGTACCTCTGGAGTTTTCAAAGGATGTGAGGCCTCCGGTCGCGATGAGGTGGGGAACTGGGTCTTTCTCTGTGGTCTCCACAGGGGATTCAGACATCCTTTCGTCTTGGAAGATGCAAGACGAGCCTGCATTCAAGTCACTGCAGGGATATCCGGGCTTATTTCGAGTCAGGGCATCGCGGTGTCCATTCCACCTGAGGCCGCAAACTCAGGGTCCCTGTCACATACCTAGAGCTGAGAGAAGCCTCCTCTTGAGGTGCTTGTGGTAAGGTGGTATTCCTCTGGAGTCGAAGCCACGGACTAACCTCTCATTTCGAGTTGATTTTTGGTCCTCGGAGCTCTTTCGTGTTGCTACAGTGACCTCAGGATCCCTCTAGCCTTGAAACAGTTTTCTTGGGGTTTCTCTGGGGTCCCATCAAGGAAATCAAGGCTCCTTTCATGTTTGATGTGCAACACGGAATTGCTCTGCACGCAGTGCATGGGAATCGGGCCTCATCTCGCGGCGAGGGGGAAGTCTCATGGTTTTTCTCGAGTTGCGGCGGGAACCTGGGGTATATTCTCGAGTTACGACGGGGATGGCCCTTCCACACACGTGTTTGTTCAGCGACGACAGGACTCCTGCCTAGTTGCGAGGGACAACTCGGGATTCTCCTCGAGGCTTGGCAGGGCAATTGGGACGCCTCTCCATTTGAGGCGGGAGACCAAGTGTACATTTCCACGTGCCACAGGAATCCTGGGACTCCTTTCAAGTTTCACGAGGAGTCAGGCATCGTCTCCTTTGGAGGCACTGATCTCCGCGCACCTCTGGAGTTTTCAAAGGATGTGAGGCCTCCAGTCGCGATGAGGTGGGGAACTAGGTCTTTCTCTGTGGTCTCCACAGGGGATTCAGACATCCTTTCGTCTTGGGAGATGTAAGACGAGCCTGCATTCAAGTCACTGCAGTGATATCCGGCCTTATCTCCAGTCAGGGCATCACGGTGTCCATTCCACTTGAGGCCAAAAATTCAGTGTCCCTCCCACATACCTAGAGCTGAGAGAAGCCTCCTCTTGAGGTGCTTGTGGTGAGGTGGTATTCCTCTGGAGTCGAAGCCAGGGACTAACCTCTCATCAAGTTGATTTTTGGTCCACGGAGCTCTTTCGTGTTGCTACAGTGACCTCAGGTTCCCTCTAGCCTTGAAACATTGTTCTTGGGGTTTCTCTGGAGTGCCATCAAGGAAATCAAGGCTCCTTTCATGTGTGATGTGCAACACGGAATTGCTCTGCACGCAGTGCAGGGGAATCGGGCCTCATTTCGCGGCGAGGGGGAAGTCTCATGGTTTTTCTCGTGTTTCGACGGGAACCTGGGGTATATTCTCGAGTTACGACGGGGATGGCCCTTCCACCCCCGTGTTTGTTCAGCGACGTCAGGACTCCTGCCTAGTTGCGAGGGACAACTCGGGATTCTCCGTGAGGCTTCGGAGGGCAATTGGGACGCCTCTCCAGCTGAGGCGGGAGACCAAGGGTCCCTTTCCACGTGCCACAGGAATCCTGGGACTCCTATCAAGTTTCACGAGGAGTCAGGCATCGTCTCCTTTGGAGGCACTGATCTCCGCGTACCTCTGGAGTTTTCAAAGGATGTGAGGTCTCCGGTCGCGATGAGGTGGGGAACTAGGTCTTTCTCTGTGGTCTCCACAGGGGATTCAGACATCCTTTCGTCTTGGGAGATGCAAGACGAGCCTGCATTCAAGTCACTGCAGGGATATCCGGCCTTATTTCGAGTCAGGGCATCGCGGTGTCCATTCCACTTGAGGCCGCAAACTCAGGGTCCCTGTCACATACCTAGAGCTGAGAGAAGCCTCCTCTTGAGGTGCTTGTGGTAAGGTGGTATTCCTCTGGAGTCGAAGCCAGGGACTAACCTCTCATCTCGAGTTGATTTTTTGTCCACGGAGATCTTTCTTGTTGCTACAGTTACCTCAGGATCCCTGTAGCCTTGAAACAGTGTTCTTGGGGTTTCTCTGGAGTGTCATCAAGGAAATCAAGGCTCCTTTCATGTTTGATGTGCAACACGGAATTGCTCTGCACGCAGTGCAGGGGAATCGGGCCTCATCTCGCGGCGAGGGGGAAGTCTCATGGTTTTTCTCGAGTTGCGGCGGGAACCTGGGGCATATTCTCGAGTTACGACGGGGATGGCCCTTCCACACACGTGTTTGTTCAGCGACGTCAGGACTCCTGCCTAGTTGCAAGGGCCAACTCGGAATTCTCCTTGAGGTTTGGCAGGGCAATTGGGATGCCTCTCCAGCTGAGGGGGGAGACCAAGTGTCCCTTTCCACGTGCCACAGGAATCCTGGGACTCCTATCAAGTTTCACGAGGAGTCAGGCATCGTCTCCTTTGGAGGCACTGATCTCCGCGTACCTCTGGAATTTTCAAAGTATGTGAGGCCTCCGGTCGCGATGAGGTGGGGAACTAGGTCTTTCTCTGTCGTCTCCACAGGGGATTCAGACATCCTTTCGTCTTGGGAGATGCAAGACGAGCCGGCATTCAAGTCACTGCAGGGATATCCGGCCTTATTTCGAGTCAAGGCCTCGCGGTGTCCATTCCACTTGAGGCCGCAAAATCAGGGTCCCTGTCACATACCTAGAGCTGAGAGAAGCCTCCTCTTGAGGTGCTTGTGGTAAGGTGGTATTCCTCTGGAGTCGAAGCCAGGGACTAACCTCTCATCTTGAGTTGATTTTTGGTCCACGGAGCTCTTTTGTGTTGCTACAGTGACCTCAGGATCCCTCTAGCCTTGAAACAGTTTTCTTGGGGTTTCTCTGGGGTGCCATCAAGGAAATCAAGGCTCCTTTCATGTTTGATGTGCAACACGTAATTGCTCGGCACGCAGTGCATGGGAATCGGGCCTCATCTCGCGGCGAGGGGGAAGTCTCATGGTTTTTCTCGAGTTGCGGCGGGAACCTGGGGTATATTCTCGAGTTACGACGGGGATGGCCCTTCCACACACGTGTTTGTTCAGCGACGACAGGACTCCTGCCTAGATGCGAGGGACAACTCGGGATTCTCCTCGAGGCTTGGCAGGGCAATTGGGACGCCTCTCCATTTGAGGCGGGAGACCAAGTGTCCCTTTCCACGTGCCACAGGAATCCTGGGACTCCTATCAAGTTTCACGAGGAGTCAGGCATCGTCTCCTTTGGAGGCACTGATCTCCGCGCACCTCTGGAGTTTTCAAAGGATGTGCGGCCTCCGGTCGCGATGAGGTGGGGAACTAGGTCTTTCTCTGTGGTCTCCACAGGGGATTCAGACATCCTTTCGTCTTGGGAGATGCAAGACGAGCCTGCATTCAACTCACTGCAGGGATATACGGCCTTATTTCGAGTCAGGGCATCGCCGTGTCCATTCCACTTGAGGCCACAATCTCAGGGTCCCTGTCACATACCTAGAGCTGAGAGAAGCCTCCTCTTGAGGTGCTTGTGGTAAGGTGGTATTCCTCTGGAGTCGAAGCCAGGAAATAACCTCTCATCTCGAGTTGATTTTTGGTCCACGGAGCTCTTTTGTGTTGCTACAGTGACCTCAGCTTCCGTCTAGCCTTGAAACAGTGTTCTTGGGGTTTCTCTGGAGTGCCATCAAGGAAATCAAGGCTCCTTTCATGTGTGATGTGCAACACGGAATTGCTCTGCACGCAGTGCAGGGGAATCGTGCCTCATTTTGCGGCGAGGGGGAAGTCTCATGGTTTTTCTCGAGTAGCGGCGGGAACCTGGGGTATATTCTCGAGTTACGACGGGGATGGCCCTTCCACACACGTGTTTGTTCAGCGACGTCAGGACTCCTGCCTAGTTGCGAGGGACAACTCGGGATTCTCCTCGAGGCTTGCCAGGGCAATTGGGACGCCTCTCCAGCTGAGGCGGGAGACCAAGGGGCCCTTTCCACGTGCCACAGGAATCCTGGGACTCCTATCAAGTTTCACGAGGAGTCAGGCATCGTCTCCTTTGGAGGCACTGATCTCCGTGTACCTCTGGAGTTTTCAAAGAATTTGAGACCTCTGGTCGCGATGAGGTGGGGAACTAGGTCTTTCTCTGTGGTCTCCACAAGGGATTCAAACATCCTTTCATCTTGGGATATGCAAGACGAGCCGGCATTCAAGTCACTTCAGAGATATCTGGCCTTATTTTGAGTCAGGGAATCGCGGTGTCCATTCCACTTGAGGCCGCAAACTCAGGGTACCTCTCTCATTCCTAGACCTGAGAGAAGCCTCCTCTTGAGGTGCTTGTGGTAAGGTGGTATTCCTCTGGAGTCGAAGCCAGGGACTAACCTCTCATCTCGAGTTGAATTTTAGTCCACGGAGCTCTTTCGTGTTGCTACAGTGACGTCAGGATACCTGTAGGTTTGAAAGAGTGTTCTTGGGGTTTCTCTGGAGTGCCATCAAGGAAATCAAGGCTCCTTTCATGTGTGATGTGCAACACGGAATTGCTCTGTATGCAGTGCAGGTGAATCAGGCCTCATCTCACGGCGAGGGGGAAGTCTCATGGTTTTTCTCGAGTTGCGGCGGGAACCTGGGGCATATTCCCGAGTTACTACGGGGATGGCCCTTCCACCCACGTGTTTGTTCTGCGACGTCAGGACTCTTGCCTAGTTGCGAGGGACAACTCGGGATTCTCCTCGAGGCTTGGCAGGGAAATTGGGACGCCTCTCCAGCTGAGGCGGGCGATCAATTGTCCCTTTCCACGTGCCACAGGAATTCTGGGACTCCTATCAAGTTTCACGAGGAGTCAGGCATCGTCTCCTTTGGAGGCACTGATCTCCGCGTACCTCTGGAGTTTTCAAAGGATGTGAGGCCTCCGGTCGCGATGAGGTGGGGAACTAGGTCTTTCTCTGTGGTCTCCACAGGGGATTCAGACATCCTTTCATCTTGGGAGATGCAAGACGAGTCTGCATTCAAGTCAGTGCAGGGATATCCGGCCTTATTTCGAGTCAGGGCATCGCGGTGTCCATTCCACTTGAGGCCGCAAACTCAGGGTCCCTCTCACATACCTAAAGCTGCGAGAAGCCTCCTCTTGAGGTGCTTGTGATAAGGTGGTTTCCTCTGGAGTCGAAGTTAGGGACTAACTTTTCATCTCGAGTTGATTTTTGGTCCACGGAGCTCTTTTGTGTTGTTACAGTGACCTCAGGATCCCTCTGGCCTTGAAACAGTGTTCTTGGGGTTTCTCTGGAGTGCCATCAAGGAAATCAAGGCTCCTTTCATGTGTAATGTGCAACACAGAATTGCTCTGCACGCAGTGCAGGGGAATCGGGCCTCATCTCGCGTCGAGGGGGAAGTCTCATGGTTTTTCTCGAGTTGCGGCGGGAACCTGGTGTATATTCTCGAGTTATGACGGGGATGGCCCTTCCACCCACGTGTTTCTTCAGCCACGTCAGGACTCCTGCCTAGTTGCGAGGGACAACTCGGGATTCTCCTCGAGGCTTGGCAGGGCAATTGCGACGCCTCTCCAGCTGAGGCGGGAGACCAAGTGTCCCTTTCCACGTGCCACAGTAATCCTGGGAATCCTATCAAGTTTCACGAGGAGTCCGGAATCGTCTCTATTGGAGGCACTGATCTCCACGTACCTCTGGAGTTTTCAAAGGATGTGAGGCCTCCGGTCGCGATGAGGTGGGGAACTAGGTCTTTCTCTGTGATCTCCACAGGGGATTCAGACATCCTTTCGTCTTGGGAGATGCAAGACGAGCCTACATTCAAGTCACTGCAGGGGTATCCGGCCTTATATCGAGTCAGGGCATCGCGGTGTCCATTCCACTTGAGGCCGCAAACTCAGGGTCCCTCTCACATACCTAGAGCTGAGAGAAGCCTGCTCCTGTGGTGCTTGTGGTAAGGTGGTATTCCTCTGGAGTCGAAGCCAGGGACTAACCTCTCATGTCGAGTTGATTTTTTGTCCACGGAGATCTTTCTTGTTGCTACAGTGACCTCAGGATCCCTCTAGCCTTGAAACAGTGTTCTTGGGGTGTCTCTGGAGTGCCATCAAGGAAATCAAGGCTCATTTCATGTGTGATGTGCAACACGGAATTGCTCTGCACGCAGTGCAGGGGAATCGTGCCTCATTTTGTGGCGAGGGGGAAGTCTCATGGTTTTTCTTGAGTTGCGCCGGGAACCTGGGGTATATTCTCGAGTTACGACGGGGATGGCCCTTCCACACACGTGTTTGTTCAGCGACTTCAGGACTGTGCCTAGTTGCAAGGGACAATTCGGGATTCTCATTGAGGCTTGGCAGGGCAATTGGGACGCCTCTCCAGCTGAGGGGGGACACCAAGTGTCCCTTTCTACGTGCCACAGGAATCCTGGGACTCCTATCAAGTTTCACGAGGAGTCAGGCATCGTCTCCTTTGGAGGCACTGATCTCCGCGTACCTCTGGAGTTTTCAAAGGATGTGAGGCCTCCGGTCGCGATGAGGTGGGGAACTAGGTCTTTCTCTGTGGTCTCCACAGGGGATTCAGACATCCTTTCGTCTTGGGAGATTGAAGACGAGCCTGCATTCAACTCACTGCAGGGATATCCGGCCTTATTTCGAGTCAGGGCATCGCCGTGGCCATTCCACTTGAGGCCACAAACTCAGGGTCCCTGTCACATACCTAGAGCTGAGAGAAGCCTCCTTTTGAGGTGCTTGTGGTAGGGTGGTATTCCTCTGGAGTCGAAGCCAGGGACTAACCTCTCATCTCGAGTTGATTTTTCGTCCACGGAGCTCTTTCGTGTTGTTACAGTGACCTCAGGAACCCTCTAGCCTTGAAACAGTGTTCTTGGGGTTTCTCTGGAGTGCCATCAAGTAAATCAAGGCTCCTTTCATGTGTCATGTGCAACACGGAATTGCTCTGCACGAAGTGCAGGGGAATCAGGCCTCATTTTGCGGCGAGGGGGAAGTCTCATGGTTTTTCTCGTTTTGCGGCGGGAACCTGGAGTATATTCTCGAGTTACGACGGGTATGGCCCTTCCACACACGTGTTTGTTCAGCCACGTCAGGACTCCTGCCTAGTTGCGAGGGACAACTCGGGATTCTCCTCGAGGCTTGCCAGGGCAATTGGGACGCCTCTCCAGCTGAGGCGGGAGACCAAGGGTCCCTTTCCACGTGCCACAGGAATCCTGGGACTCCTATCAAGTTTCACGAGGAGTCAGGCATCGTCTCCTTTGGAGGCACTGATCTCCGCGTACCTCTGGAGTTGTCAAAGGATGTGAGGCCTCCGGTCGCGATGAGGTGGGGAACTAGATCTTTTTCTGTGGTCTCCACAGGGGATTCAGACATCCTTTCGTCTTGGGAGATGCAAGACGAGCCTGCATTCAAGTCACTGCAGGGATATCCGGCCTTATTTCGAGTCAGGGCATCGCGGTGTGCATTCCATCTGAGGCCAAAAACTCAGGGTCCCTCTCACATACCTAGAGCTGAGAGAAGCCTCCTTTTGAGGTGCTTGTGGTAAGGTGGTATTCCTCTGGAGACGAAGCCAGGGACTAACCTCTCATCTCGAGTTGATTTTTGGTCCACGGAGCTCTTTTGTGTTGCTACAGTGACCTCAGGTTCCCTCTAGCCTTGAAACAGTGTTCTTGGAGTTTCTCTGGAGTGCCATCAAGGAAATCAAGGCTCCTTTCATGTGTGATGTGCAACACGGAATTGCTCTGCACGCAGTGCAGGGGAATCGGGCCTCATCTCGCGGCGAGGGGGAAGTCTCATGGTTTTTCTCGAGTTGCTGCGGGAACCTGGGGTATATTCTCGAGTTACGACGGGGATGGCCCTTCCACACACGTGTTTGTTCAGCGACGTCAGGACTCCTGCCTAGTTGCGAGGGACAACTCGGGATTCTCCTCGAGGCTTGCCAGGGCAATTGAGACGCCTCTCCAGCTGAGGCGGGAGACCAAGTGGACCTTTCCACGTGCCACAGGAATCCTGGGACTCCTATCAAGTTTGACGAGGAATCAGGCATCGTCTCCTTTGGATGCACTGATCTCCGCGTACCTCTGGAGTTTTCAAAGGATGTGAGGCCTCCGGTCGCGATGAGGTGGGGAACTAGGTCTTTCGCTGTGATCTCCACAGGGGATTCAGACATCCTTTCATCTTGGGAGATGCAAGACGAGCCTGCATTCAAGTCACTGCAGGGATATGCGGCCTTATATCGAGTCAGGGCATCGCGGTGTCCATTCCACTTGAGGCCGCAAAATCAGGGTCCCTCTCACATACCTAGAGCTGGGAGAAGCCTGCTCCTGTGGTGCTTGTGGTAAGGTGGTATTCCTCTGGAGTCGAAGCCAGGGACTAACCTCTCATCTCGAGTTGATTTTTTGTCCACGGAGATCTTTCTTGTTTCTACAGTGACCTCACTATCCCTCTAGCCTTGAAACAGTGTTCTTGGGGTTTCTCTGGAGTGCCATCAAGGAAATCAAGGCTCATTTCTTGTGTGATGTGTAACACGGAATTGCTCTGCACGCAGTGCAGGAGAATCGGGCCTCATTTTGCGGCGAGCGGGAAGTCTCATGGTTTTTCTTGAGTTGCGCCGGGAACCTGAGGTATATTCTCGAGTTACGACGGGGATGGCCCGTCCATCCACGTGTTTGTTCAGCGACGTCAGTACTGTGCCTAGTTGCAAGGGACAACTCGGGATTCTCCTTGAGGCTTGGCAGGGCAATTGGGACGCCTCTCCAGCTGAGGGGGGGAGACCAAGTGTCCCTTTCCACGTGCCACAGGAATCCTGGGACTCCTATCAAGTTTCACGAGAAGTCAGACATCGTCTCCTTTGCAGGCACTGATCTCCGCGTACCTCTGGAGTTTTCAAAGGATGTGATGCCTCTGATCGCGATGAGGTGGGGAACTAGGTCTTTCTCTGTGGTCTCCACAGGGGATTCAGACAGCCTTTCGTCTTGGGAGATGCAAGACGAGCCTGCATTCAACTCACTGCAGGGATATCCTGCCTTATTTCTAGTCAGGGCATCGCTGTGTCCATTCCCCTTGAGGCCGCAAACTCAGGGTCCCTTTCACATACCTAGAGCTGAGAGAAGCCTCCTCTTGAGGTGCTTGTGGTAAGGTGGTATTCCTCTGGAGTCGAAACCAGGGACTAACCTCTAATCTCGAGTTGATTTTTTGTCCACGGAGCTCTTTCGTGTGGCTACAGTAACCTCAGGATCCCTCTAGCCTTGAAACAGTGTTCTTGGGGTTTCTCTGGAGTGCCATCAAGGAAATCAAGGCTCCTTTCATGTGTGATGTGCAACACGGAATTGCTCTGCACGCAGTGCTGGCGAATCGGGCCTCATCTCGCGGCGAGGGGGAAGTCTCATGGTTTTTCTCGAGTTGCGGCGGGAACCTGGGGTATATTCTCGAGTTACGACGGGGATGGCCCTTCCACCCACGTGTTTGGTCAGCCACGTCAGGACTCCTGCCTAGTTGCGAGGGACAACTCGGGATTCTCCTCGAGGCTTGGCAGGGCAATTGGGACGCCTCTCCAGCTGAGGCGGGAGACCAAGGGTCCCTTTCCACGTGCCACAGGAATCCTGGGACTCCTATCAAGTTTCACGAGGAGTCAGGCATCGTCTCCTTTGGAGGCACTGATCTCCGCGTACCTCTGGAGTTTTCAAAGGATGTGAGGCCTCCGGTCGCGATGAGGTGGGGAACTAGGTCTTTTTCTGTGATCTCCACAGGGGATTCAGACATCCTTTCGTCTTGGGAGATGCAAGACGAGCCTGCATTCAATTCACTGCAGGGATATCCGGCCTTATATTGAGTCAGGGCATTGCCGTGTCCATTCCACTTGAGGCCGCAAAATCAGGGTACCTCTCACATACCTAGAGCTGGGAGAAGCCTGCTCCTGTGGTACTTGTGGTAAGGTGGTATTCCTCTGGAGTCGAAGCCAGGGACTAACCTCTCATCTCGAGTTGATTTTTTGTCCACGGAGATCTTTCTTGTTACTGCAGTGACCTCAGGATCCCTCTAGCCTTGAAACAGTGTTCTTGGGGTTTCTCTGGAGTGCCATCAAGGAAATCAAAGCTCATTTCATGTGTGATGTGCAACACGGAATTGCTCTGCACGCAGTGCTGGCGAATCGGGCCTCATCTCGCGGCGAGGGGGAAGTCTCATGGTTTTTCTCGAGTTGCGGCGGGAAGCTGGGATATATTCTCGAGTTACGACGGGGATGGCCCTTCCACACACGTGTTTGTTCTCGACGTCAGGACTGTGCCTAGTTGCAAGGGACAACTCGGGATTCTCCTTGAGGCTTGGCAGGGCAATTGGGACGCCTCTCCAGCTGAGGGGGGAGACCAAGTGTCCCTTTCCACGTGCCACAGGAATCCTGGGTCTCCTATCAAGTTTCACGAGGAGTCAGGCATCGTCTCCTTTGGAGGCACTGATCTCCGCGTACCTCTGGAGTTTTCAAAGGATGTGAGGCCTCCGGTCGCAATGAGGTGGGGAACTAGGTCTTTCTCTGTGGTCTCCACAGGGGATTCAGACATCCTTTCGTCTTGGGAGAAGCAAGAAGTGCCTGCATTCAACTCACTGCAGGGATATCCGGCCTTATTTCGAGTCAGGTCATCGCCGTGTCCATTCCACTTGAGGCCACAAACTCAGGGTCCCTCTCACATACCTAGAGCTGAGAGAAGCCTCCTCTTGAGCTGCTTGTGCTAAGGTGGTATTCCTCTGGAGTCGAAGCCAGGGACTAACCTCTCATCTCGAGTTGATTTTTCGTCCACGGAGCTCTTTCGTGTTGTTACAGTGACCTCAGGATCCCTCTAGCCTTGAAACAGTGTTCTTGGTGTTTCTCTGGAGTGCCATCAAGGAAATCAAGGCTCCTTTCATGTGTGATGTGCAAAACGGAATTGCTATGCACGCAGTGCAGGGGAATCGGGCCTCATCTCGCGGCGAGGGGGAAGTCTCATGGTTTTTCTCGAGTTGCGGCGGGAACCTGGGGTATATTCTCGAGTTACGACGGGGATGGCCCTTCCACCCACGTGTTTGTTCAGCCACGTCAGGACTCCTGCCTAGTTGCGAGGGACAACTCGGGATTCTCCTCGAGGCTTGGCAGGCCAATTGGGACGCCTCTCCAGCTGAGGCGGGAGACCAAGGGTCCCTTTCCACGTGCCACAGGAATCCTGGGACTCCTATCAAGTTTCACGAGGAGTCAGGCATCGTCTGCTTTGGAGGCACTGATCTCCGTGTACCTCTGGAGTTTTCAAAGGATGTGAGGCCTCCGGTCGCGATCAGGTGGGGAACTAGGTCTTTTTCTGTGATCTCCACAGGGGATTCAGACATCCTTTCGTCTTGGGAGATGCAAGCCGAGCCTGGTTTCAAGTCACTGCAGGGATATCCGGCCTTATTTCGAGTCAGGGCATCACGGTGTCCATTCCACTTGAGGCCGCAAACTCAGGGTCCCTCTCACATACCTATAGCTGAGAGAAGCCTCCTCTTGAGGTGCTTGTGGTAAGGTGGTATTCCTCTGGAGTTGAAGCCAGGGACTAACCTCTCATCTCGAGTTGATTTTTGGTCCCCGGAGCTCTTTAGTGTGGCTAAAGTGACCTCAGGATCCCTCTAGCCTTGAAACAGTGTTCTTGGGGTTTCTCTGGAATGCCATCAAGGAAATCAAGGCTCCTTTCATGTGTGATGTGCAAAACGGAATTGCTCTGCACGCAGTGCAGGGGAATCGGGCCTCATCTCGCGGCGAGGGGGAAGTCTCATGGTTTTTGTCGAGTTGTGGCGGGAACCTGGGGTATATTCTCGAGTTACGACGGGGATGGCTCTTCCACCCGCGTGTTTGTTCAGCGACGTCAGGACTCCTGCCTAGTTGCGAGGAGGAACTCGGGATTCTCCTCGAGGCTTGGCGGGGAAATTGGGACGCCTCTCCAGCTGAGGCGGTAGACCAAGTGTCCCTTTCCACGTGCCACAGTAATCCTGGGAATCCTATCAAGATTCACGAGGAGTCCGGAATCGTCTCAATTGGAGGCACTGATCTCCGCGTACCTCTGGAGTTTTCAAAGGATGTGAGGCCTCCGGTCGCGATGAGGTGGGGAACTAGGTCTTTCTCTGTGGTCTCCACAGGGGATTCAGACATCCTTTCGTCTTGGGAGATGCAAGACGAGCCTGCATTCAACTCACTGCAGGGATATCCGGCCTTATTTCGAGTCAGGGCATCGCCGTGTTCATTCCACTTGAGGCCACAAACTCAGGGTCCCTGTCACATACCTAGAGCTGAGAGAAGCCTCCTCTTGAGGTGCTTGTGGTAAGGTGGTATTCCTCTGGAGTCGAAGCCAGGGACTAACCTCTCATCTCGAGTTGATTTTTCGTCCCCGAAGCTCTTTCGTGTGGCTACAGTGACCTCAGGATCCCTCTAGCCTTGAAACAGTGTTCTTGGCGTTTCTCTGGAGTGCCATCAAGGAAATCAAGGCTCCTTTCATGTGTGATGGGCAACACGGAATTGCTCTGCACGCAGTGCAGGGGAATCGGGCCTCATCTCGCGGCGAGGGGGAAGTCTCATGGTTTTTCTCGAGTTGCGGCAGGAACCTGGGGTATATTCTCGAGTTACGACGGGGATGGCCCTTCCACACACGTGTTTGTTCAGCGACCTCAGGACTCCTGCCTAGTTGCGAGGGACAACTCGGGATTCTCCTCGAGGCTTGGCAGGGCAATTGGGACGCCTCTCCAGCTGAGGCTGGAGACCAAGGGTCGCTTTCCACGTGCCACAGGAATCCTGGGACTCCTATCAAGTTTCACGAGGAGTCAGGCATCGTCTCCTTTGGAGGCACTGATCTCCGCGTACCTCTGGAGTTTTCAAAGGATGTGAGGCCTCCGGTCGCGATGAGGTGGGGAACTAGGTCTTTCTCTGTGGTCTCCACAGGGGATTCAGACATCCTTTCGTCTTGGGAGATGCAAGACGAGCCTGCATTCAACTCACTGCAGGGATATCCGGCCTTATATTGAGTCAGGGCATCGCGGTGTCCATTCCACTTGAGGCCGCAAAATCAGGGTCCCTCTCACATACCTAGAGCTGGGAGAAGCCTGCTCCTGTGGTGCTTGTGGTAAGGTGGTATTCCTCTGGAGTCGAAGCCAGGGACTAACCTCTCATCTCGAGTTGATTTTTTGTCCACAGAGATCTTTCTTGTTGCTGCAGTGACCTCAGGATGCCTCTAGCCTTGAAACAGTGTTCTTGGGGTTTCTCTGGAGTGCCATCAAGGAAATCAAGGCTCATTTCATGTGTGATGTGCAACACGGAATTGCTCTGCACGCAGTGCAGGGGAATCGGGCCTCATCTCGCGGCGAGGGGGAAGTCTCATGGTTTTTCTCGAGTCGCGCCGGGAACCTGGGGTATATTCTCGAGTTACGACGGGGATGGCCCTTCCACACACGTGTTAGTTCAGCGACGTCAGGACTGTGCCTAGTTGCAAGGGACAACTCGGGATTCTCCTTGAGGCTTGGCAGGGCAATTGGGACGCTTCTCCAGCTGAGGGGGGAGACCAAGTGTCCCTTTCCACGTGCCACAGGAATCCTGGGACTCCTATCAAGTTTCACGAGGAGTCAGGCATCGTCTTCTTTGGAGGCACTGATCTCCGCCTACCTCTGGAGTTTTCAAAGGATGTGAGGCCCCCGGTCGCGATAAGGTGGGGAACTAGGTCTTTCTCTGTGGTCTCCACAGGGGATTCAGACATCCTTTCGTCTTGGGAGAAGCAAGAAGTGCCTGCATTCAACTCACTGCAGGGATATCCGGCCTTATTTCGAGTCAGGGCATCGCCGTGTCCATTCCACTTGAGGCCACAAACTCAGGGTCCCTCTCACATACCTAGAGCTGAGAGAAGCCTCCTCTTGAGGTGCTTGTGCTAAGGTGGTATTCCTCTGGAGTCGAAGCCAGGGACTAACCTCTCATCTCGAGTTGATTTTTCGTCCACGGAGCTCTTTCGTGTTGTTACAGTGACCTCAGGATCCCTCTAGCCTTGAAACAGTGTTCTTGGGGTTTCTCTGGAGTGCCATCAAGGAAATCAAGGCTCCTTTCATGTGTGATGTGCAAAACGGAATTGCTATGCACGCAGTGCAGGGGAATCGGGCCTCATCTCGCGGCGAGGGGGAAGTCTCATGGTTTTTCTCGAGTTGAGGCGGGAACCTGGGGTATATTCTCGAGTTACGACGGGGATGGCCCTTCCACCCACGTGTTTGTTCAGCCACGTCAGGATTCCTGCCTAGTTGCGAGGGACAACTCGGGATTCTCCTCGAGGCTTGGCAGGGCAATTGGGACGCCTCTCCAGCTGAGGCGGGAGACCAAGGGTCCCTTTCCACGTGCCACAGGAATCCTGGGACTCCTATCAAGTTTCACGAGGAGTCAGGCATCGTCTGCTTTGGAGGCACTGATCTCCGTGTACCTCTGGAGTTTTCATAGGATGTGAGGCCTCCAGTCGCGATCAGGTGGGGAACTAGGTCTTTTTCTGTGATCTCCACAGGGGATTCAGACATCCTTTCGTCTTGGGAGATGCAAGCCGAGCCTGGTTTCAAGTCACTGCAGGGATATCCGGCCTTATTTCGAGTCAGGGCATCACGGTGTCCATTCCACTTGAGGCCGCAAACTCAGGGTCCCTCTCACATACCTATAGCTGAGAGAAGCCTCCTCTTGAGGTGCTTGTGGTAAGGTGGTATTCCTCTGGAGTTGAAGCCAGGGACTAACCTCTCATCTCGAGTTGATTTTTGGTCCCCGGAGCTCTTTAGTGTGGCTAGAGTGACCTCAGGATCCCTCTAGCCTTGAAACAGTGTTCTTGGGGTTTCTCTGGAGTGCCATCAAGGAAATCAAGGCTCCTTTCATGTGTGATGTGCAACACGGAATTGCTCTGCACGCAGTGCAGGGGAATCGGGCCTCATCTCGCGGCGAGGGGGAAGTCTCATGGTTTTTGTCGAGTTGCGGCGGGAACCTGGGGTATATTCTCGAGTTACGACGGGGATGGCTCTTCCACCCGCGTGTTTGTTCAGCGACGTCAGGACTCCTGCCTAGTTGCGAGGAGGAACTCGGGATTCTCCTCGAGGCTTGGCGGGGAAATTGGGACGCCTCTCCAGCTGAGGCGGTAGACCAAGTGTCCCTTTCCACGTGCCACAGTAATCCTGGGAATCCTATCAAGTTTCACGAGGAGTCCGGAATCGTCTCAATTGGAGGCACTGATCTCCGCGTACCTCTGGAGTTTTCAAAGGATGTGAGGCCTCCGGTCGCGATGAGGTGGGGAACTAGGTCTTTCTCTGTGGTCTCCACAGGGGATTCAGACATCCTTTCGTCTTGGGAGATGCAAGACGAGCCTGCATTCAACTCACTGCAGGGATATCCGGCCTTATTTCGAGTCAGGGCATCGCCGTGTTCATTCCACTTGAGGCCACAAACTCAGGGTCCCTGTCACATACCGAGAGCTGAGAGAAGCCTCCTCTTGAGGTGCTTGTGGTAAGGTGGTATTCCTCTGGAGTCGAAGCCAGGGACTAACCTCTCATCTCGAGTTGATTTTTCGTCCCCGAAGCTCTTTCGTGTGGCTACAGTGACCTCAGGATCCCTCTAGCCTTGAAACAGTGTTCTTGGCGTTTCTCTGGAGTGCCATCAAGGAAATCAAGGCTCCTTTCATGTGTGATGGGCAACACGGAATTGCTCTGCACGCAGTGCAGGGGAATCGGGCCTCATCTCGCGGCGAGGGGGAAGTCTCATGGTTTTTCTCGAGTTGCGGCAGGAACCTGGGGTATATTCTCGAGTTACGACGGGGATGGCCCTTCCACACACGTGTTTGTTCAGCGACCTCAGGACTCCTGCCTAGTTGCGAGGGACAACTCGGGATTCTCCTCGAGGCTTGGCAGGGCAATTGGGACGCCTCTCCAGCTGAGGCTGGAGACCAAGGGTCGCTTTCCACGTGCCACAGGAATCCTGGGACTCCTATCAAGTTTCACGAGGAGTCAGGCATCGTCTTCTTTGGAGGCACTGATCTCCGCGTACCTCTGGAGTTTTCAAAGGATGTGAGGCCTCCGGTCGCGATGAGGTGGGGAACTAGGTCTTTCTCTGTGGTCTCCACAGGGGATTCAGACATCCTTTCGTCTTGGGAGATGCAAGACGAGCCTGCATTCAACTCACTGCAGGGATATCCGGCCTTATATTGAGTCAGGGCATCGCGGTGTCCATTCCACTTGAGGCCGCAAAATCAGGGTCCCTCTCACATACCTAGAGCTGGGAGAAGCCTGCTCCTGTGGTGCTTGTGGTAAGGTGGTATTCCTCTGGAGTCGAAGCCAGGGACTAACCTCTCATCTCGAGTTGATTTTTTGTCCACAGAGATCTTTCTTGTTGCTGCAGTGACCTCAGGATCCCTCTAGCCTTGAAACAGTGTTCTTGGGGTTTCTCTGGAGTGCCATCAAGGAAATCAAGGCTCATTTCATGTGTGATGTGCAACACGGAATTGCTCTGCACGCAGTGCAGGGGAATCGGGCCTCATCTCGCGGCGAGGGGGAAGTCTCATGGTTTTTCTCGAGTTGCGGCGGGAACCTGGGATATATTCTCGAGTTATGACGGGGATGTCCCTTCCACACACGTGTTTGTTCAGCGACGTCAGGACTGTGCCTAGTTGCAAGGGACAACTCAGGATTCTCCTTGAGGCTTGGCAGGGCAATTGGGACGCCTCTCCAGCTGAGGGGGGGACCAAGTGTCCCTTTCCACGTGCCACAGGTATCCTGGGTCTCCTATCAAGTTTCACGAGGAGTCAGGCATCGTCTCCTTTGGATGCACTGATCTCCGCGTACCTCTGGAGTTTTCAAAGGATGTGAGGCCTCCGGTCGCGATGAGGTGGGGAACTAGGTCTTTCTCTGTAATCTCCACAAGGGATTCAGACATCCTTTCGTCTTGGGAGATGAAAGACGAGCCTGCATTCAAGTCACTGCAGGAATATCCGGCCTTATATCGAGTCAGGGCATCGCGGTGTCCATTCCACTTGAGGCCGCAAAATCAGGGTCCCTCTCACATACCTAGAGCTGAGAGAAGCCTGCTCCTGTGGTGCTTGTGGTAAGGTGGTGATCCTCTGGTGTCGAAGCCAGGGACTAACCTCTCATCTCGAGTTGATTTTTTGTCCACAGAGATCTTTCTTGTTGCTGCAGTGACCTCAGGATGCCTCTAGCCTTGAAACAGTGTTCTTGGGGTTTCTCTGGAGTGCCATCAAGGAAATCAAGGCTCATTTCATGTGTGATGTGCAACACGGAATTGCTCTGCACGCAGTGCAGGGGAATCGGGCCTCATTTTGTGGCGAGTGGGAAGTCTCATGGTTTTTCTCGAGTCGCGCCGGGAACCTGGGGTATATTCTCGAGTTACGACGGGGATGGCCCTTCCACACACGTGTTAGTTCAGCGACGTCAGGACTGTGCCTAGTTGCAAGGGACAACTCGGGATTCTCCTTGAGGCTTGGCAGGGCAATTGGGACGCTTCTCCAGCTGAGGGGGGAGACCAAGTGTCCCTTTCCACGTGCCACAGGAATCCTGGGACTCCTATCAAGTTTCACGAGGAGTCAGGCATCGTCTTCTTTGGAGGCACTGATCTCCGCCTACCTCTGGAGTTTTCAAAGGATGTGAGGCCCCCGGTCGCGATGAGGTGGGGAACTAGGTCTTTCTCTGTGGTCTCCACAGGGGATTCAGACATCCTTTCGTCTTGGGAGAAGCAAGAAGTGCCTGCATTCAACTCACTGCAGGGATATCCGGCCTTATTTCGAGTCAGGGCATCGCCGTGTCCATTCCACTTGAGGCCACAAACTCAGGGTCCCTCTCACATACCTAGAGCTGAGAGAAGCCTCCTCTTGAGGTGCTTGTGCTAAGGTGGTATTCCTCTGGAGTCGAAGCCAGGGACTAACCTCTCATCTCGAGTTGATTTTTCGTCCACGGAGCTCTTTCGTGTTGTTACAGTGACCTCAGGATCCCTCTAGCCTTGAAACAGTGTTCTTGGGGTTTCTCTGGAGTGCCATCAAGGAAATCAAGGCTCCTTTCATGTGTGATGTGCAAAACGGAATTGCTATGCACGCAGTGCAGGGGAATCGGGCCTCATCTCGCGGCGAGTGGGAAGTCTCATGGTTTTTCTCGAGTTGAGGCGGGAACCTGGGGTATATTCTCGAGTTACGACGGGGATGGCCCTTCCACCCACGTGTTTGTTCAGCCACGTCAGGATTCCTGCCTAGTTGCGAGGGACAACTCGGGATTCTCCTCGAGGCTTGGCAGGGCAATTGGGACGCCTCTCCAGCTGAGGCGGGAGACCAAGGGTCCCTTTCCACGTGCCACAGGAATCCTGGGACTCCTATCAAGTTTCACGAGGAGTCAGGCATCGTCTGCTTTGGAGGCACTGATCTCCGTGTACCTCTGGAGTTTTCATAGGATGTGAGGCCTCCGGTCGCGATCAGGTGGGGAACTAGGTCTTTTTCTGTGATCTCCACAGGGGATTCAGACATCCTTTCGTCTTGGGAGATGCAAGCCGAGCCTGGTTTCAAGTCACTGCAGGGATATCCGGCCTTATTTCGAGTCAGGGCATCACGGTGTCCATTCCACTTGAGGCCGCAAACTCAGGGTCCCTCTCACATACCTATAGTTGAGAGAAGCCTCCTCTTGAGGTGCTTGTGGTAAGGTGGTATTCCTCTGGAGTTGAAGCCAGGGACTAACCTCTCATCTCGAGTTGATTTTTGGTCCCCGGAGCTCTTTAGTGTGGCTAGAGTGACCTCAGGATCCCTCTAGCCTTGAAACAGTGTTCTTGGGGTTTCTCTGGAGTGCCATCAAGGAAATCAAGGCTCCTTTCATGTGTGATGTGCAACACGGAATTGCTCTGCACGCAGTGCAGGGGAATCGGGCCTCATCTCGCGGCGAGGGGGAAGTCTCATGGTTTTTGTCGAGTTGCGGCGGGAACCTGGGGTATATTCTCGAGTTACGACGGGGATGGCTCTTCCACCCGCGTGTTTGTTCAGCGACGTCAGGACTCCTGCCTAGTTGCGAGGAGGAACTCGGGATTCTCCTCGAGGCTTGGCGGGGAAATTGGGACGCCTCTCCAGCTGAGGCGGTAGACCAAGTGTCCCTTTCCACGTGCCACAGTAATCCTGGGAATCCTATCAAGTTTCACGAGGAGTCCGGAATCGTCTCAATTGGAGGCACTGATCTCCGCGTACCTCTGGAGTTTTCAAAGGATGTGAGGCCTCCGGTCGCGATGAGGTGGGGAACTAGGTCTTTCTCTGTGATCTCCACAGGGGATTCAGACATCCTTTCGTCTTGGCAGATGCAAGACGAGCCTGCATTCAAGTCACTGCAGGGATATCCGGCCTTATTTCGAGTCAGGGCATCGCCGTGTTCATTCCACTTGAGGCCACAAAATCAGGGTCCCTGTCAAATACCTAGAGCTGAGAGAAGCCTCCTCTTGAGGTGCTTGTGGTAAGGTGGTATTCCTCTGGAGTCGAAGCCAGGGACTAACCTCTCATCTCGAGTTGATTTTTCGTCCCCGGAGCTCTTTCGTGTGGCTACAGTGACCTCAGGATCCCTCTAGCCTTGAAACAGTGTTCTTGGCGTTTCTCTGGAGTGCCATCAAGGAAATCAAGGCTCCTTTCATGTGTGATGGGCAACACGGAATTGCTCTGCACGCAGTGCAGGGGAATCGGGCCTCATCTCGCGGCGAGGGGGAAGTCTCATGGTTTTTCTCGAGTTGCGGCAGGAACCTGGGGTATATTCTCGAGTTACGTCGGGGATGGCCCTTCCACACACGTGTTTGTTCAGCGACGTCAGGACTCCTGCCTAGTTGCGAGGGACAACTCGGGATTCTCCTCGAGGCTTGGCAGGGCAATTGGGACGCCTCTCCAGCTGAGGCGGGAGACCAAGGGTCGCTTTCCACGTGCCACAGGAATCCTGGGACTCCTATCAAGTTTCACGAGGAGTCAGGCATCGTCTCCTTTGGAGGCACTGATCTCCGCGTACCTCTGGAGTTTTCAAAGGATGTGAGGCCTCCGGTCGCGATGAGGTGGGGAACTAGGTCTTTCTCTGTGGTCTCCACAGGGGATTCAGACATCCTTTCGTCTTGGGAGATGCAAGACGAGCCTGCATTCAACTCACTGCAGGGATATCCGACCTTATTTCGAGTCAGTGCATCGCCGTGTCCATTCCACTTGAGGCCACAAACTCAGGGTCCCTCTCACATACCTAGAGCTGAGAGAAGCCTCCTCTTGAGGTGCTTGTGGTAAGGTGGTATTCCTCTGGAGTCGAAGCCAGGGACTAACCTCTCATCTCGAGTTGATTTTTCATCCTCGGAGCTCTTTCGTGTTGTTACAGTGACCTCAGGAACCCTCTAGCATTGAAACAGTGTTCTTGGGGTTTCTCTGGAGTGCCATCAAGGAAATCAAGGCTCCTTTCATGTGTGATGTGCAACACGGAATTGCTCTGCACGAAGTGCAGGGGAATCAGGCCTCATTTTGCGGCGAGGGGGAAGTCTCATGGTTTTTCTCGAGTTGCTGCGGGAACCTGGAGTATATTCTCGAGTTACGACAGGGATGGCCTTCCACTCACGTGTTTGTTCAGCGACTGGGCCTAGTTGCGAGGGACAACTCGGGATTCTCCTCGAGGCTTGGCAGGGCAATTGGGACGCCTCTCCAGCTGAGGCGGGAGACCAAGGGGCCCTTTCCACGTGCCACAGGAATCCTGGGACTCCTATCAAGTTTCACGAGGAGTCAGGCATCGTCTCCTTTGGAGGCACTGATCTCCGTGTACCTCTGGAGTTTTCAAAGGATGTGAGGCCTCCGGTCGCGATGAGGTGGGGAACTAGGTCTTTTTCTGTGATCTCCACAGGGGATTCAGACATTCTTTCGTCTTGGGAGATGCAAGACGAGCCTGCTTTCAAGTCACTGCAGGGATATCCGGCCTTATATTGAGTCAGGGCATCGCGGTGTCCATTCCACTTGAGGCCGCAAAATCAGGGTCCCTCTCACATACCTAGAGCTGGGAGAAGCCTGCTCCTGTGGTGCTTGTGGTAAGGTGGTATTCCTCTGGAGTCGAAGCCAGGGACTAACCTCTCATCTCGAGTTGATTTTTTGTCCACAGAGATCTTTCTTGTTGCTGCAGTGACCTCAGGATCCCTCTAGCCTTGAAACAGTGTTCTTGGGGTTTCTCTGGAGTGCCATCAAGGAAATCAAGGCTCATTTCATGTGTGATGTGCAACACGGAATTGCTCTGCACGCAGTGCAGGGGAATCGGGCCTCATTTTGCGGCGAGGGGGAAGTCTCATGGTTTTTCTCGATTTGCGGCGGGAACCTGGGATATATTCTCGAGTTACGACGGGGATGGCCCTTCCACACACGTGTTTGTTCAGCGACGTCAGGACTGTGCCTAGTTGCAAGGGACAACTCAGGATTCTCCTTGAGGCTTGGCAGGGCAATTGGGACGCCTCTCCAGCTGAGGGGGGAGACCAAGTGTCCCTTTCCACGTGCCACAGGAATCCTGGGTCTCCTATCAAGTTTCACGAGGAGTCAGGCATCGTCTCCTTTGGATGCACTGATCTCCGCGTACCTCTGGAGTTTTCAAAGGATGTGAGGCCTCCGGTCGCGATGAGGTGGGGAACTAGGTCTTTCACTGTGGTCTCCACAGGGGATTCAGACATCCTTTCGTCTTGGGAGATGCAAGACGAGCCTGCATTCAAGTCACTGCAGGAATATCCGGCCTTATATCGAGTCAGGGCATCGCGGTGTCCATTCCACTTGAGGCCGCAAACTCAGGGTCCCTCCCACATACCTAGAGCTGAGAGAAGCCTGCTCCTGTGGTGCTTGTGGTAAGGTGGTGTTCCTCTGGAGTCGAAGCCAGGGACTAACCTCTCATCTCGAGTTGATTTTTTGTCCACAGAGATCTTTCTTGTTGCTGCAGTGACCTCAGGATGCCTCTAGCCTTGAAACAGTGTTCTTGGGGTTTCTCTGGAGTGCCATCAAGGAAATCAAGGCTCCTTTCATGTGTGATGGGCAACACGGAATTGCTCTGCACGCAGTGCAGGGAAATCGGGCCTCATTTTGTGGCGAGGGGGAAGTCTCATGGTTTTTCTCGAGTCGCGCCGGGAACCTGGGGTATATTCTCGAGTTACGACGGGGATGGCCCTTTCACACACGTGTTTGTTCAGCGACGTCAGGACTGTGCCTAGTTGCAAGGGACAACTCGGGATTCTCCTTGAGGCTTGGCAGGGCAATTGGGACGCTTCTCCAGCTGAGGGGGGAGACCAAGTGTCCCTTTCCACGTGCCACAGGAATCCTGGGAATTCTATCAAGTTTCACGAGGAGTCAGGCATCGTCTCCTTTGGAGGCACTGATCTCCGCCTACCTCTGGAGTTTTCAAAGGATGTGAGGCCCCCGGTCGCGATGAGGTGGGGAACTAGGTCTTCCTCTGTGGTCTCCACAGGGGATTCAGACATCCTTTCGTCTTGGGAGATGCAAGACGAGCCTGCATTCAACTCACTGCAGGGATATCCGGCCTTATTTCGAGTCAGATCATCGCCGTGTCCATTCCACTTGAGGCCACAAACTCAGGGTCCCTGTTCCATACCTAGAGCTGAGAGAAGCCTCCTCTTGAGGTGCTTGTGGTAAGGTGGTATTCCTCTGGAGTCGAAGCCAGGGACTAACCTCTCATCTCGAGTTGATTTTTCGTCCTCGGAGCTCTTTCGTGTTGTTACAGTGACCTCAGGAACCCTCTAGCATTGAAACAGTGTTCTTGGGGTTTCTCTGGAGTGCCATCAAGGAAATCAAGGCTCCTTTCGTGTGTGATGTGCAACACGGAATTGCTCTGCACGAAGTGCAGGGGAATCAGGCCTCATTTTGCGGCGAGGGGGAAGTCTCATGCTTTTTCTCGAGTTGCTGCGGGAACCTGGAGTATATTCTCGAGTTACGACAGGGATGGCCCTTCCACACACGTGTTTGTTCAGCGACGTCAGGACTCCTGCCTAGTTGCGAGGGACAACTCGGGATTCTCCTCGAGGCTTGGCAGGGCAATTGGGACGCCTCTCCAGCTGAGGCGGGAGACCAAGGGGCCCTTTCCACGTGCCACAGGAATCCTGGGACTCCTATCAAGTTTCAGGAGGAGTCAGGCATCGTCTCCTTAGGAGGCACTGATCTCCGTGTACCTCTGGAGTTTTCAAAGGATGTGAGGCCTCCGGTCGCGATGAGGTGGGGAACTAGGTCTTTTTCTGTGATCTCCACAGGGGATTCAGACATTCTTTCGTCTTGGGAGATGCAAGAAGAGCCTGCATTCAAGTCACTGCAGGGATATCCGGCCTTATATTGAGTCAGGGCATCGCGGTGTCCATTCCACTTGAGGCCGCAAAATCAGGGTCCCTCTCACATACCTAGAGCTGGGAGAAGCCTGCTCCTGTGGTGCTTGTGGTAAGGTGGTATTCCTCTGGAGTCGAAGCCAGGGACTAACCTCTCATCTCGAGTTGATTTTTTGTCCACAGAGATCTTTCTTGTTGCTGCAGTGACCTCAGGATCCCTCTAGCCTTGAAACAGTGTTCTTGGGGTTTCTCTGGAGTGCCATCAAGGAAATCAAGGCTCATTTCATGTGTGATGTGCAACACGGAATTGCTCTGCACGCAGTGCAGGGGAATCGGGCCTCATTTTGCGGCGAGGGGGAAGTCTCATGGTTTTTCTCGAGTTGCGGCGGGAACCTGGGATATATTCTCGAGTTACGACGGGGATGGCCCTTCCACACACGTGTTTGTTCAGCGACGTCAGGACTGGGCCTAGTTGCAAGGGACAACTCAGGATTCTCCTTGAGGCTTGGCAGGGCAATTGGGACGCCTCTCCAGCTGAGGGGGGAGACCAAGTGTCCCTTTCCACGTGCCACAGGAATCCTGGGTCTCCTATCAAGTTTCACGAGGAGTCAGGCATCGTCTCCTTTGGAGGCACTGATCTCCGCGTACCTCTGGAGTTTTCAAAGGATGTGAGGCCTCCGGTCGCGATGAGGTGGGGAACTAGGTCTTTCTCTGTGGTCTCCACAGGGGATTCAGACATCCTTTCGTCTTGGGAGATGCAAGAAGTGCCTGCATTCAACTCACTGCAGGGATATCCGGCGTTATTTCGAGTCAGGTCATCGCCGTGTCCATTCCACTTGAGGCCACAAACTCAGGGTCCCTGTCACATACCTAGAGCTGAGAGAAGCCTCCTCTTGAGGTGCTTGTGGTAGGGTGGTATTCCTCTGGAGTCGAAGCCAGGGACTAACCTCTCATCTCGAGTTGATTTTTCGTCCACGGAGCTCTTTCGTGTTGTTACAGTGACCTCAGGATCCCTCTAGCCTTGAAACAGTGTTCTTGGGGTTTCTGTGGAGTGCCATCAAGGAAATCAAGGCTCCTTTCATGTGTGATGTGCAAAACGGAATTGCTCTGCACGCAGTGCAGGGGAATCGGGCCTCATCTCGCGGCGAGGGGGAAGTCTCATGGTTTTTCTCGAGTTGAGGCGGGAACCTGGGGTATATTCTCGAGTTATGACGGGGATGGCCCTTCCACACACGTGTTTGTTCAGCGACGTCAGGACTCCTGCCTAGTTGCGAGGGACAACTCGGGATTCTCCTCGAGGCTTGGCAGGGCAATTGGGACGCCTCTCCAGCTGAGGTGGGAGACCAAGGGTCGCTTTCCACGTGCCACAGGAATCCAGGGACTCCTATCAAGTTTCACGAGGAGTCAGGCATCGTCTCCTTTGGAGGCACTGATCTCTGCGTACCTCTGGAGTTTTCAAAGGATGTGAGGCCTCCGGTCGCGATGAGGTGGGGAACTAGGTCTTTCTCTGTGGTCTCCACAGGGGATTCAGACAACCTTTCGTCTTGGGAGATGCAAGACGAGCCTGCATTCAACTCACTGCAGGGATATCCGGCCTTATTTCGAGTCAGTGCATCGCCGTGTCCATTCCACTTGAGGCCACAAACTCAGGGTCCCTCTCACATACCTAGAGCTGAGAGAAGCCTCCTCTTGAGGTGCTTGTGGTAAGGTGGTATTCCTCTGGAGTCGAAGCCAGGGACTAACCTCTCATCTCGAGTTGATTTTTCATCCTCGGAGCTCTTTCGTGTTGTTACAGTGACCTCAGGAACCCTCTAGCATTGAAACAGTGTTCTTGGGGTTTCTCTGGAGTGCCATCAAGGAAATCAAGGCTCCTTTCATGTGTGATGTGCAACACGGAATTGCTCTGCACGAAGTGCAGGGGAATCAGGCCTCATTTTGCGGCGAGGGGGAAGTCTCATGGTTTTTCTCGAGTTGCTGCGGGAACCTGGAGTATATTCTCGAGTTACGACAGGGATGGCCCTTCCACTCACGTGTTTGTTCAGCGACGTCAGGACTGGGCCTAGTTGCGAGGGACAACTCGGGATTCTCCTCGAGGCTTGGCAGGGCAATTGGGACGCCTCTCCAGCTGAGGCGGGAGACCAAGGGGCCCTTTCCACGTGCCACAGGAATCCTGGGACTCCTATCAAGTTTCACGAGGAGTCAGGCATCGTCTCCTTTGGAGGCACTTATCTCTGTGTACCTCTGGAGTTTTCAAAGGATGTGAGGCCTCCGGTCGCGATGAGGTGGGGAACTAGGTCTTTTTCTGTGATCTCCACAGGGGATTCAGACATCCTTTCGTCTTGGGAGATGCAAGACGAGCCTGCTTTCAAGTCACTGCAGGGATATCCGGCCTTATATTGAGTCAGGGCATCGCGGTGTCCATTCCACTTGAGGCCGCAAAATCAGGGTCCCTCTCACATACCTAGAGCTGGGAGAAGCCTGCTCCTGTGGTGCTTGTGGTAAGGTGGTATTCCTCTGGAGTCGAAGCCAGGGACTAACCTCTCATCTCGAGTTGATTTTTTGTCCACAGAGATCTTTCTTGTTGCTGCAGTGACCTCAGGATCCCTCTAGCCTTGAAACAGTGTTCTTGGGGTTTCTCTGGAGTGCCATCAAGGAAATCAAGGCTCATTTCATGTGTGATGTGCAACACGGAATTGCTCTGCACGCAGTGCAGGGGAATCGGGCCTCATTTTGCGGCGAGGGGGAAGTCTCATGGTTTTTCTCGAGTTGCGGCGGGAACCTGGGATATATTCTCGAGTTACGACGGGGAGGTCCCTTCCACACACGTGTTTGTTCAGCGACGTCAGGACTGTGCTTAGTTGCAAGGGACAACTCAGGATTCTCCTTGAGGCTTGGCAGGGCAATTGGGACGCCTCTCCAGCTGAGGGGGGAGACCAAGTGTCCCTTTCCACGTGCCACAGGAATCCTGGGTCTCCTATCAACTTACACGAGGAGTCAGGCATCGGCTCCTTTGGATGCACTGATCTCCGCGTACCTCTGGAGTTTTCAAAGGATGTGAGGCCTCCGGTCGCGATGAGGTGGGGAACTAGGTCTTTCACTGTGGTCTCCACAGGGGATTCAGACATCCTTTCGTCTTGGGAGATGCAAGACGAGCCTGCATTCAAGTCACTGCAGGAATATCCGGCTTTATATCGAGTCAGGGCATCGCGGTGTCCATTCCACTTGAGGCCGCAAAATCAGGGTCCCTCCCACATACCTAGAGCTGAGAGAAGCCTGCTCCTGTGGTGCTTGTTGTAAGGTGGTGTTCCTCTGGAGTCGAAGCCAGGGACTAACCTCTCATCTCGAGTTGATTTTTTGTCCACAGAGATCTTTCTTGTTGCTGCAGTGACCTCAGGATGCCTCTAGCCTTGAAACAGTGTTCTTGGGGTTTCTCTGGAGTGCCATCAAGGAAATCAAGGCTCCTTTCATGTGTGATGGGCAACACGGAATTGCTCTGCACGCAGTGCAGGGGAATCGGGCCTCATTTTGTGGCGAGGGGGAAGTCTCATGGTTTTTCTCGAGTCGCGCCGGGAACCTGGGGTATATTCTCGAGTTACGACGGGGATGGCCCTTCCACACACGTGTTTGTTCAGCGACGTCAGGAATGTGCCTAGTTGCAAGGGACAACTCGGGATTCTCCTTGAGGCTTGGCAGGGCAATTGGGACGCTTCTCCAGCTGAGGGGGGAGACCAAGTGTCCCTTTCCACGTGCCACAGGAATCCTGGGAATCCTATCAAGTTTCACGAGGAGTCAGGCATCGTCTCCTTTGGAGGCACTGATCTCCGCCTACCTCTGGAGTTTTCAAAGGATGTGAGGCCCCCGGTCGCGATGAGGTGGGGAACTAGGTCTTTCTCTGTGGTCTCCACAGGGGATTCAGACATCCTTTCGTCTTCGGAGATGCAAGACGAGCCTGCATTCAACTCACTGCAGGGATATCCGGCCTTATTTCGAGTCAGGTCATCGCCGTGTCCATTCCACTTGAAGCCACAAACTCAGGGTCCCTGTTCCATACCTAGAGCTGAGAGAAGCCTCCTCTTGAGGTGCTTGTGGTAAGGTGGTATTCCTCTGGAGTCGAAGCCAGGGACTAACCTCTCATCTCGAGTTGATTTTTCGTCCTCGGAGCTCTTTCGTGTTGTTACAGTGACCTCAGGAACCCTCTAGCATTGAAACAGTGTTCTTGGGGTTTCTCTGGAGTGCCATCAAGGAAATCAAGGCTCCTTTCGTGTGTGATGTGCAACACGGAATTGCTCTGCACGAAGTGCAGGGGAATCAGGCCTCATTTTGCGGCGAGGGGGAAGTCTCATGGTTTTTCTCGAGTTGCTGCGGGAACCTGGAGTATATTCTCGAGTTACGACAGGGATGGCCCTTCCACACACGTGTTTGTTCAGCGACGTCAGGACTCCTGCCTAGTTGCGAGGGACAACTCGGGATTCTCCTCGAGGCTTGGCAGGGCAATTGGGACGCCTCTCCAGCTGAGGCGGGAGACCAAGGGGCCCTTTCCACGTGCCACAGGAATCCTGGGACTCCTATCAAGTTTCAGGAGGAGTCAGGCATCGTCTCCTTTGGAGGCACTGATTTCCGTGTACCTCTGGAGTTTTCAAAGGATGTGAGGCCTCCGGTCGCGATGAGGTGGGGAACTAGGTCTTTTTCTGTGATCTCCACAGGGGATTCAGACATTCTTTCGTCTTGGGAGATGCAAGAAGAGCCTGCATTCAAGTCACTGCAGGGATATCCGGCCTTATATTGAGTCAGGGCATCGCGGTGTCCATTCCACTTGAGGCCGCAAAATCAGGGTCCCTCTCACATACCTAGAGCTGGGAGAAGCCTGCTCCTGTGGTGCTTGTGGTAAGGTGGTATTCCTCTGGAGTCGAAGCCAGGGACTAACCTCTCATCTCGAGTTGATTTTTTGTCCACGGAGATCTTTCTTGTTGCTGCAGTGACCTCAGGATCCCTCTAGCCTTGAAACAGTGTTCTTGGGGTTTCTCTGGAGTGCCATCAAGGAAATCAAGGCTCATTTCATGTGTGATGTGCAACACGGAATTGCTCTGCACGCAGTGCAGGGGAATCGGGCCTCATCTCGCGGCGAGGGGGAAGTCTCATGGTTTTTCTCGAGTTGCGGCGGGAACCTGGGGTATATTCTCGAGTTATGACGGGGATGGCCCTTCCACACACGTGTTTGTTCAACCACGTCAGGACTCCTGCCTAGTTGCGAGGGACAACTCGGGATTCTCCTCGAGGCTTGGCAGGGCAATTGGGACGCCTCTCCAGCTGAGGCGGGAGACCAAGTGTCCCTTTCCACGTGCCACAGGAATCCTGGGACTCCTATCAAGTTTCACGAGGAGTCAGGCATCGTCTGCTTTGGAGGCACTGATCTCCGTGTACCTCTGGAGTTTTCAAAGGATGTGAGGCCTCCGGTCGCGATCAGGTGGGGAACTAGGTCTTTTTCTGTGATCTCCACAGGGGATTCAGACATCCTTTCGTCTTGGGAGATGCAAGACGAGCCTGGTTTCAAGTCACTGCAGGGATATCCGGCCTTATTTCGAGTCAGGGCATCACGGTGTCCATTCCACTTGAGGCCGCAAACTCAGGGTCCCTCTCACATACCTATAGCTGAGAGAAGCCTCCTCTTAAGGTGCTTGTGGTAAGGTGGTATTCCTCTGGAGTTGAAGCCAGGGACTACCCTCTCATCTCGAGTTGATTTTTGGTCCCCGGAGCTCTTTAGTGTGGCTAAAGTGACCTCAGGATCCCTCTAGCCTTGAAACAGTGTTCTTGGGGTTTGTCTGGAGTGCCATCAAGGAAATCAAGGCTCCTTTCATGTGTGATGTGCAACACGGAATTGCTCTGCACGCAGTGCAGGGGAATCGGGCCTCATCTCGCGGCGAGGGGGAAGTCTCATGGTTTTTGTCGAGTTGCGGCGGGAACCTGGGGTATATTCTCGAGTTACGACGGGGATGGCTCTTCCACCCGCGTGTTTGTTCAGCGACGTCAGGACTCCTGCCTAGTTGCGAAGAGGAACTCGGGATTCTCCTCGAGGCTTGGCGGGGCAATTGGGACGCTTCTCCAGCTGAGGCGGTAGACCAAGTGTCCCTTTCCACGTGTCACAGTAATCCTGGGAATCCTATCAAGTTTCTCGAGGAGTCCGGAATCGTCTCAATTGGAGGCACTGATCTCCGCGTACCTCTGGAGTTTTCAAAGGATGTGAGGACTCCGGTCGCGATGAGGTGGGGAACTAGGTCTTTCTCTGTGATCTCCACAGGGGATTCAGACATCCTTTCGTCTTGCAAAATGCAAGACGAGCCTGCATTCAAGTCACTGCAGGGATATCCGGCCTTATTTCGAGTCAGGGCATCGCCGTGTTCATTCCACTTGAGGCCCCAAACTCAGGGTCCCTGTCACATACCTAGAGCTCAGAGAAGCCTCCTCTTGAGGTGCTTGTGGTAAGGTGGTATTCCTCTGGAGTCGAAGCCAGGGCCTAACCTCTCATCTCGAGTTGATTTTTAGTCCACGGAGCTCTTTCGTGTTGTTACAGTGACCTCAGGATCCCTCTAGCCTTGAAACAGTGTTCTTGGCGTTTCTCTGGAGTGCCATCAAGGAAATCAAGGCTCCTTTCATGTGTGATGGGCAACACGGAATTGCTCTGCACGCAGTGCAGGGGAATCGTGCCTCATCTCGCGGCGAGGGGGAAGTCTCATGGTTTTTCTCGAGTTGCGGCAGGAACCTGGGGTATATTCTCGAGTTACGACGGGGATGGCCCTTCCACACACGTGTTTGTTCAGCGACGTCAGGACTCCTGCCTAGTTGCGAGGGACAACTCGGGATTCTCCTCGAGGCTTGGCAGGGCAATTGGGACGCCTCTCCAGCTGAGGCGGGAGACCAAGGGGCCCTTTCCACGTGCCACAGGAATCCTGGGACTCCTATCAAGTTTCACGAGGAGTCAGGCATCGTCTCCTTTGGAGGCACTGATCTCCGTGTACCTCTGGAGTTTTCAAAGGATGTGAGGCCTCTGGTCGCGATGAGGTGGGGAACTAGGTCTTTTTCTGTGATCTCCACAGGGGATTCAGACATTCTTTCGTCTTGGGAGATGCAAGACGAGCCTGCATTCAAGTCAATGCAGGGATATCCGGCCTTATATTGAGTCAGGGCATCGCGGTGTCCATTCCACTTGAGGCCGCAAAATCAGGGTCCCTCTCACATACCTAGAGCTGGGAGAAGCCTGCTCCTGTGGTGCTTGTGGTAAGGTGGTATTCCTCTGGAGTCGAAGCCAGGGACTAACCTCTCATCTCGAGTTGATTTTTTGTCCACGGAGATCTTTCTTGTTGCTGCAGTGACCTCAGGATCCCTCTAGCCTTGAAACAGTGTTCTTGGGGTTTCTCTGGAGTGCCATCAAGGAAATCAAGGCTCATTTCATGTGTGATGTGCAACACGGAATTGCTCTGCACGCAGTGCAGGGGAATCGGGCCTCAATTTGCGGCGAGGGGGAAGTCTCATGGTTTTTCTCGAGTTGCGGCGGGAACCTGGGATATATTCTCGAGTTACGACGGGGATGGCCCTTCCACACACGTGTTTGTTCAGCGACGTCAGGACTGTGCCTAGTTGCAAGGGACAACTCAGGATTCTCCTTGAGGCTTGGCAGGGCAATTGGGACGCCTCTCCAGCTGAGGGGGGAGACCAAGTGTCCCTTTCCACGTGCCACAGAAATCCTGGGTCTCCTATCAAGTTTCACGAGGAGTCAGGCATCGTCTCCTTTGGAGGCACTGATCTCCGCGTACCTCTGGAGTTTTCAAAGGATGTGAGGCCTCCGGTCGCGATGAGGTGGGGAACTAGGTCTTTCTCTGTGGTCTCCACAGGGGATTCAGACATCCTTTCGTCTTGGGAGATGCAAGAAGTGCCTGCATTCAACTCACTGCAGGGATATCCGGCCTTATTTCGAGTCAGGTCATCGCCGTGTCCATTCCACTTGAGGCCACAAAATCAGGGTCCCTGTCACATACCTAGAGCTGAGAGAAGCCTCCTCTTGAGGTGCTTGTGGTAAGGTGGTATTCCTCTGGAGTCGAAGCCAGGGCCTAACCTCTCATCTCGAGTTGATTTTTAGTCCACGGAGCTCTTTCGTGTTGTTACAGTGACCTCAGGATCCCTCTAGCCTTGAAACAGTGTTCTTGGCGTTTCTCTGGAGTGCCATCAAGGAAATCAAGGCTCCTTTCATGTGTGATGGGCAACACGGAATTGCTCTGCACGCAGTGCAGGGGAATCGTGCCTCATCTCGCGGCGAGGGGGAAGTCTCATGGTTTTTCTCGAGTTGCGGCAGGAACCTGGGGTATATTCTCGAGTTACGACGGGGATGGCCCTTCCACACACGTGTTTGTTCAGCGACGTCAGGACTCCTGCCTAGTTGCGAGGGACAACTCGGGATTCTCCTCGAGGCTTGGCAGGGCAATTGGGACGCCTCTCCAGCTGAGGCGGGAGACCAAGGGGCCCTTTCCACGTGCCACAGGAATCCTGGGACTCCTATCAAGTTTCACGAGGAGTCAGGCATCGTCTCCTTTGGAGGCACTGATCTCCGTGTACCTCTGGAGTTTTCAAAGGATGTGAGGCCTCTGGTCGCGATGAGGTGGGGAACTAGGTCGTTTTCTGTGATCTCCACAGGGGATTCAGACATTCTTTCGTCTTGGGAGATGCAAGACGAGCCTGCATTCAAGTCAATGCAGGGATATCCGGCCTTATATTGAGTCAGGGCATCGCGGTGTCCATTCCACTTGAGGCCGCAAAATCAGGGTCCCTCTCACATACCTAGAGCTGGGAGAAGCCTGCTCCTGTGGTGCTTGTGGTAAGGTGGTATTCCTCTGGAGTCGAAGCCAGGGACTAACCTCTCATCTCGAGTTGATTTTTTGTCCACGGAGATATTTCTTGTTGCTGCAGTGACCTCAGGATCCCTCTAGCCTTGAAACAGTGTTCTTGGGGTTTCTCTGGAGTGCCATCAAGGAAATCAAGGCTCATTTCATGTGTGATGTGCAACACGGAATTGCTCTGCACGCAGTGCAGGGGAATCGGGCCTCATTTTGCGGCGAGGGGGAAGTCTCATGGTTTTTCTCGAGTTGCGGCGGGAACCTGGGATATATTCTCGAGTTACGACGGGGATGGCCCTTCCACACACGTGTTTGTTCAGCGACGTCAGGACTGTGCCTAGTTGCAAGGGACAACTCAGGATTCTCCTTGAGGCTTGGCAGGGCAATTGGGACGCCTCTCCAGCTGAGGGGGGAGACCAAGTGTCCCTTTCCACGTGCCACAGAAATCCTGGGTCTCCTATCAAGTTTCACGAGGAGTCAGGCATCGTCTCCTTTGGAGGCACTGATCTCCGCGTACCTCTGGAGTTTTCAAAGGATGTGAGGCCTCCGGTCGCGATGAGGTGGGGAACTAGGTCTTTCTCTGTGGTCTCCACAGGGGATTCAGACATCCTTTCGTCTTGGGAGATGCAAGAAGTGCCTGCATTCAACTCACTGCAGGGATATCCGGCCTTATTTCGAGTCAGGTCATCGCCGTGTCCATTCCACTTGAGGCCACAAAATCAGGGTCCCTCTTACATACCTAGAGCTGAAAGAAGCCTCCTCTTGAGGTACTTGTGGTAAGGTGGTATTCCTCTGGAGTCGAAGCCAGGGACTAACCTCTCATCTCGAGTTGATTTTTCGTCCACGGAGCTCTTTCGTGTTGTTACAGTGACCTCAGGATCCCTCTAGCCTTGAAACAGTGTTCTTGGGGTTTCTCTGGAGAGCCATCAAGGAAATCAAGGCTCCTTTCATGTGTGATGTGCAAAACGGAATTGCTATGCACCTAGTGCAGGGGAATCGGGCCTCATCTCGCGGCGAGGGGGAAGTCTCATGGTTTTTCTCGAGTTGAGGCGGGAACCTGGGGTATACTCTCGAGTTACGACGGGGATGGCCCTTCCACCCACGTGTTTGTTCAGCCACGTCAGGACTCCTGCCTAGTTGCGAGGGAAAACTCGGGATTCTCCTCGAGGCTTGGAAGGGAAATTGGGACGCCTCTCCAGCTGAGGCGGGAGACCAAGTGTCCCTTTCCACGTGCCACAGAAATCCTGGGATTCCTATCAAGTTTCACGAGGAGTCAGGCATCGTCTGCTTTGGAGGCACTGATTTCCGTGTACCTCTGGAGTTTTCAAAGGATGTGAGGCCTCCGGTCGCGATCAGGTGGGGAACTAGGTCTTTTTCTGTGATCTCCACAGGGGATTCAGACATCCTTTCGTCTTGGGAGAGGCAAGCCGAGCCTGGTTTCAAGTCACTGCAGGGATATCCGGCCTTATTTCGAGTCAGGGCATCACGGTGTCCATTCCACTTGAGGCCGCAAACTCAGGGTCCCTCTCACATACCTATAGCTCAGAGAAGCCTCCTCTTGAGATGCTTGTGGTAAGGTTGTATTCCTCTGGAGTTGAAGCCAGGGACTACCCTCTCATCTCGAGTTGATTTTTGGTCCCCGGAGCTCTTTAGTGTGGCTAGAGTGACCTCAGGATCCCTCTAGCCTTGAAAAAGTGTTCTTGTTGTTTCTCTGGACTGCCATCAAGGAAATCAAGGCTCCTTTCCTGTGTGATGTGCAACACGGAATTGCTCTGCACGCAGTGCAGGGGAATGGGGCCTCATCTCGCGGCGAGGGGGAAGTCTCATGGTTTTTGTCGAGTTGCGGCGGGAACCTGGGGTATATTCTCGAGTTACGACGAGGATGTCTCTTCCACCCGCGTGTTTGTTCAGCGACGTCAGGACTCCTGCCTAGTTGCGAGGAGGAACTCGGGATTCTCCTCGAGGCTTGGCGGGGCAATTGGGACGCCTCTCCAGCTGAGGCGGTAGACCAAGTGTCCCTTTCCACGTGCCACAGTAATCCTGGGAATCCTATTAAGTTTCACGAGGAGTCAGGCATCGTCTCCTTTGGAGGCACTGATCTCCGCGTACCTCTGGAGTTTTCAAAGGATGTGAGGCCTCCGGTCGCGATGAGGTGGGGAACTAGGTCTTTCTCTGTGGTCTCCACAGGGGATTCAGACATCCTTTCGTCTTGGGAGATGCAACACGAGCCTGCATTCAACTCACTGCAGGGATATCCGGCCTTATTTCGAGTCAGTGCATCGCCGTGTCCATTCCACTTGAGGCCACAAACTCAGGGTCCCTGTCACATACCTAGAGCTGAGAGAAGCCTCCTCTTGAGGTGCTTGTGGTAAGGTGGTATTCCTCTGGAGTCGAAGCCAGGGACTAACCTCTCATCTCGAGTTGATTTTTCGTCCTCGGAGCTCTTTCGTGTTGTTACAGTGACCTCAGGAACCCTCTAGCATTGAAACAGTGTTCTTGGGGTTTCTCTGGAGTGCCATCAAGGAAATCAAGGCTCCTTTCATGTGTGATGTGCAACACGGAATTTCTCTGCACGAAGTGCAGGGGAATCAGGCCTCATTTTGCGGCGAGGGGGAAGTCTCATGGTTTTTCTCGAGCTGCTGCCGGAACCTGGAGTATATTCTCGAGTTACGACAGGGATGGCCCTTCCACACACGTGTTTGTTCAGCGACGTCAGGACTCCTGCCTAGTTGCGAGGGACAACTCGGGATTCTCCTCGAGGCTTGGCAGGGCAATTGGGACGCCTCTCCAGCTGAGGCGGGAGACCAAGGGGCCCTTTCCACGTGCCACAGCAATCCTGGGACTCCTATCAAGTTTCACGAGGAGTCAGGCATCGTCTCCTTTGGAGGCACTGATCTCCGTGTACCTCTGGAGTTTTCAAAGGATGTGAGGCCTCCGGTCGCGATGAGGTGGGGAACTAGGTCTTTTTCTGTGATCTCCACAGGGGATTCAGACATCCTTTCGTCTTGGGAGATGCAAGGCGAGCCTGGTTTCAAGTCACTACAGGGATATCCGGCCTTATTTCGAGTCAGGGCATCGCGGTGTCCATTCCACTTGAGGCCGCAAAATCAGGGTCCCTCTCACATACCTAGAGCTGAGAGAAGCCTGCTCCTGTGGTGCTTGTGGTAAGGTGGTATTCCTCTGGAGTCGAAGCCAGGGACTAACCTCTCATCTCGAGTTGATTTTTTGTCCACGGAGATCTTTCTTGTTGCTGCAGTGACCTCAGGATCCCTCTAGCCTTGAAACAGTGTTCTTCGGGTTTCTCTGGAGTGCCATCAAGGAAATCAAGGCTCATTTCATGTGTGATGTGCAACACGGAATTGCTCTGCACGCAGTGCAGGGGAATCGGGCCTCATTTTGCGGCGAGGGGGAAGTCTCATGGTTTTTCTCGAGTTGCGGCGGGAACCTGGGATATATTCTCGAGTTACGACGGGGATGGCCCTTCCACACACGTGTTTGTTCAGCGACGTCAGGACTGTGCCTAGTTGCAAGGGACAACTCAGGATTCTCCTTGAGGCTTGGCAGGGCAATTGGGACGCCTCTCCAGCTGAGGCGGGAGACCAAGTGTCCCTTTCCACGTGCCACAGTAATCCTGGGTCTCCTATCAAGTTTCACGAGGAGTCAGGCATCGTCTCCTTTGGAGGCACTGATCTCCGCGTACCTCTGGAGTTTTCAAAGGATGTGAGGCCTCCGGTCGCGATGAGGTGGGGAACTAGGTCTTTCTCTGTGGTCTGCACAGGGGATTCAGACATCCTTTCGTCTTGGGAGATGCAAGAAGTGCCTGCATTCAACTCACTGCAGGGATATCCGGCCTTATTTCGAGTCAGGTCATCGCCGTGTCCATTCCACTTGAGGCCACAATCTCAGGGTCCCTGTCACATACCTAGAGCTGAGAGAAGCCTCCTCTTGAGGTGCTTGTGGTAAGGTGGTATTCCTCTGGAGTCGAAGCCAGGGACTAACCTCTCATCTCGAGTTGATTTTTGGTCCCCGGAGCTCTTTAGTGTGGCTAGAGTGACCTCAGGATTCCTCTAGCCTTGAAACAGTGTTCTTGGGGTTTCTCTGGAGTGCCATCAAGGAAATCAAGGCTCCTTTCATGTGTGATGTGCAACACGGAATTGCTCTGCACGCAGAGCAGGGGAATCGGGCCTCATCTCGCGGCGAGGGGGAAGTCTCATGGTTTTTGTCGAGTTGCGGCGGGAACTTGGGGTATATTCTCGAGTTACGACGGGGATGGCTCTTCCACCCGCGTGTTTGTTCAGCGACGTCAGGACTCCTACCTAGTTGCGAGGAGGAACTCGGGATTCTCCTCGAGGCTTGGCAGGGCAATTGGGACGCCTCTCCAGCTGAGGCGGGAGACTAAGTGTCCCTTTCCACGTGCCACAGTAATCCTGGGAATCCTATCAAGTTTCACGAGGAGTCCGGAATCGTCTCAATTGGAGGCACTGATCTCCGCGTACCTCTGGAGTTTTCAAAGGATGTGAGGCCTCCGGTCGCGATGAGATGGGGAACTAGGTCTTTCTCTGTGATCTCCACAGGGGATTCAGACATCCTTTCGTCTTGGGAGATGCAAGACGAGCCTGCATTCAAGTCACTGCAGGGATATCCGGCCTTATATCGAGTCAGGGCATCGCGGTGTCCATTCCACTTGAGGCCGCAAAATCAGGGTCCCTCTCACATACCTAGAGCTGAGAGAAGCCTGCTCCTGTGGTGCTTGTGGTAAGGTGGTATTCCTCTGGAGTCGAAGCCAGGGACTAACCTCTCATCTCCAGTTGATTTTTTGTCCACGGAGATCTTTCTTGTTGCTACAGTGACCTCAGGATCCCTCTAGCCTTGAAACAGTGTTCTTGGGGTTTCTGTGGAGTGCCATCAAGGAAATCAAGGCTCATTTCATGTGTGATGTGCAACACGGAATTGCTCTGCACGCAGTGCAGGGGAATCGGGCCTCATTTTGTGGCGAGGGGGAAGTCTCATGGTTTTTCTCGAGTTGCGGCGGGAACCTGGGGTATATTCTCGAGTTACGACGGGGATGGCCCTTCCATCCACGTGTTTGTTCAGCGACGTCAGGACTGTGCCTAGTTGCAAGGGACAACTCGGGATTCTCCTCGAGGCTTGGCAGGGCAATTGGGACGCCTCTCCAGCTGAGGGTGGAGACCAAGTGTCCCTTTCCACGTGCCACAGGAATCCTGGCACTCCTATCAAGTTTCACGAGGAGTCAGGCATCGTCTCCTTTGGAGGCACTGATCTCCACGTACCTCTGGAGTTTTCAAAGGATGTGAGGCCTCCGGTCGCGATGAGGTGGGGAACTAGGTCTTTCTCTGTGGTCTCCACAGAGGATTCAGACATCCTTTCGTCTTGGGAGATGCAACACGAGCCTGCATTCAACTCACTGCTGGGATATGCGGCCTTATTTCGAGTCAGGGCATCGCCGTGTTCATTCCACTTGAGGCCACAAACTCAGGGTCCCTGTCACATACCTAGAGCTGAGAGAAGCCTCCTCTTGAGGTGCTTGTGCTAAGGTGGTATTCCTCTGGAGTCGAAGCCAGGGATTAACCTCTCATCTCGAGTTGATTTTTAGTCCACGGAGCTCTTTCGTGTTGTTACAGTGAATTCAGGATCCCTCTAGCCTTGAAACAGTGTTCTTGGGGTTTCTCTGGAGTGCCATCAAGGAAATCAAGGCTCCTTTCATGTGTGATGTGCAACACGGAATTGCTCTGCACGCAGGGCAGGGGAATCGGGCCTCATTTTGCGGCGAGGGGGAAGTCTCATGGTTTTTCTCGAGTTGCGGCGGGAACCTGCGGTATATTCTCGAGTTACGACGGGGATGGCCCTTCCACACACGTGTTTGTTCAGCGACGACAGGACTCCTGCCTAGTTGCGTGGGACAACTCGGGATTCTCCTCGAGGCTTGGCAGGGCAATTGGGACGCCTCTCCAGCTGAGGCGGGAGAACAAGGGTCCCTTTCCTGGTGCCACAGGAATCCTGGGACTGCTATCAAGTTTCACGAGGAGTCAGGCATCGTCTCCTTTGGAGGCACTGTTCTCCGCGTACCTCTGGAGTTTTCAAAGGATGTGAGGCCTCCGGTCGCGATGAGGTGGGGAACTAGGTCTTTCTCTGTGGTCTCCACAGGGGATTCATACATCCTTTCGTATTGGGAGATGCAAGACGAGCCTGCATTCAAGTCACTGCAGGGATATCCGGCCTTATATCGAGTCAGGGCATCGCAGTGTCCATTCCAATTGAGGCCGCAAAATCAGGGTCCCTCTCACATACCTAGAGCTGAGAGAAGCCTCCTCTTGAGGTGCTTGTGGTAAGGTGGTATTCCTCTTGAGTCGAAGCCAGGGACTAACCTCACATCTCTAGTTGATTTGGAGTCCACGGAGCTCTTTCGTGTTGCTACAGTGACCTCAGGATCCCTCTAGCCTTGAAACAGTGTTCTTGGGGTTTCTCTGGAGTGCCATCAAGGAAATCAAGGCTCATTTCATGTGTAATGTGCAACACAGAATTGCTCTGCAATCAGTGCAGGGGAATCGGGCCTCATCTCGCGGCGAGGGGGAAGTCTCATGGTTTTTCTCGAGTTGCGGCGGGAACCTGGTGTATATTCTCGAGTTACGACGGGGATGGCCCTTCCACGCACGTGTTTGCTCAGCCACTTCAAGACTCCTGCCTAGTTGCGAGGGACAACTCGGGATTCTCCTCGAGGCTTGGCAGGGCAATTGGGACGCCTCTCCAGCTGAGGCGGAGGACCAAGGGTCCCTTTCCTGGTGCCACAGGAATCCTGGGACTCCTATCAAGTTTCACGAGGAGTCAGGCATCGTCTCCTTTGGAGGCACTGATCTCCGCGTACCTCTGGAGTTTTCAAAGGATGTGAGGCCTCCGGTCGCGGTAAGGTGGGGAACTAGGTCTTTTTCTGTGGTCTCCACAGGGGATTCAGACATCCTTTCGTCTTGGGAGATGCAAGACGAGCCGGCATTCAAGTCACTGCAGGGATATACGGCCTTATTTCGAGTCAGGTCATCACGGTGTCCATTCCACTTCGTGCCGCAAACTCAGGGTCCCTCTCACATACTTAGAGCTGAGAGAAGCTTCCTCTTGAGGTGCTTGTGGTAAGGTGGTATTCCTCTGGAGTTGAAGCCAGGAACTAACCTCTCATCTCGAGTTGATTTTTGGTCCCCGGAGCTCTTTAGTGTGGCTAGAGTGACCTCAGGATCCCTTTAGCCTTGAAACAGTGTTCTTGGGGTTTCTCTGGAGTGCCACTAAGGAAATCAAGGCTCCTTTCATGTGTGATGTGCAACACGGAATTGCTCTGCACGCAGTGCAGGGGAATCGGGCCTCATTTTGCGGCGAGGGGGAAGTCTCATGGTTTTTCTCGAGTTGCGTCGGGAACCTGGGGTATATTCTCGAGTTACGACGGGGATGGCCCTTCCACCCGCGTGTTTGTACAGCGACGTCAGGACTCCTGCCTAGTTGCGAGGAGCAACTCGGGATTCTCCTCGAGGCTTGGCGGGGCAATTGGGACGCCTCTCCAGCTGAGGCGGGAGACCAAGGGGACCTTTCCACGTGCCACAGTAATCCTGGGAATCCTATCAAGTTTCACGAGGAGTCCGGAATCGTCTCAATTGGAGGCACTGATCTCCACGTACCTCTGGAGTTTTCAAAGGATGTGAGGCCTCCGGTCGCGATGAGGTAGGGAACTAGGTCTTTCTCTGTGATCTCCACAGGGGATTCAGACATCCTTTCGTCTTGGGAGATGCAAGACGAGCTTGCATTCAAGTCACTGCAGGGATATCCGGCCTTATATCGAGTCAGGGCATCGCGGTGTCCATTCCACTTGAGGCCGCAAAATCAGGGTCCCTCTCACATACCTAGAGCTGAGAGAAGCCTCCTCTTGAGGTGCTTGTGGTAAGGTGGTATTCCTCTGGAGTCGAAGCCAGGGACTAAGCTCTCATCTCGAGTTGATTTTTCGTCCACGGAGCTCTTTCGTGTTGTTACAGTGACCTCAGGATCCCTCTAGCCTTGAAACAGTGTTCTTGGGGTTTCTGTGGAGTGCCATCAAGGAAATCAAGGCTCCTTTCATGTGTGATGTGCAACACGGAATTGCTCTGCACGCAGTGCAGGGGAATCGGGCCTCATTTTGCGGCGAGCGGGAAGTCTCATGGTTTTTCTTGAGTTGCGCCGATAACCTGAGGTATATTCTCGAGTTACGACGGGGATGGCCCTTCCACACACGTGTTTGTTCAGCGACGTCAGTACTGTGCCTAGTTGCAAGGGACAACTCGGAATTCTCCTTGAGGCTTGGCAGGGCAATAGGGACGCCTCTCCAGCTGAGGGGGGATACCAAGTGTCCCTTTCCACGTGCCACAGGAATCCTGGGACTCCTATCAAGTTTCAGGAGGAGTCAGGCATCGTCTCCTTTGGAGGCACTGATCTCCGCGTAACTCTGGAGTTTTCAAAGGATTTGAGGCCTCCGGTCGCGATGAGGTGGGGAACTAGGTCTTTCTCTGTGGTCTCCACAGGGGATTCAGACATCCTTTTGTCTTGGGAGATGCAAGACGTGCCTGCATTCAACTCACTGCAGGGATATCCGGCCTTATTTCGTGTCAGGGCATCACTGTGTCCATTCCACTTGAGGCCACAAACTCAGGGTCCCTCTCACATACCTAGATCTGAGAGAAGCCTCCTCTTGAGGTGCTTGTTGTAAGGTGGTATTCCTCTGGAGTCGAAGCCAGGGACTAACCTCTCATCTCGAGTTGATTTTTCGTCCACGGAGCTCTTTCGTGTTGTTACAGTGACCTCAGGATCCCTCTAGCCTTGAAACAGTGTTCCTGGGGTTTCTCTGGAGTGCCATCAAGGAAATCAAGGCTCCTTTCATGTGTGATGTGCAAAACGGAATTGCTATGCACGCAGTGCAGGGGAATCGGGCCTCATCTCGCGGCGAGGGGGAAGTCTCATGGTTTTTCTCGAGTTGCGGCGGGAACCTGGGGTATATTCTCGAGTTACGTCGGGGATGGCCCTTCCACCCACGTGTTTGTTCAGCCACGTCAGGACTCCTGCCTAGTTGCGAGGGACAACTCGGGATTCTCCTCGAGGCTTGGCAGGGCAATTGGGATGCCTCTCCAGCTGAGGCGGGAGACCAAGTGTCCCTTTCCACGTGCCACAGGAATCCTGGGACTCTTATCAAGTTTCACGAGGAGTCAGGCATCGTCTGCTTTGGAGGCACTGATCTCCGTGTACCTCTGGAGTTTTCAAAGGATGTGAGGCCTCCGGTCGCGATCAGGTGGGGAACTAGGTCTTTTTCTGTGATCTCCACAGGTGATTCAGACATCCTTTCGTCTTGGGAGATGCAAGACGAGCCTGGTTTCAAGTCACTGCAGGGATATCCGGCCTTATTTCGAGTCAGGGCATCGCGGTGTGCATTCCACTTGAGATCGCAAACTCAGGGTCCCTCTCACATACCTAGAGCTGAGAAAAGCCTCCTCTTGAGGTGCTTGTGGTAAGGTGGTATTCCTCTGGATTCGAAGCCAGGGACTAACCTCTCATCTTGAGTTGATTTTTGGTCCACGGAGCTCTTTTGTGTTGCTACAGTGACCTCAGGTTCCCTCTAGCCTTGAAACAGTGTTCTTGGGGTTTCTCTGGAGTGCCATCAAGGAAATCAAGGCTCCTTTCATGTGTGATGTGCAACACGGAATTGCTCTGCACACAGTGCAGGGGAATCAGGCCTCATCTCGCGGCGAGGGGGAAGTCTCATGGTTTTTCTCGAGTTGCGGCGGGAACCTGGGGTATATTCTCGAGTTACGATGGGGATGGCCCTTCCACACACGTGTTTGTTCAGCGACGTCAGGACTGTGCCTAGTTGCAAGGGACAACTCGGGATTCTCCTTGAGGCTTGGGAGGGCAATTGGGACGCCTCTCCAGCTGAGGCGGAGGACCAAGGGTCCCTTTCCACGTGCCACAGGAATCCTGGGTCTCCTATCAAGTTTCACGAGGAGTCAGGCATCGTCTCCTTTGGAGGCACTGATCTCCGCGTACCTCTGGAGTTTTCAAAGGATGTGAGGCCTCTGGTCGCGATGAGGTGGGGAACTAGGTCTTTCTCTGTGGTCTCCACAGGGGATTCAGACATCCTTTCGTCTTGGGAGATGCAAGACGAGCCTGCATTCAAGTCACTGCAGGGATATCCGGCCTTATTTCGAGTCAGGGCATCGCGGTGTCCATTCCACTTGAGGCTGCAAAATCAGGGTCCCTCTCACATCCCTAGAGCTGGAGAAGCCTGCTCCTGTGGTGCTTGTGGTAAGGTGGTATTCCTCTGGAGTCGAAGCCAGGGACTAACCTCTCATCTCGAGTTGATTTTTGGTCCACGGAGCTCTTTTGTGTTGCAACAGTGACTTCAGGATCCCTCTAGCCTTGAAACAGTGTTCTTGGGGTTTCTCTGGAGTGCCATCAAGGAAATCAAGGCTCCTTTCATGTGTGATGTGCAACACGGAATTGCTCTGCACGCAGGGCAGGGGAATTGGGCCTCATCTCGTGGCGAGGGGGAAGTCTCATGGTTTTTCTCGAGTTGAGGCGGGAACCTGCGGTATATTCTCAAGTTACGACGGGGATGGCCCTTCCACACACGTGTTTGTTCAGCGAGGACAGGACTTCTGCCTAGTTGCGAGGGACAACTCGGGATTCTCCTCGAGGCTTGGCAGGGCAATTGGGATGCCTCTCCAGCTGAGGTGGGAGACCAAGGGTCCCTTTCCACGTGCCACAGGAATCCTGAGACTCCTATCAAGTTTCACGGGGAGTCAGGGATCGTCTCCTTTGGTGGCACTGATCTCCACGTACCTCTGGAGTTTTCAAAGGATGTGAGGCCTCCGGTCGCGATGAGGTGGGGAACTAGGTCTTTCTCTGTGGTCTCCACAGGGGATTCAGACATCCTTTCATCTTGGGAGATGCAAGACGAGCCTGCATTCAAGTCACTGCAGGGATATCCGGCCTTATTTCGAGTCAGGGCATCGCGGTGTCCATTCCACTTGAGGCCGCAAACTCAGAGTCCATCTCACATACTTAAAGCTGCGAGAAGCCTCCTCTTGAGGTGCTTGTGATAAGGTGGTTTCCTCTGGAGTCGAAGTTAGGGACTAACCTCTCATCTCGAGTTGATTTTTGGTCCACAGAGCTCTTTCGTGTTGCTACAGTGACCTCAGGACCCTCTGGCCTTGAAACAGTGTTCTTGGGGTTTCTCTGGAGTACCATCAAGGAAATCAAGGCCCCTTTCATGTGTGATGTGCAACACGGAATTGCTCTGCACGCAGTGCAGGGGAATCGGGCCTCATCTCGCGGCGAGGGGGAAGTGTCATGGTTTTTCTCGAGTTGCGGCGGGAACCTGGGGTATATTCTCGGGTTACGACGGGGATGGCCCTTCCACACACGTGTTTGTTCAGCGACGTCAGGACTCCTGCCTAGTTGCGAGGGACAACTCGGGATTCTCCTCGAGGCTTGCCAGGGCAATTGGGACGCCTCTCCAGCTGAGGCGGGAGACCAAGGGTCCCTTTCCTGGTGCCACAGGAATCCTGGGACTCCTATCAAGTTTCACGAGGAGTCAGGCATCGTCTCCTTTGGAGGCACTGTTCTCCGCGTACCTCTGGAGATTTCAAAGGATGTGAGGCCTGCGGTCGCGATGAGGTGGGGAACTAGGTCTTTCTCTGCGGTATCCATAGGGGATTCATACATCCTTTCGTATTGGGAGATGCAAGACGAGCCTGCATTCAAGTCACTGCAGGGATATCCGGCCTTATATCGAGTCAGGGCATCGCTGTGTCCATTCCAATTGAGGCCGCAAAATCAGGGTCCCTCTCACATACCTAGAGCTGAGAGAAGCCTCCTCTTGAGGTGCTTGTGGTAAGGTGGTATTCCTCTTGAGTCGAAGCCAGGGACTAACCTCACATCTCGAGTTGATTTTTGGTCCACGGAGCTCTTTCGTGTTGCTACAGTGACCTCAGGATCCCTCTAGCCTTGAAACAGTGTTCTTGGGGTTTCTCTGGAGTGCCATCAAGGAAATCAAGGCTCCTTTCATGTGTAATGTGCAACACAGAATTGCTCTGCAATCATTGCAGGGGAATCGGGCCTCATCTCGTGGCGAGGGGGAAGTCTCATGGTTTTTCTCGAGTTGCGGCGGGAACCTGGTGTATATTCTCGAGTTACGACGGGGATGGCCCTTCCACCCACGTGTTTGCTCAGCCACTTCAAGACTCCTGCCTAGTTGCGAGGGACAACTCGGGATTCTCCTCGAGGCTTGGCAGGGCAATTGGGACGCCTCTCCAGCTGAGGCGGAGGACCAAGTGTCCCTTTCCACGTGCCACAGGAATCCTGGGACTCCTATCAAGTTTCAGGAGGAGTCAGGCATCGTCTCCTTTGGAGGCACTGATCTCCGCGTACCTCTGGAGTTTTCAAAGGATGTGAGGCCTCTGGTCGCGGTAAGGTGGGGAACTAGGTCTTTTTCGGTGGTCTCCACAGGGGATTCAGACATCCTTTCGTCTTGGGAGATGCAAGACGAGCCTGCATTCAACTCACTGCAGGGATATACGGCCTTATTTCGAGTCAGGTCATCACGGTGTCCATTCCACTTGGTGCCGCAAACTCAGGGTCCCTCTCACATACCTAGAGCTGAGAGAAGCCTCCTCTTGAGGTGCTTGTGGTAAGGTGGTATTCCTCTGGAGTTGAAGCCAGGGACTAACCTCTCATGTCGAGTTGATTTTTGGTCCCCGGAGCTCTTTAGTGTGGCTAGAGTGACCTCAGGATCCCTCTAGCCTTGAAACAGTGTTCTTGGGGTTTCTCTGGAGTGCCACTAAGGAAATCAAGGCTCCTTTCATGTGTGATGTGCAACATGGAATTGCTCTGCACGCAGTGCAGGGGAATCGGGCCTCATCGCGCGGCGAGGGGGAAGTCTCATGGTTTTTCTCGAGTTGCGTCGGGAACCTGGGGTATATTCTCGAGTTACGACGGGGATGGCCCTTCCACCCGCGTGTTTGTTCAGCGACGTCAGGACTCCTGCCTAGTTGCGAGGAGCAACTCGGGATTCTCCTCGAGGCTTGGCGGGGCAATTGGGACGCCTCTCCAGCTGAGGCGGGAGACCAAGGGGACCTTTCCACGTGCCACAGTAATCCTGGGAATCCTATCAAGTTTCACGAGGAGTCCGGAATCGTCTCAATTGGAGGCACTGATCTCCACGTACCTCTGGAGATTTCAAAGGATGTGAGGCCTCCGGTCGCGATGAGGTGGGGAACTAGGTCTTTCTCTGTGATCTCCACAGGGGATTCAGACATCCTTTCGTCTTGGGAGATGCAAGTCGAGCTTGCATTCAAGTCTCTGCAGGGATATCCGGCCTTATATCGAGTCAGGGCATCGCGGTGTCCATTCCACTTGAGGCCGCAAAATCAGGGTCCCTCTCACATACCTAGAGCTGAGAGAAGCCTCCTCTTGAGGTGCTTGTGGTAAGGTGGTATTCCTCTGGAGTCGAAGCCAGGGACTAAGCTCTCATGTCGAGTTGATTTTTCGTCCACGGAGCTCTTTCGTGTTGTTACAGTGACCTCAGGATCCCTCTAGCCTTGAAACAGTGTTCTTGGGGTTTCTCTGGAGTGCCATCAAGGAAATCAAGGCTCCTTTCATGTGTGATGTGCAACACGGAATTGCTCTGCACGCAGTGCAGGGGAATCGGGCCTCATTTTGCGGCGAGCGGGAAGTCTCATGGTTTTTCTCGAGTTGCGCCGGGAACCTGGGGTATATTCTCGAGTTACGACGGGGATGGCCCTTCCACACACGGGTTTGTTCAGCGCCGTCATGACTCCTGCCTAGTTGCAAGGGACAACTCGGGATTCTCCTTGAGGCTTGGCAGGGCAATTGGGACGCCTCTCCAGCTGAGGCGGGAGACCAAGTGTCCCTTTCCACGTGCCACAGGAATCCTGGGACTCCTATCAAGTTTCACGAGGAGTCAGGCATCGTCTGCTTTGGAGGCACTGATCTCCGCGTACCTCTGGAGTTTTCAAAGGATGTGAGGCCTCCGGTCGTGATGAGGTGGGGAATTAGGTCTTTCTCTGTGGTCTCCACAGGGGATTCAGACATCCATTCGACTTGGGAGATGCAAGACGAGCCTGCATTCAAGTCACTGCAGGGATATCCGGCCTTATTTCGAGTCAGGGCATTGCCGTGTGCATTCCACTTGAGGTCGCAAACTCAGGGTCCCTCTCACATACCTAGAGCTGAGAGAAGCCTCCTCTTGAGGTGCTTGTGGTAAGGTGGTATTCCTCTGGAGTCAAAGCCAGGGACTAACCTCTCATCTCGAGTTGATTTTTCGTCCACGGAGCTCTTTTGTGTTGCTACAGTGACCTCAGGTTCCCTCTAGCCTTGAAACAGTGTTCTTGGGGTTTCTCTGGAGTGCCATCAAGGAAATCAAGGCTCCTTTCATGTATGATGTGCAACACGGAATTGATCTGCACGCAGTGCAGGGGAATCAGGCCTCATCTCGCGGCGAGGGGGAAGTCTCATGATTTTTCTCGAGTTGCGGCGGAAACCTGGGGTATATTCTCGAGTTACGACGGGGATGGCCCTTCCACACACGTGTTTGTTCAGCGATGTCAGGACTCCTGCCTAGTTGGGAGGGACAACTCGGGATTCTCCTCGAGGCTTGGCAGGGCAATTTGGACGCCTCTCCACCTGAGGCGGGAGACCAAGGGTCCCTTTCCACATGCCACAGGAATCCTGGGACTCCTATCAAGTTTCACGAGGAGTCAGGCATCGCCTCCTTTGGAGGCACTGATCTCCTTGTAACTCTGAAGTTTTCAAAGGATGTGAGGCCTCCGGTCGCGATGAGGTGGGGAACAAGGTCTTTCTCTGTGATCTCCACAGGGGATTCAGACATCCTTTCGTCTTGGGAGATGCAAGACGAGCCTGCATTCAAGTCACTGCAGGGATATCCGGCCTTATTTCGAGTCAGGGCATCGCGGTGTCCATTCCACTTGAGGCTGCAAAATCCGGGTCCCTCTCACATTTCTAGAGCTGAGAGAAGCCTGCTCCTGTCGTGCTTGTGGTAAGGTGGTATTCCTCTGGAGTCGAAGCCAGGGACTAACCTCTCATCTCGAGTTGATTTTTGGTCCACGGAGCTCTTTCGTGTTGTTACAGTGACCTCAGGTTCCCTCTAGCCGTGAAACCGTGTTTTTGGGGTTTCTCTGGAGTGCCATTAAGGAAATCAAGGCTCCTTTCATGTGTGATGTGCAACACGGAATTGCTCTGCACGCAGTGCAGGGGAATCGGGCCTCATCTCGTGGCGAGGGGGAATTCTCATGGTTTTTCTCGAGTTGCGGTGGGAACCTGGGGTATATTCTCGAGTTATGACGGGGATGGCCCTTCCACACACGTGTTTGTTCAGCGAAGTCAGGACTGTGCCTATTTACAAGGGACAACTCGAGATTCTCCTTCAGGCTTGGCAGGGCAATTGGGACGCCTCTCCAGCTGAGGGGGGAGACCAAATATCCCTTTCCACGTGCCACAGGAATCCTGGGACTCCTATCAAGTTTCACGAGGAGTCAGGCATCGTCTCTTTTGGAGGCACTGATCTCCGCGTACCTCTGGAGTTTTCAAAGGATGTGAGGCCTCCGGTCACGAGGAGGTGGGGAACTCGGTCTTTCTCTGTGGTCTCCACAGGGGATTCAGACATCCTTTCGTCTTGGGAGATGCAAGATGAGCCTGCATTCAACTCACTGCAGGGATATCCGACCTTATTTCGAGTCAGGGCATCGCGGTGTCCATTCCACTTGAGGCCACAAACTCAGGGTCCATCTCACATACCTAAAGCTGAGAGAAGCCTCCTCTTGAGGTGCTTGTGGTAAGGTGGTATTCCTCTGGAGTCGAAGCCAGGGACTATCCTCTCATCTCCAGTTGATTCTTGGTCCACGGAGCTCTTTCGTGTGGCTACAGTGACCTCAGGATCCCTCTAGCCTTGAAACAGTGTTCTTGGATTTTCTTTGGAGTGCCATCAAGGAAATCAAGGCTCCTTTCCTCTGTGATGTGCACCACGGAATTGCTCTGCACGCAGTGCAGGGGAATCGGGCCTCATCTCGCGGCGAGGGGGAAGTCTCATGGTTTTTCTCGAGTTGCGGCGGGAACCTGGGGTATATTCTCGAGTTACGACGGGGATGGCCCTTCCACACACGTCTTTGTTTCGCGACGTCAGGACTCCTGCCTAGTTGCGAGGGACAACTCGGGATTCTGCTCGAGGCTTGGCAGGGCAATTGGGACGCCTCTCCAGCTGAGGCGGGAGACCAAGGGTCCATTTCCACGTGCCACAGGAATCCTGGGACTCCTATCAAGTTTCACGAGGAGTCAGGCATCGTCTCCTTTGGAGGCACTGATCTCCGCGTACCTCTGGAGTTGTCAAAGGATGTGAGGCCTCCGGTCACGATGAGGTGGGGAACTTGGTCTTTCTCTGTGGTCTCCACAGGGGATTTAGACAGCCTTTCGTCTTGGGAGATGCAAGACGAGGCAGCATTCAAGTCACTGCAGGGATTTCCGGCCTTATTTCGAGTCAGGGCATCGCGGTGTCCATTCCACTTGAGGTCGCAACCTCAGGTTCCCTCTCACATACCTAGAGCTGAGAGAAGCCTCCTCTTGTGGTGCTTGTGGTAAGGTGGTATTCCTCTGGAGTCGAAGCCAGGGACTAACCTCTCATCTCGAGTTGATTCTTGCTCCATGGAGCTCTTTCGTGTTGCTACAGTGACCTTAGGATCCCTCTAGCCTTGAAACAGTGTTCTTGGGGTTTCTCTGGAGTGCTATCAAGGAAATCAAGGCTCCTTTCATGTGTGATGTGCAGCACGGAATTGCTCTGCACGCAGTGCAGGGGAATCGGGCCTCATGTTGCGGCGAGGGGGAAGTCTCATCGTTTTTCTCGAGTTGCGGCGGGAACCTGGGGTATATTCTCGAGTTACGGCGGGGATGGCCCTTCCACACACGTGTTTGTTCAGCGACGTCAGGACTCCTGCCTAGTTGCGAGGGACAACTCGGGATTCTCCTCGAGGCTTGGCAGGGCAATTGGGACGCCTCTCCAGCTGAAGCGGGAGACCAAGTGTCCCTTTCCATGTGCCACAGTAATCCTGGGTCTCCTATCAAGTTTCACGAGGAGTCAGGCATCGTATCCTTTGGAGGCACTTATGTCCGCGTACCTCTGGGGTTTTCAAAGGATGTGAGGCCTCCGGTCGCAATGAGGTGGGGATCTAGGTCTTTCTCTGTGGTCTCCACAGTGGATTCAGACATCATTTCGTCTTGTTAGATGCAAGAGGAGCCTGCATTCCAGTCACTGCAGGGATATCCGGCCTTATTTAGAGTCAGGGCATCGCGGTGTGCATTCCATTGAGGCCGCAAACTCAGGTTCCCTCTCACATACCTAGAGCTGAGAGAAGCCTCCTCTTGAGGTGCTTGTGGTAAGGTGGTATTCCTCTGGAGTCGAAGCCAGGAACTACCCTCTCATCTCGATTTGATTTTTGGTCCACGGAGCACTTTCGTGTTGCTACAGTGACCTCAGGATCCATCTAGCCTTGAAACAGTGTTCTTGGGGTTTCTGTGGAGTGCCATCAAGGAAATCAAGGCTCCTTTCATGTGTGATGTGCAACACGGAATTGCTCTGCACGCAGTGCAGGGGAATCTGGCCGCATCTCGCGGCGAGGGGGAAGTCTCATGGTTTTTCTCGAGTTGCGGCTGGAACCTGGGGTATATTTTCCAGTTACGACGGGGATGGCCCTTCCACACACGTGTTTGTTCAGTGACATCAGGACTCCTGCCTAGTTGCGAGGGAAAACTCGGGATTCTCCTCGAGGCTTGGCAGGGCAATTGGGACGCCTCTCCAGCTGAGGCGGGAGACCAAGGGTCCCTTTTCGTGCCACAGGAATCCTGGGACTCCTATCAAGTTTCACGAGGAGTCAGGCATCGTCTCCTTTGGAGGCACTGATCTCCGCGTACCTCTGGAGTTTTCAAAGGATGTTATGCCTCCGGTCGCGATGAGGTTGAGAACTAGGTCTTTCTCTGTGGTCTCCACAGGGGATTCAGACATCCTTTCGTCTTGGGAGATGCAAGACGAGCCTGCATTCAAGTCACTTCAGGGATATCCGGCCTTATTTCGAGTCAGGGCATCGCGGTGTCCATTCCACTTGAGGCCACAAATTCAGCGTCCCTCTCACATACCTAGAGCTGAGAGAAGCCTCCTCTTGAGGTGCTTGTGGTAAGGTGGTATTCCTCTGCAGTCGAAGCCAGGGACTAACCTCTCATCTCTAGTTGATTTTTCGTCCACGGAGCTCTTTCGTGTTGCTACAGTGACCTCAGGATCCCTCTATCCTTGAAACATTGTTCTTGGGGTTTCTCTGGAGTGCCATCAAGGAAATCAAGGCTCCTTTCCTGTGTGATGTGCAACACGGAATTGCTCTGCACACAGTGCAGAGGAATCGGGCCTCATCTCGCGGCGGGGGGGATGTCTCATGGTTTTTCTCGAGTTGCGGCGGGAACCTGAAGTATAATAGCAAGTTACGACGGGGATGGCCCTTCCACACACGTGTTTGTTCAGCGACGTCCTAGGACTCCTGCCTAGTTGCGAGGGACATCTCGGGATTATCCTCGAGGCTTGGCAGGGCAATTTGTACGCCTCTCCAGCGGAGGCGGGAGACCAAGGGTCTCTTTCCACATGCCACAGGAATCCTGGGACTCCTATCAAGTTTCACGAGGAGTCAGGCATCGTCTCCTTTGGAGGCACTGATCTCCACGTCCCTATGGAGTTTTCAAAGGATGTGAGGTCTCCGGTCGCCATGAGGTGGGGAACTAGGTCTTTCTCTGTGGTCTCCACAGGGGATTCAGACATCCTTTCTTCTTGGGAGATGCAAGACGAGCCTGCATTCAAGTCATTGCAGGGATATCCGGCCTTATTTCGAGTCAGGGCATCGCGGTGTCCATTCCATTTGAGGCCGCAAACTCAGGGTCCCTCTCACATACCTAGAGCTGAGAGAAGCCTCCTCTTGAGGTGCTTGTGGTAAGGTGGTATTCCTCTGGAGTCGAAGCCAGGGACTAACCTCTCATCTCGAGTTGATTTGTGGTCCACGGAGGTCTTTCGTGTTGCTACAGTGACCTCAGGATCCCTCTAGCCTTGAAAGAGTGTTCTTGGGGTTTCTCTGGAGTGCCATCAAGGAAATCAAGGCTCCTTTCATGTGTGATGTGCAACACGGAATTGCTCTGCACGCAGTGCAGGGGAATCGGGCCTCATCTCGCGGCGAGGGGGAAGTCTCATGGATTTTCTCCAGTTGCGGCGGGAACCTGGGGTATATTCTCGAGTTACGAAGGGGATGGCCCTTCCACACACGTGTTTGTTCAGCGATGTCAGGACTCCAGCCTAGTTGCGAGGGACAACTCGGGATTCTCCTCGAGGCTTGGCAGGGCAATTGGGACGCCTCTCCAGCTGAGGCGGGAGACCAAGGGTCCCTTTCCACGTGCCACAGGAATCCTGGGACTCCTATCAAGTTTCACGAGGAGTCAGCATCGTCTTCTTTGGAGGCACTGGTCTCCGCGTCCCTGTGGAATTTTCAAAGGATGTGAGGCCTCTGACCGCAATGAGGTGGGGAACTAGGTCTTTCTCTGTGGTCCCCACAGGGGATTCAGACATCCTTTCGTCTAGGGAGATGCAAGACGAGCCTGCATTCAAGTCACTGCAGGGATATCCGGCCTTATTTCGAGTCAGGGACTCGCGGTGTCCATTCCACTTGAGGCTGCAAACTCAGGGTCCCTCTCACATACCTAGAGCTGAGAGAAGCCTCCTCTTGAGGTGCTTGTGGTAAGGTGGTATTCCGCTGGAGTCGAAGCCAGGGACTAACCTCTCATCTCGAATTGATTTTTGGTTCATGGAGCACTTTCGTGTTGCTACAGTGACCTCAGCATCCCTTTAGCCTTGATACAGTGTTCTTGGGGTTTCTCTGGAGTGCCATCAAGGAAATCAAGGATCCTTTCATGTGTGATGTGCAACACGGCATTGCTCTGCACGCAGTGCAGGGGAATCGGGCCTCATCTCGCGTCGAAGGGGAAGTCTAATGGTTTTTGTCGAGTTGCGGCGGGAACCTGGGGTATATTCTCGAATTACGACGGGGATGGACCTTCCACACACGTGTTTGTTCAGCGACGTCAGGACTCCTGCCTAGTTGCGAGGGACAACTCGGGATTCTCCTCGAGTCTTGGCAGCGCAATTGGGACGCCTCTCCAGCTGAGGCGGGAGACCAAGGTTCCCTTTCCACGTGCCACAGGAATCCTGGGACTCCTATCAAGTTTCACGAGGAGTCAGGCATCGTCTCCTTTGGAGGCACTGATCTCCGCGTCCCTCTGGAAATTTCCAAGGATGTGTGGCCTCCGGTAGCGATGAGGTGGGGAACTAGATCTTTCTCTGTGGTCTCCACAGGGGATTCAGACATCCTTTCGTCTTGGGAGATGCAAGACGAGCCTTCATTCAAGTCACTGCAGGGATATCCGGCCTTATTTCGAGTCAGGGCATCGCGGTGTCCATTCCACTTGAAGCCGCAAACTCAGGGTCCCTCTCACATACCTAGAGCTGAGAGAAGCTTCCTCTTGAGGTGCTTGTGGTAAGGTGGTATTCCTCTGGAGTCGAAGCCAGGGACTAACCTCTCATCTCGAGTTGATTTGTGGTCCACGGAGCTCTTTCGTGTTGCTTCAGTGACCACAGGATCCCTCTAGCCTTGAAACCGTGTTCGTGGGGTTTCTCTGTAGTGCCATCAAGGAAATCAAGGCTCCTTTCCTGTGTGATGTGCAACGCGGCATTGCTCTGCACGCAGTGCAGGGGAATCGGGCCTCATCTCGCGGCGAGGGGGAAGTCTCATGGATTTTCTCCAGTTGCGGCGGGAACTTGGGGTATATTCTCGAGTTACAAAGGGGATGGCCCTTCCACACACGTGTTTGTTCAGCGCCGTCAGGACTCCTGCCTAGTTACGAGGGACAACTCGGGATTCTCCTCGTGGCTTGGCAGGGCAATTGGGACGCCTCTCCAGCTGAGGCGGGAGACCAAGTGTCCCTTTCCACGTGCCACAGGAATCCTGGGACTCCTATCAAGTTTCACGAGGAGTCAGGCATCGTCTCCTTTGAAGGCACTGATCTCCGCGACCCTCTGGAGTTTTCCAAGGATGTGAGGCCTCCGGTCGTGATGAGGTGGGCAACTAGCTCTTTCTCTGTGGTCTCCACAGGGGATTCAGACATCCTTTCGTCTTGGGAGATGCAAGACGAGCCTGCATTCAAGTAACTGCAGGGATATCCGGCCTTATTTCGAGTCAGGGCATCGCGGTGTTCATTCCACCTGAGGCCACAAACTCAGGGTCCCTCTCACATACCTAGAGCTGAGAGAAGCCTCCTCTTGAGGTGCTTGTGCTAAGGTGGTATTCCTCTGGAGTCGACGCCAGGGACTAACCTCTCATCTCGAGTTGATTCTTGGTCCTCGGAGCTCTTTCGTGTTGCTACAGTGACCTCAGGATCCCTCTAGCCTTGAAACAGTGTTCTTAGGGTTTCTCTGGAGTGCCATCAAGGAAATCAAGGCTCCTTTCCTGTGTGATGTGCAACACGGAATTGCTCTGCACGCAGTGCAGGGGAATCGGGCGTCATCTCGCGGCGAGGGGAAGTCTCATGGTTTTTCTCGAGTTGCGGGGGGAACCTGTGGTATATTCTCGAGTTACGTCGGGGATGGCCCTTCCACCCACGTGTTTGTTCAGCCACGTCAGGACTCCTGCCTAGTTGCGAGGGACAACTCGGGATTCTCCTCGAGGCTTGACAGGGCAATTGGGACGCCTCTCCAGCTGAGGCGGGAGACCAAGTGTCCCTTGCCACGTGCCACAGGAATCCTGGGTCTCCTATCAAGTTTCACGAGGAGTCAGGCATCGTCTCCTTTGGAGGCACTGATCTCCGCGTCCCTCTGGAGTTTTCCAAGGATGTGAGGCCTCCGGTCGCGATGAGGTTGGGAACTAGGTCTTTCTCTGTGGTCTCCACAGGGGATATAGACATCCTTTCGTCTTGGGAGATGCAAGATGAGCATGCATTCAAGTCACTGCAGGGATATCCGGCCTTATTTCGAATCAGGGCATCCCCGTGTCCATTCCACTTGAGGCCGCAAACTCAGGGTCCCTCTCACATACCTAGAGCTGAGAGAAGCCTCCTCTTGAGGTGCTTGTGCTAAGGTGGTATTCCTCTGGAGTCGAAGCCAGGGACTAACCTCTCATCTCGAGTTGAATTTTGTTCCACGGAGCTCTTTCGTGTTGCTACAGTGACCTCAGGATCCCTCTAGCCTTGAAACAGTGTTCTTGGGGTTTCTCTGGAGTGCCATCAAGGAAATCAAGGCTCCTTTCCTGTGTGATGTGCAACACGGCATTGTTCTGCATGCAGTGCAGGGGAATCGGGTCTCATCTCGCGGCGAGGGGGAAGTCTCATGGTTTTTCTCGAGTTGCGGCGGGAACCTGGGGTATATTCTCGAGTTACGACGGGGATGGCCCTTCCACACACGTGTTTGTTCAGCGCCGTCAGGACTCCTGCCTAGTTGCGAGGGACAACTCGGGATTCTCCTCGAGGCTTGGCAGGGCAATTGGGACGCCTCTCCAGATGAGGCAGGAGACCGAGGGTCCCTTTCCACGTGACACAGGAATCCTGGGACTCCTATCAAGTTTCACGAGGAGTCAGGCATCGTCTCCTTTGGAGGCAGTGATCTCCGCATCCCTATGGAGTTTTCAAAGGATGTGAGGCCTCCGGTCGCGATGAGGTGGGGAACTAGGTCTTTCTCTGTGGTCTCCACAGGGGATTCAGACATCCTTTCGTCTTGGGAGATGCAAGACGAGCCTGCATTCAAGTCACTGCAGGGATATCCGGCCTTATTTCGAGTCAGGGCATCGTGGTGTCCATTCCACTTGAGGCCGCAAACTCAGGGTCCCTCTCACATACCTAAACCTGACAGAAGCCTCCTCTTGAGGTGCTTGTGGTAAGGTGGTATTCCTCTGGAGTCGAAGCCAGGGACTAACCTCTCATCTCGAGTTGATTTGTGGTCCACGGAGCTCTTTCGTGTTGCTACAGTGACCATAGGATCCCTCTAGCCTTGAAACCGTGTTCGTGGGGTTTCTCTGGAGTGCCATCAAGGAAATCAAGGCTCCTTTCATGTGTGATGTGCAACACGGAATTGCTCTGCACGCAGTGCAGGGGAATCGGGCGTCATCTCGCGGCGAGGGGAAGTCTCATGGTTTTTCTCGATTTGCGGGGGGAACCTGGGGAATATTCTCGAGTTACGACTGGGATGGACCTTTCACACTCGTGTTTGTTCAGCGACGTCAGGACTCCTGCCTAGTTGCGAGGGACAACTTGGGATTCTCCTCGACGTTTGGCAGGGCAATTGGGACGCCTCTCCAGCTGAGGCGGGAGACCAAGGGTCCCTTTCCCCGTGCCACAGGAATCCTGGGACTCCTATCAAGTTTCACGAGGAGTCAGGCATCGTCTCCTTTGGAGGCACTGATCTCCGCGTACCTCTGGAGTTTTCAAAGGATGTGAGGCCTCCGGTCGCGATGAGGTGGGGAACTAGGTCTTTCTCTGTGGTCTCCACAGGGGATTCAGACATCCTTTCGTCTTGGGAGATGCAAGACGAGCCTGCATTCAAGTCACTGCAGGGATATCCGGCCTTATTTCGAGTGAGGGCATCGCGGTGTCCTTTCCACTTGAGGCCGCAAACTCAGGGTCCCTCTCACATACCTAGAGCTGAGAGAAGCCTCCTCTTGAGGTGCTTGTGGTAAGGTGGTATTCCTCTGGAGTCGAAGCCAGGGACTAACCTCTCATCTCGAGTTGATTTTTGGTCCACGGAGCTCTTTCGTGTTGCTACAGTGACTTCAGGATCGCTCTAGCCTTGCAACAGTGTTCTTGGGGTATCTCTGGAGTGCCATCAAGGAAATCAAGGCTCCTTTCCTGTGTGATGTGCAACACGGAATTGCTCTGCACACAGTGCAGGGGAATCGGGCCTCATCTCGCGGCGAGTGGGAAGTCTCATGGTTTTTCTCGAGTTGCGGCGGGAACCTGGGGTATATTCTCGAGTTACGTCGGGGATGGACCTTCCACCCACGTGTTTGTTCAGCCACGTCAGGACTCCTGCCTAGTTGCGAGGGACAACTCGGGATTCTCCTCGAGGCTTGGCAGGGCAATTGGGACGCCTCTCCAGCTGAGGCGGGAGACCAAGGTTCCCTTTCCACTTGCCACAGGAATCCTGGGACTCCTATCAAGTTTCACGAGGAGTCAGGCATCGTCTCCTTTGGAGGCACTGATCTCCGCGTCGCTCTGGAGTTTTCAAAGGATGTGAGGCCTCCGGTCGCGATGAGGTGGGGAACTAGGTCTTTCTCTGTGGTCTCCACAGGGGATTCAGACATCCTTTCGTCTTGGGAGATGCAAGACGAACCTCCATTCAAGTCACTGCAGGGATATCCGGCCTTATTTCGAGTCAGGGCATCGCGGTGTCCATTCCACTTGAGGCCGCAAACTCAGGGTCCCTCTCAAATACCTAGAGCTGAGAGAAGCCTCCACTTCAGGTGCTTGTGGTAAGGTGGTATTCCTCTGGAGTCGAAGCCAGGGACTAACCTCTCATCTCGAGTTGATTTCGGGTATACGGAGCTCTTTCGTGTTGCTACAGTGACCTCAGGATCCTTCTAGCCTTGAAACAGTGTTCTTGGGCTTTCTCTGGAGTGCCATCAAGGAAATCAAGGCTCCTTTCCTGTGTGATGTGCAACACGGCATTGCTCTGCATGCAGTGCAGGGGAATCGGGCCTCATCTCGCGGCGAGGGGGAAGTCTCATGGTTTTTCTCGAGATGTAGCGGGAACCTGGGGTATATTTTCCATTACCACGGGGATGGCCCTTCCACACACGTGTTTGTTCAGCGTCGTCAGGACTCTGGCCTAGTTGCGAGGGACAACTCGGGATTCTCCTCGAGGCTTGGCAGGGCAATTGGGACGCCTCTCCAGCTGAGGTGGGAGACCAAGGGTCTCTTTCCAAGTGACACAGGAATCCTGGGATTACTATCAAGTTTCCCGAGGAGTCAGGCATCGTCTCCTTTGGAGGCACTGATCTCCGCGTCCCTCTGGAGTTTTCAAAGGATGTGAGGCCTCCGGTCGCGATGAGGTGGGGAACTAGGTTTTTCTCTGTGGTCTCCACAGGGAATTCAGACATCCTTTCGTCTTGGGAGATGCAAGAAGAGCCTGCATTCAAGTCACTGCAGGGATATCCGGCCTTATTTAGAGTCAGGGCATCGTGGTGTCCATTCAACTTGAGGCCGCAAACTCAGGGTCCCACTCACATACGTAGAGCTGACAGAAGCCTTCTCTTGAGGTGCTTGAGGTAAGGTGGTATTCCTCTGGAGTCGAAGCCTGGGACTAACCTCTCATCTCGAGTTGATTTGTGGTCCACGGAGCTCTTTCATGTTGCTACAGTGACCTCAGGATCCCTCTAGCCTTGAAACAGTGTTCTTGGGCTTTCTCTGGAGTGCCATCAAGGAAATCAAGGCTCCTTTCCTGTGTGATGGGCAACATGGCATTGCTCTGCACGTAGTACAGGGTAATCGGGCCTCATCTCGTGGCGAGGGGGAAGTCTCATGGTTTTTCTCGAGTTGCGGCGGGAACCTGGGGTATATTCTCCAGTTACGACGGGGATGGCCCTTCCACACACGTGTTTGTTCAGCAACATCTGGACTCCGGCCTAGCTGAGAGGGACAACTCGGGATTCTCCTCGAGGCTTGGCAGGGCAATTGGGACGCCTCTCCAGCTGAGGCGGGAGACCAAGGGTCCCTTTCCACGTGCCACAGGAATCCTGGGACTCCTATCAAGTTTTAAGAAGTGTCAGGCATCGTCTCCTTCGGAGGCACTGATCTCCGCATCCCTCTGGAGTTTTCAAAGGATGTGAGGCCTCCGGTCGTGATGAGGTGGGGAACTAGCTCTTTCTCTGTGGTCTCCACAGGGGATTCAGACATCCTTTCGTCTTGGGAGATGCAAGACGAGACTGCATTCAAGTCACTGCAGGCATATCCGGCCTTATTTCGAATCAGGGCATCGCGGTGTCCATTCCACTTGAGGCCGCAAACTCAGGGTCCCTCTCACATACCTAGAGCTGAGAGAAGCCTCCTCTTGAGGTGCTTGTGGTAAGGTGGTATTCCTCTGGAGTTGAAGCCAGGGCCTAACCTCTCATCTCGAGTTGACTTTTCGTCCACAGAGCTCTTTCGTGTTGCTACAGTGACCTCAGGATCGCTCTAGCCTTGAAACAGTGTTTTTGGAGTTTCTCTGGAGTGCCATCAAGGAAATCAAGGCGCCTTTCCTGTGTGATGTGCAACAAGGCATTGCTCTGCACGCAGTGCAGGGGAATCGGACCTCATCTCGCGGCGAGGGGAAAGTCTCATGGTTTTTCTCGAGTTGCGACGGGAACCTGGGGTATATTCTCGAGTTACGACGGGGATGGCCCTTCCACACATGTGTTTGTTCAGCGACGTCAGGTCTCCTACCTTGTTGCGAGGGACAACTCGGGATTCTCCTCGAGGCTTGACAGGGCAATTGGGACGCCTCTCCAGCTGAGGCGGGAGACCAAGGGTCCCTCTCCATGTGCCACAGGAATCCTGGGACTCCTATCAAGTTTCACGAGGAGTCAGGCATCGTCTCCTTTGGAGGCACTGATCTCTGCGTCCCTCTGGAGTTTTCAAAGGATGTGAGGCCTCCCGTCGCGATGAGGTGGGGAACTAGGTCTTTCTCTGTGGTCTCCACAGGGGATTCAAACATCCTTTCGTCTTGGGAGATGCAAGACGAGCCTGCATTCAAGTCACTGCAGGCATATTCGGCCTTATTTCGAGTCAGGGCATCGCAGTGTCCATTCCACTTGAAGCCATAAACTCAGGGTCCCTCTCACATACCTAGAGGTGAGAGACGCCTCCTCTTGAGGTGCTTGTGCTAAGGTGGTATTCCTCTGGAGTCGAAGCCAGGGACTAACCTCTCATCTCGAGTTGATTTTTGGTCCACGGAGCTCTTTCGTGTTGCTACAGTGACCTCAGGATCCCTCTAGCCTTGAAACAGTGTTCTTGGGGTTTCTCTGGAGTGCCATCAAGGAAATCAAGGCTCCTTTCCTGTGTGATGTGCAACACGGCATTGCTCTGCATGCAGTGCAGGGGAATCGGGCCTCATCTCGCGGCGAGGGGGAAGTCTCATGGTTTTTCTCGAGTTGCGGCGGGAACCTGGGATATATTCTCGAGTTACGACGGGGATGGCCCTTCCACACACGTGTTTGTTGAGCCACGTCAGGACTCCTGCCTAGTTGCGAGGGACAACTCGGGATTCTCCTCGAGGCTTGGCAGGGCAATTGGGACGCCTCTCCAGCTGAGGCAGGAGACCGAGGATTCCTTTCCACGTGACACAGGAATCCTGGGACTCCTATCAAGTTTCACGAGGAGTCAGGCATCGTCTCCTTTGGAGGCACTGATCTCCGCATCCCTCTGGAGTTTTCAAAGGATGTGAGGCCTCCGGTCGCGATGAGGTGGGGAACTAGGTCTTTCTCTGTGGTCTCCACAGGGGATTCAGACATCCTTTCGTCTTGGGAGATGCAAGACGAGCATGTATTCAAGTCACTGCAGGGATATCCGGCCTTATTTCGAGTCAGGGCATCCCCGTGTCCATTCCACTTGAGGCCGCAAACTCAGGGTCCCTCTCACATACCTAGAGCTGAGAGAAGCCTCCTCTTGAGGTGCTTGTGCTAAGGTGGTATTCCTCTGGAGTCGAAGCCAGGGACTATCCTCTCATCTCGAGTTGATTTTTGGTCCACGGAGCTCTTTCGTGCTGCTACAGTGACCTCAGGATCCCTCGAGCCTTGAAACAGTGTTCTTGGGGTTTCTCTGGAGTGCCATCAAGGAAATCAAGGCTCCTTTCCTGTGTGATGTGCATCACAGCAATGCTCTGCACGCAGTGCAGGGGAATCGGGCCTCTTCTCGCGGCGAGGGGGAAGTCTCATGGTTTTTTTCGAGTTGCGGTGGGAACCTGGGGTATATTCTCGAGTTACGACGGGGATGGCCCTTCCACCCACGTGTTTGTTCAGCGACGTCAGGACTCCTGCCTAGTTGCGAGGGACAACTCGGGATTCTCCTCGAGGCTTGGCAGGGCAATTGGGACGCCTCTCCAGTTGAGGCGGGAGACCAAGTGTCCCTTGCCACGTTACACAGGAATCCTGGGACTCCTATCAAGTTTCACGAGGAGTCAGGCATCGTCTCCTTTGGAGGCACTGATCTCCGCGTCCCTCTGGAGTTTTCCAAGGATGTGAGGCCTCCGGTCGCGATGAGGTTGGGAACTAGGTCTTTCTCTGTGGTCTCCACAGGGGATTCAGACATCCTTTCGTCTTGGGAGATGCAAGACGAGCATGCATTCAAGTCACTGCAGGGATATCCGGCCTTATTTCGAGTCAGGGCATCGTGGTGTCCATTCCACTTGAGGCCGCAAACTCAGGGTCCCTCTCACATACCTAGAGCTGAGAGAAGCCTCCTCTTGAGGTGCTTGTGCTAAGGTGGTATTCCTCTGGAGTCGAAGCCAGGGACTAACCTCTCATCTCGAGTTGAATTTTGTTCCACGGAGCTCTTTCGTGTTGCTACAGTGACCTCAGGATCCCTCTAGCCTTGAAACAGTGTTCTTGGGGTTTCTCTGGAGTGTCATCAAGGAAATCAAGGCTTCTTTCCTGTGTGATGTGCAACACGGCATTGCTCTGTACGCAGTGCAGGGAATCGGGCCTCATCTCGCGGCGAGGGGGAAGTCTCATGGTTTTTTCTCGAGTTGCGGCGGGAACCTGGGGTATATTCTCCAGTTACGACGGGGATGGACCTTCCACACACCTGCTTGTTCAGCGACGTCAGGACTCCTGCCTAGTTGCGAGGGACAGCTCGGGATTCTTCTCGAGGATTGGCAGGGCAATTGGGACGCCTCTCCAGCTGAGGCGGGAGACCAAGGGTCCCTTTCCACGTGCCACAGGAATCCTGGGACTCCTATCAAGTTTCACGAGGAGTCAGGCATCGTCTGCTTTGGAGGCACTGATCTCCGCATCCCTCTGGAGTTTTCCAAGGATGTGAGGCCTCCGGTCGCGATGAGGTGGGGAACTAGGTTTTTCCCTGTGGTCTCCACAGGGGATTCAGACATTCTTTCGTCTTGGGAGATGCAAGAAGAGCCTGCATTCAAGTCACTGCAGAGATATCCGGCCTTATTTAGAGTCAGGGCATCGTGGTGTCCATTCAACTTGAGGCCGCAAACTCAGGGTCCCACTCACATACCTAGAGCTGACAGAAGCCTTCTCTTGAGGTGCTTGTGGTAAGGTGGTATTCCCCTGGAGTCGAAGCCTGGGACTAACCTCTCATCTCGAGTTGATTTGTGGTCCACGGAGCTCTTTCGTGTTGCTACAGTGACCTCAGGATCCCTCTAGCCTTGAAACAGTGTTCTTGGGCTTTCTCTGGAGTGCCATCAAGGAAATCAAGGCTCCTTTCCTGTGTGATGTGCAACGTGGCATTGCTCTGCACGCAGTACAGGGTAATCGGGCCTCATCTCGCGACGAGGGGGAAGTCTTATGGTTTTTCTCGAGTTGCGGCGGGAACCTGGGGTATATTCTCGAGTTACGACGGGGATGGCCCTTCCACACACGTGTTTGTTCAGCAACATCTGGACTCCTGCCTAGTTACGAGGGACAACTCGGGATTCTCCTCGAGGCTTGGCAGGGCAATTGGGACGCCTCTCCAGCTGAGGCGGGAGACCAAGTGTACCTTTCCACGTGCCACAGGAATCCTGGGACTCCTATCAAGTTTCACGAGGAGTCAGGCATCGTCTCCGTTGAAGGCACTGATCTCCGCGACCCTCTGGAGTTTTCCAAGGATGTGAGGCCTCCAGTCGTGATGAGGTGGGGAACTAGGTCTTTCTCTGTGGTCTCCAAAGGGGATTCAGACATCCTTTCGTCTTGGGAGATGCAAAACGAGCCTGCATTCAAGTCACTGCAGGGATATCCGGCCTTATTTCGAGTCAGGGCATCGCGGTGTCCATTCCACTTGAGGCCGCAAACTCAGGGTCCCTCTCACATACCTAGAGCTGAAAGAAGCCTCCTCTTGAGGTGCTTGTGCTAAGGTGGTATTCCTCTGGAGTTGAAGCCAGGGACTAACCTCTCATCTCGAGTTGATTTGTGGTCCACGGAGCTCTTTCTTGTTGCTACAGTGACCTCAGGATCCCTCTAGCCTTGAAACAGTGTTCTTGGGGTTTCTGTGGAGTGCCATCAAGGAAATCAAGGCTCCATTCCTGTGTGATGTGCAACACGGCATTGCTCTGCACGCAGTGCAGTGGAATCGTGCCTCATCTCGCGGCGAGGGGGAAGTCTCATGGTTTTTCTCAAGTTGCGGCGGGAAATTGGGGTATATTCTCGAGTTACGACGGGGATGGCCCTTCCACACACGTGTTTCTTCAGCGTCGGCTGGACTCCTGCCTAGTTGCGAGGGACAACTCGGGATTCTCCTCGAGGCTTGGCAGGGCAATTGGGACGCCTCTCCAGCTGAGGCGGGAGACCAAGGGTCCCTCTCCATGTGCCACAGGAATCCTGGGACTCCTATCAAGTTTCACGAGGAGTCAGGCATCGTCTCCTTTGGAGGCACTGATCTCTGCGTCCCTCTGGAGTTTTCAAAGGATGTGAGGCCTCCCGTCGCGATGAGGTGGGGAACTAGGTCTTTCTCTGTGGTCTCCACAGGGGATTCAAACATCCTTTCGTCTTGGGAGATGCAAGACGAGCCTGCATTCAAGTCACTGCAGGCATATTCGGCCTTATTTCGAGTCAGGGCATCGCAGTGTCCATTCCACTTGAGGCCATAAACTCAGGGTCCCTCTCACATACCTAGAGGTGAGAGACGCCTCCTCTTGAGGTGCTTGTGGTAAGGTGGTATTCCTCTGGAGTCGAAGCCAGGGACTAACCTCTCATCTCGAGTTGATTTTTGGTCCACGGAGCTCTTTCGTGTTGCTACAGTGACCTCAGGATCCCTCTAGCCTTGAAACAGTGTTCTTGGGGTTTCTCTGGAGTGCCATCAAGGAAATCAAGGCTCCTTTCCTGTGTGATGTGCAACACGGCATTGCTCTGCATGCAGTGCAGGGGAATCGGGCCTCATCTCGCGGCGAGGGGGAAGTCTCATGGTTTTTCTCGAGTTGCGGCGGGAACCTGGGATATATTCTCGAGTTACGACGGGGATGGCCCTTCCACACACGTGTTTGTTGAGCCACGTCAGGACTCCTGCCTAGTTGCGAGGGACAACTCGGGATTCTCCTCGAGGCTTGGCAGGGCAATTGGGACGCCTCTCCAGCTGAGGCAGGAGACCGAGGATTCCTTTCCACGTGACACAGGAATCCTGGGACTCCTATCAAGTTTCACGAGGAGTCAGGCATCGTCTCCTTTGGAGGCACTGATCTCCGCATCCCTCTGGAGTTTTCAAAGGATGTGAGGCCTCCGGTCGCGATGAGGTGGGGAACTAGGTCTTTCTCTGTGTTCTCCACAGGGGATTCAGACATCCTTTCGTCTTGGGAGATGCAAGACGAGCATGTATTCAAGTCACTGCAGGGATATCCGGCCTTATTTCGAGTCAGGGCATCCCCGTGTCCATTCCACTTGAGGCCGCAAACTCAGGGTCCCTCTCACATACCTAGAGCTGAGAGAAGCCTCCTCTTGAGGTGCTTGTGCTAAGGTGGTATTCCTCTGGAGTCGAAGCCAGGGACTATCCTCTCATCTCGAGTTGATTTTTGGTCCACGGAGCTCTTTCGTGCTGCTACAGTGACCTCAGGATCCCTCGAGCCTTGAAACAGTGTTCTTGGGGTTTCTCTGGAGTGCCATCAAGGAAATCAAGGCTCCTTTCCTGTGTGATGTGCATCACAGCATTGCTCTGCACGCAGTGCAGGGGAATCGGGCCTCTTCTCGCGGCGAAGGGGAAGTCTCATGGTTTTTCTCGAGTTGCGGCGGGAACCTGGGGTATATTCTCGAGTTACGACGGGGATGGCCCTTCCACCCACGTGTTTGTTCAGCCACGTCAGGACTCCTGCCTAGTTGCGAGGGACAACTCGGGATTCTCCTCGAGGCTTGGCAGGGCAATTGGGACGCCTCTCCAGCTGAGGCGGGAGACCAAGTGTCCCTTGCCACGTGACACAGGAATCCTGGGACTCCTATCAAGTTTCACGAGGAGTCAGGCATCGTCTCCTTTGGAGGCACTGATCTCCGCGTACCTCTGGAGTTTTCCAAGGATGTGAGGCCTCCGGTCGCGATGAGGTTGGGAACTAGGTCTTTCTCTGTGGTCTCCACAGGGGATTCAGACATCCTTTCGTCTTGGGAGATGCAAGACGAGCATGCATTCAAGTCACTGCAGGGATATCCGGCCTTATTTCGAGTCAGGGCATCCCCGTGTCCATTCCACTTGAGGCCGCAAACTCAGGGTCCCTCTCACATACCTAGAGCTGAGAGAAGCCTCCTCTTGAGGTGCTTGTGCTAAGGTGGTATTCCTCTGGAGTCGAAGCCAGGGACTAACCTCTCATCTCGAGTTGAATTTTGTTCCACGGAGCTCTTTCGTGTTGCTACAGTGACCTCAGGATCCCTCTAGCCTTGAAACAGTGTTCTTGGGGTTTCTCTGGAGTGTCATCAAGGAAATCAAGGCTTCTTTCCTGTGTGATGTGCAACACGGCATTGCTCTGTACGCAGTGCAGGGAATCGGGCCTCATCTCGCGGCGAGGGGGAAGTCTCATGGTTTTTCTCGAGTTGCGGCGGGAACCTGGGGTATATTCTCCAGTTACGACGGGGATGGACCTTCCACACACCTGCTTGTTCAGCGACGTCAGGACTCCTGCCTAGTTGCGAGGGACAACTCGGGATTCTTCTCGAGGCTTGGCAGGGCAATTGGGACGCCTCTCCAGCTGAGGCGGGAGACCAAGGGTCCCTTTCCACGTGCCACAGGAATCCTGGGACTCCTATCAAGTTTCACGAGGAGTCAGGCATCGTCTCCTTTTGAGGCACTGATCTCCGCGTCCCTCTGGAGTTTTCCAAGGATGTGAGGCCTCTGGTCGCGATGAGGTGGGGAACTAGGTCTTTCTCTGTGGTCTCCACAGAGCATTCAGACATCGTTTCATCTTGGGAGATGCAAGACGAGCCTGCATTCAAGTCACTGCAGGGATATCCGGCCTTACTTCGAGTCAGGGCATCACGGTGTCCATTCCACTTGAGGCTGCAAACTCAGGGTCCCTCTCCCATACCTAGAGCTGAGAGAAGCCTCCACTTGAGGTGCTTGTGGTAAGATGGTATTCCTCTGGAGTCGAAATCAGGGACTAACCTCGCATCTAGAGTTGATTTTTGGTCCACGGAACTCTTTACTGATGCTACAGTGACCTCAGGATCCCTCTAGCCTTGAAACAGTGTTCTTGGGGTTTCTCTGGAGTGCCATCAAGGAAATCAAGGCTTCTTTCCTGTGTGATGTGCAACACGGCATTGCTCTGCACGCAGTGCAGGGGAATCGGGCCTCATCTCGCGGCGAGGGGGAAGTCTCATGGTTTTTCTCGAGATGCGGCGGGAACCTGGGGTATATTCTCCAGTTACCACGGGGATGGCCCTTCCACACACCTGTTTGTTCAGCGACGTCAGGACTCTGGCCTAGTTGCGAGGGACAACTCGGGATTCTCCTCGAGGCTTGGCAGGGCAATTGGGACGCCTCTCCAGCTGAGGCGGGAGACCAAGGGTCCCTTTCCACGTGCCACAGGAATCCTGGGACTCCTATCAAGTTTCCCGAGGAGTCAGGCATCGTCTCCTTTGGAGGCACTGATCTCCGCGTCCCTCTGGAGTTTTCAAAGGAGGTGAGGCCTCCGGTCGCGATGAGGTGGGGAACTAGGTTTTTCTCTGTGGTCTCCACAGGGGATTCAGACATCCTTTCGTCTTGGGAGATGCAAGAAGAGCCTGCATTCAAGTCACTGCAGAGATATCCGGCCTTATTTAGAGTCAGGGCATCGTGGTGTCCATTCAACTTGAGGCCGCAAACTCAGGGTCCCACTCACATACCTAGAGCTGACAGAAGCCTTCTCTTGAGGTGCTTGTGGTAAGGTGGTATTCCCCTGGAGTCGAAGCCTGGAACTAACCTCTCATCTCGAGTTGATTTGTGGTCCACGGAGCTCTTTCGTGTTGCTACAGTGATCTCAGGATCCCTCTAGCCTTGAAACAGTGTTCTTGGGCTTTCTCTGGAGTGCCATCAAGGAAATCAAGGCTCCTTTCCTGTGTGATGTGCAACGTGGCATTGCTCTGCACGCAGTACAGGGTAATCGGGCCTCATCTCACGACGAGGGGGAAGTCTCATGGTTTTTCTCGAGTTGCGGCGGGAACCTGGGGTATATTCTCGAGTTACGACGGGGATGGCCCTTCCACACACGTGTTTGTTCAGCAACATCTGGACTCCTGCCTAGTTACGAGGGACAACTCGGGATTCTCCTCGAGGCTTGGCAGGGCAATTGGGACGCCTCTCCAGCTGAGGCGGGAGACCAAGTGTACCTTTCCACGTGCCACAGGAATCCTGGGACTCCTATCAAGTTTCACGAGGAGTCAGGCATCGTCTCCGTTGAAGGCACTGATCTCCGCGACCCTCTGGAGTTTTCCAAGGATGTGAGGCCTCCAGTCGTGATGAGGTGGAGAACTAGGTCTTTCTCTGTGGTCTCCAAAGGGGAATCAGACATCCTTTCGTCTTGGGAGATGCAAAACGAGCCTGCATTCAAGTCACTGCAGGGATATCCGGCCTTATTTCGAGTCAGGGCATCGCGGTGTCCATTCCACTTGAGGCCGCAAACTCAGGGTCCCTCTCAAACACCTAGAGCTGAGAGAAGCCTCCTCTTGAGGTGCTTGTGGTAAGGTGGTATTCCTCTGGAATCGAAGCCAGGGACTAACCTCTCATCTCGAGTTGATGTTTGGTCCACGGAGCTCTTTCGTGTTGCTACAGTGACCTCAGGATCCATCTAGCCTTGAAAGCGTGTTCTTGGGGTTTCTCTGGAGTGCCATCAGGGAAATCAAGGCTCCTTTCCTGTGTGATGTGCAACACGGAATTGCTCTGCACGCAGTGCAGAGGAATCGATCCTTATCTCGCGGCGAGGGGGAAGTCTCATGGTTTTTCTCGAGTTGTGGCAGGAACCTGGGGTATATTCTCGAGTTACGATGGGGATGGCCCTTCCACACACGTGTTTGTTCAGCGACGTCCTAGGACTCCTGCCTAGTTGCGAGGGACAACTCGGGATTCTCCTCGAGGCTTGGCAGGGCAATTGGGACGCCTCTCCACCTGAGGCGGGAGACCAAGGGTCCCTTTCCACGTGCCACAGAAATCCTGGGACTCCTATCAAGTTTCACGAGGAGTCAGGCATCGTCTCCTTTGGAGGCACTGATCTCCGCGTCCCTCTGGAGTTTTCAAAGGATGTGAGGCCTCCGGTCGCGATGAGGTGGGGAACTAGGTCTTTCTCTGTGGTCTCCACAGGGGATTCAGACATCCCTTCGTCTTGGGAGATGCAAGACGTCCCTGCATTCAAGTCACTGCAGGGATATCCGGCCTTATTTCGCGTCAGGGCATCCCCGTGTCCATTCCACTTGAGGCCGCAAACTCAGGGTCCCTCTCACATACCTAGAGCTGAGAGAAGCCTCCTCTTGAGGTGCTTGTGCTAAGGTGGTATTCCTCTGGAGTCGAAGCCAGGGACTATCCTCTCATCTCGTGTTGATTTTTGGTCCACGGAGCTCTTTCGTGCTGCTACAGTGACCTCAGGATCCCTCGAGCCTTGAAACAGTGTTCTTGGGCTTTCTCTGGAGTGCCATCAAGGAAATCAAGGCTCCTTTCCTGTGTGATGTGCAACATGGCATTGCTCTGCATGCAGTACAGGGTAATCGGGCCTCATCTCGCGGCGAGGGGGAAGTCTCATGGTTTTTCTCGAGTTGCGGCGGGAACCTGGGGTATATTCTCGAGTTACGACGGGGATGGCCCTTCCAAACATGTGTTTGTTCAGCGACGTCAGGTCTGCTACCTTGTTGCGAGGGACAACTCGGGATTCTCCTCGAGGCTTGACAGGGCAATTGGGACGCCTCTCCAGCTGAGGCGGGAGACCAAGGGTCCCTCTCCATGTGCCACAGGAATCCTGGGACTCCTATCAAGTTTCACGAGGAGTCAGGCATCGTCTCCTTTGGAGGCACTGATCTCTGCGTCCCTCTGGAGTTTTCAAAGGATGTGAGGCCTCCCGTCGCGATGAGGTGCGGAACTAGGTCTTTCTCTGTGGTCTCCACAGGGGATTCAAACATCCTTTCGTCTTGGGAGATGCAAGACGAGCCTGCATTCAAGTCACTGCAGGCATATTCGGCCTTATTTCGAGTCAGGGCATCGCAGTGTCCATTCCACTTGAGGCCATAAACTCAGGGTCCCTCTCACATACCTAGAGGTTAGAGACGCCTCCTCTTGAGGTGCTTGTGGTAAGGTGGTATTCCTCTGGAGTCGAAGCCAGGGACTAACCTCTCATCTCGAGTTGATTTTTGGTCCACGGAGCTCTTTCGTGTTGCTACAGTGACCTCAGGATCCCTCTAGCCTTGAAACAGTGTTCTTGGGGTTTCTCTGGAGTGCCATCAAGGAAATCAAGGCTCCTTTCCTGTGTGATGTGCAACACGGCATTGCTCTGCATGCAGTGCAGGGGAATCGGGCCTCATCTCGCGGCGAGGGGGAAGTCTCATGGTTTTTCTCGAGTTGCGGCGGGAACCTGGGATATATTCTCGAGTTACGACGGGGATGGCCCTTCCACACACGTGTTTGTTCAGCCACGTCAGGACTCCTGCCTAGTTGCGAGGGACAACTCGGGATTCTCCTCGAGGCTTGGCAGGGCAATTGGGACGCCTCTCCAGCTGAGGCAGGAGACCGAGGATTCCTTTCCACGTGACACAGGAATCCTGGCACTCCTATCAAGTTTCACGAGGAGTCAGGCATCGTCTCCTTTGGAGGCACTGATCTCCGCATCCCTCTGGAGTTTTCAAAGGATGTGAGGCCTCCGGTCGCGATGAGGTGGGGAACTAGGTCTTTCTCTGTGTTCTCCACAGGGGATTCAGACATCCTTTCGTCTTGGGAGATGCAAGACGAGCATGTATTCAAGTCACTGCAGGGATATCCGGCCTTATTTCGAGTCAGGGCATCCCCGTGTCCATTCCACTTGAGGCCGCAAACTCAGGGTCCCTCTCACATACCTAGAGCTGAGAGAAGCCTCCTCTTGAGGTGCTTGTGCTAAGGTGGTATTCCTCTGGAGTCGAAGCCAGGGACTATCCTCTCATCTCGAGTTGATTTTTGGTCCACGGAGCTCTTTCGTGCTGCTACAGTGACCTCAGGATCCCTCGAGCCTTGAAACAGTGTTCTTGGGGTTTCTCTGGAGTGCCATCAAGGAAATCAAGGCTCCTTTCCTGTGTGATGTGCATCACGGCATTGCTCTGCACGCAGTGCAGGGGAATCGGGCCTCTTCTCGCGGCGAGGGGGAAGTCTCATGGTTTTTCTCGAGTTGCGGCGGGAACCTGGGGTATATTCTCGAGTTACGACGGGGATGGCCCTTCCACCCACGTGTTTGTTCAGCCACGTCAGGACTCCTGCCTAGTTGCGAGGGACAACTCGGGATTCTCCTCGAGGCTTGGCAGGGCAATTGGGACGCCTCTCCAGCTGAGGCGGGAGACCAAGTGTCCCTTGCCACGTGCCACAGGAATCCTGGGACTCCTATCAAGTTTCACGAGGAGTCAGGCATCGTCTCCTTTGGAGGCACTGATCTCCGCGTCCCTCTGGAGTTTTCCAAGGATGTGAGGCCTCCGGTCGCAATGAGGTTGGGAACTAGGTCTTTCTCTGTGGTCTCCACAGGGGATTCAGACATCCTTTCGTCTTGGGAGATGCAAGACGAGCATGTATTCAAGTCACTGCAGGGATATCCGGCCTTATTTCGAGTCAGGGCATCCCCGTGTCCATTCCACTTGAGGCCGCAAACTCAGGGTCCCTCTCACATACCTAGAGCTGAGAGAAGCCTCCTCTTGAGGTGCTTGTGCTAAGGTGGTATTCCTCTGGAGTCGAAGCCAGGGACTAACCTCTCATCTCGAGTTGAATTTTGTTCCACGGAGCTCTTTCGTGTTGCTACAGTGACCTCAGGATCCCTCTAGCCTTGAAACAGTGTTCTTGGGGTTTCTCTGGAGTGTCATCAAGGAAATCAAGGCTTCTTTCCTGTGTGATGTGCAACACGGCATTGCTCTGTACGTAGTGCAGGGAATCGGGCCTCATCTCGCGGCGAGGGGGAAGTCTCATGGTTTTTCTCGAGTTGCGGCGGGAACCTGGGGTATATTCTCCAGTTACGACGGGGATGGACCTTCCACACACCTGCTTGTTCAGCGACGTCAGGACTCCTGCCTAGTTGCGAGGGACAGCTCGGGATTCTTCTCGAGGATTGGCAGGGCAATTGGGACGCCTCTCCAGCTGAGGCGGGAGACCAAGGGTCCCTTTCCACGTGCCACAGGAATCCTGGGACTCCTATCAAGTTTCACGAGGAGTCAGGCATCGTCTCCTTTTGAGGCACTGATCTCCGCGTCCCTCTGGAGTTTTCCAAGGATGTGAGGCCTCTGGTCGCGATGAGGTGGGGAACTAGGTCTTTCTCTGTGGTCTCCACAGAGCATTCAGACATCGTTTCATCTTGGGAGATGCAAGACGAGCCTGCATTCAAGTCACTGCAGGGATATCCGGCCTTACTTCGAGTCAGGGCATCACGGTGTCCATTCGACTTGAGGCTGCAAACTCAGGGTCCCTCTCCCATACCTAGAGCTGAGAGAAGCCTCCACTTGAGGTGCTTGTGGTAAGATGGTATTCCTCTGGAGTCGAAATCAGGGACTAACCTCGCATCTAGAGTTGATTTTTGGTCCACGGAACTCTTTACTGATGCTACAGTGACCTCAGGATCCCTCTAGCCTTGAAACAGTGTTCTTGGGGTTTCTCTGGAGTGCCATCAAGGAAATCAAGGCTTCTTTCCTGTGTGATGTGCAACACGGCATTGCTCTGCACGCATTGCAGGGGAATCGGGCCTCATCTCGCGGCGAGGGGGAAGTCTCATGGTTTTTCTCGAGATGCGGCGGGAACCTGGGGTATATTCTCCAGTTACCACGGGGATGGCCCTTCCACACACCTGTTTGTTCAGCGACGTCAGGACTCTGGCCTAGTTGCGAGGGACAACTCGGGATTCTCCTCGAGGCTTGGCAGGGCAATTGGGACGCCTCTCCAGCTGAGGCGGGAGACCAAGGGTCCCTTTCCACATGCCACAGGAATCCTGGGACTCCTATCAAGTTTCCCGAGGAGTCAGGCATCGTCTCCTTTGGAGGCACTGATCTCCGCGTCCCTCTGGAGTTTTCAAAGGAGGTGAGGCCTCCGGTCGCGATGAGGTGGGGAACTAGGTTTTTCTCTGTGGTCTCCACAGGGGATTCAGACATCCTTTCGTCTTGGGAGATGCAAGAAGAGCCTGCATTCAAGTCACTGCAGAGATATCCGGCCTTATTTAGAGTCAGGGCATCGTGGTGTCCATTCAACTTGAGGCCGCAAACTCAGGGTCCCACTCACATACCTAGAGCTGACAGAAGCCTTCTCTTGAGGTGCTTGTGGTAAGGTGGTATTCCCCTGGAGTCGAAGCCTGGAACTAACCTCTCATCTCGAGTTGATTTGTGGTCCACGGAGCTCTTTCGTGTTGCTACAGTGACCTCAGGATCCCTCTAGCCTTGAAACAGTGTTCTTGGGCTTTCTCTGGAGTGCCATCAAGGAAATCAAGGCTCCTTTCCTGTGTGATGTGCAACGTGGCATTGCTCTGCACGCAGTACAGGGTAATCGGGCCTCATCTCACGACGAGGGGGAAGTCTCATGGTTTTTCTCGAGTTGCGGCGGGAACCTGGGGTATATTCTCGAGTTACGACGGGGATGGCCCTTCCACACACGTGTTTGTTCAGCAACATCTGGACTCCTGCCTAGTTACGAGGGACAACTCGGGATTCTCCTCGAGGCTTGGCAGGGCAATTGGGACGCCTCTCCAGCTGAGGCGGGAGACCAAGTGTACCTTTCCACGTGCCACAGGAATCCTGGGACTCCTATCAAGTTTCACGAGGAGTCAGGCATCGTCTCCGTTGAAGGCACTGATCTCCGCGACCCTCTGGAGTTTTCCAAGGATGTGAGGCCTCCAGTCGTGATGAGGTGGAGAACTAGGTCTTTCTCTGTGGTCTCCAAAGGGGATTCAGACATCCTTTCGTCTTGGGAGATGCAAGACGAGCCTGCATTCAAGTCACTGCAGGGATATCCGGCCTTATTTCGAGTCAGGGCATCGCGGTGTCCATTCCACTTGAGGCCGCAAACTCAGGGTCCCTCTCAAACACCTAGAGCTGAGAGAAGCCTCCTCTTGAGGTGCTTGTGGTAAGGTGGTATTCCTCTGGAATCGAAGCCAGGGACTAACCTCTCATCTCGAGTTGATGTTTGGTCCACGGAGCTCTTTCGTGTTGCTACAGTGACCTCAGGATCCATCTAGCCTTGAAAGCGTGTTCTTGGGGTTTCTCTGGAGTGCCATCAGGGAAATCAAGGCTCCTTTCCTGTGTGATGTGCAACACGGAATTGCTCTGCACGCAGTGCAGAGGAATCGATCCTTATCTCGCGGCGAGGGGGAATTCTCATGGTTTTTCTCGAGTTGTGGCAGGAACCTGGGGTATATTCTCGAGTTACAATGGGGATGGCCCTTCCACACACGTGTTTGTTCAGCGACGTCCTAGGACTCCTGCCTAGTTGCGAGGGACAACTCGGGATTCTCCTCGAGGCTTGGCAGGGCAATTGGGACGCCTCTCCACCTGAGGCGGGAGACCAAGGGTCCCTTTCCACGTGCCACAGAAATCCTGGGACTTCTATCAAGTTTCACGAGGAGTCAGGCATCGTCTCCTTTGGAGGCACTGATCTCCGCGTCCCTCTGGAGTTTTCAAAGGATGTGAGGCCTCCGGTCGCGATGAGGTGGGGAACTAGGTCTTTCTCTGTGGTCTCCACAGGGGATTCAGACATCCCTTCGTCTTGGGAGATGCAAGACGTCCCTGCATTCAAGTCACTGCAGGGATATCCGGCCTTATTTCGCGTCAGGGCATCCCCGTGTCCATTCCACTTGAGGCCGCAAACTCAGGGTCCCTCTCACATACCTAGAGCTGAGAGAAGCCTCCTCTTGAGGTGCTTGTGCTAAGGTGGTATTCCTCTGGAGTCGAAGCCAGGGACTATTCTCTCATCTCGAGTTGATTTTTGGTCCACGGAGCTCTTTCGTGCTGCTACAGTGACCTCAGGATCCCTCGAGCCTTGAAACAGTGTTCTTGGGGTTTCTCTGGAGTGCCATCAAGGAAATCAAGGCTCCTTTCCTGTGTGATGTGCATCACGGCATTGCTCTGCACGCAGTGCAGGGGAATCGGGCCTCTTCTCGCGGCGAGGGGGAAGTCTCATGGTTTTTCTCGAGTTGCGGCGGGAACCTGGGGTATATTCTCGAGTTACGACGGGGATGGCCCTTCCACCCACGTGTTTGTTCAGTCACGTCAGGACTCCTGCCTAGTTGCGAGGGACAACTCGGGATTCTCCTCGAGGCTTGGCAGGGCAATTGGGACGCCTCTCCACCTGAGGCGGGAGACCAAGTGTCCCTTGCCACGTGACACAGGAATCCTGGGACTCCTATCAAGTTTCACGAGGAGTCAGGCATCGTCTCCTTTGGAGGCACTGATCTCCGCGTCCCTCTGGAGTTTTCCAAGGATGTGAGGCCTCCGGTCGCGATGAGGTTGGGAACTAGGTCTTTCTCTGTGGTCTCCACAGGGGATTCAGACATCCTTTCGTCTTGGGAGATGCAAGACGAGCCTGCATTCAAGTCACTGCAGGGATATCCGGCCTTATTTCGAGTCAGGGCATCCCCGTGTCCATTCCACTTGAGGCCGCAAACTCAGGGTCCCTCTCACATACCTAGAGCTGAGAGAAGCCTCCTCTTGAGGTGCTTGTGCTAAGGTGGTATTCCTCTGGAGTCGAAGCCAGGGACTAACCTCTCATCTCGAGTTGAATTTTGTTCCACGGAGCTCTTTCGTGTTGCTACAGTGACCTCAGGATCCCTCTAGCCTTGAAACAGTGTTCTTGGGGTTTCTCTGGAGTGTCATCAAGGAAATCAAGGCTTCTTTCCTGTGTGATGTGCAACACGGCATTGCTCTGTACGCAGTGCAGGGAATCGGGCCTCATCTCGCGGCGAGGGGGAAGTCTCATGGTTTTTCTCGAGTTGCGGCGGGAACCTGGGGTATATTCTCCAGTTACGACGGGGATGGACCTTCCACACACCTGCTTGTTCAGCGACGTCAGGACTCCTGCCTAGTTGCGAGGGACAGCTCGGGATTCTTCTCGAGGATTGGCAGGGCAATTGGGACGCCTCTCCACCTGAGGCGGGAGACCAAGGATCCCTTTCCACGTGCCACAGGAATCCTGGGACTCCTATCAAGTTTCACGAGGAGTCAGGCATCGTCTCCTTTGGAGGCACTGATCTCCGCGTCCCTCTGGAGTTTTCCAAGGATGTGAGGCCTCTGGTCGCGATGAGGTGGGGAACTAGGTCTTTCTCTGTGGTCTCCACAGAGCATTCAGACATCGTTTCATCTTGGGAGATGCAAGACGAGCCTGCATTCAAGTCACTGCAGGGATATCCGGCCTTACTTCGAGTCAGGGCATCACGGTGTCCATTCCACTTGAGGCTGCAAACTCAGGGTCCCTCTCCCATACCTAGAGCTGAGAGAAGCCTCCACTTGAGGTGCTTGTGGTAAGATGGTATTCCTCTGGAGTCGAAATCAGGGACTAACCTCGCATCTAGAGTTGATTTTTGGTCCACGGAACTCTTTACTGATGCTACAGTGACCTCAGGATCCCTCTAGCCTTGAAACAGTGTTCTTGGGGTTTCTCTGGAGTGCCATCAAGGAAATCAAGGCTTCTTTCCTGTGTGATGTGCAACACGGCATTGCTCTGCACGCAGTGCAGGGGAATCGGGCCTCATCTCGCGGCGAGGGGGAAGTCTCATGGTTTTTCTCGAGATGCGGCGGGAACCTGGGGTATATTCTCCAGTTACCACGGGGATGGCCCTTCCACACACCTGTTTGTTCAGCGACGTCAGGACTCTGGCCTAGTTGCGAGGGACAACTCGGGATTCTCCTCGAGGCTTGGCAGGGCAATTGGGACGCCTCTCCAGCTGAGGCGGGAGACCAAGGGTCCCTTTCCACGTGCCACAGGAATCCTGGGACTCCTATCAAGTTTCCCGAGGAGTCAGGCATCGTCTCCTTTGGAGGCACTGATCTCCGCGTCCCTCTGGAGTTTTCAAAGGAGGTGAGGCCTCCGGTCGCGATGAGGTGGGGAACTAGGTTTTTCTCTGTGATCTCCACAGGGGATTCAGACATCCTTTCGTCTTGGGAGATGCAAGAAGAGCCTGCATTCAAGTCACTGCAGAGATATCCGGCCTTATTTAGAGTCAGGGCATCGTGGTGTCCATTCAACTTGAGGCCGCAAACTCAGGGTCCCACTCACATACCTAGAGCTGACAGAAGCCTTCTCTTGAGGTGCTTGTGGTAAGGTGGTATTCCCCTGGAGTCGAAGCCTGGGACTAACCTCTCATCTCGAGTTGATTTGTGGTCCACGGAGCTCTTTCGTGTTGCTACCGTGACCTCAGGATCCCTCTAGCCTTGAAACAGTGTTCTTGGGCTTTCTCTGGAGTGCCATCAAGGAAATCAAGGCTCCTTTCCTGTGTGATGTGCAACGTGGCATTGCTCTGCACGCAGTACAGGGTAATCGGGCCTCATCTCACGACGAGGGGGAAGTCTCATGGTTTTTCTCGAGTTGCGGCGGGAACCTGGGGTATATTCTCGAGTTACGACGGGGATGGCCCTTCCACACACGTGTTTGTTCAGCAACATCTGGACTCCTGCCTAGTTACGAGGGACAACTCGGGATTCTCCTCGAGGCTTGGCAGGGCAATTGGGACGCCTCTCCAGCTGAGGCGGGAGACCAAGTGTACCTTTCCACGTGCCACAGGAATCCTGGGACTCCTATCAAGTTTCACGAGGAGTCAGGCATCGTCTCCGTTGAAGGCATTGATCTCCGCGACCCTCTGGAGTTTTCCAAGGATGTGAGGCCTCCAGTCGTGATGAGGTGGGGAACTAGGTCTTTCTCTGTGGTCTCCAAAGGGGATTCAGACATCCTTTCGTCTTGGGAGATGCAAGACGAGCCTGCATTCAAGTCACTGCAGGGATATCCGGCCTTATTTCGAGTCAGGGCATCGCGGTGTCCATTCCACTTGAGGCCGCAAACTCAGGGTCCCTCTCAAACACCTAGAGCTGAGAGAAGCCTCCTCTTGAGGTGCTTGTGGTAAGGTGGTATTCCTCTGGAATCGAAGCCAGGGACTAACCTCTCATCTCGAGTTGATGTTTGGTCCACGGAGCTCTTTCGTGTTGCTACAGTGACCTCAGGATCCATCTAGCCTTGAAAGCGTGTTCTTGGGGTTTCTCTGGAGTGCCATCAGGGAAATCAAGGCTCCTTTCCTGTGTGATGTGCAACACGGAATTGCTCTGCACGCAGTGCAGAGGAATCGATCCTTATCTCGCGGCGAGGGGGAAGTCTCATGGTTTTTCTCGAGTTGTGGCAGGAACCTGGGGTATATTCTCGAGTTACGATGGGGATGGCCCTTCCACACACGTGTTTGTTCAGCGACGTCCTAGGACTCCTGCCTAGTTGCGAGGGACAACTCGGGATTCTCCTCGAGGCTTGGCAGGGCAATTGGGACGCCTCTCCACCTGAGGCGGGAGACCAAGGGTCCCTTTCCACGTGCCACAGAAATCCTGGGACTCCTATCAAGTTTCACGAGGAGTCAGGCATCGTCTCCTTTGGAGGCACTGATCTCCGCGTCCCTCTGGAGTTTTCAAAGGATGTGAGGCCTCCGGTCGCGATGAGGTGGGGAACTAGGTCTTTCTCTGTGGTCTCCACAGGGGATTCAGACATCCCTTCGTCTTGGGAGATGCAAGACGTCCCTGCATTCAAGTCACTGCAGGGATATCCGGCCTTATTTCGCGTCAGGGCATCCCCGTGTCCATTCCACTTGAGGCCGCAAACTCAGGGTCCCTCTCACATACCTAGAGCTGAGAGAAGCCTCCTCTTGAGGTGCTTGTGCTAAGGTGGTATTCCTCTGGAGTCGAAGCCAGGGACTAACCTCTCATCTCGAGTTGAATTTTCTTCCACGGAGCTCTTTCGTGTTGCTACAGTGGCCTCAGGATCCCTCTAGCCTTGAAACAGTGTTCTTGGAGTTTCTCTGGAGTGCCATCAAGGAAATCAAGGCTCCTTTCCTGTGTGATGTGCAACACGGAATTGCTCTGCACGCACTGCAGGGGAATCGGGCCTCATCTCGCGGCGAGGGGGAAGTCTCATGGTTTTTCTCGAGTTGCGGCGGGAACCTGGGGTATATTCCCGAGTTACGACGCGGATGGCCCTTCCACCCACGTGTTTGTTCAGCGACGTCAGGATTCCTGCCTAGTTGCGAGGGACAACTCGGGATTCTCCTCGAGGCTTGGCAGGGCAATTGGGACGCCTCTCCAGCTGAGGCGGGAGACCAAGGGTCCCTTTCCACGTGCCACAGGAATCCTGGGACTCCTATCAAGTTTCACGAGGAGTCAGGCATCGTCTCCTTTGGAGGCACTGATCTCCGCGACCCTCTGGAGTTTTCCAATGATGTGAGGCCTCCGGTCGTGATGAGGTGGGGAAATAGGTCTTTCTCTGTGGTCTCCACAGGGGATTCAGACATCCTTTCATCTTGGGAGATGCAAGACGAGCCTGCATTCAAGTCACTGCAGGGATATCCGGACTTACATCGAGTCAGGGCATCGCGGTGTTCATTCCACCTGAGGCTGCAAACTCAGGGTCCCTCTCACATACCTAGAGCTGTGAGAAGCCTCCTCTTGAGGTGCTTGTGCTAAGGTGGTATTCCTCTGGAGTTGAAGCCAGGGACTAACCTCTCATCTCGAGTTGATTTGTGGTCCACGGAGCTCTTTCTTGTTGCTACAGTGACCTCAGGATCCCTCTAGCCTTGAAACAGTGTTCTTGGGGTTTCTCTGGAGTGCCATCAAGGAAATCAAGGCTCCATTCCTGTGTGATGTGCAACACGGCATTGCTCTGCACGCAGTGCAGTGGAATCGTGCCTCATCTCGCGGCGAGGGTGAAGTCTCATGGTTTTTCTCAAGTTGCGGCGGGAAATTGGGGTATATTCTCGAGTTACGACGGGGATGGCCCTTCCACACACGTGTTTCTTCAGCGTCGGCAGGACTCCTGCCTAGTTGCGAGGGACAACTCGGGATTCTCCTCGAGGCTTGGCAGGGCAATTGGGACGCCTCTCCAGCTGAGGCGGGAGACCAAGTGTCCCTTTCCACGTGCCACAGGAATCCTGGGACTCCTATCAAGTTTCACGAGGAGTCAGGCATCGTCTCCTTTGGAGGCACTGATCTCCGCATCCCTCTGGAGTTTTCAAAGGATGTGGGGCCTCCGGTCGCGATGAGGTGGGGAACTATGTCTTTCTCTGTGGTCTCCACAGGGGATTCAGACATCCTTTCGTCTTGGGAGATGCAAGACGAACCTCCATTCAAGTCACTGCAGGGATATCCGGCCTTATTTCGAGTCAGGGCATGGCCGTGTCCATTCCACTTGAGGCCGCAAACTCAGGGTCCCTCTCACATACCTAGAGCTGAGAGAAGCCTCCACTTCAGGTGCTTGTGGTAAGGTGGTATTCCTCTGGAGTCGAAGCCAGGGACTAACCTCTCATCTCGAGTTGATTTGGGGTATACGGAGCTCTTTCGTGTTGCTACAGTGACCTCAGGATCCTTCTAGCCTTGAAACAGTGTTCTTGGGTTTTCTCTGGAGTGCCATCAAGGAAATCAAGGCTCTTTTCCTGTGTGATGTGCAACACGGCATTGCTCTGTATGCAGTGCAGGGGAATTGGGCCTCATCTCGCGGCGAGGGGGAAGTCTCATGGTTTTTCTCGAGTTGCGGCGAGAACCTAGGGTATATTCTCGAGTTACGACGGGGATGGCCCTTCCACACACGTGTTTGTTCAGCGACGTCAGGACTCCTGCCTAGTTGCGAGGGACAACTCGGGATTCTCCTCGAGGCTGGGCAGGGCAATTGAGACGCCTCTCCAGCTGAGGTGGGAGACCCAGTGTCCCTTTTCACGTGCCACAGGAATTCTGGGACTCCTATCAAGTTTCAGGAGGAGTCAGGCATCGTCTCCTTTATAGGCACTGATCTCCTTGTCCCGCTTGAGTTTTCAAAATATGTGAGGCCTCCAGTCGCGATGAGGTGGGGAACTTGGTCTTTCTCTGTGGTCTCCACAGGGGATTCAGACATCCTTTCGTCTTGTGAGATGCAAGACGTGCCTGCATTCAAGTAACTGCAGGGATATGCGGCCTTATTTCGAGTCAAGGCATCGCGGTGTCCATTCCACTTGAGGCCGCAAACTCAGGGTCCCTCTTACATACCTAGAGCTGAGAGAAGCCTCCTCTTGAGGTGCTTGTGTTAAGGTGCTATTCCTATGGAATCGAAGCCAGGGACTAACCTCTCATCTCGATTTGATTTTTGGTCCACCGAGCTCTTTCCTGTTGCTACAGTGACCTCAGGATCCCTCTAGCCTTGAAACATTGTTCTTGGGGTTTCTCTGGAGTGCCATCAAGGAAATCAAGGCTCCTTTCCTGTGTGATGTGCAACTCGGTATTGCTCTGCACGCCGTGCAGGGGAATCGGGCCTCATCTCGAGGCGATGGGGAAGTCTCATGGTTTTACTCGAGTTGCGGCGGGAACCTGGGGTATATTCTCGAGTTTCGATGGAGATGGCCCTTCCACACACGTGTTTGTTCAGCGACGTCAGGACTCCTGCCTAGTTGCGAGGGACAACTCGGGATTCTCCTCGAGGCTTGGAAGGGAAATTGGGAAGCCTCTCCAGCTGAGGCGGGAGACCAAGTGTCCCTTTCCACGTGCCACAGGAATCCTGGGACTTCTATCAAGTTTCATGAGGAGTCAGGCACCGTCTCCTTTGGAGGCACTGATCTCCGCGTCCCTCTGGAGTTTTCAAAGGAGGTGAGGCCTCTGGTCGCAATGAGGTGGGGAACTAGGTCTTTCTCTTTGGTCTCCACAGGGGATTCAGACATCCTTTCGTCTTGGGAGATGCAAGACGAGCCTGCATTCAAGTCACTGCAGGAATATCCGGCCTTATTTCGAGTCAGGGCATCGCGGTGTCCATTCCACTTGAGTCCGTAAACTCAGGGTCCCTCTGAAATACCTAGAGCTGAGAGAAGCCTCCTCTTGAGGTGCTTGTCGTGAGGTGGTATTCCTCTGGAGTTGAAGCCAGGGACTAACCTCTCATCTCGAGTTGATTTGTAGTCCACGGAGCGCTTTCGTGTTGCTACAGTGACCTCAGGATCCCTCTAGCCTTAAAACAGTGTTCTTTGGCTTTCTCTGGAGTGCCATGAAGGAAATCAAGGCTCCTTTCCTGTGTGATGTGCAACACGGCATTGCTCTGCACGCAGTGCAGGGGAATCGGGCCTCATCTCGCGGCGAGGAGGAAGTCTCATGGTTTTTCTCGAGTTTCGGCGGGTACCTGGGATATATTCTCGAGTTACGACGGCGATGGCCCTTCCACACACGTGTTTGTTCTGCGACGTCAGGACTCCTGCCTAGTTGCGAGGGACAACTCGCGATTCTCCTCGAGGCTTGGCAGGGCAATTGGGACGCCTCTCGACCTGAGGAGGAAGACCAAGGGTCCCTTTCCATGTGCCACAGGAATCCTGGGACTCCTTTCAAGTTTCACGAGGAGTCAGGCATCGTCTCCTTTGGAGGCACTGATCTCCGCGTACCTCTGGAGTTTTCAAAGGATGTGAGGCCTCCGGTCGCGATGAGGTGGGGAACTAGGTCTTTCTCTGTGGTCTCCACAGGGGATTCAGACATCCTTTCTTCTTGGGAGATGCAAGACGAGCCTGCATTCAAGTCATTGCAGGGATATCCGGCCTTATTTCGAGTCAAGGCATCGCGGTGTCCATTCCATTTGAGGCCGCAAACTCAGGGTCCCTCTCACATAGCTAGAGCTGAGAGAAGCCTCCTCTTGAGGTGCTTGTGGTAAGGTGGTATTCCTCTGGAGTCGAAGCCAGGGACTAACCTCTCATCTCGAGTTGATTTTTGGTCCATGGAGCTCTTTCGTGTTGCTACAGTGACCTCAGGATCCCTCTAGCCTTGAAACAGTGTTCTAGGGCTTTCTCTGGAGTGCCATCAAGGAAATCAGGCTCCTTTTCTGTGTGATGTGCAACACGGCATTGCTCTGCACGCAGTGCAGGGGAATCGGGCCTCATCTCGCGGCGAGGGGAAAGTCTCATGGTTTTTCTCGAGTTGCGGCGGGAACCTGGGGTATGTTCTCGAGTTACGACGGGGATGGCCCTTCCACACACGTGTTTGTTCAGCGACGTCAGTTCTCCCGCCTAGTTGCGAGGGACCACTCGGGATTCTCCTCGAGGCTTGGCAGGGCAATTGGGACGCCTCACCAGCTGAGGTGGGAGACCAAGGGTCCCTTTCCACGTGCCACAGGAATCCTGGGACTCCTATCAAGTTTCACGAGGAGTCAGGCATCGTCTCCTTTGGAGACACTGATCTCCCCGTCCCTCTGGAGTTTTTAAAAGATGTGAGGCCTCCGGTCGCGATGAGGTGGGGAACTAGGTCTTTCTATGTGGTCTCCACAGGGGATTCAGACATCCTTTCGTCTTGGGAGATGCAAGACGAGCCTGCATTCAAGTCACTGCAGGGATATCCGGCCTTATTTCGAGTCAGGGCATCGCAGTGTCAATTCCACTTGAGGCCGCAAACTCAGGGTCCCTCTCACATACCTAGAGCTGAGAGAAGCCTCCTCTTGAGGTGCTTGTGGTAAGGTGGTATTCCTCTGGAGTCGAAGTAAGGGACTAACCTCTCATCTCTTGTTGATTTTTGGTCCACGGAGCTCTTTGGTGTTGCTACAGTGACCTCAGGATGCCTCTATCCTTGAAACAGTGTTCTTGGGGTTTCTCTAGAGTGCCATCAAGGAAATCAAGGCTCCTTTCGTGTGTGATGTGCAACACGGCATTGCTCTGCACGCAGTGCAGGGGAATCGGGCCTCATCTCGCGGCGAGGGGGAAGACTCATGGTTTTTCTCGAGTTGCGGCGGCAACCTGGGCTATATTCTCGAGTTACGACTGGGATGGCCCTTCCACACACGTGTTTTTTCAGCGACGTCAGGATTCCTGCCTAGTTGCGAGGGACAACTCGGGATTCTCCTCGAGGCTTGGCAGGGCAAATGGGACGCCTCTCCAGCTGAGGCAGGAGACCAAGTGTCCCTTTGCACGTGCCACAGGAATCCTGGGACTCCTATCAAGTTTCACGAGGAGTCAGGCATCGTCTCCTTTGGAGGCACTGATCTCCGCGTCCCTCTGGAATTTTCAAAGGATGTGAGGTTTCCGGTCGCGATGAGGTGGGGAACTAGGTCTTTCTCTGTGGTCTCCACAGGGGATTCAGACATCCTTTTTTCTTGGGAGATGCAAGAAGAGCCTGCATTGAACTCACTGCAGGGATATCCGGCCTTATTTCGAGTCAGGGCATCGCGGTGTCCATTCCACTTAAGGCCGCAAACTCAGGGTCCCTCTCACATACCTAGAGCTGAGAGAAACCTCCTCTAGGTGCTTGTGGTAAGGTAGTATTTCTCTGGAGTCGAAGCCAGGGACTAACCTCTCATCTCGAGTTGATTTTTCGTCCATTTAGCTCTTTCGTGTTGCTACAGTGACCTCAGGATCCCTCTAGCCTTGAAACAGTGTTCCTCGAGTTTCTCTGGAATGCCATCAAGGAAATCAAGGCTCCTTTCATGTGTGATGTGCAACACGGAATTGCTCTGCACGCAGTGCAGGGGAATCGGGCCTCATCTCCCGGCGAGTGGGAAGACTCATGGTTGTTCTCGAGTTGCGGAGGGAATCTGGGGTATATTCTCGAGTTACGACGGGGATGGCCCTTCCACACACGTGTTTGTTCAGCGACGTCAGGACTCCTACCTAGTTGTGAGGGACAACTCGCGATGCTCCTCGAGGCTTGGCAGGGCAATTGGGACGCCTCTCCACCTGACATGGGAAACCAAGGGTCCCTTTCCACGTGGCACAGAAATCCTGGAACTCCTATCAAGTTTCCCGAGGAGTCAGGCATCGTCTCCTATGGAGGCACTGATCTCCGCGTCTCTCTGGAGTTTTCAAAGGATGTGAGGCCTCCGGTCGCGATGAGGTGGGTAACTAGGTCTTTCTCTGTTGTCTTTACAGGGAATTCAGACATCCTTTCTTCTTCGAGATGCAAGACGAGCCTGCATTCAAGTCACTGCAGGGATATCTGGCCTTATTTCAAGTCAGGGCATCGCGGTGTCCATTCCACTTGAGGCCGCAAACTCAGGGTCCCTATCACATACCTAGAGCTGAGAGAAGCCTCCTCTTGAGGTGCTTGTGGTAAGGTGGTATTCCTCTGGAGTCGAAGCCAGGGACTAACCTCTCATCTCGAGTTGATTTTTGGTCCACGGAGCTCTTTCGTGTTGCTACAGTGACCTCAGGATACCGCTAGCTTTGAAACAGTGTTCTTCGGGTTTCTCTGGAGTGCCATCAAGGAAATCAAGGCTCCTTTCATGTGTGATGTGCAACACGGAATTGCTCTGCACGCAGTGCAGGGGAATCGGGCCTCATCTCGCGGCGAGGGGGAAGTCTCATGGTTTTTCTCGAGTTGCGGGGGGAACCTGGGGTATATTCTCGAGTTACGACGGGGATGGCCCTTCCTCGCCTGTGTTTGTTCAGCGACGTCAGGACTCCTGCCTAGTTGCGAGGGACAACTCGGGATTCTCCTCGACGCTTGGCATGGCAATTGGGACGCCTCTCCAGCTAATGCGGGAGACCAAGGGTCCCTTTCCACGTGCCACAGGAATCCTGGGACTCCTATCAAGTTTCACGAGGAGTCAGGCATCGTCTCCTTTGGATGCATTGATCTCCGCGTACCTCTGGAGTTTTCAAAGGATGTGAGGCCTCTGGTCGCGATGATGTGGGGAACTAGGTCTTTCTCTGTGGTATCCACAGGGGATTCAGATATCCTTTCGTCTTGAGAGAGGCAAGACGAGCCTGCATTCAAGTCACTGCAGGGATATCCGGCCTTATTTCGAGTCAGGGCATCGCGGTGTCCATTCCACTGGAGGCCGCAAAATCAGGGTCCCTCTCACATACCTAGATCTGAGAGAAGCCTCCTCTTGAGGTGCTCATGGTAAGGTGGTATTCCTCTGGAGTCGAATCCAGGGACTAAAATCTCATCTCGACTTGATTTTTGGCCCACTGAGCTCTTTCGTGTTGCTACAGTGACCTCAGGATCCCTCTAGCCTTGAAACAGTGTTCTTGGGGTTTCTTGGAGAGCCATCAAGGAAATCAAGGCTCCTTTCATGTGTGATGTGCAACACGGAATTGCTCTGCACTCAGAGCAGGGGAATCGGGCCTCATCTCGCGGCGAGGGGGAAGTCTCATGGTTTTTCTCGAGGTGCGGCGGGAACCTGGGGTATATTCTCGAATTACGACGTGGAAGGCCCTTCCACACACGTGTTTGTTCAGCGACGTCAGGACTCCTGTCTAGTTGCGAGGGACAACTCGGGATTCTCCTCGAGGCTTGGCAGGGCAATTGGGACGCCTCTCCAGCTGAGGCGGGCGACCACGGGTCGCTTTCCACGTGCCACAGGAATCCTGGGACTCCTATCAAGTTTCACGAGGAGTCAGCCATCGTCTCCTTTGGAGGCACTGATCTCCGCGTCCCTCTGGAGTTTTCAAAGGATGTGAGGTTTCCAGTCGTGATGTGGTGGGGAACTAGGTCTTTCTCTGTGGTCTCCACAGGGGATTCAGACATCCTTTTTTCTTGGGAGATGCAAGACGAGCCTGCATTGAACTCACTGCAGGGACATCCGGCCTTATTTCGAGTCAGGGCGTCGCGGTGTCCATTCCACTTGAGGCCGCAAACTCAGGGTCCCTCTCACATACCTAGAGCTGAGAGAAGCCTCCTCTTGAGGTGCTTGTGGTAAGTCAGTATTTCTCTGGAGTCGAAGCCAGGGACTAACCTCTCATCTCGAGTTGATTTTTCGTCCATTTAGCTCTTTCGTGTTTACTACAGTGACCTCAGGATCCCTCTAGCCTTGAAACAGTGTTCTTCGAGTTTCTCTGGAATGCCATCAAGGAAATCAAGGCTCCTTTCATGTGTGATGTGCAACACGGAATTGTTCTGCACGCACTGCAGGGGAATTGGGCCTCATCTCCCGGCGAGTGGGAAGACTCATGGTTGTTCTCGAGTTGCGGAGGGAATCTGGGGTATATTCTCGAGTTACGACGGGGATGGCCCTTCCACACACGTGTTTGTTCAGCGACGTCAGGACTCCTGCCTAGTTGTGAGGGACAACTCGGGATGCTCCTCGAGGCTTGGCAGGGCAATAGGGACGCCTCTCCCCCTGAGATGGGAAACCAAGGGTCCCTTTCCACGTGTTACAGGAATCCTGGGACTCCTATCAAGTTTCACGAGGAGTCAGGCATCGTCTCCTATGGAGGCACTGATCTCCGCGTCTCTCTGGAGTTTTCAAAGGATGTGAGGTCTCCGGTCGCGATGAGGTGGAGAACTAGGTCTTTCTCTGTGGTCTTCACAGGGAATTCAGACATCCTATCTTCTTCGAGATGCAAGACGAGCCTGCATTCAAGTCACTGCAGGGATATCTGGCCTTATTTCGAGTCAGGGCATCGCGGTGTCCATTCCACTTGAGGCCGCAAACTCAGGGTCCCTATCACATACCTAGAGCTGAGAGAAGCCTCCTCTTGAGGTGCTTGTGGTAAGGTGGTATTCCTCTGGAGTCGAAGCCAGGGACTAACCTCTCATCTCGAGTTGATTTTTGGTCCACGGAGCTCTTTCGTGTTGCTACAGTGACCTCAGGATCCCGCTAGCCTTGAAAGAGTGTTCTTCGGGTTTCTCTGGAGTGCCATCAAGGAAATCAAGGCTCCTTTCATGTGTGATGTGCAACACGGAATTGCACTGCGCCCAGTGCAGGGGAATCGGGCCTCATCTCGCGGCGAGGGGGAAGTCTCATGGTTTTTCTCGAGTTGCGGCGGTACCTGGGGTATATTCTCGAGTTACGACGGGGATGGCCCTTCCACACACGTGTTTGTTCAGCGACGTCAGGACTCCTGCCTAGTTGCGAGGGACAACTCGGGATTCTCCTCGAGGCTTGGCATGGCAATTGGGACGCCTCTCCAGCTGAGGCGGGAGACCAAGGGTCCCTTTCCACGTGCCACAGGAATCCTGGGACTCCTATCAAGTTTCACGAGGAGTCAGGCATCGTCTCCTTTGGATGCATTGATCTCCGCGTACCTCTGGAGTTTTCAAAGGATGTGAGGCCTCCGGTCGCGATGATGTGGGGAACTAGGTCTTTCTCTGTGGTATCCACAGGGGATTCAGATATCCTTTGGTCTTGAGAGATGCAAGACGAGCCTGCATTCAAGTCACTGCAGGGATATCCGGCCTTATTTCGAGTCAGGGCATCGCGGTGTCCATTCCACTGGAGGCCGCAAACTCAGGGTCCGTCTCACATACCTAGAGCTGAGAGAACCCTCCTCTTGAGGTGCTTGTGGTAAGGTGGTATTCCTCTGGAGTTGAAGCCAGGGACTAACCTCTCATCTCGAGTTGATTTGTGGTCCACGGAGCTCTTTCGTGTTGCTACAGTGACCTCAGGATCCCTCTAGCCTTGAAACAGTGTTCTTGGGGTTTCTCTGGAGTGCCATCAAGGAAAGCAGTGACCCCTACATATATTATGTGCAACACGGAATTGCTCTGCACGCAGTGCAGGGGAATCGGGCCTCATCTCGCGGCGATTGGGAAGTCTCATGGTTTTTCTTGAGTTGCGGCTGGAACCTGGGGTATATTCACGAGTTACGACGGGGATGGCCCTTCCACACACGTGTTTGTTCAGCGACGTCAGGACTCCTACCTGCTTGCGAGAGACACCTCGGGATTCTCCTCGAGGCTTGGCAGGGCAATTGGGACGCCTCTCCAGCTGAGGCGGGCGACCACGGGTCGCTTTCCACGTGCCACAGGAATCCTGGGACTCCTATCAAGTTTCACGAGGAGTCAGGCATCGTCTCCTTTGGAGGCACTGATCTCCGCGTACCTCTGGAATTTTCAAAGGATGTGAGGTCTCCGGTCGCGATGAGGTGGGGAACTAGGTCTTCCTCTGTGTTCTACACAGGGGATTGAGACATCCTTTCGTCTTGGAGATGCAAGACGAGCCAGCATTCAAGTCACTGCAGGGATATCCGGCCTTATTTCGAGTCAGGGCATCTCGGTGTCCATTCCACTTGAGGCCGCAAACTCAGAGTCCCTCTCACATACATAGAGCTGAGAGAAGCCTCCTCTTGAGGTGCTTGTGGTAAGGTGGTATTCCTCTGGAGTCGAAGCCAGGGGCTAACCTCTCATCTCGAGTTGATTTTTGGTCCACGGAGCTCTTTCGTGTTGCTACAGTGACCTCAGGATCCCTCTAGCCTTGAAACAGTGTTCTTGGGCTTTCTTTGGAGTGCCATCAAGGAAATCAAGGCTCCTTTCACGTGTGATGTGCAACACGGAATTGCTCTGCATGCAGTGCAGGGTAATTGGGCCTCATCTCGCGGCGAGGGGGAAGTCTCATGGTTTTTCCCGAGTTGCGGCGGGAACCTGGGGTATATTCTCGAGTTACGACGGGGATGGCCCTTCCAAACCCGTGTTTGTTCAGTGACGTCAGGACTCCTTCCTAGTTGCGAGGGACAACTCGGGATTCTCCTCGAGGCTTGGCAGGGCAATTTGGACGCCTCTCCAGCTGAGGCGGGAGACCAAGGGTCCCTTTTCACGTGCCACAGGAATCCTTGAAATCCTATCATGTTTCACGAGGAGTCATGCATTGTCTCCTTTGGAGGCACTGATCTCCGCGTACCTCTGGAGATGTCAAAGGATGTGAGGCCTCCAGTCAGGATGAGGTGGGGAACTAGGTCTTTCTCTCTGGTCTCCACAGCGGATTCAGACATCCTTTCGTCTTGGGAGATGCAAGACGAGCCTGCATTGAACTCACTGCAGGGATATCCGGCCTTATTTCGAGTCAGGGCATCGCGGTGTTCATTCCACTTGAGGCCGCAAACTCAGGGTCCCTCTCACATACCTAGAGCTGAGAGAAGCCTCCTCTTGAGGTGCTTGTGGTAAGGTAGTATTTCTCTGGAGTCGAAGCCAGGGACTAACCTCTCATCTCGAGTTGAATTTTCGTCCATTTAGCTCTTTAGTGTTGCTACAGTGACCTCAGGATCCCTCTAGCCTTGAAACAGTGTTCTTCGAGTTTCTCTGGAATGCCATCAAGGAAATCAAGGCTCCTCTCATATGTGATGTGCAACACGGAATTGCTCTGCACGCAGTGCAGGGGAATTGGGCCTCATCTCCCGGCGAGTGGGAAGACTCATGGTTGTTCTCGAGTTGCGGAGGGAATCTGGGGTATATTCTCAAGTTACGACGGGGATGGCCCTTCCACACACGTGTTTGTTCAGCGACGTCAGGACTCCTGCCTAGTTGTGAGGGACAACTCGGGATGCACCTCGAGGCTTGGCAGGGCAATAGGGACGCCTCTCCACCTGAGATGGGAAACCAAGGGTCCCTTTCCACGTGGCACAGGAATCCTGGAACTCCTATCAAGTTTCACGAGGAGTCAGGCATCGTCTCCTATGGAGGCACTGATCTCCGCGTCTCTCTGGAGTTTTCAAAGGATGTGAGGCCTCCGGTCGCGATGAGGTGGGTAACTAGGTCTTTCTCTGTGGTCTTCACAGGGAATTCAGACATCCTTTCTTCTTCGAGATGCAAGACGAGCCTGCATTCAAGTCACTGCAGGGATATCTGGCCTTATTTCGAGTCAGGGCATCGTGGTGTCCATTCCACTTGAGGCCGCAAACTCAGGGTCCCTCTCACATACCTAGAGCTGAGAGAAGCCTCCTCTTGAGGTGCTTGTGGTAAGGTGGTATTCCTCTGGAGTCGAAGCCAGGGACTAACCTCTCATCTCGAGTTGATTTTTGGTCCACGGAGCTGTTTCGTGTTGCTACAGTGACCTCCGGATCCCTCTAGCCTTGAAACCGTGTTCTTGGGGTTTCTTGGAATGTCATCAAGGAAATCAAGGCTCCTTTCATGTGTGATGTGCAACACCGAATTGCTCCAATAGAAGTGCAGGGGAATCGGGCCCCATCTCTCGGCGAGGGGGAAGTCTCATGGTTTTTCTAGAGTTGCGGCGGGAACCTGGGGTATATTCTCGAGTTACGACGGAGATGGCCCTTCCAAACACGTGTTTGTTCAGCGACGTCAGGACTCCTGCCTAGTTGCGAGGGACAACTCGGGATTCTCCTCGAGGCTTGCCAGGGCAATTGGGACGCATCTCCAGCTGAGGCGGGAGACCAAGGGTCCCTTTCCACGTGCCACAGGAATCCTGGGACTCCTAACAAGTTTCACGAGGAGTCAGGCATCGTCTCCTTTGGAGGCACTGATCTCCGCGTACCTCTGGAATTGTCAAAGAATGTGAGGCCTCCGGTCGCCATGAGGTGGGGAACTAGGTATTTCTCTATGGTCTCCACAGGGGATTCAGACATCCTTTCGTCTTGGGAGATGGAAGTCGAGCCTGCATTCAAGTCACTGCAGGGATATCCGGCCTTATTTCGAGTCAGGGCATCCCCGTGTCCATTCCACTTGGGGCCGCAAACTTAGGGTCCCTCTCACATACCTAGAGCTGAGAGAAGCCTCCTCTTAAGGTGCTTGTGCTAAGGTGGTATTCATCTGGAGTCGAAGCCAGGGACTAACCTCTCATCTCGAGTTGATTTTTGGTCCACGGAGCTCTTTCGTGTTGCTACAGTGACCTCAGGATCCCGCTATCCTTGAAACAGTGTTCTTGGGGTTTCTCTGGAGTGCCATCAAGTAAATCAAGGATCCTTTCATGTGTGACGTGCAACAAGGAATTGCTCTGCATGCAGTGCAGGGGAATCGGGCCTCATCTCGCGGCGAGGGGGAAGTCTCATGATTTTTCTCGAGTTGCGGCGGGAACCTGGGGTATATTCTCGAGTTACGACGGGGATGGCCCTTCCACACCGCTGTTTGTTCAGCGACGTCAGGACTCCTGCCTAGTTGCGAGGGACAACTCGGAATTCTCCTTGAGGCTTGGCAGGGCAATTGGGACGCCTCTCCAGCTGAGGCGGGAGACCAAGGGTCCCTTTCCACGTGCCACAGGAATCCTTGGACTCCTATCAAGTTTCACGAGGAGTCAGGCATCGTCTCCTTTGGAGGCACTGATCTCCGCGCACCTCTGGAGTTGTCAAAGAAGTGAGGCCTCCGGTCGCAATGAGGTGGGGAACTAGGTCTTTCTCTGTGGTCTCCACAGGGGATTCAGACATCCTTTCGTCTTGGGAGATGCAAGACGAGCCTGCATTCAAGTCACTGCAGGGATATCCGGCCTTATTTCGAGTCAGGGCATCGCGGTGTCCATTCCACTTGAGGCCGCAAACTCAGGGTCCCTCTCACATACCTAGAGCTGAGAGAAGCCTCCTCTTGAGGTGCTTGTGGTAAGGTGGTATTCCTCTGGAGTCGAATCCAGGGACTAACCTCTCATCTCGAGTTGATTTTTGGTCCACGGAGCTCTTTCGTGTTGCTACAGTGACCTCCGGATCCCTCTAGCCTTGAAACCGTGTTCTTGGGGTTTCTTGGAGTGCCATCAAGGAAATCAAGGCTCCTTTCATGTGTGATGTGCAACACCGAATTGCTCCACTAGAAGTGCAGGGGAATCGGGCCCCATCTCTCGGCGAGGGGGAAGTCTCATGGTTTTTCTCGAGTTGCGGCGGGAACCTGGGGTATATTCTCGAGTTACGACGGAGATGGCCCTTCCACACACGTGTTTGTTCAGCGACGTCAGGACTCCTGCCTAGTTGCGAGGAACAACTCGGGATTCTCCTCGAGGCTTGGCAGGGCAATTGCGACGCCTCTCCAGCTGAGGCGGGAGACCAAGGGTCCCTTTCCACGTGCCACAGGAATCCTGGGACTCCTAACAAGTTTCACGAGGAGTCAGGCATCGTCTCCTTTGGAGGCACTGATCTCCGCGTACCTCTGGAGTTGTCAAAGAATATGAGGCCTCCGGTCGCCATGAGGTGGGGAACTAGGTATTTCTCTGTGGTCTCCACAGGGGATTCAGACATCCTTTCGTCTTGGGAGATGCAAGACGAGCCTGCATTCACGTCACTGCAGGGATATCCGGCCTTATTTCGAGTCAGGGCATCGCGGTGTCCATTCCACTTGAGGCCGCAAACTCAGGGTCCCTCTCAAACACCTAGAGCTGAGAGAAGCCTCCTCTTGAGGTGCTTGTGGTAAGGTGGTATTCCTCTGGAATCGAAGCCAGGGACTAACCTCTCATCTCGAGTTGATGTTTGGTCCACGGAGCTCTTTCGTGTTGCTACAGTGACCTCAGGATCCATCTAGCCTTGAAAGCGTGTTCTTGGGGTTTCTCTGGAGTGCCATCAGGGAAATCAAGGCTCCTTTCCTGTGTGATGTGCAACACGGAATTGCTCTGCACGCAGTGCAGAGGAATCGATCCTTATCTCGCGGCGAGGGGGAAGTCTCATGGTTTTTCTCGAGTTGTGGCAGGAACCTGGGGTATATTCTCGAGTTACGATGGGGATGGCCCTTCCACACACGTGTTTGTTCAGCGACGTCCTAGGACTCCTGCCTAGTTGCGAGGGACAACTCGGGATTCTCCTCGAGGCTTGGCAGGGCAATTGGGACGCCTCTCCACCTGAGGCGGGAGACCAAGGGTCCCTTTCCACGTGCCACAGAAATCCTGGGACTCCTATCAAGTTTCACGAGGAGTCAGGCATCGTCTCCTTTGGAGGCACTGATCTCCGCGTCCCTCTGGAGTTTTCAAAGGATGTGAGGCCTCCGGTCGCGATGAGGTGGGGAACTAGGTCTTTCTCTGTGGTCTCCACAGGGGATTCAGACATCCCTTCGTCTTGGGAGATGCAAGACGTCCCTGCATTCAAGTCACTGCAGGGATATCCGGCCTTATTTCGAGTCAGGGCATCCCCGTGTCCATTCCACTTGAGGCCGCAAACTCAGGGTCCCTCTCACATACCTAGAGCTGAGAGAAGCCTCCTCTTGAGGTGCTTGTGCTAAGGTGGTATTCCTCTGGAGTCGAAGCCAGGGACTAACCTCTCATCTCGAGTTGAATTTTGTTCCACGGAGCTCTTTCGTGTTGCTACAGTGGCCTCAGGATCCCTCTAGCCTTGAAACAGTGTTCTTGGAGTTTCTCTGGAGTGCCATCAAGGAAATCAAGGCTCCTTTCCTGTGTGATGTGCAACACGGCATTGCTCTGCACGCACTGCAGGGGAATCGGGCCTCATCTCGCGGCGAGGGGGAAGTCTCATGGTTTTTCTCGAGTTGCGGCGGGAACCTGGGGTATATTCCCGAGTTACGACGCGGATGGCCCTTCCACCCACGTGTTTGTTCAGCGACGTCAGGATTCCTGCCTAGTTGCGAGGGACAACTCGGGATTCTCCTCGAGGCTTGGCAGGGCAATTGGGACGCCTCTCCAGCTGAGGCGGGAGACCAAGGGTCCCTTTCCACGTGCCACAGGAATCCTGGGACTCCTATCAAGTTTCACGAGGAGTCAGGCATCGTCTCCTTTGGAGGCACTGATCTCCGCGACCCTCCGGAGTTTTCCAATGATGTGAGGCCTCCGGTCGTGATGAGGTGGGGAACTAGGTCTTTCTCTGTGGTCTCCACAGGGGATTCAGACATCCTTTCATCTTGGGAGATGCAAGACGAACCTCCATTCAAGTCACTGCAGGGATATCCGGCCTTATTTCGAGTCAGGGCATGGCCATGTCCATTCCACTTGAGGCCGCAAACTCAGGGTCCCTCTCACATACCTAGAGCTGAGAGAAGCCTCCACTTCAGGTGCTTGTGGTAAGGTGGTATTCCTCTGGAGTCGAAGCCAGGGACTAACCTCTCATCTCGAGTTGATTTGGGGTATACGGAGCTCTTTCGTGTGGCTACAGTGACCTCAGGATCCCTCTAGCCTTGAAACAGTGTTCTTGGATTTTCTCTGGAGTGCCATCAAGGAAATCAGGCTCCTTTTCTGTGTGATGTGCAACACGGCATTGCTCTGCACGCAGTGCAGGGGAATCGGGCCTCATCTCGCGGCGAGGGGGAAGTCTCATGGTTTTTCTCGAGTTGCGGCGGGAACCTGGGGTATGTTCTCGAGTTACGACGGGGATGGCCCTTCCACACACGTGTTTGTTCAGCGACGTCAGTTCTCCCGCCTAGTTGCGAGGGACAACTCGGGATTCTCCTCGAGGCTTGGCAGGGCAATTGGGACGCCTCACCAGCTGAGGCGGGAGACCAAGGGTCCCTTTCCACGTGCCACAGGAATCCTGGGACTCCTATCAAGTTTCACGAGGAGTCAGGCATCGTCTCCTTTGGAGACACTGATCTCCCCGTCCCTCTGGAGTTTTTAAAAGATGTGAGGCCTCCGGTCGCGATGAGGTGGGGAACTAGGTCTTTCTATGTGGTCTCCACAGGGGATTCAGACATCCTTTCGTCTTGGGAGATGCAAGACGAGCCTGCATTCAAGTCACTGCAGGGATATCCGGCCTTATTTCGAGTCAGGGCATCGCAGTGTCAATTCCACTTGAGGCCGCAAACTCAGGGTCCCTCTCACATACCTAGAGCTGAGAGAAGCCTCCTCTTGAGGTGCTTGTGGTAAGGTGGTATTCCTCTGGAGTCGAAGTAAGGGACTAACCTCTCATCTCTTGTTGATTTTTGGTCCACGGAGCTCTTTGGTGTTGCTACAGTGACCTCAGGATGCCTCTATCCTTGAAACAGTGTTCTTGGGGTTTCTCTAGAGTGCCATCAAGGAAATCAAGGCTCCTTTCGTGTGTGATGTGCAACACGGCATTGCTCTGCACGCAGTGCAGGGGAATCGGGCCTCATCTCGCGGCGAGGGGGAAGACTCATGGTTTTTCTCGAGTTGCGGCGGCAACCTGGGCTATATTCTCGAGTTACGATGGGGATGGCCCTTCCACACACGTGTTTTTTCAGCGACGTCAGGATTCCTGCCTAGTTGCGAGGGACAACTCGGGATTCTCCTCGAGGCTTGGCAGGGCAAATGGGACGCCTCTCCAGCTGAGGCAGGAGACCAAGTGTCCCTTTGCACGTGCCACAGGAATCCTGGGACTCCTATCAAGTTTCACGAGGAGTCAGGCATCGTCTCCTTTGGAGGCACTGATCTCCGCGTCCCTCTGGAGTTTTCAAAGGATGTGAGGTTTCCGGTCGCGATGAGGTGGGGAACTAGGTCTTTCTCTGTGGTCTCCACAGGGGATTCAGACATCCTTTCGTCTTGGGAGTTGCAAGACGAGCCTGCATTCAAGTCACTGCAGGGATATCCGGCCTTATTTCGAGTCAGGGCATCGCGGTGTCCATTCCACTTGAGGCCGCAAACTCAGGGTCCCTCTCACATACCTAGAGCTGAGAGAAGTCTCCTCTTGAGGTGCTTGTGGTAAGGTGGTATTCCTCTGGAGTCGAAGCCACGGACTAACCTCTCATCTCGAGTTGATTATTGTTCCACGGAGTTCTTTCGTGTTACTCCAGTGACCTCAGGATCCCTCTAGCCTTGAAACAGTGTTCTTGGGCTTACTCTGGAGTGCCATCAAGGAAATCAAGGCTCCTTTCCTGTGTGATGTGCAACACGGCATTGCTCTGCACGCAGTGCAGGGGAATCGGGCCTCATCTCGCGGCGAGGGGAAACTCTCATGGTTTTTCTCGAGTTGCGGCGGGAACCTGGGGTATATTCTCGAGTTACGACGGGGATGGCCCTTTCATACCCGTGTTTGTTCAGTGACGTCAGGACTCCATCCTAGTTGCGGGGGACAACTCGCGATTCTCCTCGGGGCTTGGCAGGGCAATTTGGACGCCTCTCCAGCTGAGGCGGGAGACCAATGGTCCCTTTTCACGTGCCACCGGAATCCTTGAAATCCTATCATGTTTCACGAGGAGTCATGCATCGTCTCCTTTGGAGGCACTGATCTCCGCGTACCTCTGGAGATGTCAAAGGATGTGAGGCCTCCGGTCAGGATGAGGTGGGGAACTAGGTCTTTCTCTCTGGTCTCCACAGCGGATTCAGACATCCTTTTTTCTTGGGAGATGCAAGAAGAGCCTGCATTGAACTCACTGCAGGGATATCCGGCCTTATTTCGAGTCAGGGCATCGCGGTGTCCATTCCACTTAAGGCCGCAAACTCAGGGTCCCTCTCACATACCTAGAGCTGAGAGAAACCTCCTCTAGGTGCTTGTGGTAAGGTAGTATTTCTCTGGAGTCGAAGCCAGGGACTAACCTCTCATCTCGAGTTGATTTTTCGTCCATTTAGCTCTTTCGTGTTGCTACAGTGACCTCAGGATCCCTCTAGCCTTGAAACAGTGTTCCTCGAGTTTCTCTGGAATGCCATCAAGGAAATCAAGGCTCCTTTCATGTGTGATGTGCAACACGGAATTGCTCTGCACGCAGTGCAGGGGAATCGGGCCTCATCTCCCGGCGAGTGGGAAGACTCATGGTTGTTCTCGAGTTGCGGAGGGAATCTGGGGTATATTCTCGAGTTACGACGGGGATGGCCCTTCCACACACGTGTTTGTTCAGCGACGTCAGGACTCCTACCTAGTTGTGAGGGACAACTCGGGATGCTCCTCGAGGCTTGGCAGGGCAATAGGGACGCCTCTCCACCTGACATGGGAAACCAAGGGTCCCTTTCCACGTGGCACAGGAATCCTGGAACTCCTATCAAGTTTCCCGAGGAGTCAGGCATCGTCTCCTATGGAGGCACTGATCTCCGCGTCTCTCTGGAGTTTTCAAAGGATGTGAGGCCTCCGGTCGCGATGAGGTGGGTAACTAGGTCTTTCTCTGTGGTCTTTACAGGGAATTCAGACATCCTTTCTTCTTCGAGATGCAAGACGAGCCTGCATTCAAGTCACTGCAGGGATATCTGGCCTTATTTCAAGTCAGGGCATCGCGGTGTCCATTCCACTTGAGGCCGCAAACTCAGGGTCCCTATCATATACCTAGAGCTGAGAGAAGCCTCCTCTTGAGGTGCTTGTGGTAAGGTGGTATTCCTCTGGAGTCGAAGCCAGGGACTAACCTCTCATCTCGAGTTGATTTTTGGTCCACGGAGCTCTTTCGTGTTGCTACAGTGACCTCAGGATACCGCTAGCTTTGAAACAGTGTTCTTCGGGTTTCTCTGGAGTGCCATCAAGGAAATCAAGGCTCCTTTCATGTGTGATGTGCAACACGGAATTGCTCTGCACGCAGTGCAGGGGAATCGGGCCTCATCTCGCGGCGAGGGGGAAGTCTCATGGTTTTTCTCGAGTTGCGGGGGGAACCTGGGGTATATTCTCGAGTTACGACGGGGATGGCCCTTCCTCGCCTGTGTTTGTTCAGCGACGTCAGGACTCCTGCCTAGTTGCGAGGGACAACTCGGGATTCTCCTCGACGCTTGGCATGGCAATTGGGACGCCTCTCCAGCTAATGCGGGAGACCAAGGGTCCCTTTCCACGTGCCACAGGAATCCTGGGACTCCTATCAAGTTTCACGAGGAGTCAGGCATCGTCTCCTTTGGATGCATTGATCTCCGCGTACCTCTGGAGTTTTCAAAGGATGTGAGGCCTCTGGTCGCGATGATGTGGGGAACTAGGTCTTTCTCTGTGGTATCCACAGGGGATTCATATATCCTTTCGTCTTGAGAGAGGCAAGACGAGCCTGCATTCAAGTCACTGCAGGGATATCCGGCCTTATTTCGAGTCAGGGCATCGCGGTGTCCATTCCACTGGAGGCCGCAAAATCAGGGTCCCTCTCACATACCTAGATCTGAGAGAAGCCTCCTCTTGAGGTGCTCATGGTAAGGTGGTATTCCTCTGGAGTCGAATCCAGGGACTAAAATCTCATCTCGACTTGATTTTTGGCCCACTGAGCTCTTTCGTGTTGCTACAGTGACCTCAGGATCCCTCTAGCCTTGAAACAGTGTTCTTGGGGTTTCTTGGAGAGCCATCAAGGAAATCAAGGCTCCTTTCATGTGTGATGTGCAACACGGAATTGCTCTGCACTCAGAGCAGGGGAATCGGGCCTCATCTCGCGGCGAGGGGGAAGTCTCATGGTTTTTCTCGAGGTGCGGCGGGAACCTGGGGTATATTCTCGAATTACGACGTGGAAGGCCCTTCCACACACGTGTTTGTTCAGCGACGTCAGGACTCCTGTCTAGTTGCGAGGGACAACTCGGGATTCTCCTCGAGGCTTGGCAGGGCAATTGGGACGCCTCTCCAGCTGAGGCGGGCGACCACGGGTCGCTTTCCACGTGCCACAGGAATCCTGGGACTCCTATCAAGTTTCACGAGGAGTCAGCCATCGTCTCCTTTGGAGGCACTGATCTCCGCGTCCCTCTGGAGTTTTCAAAGGATGTGAGGTTTCCAGTCGTGATGTGGTGGGGAACTAGGTCTTTCTCTGTGGTCTCCACAGGGGATTCAGACATCCTTTTTTCTTGGGAGATGCAAGACGAGCCTGCATTGAACTCACTGCAGGGACATCCGGCCTTATTTCGAGTCAGGGCGTCGCGGTGTCCGTTCCACTTGAGGCCGCAAACTCAGGGTCCCTCTCACATACCTAGAGCTGAGAGAAGCCTCCTCTTGAGGTGCGTGTGGTAAGATAGTATTTCTCTGGAGTCGAAGCCAGGGACTAACCTCTCATCTCGAGTTGATTTTTCGTCCATTTAGCTCTTTCGTGTTTACTACAGTGACCTCAGGATCCCTCTAGCCTTGAAACAGTGTTCTTCGAGTTTCTCTGGAATGCCATCAAGGAAATCAAGGCTCCTTTCATGTGTGATGTGCAACACGGAATTGCTCTGCACGCAGTGCAGGGGAATTGGGCCTCATCTCCCGGCGAGTGGGAAGACTCATGGTTGTTCTCGAGTTGCGGAGGGAATCTGGGGTATATTCTCGAGTTACGACGGGGATGGCCCTTCCACACACGTGTTTGTTCAGCGACGTCAGGACTCCTGCCTAGTTGTGAGGGACAACTCGGGATGCTCCTCGAGGCTTGGCAGGGCAATAGGGACGCCTCTCCCCCTGAGATGGGAAACCAAGGGTCCCTTTCCACGTGTTACAGGAATCCTGGGACTCCTATCAAGTTTCACGAGGAGTCAGGCATCGTCTCCTATGGAGGCACTGATCTCCACGTCTCTCTGGAGTTTTCAAAGGATGTGAGGTCTCCGGTCGCGATGAGGTGGAGAACTAGGTCTTTCTCTGTGGTCTTCACAGGGAATTCAAACATCCTATCTTCTTCGAGATGCAAGACGAGCCTGCATTCAAGTCACTGCAGGGATATCTGGCCTTATTTCGAGTCAGGGCATCGCGGTGTCCATTCCACTTGAGGCCGCAAACTCAGGGTCCCTATCACATACCTAGAGCTGAGAGAAGCCTCCTCTTGAGGTGCTTGTGGTAAGGTGGTATTCCTCTGGAGTCGAAGCCAGGGACTAACCTCTCATCTCGAGTTGATTTTTGGTCCACGGAGCTCTTTCGTGTTGCTACAGTGACCTCAGGATCCCGCTAGCCTTGAAAGAGTGTTCTTCGGGTTTCTCTGGAGTGCCATCAAGGAAATCAAGGCTCCTTTCATGTGTGATGTGCAACACGGAATTGCACTGCGCCCAGTGCAGGGGAATCGGGCCTCATCTCGCGGCGAGGGGGAAGTCTCATGGTTTTTCTCGAGTTGCGGCGGTACCTGGGGTATATTCTCGAGTTACGACGGGGATGGCCCTTCCACCCACGTGTTTGTTCAGCGACGTCAGGACTCCTGCCTAGTTGCGAGGGACAACTCGGGATTCTCCTCGAGGCTTGGCATGGCAATTGGGACGCCTCTCCAGCTGAGGCGGGAGACCAAGGGTCCCTTTCCACGTGCCACAGGAATCCTGGGACTCCTATCAAGTTTCACGAGGAGTCAGGCATCGTCTCCTTTGGATGCATTGATCTCCGCGTACCTCTGGAGTTTTCAAAGGATGTGAGGCCTCCGGTCGCGATGATGTGGGGAACTAGGTCTTTCTCTGTGGTATCCACAGGGGATTCAGATATCCTTTGGTCTTGGGAGATGCAAGACGAGCCTGCATTCAAGTCACTGCAGGGATATCCGGCCTTATTTCGAGTCAGGGCATCGCGGTGTCCATTCCACTGGAGGCCGCAAACTCAGGGTCCGTCTCACATACCTAGAGCTGAGAGAACCCTCCTCTTGAGGTGCTTGTGGTAAGGTGGTATTCCTCTGGAGTTGAAGCCAGGGACTAACCTCTCATCTCGAGTTGATTTGTGGTCCACGGAGCTCTTTCGTGTTGCTACAGTGACCTCAGGATCCCTCTAGCCTTGAAACAGTGTTCTTGGGGATTCTCTGGAGTGCCATCAAGGAAAGCAGTGACCCCTACCTATATTATGTGCAACACGGAATTGCTCTGCACGCAGTGCAGGGGAATCGGGCCTCATCTCGCGGCGATTGGGAAGTCTCATGGTTTTTCTTGAGTTGCGGCTGGAACCTGGGGTATATTCACGAGTTACGACGGGGATGGCCCTTCCACACACGTGTTTGTTCAGCGACGTCAGGACTCCTACCTGCTTGCGAGAGACACCTCGGGATTCTCCTCGAGGCTTGGCAGGGCAATTGGGACGCCTCTCCAGCTGAGGCGGGCGACCACGGGTCGCTTTCCACGTGCCACAGGAATCCTGGGACTCCTATCAAGTTTCACGAGGAGTCAGGCATCGTCTCCTTTGGAGGCACTGATCTCCGCGTACCTCTGGAATTTTCAAAGGATGTGAGGTCTCCGGTCGCGATGAGGTGGGGAACTAGGTCTTTCTCTGTGTTCTACACAGGGGATTGAGACATCCTTTCGTCTTGGAGATGCAAGACGAGCCAGCATTCAAGTCACTGCAGGGATATCCGGCCTTTTTTCGAGTCAGGGCATCTCGGTGTCCATTCCACTTGAGGCCGCAAACTCAGAGTCCCTCTCACATACCTAGAGCTGAGAGAAGCCTCCTCTTGAGGTGCTTGTGGTAAGGTGGTATTCCTCTGGAGTCGAAGCCAGGGGCTAACCTCTCATCTCGAGTTGATTTTTGGTCCACGGAGCTCTTTCGTGTTGCTACAGTGACCTCAGGATCCCTCTAGCCTTGAAACAGTGTTCTTGGGGTTTCTCTGGAGTGCCATCAAGGAAATCAAGGCTCCTTTCACGTGTGATGTGCAACACGGAATTGCTCTGCATGCAGTGCAGGGTAATTGGGCCTCATCTCGCGGCGAGGGGGAAGTCTCATGGTTTTTCCCGAGTTGCGGCGGGAACCTGGGGTATATTCTCGAGTTACGACGGGGATGGCCCTTCCAAACCCGTGTTTGTTCAGTGACGTCAGGACTCCATCCTAGTTGCGAGGGACAACTCGGGATTCTCCTCGAGGCTTGGCAGGGCAATTTGGACGCCTCTCCAGCTGAGGCGGGAGACCAAGGGTCCCTTTTCACGTGCCACAGGAATCCTTGAAATCCTATCATGTTTCACGAGGAGTCATGCATCGTCTCCTTTGGAGGCACTGATCTCCGCGTACCTCTGGAGATGTCAAAGGATGTGAGGCCTCCGGTCAGGATGAGGTGGGGAACTAGGTCTTTCTCTCTGGTCTCCACAGCGGATTCAGACATCCTTTCGTCTTGGGAGATGCAAGACGAGCCTGCATTGAACTCACTGCAGGGATATCCGGCCTTATTTCGAGTCAGGGCATCGCGGTGTTCATTCCACTTGAGGCCGCAAACTCAGGGTCCCTCTCACATACCTAGAGCTGAGAGAAGCCTCCTCTTGAGGTGCTTGTGGTAAGGTAGTATTTCTCTGGAGTCGAAGCCAGGGACTAACCTCTCATCTCGAGTTGAATTTTCGTCCATTTAGCTCTTTAGTGTTGCTACAGTGACCTCAGGATCCCTCTAGCCTTGAAACAGTGTTCTTCGAGTTTCTCTGGAATGCCATCAAGGAAATCAAGGCTCCTCTCATATGTGATGTGCAACACGGAATTGCTCTGCACGCAGTGCAGGGGAATTGGGCCTCATCTCCCGGCGAGTGGGAAGACTCATGGTTGTTCTCGAGTTGCGGAGGGAATCTGGGGTATATTCTCGAGTTACGACGGGGATGGCCCTTCCACACACGTGTTTGTTCAGCGACGTCAGGACTCCTGCCTAGTTGTGAGGGACAACTCGGGATGCACCTCGAGGCTTGGCAGGGCAATAGGGACGCCTCTCCACCTGAGATGGGAAACCAAGGGTCCCTTTCCACGTGGCACAGGAATCCTGGAACTCCTATCAAGTTTCACGAGGAGTCAGGCATCGTCTCCTATGGAGGCACTGATCTCCGCGTCTCTCTGGAGTTTTCAAAGGATGTGAGGCCTCCGGTCGCGATGAGGTGGGTAACTAGGTCTTTCTCTGTGGTCTTCACAGGGAATTCAGACATCCTTTCTTCTTCGAGATGCAAGACGAGCCTGCATTCAAGTCACTGCAGGGATATCTGGCCTTATTTCGAGTCAGGGCATCGTGGTGTCCATTCCACTTGAGGCCGCAAACTCAGGGTCCCTCTCACATACCTAGAGCTGAGAGAAGCCTCCTCTTGAGGTGCTTGTGGTAAGGTGGTATTCCTCTGGAGTCGAAGCCAGGGACTAACCTCTCATCTCGAGTTGATTTTTGGTCCACGGAGCTGTTTCGTGTTGCTACAGTGACCTCCGGATCCCTCTAGCCTTGAAACCGTGTTCTTGGGGTTTCTTGGAATGCCATCAAGGAAATCAAGGCTCCTTTCATGTGTGATGTGCAACACCGAATTGCTCCAATAGAAGTGCAGGGGAATCGGGCCCCATCTCTCGGCGAGGGGGAAGTCTCATGGTTTTTCTCGAGTTGCGGCGGGAACCTGGGGTATATTCTCGAGTTACGACGGAGATGGCCCTTCCAAACACGTGTTTGTTCAGCGACGTCAGGACTCCTGCCTAGTTGCGAGGGACAACTCGGGATTCTCCTCGAGGCTTGCCAGGGCAATTGGGACGCATCTCCAGCTGAGGCGGGAGACCAAGGGTCCCTTTCCACGTGCCACAGGAATCCTGGGACTCCTAACAAGTTTCACGAGGAGTCAGGCATCGTCTCCTTTGGAGGCACTGATCTCCGCGTACCTCTGGAGTTTTCAAAGGATGTGAGGCATCCGGTCGTGATGAGGTGGAGAACTAGGTCTTTCTCTGTGGTCTCCACAGGGGATTCAGACATCCTTTCGTCTTGGGAGATGCAAGACGAGCCTGCATTCAAGTCACTGCAGGGATATCCGGCCTTATTTCGAGTCATGGCATCGCGGTGTCCATTCCACTTGAGGCCGCAAACTCAGGGTCCCTCTCACATACCTAGAGCTGAGAGAAGCCTCCTCTTGAGGTGCTTGTGGTAAGGTGGTATTCCTCTGGAGTCGAATCCAGGGACTAACCTCTCATCTCGAGTTGATTTTTGGCCCACTGTGCTCTTTCGTGTTGCTACAGTGACCTCCGGATCCCTCTAGCCTTGAAACCGTGTTCTTGGGGTTTCTTGGAGTGCCATCAAGGAAATCAAGGCTCCTTTCATGTGTGATGTGCAACACCGAATTGCTCCACTAGAAGTGCAGGGGAATCGGGCCCCATCTCTCGGCGAGGGGGAAGTCTCATGGTTTTTCTCGAGTTGCGGCGGGAACCTGGGGTATATTCTCGAGTTACGACGGAGATGGCCCTTCCACACACGTGTTTGTTCAGCGACGTCAGGACTCCTGCCTAGTTGCGAGGGACAACTCGGGATTCTCCTCGAGGCTTGCCAGGGCAATTGCGACGCCTCTCCAGCTGAGGCGGGAGACCAAGGGTCCCTTTCCACGTGCCACAGGAATCCTGGGACTCCTAACAAGTTTCACGAGGAGTCAGGCATCGTCTCCTTTGGAGGCACTGATCTCCGCGTACCTCTGGAGTTGTCAAAGAATATGAGGCCTCCGGTCGCCATGAGGTGGGGAACTAGGTATTTCTCTGTGGTCTCCACAGGGGATTCAGACATCCTTTCGTCTTGGGAGATGCAAGACGAGCCTGCATTCACGTCACTGCAGGGATATCCGGCCTTATTTCGAGTCAGGGCATCGCGGTGTCCATTCCACTTGAGGCCGCAAACTCAGGGTCCCTCTCAAACACCTAGAGCTGAGAGAAGCCTCCTCTTGAGGTGCTTGTGGTAAGGTGGTATTCCTCTGGAATCGAAGCCAGGGACTAACCTCTCATCTCGAGTTGATGTTTGGTCCACGGAGCTCTTTCGTGTTGCTACAGTGACCTCAGGATCCATCTATCCTTGAAAGCGTGTTCTTGGGGTTTCTCTGGAGTGCCATCAGGGAAATCAAGGCTCCTTTCCTGTGTGATGTGCAACACGGAATTGCTCTGCACGCAGTGCAGAGGAATCGATCCTTATCTCGCGGCGAGGGGGAAGTCTCATGGTTTTTCTCGAGTTGTGGCAGGAACCTGGGGTATATTCTCGAGTTACGATGGGGATGGCCCTTCCACACACGTGTTTGTTCAGCGACGTCCTAGGACTCCTGCCTAGTTGCGAGGGACAACTCGGGATTCTCCTCGAGGCTTGGCAGGGCAATTGGGACGCCTCTCCACCTGAGGCGGGAGACCAAGGGTCCCTTTCCACGTGCCACAGAAATCCTGGGACTCCTATCAAGTTTCACGAGGAGTCAGGCATCGTCTCCTTTGGAGGCACTGATCTCCGCGTCCCTCTGGAGTTTTCAAAGGATGTGAGGCCTCCGGTCGCGATGAGGTGGGGAACTAGGTCTTTCTCTGTGGTCTCCACAGGGGATTCAGACATCCCTTCGTCTTGGGAGATGCAAGACGTCCCTGCATTCAAGTCACTGCAGGGATATCCGGCCTTATTTCGCGTCAGGGCATCCCCGTGTCCATTCCACTTGAGGCCGCAAACTCAGGGTCCCTCTCACATACCTAGAGCTGAGAGAAGCCTCCTCTTGAGGTGCTTGTGCTAAGGTGGTATTCCTCTGGAGTCGAAGCCAGGGACTAACCTCTCATCTCGAGTTGAATTTTGTTCCACGGAGCTCTTTCGTGTTGCTACAGTGGCCTCAGGATCCCTCTAGCCTTGAAACAGTGTTCTTGGAGTTTCTCTGGAGTGCCATCAAGGAAATCAAGGCTCCTTTCCTGTGTGATGTGCAACACGGCATTGCTCTGCACGCACTGCAGGGGAATCGGGCCTCATCTCGCGGCGAGGGGGAAGTCTCATGGTTTTTCTCGAGTTGCGGCGGGAACCTGGGGTATATTCTCGAGTTTCGATGGAGATGGCCCTTCCACACACGTGTTTGTTCAGCGACGTCAGGACTCCTGCCTAGTTGCGAGGGACAACTCGGGATTCTCCTCGAGGCTTGGAAGGGAAATTGGGAAGCCTCTCCAGCTGAGGCGGGAGACCAAGTGTCCCTTTCCACGTGCCACAGGAATCCTGGGACTTCTATCAAGTTTCATGAGGAGTCAGGCACCGTCTCCTTTGGAGGCACTGATCTCCGCGTCCCTCTGGAGTTTTCAAAGGAGGTGAGGCCTCTGGTCGCAATGAGGTTGGGAACTAGGTCTTTCTCTGTGGTCTCCACAGGGGATTCAGACATCCTTTCGTCTTGGGAGATGCAAGACGAGCCTGCATTCAAGTCACTGCAGGAATATCCGGCCTTATTTCGAGTCAGGGCATCGCGGTGTCCATTCCACTTGAGTTCGTAAACTCAGGGTCCCTCTGAAATACCTAGAGCTGAGAGAAGCCTCCTCTTGAGGTGCTTGTCGTGAGGTGGTATTCCTCTGGAGTCGAAGCCAGGGACTAACCTCTCATCTCGAGTTGATTTGTAGTCCACGGAGCTCTTTCGTGTTGCTACAGTGACCTCAGGATCCCTCTAGCCTTAAAACAGTGTTCTTTGGCTTTCTCTGGAGTGCCATCAAGGAAATCAAGGCTCCTTTCCTGTGTGATGTGCAACACGGCATTGCTCTTCACGCAGTGCAGGGGAAACGGGCCTCATCTCGCGGCGAGGAGAAAGTCTCATGGTTTTTCTCGAGTTACGGCGGGTACCTGGGATATATTCTCGAGTTACGACGGGGATGGCCCTTCCACACACGTGTTTGTTCTGCGACGTCAGGACTCCTGCCTAGTTGCGAGGGACAACTCGCGATTCTCCTCGAGGCTTGGCAGGGCAATTGGGACGCCTCTCCACCTGAGGAGGAAGACCAAGGGTCCCTTTCCATGTGCCACAGGAATCCTGGGACTCCTTTCAAGTTTCACGAGGAGTCAGGCATCGTCTCCTTTGGAGGCACTGATCTCCGCGTACCTCTGGAGTTTTCAAAGGATGTGAGGCCTCCGGTCGCGATGAGGTGGGGAACTAGGTCTTTCTCTGTGGTCTCCACAGGGGATTCAGACATCCTTTCTTCTTGGGAGATGCAAGACGAGCCTGCATTCAAGTCATTGCAGGGATATCCGGCCTTATTTCGAGTCAGGGCATCGCGGTGTCCATTCCATTTGAGGCCGCAAACTCAGGGTCCCTCTCACATAGCTAGAGCTGAGAGAAGCCTCCTCTTGAGGTGCTTGTGGTAAGGTGGTATTCCTCTGGAGTCGAAGCCAGGGACTAACCTCTCATCTCGAGTTGATTTTTGGTCCATGGACCTCTTTCGTGTTGCTACAGTGACCTCAGGATCCCTCTAGCCTTGAAACAGTGTTCTAGGGCTTTCTCTGGAGTGCCATCAAGGAAATCAGGCTCCTTTTCTGTGTGATGTGCAACACGGCATTGCTCTGCACGCAGTGCAGGGGAATCGGGCCTCATCTCGCGGCGAGGGGGAAGTCTCATGGTTTTTCTCGAGTTGCGGCGGGAACCTGGGGTATGTTCTCGAGTTACGACGGGGATGGCCCTTCCACAAACGTGTTTGTTCAGCGACGTCAGTTCTCCCGCCTAGTTGCGAGGGACAACTCGGGATTCTCCTCGAGGCTTGGCAGGGCAATTGGGACGCCTCACCAGCTGAGGTGGGAGACCAAGGGTCCCTTTCCACGTGCCACAGGAATCCTGGGACTCCTATCAAGTTTCACGAGGAGTCAGGCATCGTCTCCTTTGGAGACACTGATCTCCCCATCCCTCTGGAGTTTTTAAAAGATGTGAGGCCTCCGGTCGCGATGAGGTGGGGAACTAGGTCTTTCTATGTGGTCTCCACAGGGGATTCAGACATCCTTTCGTCTTGGGAGATGCAAGACGAGCCTGCATTCAAGTCACTGCAGGGATATCCGGCCTTATTTCGAGTCAGGGCATCGCAGTGTCAATTCCACTTGAGGCCGCAAACTCAGGGTCCCTCTCACATACCTAGAGCTGAGAGAAGCCTCCTCTTGAGGTGCTTGTGGTAAGGTGGTATTCCTCTGGAGTCGAAGTAAGGGACTAACCTCTCATCTCTTGTTGATTTTTGGTCCACGGAGCTCTTTGGTGTTGCTACAGTGACCTCAGGATCCCGCTATCCTTGAAACAGTGTTCTTGGGGTTTCTCTAGAGTGCCATCAAGGAAATCAAGGCTTCTTTCGTGTGTGATGTGCAACACGGCATTGCTCTGCACGCAGTGCAGGGGAATCGGGCCTCATCTCGCGGCGAGGGGGAAGACTCATGGTTTTTCTCGAGTTGCGGCGGCAACCTGGGCTATATTCTCGAGTTAAGACTGGGATGGCCCTTCCACACACGTGTTTTTTCAGCGACGTCAGGATTCCTGCCTAGTTGCGAGGGACAACTCGGGATTCTCCTCGAGGCTTGGCAGGGCAAATGGGACGCCTCTCCAGCTGAGGCAGGAGACCAAGTGTCCCTTTGCACGTGCCACAGGAATCCTGGGACTCCTATCAAGTTTCACGAGGAGTCAGGCATCGTCTCCTTTGGAGGCACTGATCTCCGCGTCCCTCTGGAGTTTTCAAAGGATGTGAGGTTTCCGGTCGCGATGAGGTGGGGAACTAGGTCTTTCTCTGTGGTCTCCACAGGGGATTCAGACATCCTTTCGTCTTGGGAGTTGCAAGACGAGCCTGCATTCAAGTCACTGCAGGGATATCCGGCCTTATTTCGAGTCAGGGCATCGCGGTGTCCATTCCACTTGAGGCCGCAAACTCAGGGTCCCTCTCACATACCTAGAGCTGAGAGAAGTCTCCTCTTGAGGTGCTTGTGGTAAGGTGGTATTCCTCTGGAGTCGAAGCCACGGACTAACCTCTCATCTCGAGTTGATTATTGGTCCACGGAGCTCTTTCGTGTTACTCCAGTGACCTCAGGATCCCTCTAGCCTTGAAACAGTGTTCTTGGGCTTACTCTGGAGTGCCATCAAGGAAATCAAGGCTCCTTTCCTGTGTGATGTGCAACGCGGCATTGCTCTGCACGCAGTGCAGGGGAATCGGGCCTCATCTCGCGGCGAGGGGGAACTCCCATGGTTTTTCCCGAGTTGCGGCGGGAACCTGTGGTATATTCTCGAGTTACGACGGGGATGGCCCTTTCATACCCGTGTTTGTTCAGTGACGTCAGGACTCCATCCTAGTTGCGGGGGACAACTCGCGATTCTCCTCGAGGCTTGGCAGGGCAATTTGGACGCCTCTCCAGCTGAGGCGGGAGACCAATGGTCCCTTTTCACGTGCCACCGGAATCCTTGAAATCCTATCATGTTTCACGAGGAGTCATGCATCGTCTCCTTTGGAGGCACTGATCTCCGCGTACCTCTGGAGATGTCAAAGGATGTGAGGCCTCCGGTCAGGATGAGGTGGGGAACTAGGTCTTTCTCTGTGGTCTCCACAGCGGATTCAGACATCCTTTTTTCTTGGGAGATGCAAGACGAGCCTGCATTGAACTCACTGCAGGGACATCCGGCCTTATTTCGAGTCAGGGCATCGCGGTGTCCATTCCACTTAAGGCCGCAAACTCAGGGTCCCTCTCACATACCTAGAGCTGAGAGAAACCTCCTCTAGGTGCTTGTGGTAAGGTAGTATTTCTCTGGAGTCGAAGCCAAGGACTAACCTCTCATCTCGAGTTGATTTTTCGTCCATTTAGCTCTTTCGTGTTGCTACAGTGACCTCAGGATCCCTCTAGCCTTGAAACAGTGTTCCTCGAGTTTCTCTGGAATGAGATCAAGGAAATCAAGGCTCCTTTCATGTGTGATGTGCAACACGGAATTGCTCTGCACGCAGTGCAGGGGAATCGGGCCTCATCTCCCGGCGAGTGGGAAGACTCATGGTTGTTCTCGAGTTGCGGAGGGAATCTGGGGTATATTCTCGAGTTACGACGGGGATGGCCCTTCCACACACGTGTTTGTTCAGCGACGTCAGGACTCCTACCTAGTTGTGAGGGACAACTCGCGATGCTCCTCGAGGCTTGGCAGGGCAATAGGGACGCCTCTCCACCTGACATGGGAAACCAAGGGTCCCTTTCCACGTGGCACAGGAATCCTGGAACTCCTATCAAGTTTCCCGAGGAGTCAGGCATCGTCTCCTATGGAGGCACTGATCTCCGCGTCTCTCTGGAGTTTTCAAAGGATGTGAGGCCTCCGGTCGCGATGAGGTGGGTAACTAGGTCTTTCTCTGTGGTCTTTACAGGGAATTCAGACATCCTTTCTTCTTCGAGATGCAAGACGAGCCTGCATTCAAGTCACTGCAGGGATATCTGGCCTTATTTCAAGTCAGGGCATCGCGGTGTCCATTCCACTTGAGGCCGCAAACTCAGGGTCCCTATCACATACCTAGAGCTGAGAGAAGCCTCCTCTTGAGGTGCTTGTGGTAAGGTGGTATTCCTCTGGAGTCGAAGCCAGGGACTAACCTCTCATCTCGAGTTGATTTTTGGTCCACGGAGCTCTTTCGTGTTGCTACAGTGACCTCAGGATACCGCTAGCTTTGAAACAGTGTTCTTCGGGTTTCTCTGGAGTGCCATCAAGGAAATCAAGGCTCCTTTCATGTGTGATGTGCAACACGGAATTGCTCTGCACGCAGTGCAGGGGAATCGGGCCTCATCTCGCGGCGAGGGGGAAGTCTCATGGTTTTTCTCGAGTTGCGGGGGGAACCTGGGGTATATTCTCGAGTTACGACGGGGATGGACCTTCCTCGCCTGTGTTTGTTCAGCGACGTCAGGACTCCTGCCTAGTTGCGAGGGACAACTCGGGATTCTCCTCGACGCTTGGCATGGCAATTGGGACGCCTCTCCAGCTAATGCGGGAGACCAAGGGTCCCTTTCCACGTGCCACAGGAATCCTGGGACTCCTATCAAGTTTCACGAGGAGTCAGGCATCGTCTCCTTTGGATGCATTGATCTCCGCGTACCTCTGGAGTTTTCAAAGGATGTGAGGCCTCTGGTCGCGATGATGTGGGGAACTAGGTCTTTCTCTGTGGTATCCACAGGGGATTCAGATATCCTTTCGTCTTGAGAGAGGCAAGACGAGCCTGCATTCAAGTCACTGCAGGGATATCCGGCCTTATTTCGAGTCAGGGCATCGCGGTGTCCATTCCACTGGAGGCCGCAAAATCAGGGTCCCTCTCACATACCTAGATCTGAGAGAAGCCTCCTCTTGAGGTGCTCATGGTAAGGTGGTATTCCTCTGGAGTCGAATCCAGGGACTAAAATCTCATCTCGACTTGATTTTTGGCCCACTGAGCTCTTTCGTGTTGCTACAGTGACCTCAGGATCCCTCTAGCCTTGAAACAGTGTTCTTGGGGTTTCTTGGAGAGCCATCAAGGAAATCAAGGCTCCTTTCATGTGTGATGTGCAACACGGAATTGCTCTGCACTCAGAGCAGGGGAATCGGGCCTCATCTCGCGGCGAGGGGGAAGTCTCATGGTTTTTCTCGAGGTGCGGCGGGAACCTGGGGTATATTCTCGAATTACGACGTGGAAGGCCCTTCCACACACGTGTTTGTTCAGCGACGTCAGGACTCCTGTCTAGTTGCGAGGGACAACTCGGGATTCTCCTCGAGGCTTGGCAGGGCAATTGGGACGCCTCTCCAGCTGAGGCGGGCGACCACGGGTCGCTTTCCACGTGCCACAGGAATCCTGGGACTCCTATCAAGTTTCACGAGGAGTCAGCCATCGTCTCCTTTGGAGGCACTGATCTCCGCGTCCCTCTGGAGTTTTCAAAGGATGTGAGGTTTCCAGTCGTGATGTGGTGGGGAACTAGGTCTTTCTCTGTGGTCTCCACAGGGGATTCAGACATCCTTTTTTCTTGGGAGATGCAAGACGAGCCTGCATTGAACTCACTGCAGGGACATCCGGCCTTATTTCGAGTCAGGGCGTCGCGGTGTCCGTTCCACTTGAGGCCGCAAACTCAGGGTCCCTCTCACATACCTAGAGCTGAGAGAAGCCTCCTCTTGAGGTGCTTGTGGTAAGTTAGTATTTCTCTGGAGTCGAAGCCAGGGACTAACCTCTCATCTCGAGTTGATTTTTCGTCCATTTAGCTCTTTCGTGTTTACTACAGTGACCTCAGGATCCCTCTAGGCTTGAAACAGTGTTCTTCGAGTTTCTCTGGAATGCCATCAAGGAAATCAAGGCTCCTTTCATGTGTGATGTGCAACACGGAATTGCTCTGCACGCAGTGCAGGGGAATTGGGCCTCATCTCCCGGCGAGTGGGAAGACTCATGGTTGTTCTCGAGTTGCGGAGGGAATCTGGGGTATATTCTCGAGTTACGACGGGGATGGCCCTTCCACACACGTGTTTGTTCAGCGACGTCAGGACTCCTGCCTAGTTGTGAGGGACAACTCGGGATGCTCCTCGAGGCTTGGCAGGGCAATAGGGACGCCTCTCCCCCTGAGATGGGAAACCAAGGGTCCCTTTCCACGTGTTACAGGAATCCTGGAACTCCTATCAAGTTTCACGAGGAGTCAGGCATCCTCTCCTATGGAGGCACTGATCTCCGCGTCTCTCTGGAGTTTTCAAAGGATGTGAGGTCTCCGGTCGCGATGATGTGGAGAACTAGGTCTTTCTCTGTGGTATCCACAGGGGATTCAGATATCCTTTGGTCTTGAGAGATGCAAGACGAGCCTGCATTCAAGTCACTGCAGGGATATCCGGCCTTATTTCGAGTCAGGGCATCGCGGTGTCCATTCCACTGGAGGCCGCAAACTCAGGGTCCGTCTCACATACCTAGAGCTGAGAGAACCCTCCTCTTGAGGTGCTTGTGGTAAGGTGGTATTCCTCTGGAGTTGAAGCCAGGGACTAACCTCTCATCTCGAGTTGATTTGTGGTCCACGGAGCTCTTTCGTGTTGCTACAGTGACCTCAGGATCCCTCTAGCCTTGAAACAGTGTTCTTGGGGTTTCTCTGGAGTGCCATCAAGGAAAGCAGTGACCCCTACCTATATTATGTGCAACACGGAATTGCTCTGCACGCAGTGCAGGGGAATCGGGCCTCATCTCGCGGCGATTGGGAAGTCTCATGGTTTTTCTTGAGTTGCGGCTGGAACCTGGGGTATATTCACGAGTTACGACGGGGATGGCCCTTCCACACACGTGTTTGTTCAGCGACGTCAGGACTCCTACCTGCTTGCGAGAGACACCTCGGGATTCTCCTCGAGGCTTGGCAGGGCAATTGGGACGCCTCTCCAGCTGAGGCGGGCGACCACGGGTCGCTTTCCACGTGCCACAGGAATCCTGGGACTCCTATCAAGTTTCACGAGGAGTCAGGCATCGTCTCCTTTGGAGGCACTGATCTCCGCGTACCTCTGGAATTTTCAAAGGATGTGAGGTCTCCGGTCGCGATGAGGTGGGGAACTAGGTCTTTCTCTGTGTTCTACACAGGGGATTGAGACATCCTTTCGTCTTGGAGATGCAAGACGAGCCAGCATTCAAGTCACTGCAGGGATATCCGGCCTTATTTCGAGTCAGGGCATCTCGGTGTCCATTCCACTTGAGGCCGCAAACTCAGAGTCCCTCTCACATACCTAGAGCTGAGAGAAGCCTCCTCTTGAGGTGCTTGTGGTAAGGTGGTATTCCTCTGGAGTCGAAGCCAGGGGCTAACCTCTCATCTCGAGTTGATTTTTGGTCCACGGAGCTCTTTCGTGTTGCTACAGTGACCTCAGGATCCCTCTAGCCTTGAAACAGTGTTCTTGGGGTTTCTCTGGAGTGCCATCAAGGAAATCAAGGCTCCTTTCACGTGTGATGTGCAACACGGAATTGCTCTGCATGCAGTGCAGGGTAACTGGGCCTCATCTCGCGGCGAGGGGGAAGTCTCATGGTTTTTCCCGAGTTGCGGCGGGAACCTGGGGTATATTCTCGAGTTACGACGGGGATGGCCCTTCCAAACCCGTGTTTGTTCAGTGACGTCAGGACTCCTTCCTAGTTGCGAGGGACAACTCGGGATTCTCCTCGAGGCTTGGCAGGGCAATTTGGACGCCTCTCCAGCTGAGGCGGGAGACCAAGGGTCCCTTTTCACGTGCCACAGGAATCCTTGAAATCCTATCATGTTTCACGAGGAGTCATGCATCGTCTCCTTTGGAGGCACTGATCTCCGCGTACCTCTGGAGATGTCAAAGGATGTGAGGCCTCCGGTCAGGATGAGGTGGGGAACTAGGTCTTTCTCTCTGGTCTCCACAGCGGATTCAGACATCCTTTCGTCTTGGGAGATGCAAGACGAGCCTGCATTGAACTCACTGCAGGGATATCCGGCCTTATTTTGAGTCAGGGCATCGCGGTGTTCATTCCACTTGAGGCCGCAAACTCAGGGTCCCTCTCACATACCTAGAGCTGAGAGAAGCCTCCTCTTGAGGTGCTTGTGGTAAGGTAGTATTTCTCTGGAGTCGAAGCCAGGGACTAACCTCTCATCTCGAGTTGAATTTTCGTCCATTTAGCTCTTTCGTGTTGCTACAGTGACCTCAGGATCCCTCTAGCCTTGAAACAGTGTTCTTCGAGTTTCTCTGGAATGCCATCAAGGAAATCAAGGCTCCTCTCATATGTGATGTGCAACACGGAATTGCTCTGCACGCAGTGCAGGGGAATTGGGCCTCATCTCCCGGCGAGTGGGAAGACTCATGGTTGTTCTCGAGTTGCGGAGGGAATCTGGGGTATATTCTCGAGTTACGACGGGGATGGCCCTTCCACACACGTGTTTGTTCAGCGACGTCAGGACTCCTGCCTAGTTGTGAGGGACAACTCGGGATGCACCTCGAGGCTTGGCAGGGCAATAGGGACGCCTCTCCACCTGAGATGGGAAACCAAGGGTCCCTTTCCACGTGGCACAGGAATCCTGGAACTCCTATCAAGTTTCACGAGGAGTCAGGCATCGTCTCCTATGGAGGCACTGATCTCCGCGTCTCTCTGGAGTTTTCAAAGGATGTGAGGCCTCCGGTCGCGATGAGGTGGGTAACTAGGTCTTTCTCTGTGGTCTTCACAGGGAATTCAGACATCCTTTCTTCTTCGAGATGCAAGACGAGCCTGCATTCAAGTCACTGCAGGGATATCTGGCCTTATTTCGAGTCAGGGCATCGTGGTGTCCATTCCACTTGAGACCGCAAACTCAGGGTCCCTCTCACATACCTAGAGCTGAGAGAAGCCTCCTCTTGAGGTGCTTGTGGTAAGGGGGTATTCCTCTGGAGTCGAAGCCAGGGACTAACCTCTCATCTCGAGTTGATTTTTGGTCCACGGAGCTGTTTCGTGTTGCTACAGTGACCTCCGGATCCCTCTAGCCTTGAAACCGTGTTCTTGGGGTTTCTTGGAATGCCATCAAGGAAATCAAGGCTCCTTTCATGTGTGATGTGCAACACCGAATTGCTCCAATAGAAGTGCAGGGGAATCGGGCCCCATCTCTCGGCGAGGGGGAAGTCTCATGGTTTTTCTCGAGTTGCGGCGGGAACCTGGGGTATATTCTCGAGTTACGACGGAGATGGCCCTTCCAAACACGTGTTTGTTCAGCGACGTCAGGACTCCTGCCTAGTTGCGAGGGACAACTCGGGATTCTCCTCGAGGCTTGCCAGGGCAATTGGGACGCATCTCCAGCTGAGGCGGGAGACCAAGGGTCCCTTTCCACGTGCCACAGGAATCCTGGGACTCCTAACAAGTTTCACGAGGAGTCAGGCATCGTCTCCTTTGGAGGCACTGATCTCCGCGTACCTCTGGAATTGTCAAAGAATTTGAGGCCTCCGGTCGCCATGAGGTGGGGAACTAGGTATTTCTCTATGGTCTCCACAGGGGATTCAGACATCCTTTCGTCTTCGGAGATGGAAGACGAGCCTGCATTCAAGTCACTGCAGGGATATCCGGCCTTATTTCGAGTCAGGGCATCCCCGTGTCCATTCCACTTGGGGCCGCAAACTTAGGGTCCCTCTCACATACCTAGAGCTGAGAGAAGCCTCCTCTTAAGGTGCTTGTGCTAAGGTGGTATTCATCTGGAGTCGAAGCCAGGGACTAACCTCTCATCTCGAGTTGATTTTTGGTCCACGGAGCTCTTTCGTGTTGCTACAGTGACCTCAGGATCCCGCTATCCTTGAAACAGTGTTCTTGGGGTTTCTCTGGAGTGCCATCAAGGAAATCAAGGATCCTTTCATGTGTGACGTGCAACAAGGAATTGCTCTGCATGCAGTGCAGGGGAATCGGGCCTCATCTCGCGGCGAGGGGGAAGTCTCATGATTTTTCTCGAGTTGCTGCGGGAACCTGGGGTATATTCTCGAGTTACGACGGGGATGGCCCTTCCATACCGCTGTTTGTTCAGCGACGTCAGGACTCCTGCCTAGTTGCGAGGGACAACTCGGAATTCTCCTCGAGGCTTGGCAGGGCAATTGGGACGCCTCTCCAGCTGAGGCGGGAGACCAAGGGTTCCTTTCCACGTGCCACAGGAATCCTGGGACTCCTATCAAGTTTCACGAGGAGTCAGGCATCGTCTCCTTTGGGGGCACTGATCTCCGCGCACCTCTGGAGTTGTCAAAGAAGTGAGGCCTCCGGTCGCAATGAGGTGGGGAACTAGGTATTTCTCTGTGGTCTCCACAGGGGATTCAGACATCCTTTCGTCTTGGGAGATGCAAGACGAGCCTGCATTCAAGTCACTGCAGGGATATCCGGCCTTATTTCGAGTCAGGGCATCGCGGTGTCCATTCCACTTGAGGCCGCAAACTCAGGGTCCCTCTCACATACCTAGAGCTGAGAGAAGCCTCCTCTTGAGGTGCTTGTGGTAAGGTGGTATTCCTCTGGAGTCGAATCCAGGGACTAACCTCTCATCTCGAGTTGATTTTTGGCCCACTGTGCTCTTTCGTGTTGCTACAGTGACCTCCGGATCCCTCTAGCCTTGAAACCGTGTTCTTGGGGTTTCTTGGAGTGCCATCAAGGAAATCAAGGCTCCTTTCATGTGTGATGTGCAACACCGAATTGCTCCACTAGAAGTGCAGGGGAATCGGGCCCCATCTCTCGGCGAGGGGGAAGTCTCATGGTTTTTCTCGAGTTGCGGCGGGAACCTGGGGTATATTCTCGAGTTACGACGGAGATGGCCCTTCCACACACGTGTTTGTTCAGCGACGTCAGGACTCCTGCCTAGTTGCGAGGGACAACTCGGGATTCTCCTCGAGGCTTGCCAGGGCAATTGCGACGCCTCTCCAGCTGAGGCGGGAGACCAAGGGTCCCTTTCCACGTGCCACAGGAATCCTGGGACTCCTAACAAGTTTCACGAGGAGTCAGGCATCGTCTCCTTTGGAGGCACTGATCTCCGCGTACCTCTGGAGTTGTCAAAGAATATGAGGCCTCCGGTCGCCATGAGGTGGGGAACTAGGTATTTCTCTGTGGTCTCCACAGGGGATTCAGACATCCTTTCGTCTTGGGAGATGCAAGACGAGCCTGCATTCACGTCACTGCAGGGATATCCAGCCTTATTTCGAGTCAGGGCATCCCCGTGTCCATTCCACTTGGGGCCGCAAACTCAGGGTCCCTCTCACATACCTAGAGCTGAGAGAAGCCTCCTCTTGAGGTGCTTGTGGTAAGGTGGTATTCCTCTGGAGTCGAGGCCAGGGACTAACCTCTCATCTCGAGTTGATTTTTGGTCCACGGAGCTCTTTCGTTTGGCTACAGTGACCTCAGGATCCCTCTAGCCTTGAAAGAGTGTTCTTGGGCTTTCTCTGGAGTGCCAGCAAGGAAAGCAAGTCTCCTTTCATGTGTGATGTGCAACACGGAATTGCTCTGCACACAGTGCAGGGGAATCGGGCCTCTTCTCGCGGCGAGGGGGAAGTTTCATGGTTTTTCTCGAGTTGGGGCGGGAACCTGGGGTATATTCTCCAGTTACGACGGGGATGGCCCTTCCACACACGTGTTTGTTCAGCGACGTCAGGACTCCTGCCTAGTTGCGAGGGACAACTCAGGATTCTCCCCGAGGCTTGGCAGGGCAATTGGGACGACTCTCCAGCTGAGTCGGGAGAACAAGGGTCCCTTTCCACATGCCACAGGAATCCTGGGACTCCGATCAAGTTTCATGAAGAGTCAGGCATCGTCTCCTTTGGAGGCACCGATCTCTGCGTACCTCTGGAGTTTTCAAAGCATGTGAGGCCTCTGGTCGGGATGAGGTGGGGAACTAGGTCTTTCTCTGTGGTCTCCAAGGGGATTCAGACATCCTTTCGTCTTTGGAGATGCAAGACGATCCTTCATTTAAGTCACTGCAGGGATATCCGGCCTTATTTCGAGTGAGGGCATCGCGATGTCCATTCCACTTGAGGCCGCAAACTCAGGGTCCCTCTCACATACCTAGAGCTGAGAGAAGCCTCCTCTTGAGGTGACTGTGGTAAGGTGGTATTCCTCTGGAGTCAAAGCCAGGGATTAACCTCTCATCTCGAGTTGATTTTTGGTCCACGGAACTCTTTCGTGTTGCTACAGTGACCTCAGGATCCCTCTAGCCTTGAAACAGTGTTCTTGGGCTTTCTCTGGAGTGCCATCAAGGAAATCAAATCTCCTTTCATGTGTGATGTGCAATACGGAATTACTCTGCATGCAGTGCAGGGGAATCGGGCCTCATCTCGCGGCGAGGGTGAAGTCTCATGGTTTTTTTCGAGATGCAGCGGGAACCTCGGGTATATTCTCGAGTTACGACGGGGATGGCCCTTCCACACACGTGTTTGTTCAGCGACGTCAGGACTCCTGCCTAGATGCGAGGGACAACTCAGGATTCTCCCCGAGGCTTGGCAGGGCAATTGGGACGCCTCTCCATCTGAGGCGGGAGACCAAGGGTCCCTTTCCACGTGCCACAGGAATCCAGGGACTCCTAACAAGTTTCACGAGGAGTCAGGCATCCTCTCCTTTGGAGGCCCTGATCTCCGCGTACCTCTGGAGTTTTCAAAGGATGTGAGGCCTCCGGTCGCGATGAGGTGGGGAAATAGGTCTTTCTCTGTGGTCTCCACAGGGGATTCAGACATCCTTTCGTCTTGGGAGATGCAAGACGAGCCTGCATTCAAGACACTGCAGCAATATTCGGCCTTATTTCGAGTGAGGGCATCGTGGTGTCCATTCCACTTGAGGCCGCAAACTCAGGGTCCCTCTCACATACCTAGAGCTGAGAGAAGCCTCCTCTTGAGGTGACTGTGGTAAGGTGGTATTCCTCTGGAGTCAAAGCCAGGGATTAACCTCTCATCTCGAGTTGATTTTTGGTCCACGGAATTCTTTCGTGTTGCTACAGTGACCTCAGCATCCCTTTAGCCTTGAAAGAGTGTGCTTGGGGTTTCTCTGGAGTGCCAGCAAGGAAATCAAGTCTCCTTTTATGTGTGACGTGCAACACGGAATTGCTCTGCACGCAGTGCAGGGGAATCAGGCCTCATCTCGCGGCGAGGGGGAAGTCTCATGGTTTTTCTCGAGGTGCGGCGGGAACCTTGGGTATATTCTCGAGTTACGACGGGGATGGCCCTTCCACCCACGTGTTTGTTCAGCGACGTCAGGACTCCTGCCTAGTTGCGAGGGACAACTCAGGATTCTCCTCGAGGCTTTGCAGGGCAATTGGGACGTCTCTCCAGCTGAGGCGGGAGACCAAGGGTCCCTTTCCACGTTCCACAGGAATCCTGGGACTCCTATCAAGTTTCACGAGGAGTCAGGCATCGTCTCCTTTGGAGGCACTGATCTCCGCGTACCTCTGGATTTGTCAAAGAATGTGAGGCCTCCGGTCACGAAGAGGTGGGGAACTAGGTCTTTCTCTGTGGTCGCCACAGGGGATATAGACATCCTTTCTTCTTGGGAGATGCAAGACGAGCCGGCATTCAAGTCACTGCAGGGATATCCGGCCTTATTTCGAGTCAGGGCATCGCGGTGTCCATTCCACTTGAGGCCGCAAACTCAGGGTCCCTCTCACATACCTAGAGCTGAGAGAAGCCTCCTCTTGAGGTGCTTGTGGTAAGGTGGTATTCCTCTGGAGTCGAAGCCAGCGACTAACCTCTCATCCCGAGTTGATTTGTGGTTCACGGAGCTCTTTCGTGTTGCTACAGTGACCTCAGGATCCCTCTAGCCTTGAAACAGTGTTCTTGGGGTTTCTCTGGAGTGCCATCAAGGAAAGCAGTGATCCCTACCTATATTATGTGCAACACGGAATTGCTCTGCACGCAGTGCAGGGGAAACGGGCCTCATCTCGTGGCGAGGGGGAAGTCTCATGGTTTTTCTCGAATTGCGGCGGGAACCTGGGGTATATTCTCGAGTTACGACGGGGATGGCCCTTCCACGCACGTGTTTGTTCAGCGACGTCAGGACTCCTGCCTAGTTGTGAGGGACAACTCGGGATTCTCCTCGAGGCTTGGCAGGGCAATTGGGACGCCTCTCCAGCTGAGGCGGGAGACCAAGGGTCCCTTTCCACGTGCCACAGGAATCCTGGGACTCCTATCAAGTTTCACGAGGAGTCAGGCATCGTCTCCTTTGGATGCATTGATCTCCGCGTACCTCTAGAGTTTTCTAAGGATGTGAGGCCTCCGGTCGCGATGATGTGGGGAACTAGGTCTTTCTCTGTGGTATCCACAGGGGATTCAGATATCGTTTCGTATTGGGAGATGCAAGACGAGCCTGCATTCAAGCCACTGCAGGGATATCCTGCCTTATTTCGAGTCAGGGCATCGTGGTGTCCATTCCACTTGAGGCCGCAAACTCAGGGTCCCTCTCACATACCTAGAGCTGAGAGAAGACTCCTCTTGAGGTGCTTGTGGTAAGGTGGTATTCCTCTGGAGTCGAATCCAGGGACTAAAATCTCATCTCGAGTTGATTTTTGGCCCACTGAGCTCTTTCGTGTTGCTACAGTGACATCCGGATCCTTCTAGCCTTAAAACAGTGTTCTTGGGTTTTCTATGGAGTGCCATCAAGGAAATCAATGCTCCTTTCATGTGTGATGTGCAACACGGAATTGCTCTGCACGCAGTGCAGGGGAATCGGGCCTCATCTCGCGGCGATGGCGAAGTCTCATGGTTTTTCTCGAGTTGCGGTGGGAACCTGGGGTATAATCTCGAGTTACGACGGGGATGGCCCTTCCACACACGTGTTTGTTCAGCGATGTCAGGACTCCGGCCTAGTTGTGAGGGACAACTCGGGATTCTTCTCGAGGCTTGGCAGGGCAATTGGGACGCCTCTCCACCTGAGGCGGAAGACCACGCGACCCTTTCCACGTGCCAAAGGAGTCCTGGGACTCCTATCTTGTTTCACGAGGAGTCAGGCATCGTCTCCTTTGGAGGCACTGATCTCCGCGTACCTCTGGATTTTTCAAAGGATGTGAGGCCTCCGGTCGCGATGAGGTGGGGAACTAGGTCTTTCTCTGTCGTCTCCACAGTTGATTCAGACATCCTTTCGTCTTGGGAGAGGCAAGACGAGCCTGCATTCAAGTCACTGCAGGGATATCTGGCCTTATTTCCTGTCAGGGCATCATGGTGTCCATTCCACTTGAGGCCGCAAACTCAGGGTCCCTCTCACATACCTAGAGCTGAGTGAAGCCTCCTCTTGAGGTGCTTGCGGTAAGGTGGTATTCCTCTGGAGTCGAAGCCAAGGACTAACCTCTCATCTCGAGTTGATTTTTGGTCCACGGAACTCTTTCGTGTTGCTACAGTGACCTCAGGATCCCTCTAGCCTTGAAAGAGTGTGCTTGGGGTTTCTCTGGAGTGCCAGCAAGGAAATCAAATCTCCTTTCATGTGTGATGTGCAACACGGAATTGCTCTGCAGGCAGTGCAGGGGAATCGGGCCTCATCTCGCGGCGAGGGGGAAGTCTCATGGTTTTTCCCGAGTTGCGGCGGGAACCTGGGGTATATTCGCGAGTTACGACGGGGATGGCCCTTCCAAACCCGTGTTTGTTCAGTGACGTCAGGACTCCTTCCTAGTTGCGAGGGACAACTCGGGATTCTCCTCGAGGCTTGGCAGGGCAATTTGGACGCCTCTCCAGCTGAGGCGGGAGACTAAGGGTCCCTTTTCACGTGCCACAGGAATCCTTGAAATCCTATCATGTTTCACGAGGAGTCATGCATCGTCTCCTTTGGAGGCACTGATTTCCATGTACCTCTGGAGATGTCAAAGGATGTGAGGCCTCCGGTCGGGATGAGGTGGGGAACTAGGTCTTTCTCTCTGGTCTCCACAGCGGATTCAGACATCCTTTTTTCTTGGGAGATGCAAGACGAGCCTGCATTGAACTCACTGCAGGGATATCCGGCCTTATTTCGAGTCAGGGCATCGCGGTGTCCATTCCACTTGAGGCCGCAAACTCAGGGTCCCTCTCACATACCTAGAGCTGAGAGAAGCCTCCTCTTGAGGTGCTTCTGGTAAGGTAGTATTTCTCTGGAGTCGAAGCCAGGGAATAACCTCTCATCTCGAGTTGATTTTTCGTCCATTTAGTTCTTTCGTGTTGCTACAGGGACCTCAGGATTCCTCCAGCCTTGAAACAGTGTTCTTGGGCTTTCTTTGGAGTGCCATCAAGGAAATCAAGGCTCCTTTCATGTGTGATGTGCAACACGGAATTGCTCTGCACGCAGTGCAGGGAAATCGGGCCTCATCTCCCGGCGAGTCGGAAGACTCATGGTTGTTCTCGAGTTGCGGAGGGAATCTGGGGTATATTCTCGAGTTACGACGGGGATGGCCCTTCCACACACGTGTTTGTTCAGCGACGTCAGGACTCCTGCCTAGTTGTGAGGGACAACTCGGGATTCTCCTCGAGGCTTGGCAGGGCAATAGGGACGACTCTCCACCTGAGATGGGAAACCAAGGGCCCCTTTCCACGTGGCACAGGAATCCTGGACCTCCTATCAAGTTTCATGAGGAGTCAGGCACCGTCTCCTATGGAGGCACTGATCTCCGCGTCTCTCTGGAGTTTTCAAAGGATGTGAGGCCTCCGGTCGCCATGAGGTGGGAAACTAGGTCTTTCTCTTTGGTCTTCACAGGGGATTCAGACATCCTTTCTTCTTCGAGATGCAAGACGAGCCTGCATTCAAGTCACTGCAGGGATATCTGGCCTTATTTCGAGTCAGGGCATCGCGGTGTCCATTCCACTTGAGGCCGCAAACTCAGGGTCCCTATCACATACCTAGAGCTGAGAGAAGCCTCCTCTTGAGGTGTTTGTGGTAAGGTGGTATTCCTCTGGAGTCGAAGCCAGGGACTAACCTCTCATCTCAAGTTGATTTTTGGTCCACGGAGCTCTTTCGTGTTGCTACAGTGACCTCAGGATCCCTCTAGCCTTGAAACAGTGTTCTTGGGGTTTCTCTGGAGTGCCATCAAGGCAAGCAGTGATCCCTACCTATATTATGTGCAACACGGAATTGCTCTGCACGCAGTGCAGGGGAATCGGGCCTCATCTCCCGGCTAGGGGGAAGTCTCATGGTTTTTCTCGAGTTGCGGCGGGAACCTGGGGTATATTCTCGAATTACGACGTGGAAGGCCCTTCCACACACGTGTTTGTTCAGCGACGTCAGGACTCCTGTCTAGTTACGAGGGACAACTCGGGATTCTCCTCGAGGCTTGGCAGGGCAATTGGGACGCCTCTCCAGCTGAGGCGGGCGACCACGGGTCGCTTTCCACGTGCCACAGGAATCCTGGGACTCCTATCAAGTTTCACGAGGAGTCAGGCATCGTCTCCTTTGGAGGCACTGATCTCCGCGTACCTCTGGAATTTTCAAAGGATGTGAGGTCTCCGGTCGCGATGAGGTGGGGAACTAGGTCTTTCTCTGTGGTCTCAACAGGGGATTCAGACATCCTTTCGTCTTGGGAGATGCAAGACGAGCCTGCATTCAAGTCACTGCAGGGATATCCGGCCTTATTTCGAGTCAGGGCATCGCAATGTCCATTCCACTTGAGGCCGCAAACTCAGGGTCCCTCTCACATACCTAGAGCTGAGAGAAGCCTCCTCTTGAGGTGCTTGTGGTAAGGTGGTATTCCTCTGGAGTCGAAGCCAGGGACTAACCTCTCATCTCGAGTTGATTTTTGGTCCACGGACCTCTTTCGTGTTGCTACAGTGACCTCAGGATCCCTCTAGCCTTGAAACAGTGTTCTTCGGGTTTCTCTGGAGTGCCATCAAGGAAATCAAGGCTCCTTTCATGTGTGATGTGCAACACGGCATTGCTCTGCACGCAGTGCAGGGGAATCGGGCCTCATCTCGCGGCGAGGGGGAAGTCTCACGGTTTTTCTCGAGATGCGGCGGGAACCTGGGGTATATTCTCGAGTTACGACGGGGATGGCCCTTCCACGCATGTGTTTGTTCAGCGACGTCAGGACTCCTGCCTAGTTGCGAGGGACAACTCGGGATTCTCCTCGAGGCTTGGCAGGGCAATTGGGTCGCCTCTCCAGCTGAGGCGGGAGACCAAATGTCCCTTTACACGTGCCACAGGAATCCTGGGACTCCTATCAAGTTTCACGAGGAGTCAGGCACCGTCTCCTTTGGATGCATTGATCTCCCCGTACCTCTGCAGTTTTCAAAGGATGTGAGGCCTCCAGTCGCGATGAGGTGGGGAACAAGGACTTTCTCTGTGGTCTCCACAGGGGATTCAGACATCCTTTCGTCTTGGTAGATGCAAGACGAGCCTGCATTCAAGTCACTGCAGGGATATTCGGCCTTATTTCGAGTCAGGGCATCTCGGTGTCCATTCCACTTGAGGCCGCAAACTCAGGGTCCCTCTCACATACCTAGAGCTGAGAGAAGCCTCCTCTTGAAGTGCTTGTGGTAAGGTGGTATTCCTCTGGAGTCGAAGCCAGGGACTAACCTCTCATCTCGAGTTGATTTGTGGTCCACGGAGCTCTTTCGTGTTGCTACAGTGACCTCAGGATCCCTCTAGCCTTGAAACAGTGTTCTTGGGGTTTCTCTGGAGTGCCATCAAGGCAAGCAATGATCCCTACCTATATTATGTGCAACACGGAATTGCTCTGCACGCAGTGCAGGGGAATCGGGCCTCATTTTGCGGCGAGGGGGAAGTCTCATGGTTTTTCTCGAGTTGCGGCGGGAACCTGGGGTATATTCTCGAATTACGACGTGGAAGGCCCTTCCACACACGTGTTTGTTCAGCGACGTCAGGACTCCTGTCTAGTTACGAGGGACAACTCGGGATTCTCCTCGAGACTTGGCAGGGCAATTGGGACGCCTCTCCAGCTGAGGCGGGCGACCACGGGTCACTTTCCACGTGCCACTGGAATCCTGGGACTCCTATCATGTTTCACGAGGAGTCAGGCATCATCTCCTTTGGAGGCACTGATCTCCGCGTACCTCTGGAATTTTCAAAGGATGTGAGGTCTCCGGTCGCGATGAGGTGGGGAACTAGGTCTTTCTCTGTGGTCTCAACAGGGGATTCAGACATCCTTTCGTCTTGGGAGATGCAAGACGAGCCTGCATTAAAGTCACTGCAGGGATATCCGGCCTTATTTCGAGTCAGGGCATCGCAATGTCCATTCCACTTGAGGCCGCAAACTCAGGGTCCCTCTCACATACCTAGAGCTGAGAGAAGCCTCCTCTTGAGGTGCTTGTGGTAAGGTGGTATTCCTCTGGAGTCGAATCCAGGGACTAAAATCTCATCCCGAGTTGATTTTTGGCCTACTGAGCTCTTTCGTGTTGCTACAGTGACATCCGGATCCCTCTAGCCTTAAAACAGTGTTCTTGGGTTTTCTATGGAGTGCCATCAAGGAAATCAAGGCTCCTTTCATGTGTGATGTGCAACACGGAATTCCTCTGCACGCAGTGCAGTGGAATCGGGCCTCATCTCACTGTGAAGGGGAAGTCTCATGGTGTTTCCCGAGTTGCGGCGGAACTTGGGATATATTCTCAAGTTACGACGGGGATGGCCCTTCCACACACGTGTTTGTTCAGCGATGTCAGGACTCCGGCCTAGTTGTGAGGGACAACTCGGGATTCTCCTCGAGGCTTGGCAGGGCAATTGGGACGCCTCTCCACCTGAGGCGGAAGACCACGCGACCCTTTCCACGTGCCAAAGGAATCCTGGGACTCCTATCTTGTTTCACGAGGAGTCAGGCATCGTCTCCTTTGGAGGCACTGATATCCGCGTACCTCTGGATTTTTCAAAGGATGTGAGGCCTCCGGTCGCGATGAGGTGGGGAACTAGGTCTTTCTCTGTGGTCTCCACAGTTGATTCAGACATCCTTTCGTCTTGGGAGAGGCAAGACGAGCCTGCATTCAAGTCACTGCAGGGATATCTGGCCTTATTTCCTGTCAGGGCATCATGGTGTCCATTCCACTTGAGGCCGCAAACTCAGGGTCCCTCTCACATACCTAGAGCTGAGTGAAGCCTCCTCTTGAGGTGCTTGCGGTAAGGTGGTATTCCTCTGGAGTCGAAGCCAAGGACTAACCTCTCATCTCGAGTTAATTTTTGGTCCACGGAACTCTTTCGTGTTGCTACAGTGACCTCAGGATCCCTCTAGCCTTGAAAGAGTGTGCTTGGGGTTTCTCTGGAGTGCCAGCAAGGAAATCAAATCTCCTTTCATGTGTGATGTGCAACACGGAATTGCTCTGCAGGCAGTGCAGGGGAATCGGGCCTCATCTCGCGGCGAGGGGGAAGTCTCATGGTTTTTCCCGAGTTGCGGCGGGAACCTGGGGTATATTCTCGAGTTACGACGGGGATGGCCCTTCCAAACCCGTGTTTGTTCAGTGACGTCAGGACTCCTTCCTAGTTGCGAGGGACAACTCGGGATTCTCCTCGAGGCTTGGCAGGGCAATTTGGACGCCTCTCCAGCTGAGGCGGGAGACTAAGGGTCCCTTTTCACGTGCCACAGGAATCCTTGAAATCCTATCATGTTTCACGAGGAGTCATGCATCGTCTCCTTTGGAGGCACTGATTTCCATGTACCTCTGGAGATGTCAAAGGATGTGAGGCCTCCGGTCGGGATGAGGTGGGGAACTAGGTCTTTCTCTCTGGTCTCCACAGCGGATTCAGACATCCTTTTTTCTTGGGAGATGCAAGACGAGCCTGCATTGAACTCACTGCAGGGATATCCGGCCTTATTTCGAGTCAGGGCATCGCGGTGTCCATTCCACTTAAGGCCGCAAACTCAGGGTCCCTCTCACATACCTAGAGCTGAGAGAAGCCTCCTCTTGAGGTGCTTCTGGTAAGGTAGTATTTCTCTGGAGTCGAAGCCAGGGAATAACCTCTCATCTCGAGTTGATTTTTCGTCAATTTAGTTCTTTCGTGTTGCTACAGGGACCTCAGGATCCCTCCAGCCTTGAAACAGTGTTCTTGGGCTTTCTTTGGAGTGCCATCAAGGAAATCAAGGCTCCTTTCATGTGTGATGTGCAACACGGAATTGCTCTGCACGCAGTGCAGGGGAATCGGGCCTCATCTCCCGGCGAGTGGGAAGACTCATGGTTGTTCTCGAGTTGCGGAGGGAATCTGGGATATATTCTCGAGTTACGACGGGGATGGCCCTTCCACACACGTGTTTGTTCAGCGACGTCAGGACTCCTGCCTAGTTGTGAGGGACAACTCGGGATTCTCCTCGAGGCTTGGCAGGGCAATAGGGACGCCTCTCCACCTGAGATGGGAAACCAAGGGCCCCTTTCCACGTGGCACAGGAATCCTGGAACTCCTATCAAGTTTCATGAGGAGTCGGGCATCGTCTCCTATGGAGGCACTGATCTCTGCGTCTCTCTGGAGTTTTCAAAGGATGTGAGGCCTCCGGTCGCCATGAGGTGGGGAACTAGGTCTTTCTCTTTGGTCTTCACAGGGGATTCAGACATCCTTTCTTCTTCGAGATGCAAGACGAGCCTGCATTCAAGTCACTGCAGGGATATCTGGCCTTATTTCGAGTCAGGGCATCGCGGTGTCCATTCCACTTGAGGCCGCAAACTCAGGGTCCCTATCACATACCTAGAGCTGAGAGAAGCCTCCTCTTGAGGTGTTTGTGGTAAGGTGGTATTCCTCTGGAGTCGAAGCCAGGGACTAACCTCTCATCTCGAGTTGATTTTTGGTCCACGGAGCTCTTTCGTGTTGCTACAGTGACCTCAGGATCCCTCTAGCCTTGAAACAGTGTTCTTCGGGTTTCTCTGGAGTGCCATCAAGGAAATCAAGGCTCCTTTCATGTGTGATGTGCAACACGGCATTGCTCTGCACGCAATGCAGGGGAATCGGGCCTCATCTCGCGGCGAGGGGGAAGTCTCACGGTTTTTCTCGAGATGCGGCGGGAACCTGGGGTATATTCTCGAGTTACGACGGGGATGGCCCTTCCACGCATGTGTTTGTTCAGCGACGTCAGGACTCCTGCCTAGTTGCGAGGGACAACTCGGGATTCTCCTCGAGGCTTGGCAGGGCAATTGGGTCGCCTCTCCAGCTGAGGCGGGAGACCAAGTGTCCCTTTCCACGTGCCACAGGAATCCTGGGACTCCTATCAAGTTTCACGAGGAGTCAGGCACCGTCTCCTTTGGATGAATTGATCTCCCCGTACCTCTGCAGTTTTCAAAGGATGTGAGGCCTCCAGTCGCGATGAGGTGGGGAACAAGGACTTTCTCTGTGGTCTCCACAGGGGATTCAGACATCCTTTCGTCTTGGGAGATGCAAGACGAGCCTGCATTCAAGTCACTGCAGGGATATTCGGCCTTATTTCGAGTCAGGGCATCTCGGTGTCCATTCCACTTGAGGCCGCAAACTCAGGGTCCCTCTCACATACCTAGAGCTGAGAGAAGCCTCCTCTTGAGGTGCTTGTGGTAAGGTGGTATTCCTCTGGAGTCGAAGCCAGGGACTAACCTCTCATCTCGAGTTGATTTGTGGTCCATGGAGCTCTTTCGTGTTGCTACAGTGACCTCAGGATCCCTCTAGCCTTGAAACAGTGTTCTTGGGGTTTCTCTGGAGTGCCATTAAGGCAAGCAATGATCCCTACCTATATTATGTGCAACACGGAATTGCTCTGCACGCAGTGCAGGGGAATCGGGCCTCATCTCCCGGCTAGGGGGAAGTCTCATGGTTTTTCTCGAGTTGCGGCGGGAACCTGGGGTATATTCTCGAATTACGACGTGGAAGGCCCTTCCACACACGTGTTTGTTCAGCGACGTCAGGACTCCTGTCTAGTTACGAGGGACAACTCGGGATTCTCCTCGAGGCTTGGCAGGGCAATTGGGACGCCTCTCCAGCTGAGGCGGAAGACCACGGGTCGCTTTCCACGTGCCACAGGAATCCTGGGACTCCTATCAAGTTTCACGAGGAGTCAGGCATCATCTCCTTTGGTGGCACTGATCTCCGCGTACCTCTGGAATTTTCAAAGGATGTGAGGTCTCCGGTCGCGATGAGGTGGGGAACTAGGTCTTTCTCTGTGGTCTCAACAGGGGATTCAGACATCCTTTCGTCTTGGGAGATGCAAGACGAGCCTGCATTCAAGTCACTGCAGGGATATCCGGCCTTATTTCGAGTCAGGGCATCGCAATGTCCATTCCACTTGAGGCCACAAACTCAGGGTCCCTCTCACATACCTAGAGCTGAGAGAAGCCTCCTCTTGAGGTGCTTGTGGTAAGGTGGTATTCCTCTGGAGTCGAATCCAGGGACTAAAATCTCATCCCGAGTTGATTTTTGGCCTACTGAGCTCTTTCGTGTTGCTACAGTGACATCCGGATCCCTCTAGCCTTAAAACAGTGTTCTTGGGTTTTCTATGGAGTGCCATCAAGGAAATCAAGGCTCCTTTCATGTGTGATGTGCAACACGGAATTCCTCTGCACGCAGTGCAGTGGAATCGGGCCTCATCTCACTGTGAAGGGGAAGTCTCATGGTGTTTCTCGAGTTGCGGCGGAACCTGGGATATATTCTCAAGTTACGACGGGGATGGCCCTTCCACACACGTGTTTGTTCAGCGATGTCAGGACTCCGGCCTAGTTGTGAGGGACAACTCGGGATTCTCCTCGAGGCTTGGCAGGGCAATTGGGACGCCTCTCCACCTGAGGCGGAAGACCACGCGACCCTTTCCACGTGCCAAAGGAATCCTGGGACTCCTATCTTGTTTCACGAGGAGTCAGGCATCGTCTCCTTTGGAGGCACTGATATCCGCGTACCTCTGGATTTTTCAAAGGATGTGAGGCCTCCGGTCGCGATGAGGTGGGGAACTAGGTCTTTCTCTGTCGTCTCCACAGTTGATTCAGACATCCTTTCGTCTTGGGAGAGGCAAGACGAGCCTGCATTCAAGTCACTGCAGGGATATCTGGCCTTATTTCCTGTCAGGGCATCATGGTGTCCATTCCACTTGAGGCCGCAAACTCAGGGTCCCTCTCACATACCTAGAGCTGAGTGAAGCCTCCTCTTGAGGTGCTTGCGGTAAGGTGGTATTCCTCTGGAGTCGAAGCCAAGGACTAACCTCTCATCTCAAGTTGATTTTTGGTCCACGGAACTCTTTCGTGTTGCTACAGTGACCTCAGGATCCCTCTAGCCTTGAAAGAGTGTGCTTGGGGTTTCTCTGGAGTGCCAGCAAGGAAATCAAATCTCCTTTCATGTGTAATGTGCAACACGGAATTGCTCTGCACGCAGTGCAGGGGAATCGGGCCTCATCTCGCGGCGAGGGGGAAGTCTCATGGTTTTTCCCGAGTTGCGGCGGGAACCTGGGGTATATTCGCGAGTTACGACGGGGATGGCCCTTCCAAACCCGTGTTTGTTCAGTGACGTCAGGACTCCTTCCTAGTTGCGAGGGACAACTCGGGATTCTCCTCGAGGCTTGGCAGGGCAATTTGGACGCCTCTCCAGCTGAGGCGGGAGACCAAGGGTCCCTTTTCACGTGCCACAGGAATCCTTGAAATCCTATCATGTTTCACGAGGAGTCATGCATCGTCTCCTTTGGAGGCACTGATCTCCGTGTACCTCTGGAGATGTCAAAGGATGTGAGGCCTCCGGTCGGGATGAGGTTGGGAACTAGGTCTTTCTCTCTGGTCTCCACAGCGGATTCAGACATCCTTTTTTCTTGGGAGATGCAAGACGAGCCTGCATTGAACTCACTGCAGGGATATCCGGCCTTATTTCGAGTCAGGGCATCGCGGTGTCCATTCCACTTAAGGCCGCAAACTCAGGGTCCCTCTCACATACCTAGAGCTGAGAGAAGCCTCCTCTTGAGGTGCTTCTGGTAAGGTAGTATTTCTCTGGAGTCGAAGCCAGGGAATAACCTCTCATCTCGAGTTGATTTTTCGTCAATTTAGTTCTTTCGTGTTGCTACAGGGACCTCAGGATCCCTCCAGCCTTGAAACAGTGTTCTTGGGCTTTCTTTGGAGTGCCATCAAGGAAATCAAGGCTCCTTTCATGTGTGATGTGCAACACGGAATTGCTCTGCACGCAGTGCAGGGGAATCGGGCCTCATCTCCCGGCGAGTGGGAAGACTCATGGTTGTTCTCGAGTTGCGGAGGGAATCTGGTGTATATTCTCGAGTTACGACGGGGATGGCCCTTCCACACACGTGTTTGTTCAGCGACGTCAGGATTCCTGCCTAGTTGTGAGGGACAACTCGGGATTCTCCTCGAGGCTTGGCAGGGCAATAGGGACGCCTCTCCACCTGAGATGGGAAACCAAGGGCCCCTTTCCACGTGGCACAGGAATCCTGGAACTCCTATCAAGTTTCATGAGGAGTCGGGCATCGTCTCCTATGGAGGCACTGATCTCCGCGTCTCTCTGGAGTTTTCAAAGGATGTGAGGCCTCCGGTCGCGATGAGGTGGGGAACTAGGTCTTTCTCTTTGGTCTTCACAGGGGATTCAGACATCCTTTCTTCTTCAAGATGCAAGACGAGCCTGCATTCAAGTCACTGCAGGGATATCTGGCCTTATTTCGAGTCAGGGAATCGCGGTGTCCATTCCACTTGAGGCCGCAAACTCAGGGTCCCTATCACATACCTAGAGCTGAGAGAAGCCTCCTCTTGAGGTGTTTGTGGTAAGGTGGTATTCCTCTGGAGTCGAAGCCAGGGACTAACCTCTCATCTCGAGTTGATTTTTGGTCCACGGAGCTCTTTCGTGTTGCTACAGTGACCTCAGGATCCCTCTAGCCTTGAAACAGTGTTCTTCGGGTTTCTCTGGAGTGCCATCAAGGAAATCAAGGCTCCTTTCATGTGTGATGTGCAACACGGCATTGCTCTGCACGCAGTGCAGGGGAATCGGGCCTCATCTCGTGGCGAGGGGGATGTCTCATGGTTTTTCTCGAATTGCGGCGGGAACCTGGGGTATATTCTCGAGTTACGACGGGGATGGCCCTTCCACGCACGTGTTTGTTCAGCGACGTCAGGACTCCTGCCTGGTTGTGAGGGACAACTCGGGATTCTCCTCCAGGCTTGGCAGGGCAATTGTGACGCCTCTCCAGCTGAGGCGGGAGACCAACTGTCCCTTTCCACGTGCCACAGGAATCCTGGGACTCCTATCAAGTTTCACGAGGAGTCAGGCATCGTCTCCTTTGGATGCATTGATCTCCGCGTACCTCTGGAGTTTTCAAAGGATGTGAGGCCTCCGGTCGCGATGATGTGGGGAACTAGGTCTTTCTCTGTGGTATCCACAGGGGATTCAGATATCGTTTCGTATTGGGAGATGCAAGATGAGCCTGCATTCAAGCCACTGCAGGGATATCCTGCCTTATTTCGAGTCAGGGCATCGCGGTGTCCATTCCACTTGAGGCCGCAAACTCAGGGTCCCTCTCACATACCTAGGATGAGAGAAGCCTCCTCTTGAGGTGCTTGTGGTAAGGTGGTATTCCTCTGGAGTCGAAGCCAGGGACTAACCTCTCATCTCGAGTTGAATTTTGTTCCACGGAGCTCTTTCGTGTTGCTACAGTGACATCCGGATCCTTCTAGCCTTAAAACAGTGTTCTTGGGTTTTCTATGGAGTGCCATCAAGGAAATCAATGCTCCTTTCATGTGTGATGTGCAACACGGAATTGCTCTGCACGCAGTGCAGGGGAATCGGGCCTCATCTCGCGGCGATGGCGAAGTCTCATGGTTTTTCTCGAGTTGCGGCGGGAACCTGGGGTATATTCTCGAGTTACGACGGGGATGGCCCTTCCACACACGTGTTTGTTCAGCGATGTCAGGACTCCTGCCTAGTTGCGAGGGACAACTCGGGATTCTCCTCGAGGCTTGCCAGGACAATTGGGACGCCTCTCCAGCTGAGGCAGGAGACCAAGGGTCCCTTTCCACGTGCCACAGGAATCCTGGGACTCCTATCAAGTTTCACGAGGAGTCAGGCATCGTCTCCTTTGGAGGCACTGATCTCCGCGTACCTCTGGAGTTTTCAAAGGATGTGAGGCCTCCGGTCGCGATGAGGTGGGGAACTAGGTCTTTCTCTGTGGTCTCCACAGGGGATTCAGACAACCTTTCGTCTTGGGAGATGCAAGACGAGCCTGCATTCAAGTCACTGCAGGGATATCCAGCCTTATTTCGAGTCAGGGCATCGCGGTGTCCATTCCACTTGAGGCCGCAAACTCAGGGTCCCTCTCACATACCTAGGATGAGAGAAGCCTCCTCTTGAGGTGCCTGTGGTAAGGTGGTATTCTTCTGGAGTCAAAGCCAGGGAATAACCTCTCATCTCGAGTTGATTTTTGGTCCACGGAGCTCTTTCGTGTTGCTACAGTGACCTCAGGATCCCTCTAGCCTTGAAACAGTGTTCTTGGGGTTTCTCTGGAGTGCCATCAAGGAAATCAAGGCTCCTTTCTTCTGTGATGTGCAATACGGAATTGCTCTGCACGCAGTGCAGGGGAATCAGGCCTCATCTTGCGGCAAGGGGGAAGTCTCATGGTTTTTCTCGAGTTGCGGCGGGAATCAGGGGTATATTCTCCAGTTACGACGGGGATGGCCCTTCCACACACGTGTTTGTTCAGCGACGTCAGGACTCCTGCCTAGTTGCGAGTGACAACTCAGGATTCTCCCCGAGGCTTGGCAGGGCAATTGGGACGACTCTCCAGCTGAGGCGGGAGAAAAAGGGTCCCTTTCCACATGCCACAGGAATCCTGGGACTCCTATCAAGTTTCATGAAGAGTCAGGCATCGTCTCCTTTGGAGGCACTGATCTCTGCGTACCTCTGGAGTTTTCAAAGGATGTGAGGCCTCTGGTCGGGATGAGGTGGGGAACTAGGTCTTTCTCTGTGGTCTCCACAGGGGATTCAGACATCCTTTCGTCTTTGGAGATGCAAGACGATTCTTCATTTAAGTCACTGCAGGGATATCCGGCCTTATTTCGAGTGAGGGCATCGCGGTGTCCATTCCACTTGAGGGCGCAAACTCAGGGTCCCTCTCACATACCTAGAGCTGAGAGAAGCCTCCTCTTGAGGTGACTGTGGTAAGGTGGTATTCCTCTGGAGTCAAAGCCAGGGATTAACCTCTCATCTCGAGTTGATTTTTGGTCCACGGAATTCTTTCGTGTTGCTACAGTGACCTCAGGATCCCTCTAGCCTTGAAAGAGTGTGCTTGGGGTTTCTCTTGAGTGCCAGCAAGGAAATCAAGTCTCCTTTCATGTGTGACGTGCAGCACGGAATTGCTCTGCACGCAGTGCAGGGGAATCGGGCCTCATCTCGCGGCGAGGGGGAAGTCTCATGGTTTTTCTCGAGGTGCGGCGGAAACCTTGGGTATATTCTCGAGTTACGACGGGGATGGCCCTTCCACCCACGTGTTTGTTCAGCGACGTCAGGACTCCTGCCTAGTTGTGAGGGACAACTCGGGATTCTCCTCGAGGCTTGCCAGGGCAATTGGGACGCCTCTCCAGCTGAGGCGGGAGACCAAGGGTCCCTTTCCACGTGCCACAGGAATCCTGCGACTCCTATCAAGTTTCACGAGGAGTCAGGCATCGTCTCCTTTGGAGGCACTGATCTCCGCGTACCTCTGGAGTTTTCAAAGGATGTGAGGCCTCCGGTCGCGATGAGGTGGGGAACTAGGTCTTTCTCTGTGGTCTCCACAGGGGATTCAGACATCCTTTCGTCTTGGGAGATGCAAGACGAGCCTGCATTCAAGTCACTGTAGGGATATCCGGCCTTATTTCGAGTCACGGCATCGAGGTGTCCATTCCACTTGAGGCCGCAAACTCAGGGTCCCTCTCACATACCTAGGCTGAGAGAAGCCTTCTCTTGAGGTGACTGTGCTAAGGTGGTATTTCTCTGGGGTCAAAGCCAGGGACTAACCTCTCATCCCGAGTTGATTTTTGGTCCACGGAGCTCTTTCGTGTTGCTACAGTGACCTCAGGATCCCTTTAGCCTTGAAAGAGTGTTCTTGGGCTCTCTCTGGAGTGCCAGCAAGGAAATCAAGTCTCCTTTCATGTGTGATGTGCAACACGGAATTGCTCTGCACACAGTGCAGGGGAATCGGGCCACTTCTCGCGGCGAGGGGGAAGTTTCATGGTTTTTCTCGAGTTGGGGCGGTAACCTGGGGTATATTCTCGAGTTACGACGGGGATGGCCCTTCCACACACGTGTTTGTTCAGCGACGTCAGGACTCCTGCCTATTTGCGAGGGACAACTCGAGATTCTCCTCGAGGCATGTCAGGGCAATAGGGACGCCTCTCCACCTGAGATGGGAAACCAAGGGCCCCTTTCCACGTGGCACAGGAATCCTGGAACTCCTATCAAGTTTCATGAGGAGTCGGGCATCGTCTCCTATGGAGGCACTGATCTCCGCGTCTCTCTGGAGTTTTCAAAGGATGTGAGGCCTCCGGTCGCGATGAGGTGGGGAACTAGGTCTTTCTCTTTGGTCTTCACAGGGGATTCAGACATCCTTTCTTCTTCGAGATGCAAGACGAGCCTGCATTCAAGTCACTGAAGGGATATCTGGCCTTATTTCGAGTCAGGGCATCGCGGTGTCCATTCCACTTGAGGCCGCAAACTCAGGGTCCCTATCACATACCTAGAGCTGAGAGAAGCCTCCTCTTGAGGTGTTTGTGGTAAGGTGGTATTCCTCTGGAGTCGAAGCCAGGGACTAACCTCTCATCTCGAGTTGATTTTTGGTCCACGGAGCTCTTTCGTGTTGCTACAGTGACCTCAGGATCCCTCTAGCCTTGAAACAGTGTTCTTCGGGTTTCTCTGGAGTGCCATCAAGGAAATCAAGGCTCCTTTCATGTGTGATGTGCAACACGGCATTGCTCTGCACGCAGTGCAGGGGAATCGGGCCTCATCTCGCGGCGAGGGGGAAGTCTCACGGTTTTTCTCGAGTTGCGGCGGGAACCTGGGGTATATTCTCGAGTTACGACGGGGATGGCCCTTCCACGCATGTGTTTGTTCAGCGACGTCAGGACTCCTGCCTAGTTGCGAGGGACAACTCAGGATTCTCCCCGAGGCTTGGCAGGGAAATTGGGACGCCTCTCCATCTGAGGCGGGAGACCAGGGGTCCCTTTCCACGTGCCACAGGAATCCAGGGACTCCTAACAAGTTTCACGAGGAGTCAGGCATCCTCTCCTTTGGAGGCACTGATCTCCGCGTACCTCTGGAGTTTTCAAAGGATGTGAGGCCTCCGGTCACGAAGAGGTGGGGAACTAGGTCTTTCTCTGTGGTCTCCACAGGGGATTCAGACATCCTTTCGTCTTGGGAGATGCAAGACGAGCCTGCATTCAAGACACTGCAGCGATATCCGGCCTTATTTCGAGTGAGGGCATCGCGGTGTCCATTCCACTTGAGGCCGCAAACTCAGGGTCCCTCTCACATACCTAGAGCTGAGAGAAGCCTCCTCTTGAGGTGACTGTGGTAAGGTGGTATTCCTCTGGAGTCAAAGCCAAAGATTAACCTCTCATCTCGAGTTGATTTTTGGTCCACGGAATTCTTTCGTGTTGTTACAGTGACCTCAGGATCCCTCTAGCCTTGAAAGAGTGTGCTTGGGGTTTCTCTGGAGTGCCAGCAAGGAAATCAAGTCTCCTTTCATGTGTGACGTGCAACACGGAATTGCTCTGCACGCAGTGCAGGGGAATCGGGCCTCATCTCGCGGCGAGGGGGAAGTCTCATGGTTTTTCTCGAGGTGCGGCGGGAACCTTGGGTATATTCTCGAGTTATGACGGGGATGGCCCTTCCACCCACGTGTTTGTTCAGCGACGTCAGGACTCCTGCCTAGTTGCGAGGGACAACTCAGGATTCTCCTCGAGGCTTTGCAGGGCAATTGGGAAGTCTCTCCAGCTGAGGCGGGAGACCAAGGGTCCCTTTCCACGTGCCACAGGAATCCTGGTACTCCTATCAAGTTTCACGAGGAGTCAGGCATCGTCTCCTTTGGAGGCACTGATCTCCGCGTACCTCTGGATTTGTCAAAGAATGTGAGGCCTCCGGTCACGAAGAGGTGGGGAACTAGGTCTTTCTCTGTGGTCGCCACAGGGGATTCAGACATCCTTTCTTCTTGGGAGATGCAAGACGAGCCGGCATTCAAGTCACTGCAGGGATATCCGGCCTTATTTCGAGTCAGAGCATCTCGGTGTCCATTCCACGTGAGGCCGCAAACTCAGGGTCCCTCTCACATACCTAGAGCTGAGAGAAGCCTCCTCTTGAGGTGCTTGTGGTAAGGTGGTATTCCTCTGGAGTCGAAGCCAGGGACTAACCTCTCATCCCGAGTTGATTTGTGGTTCACGGAGCTCTTTCGTGTTGCTACAGTGACCTCAGGATCCCTCTAGCCTTGAAACAGTGTTCTTGGGGTTTCTCTGGAGTGCCATCATGGAAAGCAGTGATCCCTACCTATATTATGTGCAACACGGAATTGCTCTGCACGCAGTGCAGGGTAATCGGGCCTCATCTCGCGGCGAGGGGGAAGTCTCATGGTTTTTCCCGAGTTGCGGCGGGAACCTGGGGTATATTCGCGAGTTACGACGTGGAAGGCCCTTCCACACACGTGTTTGTTCAGCGACGTCAGGACTCCTGTCTAGTTACGAGGGACAACTCGGGATTCTCCTCGAGGCTTGGCAGGGCAATTGGGACGCCTCTCCAGCTGAGGCGGGCGACCACGGGTCGCTTTCCACGTGCCACAGGAATCCTGGGACTCCTATCAAGTTTCCCGAGGAGTCAGGCATCGTCTCCTTTGGAGGCACTGATCTCCGCGTACCTCTGGAATTTTCAAAGGATGTGAGGTCTCCGGTCGCGATGAGGTGGGGAACTAGGTCTTTCTCTGTGGTCTCAACAGGGGATTCAGACATCCTTTCGTCTTGGGAGATGCAAGACGAGCCTGCATTCAAGTCACTGCAGGGATATCCGGCCTTATTTCGAGTCAGGGCATCGCAATGTCCATTCCACTTGAGGCCGCAAACTCAGGGTCCCTCTCACATACCTAGAGCTGAGAGAAGCCTCCTCTTGAGGTGCTTGTGGTAAGGTGGTATTCCTCTGGAGTCGAATCCAGGGACTAAAATCTCATCCCTAGTTGATTTTTGGCCTACTGAGCTCTTTCGTGTTGCTACAGTGACATCCGGATCCCTCTAGCCTTAAAACAGTGTTCTTGGGTTTTCTATGGAGTGCCATCAAGGAAATCAAGGCTCCTTTCATGTGTGATGTGCAACACGGAATTGCTCTGCAGGCAGTGCAGGGGAATCGGGCCTCATCTCGCGGCGAGGGGGAAGTCTCATGGTTTTTCCCGAGTTGCGGCGGGAACCTGGGGTATATTCGCGAGTTATGACGGGGATGGCCCTTCCAAACCCGTGTTTGTTCAGTGACGTCAGGACTCCTTCCTAGTTGCGAGGGACAACTCGGGATTCTCCTCGAGGCTTGGCAGGGCAATTGGGACGCCTCTCCAGCTGAGGCGGGATACCAAGGGTCCCTTTTCACGTGCCACAGGAATCCTTGAAATCCTATCATGTTTCACGAGGAGTCATGCACCGTCTCCTTTGGAGGCACTGATCTCTGTGTACATCTGGAGATGTCAAAGAATGTGAGGCCTCCGGTCAGGATGAGGTGGGGAATTAGGTCTTTCCCTCTGGTCTCCACAGCGGATTCAGACATCCTTTTTTCTTGGGAGATGCAAGACGAGCCTGCATTGAACTCACTGCAGGGATATCCGGCCTTATTTCGAGTCAGGGCATCGCGGTGTCCATTCCACTTAAGGCCGCAAACTCAGGGTCCCTCTCACATACCTAGAGCTGAGAGAAGCCTCCTCTTGAGGTGCTTCTGGTAAGGTAGTATTTCTCTGGAGTCGAAGCCAGGGAATAACCTCTCATCTCGAGTTGATTTTTCGTCCATTTAGTTCTTTCGTGTTGCTACAGGGACCTCAGGATCCCTCCAGCCTTGAAACAGTGTTCTTGGCCTTTCTTTGGAGTGCCATCAAGGAAATCAAGGCTCCTTTCATGTGTGATGTGCAACACGGAATTGCTCTGCACGCAGTGCAGGGGAATCGGGCCTCATCTCCCGGCGAGTGGGAAGACTCATGGTTGTTCTCGAGTTGCGGAGGGAATCTGGGGTATATTCTCGAGTTACGACGGGGATGGCCCTTCCACACACGTGTTTGTTCAGCGACGTCAGGACTCCTGCCTAGTTGTGAGGGACAACTGGGGATTCTCCTCGAGGCTTGGCAGGGCAATAGGGACGCCTCTCCACCTGAGATGGGAAACCAAGGGCCCCTTTCCACGTGGCACAGGAATCCTGGAACTCCTATCAAGTTTCATGAGGAGTCGGGCATCGTCTCCTATGGAGGCACTGATCTCCGCGTCTCTCTGGAGTTTTCAAAGGATGTGAGGCCTCCGGTCGCGATGAGGTGGGGAACTAGGTCTTTCTCTTTGGTCTTCACAGGGGATTCAGACATCCTTTCTTCTTCGAGATGCAAGAGGAGCCTGCATTCAAGTCACTGCAGGGATATCTGGCCTTATTTCGAGTCAGGGCATCGTGGTGTCCATTCCACTTGAGGCCGCAAACTCAGGGTCCCTATCACATACCTAGAGCTGAGAGAAGCCTCCTCTTGAGGTGTTTGTGGTAAGGTGGTATTCCTCTGGAGTCGAAGCCAGGGACTAACCTCTCATCTCGAGTTGATTTTTGGTCCACGGAGCTCTTTCGTGTTGCTACAGTGACCTCAGGATCCCTCTAGCCTTGAAACAGTGTTCTTGGGGTTTCTCTGGAGTGCCATCAAGGAAATCAAGGCTCCTTTCATGTGTGATGTGCAACACGGCATTGCTCTGCACGCAGTGCAGGGGAATCGGGCCTCATCTCGCGGCGAGGGGGAAGTCTCACGGTTTTTCTCGAGTTGCGGCGGGAACCTGGGGTATATTCTCGAGTTATGACGGGGATGGCCCTTCCACGCATGTGTTTGTTCAGCGACGTCAGGACTCCTGCCTAGTTGCGAGGGACAACTCGGGATTCTCCTCGAGGCTTGGCAGGGCAATTGGGTCGCCTCTCCAGCTGAGGCGGGAGACCAAGGGTCCCTTTCCACGTGCCACAGGAATCCTGGGACTCCTATCAAGTTTCACGAGGAGTCAGGCACCGTCTCCTTTGGATGCATTGATCTCCCCGTACCTCTGCAGTTTTCAAAGGATGTGAGGCCTCCAGTCGCGATGAGGTGGGGAACAAGGACTTTCTCTGTGGTCTCCACAGGGGATTCAGACATCCTTTCGTCTTGGGAGATGCAAGACGAGCCTGCATTCAAGTCACTGCAGGGATATTCGGCCTTATTTCGAGTCAGGGCATCTCGGTGTCCATTCCACTTGAGGCCGCAAACTCAGGGTCCCTCTCACATACCTAGAGCTGAGAGAAGCCTCCTCTTGAGGTGCTTGTGGTAAGGTGGTATTCCTCTGGAGTCGAAGCCAGGGACTAACCTCTCATCTCGAGTTGATTTGTGGTCCACGGAGCTCTTTCGTGTTGCTACAGTGACCTCAGGATCCCTCTAGCCTTGAAACAGTGTTCTTGGGGTTTCTCTGGAGTGCCATCAAGGCAAGCAGTGATCCCTACCTATATTATGTGCAACACGGAATTGCTCTGCACGCAGTGCAGGGGAATCGGGCCTCATCTCCCGGCTAGGGGGAAGTCTCATGGTTTTTCTCGAGTTGCGGCGGGAACCTGGGGTATATTCTCGAATTACGACGTGGAAGGCCCTTCCACACACGTGTTTGTTCAGCGACGTCAGGACTCCTGTCTAGTTACGAGGGACAACTCGGGATTCTCCTCGAGGCTTGGCAGGGCAATTGGGACGCCTCTCCAGCTGAGGCGGGCGACCACGGGTCGCTTTCCACGTGCCACAGGAATCCTGGGACTCCTATCAAGTTTCCCGAGGAGTCAGGCATCGTCTCCTTTGGAGGCACTGATCTCCGCGTACCTCTGGAATTTTCAAAGGATGTGAGGTCTCCGGTCGCGATGAGGTGGGGAACTAGGTCTTTCTCTGTGGTCTCAACAGGGGATTCAGACATCCTTTCGTCTTGGGAGATGCAAGACGAGCCGGCATTCAAGTCACTGCAGGGATATCCGGCCTTATTTCAAGTCAGGGCATCGCAATGTCCATTCCACTTGAGGCCGCAAACTCACGGTTCCTCTCACATACCTAGAGCTGAGAGAAGACTCCTCTTGAGGTGCTTGTGGTAAGGTGGTATTCCTCTGGAGTCGAATCCAGGGACTAAAATCTCATCCCGAGTTGATTTTTGGCCTACTGAGCTCTTTCGTGTTGCTACAGTGACATCCGGATCCCTCTAGCCTTAAAACAGTGTTCTTGGGTTTTCTATGGAGTGCCATCAAGGAAATCAAGGCTCCTTTCATGTGTGATGTGCAACACGGAATTCCTCTGCACGCAGTGCAGTGGAATCGGGCCTCATCTCACTGTGAAGGGGAAGTCTCATGGTGTTTCTCGAGTTGCGGCGGAACCTGGGATATATTCTCAAGTTACGACGGGGATGGCCCTTCCACACACGTGATTGTTCAGCGATGTCAGGACTCCGGCCTAGTTGTGAGGGACAACTCGGGATTCTCCTCGAGGCTTGGCAGGGCAATTGGGACGCCTCTCCACCTGAGGCGGAAGACCACGGGACCCTTTCCACGTGCCAAAGGAATCCTGGGACTCCTATTTTGTTTCACGAGGAGTCAGGCATCGTCTCCTTTGGAGGCACTGATATCCGCGTACCTCTGGATTTTTCAAAGGATGTGAGGCCTCCGGTCGCGATGAGGTGGGGAACTAGGTCTTTCTCTGTCGTCTCCACAGTTGATTCAGACATCCTTTCGTCTTGGGAGAGGCAAGACGAGCCTGCATTCAAGTCACTGCAGGGATATCTGGCCTTATTTCCTGTCAGGGCATCATGGTGTCCATTCCACTTGAGGCCGCAAACTCAGGGTCCCTCTCACATACCTAGAGCTGAGTGAAGCCTCCTCTTGAGGTGCTTGCGGTAAGGTGGTATTCCTCTGGAGTCGAAGCCAAGGACTAACCTCTCATCTCGAGTTGATTTTTGGTCCACGGAACTCTTTCGTGTTGCTACAGTGACCTCAGGATCCCTCTAGCCTTGAAAGAGTGTGCTTGGGGTTTCTCTGGAGTGCCAGCAAGGAAATCAAATCTCCTTTCATGTGTGATGTGCAACACGGAATTGCTCTGCAGGCAGTGCAGGGGAATCGGGCCTCATCTCGCGGCGAGGGGGAAGTCTCATGGTTTTTCCCGAGTTGCGGCGGGAACCTGGGGTATATTCGCGAGTTACGACGGGGATGGCCCTTCCAAACCCGTGTTTGTTCAGTGACGTCAGGACTCCTTCCTAGTTGCGAGGGACAACTCGGGATTCTCCTCGAGGCTTGGCAGGGCAATTTGGACGCCTCTCCAGCTGAGGCGGGAGACCAAGGGTCCCTTTTCACATGCCACAGGAATCCTTGAAATCCTATCATGTTTCACGAGGAGTCATGCATCGTCTCCTTTGGAGGCACTGATCTCCGTGTACCTCTGGAGATGTCAAAGGATGTGAGGCCTCCGGTCGGGATGAGGTGGGGAACTAGGTCTTTCTCTCTGGTCTCCACAGCGGATTCAGACATCCTTTTTTCTTGGGAGATGCAAGACGAGCCTGCATTGAACTCACTGCAGGGATATCCGGCCTTATTTCGAGTCAGGGCATCGCGGTGTCCATTCCACTTAAGGCCGCAAACTCAGGGTCCCTTTCACATACCTAGAGCTGAGAGAAGCCTCCTCTTGAGGTGCTTCTGGTAAGGTAGTATTTCTCTGGAGTCGAAGCCAGGGAATAACCTCTCATCTCGAGTTGATTTTTCGTCCATTTAGTTCTTTCGTGTTGCTACAGGGACCTCAGGATCCCTCCAGCATTGAAACAGTGTTCTTGGGCTTTCTTTGGAGTGCTATCAAGGAAATCAAGGCTCCTTTCATGTGTGATGTGCAACACGGAATTGCTCTGCACGCAGTGCAGGGGAATCGGGCCTCATCTCCCGGCGAGTGGGAAGACTCATGGTTGTTCTCGAGTTGCGGAGGGAATCTGGGGTATATTCTCGAGTTACGACGGGGATGGCCCTTCCACACACGTGTTTGTTCAGCGACGTCAGGACTCCTGCCTAGTTGTGAGGGACAACTCGAGATGCTCCTCGAGGCTTGGCGGGGAATAGGGACGCCTCTCCACCTGAGATGGGAAACCAAGGGCCCCTTTCCACGTGGCACAGGAATCCTGGAACTCCTATCAAGTTTCATGAGGAGTCGGGCATCGTCTCCTATGGAGGCACTGATCTCCGCGTCTCTCTGGAGTTTTCAAAGGATGTGAGGCCTCCGGTCGCGATGAGGTGGGGAACTAGGTCTTTCTCTTTGGTCTTCACAGGGGATTCAGACATCCTTTCTTCTTCGAGATGAAAGACGAGCCTGCATTCAAGTCACTGCAGGGATATCTGGCCTTATTTCGAGTCAGGGCATCGCGGTGTCCATTCCACTTGAGGCCGCAAACTCAGGGTCCCTATCACATACCTAGAGCTGAGAGAAGCCTCCTCTTGAGGTGCTTGTGGTAAGGTGGTATTCCTCTGGAGTCGAAGCCAGGGACTAACCTCTCATCTCGAGTTGATTTTTGGTCCACGGAGCTCTTTCGTGTTGCTACAGTGACCTCAGGATCCCTCTAGCCTTGAAACAGTGTTCTTCGGGTTTCTCTGGAGTGCCATCAAGGAAATCAAGGCTCCTTTCATGTGTGATGTGCAACACGGAATTGCTCTGCACGCAGTGCAGGGAATCGGGCCTCATCTCGCGGCGAGGGGGAAGTCTCACGGTTTTTCTCGAGTTGCGGCGGGAACCTGGGGTATATTCTCGAGTTACGACGGGGATGGCCCTTCCACGCATGTGTTTGTTCAGCGTCGTCAGGACTCCTGCCTAGTTGCGAGGGACAACTCGGGATTCTCCTCGAGGCTTGGCAGGGCAATTGGGTCGCCTCTCCAGCTGAGGCGGGAGACCAAGTGTCCCTTTCCACGTGCCACAGGAATCCTGGGACTCCTATCAAGTTTCACGAGGAGTCAGGCACCGTCTCCTTTGGATGCATTGATCTCCCCGTACCTCTGCAGTTTTCAAAGGATGTGAGGCCTCCGGTCGCGATGAGGTGGGGAACAAGGACTTTCTCTGTGGTCTCCACAGGGGATTCAGACATCCTTTCGTCTTGGGAGATGCAAGACGAGCCTGCATTCATGTCACTGTAGGGATATTAGGCCTTATTTCGAGTCAGGGCATCTCGGTGTGCATTCCACTTGAGGCCGCAAACTCAGGGTCCCTCTCACATACCTAGAGCTGAGAGAAGCCTCCTCTTGAGGTGCTTGTGGTAAGGTGGTATTCCTCTGGAGTCGAAGCCAGGGACTAACCTCTCATCTCGAGTTGATTTGTGGTCCACGGAGCTCTTTCGTCTTGCTACAGTGACCTCAGGATCCCTCTAGCCTTGAAACAGTGTTCTTGGGGTTTCTCTGGAGTGCCATCAAGGCAAGCAATGATCCCTACCTATATTATGTGCAACACGGAATTGCTCTGCACGCAGTGCAGGGGAATCGGGCCTCATCTCCAGGCTAGGGGGAAGTCTCATGGTTTTTCTCGAGTTGCGGCGGGAACCTGGGGTATATTCTCGAATTACGACGTGGAAGGCCCTTCCACACACGTGTTTGTTCAGCGACGTCAGGACTCCTGTCTAGTTACGAGGGACAACTCGGGATTCTCCTCGACGCTTGGCAGGGCAATTGGGACGCCTCTCCAGCTGAGGCGGGCGACCACGGGTCGCTTTCCACGTGCCACAGGAATCCTGGGACTCCTATCAAGTTTCCCGAGGAGTCAGGCATCGTCTCCTTTGGAGGCACTGATCTCCGCGTACCTCTGGAATTTTCAAAGGATGTGAGGTCTCCGGTCGCGATGAGGTGGGGAACTAGGTCTTTCTCTGTGGTCTCAACAGGGGATTCAGACATCCTTTCGTCTTGGGAGATGCAAGACGAGCCGGCATTCAAGTCACTGCAGGGATATCCGGCCTTATTTCAAGTCAGGGCATCGCAATGTCCATTCCACTTGAGGCCGCAAACTCACGGTTCCTCTCACATACCTAGAGCTGAGAGAAGACTCCTCTTGAGGTGCTTGTGGTAAGGTGGTATTCCTCTGGAGTCGAATCCAGGGACTAAAATCTCATCCCGAGTTGATTTTTGGCCTACTGAGCTCTTTCGTGTTGCTACAGTGACATCCGGATCCCTCTAGCCTAAAAACAGTGTTCTTGGGTTTTCTATGGAGTGCCATCAAGGAAATCAAGGCTCCTTTCATGTGTGATGTGCAACACGGAATTCCTCTGCACGCAGTGCAGTGGAATCGGGCCTCATCTCACTGTGAAGGGGAAGTCTCATGGTGTTTCTCGAGTTGCGGCGGAACCTGGGATATATTCTCAAGTTACGACGGGGATGGCCCTTCCACACACGTGATTGTTCAGCGATGTCAGGACTCCGGCCTAGTTGTGAGGGACAACTCGGGATTCTCCTCGAGGCTTGGCAGGGCAATTGGGACGCCTCTCCACCTGAGGCGGAAGACCACGGGACCCTTTCCACGTGCCAAAGGAATCCTGGGACTCCTATTTTGTTTCACGAGGAGTCAGGCATCGTCTCCTTTGGAGGCACTGATATCCGCGTACCTCTGGATTTTTCAAAGGATGTGAGGCCTCCGGTCGCGATGAGGTGGGGAACTAGGTCTTTCTCTGTCGTCTCCACAGTTGATTCAGACATCCTTTCGTCTTGGGAGAGGCAAGACGAGCCTGCATTCAAGTCACTGCAGGGATATCTGGCCTTATTTCCTGTCAGGGCATCATGGTGTCCATTCCACTTGAGGCCGCAAACTCAGGGTCCCTCTCACATACCTAGAGCTGAGTGAAGCCTCCTCTTGAGGTGCTTGCGGTAAGGTGGTATTCCTCTGGAGTCGAAGCCAAGGACTAACCTCTCATCTCGAGTTGATTTTTGGTCCACGGAACTCTTTCGTGTTGCTACAGTGACCTCAGGATCCCTCTAGCCTTGAAAGAGTGTGCTTGGGGTTTCTCTGGAGTGCCAGCAAGGAAATCAAATCTCCTTTCATGTGTGATGTGCAACACGGAATTGCTCTGCAGGCAGTGCAGGGGAATCGGGCCTCATCTCGCGGCGAGGGGGAAGTCTCATGGTTTTTCCCGAGTTGCGGCGGGAACCTGGGGTATATTCGCGAGTTACGACGGGGATGGCCCTTCCAAACCCGTGTTTGTTCAGTGACGTCAGGACTCCTTCCTAGTTGCGAGGGACAACTCGGGATTCTCCTCGAGGCTTGGCAGGGCAATTTGGACGCCTCTCCAGCTGAGGCGGGAGACCAAGGGTCCCTTTTCACATGCCACAGGAATCCTTGAAATCCTATCATGTTTCACGAGGAGTCATGCATCGTCTCCTTTGGAGGCACTGATCTCCGTGTACCTCTGGAGATGTCAAAGGATGTGAGGCCTCCGGTCGGGATGAGGTGGGGAACTAGGTCTTTCTCTCTGGTCTCCACAGCGGATTCAGACATCCTTTTTTCTTGGGAGATGCAAGACGAGCCTGCATTGAACTCACTGCAGGGATATCCGGCCTTATTTCGAGTCAGGGCATCGCGGTGTCCATTCCACTTAAGGCCGCAAACTCAGGGTCCCTTTCACATACCTAGAGCTGAGAGAAGCCTCCTCTTGAGGTGCTTCTGGTAAGGTAGTATTTCTCTGGAGTCGAAGCCAGGGAATAACCTCTCATCTCGAGTTGATTTTTCGTCCATTTAGTTCTTTCGTGTTGCTACAGGGACCTCAGGATCCCTCCAGCATTGAAACAGTGTTCTTGGGCTTTCTTTGGAGTGCTATCAAGGAAATCAAGGCTCCTTTCATGTGTGATGTGCAACACGGAATTGCTCTGCACGCAGTGCAGGGGAATCGGGCCTCATCTCCCGGCGAGTGGGAAGACTCATGGTTGTTCTCGAGTTGCGGAGGGAATCTGGGGTATATTCTCGAGTTACGACGGGGATGGCCCTTCCACACACGTTTTTGTTCAGTGACGTCAGGACTCCTGCCTAGTTGTGAGGGACAACTCGAGATGCTCCTCGAGGCTTGGCGGGGAATAGGGACGCCTCTCCACCTGAGATGGGAAACCAAGGGCCCCTTTCCACGTGGCACAGGAATCCTGGAACTCCTATCAAGTTTCATGAGGAGTCGGGCATCGTCTCCTATGGAGGCACTGATCTCCGCGTCTCTCTGGAGTTTTCAAAGGATGTGAGGCCTCCGGTCGCGATGAGGTGGGGAACTAGGTCTTTCTCTTTGGTCTTCACAGGGGATTCAGACATCCTTTCTTCTTCGAGATGAAAGACGAGCCTGCATTCAAGTCACTGCAGGGATATCTGGCCTTATTTCGAGTCAGGGCATCGCGGTGTCCATTCCACTTGAGGCCGCAAACTCAGGGTCCCTATCACATACCTAGAGCTGAGAGAAGCCTCCTCTTGAGGTGCTTGTGGTAAGGTGGTATTCCTCTGGAGTCGAAGCCAGGGACTAACCTCTCATCTCGAGTTGATTTTTGGTCCACGGAGCTCTTTCGTGTTGCTACAGTGACCTCAGGATCCCTCTAGCCTTGAAACAGTGTTCTTCGGGTTTCTCTGGAGTGCCATCAAGGAAATCAAGGCTCCTTTCATGTGTGATGTGCAACACGGAATTGCTCTGCACGCAGTGCAGGGGAATCGGGCCTCATCTCGCGGCGAGGGGGAAGTCTCACGGTTTTTCTCGAGTTGCGGCGGGAACCTGGGGTATATTCTCGAGTTACGACGGGGATGGCCCTTCCACGCATGTGTTTGTTCAGCGTCGTCAGGACTCCTGCCTAGTTGCGAGGGACAACTCGGGATTCTCCTCGAGGCTTGGCAGGGCAATTGGGTCGCCTCTCCAGCTGAGGCGGGAGACCAAGTGTCCCTTTCCACGTGCCACAGGAATCCTGGGACTCCTATCAAGTTTCACGAGGAGTCAGGCACCGTCTCCTTTGGATGCATTGATCTCCCCGTACCTCTGCAGTTTTCAAAGGATGTGAGGCCTCCGGTCGCGATGAGGTGGGGAACAAGGACTTTCTCTGTGGTCTCCACAGGGGATTCAGACATCCTTTCGTCTTGGGAGATGCAAGACGAGCCTGCATTCATGTCACTGTAGGGATATTAGGCCTTATTTCGAGTCAGGGCATCTCGGTGTGCATTCCACTTGAGGCCGCAAACTCAGGGTCCCTCTCACATACCTAGAGCTGAGAGAAGCCTCCTCTTGAGGTGCTTGTGGTAAGGTGGTATTCCTCTGGAGTCGAAGCCAGGGACTAACCTCTCATCTCGAGTTGATTTGTGGTCCACGGAGCTCTTTCGTCTTGCTACAGTGACCTCAGGATCCCTCTAGCCTTGAAACAGTGTTCTTGGGGTTTCTCTGGAGTGCCATCAAGGCAAGCAATGATCCCTACCTATATTATGTGCAACACGGAATTGCTCTGCACGCAGTGCAGGGGAATCGGGCCTCATCTCCAGGCTAGGGGGAAGTCTCATGGTTTTTCTCGAGTTGCGGCGGGAACCTGGGGTATATTCTCGAATTACGACGTGGAAGGCCCTTCCACACACGTGTTTGTTCAGCGACGTCAGGACTCCTGTCTAGTTACGAGGGACAACTCGGGATTCTCCTCGACGCTTGGCAGGGCAATTGGGACGCCTCTCCAGCTGAGGCGGGCGACCACGGGTCGCTTTCCACGTGCCACAGGAATCCTGGGACTCCTATCAAGTTTCCCGAGGAGTCAGGCATCGTCTCCTTTGGAGGCACTGATCTCCGCGTACCTCTGGAATTTTCAAAGGATGTGAGGTCTCCGGTCGCGATGAGGTGGGGAACTAGGTCTTTCTCTGTGGTCTCAACAGGGGATTCAGACATCCTTTCGTCTTGGGAGATGCAAGACGAGCCTGCATTCAAGTCACTGCAGGGATATTCGGCCTTATTTCGAGTCAGGGCATCGCAATGTCCATTCCACTTGAGGCCGCAAACTCAGGGTCCCTCTCACATACCTAGAGCTGAGAGAAGCCTCCTCTTGAGGTGCTTGTGGTAAGGTGGTATTCCTCTGGAGTCGAATCCAGGGACTAAAATCTCATCCCGAGTTGATTTTTGGCCTACTGAGCTCTTTCGTGTTGCTACAGTGACATCCGGATCCCTCTAGCCTTAAAACAGTGTTCTTGGGTTTTCTATGGAGTGCCATCAAGGAAATCAAGGCTCCTTTCATGTGTGATGTGCAACACGGAATTCCTCTGCACGCAGTGCAGTGGAATCGGGCCTCATCTCACTGTGAAGGGGAAGTCTCATGGTGTTTCTCGAGTTGCGGCGGAACCTGGGATATATTCTCAAGTTACGACGGGGATGGCCCTTCCACACACGTGTTTGTTCAGCGATGTCAGGACTCCGGCCTAGTTGTGAGGGACAACTCGGGATTCTCCTCGAGGCTTGGCAGGGCAATTGGGACGCCTCTCCACCTGAGGCGGAAGACCACGGGACCCTTTCCACGTGCCAAAGGAATCCTAGGACTCCTATCTTGTTTCACGAGGAGTCAGGCATCGTCTCCTTTGGAGGCACTGATATCCGCGTACCTCTGGATTTTTCAAAGGATGTGAGGCCTCCGGTCGCGATGAGGTGGGGAACTAGGTCTTTCTCTGTCGTCTCCACAGTTGATTCAGACATCCTTTCGTCTTGGGAGAGGCAAGACGAGCCTGCATTCAAGTCACTGCAGGGATATCTGGCCTTATTTCCTGTCAGGGCATCATGGTGTCCATTCCACTTGAGGCCGCAAACTCAGGGTCCCTCTCACATACCTAGAGCTGAGTGAAGCCTCCTCTTGAGGTGCTTGCGGTAAGGAGGTATTCCTCTGGAGTCGAAGCCAAGGACTAACCTCTCATCTCGAGTTGATTTTTGGTCCACGGAACTCTTTCGTGTTGCTACAGTGACCTCAGGATCCCTCTAGCCTTGAAAGAGTGTGCTTGGGGTTTCTCTGGAGTGCCAGCAAGGAAATCAAATCTCCTTTCATGTGTGATGTGCAACACGGAATTGCTCTGCAGGCAGTGCAGGGGAATCGGGCCTCATCTCTCGGCGAGGGGGAAGTCTCATGGTTTTTCTCGAGTTGCGGCGGGAACCTGGGGTATATTCTCGAGTTACGACGGGGATGGCCCTTCCAAACCCGTGTTTGTTCAGCGACGTAGGTCTCCTGCCTAGTTGCGAGGGACAACTCTGGATTCTCCTCGAGGCTTTGCAGGGCAATTGGGACGTCTCTCCAGCTGAGGAGGGAAACCAAGGGTCCCTTTCCACGTGCCACAGGAATCCTGGGACTCCTATCAAGTTTCACGAGGAGTCAGGCATCGTCTCCTTTGGAGGCACTGATCTCCGCGTACCTCTGGATTTCTCAAAGAATATGAGGCCTCCGGTCACGAAGAGGTGGGGAACTAGGTCTTTCTCTGTGGTCTCCACAGGGAATTCAGACATCCTTTCTTCTTGGGAGATGCAAGACGAGCCGGCATTCAAGTCACTGCAGGGATATCCGGCCTTATTTCGAGTCAGGGCATCGCGGTGTCCATTCCACTTGAGGCCGCAAACTCAGGGTCCCTCTCACATACCTAGAGCTGAGAGAAGCCTCCTCTTGAGGTGCTTTTGGTAAGATGGCATACCTCTGTAGTCGAAGCCACGGACTAACCTCTCATCTCGAGTTGATTTTTGGTCCACGGAGCTCTTTCATGTTGCTAGAGTTACCTTAGGATCCCTCTAGCCTTGAAACAGTGTTCTTGGGGTTTCTCTGGAATGCCATCAAGGAAATCAAGGCTCCTTTCATGTGTGACGTGCAACACGGAATTGCTCTGCACGCAGTGCAGGGGAATCGGGCCTCATCTCGCGGCGAGGGGGAAGTCTCATGGTTTTTCCCGAGTTGCGGCGGGAACCTGGGGTATATTCTCAAGTTACGATGGGGATAGCCCTTCCACACTGGTGTTTGTTCAGCGACGTCAGGACTCCTGCCTAGTTGCGAGGGACAACTCGGGATTCTCCTCGAGGCTTGGCAGGGCAATTGGGACGCCTCTCCACCTGAGGCCGGAAACCAAGGGTCCCTTTCCACGTGCCACAGGAATCCTGGGACTCCTATCAAGTTTCAGGAGGAGTCAGGCATCGTCTCCTTTGGAGGCACTGATCTCCCCGTACCTCTGCAGTTTTCAAAGGATGTGAGGCCTCTGGTCGCGATGAGGTGGGGAACAAGGACTTTCTCTGTGGTCTCCACAGGGGATTCAGACATCCTTTCGTCTTGGGAGATGCAAGACGAGCCTGCATTCAAGTCACTGCAGGGATATCCGGCCTTATTTCGAGTCAGGGCATCTCGGTGTCCATTCCACTTGAGGCCGCAAACTCAGGGTCCCTCTCACATACCTAGAGCTGAGAGAAGCCTCCTCTTGAGGTGCTTGTGGAAAGCTGGTATTCCTCTGGAGTCGAAGCCAGGGACTAACCTCTCATCTCGAGTTGATTTGTGGTCCATGGAGCTCGTTCGTGTTGCTACAGTGACCTCAGGATCCCTCTAGCCTTGAAACAGTGTTCTTGGGGTTTCTCTGGAGTGCCATCAAGAAAGCAGTGATCCCTACCTATATTATGTGCAACACGGAATTGCTCTGCACGCAGTGCAGGGGAATCGGGCCTCATCTCTCGGCGAGGGTGAAGTCTCATGGTTTTTCTTGAGTTGCGGTGAGAACCTGGGGTATATTCTCGAGTTACGACGGGGATGGCCCTTCCACACACGTGTTTGTTCAGCGACGTCAGGACTCCTGCCTAGTTGCGAGGGACAACTCAGGATTCTCCTCGAGCTTTGGCAGGGCAATTGGGACGCCTCTCCAGCTGAGGCGGGGACCACGGGTCGCTTTCCACGTGCCACAGTAATCCTGGGACTCCTATCAAGTTTCACGAGGAGTCAGGCATCGTCTCCTTTGGAGGCACTGATATCCGCGTACCTCTGGAATTTTCAAAGGATGTGAGGTCTCCGGTCGCAATGAGGTGGGGAACTAGGTCTTTCTCTGTGGTCTCAACAGGGGATTCAGACATCCTTTCGTCTTGGGAGATTCAAGACGAGCCTGCATTCAAGTCACTGCAGGGATATCCAGCCTTATTTCGAGTCAGGGCATCGTGATGTCCATTCCACTTGAGGCCGCAAACTCAGGGTCCCTCTCACATACCTAGAGCTGAGAGAAGCCTCCTCTTGAGGTGCTTGTGGTAATGTGGTATTCCTCTGGAGTCGAAGCCAGGGACTAACCTCTCATCTCGAGTTTATTTTTGGTCCACGGAGCTCTTTCGTGTTGCTACAGTGACCTCAGGATCCCTCTAGCCTTGAAACAGTGTTCTTGGGGTTTCTCTGGAGTGCCATCAAGGAAATCAAGGCTCCTTTCACGTGTGATGTGCAACACGGAATTGCTCTGCAGGCAGTGCAGGGGAATCGGGCCTCATCTCGCGGCGAGGGGGAAGTCTCATGGTTTTTCCCGAGTTGCGGCGGGAACCTGGGGTATATTCTCGAGTTACGACGGGGATGACCCTTCCACACACGTGTTTGTTCAGTGACGTCAGGACTCCTTCCTAGTTGCGAGGGACAACACGGGATTCTCCTCGAGGCTTGGCAGGGCAATTTGGACGCCTCTCCACCTGAGGCGGGAGACCAAGGGTCCCTTTTCACGTGCCACAGGAATCCTTGAAATCCTATCATGTTTCACGAGGAGTCATGCATCGTCTCCTTTGGAGGCACTGATCTCCGCGTATCTCTGGAGATGTCAAAGGATGTGAGGCCCCCGGTCGGGATGAGGTGGGGAACTAGGTCTTTCTCTCTGGTCTCCACAGCGGATTCAGACATCCTTTTTTCTTGGGAGATGCAAGACGAGCCTGCATTGAACTCACTGCAGGGATATCCGGCCTTATTTCGAGTCAGGGCATTGCAATGTCCATTCCACTTGGGGCCACAAACTCAGGGTCCCTCTCACATACCTAGAGCTGAGAGAAGCCTCCTCTTGAGGTGCTTGTGGTAAGGTGGTGTTCCTCTGAAATCGAAGCCAGGGACTAACCTCTCATCTCGAGTTGATTTTTGGTCCACGGAGCTCTTTCGTGTTGCTACAGTGACCTCAGAATACCGCTAGCCTTGAAACAGTGTTCTTCGGGTTTCTCTGGAGTGCCATCAAGGAAATCAAGGCTCTTTTCATGTGTGATGTGCAACACGGAATTGCACTGCGCCCAGTGCAGGGGAATCGGGCCTCATCTCAGGGCGAGGGGGAAGTCTCATGGTTTTTCTCGAGTTGCGGGAGGAACCTGAGGTATATTCTCGCGTTACGACGGGGATGGACTTTCACACACATGTTTGTTCAGCGACGTCGGGACTCCTGCCTAGTTGTGATGGACAACTCGGGATTCTCCTCGAGGCATGGCAGGGCAATTGGGACGCCTCTCCAGCTGAGGCGGGAGACCAAGGGTCCCATTCCACGTGCCACAGGAATCCTGGGACTCCTATCAAGTTTCACGAGGAGTCAGGCATCGTCTCCTTTGGAGGCACTGATCTCCGCGTACCTCTGGAATTTTCAAGTGATTTGAGGCCTCCGGTCGTGATGAGGTGGGGAACTAGGTCTTTCTCTGTCGTCTCCACAGTTGATTCAGACACCTTTTCGTCTTGGGAGATGCAAGATGAGCCTGCATTCAAGTCACTGCAGGGATATCCCGGTTATTTCGAGTCAGGGCATCGCGGTGTGCATTCCACTTGAGGCCGCAAACTCAGGGTCCCACTCACATACCTAGAGCTGAGAGAAGCCTCCACTTGAGGTGCTTGTGGTAAGGTGGTATTCCTCTGGAGTCGATGCCAGGGACTAATCTCTCATCTCGAGTTGATTTTTGGTCCACGGAGCTCTTTCGTGTTGCTACAGTGACCTCAGGATCCCTCTAGCCTTGAAACAGAGTTCTTGGGATTTCTCTGGAGTGCCATCAAGGAAATCAAGGCTCCTTTCATGTGTGATGTGCAACACGGAATTGCTCTGCACGCAGTGCAGGGGAATCGGGCCTCTTCTTGCGGCGAGGGGGAAGTCTCATGGTTTTTCTCGAGTTGCGGCGGGAACCTGGGGTATATTCTCGAGTTATGACGGGGATGGCCCTTCCACACACGTGTTTGTTCAGCGACGTCAGGACTCCTGCCTAGTTGCGAGGGACAACTCGGGATTCTCCTCGAGGCTTGGCAGGGCAATTGGGACGCCTCTCCAGCTGAGGCGGGAGACCAAGGGTCCCTTTCCACGTGCCACAGGAATCCTGGGACTTCTATCAAGTTTCACGAGGAGTCAGGAATCGTCTCCTTTGGAGGCACTGATCTCTGTGTACCTCTGGAGTTTTCAAAGGATGTGAGGCCTCCGGTCGCCATGATGTGGGGAACTAGGTCTTTCTCTGTGGTCTCCACAGGGGATTCAGACATCCTTTCGTCTTGGGAGATGCAAGACGAGCCTGCATTCAAGTCACTGCAGGGATATCCGGCCTTATTTCGAGTCACGTCATCCCCGTGTCCATTCCACCTGAGGCCACAAATTCAGGGTCCCTTTCACATACCTGGAGCTGAGAGAAGCATCCTTTTGAGGTGCTTTTGGTAAGGTGGTATACCTCTGGAGTCGAAGCTAGGGACTAACCTCTCATCTCGAGATGATTTTTGGTCCTCGGAGCTCTTTCGTGTTGATACAGTGACCTCAGGATCCCTCTAGCCTTGAAACAGTGTTCTTGGGGTTTCTCTGGAGTGCCATCAGGGAAATCAAGGCTACTTTCATGTGTGATGTGCAACACGGAATTGCTCCGCACGCAGTGCAGGGGAAACGGTCCTCATCTCTCGGCGATGGGGAAGTCTCATGGTTTTTCTCCAGTTGCGGAGGGAATCTGGGGTATATTCTCGAGTTACGACGGGGATGGCCCTTCCACACACGAGTTTGTTCAGCGACGTCAGGACTCCTGCCTAGTTGCGAGGGACAACTCGGGATTCTCCTCGAGGCTTGGCAGGGAAATTGGGACGCCTCTCCAGCTGAGGCGGGAGACCAAGGGTCCCTTTCCACATGCAACAGGAATCCTGGGACTTCTATCAAGTTTCACGAGGAGTCAGGCATCATCTCCTTTGAAGGCACTGATCTACGCGTACCTCGGTAGTTTTCAAAGGATGTGAGGCCTCCGCTCGCGATGAGGTGGGGAACTAGGTCTCTCTGTGTGATCTCCACAGGGGATTCAGACATCCTTTCGTCTTGGGAGATGCAAGACGAGCCTGCATTCAAGTCACTGCAGGGATATCCGGCCTTATTTCGAATCATGGCATCGCGGTGTCCATTCCATTTGAGGGCGCAAACTCAGGGTCCCTCTCACATACCTAGAGCTGAGAGAAGCCTCCTCTTGAGGTGCTTTTGGTAAGGTGGTATTCCTCTGGAGTCGAAGCCAGGGACTAACCTCTCATCTCGAGTTGATTTTTGGTCCACGGAGGTCTTTCGTGTTGCTACAGTGACCTCAGGATCCCTCTAGCCTTGAAACAGTGTTCTTGGGGTTTCTCTAGAATGCCATCAAGGAAATCAAGGCTCCTTTCATGTGTGATGTGCAACACGGATTTTCTCTGCACGCAGTGCAGGGGAATCGGGCCTCATCTCGCGGTGAAGGGGAAGTCTCATGGTTTTTCTCGAGTTTCGGCGGGAACCTGGGGTATATTCTCGAGTTACCACGGGGATGGCCCTTCCACACCCGTGTTTGTTCAGCGACGTCAGGACTCCTGCCTAGTTGCGAGGGACAACTCGGGATTCTCCTTGAGGCTTGGCAAGGCAATTGGGACGCCTCTCCAGCTGAGGAGGGAGACCAAGGGTCCCTTTCCACTTGCCACAGGAATCCTGCGACTCCTATCAAGTTTCACGAGGAGTCAGGCATCGTCTCCTTTGGAGGCACTGATCTCCGCGTACCTCTGGAGTTTTCAAAGGATGTGAGGCCTCCGCTCGCGATGAGGTGGGGAACTAGGTCTTTCTCTGTGGTCTCCACAGGGGATTCAGACATCCTTTCGTCGTGGGAGATGCAAGACGAGCCTGCATTCAAGTCACTGTAGGGATATCCGGCCTTATTTCGAGTCAGGTCATCCCCGTGTCCATTCCACCTGAGACCGCAAATTCAGGGTCCCTCTCACATACCTGGAGCTGAGAGAAGCCTCCTCTTGAGGTGCTTGTGGTAAGGTGGTATACCTCTGGAGTCGAAGCCAGGGACTAACCTCTCATCTCGAGTTGATTTTTGGTCCACAGAACTCTTTCATGTTGCTACAGTGACCTCAGGATCCCTCTAGCCTTGAAACAGTGTTCTTGGGGTTTCTCTGGAGTGCCATCAAGGAAATCAAGGCTCCTTTCACGTGTGATGTGCAACACGGAATTGCTCTGCACGCAGTGCAGGGAAATCGGGCCTCATCTCGCGGCGAGGGGGAAGACTCATGGTTTTTCCCGAGTTGCGGCGGGAACCTGGGGTATATTCTCGAGTTACGACGGGGATGGCCCTTCCACACACCTGTTTGTTCAGTGACGTCAGGACTCCTTCCTAGTTGCGAGGGGCAACACGGGATTCTCCTCGAGGCTTGGCAGGGCAATAGGGACGCCTCTCCACCTGAGGCGGGAGACCAAGGGTCCCTTTTCACGTGCCACAGGAATCCTTGAAATCCTATCATGTTTCACGAGGAGTCATGCATCGTCTCTTTTGGAGGCACTGATCTCCGCGTACCTCTGGAGATGTCAAAGGATGTGAGGCCCCCGGTCGGGATGAGGTGGGGAACTAGGTCTTTCTCTCTGGTCTCCACAGCGGATTCAGACATCCTTTTTTCTTGGGAGATGCAAGACGAGCCTGCATTGAACTCACTGCAGGGATATTCGGCCTTATTTCGAGTCAGGGCATCGCGATGTCCATTCCACTTGGGGCCACAAACTCAGGGTCCCTCTCACATACCTAGAGCTGAGAGAAGCCTCCTCTTGAGGTGCTTGTGGTAAGGTGGTGTTCCTCTGAAATCGAAGCCAGGGACTAACCTCTCATCTCGAGTTGATTTTTGGTCCACGGAGCTCTTTCGTGTTGCTACAGTGACCTCAGAATACCGCTAGCCTTGAAAAGGTGTTCTTCAGGTTTCTCTGGAGTGCCATCAAGGAAATCAAGGCTCTTTTCATGTGTGATGTGCAACACGGAATTGCACTGCGCCCAGTGCAGGGGAATCGGGCCTCATCTCAGGGCGAGGGGGAAGTCTCATGGTTTTTCTCGAGTTGCGGGAGGAACCTGAGGTATATTCTCGCGTTACGACGGGGATGGACTTTCACACACATGTTTGTTCAGCGACGTCGGGACTCCTGCCTAGTTGTGATGGACAACTCGGGATTCTCCTCGAGGCATGGCAGGGCAATTGGGACGCCTCTCCAGCTGAGGCGGGAGACCAAGGGTCCCATTCCACGTGCCACAGGAATCCTGGGACTCCTATCAAGTTTCACGAGTAGTCAGGCATCGTCTCCTTTGGAGGCACTGATCTCCGCGTACCTCTGGAATTTTCAAGTGATTTGAGGCCTCCGGTCGTGATGAGGTGGGGAACTAGGTCTTTCTCTGTGGTCTCCACAGGGGATTCAGATATCTTTTCGTCTTTGGAGATGCAAGATGAGCCTGCATTCAAGTCACTGCAGGGATATCCCGCCTTATTTCGAGTCAGGGCATCGCGGTGTGCATTCCACTTGACGCCGCAATCTCAGGGTGCCACTCACATACCTAGAGCTGAGAGAAGCCTCCTCTTGAGGTGCTTGTGGTAAGGTGGTATTCCTCTGGAGTCGATGCCAGGGACTAATTTCTCATCTCGAGTTGATTTTTGGTCCACGGAGCTCTTTCGTGTTGCTACAGTGACCTCAGGATCCCTCTAGCCTAAAAACAGAGTTCTTGGTGTTTCTCTGGAGTGCCATCAAGGAAATCAAGGCTCCTTTCATGTCTGATGTGCAACACGGAATTGCTCTGCACGCAGTGCAGGGGAATCGGGCCTCTTCTTGCGGCGAGGGGGAAGTCTCATGGTTTTTCTCGAGTTGCGGCGGGAACCTGGGGTATATTCTCGAGTTACGACGGGGATGGCCCTTCCACACACGTGTTTGTTCAGCGACGTCAGGACTCCTGCCTAGTTGCGAGGGACAACTCGGGATTCTCCTCGAGGCTTGGCAGGGCAATTGGGACGCCTCTCCAGCTGAGGCGGGAGACCAAGGGTCCCTTTCCACGTGCCACAGGAATCCTGGGACTTCTATCAAGATTCACGAGGAGTCAGGCATCGTCTCCTTAGGAGGCACTGATCTCTGTGTACCTCTGGAGTTTTCAAAGGATGTGAGGCCTCCGGTCGCGATGATGTGGGGAACTAGGTCTTTCTCTGTGGTCTCCACAGGGGATTCAGACATCCTTTCGTCTTGGGAGATGCAAGACGAGCCTGCATTCAAGTCACTGCAGGGATATCCGGCCTTATTTCGAGTCACGTCATCCCCGTGTCCATTCCACCTGAGGCCACAAATTCAGGGTCCCTTTCACATACCTGGAGCTGAGAGAAGCATCCTTTTGAGGTGCTTTTGGTAAGGTGGTATACCTCTGGAGTCGAAGCCAGGGACTAACCTCTCATTTCGAATTGATTTTTGGTCCTCGGAGCTCTTTCGTGTTGATACAGTGACCTCAGGATCCCTCTAGCCTTGAAACAGTGTTCTTGGGGTTTCTCTGGAGTGCCATCAAGGAAATCAAGGCTACTTTCATGTGTGATGTGCAACACGGAATTTCTCCGCACGCAGTGCAGGGGAAACGGTCCTCATCTCTCGGCGATGGGGAAGTCTCATGGTTTTTCTCCAGTTGCGGCGGGAACCTGGGGTATATTCTCGAGTTACGACGGGGATGGCCCTTCCACACACGAGTTTGTTCAGCGACGTCAGGACTCCTGCCTAGTTGCGAGGGACAACTCGGGATTCTCCTCGAGGCTTGGCAGGGCAATTGGGACGCCTCTCCAGCTGAGGCGGGAGACCAAGGGTCCCTTTCCACATGCAACAGGAATCCTGGGACTTCTATCAAGTTTCACGAGGAGTCAGGCATCATCTCCTTTGAAGGCACTGATCTACGCGTACCTCGGGAGTTTTCAAAGGATGTGAGGCCTCCGCTCGCGATGAGGTGGGGAACTAGGTCTTTCTGTGTGATCTCCACAGGGGATTCAGACATCCTTTCGTCTTGGGAGATGCAAGACGAGCCTGCATTCAAGTCACTGCAGGGATATCCGGCCTTATTTCGAATCATGGCATCGCGGTGTCCATTCCATTTGAGGGCGCAAACTCAGGGTCCCTCTCACATACCTAGAGCTGAGAGAAGCCTCCTCTTGAGGTGCTTGTGGTAAGGTGGTATTCCTCTGGAGTCGAAGCCAGGGACTAACCTCTCATCTCGAGTTGATTTTTGGTCCACGGAGGTCTTTCGTGTTGCTACAGTGACCTCAGGATCCCTCTAGCCTTGAAACAGTGTTCTTGGGGTTTCTCTAGAATGCCATCAAGGAAATCAAGGCTCCTTTCATGTGTGATGTGCAACACGGATTTTCTCTGCCCGCAGTGCAGGGGAATCGGGCCTCATCTCGCGGCGAAGGGGAAGTCTCATGGTTTTTCTCGAGTTGCGGCGGGAACCTGGGGTATATTCTCGAGTTACGACGGGGATGGCCCTTCCACACACGTGTTTGTTCAGCGACGTCAGGACTCCTGCCTAGTTGCGAGGGACAACTCGGGATTCTCCTCGAGGCTTCCCAGGGCAATTGGGATTCTTCTCCAGCTGAGGCGGGAGACCAAGTGTCCCTTTCCCGTGTCGCAGGAATCCTGGGACTCCTACCAAGTTTCACGAGGAGTCAGGCATCGTCTCCTTTGGAGGCACTGATCTCTAGGTACCTCTGGAGTTTTCAAAGGATGTGACGCCTCCTCTCGCAATGAGGTGGGGAACTAGGTCTTTCTCTGTGGTCTCCACAGGGGATTCAGACATCCTTTCGTCGTGGGAGATGCAAGACGAGCCTACATTCAAGTCACTGCAGGGATATCCGGCCTTATTTCGAGTCAGGGCTTCGCGGTGTCCATTCCACTTGGGGCCCCAATCTCAGGGTCCCACTCACATACCTAGAGCTGAGAGAAGCCTCCTCTTGAGGTGCTTGTGGTAAGTTGGTGTTCCTCTGGAGTTGAAGCCAGGGACTATCCTTTCATCTCGAGTTGATTTTAGGTCCACGGAGCTCTTTCGTGTTGCTGCAGTGACCTCAGGATCCCTCTAGCCTTGAAACAGTGTTCTTGGAGTTTCTCTGGAGTGCCAACAAGGAAATCACGGCTCCTTTCATGTGTGATGTGCAACACGGAATTGCTCTGCACGCAGTGCAGGGAAATCGGGCCTCATCTCGCGGCGAGGGGGAAGTCTCATGGTTTTTCTCGAATTGCGGCGGGAACCTGGGGTATATTCTCGAGTTACGACGGGGATGGCCCTTCCACACACGTGTTTGTTCAGCGACGTCAGGACTCCTGCCTAGTTGCGAGGGACAACTCGGGATTCTCCTCGAGGCTTGGCAGGGCAATTGGGACACCTCTCCAGCTGAGGCAGGAGACCAAGGGTCCCTTTCCACGTGCCACAGGAATCCTGGGCCTCCTATCAAGTTTCTCGAGGAGTCAGGCATCGTCTCCTTTGGAGGCACTGATCTCTTCGTACCTCTGGAGTTTTCAAGGATGTGAGGCCTCTGTTCGCGATGAGGTGGGGAACTAGGTCTTTCTCTGTGGTCTCAACAGGGGATTCAGACATCCTTTCGTCTTGGGAGATGCAAGACGAGCCTGCATTCAAGTCACTGCAGGGATATCCGGCCTTATTTCGAGTCAGGTCATCCCCGTGTCCATTCCACCTGAGACCGCAAATTCAGGGTACCTCTCACATACATAGAGCTGAGAGAAGCCTCCTCTTGAGGTGCTTGTGGTAAGGTGGTATTCCTCTGGAGTCGAAGCCAGGGACTAACCTCTCATCTCGAGTTGATTTTTGGTCCACGGAGCTCTTTCATGTTGCTACAGTGACCTCAGGATCCCTCTAGCCTTGAAACAGTGTTCTTGGGGTTTCTCTGGAGTGCCATCAAGGAAATCAATGCTCCTTTCATGTGTGATGTGCAACACGGAATTGCTCTGCACGCAGTGCAGTGAAATCGGGCCTCATCTCACTGTGAAGGGGAAGTCTCAGGGTTTTTCTGGAGTTGCGGCGGGAACCTGGTATATATTCTCGAGTTGCAGCGGGGATGGCCCTTCCACACATGTGTTTGTTCAGCGACGTCAGGACTCCTGCCTACTTGCGAGGGACAACTCGGGATTCTCCTCCAGGATTGGCAGGGCAATTGGGACTTCTCTCCAGCTGAAGCGGGAGACCAAGGGTCCCTTTCCACGTGCCACAGGAATCCTGGGCCTCCTATCAATTTTCTCGAGGAGTCAGGCATCGTCTCCTTTGGAGGCACTGATCTCCGCGTACCTCTGAGGTTGTCAAAGGATGTGAGGCCTCCCTTCGCGATGAGGTGGGGAACTAGGTCTTTCTCTGTGGTCTCCACAAGGGATTCAGACATCCTTTCGTCTTGGGAGATGCAAGACGAGCCTGCATTCAAGTCACTGCAGGGATATCCGGCCTTATTTCGAGTCAGGGCATCGCGGTGTCCATTCCACTTGAGGCCGCAAACTCAGGGTTCCTCTCTCATACCTAGAGCTGAGAGAAGCCTCCCCTTGAGGTGCTTGTGGTAAGGTGGTATTCCTCTGGAGTCAAAGCCAGGAACTAACCTCTCATCTCGAGTTGATTTTTGGTCCACGGAGTTCTTTCGTGTTGCTACAGTGACCTCAGGATCCCTCTAGCCTTGAATCAGAGTTCTTGGGGTTTCTCTGAAGTGCCATCAAGGAAATCAAGGCTCCTTTCATGTGTGATGTGCAACACGGAATTGCTCCACACGAAGTGCAGGGGAATCGGGCCTCATCTCGCGGCGAGGGGGAAATCTCATGGTTTTTCTCTAGTTGCGGCGGGAACCTGGGGTATATTCTCGGGTTACGACGGGGATGGCCCTTCCACACATGTGTTTGTTCAGCGACGTCAGGACTCCTGCCTAATTGCGAGGGACACCTCGTGATTCTCCTCGAGGCTTGGCAGGGCAATTGGAACGCCTCTCCAGCTGAGGCGGGTGACCAAGGGTCCCTTTCAACGTGCCACAGGAATCCTGGGTCTCCTATCAAGTTTCACGAGGAGTCAGGCATCGTCTCCTTTGGAGGCACTGATCTCCGAGTACCTCTGGAGATGTCAAAGGATGTGAGGCCTCCGGTCGCGATGAGGTGGGCAACCAAGTCTTTCTCTGTGGTCTCCCCAGGGGATTCAGACATCCTTTCATCTTTGGAGATGCAAGACGAGCCTGCACTCAAGTCACTGCAGGGATATCCGGCCTTATTTCGAGTCAGGGCATCGCGGTGTCCATTCCACTTGAGGCCGCAAACTCAGGGTCCCTCTCACATACCTAGAGCTGAGAGAAGCCTCCTCTTGAGGTGCTTGTGGTAAGGTGGTATTCCTCTGGAGTCGAAGCCAGGGGCTAACCTCTCATCTCGAGTTGATTTTTGGTCCACGGAGCTCTTTCATGTTGCTACAGTGACCTCAGGATCCCTCTAGCCTTGAAACAGTGTTCTTGGGGTTTTTCTAGAGTGCCATCAAGGAAATCAAGGCTCTTTTCATCTGTGATGTGCAACACGGAATTGCTCTGCACGCAGTGCAGGGAAATCGGGCCTCATTTCGCTGCGAAGGGGATGGCTCATGGTGTTTCTCGAGTTGCGGCGGGAATCTGGGGTATATTCACGAGTTACGACGGGGATGGCCCTTCCACACACGTGTTTGTTCAGCGACGTCAGGACTCCTGCCTACTTGCGAGGGACAACTCGGGATTCTCCTCGAGGCTTGGCAGGGCCATTGGGATGCCTCTCCAGCTGAGGCGGGAGACCAAACGTCCCTTTCCACGTGCCACAGGAATCCTGGGACTCCTATCAGGTTTCACGAGGAGTCAGGCATCGTCTCCTTTGGAGGCGCTGATTTCCGCGTCTCTCTGGAGTTTTCAAAGGATGTGAGGCCTCCGGTCGCGATGACGTGGGGAACTAGGTCTTTCTCTGTGGACTCCACAGGGGATTCAGACATCCTTTCGTCTTGGGAGATGCAAGACGAGCCTGCATTCTAGTCACTGCAGGGATATCCGGCCTTATCTCAAGTCAGGGCATCGCGGAGTCCATTCCACTTGAGACCGCAAACTCAGGGTCCCTCTCACATACCTAGAGCTGAGAGAAGCCTCCTCTTGAGGTGCTTGTGGTAAGGTTGTATTCCTCTGGAGTCAAAGCCAGGGACTAACCTCTCATCTCGAGTTGATTTTTTATCCACGGAGCTCTTTGGTGTTGCTACAATGACCTCAGGATCCCTCTAGCCTTGAAACAGTGTTCTTGGGGTTTCTCTAGAGTGCCATCAAGGAAATCAAGGCTCCTTTCATGTGTGATGTGCAACACGGAATTGCTCTGCACTCAGAGCAGGGGAATCGGGCCTCATCTCGCGGCTAGGGGGAAGTCTCATGGTTTTTCTCGAGTTGCGGCGGGAATCTGGGGTATATTCTCGAGTTTCGACGGGAATGGCCCTTCCACAACGTGATTGTTCAGCGACGTCAGGACTCCTGCCTAGTTGCGAGGGACAACTCGGGATTCTCCTCGAGGCTTGGCAGGGCAATTGGGACGCCTCTCCAGCTGAGGCAGGAGACCAAGGGTCCCTTTTCACTTTCCACAGGAATCCTGGGACTCCTATCAAGTTTCACGAGGAGTCAGGCATCGTCTCCTTTGGAGAAACTGATCTCCGCATCCCTCTGCAGTTTTCAAAGGATGTGAGGCCTCCGGTCGCGATGAGGTGGGGAACTAGGTCTTTCTCTGTGGTCTCCTCAGGGGATTCAGACATCCTTTCGTCTTGGGAGATGCAAGACGAGCCTGCATTCAAGTCACTGCAGGGATATCCGGCCTGATTTCCAGTCAGGGCATCGCGGAGTCCATTCCACTTGAGGCGGAAAACTTAGGGTCTCTCTCACATACCTAGAGCTGAGAGAAGCCGCCTCTTGAGGTGCTTGTGGTAAGGTGGTATTCCTCTGGAGTCGAAGCCAGGGACTAACCTCTCATCTCGAGTTGATTTTTGGTCCACGGAGCTCTTTTGTGTTGCTACAGTGACCTCAGGATCCCTCTAGCCTTGAAACAGTGTTCTTGGGGTTTCTCTGGAGTGCCATCAAGGAAATCAAGGCTCCTTTCATATGTGATGTGCAACACGGAATTGCTCTGCACGCAGAGCAGGGAAATCGGGCCTCATCTCCCGGCTAGGGGGAAGTCTCATGGTTTTTCTCGAGTTGCGGCGGGAATCTGGGGTATATTCTCGAGTTACGACGGGGATGGCCCTTCCACACACGTGTTTGTTCAGCGAAGTCAGGACTCCTGCCTAGTTGCGAGGGACAACTCGGGATTCCCCCCGAGGCTTGGCAGGGCAATTGGGACGCCTCTCCAGCTGAGGCGGGAGACAAAGGGTCCCTTTCCACATGCCACAGGAATCCTGGGACTCCTATCAGGTTTCACGAGTAGTCAGGCATCGACTCCTTTGGAGGCACTGATCTCCGCGCCCCTCTGGAGTTTTCAAAGTATTTGAGGCTTCCGGTCGCGATGATGTGGGGAACTAGGTCATTCTCTGTGATCTCCACAAGGGATTCAGACAACCTTTCGTCTTGGGAGATGCACGACGAGCCTGCATTCAAGTCACTGCAGGGATATCCAGCCTTATTTCGAGTCACGGCATCGCGATGTCCATTCCACTTGAGACCGCAAACTCAGGGTCCCTCTCACATACCTAGAGCTGAGAGAAACCTCCTTTTGAGGTGCTTGTGGTAAGGTGGTATTCCTCTGGAGTCGAAGCCAGGGACCAACCTCTCATCTCGAGTTGATTTTTCGTCCACGGAGCTCTTTCGTGTTGCTACAGTGACCTCAGGATCCCTCTAGCCTTGAAACAGTGTTCTTGGGGTTTCTCTAGAATGCCATCAAGGAAATCAAGGCTCCTATCAAGTGTGATGTGCAACGCGGAATTGTTCTGCACGCAGTGCAGGAGAATCTGGCCTCATCTCGCAGCGAGGGGGAAGTCTCATGGTTTCTCTCGAGTTGCGGCGGGAACCTGGGGTATATTCTAGAGTTACGACGGGGATGGCCCTTCCACACGCGTGTTTGTTCATCGACGTCGGGACTCCTGCCTAGTTGCGAGGGACAACTCGGGATTCTCCTCGAGGCTTCCCAGGGCAATTGGGACGCCTCTCCAGCTGAGGCGGGAGACCAAGAATCCCTTTCCACGTGCCACAGGAATCCTGGGACTCCTATCAAGTTTCACGAGGAGTCAGGCATTGTCTCCTTTGGAGGCACTGATCTCCGCGTCCCTCTGGAGCATTCAAATGATGTGAGGCCTCCGTTCGCGATGAGGTGGGGAACTAGGTCTTTCTCTGTGGTCTCCATAGGGGATTCAGACATCCTTTCGTCTTGGGAGTTGCAAGACGAGCCTGCATTCAAGTCACTGCAGGGATATCTGGCCTTATTTCGAGTCAGGGCATCGCGGTGTCCATTCCACTGGAGGCCGCAAACTCAGCGTCCCTCTCACATACCTAGAGCTGAGAGAAGCCTCCTCTTGAGGTGCTTGTGGTAAGGTGGTATTCCTCTGGAGTCGAAGCCAGGGACTAACCTCTCATCTCGAGTTGTGTTTGGTCCACGGAGCTCTTACGTGTTGCTACAGTAACCTCAGGATCCCTCTAGCCTGGAAACAGTGTTCTTGGGGTTTCTCTGGATTGCCATCAAGGAAATCAAGGCTGCTTTCATGTTTGATATGCAGCACGGAATTGCTCTGCACGCTGTGCAGGGGAATTGGGCCTCATCTCATGGAAAGGGGGAAGTCTCATGGTTTTTCTCGAGTTGCGGCGGGAACCTGGGGTGTATTCTCGAGTTACGACGGGTATGGCCCTTCCACACACGTGTTTGTTCAGCGACATCAGGACTCCTGTCTAGCTGCGAGGGACAACTCGGGATTCTCCTCGAGGCTTGGCAGTGCAATTGGGACGCCTCTTCAGCTGAGGCACGAGACCAAGGGTCCCTTTCCACGTGACACAGTAATCCTGGGACTCCTATCAAGTATCTCGAGGAGTCAGGCATCGTCTGCTTTGGAGGCACTGATCTCCGCTTCCCTCTGGAGTTCAAAGGATGTGAGGCCTCCGGTCCCGATGAGGTGGGGAACTAGCTCTTTCTCTGTGGTCTCCACAGGGGATTCAGACATCCTTTCGTCTTGGGAGATGCAAGACGAGCCTGCATTCAAGTCACTGCAGGGATATCCGGCCTTATTTCGAGTCAGGGCATCGCGTTGACCATTCCACTTGAGGCCGCAAACTCAGGGTCCCTCTCACATACCTGGAGCTGAGAGAAGCCTCCTCTTGAGGTGCTTGTGGTAAGGTGGTATTCTTCTGGATTCGAAGCCAGGGACTAACCTCTCATCTCGAGTTGATTTCTGGTCCACGGAGCTCTTTCGTGTTGCTATAGTGACCTCAGGATCCCTCTAGCCTTGAAAAACTGTTCTTGGGGTTTCTCTGGAGTGTCATCAAGGAAATCAACGCTCCTTTCCTGTGTGATCTGCAACTCGGAATTGCTCTGCACGCAGTGCAGGGGAATCGGGCCTCATCTCGCGGCGAGGGGGAAGTCTCATGGTTTTTCTCGAGTTGCGGCGGGAACCTGGGGTATATTCTCGAGATAAGACGGGAATGGCCCTTCCACACACGTGTTTATTCAGCGACGTCAGGAGTCCTGCCTAGTTGCGAGGGACACCTGGGGATTCTCTTCGAGGGTTGGCAGGGCAATTGGTACGTCTCTCCAGCTGAGGCGGGAGACCAAGGGTCCCTTTCCACATTACACAGGAATCCTGGGACTCCTATCAAGTTTCACGAGGAGTCAGGCATCGTCTCCTTTGGAGGCACTGATCTCCGCAGCCCTCTGCAGTTTTCAAAGGATGTGTGCCCTCCAGTCGCGAAGATGTGGGGAACTAGGTCTTTCTCTGTGGTCTCCACAGGGGATTCAGACATCCTTTCGTCTTGGGAGATGCAAGACGAGCCTGCATTCAAGTCACTGCAGGGATATCCGGCCTTATTTCGAGTCAGGGCATCGCGGTGTCCATTCCACGTGAGGCCGCAAACTCAGGGTCCCTCTCACATACCTAGAGCTGAGAGAAGCCTCCTCTTGAGGTGCTTGTGGTAAGGTGGTATTCCTCTGGAGTCGAAGCCAGGAACTAACCTCTTATCTCGAGTTGATTTTTGCTCCACGGAGCTCTTTCGTGTTGCTCCAGTGACCTCAGGATCCCTCTAGCCTTGAAACAGTTTTCTTGGGTTTTCTCTGGAGTGCCATGAAGGAAATCAAGGCTCCATTCATGTGTGATGTGTAACACGGAATTGCTCTGCACTCAGTGCAGGGGAATCGGGCCTCATCTCGCGGCGAGGGGGAAGTCTCATGGTTTTTCTCGAGTTGCCTCGGGAACCTTCGGTATATTCTCGACTTGCGACGGGGATGGCCCTTCCACACACGTGTTTGTTCAGCGACGTCAGGACTCCTGCCTACTTGCGAGGGACAACTCGGGATTCTCCTGGAGGCTTGGCAGGGCAATTGGGACGCCTCTCCAGCTGAGGCAGGAAACCAAGAATCCCTTTCCACGTGCCACAGGAATCCTGGGACTCCTATCAAGTTTCACAAGGAGTCAGGCATTGTCTCCTTTGGAGGCACTGATCTCCGTGTCCCTCTGGAGCATTCAAATGATGTGAGGCCTCCGTTCGCGATGAGGTGGAGAACTAGGTATTTCTCCGTGGTCTCCACAGGGGATTCAGACATCCTTTCCTCTTGGGAGATGCAAGACGAGCCTGCATTCAAGTCACTGCAGGGATATCCGGCCTTATTTCGAGTCAGGGCATCGCAGTGTCCATTCCACGTGAGGCCGCAAACTCAGGGTCCCTTTCACATACCTAGAGCTGAGAGAAGCCTCCTCTTGATGTGCTTGTGGTAAGGTGGTATTCCTCTGGAGTCGAAGCCAGGGACTAACCTCTCATCTCGAGTTGATGATTGGTCCACGGAGCTCTTACGTGTTGCTACAGTGACCTCAGGATCCCTCTAGCCTTGAAACAGTGTTTTTGGGGTTTCTCTGGAGTGCCATCAAGGAAATCAAGGCTCCTTTCATGTTTGATATGCAGCACGGAATTGCTCTGCACGCATTGCAGGGGAATCGGGCCTCATCTCATGGAGAGGGGGAAGTCTCATGGTTTTTCTCGAGTTGCGGCGGGAACCTGAGGTGTATTCTCGAGTTACGATGGGGATGGCCCTTCCACACATGTGTTTGTTCAGCGACGTCAGGACTCCCGCCTTGTTGCGAGGGACAACTCGGGATTCTCCTCGAGGCTTGGCAGGGCAATTGAGACGCCTCTCCAGCTGAGGCGGGAGACCAAGGGTCCCTTTCCACCTGCTACAGGAATCCTGGGACTCCTATCAAGTTTCACGAGGAGGCCGGCATCGTCTCCTTTGGAGGCACTGATCTCTGTGTACCTCTGGAGTTTTCAAAGAATGTGAGGCCTCCGGTCGCGATGAGGTGGGGAACTAGGTCTTTCTCTGTGGTCTCCACAGGGGATTCAGACATCCTTTCGTCTTGTGAGATGCAAGACGAGCCTGCATTCCAGTCACTGCAGGGATATCCGGCCTTATTTCGAGTCAGGGCATCGCGGTGTCCATTCCACTTGAGGCCGCAAACTCAGGGTCCGACTCACATACCTAGAGCTGAGAGAAGCCTCCTCTTGAGGTGCTTGTGGTAAGGTGGTATTCCTCTGGAGTCGAAGCCAGGGACTAACCTCTCATCTCGAGTTGAATTTTGGTCCACGGAGCTCTTTCGTGTTGCTACAGTGACCTCAGAATCCCTCTAGCCTTGAAACAGTGTTCTTGGGGTTTCTCTGGAGTGCCATCAAGGAAATCAAGGCTCCTTTCATGTGTGATGTGCAACACGGAATTGCTCTGCACACAGTGCAGGGGAATCGGGCCTCATCTCGCGGCGAGGGGGAAGTCTCATTTTTTTCTCGAGTTGTGGCCGGAACCTGGGCTATATTCTAGAGTTACGACGGGTATGGCCCTTCCACACACGTGTTAGTTCAGCGACGTCTGGACACATGCCTAGTTGCGAGGGACAACTCGGGATTCTCCTCGAGGCTTGGTAGGGCAATTGGGACACTTCTCCATCTGAGGCTGGAGACCAAGTGTCCCTTTCCACGTGCCACAGAAATCCTGGGACTCCTATCAAGTTTTACGAGGCGTCAGGCATCGTCTCCTTTGGAGGCACTGATCTCCGAGTACCTCTGGAGTTTTCAAAGGATGTGAGGCCTCCGGTCGCGATGAGGTGGGGAACTAGGTCTTTCTCTGTGGTCTCCACAGGGGATTCAGACATCCTTTCGTCTTGGGAGATGCAAGACGAGCCTGCATTCAAGTCACTGCAGGGATATCCGGCCTTATTTCGATTCTGGGCATCGCGGTGTCCATTCCACTTGAGGCCGCAAACTCAGGGTCCCTATCACATACATAGAGCTGAGAGAAGCCTCCTCTTGAGGTGCTTGTGGTAAGGTGGTATTCCTCTGGAGTCGAAGCCAGAAACTAACCTCTCATCTCGAGTTGATTTTTGGTCCACGGAGCTCTTTCATGTTGCTACAGTGACCTCAGGATCCCTCTAGCCTTGAAACAGTGTTCTTGGGGTTTCTCTGGAGTGCCATCAAGGAAATCAAGGCTCCTTTCATGTGTGATGTGCAACACGGAATTGCTCTGCACGCAGTGCAGGGGAATCGTGCCCCATCTCGCGGCGAGGGGGAAGTCTCATGGTTTTTCTCGAGTTGCGGCGGCAACCTGGGGTATATTCTCGAGTTTCGACGGGGATGGCCCTTCCACACACGTGTTTGTTCAGCGACGTCAGGACTCCCGCCTAGTTGCGAGGGAAAACTCGGGATTCTCCTCGAGGCTTGGCAGGGCAATTGAGACGCCTCTCCAGCTGAGGCGGGAGACCAAGGGTCCCTTTCCACGTGCTACAGGAATCCTGGGACTCCTATCAAGTTTCACGAGGAGGCCGGCATCGTCTCCTTTGGAGGCACTGATCTCTGTGTACCTCTGGAGTTTTCAAAGAATGTGAGGCCTCCGGTCGCGATGAGGTGGGGAACTAGGTCTTTCTCTGTGGTCTCCACAGGGGATTCAGACATCCTTTCGTCTTGGGAGATGCAAGACGAGCCTGCATTCCAGTCACTGCAGGGATATCCGGCCTTATTTCGAGTCAGGGCATCGCGGTGTCCATTCCACTTGAGGCCGCAAACTCAGGGTCCGACTCACATACCTAGAGCTGAGAGAAGCCTCCTCTTGAGGTGCTTGTGGTAAGGTGGTATTCCTCTGGAGTCGAAGCCAGGGACTAACCTCTCATTGCGAGTTGATTTTTGGTCCACGGAGCTCTTTCTTATTGCTACAGTGACCTCAGGATCCCTCTAGCCTTGAAACAGTGTTCTTGGGGTTTCTCTGGAGTGCCATCAAGGAAATCAAGGCTCCTTTCATGTGTGATGTGCAACACGGAATTGCTCTGCACACAGTGCAGGGGAATCGGGCCTCATCTCGCGGCGAGGGGGAAGTCTCATTTTTTTCTCGAGTTGTGGCCGGAACCTGGGCTATATTCTAGAGTTACGACGGGTATGGCCCTTCCACACACGTGTTAGTTCAGCGACGTCTGGACACATGCCTAGTTGCGAGGGACAACTCGGGATTCTCCTCGAGGCTTGGTAGGGCAATTGGGACACTTCTTCATCTGAGGCTGGAGACCAAGTGTCCCTTTCCACGTGCCACAGAAATCCTGGGACTCCTATCAAGTTTTACGAGGCGTCAGGCATCGTCTCCTTTGGAGGCACTCATCTCCGAGTACCTCTGGAGTTTTCAAAGGATGTGAGGCCTCCGGTCGCGATGAGGTGGGGAACTAGGTCTTTCTCTGTGGTCTCCACAGGGGATTCAGACATCCTTTCGTCTTGGGAGATGCAAGACGAGCCTGCATTCAAGTCACTGCAGGGATATCCGGCCTTATTTCGATTCTGGGCATCGCGGTGTCCATTCCACTTGAGGCCGCAAACTCAGGGTCCCTATCACATACATAGAGCTGAGAGAAGCCTCCTCTTGAGGTGCTTGTGGTAAGGTGGTATTCCTCTGGAGTCGAAGCCAGGAACTAACCTCTCATCTCGAGTTGATTTTTGGTCCACGGAGCTCTTTCATGTTGCTACAGTGACCTCAGGATCCCTCTAGCCTTGAAACAGTGTTCTTGGGGTTTCTCTGGAGTGCCATCAAGGAAATCAAGGCTCCTTTCATGTGTGATGTGCAACACGGAATTGCTCTGCACGCAGTGCAGGGGAATCGTGCCCCATCTCGCGGCGAGGGGGAAGTCTCATGGTTTTTCTCGAGTTGCGGCGGCAACCTGGGGTATATTCTCGAGTTTCGACGGGGATGGCCCTTCCACACACGTGTTTGTTCAGCGACGTCAGGACTCCTGCCAAGTTTCGAGGGACAACTCAGGATTCTCCTGGAGGCTTTGCAGGGCAATTTGGACGCCTCTCCAGCTGAAGCGGGAGACCAATTGTCCCTTTCCACGTGCCACAGGAATCCTGGGACTCCTATCAAGTTTCACAGAGAGTCAGGCATCGTCTCCTTTGGAGGCACTGATCTCCGCGTACCTCTGGAGTTTTCAAAGGATGTGAGGCCTCCGGTCGCGATGAGGTGGGGAATTAGGTCTTTCTCTGTGGTCTCCACAGGGGATTCAGACATCTTTTCGTCTTGGGAGATGCAAGACGAGCCTGCATTCAAGTCACTGCAGGGATATCCGGCCTTATTTCGAGACAGGGCATCGCGGTGTCCATTCCACTTGAGGCCGCAAACTCAGGGTCCCTCTCACATACCTAGAGCTGAGAGGAGCATCCTCTTGAGGTGCTTGGGGTAAGGTGGTATTCCTCTGGAGTCGAAGCCAGGGAATAACCTCTCATCTCGAGTTGTATTTTGGTCCACGGAGCTCTTTCGTGTTGCTACAGTGACCTCAGGATCCCTCTAGCCTTGAAACAGTGTTCTTGGGGTTTCTCTGGAGTGCCATCAAGGAAATTAAGGCTCCTTTCCTGTGTGATGTGCAACACGGAATTGCTCTGCACGCAGTGCAGGGGAATCGGGCCTCATCTCGCGGCGAGGGGGAAGTCTCATGGTTTTTCTCGAGTTGCGGCGGGAACCTGGGGTATATTCTCGAGTTACGACGGGGATGGCCCTTCCACACACGTGTTTGTTCAGCGACGTCAGGACTCCTGTCTAGTTGCGAGGGACAAGTCGGGATTCTCCTTGAGGCTTGGCAGGGCAATTGGGACGCCTCTCCAGCTGAGGCGGGAGACCAATTGTCCCTTTCCACTTGCCACAGGAATCCTGGGACTCCTATCAACATTCACGAGGAGTCAGGCAACGTCTCCTTTGGAGGCACTGATCTCCGCGTACCTCTGCAGTTTTCAAAGGATGTGAGGCCTCCGGTCGTGATGAGGTGGGGAACTAGATCTTTCTCTGTGGTCTCCACAGGGGATTCAGACATCCTTTCATCTTGGGAGATGCAAGCCGAGCCTGCATTCAATTCACTGCAGGGATATCCGGCCTTATTTCGAGTTAGGGCATCTCGGTGTCCATTCCACTTAAGGCCGCAAACTCTGGGTCCCTCTCACATACCTAGAGCTGAGAGAAGCTTCTTCTTGAGGTGCTTGTGGTAAGTTGGTATTGCTCTGGAGTCGAAGCCAGGGACTAACCTCTCATCTCGAGTTGATATTTGGTCCCCGGAGCTCTTTCATGTTGCTACAGTGACCTCAGGATCCCTCTAGCCTTGGCACAGTGTTCTTGGGGTTTCTCTGGAGTGCCATCAAGGAAATCAAGGCTCCTTTCATATTTGATGTGCAACACGGAATTGCTCTGCAGGCAGTGCAGGGGAATCGGGCCTCATCTCGCGGCGAGGGGGAAGTCTCATGGTTTTTCTCGAGTTGCGGCGGGAACCTGGGGTATATTCTCGAGTTACGACGGGGATGGCCCTTCCAAACACGTGTTTGTTCAGCTATGTCAGGACTCCTGCCAGGTTGCGAGGGAAAACTCGGGATTCTCCTCGAGGCTTGGCAGGGCAATTGGGACGCCTCTCCAGCTGAGGCGGGAGACCAAGAGTCCCTTTCCACGTGCCACAGGAATCCTGGGACTCCTATCAAGTTTCAAGAGTAGTCAGGCATTTTCTCCTTTTAAAGCATTGATCTCCGCCAACCTCTGAAGTTTTCAAAGGATATGAGGCTTCCGGTCCGGATGAGTTGGGGAACTAGTTCATTCTCTGTGGTCTCCACGGGGGATTCAGACATCCTTTCGTCTTGGGAGATGCAAAACGAGCATGCATTCAAATCCCTGCAGAAATATTCAGCCTTATTTCAAGTCAAGGCATCTCGGTGTCCATTCCACCTGATGCCGCAAACTCAAGGTCCCTCTCACATACCTAGAGCTGAGAGACCCTCCTCTTGAGGTGCTTGTGGTAAGGTGGTATTCCTCTGGAGTCGAAGCCAGGGACTAACCTCTCATCTCGAGTTGATTTTTTTTCCATGGAGCTCTTTCGTGTTGCTACAGTGACCTCAGGATCCCTCGAGCCTTGAAACAGTGTTCTTGGGGTTTCTCTGGAGTGCCATCAAGGAAATCAAGGCTCCTTTCATGTTTCATATGCAACACGGAATTGCTCTGCATGCAGTGCTGGGGAATCGGGCCTCATCTCGCGGCGAGGGGGAAGTCTCATGGTTTTTCTCGAGTTGCGGCGGGAACCTGGGGTATATTCTCGAGTTCCGACGGGGATGGCCCTTCCACACCCGTGTTTGTTCAGCAACGTCCGGACTCCTGCCTAGTTGCGAGGGACAACTCGGGATTCTCCTCGAGGCTTGGCAGGGCAATTGGGATGCCTCTCCAGCTGAGGCGTGAGACCAAAGGTCCCTTTCCTCGTGCCACAGGTATCCTGGGACTCCTATCAATTTTCAAAAGGATTCAGGCATCATCTCCTTTTGAAGCATTGATCTCCGCGTACCTCTGGAGTTTTCTTTTTTTTTTTTTTTTAGTTATTTCATTTTATTTTATTTTATTTTATTTATTTTTTATTTGCTGGAGGCTAATTACTTCACAGCATTTCATTGTGTTTTGTCATACATTGATATGAATCAGCCATAGATTTACACGTATTCCCCATCCCGATTCCCCCTCCCACCTCCCTCTCCACCCGATTCCTCTGTGTCTTGCCAGTGCACCAGGCCCGAGCCCTTGTCTCATGCATCCCACCTGGGCTGGTGATCTGTTTCACCATAGATAGTATACATGCTGTTCTTTTGAAATACCCCACCCTCACATTCTCCCACAGAGTTCAATAGTCTGTTCTGTATTTCTGTGTCTCTTTTTCTGTTTTGCATATAGGGTTATCGTTGCCATCTTTCTAAGTTCCATATATATGTGTTAGTATGCTGTAATGTTCTTTATCTTTCTGGCTTACTTCTTTCTGTATAAGGGGCTCCAGTTTCATACATCTCATTAGGACTGGTTCAAATGAATTATTTTTAATGGCTGAGTAATATTCCATGGTGTATATATACCACAGCTTCCTTATCCATTCATCTGCTGATGGGCATCTAGGTTGCTTCCATGTCCTGGCTATTATAAACAGTGCTGCAATGAACATTGGGGTGCACGTGTCTCTTTCAGATCTGGTTTCCTCAGTTTGTATGCCCAGAAGTGGGATTGCTGGGTCATATGGCAGTTCTATTTCCAGTTTTTTAAGAAATCTCCACACTGTTTTCCATAGCGGCTGTACTAGCTTGCATTCCCACCAACAGTGTAAGAGGGTTCCCTTTTCTCCACACCCTCTCCAGCATTTATTGCTTGTAGACTTTTCGATAGCAGCCATCCTGACTGGCGTGTACTGGTACCTCATTGTGGTTTTGATTTGCATTTCTCTAATAATGAGTGATGTTGAGCATCTTTTCATGTGTTTATTAGCCATCTGTATGTCTTCTTTGGAGAAATGTCTGTTTGGTTCTTTGGCCCATTTTTGAATTGGGTCATTTATTTTTCTGGAATTGAGCTTCAGGAGTTGCTTGTATATTTTTGAGATCAATCAATGTAATACACCACATTAACAAATTGAAAGATAAAAACCATATGATTATCTCAATAGATGCAGAGAAAGCCTTTGACAAAATTCAACACTCATTTATGATTAAAACTCTCCAAAAAGCAGGAATAGAAGGAACATACCTCAACATAATAAAAGCTATATATGACAAACCCACAGAAAGCATCACCCTCAATGGTGAAAAATTGAAAGCATTTCCCCTGAAATCAGGAACAAGACAAGGGTGCCCACTCTCACCACTACTATTCAACATAGTGTTGGAAGTTTTGGCCACAGCAATCAGAGCAGAAAAAGAAGTAAAAGGAATCCAGATAGGAAAAGAAGAAGTGAAACTTTCACTGTTTGCAGATGACATGATCCTCTACATAGAAAACCCTAAAGACTCTACCAGAAAATTACTAGAGCTAATCAATGAATATAGTAAAGTTGCAGGATATAAAATTAACACACAGAAATCCCTTGCATTCCTATATACTAACAATGAAAAAAGAGAGAAATTAAGGAAACAATACCATTCACCATTGCAACAAAAAGAATAAAATACTTAGAAGTATATCTACCTAAAGAAACAAAAGACCTATACATAGAAAACTATAAAACACTGATGAAAGAAATCAAAGAGGAAACAAACAGATGGAGAAACATACCGTGTTCATGGATTGGAAGAATCAATATTGTCAAAATGGCTATTCTACCCAAAGCAATCTATAGATTCAATGCAATCCCTATCAAGCTACCAAAGGTATTTTTCACAGAACTAGACCAGAGAATTTCACAATTTGTATGGAAATACAAAAAACCTCAAATAGCCAAAGTAATCCTGAGAAAGAAGAATGGAACTGTAGGAATCAACCTGCCTGACTTCAGACTCTACTACAAAGCCACAGTCATCAAGACGGTATGGTACTGGCACAAAGACAGAAATATAGATCAATGGAACAAAATAGAAAGCCCAGAGATAAATCCACGAACCTTTGGACACCTTATCTTTGAGAAAGGAGGCAAGGATATACAATGGAAAAAAGCCAACCTCTTTGACAGTGGTGCTGGGAAAACTGGTCAACCACTTGTAAAAGAATGAAACTAGAACACTTTCTAACACCATACACAAAAATAAACTCAAAATGGATTGAAGAACTAAATGTAAGACCAGAAACTATAAAACTCCTAGAGGAGAACATAGGCAAAACACTCTTCGACATAAATCACAGCAAGATCCTCTAAGACTCACTTCCCAGAATATTGGAAATAAAAGCAAAACTAAACAAATGGGACATAATGAAACTTGAAAGCTTTTGCACTACAAAGAAACCTATAAGTAAGGTGAGAAGACAGCACTCAGATTGGGAGAAAATAATAGCAAATGAAGCAACATACAAAGGATTAACCTCTGGAGTTTTCAAAGGATGTGAGTCCTCCGGTCGCGATGAGGTGGGGAACTAGGTCTTTCTCTGTGGTCTCCACAGGGGATTCAGACATCCTTTCGTTTTCGGAGATGCAAGACGAGCCTGCATTCAAGTCATTGCAGGGATATCCGGCCTTATTTCGAGTCAGGGCATCTCGGTGTCCATTCCACTTGAGGCCGCAAACTCAGGGTCCCGCTCACATACCTAGAGCTGAGAGAAGCCTCCTCTTGAGGTGCTTGTGGTAAGTTGGTATTGCTCTGGAGTCGAAGCCAGGGACTAACCTCTCATCTCGAGTTGATATTTGGTCCACGGAGCTCTTTCATGTTGCTACAGTGACCTCAGGATCCCTCTAGCCTTGGCACAGTGTTCTTGGGGTTTCTCTGGAGTGCCATCAAGGAAATCAAGGCTCCTTTCATATATGATGTGCAACTCGGAATTGCTCTGCATGCAATGCAGGGGAATCGGGCCTCATCTCCCGGCGAATGGGATGTCTCATGGTTTCTTTCGAGTTGCGACGGGAACCTGGGGTATATTCTCGAGTTACCACCGGGATGGCCCTTCCACACACGTGTTTGTTCAGCTATGTCAGGATTCCTGCCAGGTTGCGAGGGACAACTCGGGATTCTCCTCGAGGCTTGGCAGTGCAATTGGGACGCCTCTCCAGCTGAGGAGGGAGACCAAGGGTCCCTTTCCACGTGCCAAAGGAATCCTGGGACACCTATCAGTTTTCAAGAGGAGTCAGGCATCGTCTCCTTTTGAGGTATTGATCTCCGTGTACCTCTGGAGTTTTCAAAGGATGTGAGGCCTCCGGTCGCGATGAGGTGGGGAACTAGGTCTTTCTCTGTGGTCTCCACAGGGGATTCAGACATCCTTTCATCTTGGGAGATGCAAGACGAGCCTGCATTCAAGTCACTGCAGGGATATCCGGCCTTATTTCAAGTCAGGGCATCTCGGTGTCCATTCCACTTGAGGCCGCAAATTCAAGGTCCCTCTCACATACCTAGAGCTGAGAGAAGCCTCCTCTTGAGGTGCTTGTGGTAAGGTGGTATTCCTCTGGATTCGAAGCCATGGACTAACCTCTCATCTCGAGTTGATTTTTGGTCCACAGAGCTCTTTCGTGTTGCTACAGTGACCTCAGGATCCCTGTAGCCTTGAAACAGTGTTCTTCGGGTTTCTCTGGAGTGCCATCAAGGAAATGAAGGCTCCTTTCATGTTTGATGTGCAACACTGAATTGCTCTGCATGCAGTGCAGGGGAATCGTGCCCCATCTCCCGGCGAGGGGGAAGTCTAATGGTTTTTCTCGAGTCTCGGCGGGAACCTGGAGTATATTCTCGAGTTACGACAGGGATGGCTCTTCCACACAAGTGTTTGTTCAGCGACGTCAGTACTCCTGCCTAGTTGCAAGGGACAACTCGGGATTCTCCTGGAATCTTGGCAGGGCAATTGGGACGCCTCTCCACCTGAGGCGGGAGACCAAGGGACCCTTTCCACGTGCCACAGGAATCCTGGGACTCCTATCAATTTTCAAGAGGAGTCAGGCATCGTCTCCTCTTGAAGCATGATATCCGCGTACCTCTGGAGTTTTCAAAGGATGTGAGGCCTCCGGTCGCGATGAGGTGGGGAACTAGGTCTTTCTCTGTGGTCTCCACAGGGGATTCAGACATCCTTTCGTCTTGTGAAATGCAAGACGAGCCTGCATTCAAGTCACTGCTGGGATATCCGGCCTTATTTCGAGTCAGGGCATCTCTGTGTCCATTCCACTTGAGGCCGCAAACTCAGGGTCCCTCTCACATACCTAGAGCTGAGAGAAGCCTCCTCTTGAGGTGCTTGTGGTAAGTTGGTATTCCCTGGAGTCGAAGCCAGGGACTAACCTCTCATCTCGAGTTGATTTTTGGTCCACGCCCTGAAACACTGGAGCGGAGGATCCTCACTCGGTCCTCCTCTGTCAGCCAGTCCCAGGCCTGGGCTCCAAGTCAATTAACTGAACCGTTTCAACAGGCTTGAATTCTCTCAGCAGCTCAACCATCCCCTTTTTTATTGTTGAAATAATTACTACTTTCCCATAATATTAGCTCTGAGCCGTGACTCCATTACCATTATCACCAGAATATTACCCATTTATTATCTCCCAGAAACCCTAGAAGATGAATACTGGGATTCGGAGACCCATCGCTGTTGGGCAGACAGGATCTGGTTGTGCATTGCTTAACGAGGTGAACTGCACCACGACCAGCTCTGACTTGGCTGCGGTGCTTCCACGCCATCACTCTTAACCTGTAAATCCGCCACAGTTTTTGATGTGAATCGGCAAGGAGGGGCAGCACCATTTGAGGAGGGGACACAGCCTGAGGGAGATGAGGGGGAAGGTACGAGAGAGCTCTGTCCTGTTCCTGGGTGTGTTCAGGGCTGGCCAGAGAGCCTGAGGGGCGTGATTGTACCCCCGGAAACAGGAGGAGGAAGCAGGCAGTGTTCACACAGCCTCTGATCCTTGGGGCACAAGTCCAAAGAAGATGCTACGATGATGTGATGGTTTCGACATAGTCAGAACACCTCCCCTCTCCCCAGCTCAGGAGACGTGGGTCCACAGAAAGCATTTTCTCATCATTCTTGGTGTTTCGTTGCTTCTGTTCTGCATCCTTGGCATGACCACCGCCTCTCACCCCTGGCAGATCAGGAGAAGCAGAAGATAGAGCTGGAAGTCAAGAGTGTCTTTTTTCCTGAGGGTGGGAGAGGCTCCCGGAAACAGACAGCCCTCCCTGCTTTGTTGAGCACATGGGAGCCCTGCGTGTGGGAGCACAGAGCTCTTTGCAGGGAGAAAACACAGCTGGAGATGTTCCAGGGGACCAGGGGGCTGGGCAGCAGATGAAAGAAGAGTCTGCAGCCCTCTCCTGTCAATGCCTCCCCTGCTTCTCAGACTTTTAAGGTGCACAGAGACCACCTGGGGATCTTGTGAAAATGCATCCTCAGGTTCAGGAGGTCAGGTGGGGCTGGAAATTCAGCATTGCTAACCAGCGGGGCTGAGGCTGCGGGTTTCACAGATGCACCGCAGGGGACGTGAGGCCCACAGGGGAGGGGAGCGGCTCCTGGCGTAGGGGGAGCCATGTCTCAGGAATGACCGCGCCGGCTCAGCCCAATTCAAACCTGGGTAGATGGGGTTGTGTGGCTTTTGCTGGTGGCTTCCATACAGGCCGGGGGTGAGCAAGGCCTGGAAACTTCTCAGAAATAATATTCCAGGAGCAAAGGAGAGCAGGAAGCCTGCCAGAAATTAGTGTCTTCGTTTTTTTCTAGGATATTTTGATGTAGACCATTTTTCAAAGTCTGTATTGAATTTGTGACAGCATCGCTTCTGTTTTATATTTTGGTTTTTGGTCTGGGAGGCATGTGGGATCTTAGTTCCCTGACCAGGAATCGAACCTGCAGCTCCTGCATTGGAAGGCGAAGTCTTAACCCCTGGACCCCTAGGGAAGTCCCCTCTTTCAGTTTTTCAGGTTGAGAACATTGTATTCCTGAAGTGTCCTAAGATTGCTTTTATAGTATAAATTGTCAAAGAAGCAAAAGGACTTGAATATAACTTCGGACTCTTGAACTCTCGATGCAATCCTGTTCTTCAAAGAGAATTACACTTTCTGCCACATCACTTGTGAGTTTCCCAAAATAACCTCTTTTCTTGATCTTGAAAACCTTCTCTCCACACAAGCTAAATAAACTTCAGACTTCAATGATTCCATTTATCAAGCCCAGGTAATTAGGGTTGAACTTAACGAAATTGTTCCAGAAAGTTCTGCAGTATTAAAGAGTGGAGCTAATGTGCTTCTCTAAAACCTGTCTCAGTTTACCTCCTGTCTGTCTTTGGGTAATGCTGAGTTTTAGTGAGAGAGGAGAGGGAGAGAGAGAAATCTTTGTGATTTAGTAAGTAGTTTCAGGAACAACAGGGACTGGCAGACAGGATAAATTGGGAATATATCTTATTGTGTACCAAAGCTTTTCATTGTATTCATCAGAAAACTTATTATTTTTATCTCAGGATATACATCAGAAGTATAATTTCAGGGTGTGCATGTGTGTGTGTGTTTCATTCTTATTCTTTATAAGACTAGAATAACAACAATAATTTTCCTTTTAAATGTAATTATAATTAAAGAAAAAGAACAGATAATTTTCTATTGTCTCCAAAACTGTTCCAGCAGTGGTTCGATAACATGTGTATGGTTTGAGAGCATAAGTCCTTCCTTGGTTCATTTGCCTGCCCATTCACTCATTCAAATATCCATACATTTGTCCATCCATCCATCAGGATGATTGTTTAGCATCTACTAGGTTCCCCTAACTGATTCTAGTATTCTTGCCTGGAGAATCTCATGGACAGAAGAACCTGGTGGGCTATAGTCCATGGGATGCAAAGTCGGACACAACTGAAGTAACTCAGCATGCATGCAGGTTTCCCTAAAGCTGGAAAAAAAATAGAGTGGAAAAATAAAAATAAATGAGACATGATCACTATCCTCAGGGGTTTCACAGTTTAGCAGGAGAAGCAGATACATAAATTGTTGGTTGGGACACCATTTGCTTCCAGTCATTTCTCCTTCCCCCAGTCTTGAAAACAGTTTACTTTATTGAGATTACCTATTCTCTTTTTGGTGAAACACAGAAAAATGGTTATGTAGAATGTAGAAGAATGATATTGAAATAGTGACTATCACAGCCTTATTGGGAGTGGGGTTTCCAGCACAGTTGCATCACTAGCTCTTTGTCTTGACTTCCCCAGCCTCAGAATTGGGCTAACTGTCATGATGATTCCATCTCAAGAGCATTTTTCTAGACTCCAGTGGAGGGTTGCCTCATTCCAAACCTGGCTGGGGCCTTCAGCTCACCTTTGTAGAGCAGCTGTTCCTGTCTACTACGTGTTTGAGAGAAAATGCCATCCCGCTGAAAATGCTTGGCCACTGGCCATATTCAACTGGGGGAGGCACTGCTGAAGAAAAGCTGTTCAAAAGAACTTGAGAGACAGTGGATGACATTTGACAGAGAAAAATCCAAACTCTGAGAGATCTATCATGGTAAAAGATACTTTGGCCTGCGTACCAAGCTGGTGAACTGAAGTAGTTAATCAAGAATGCTGGGGAAGCGGAGACCCTAATTGTTTCTGTTAGATGTGCTAGGACATTGTCCTTATCAAAAATCCAACTATAAATCAAGTGCATATATTCATATATATTGTTGTTTTGTTGTTCAGTTGATAAGTCAAGTCCAATTCTTTGTGACCCCATGGACTGCAACACGTCTGGCTTCCCTGTCCTTTACTATCTTCCATGCATGCTAAGTTGCTTCAGTTGTGTCTGGCTCTTTGTGACCCTGTAGACCATAGCCCACCAGGCTCCTCTGTCCATGGGATTCTCCAAGCAAGAACACTGGAGTGGGTTGCCATGCCCTCCTCCAGGGGATCTTTTCAACCCAGGGATTGAACCCAAGTCTCTGGCATCTCCAGCATTGGCAGATGGGTTCTTTACCACTAGAACCACCTGGGATGCCCTCTGTCTCCCAGTTTGCTCAAATTCATGTCCATTGAGTCAGTGATACTATCTAACCATCCCATCCTCTGCCACCCTCTTCTTCTTTTGCTTTCAATTTATATAAGTAGATGTACTTTGGGCAATAATGCACATACACATAATAATGTTATATATTATATACACATACACTATATATGTGTGTATACATATACAATTATGTTTTTATTTTTGATACATGAACATATATCTTACCTGGTTTCTAATGAATCATGTGGTTAGTGTTTTGGTACATATTTAACCATATTTATTGAGCAGCTAACACGTGCTAGACACAGTACTATGTAATTAAGTTTAATCTTATTTACTCTTCATCCCCTCCTAGCAATATAATTTGGTGGTGTCTAGTTACATGAGCCAAATTAACTAAGGGACTGTTTTTGGCTGTTGATTGAGCAGGGACATGAAGTCAGAGTGATTCAAACTGGTAAATCTAGTGTCCTTATAGTTACCTCTGTTCTGGAGCCTTCACCTCTTACCATGACCTATCCCATTTTTCTCTATAAAATGAAGCAAATATTCAAAAAAAAAAAAAAAAAAAAGAATGAAGCAAATGATGAGTCATCTATTTTCTCAATACTTGAAATATCTGTGGCATAGATAAACATTTGGGGGGGCCTGCCTTAAAAGAGATCATGAAAGGCAGCATTCTTTGGCTCATATTTGTCTGTAAGTCTCTTATTCGTCAGCATGCCCTCCTGTCCTATGCTCTGATTTCAAGTGCATCCATCAAGCCCAATTGCCCATAAACAGCAGAAATGCTCTGTTACGAAGCCGTGTTTGGGAGGGAAGATGTAAACTACCCTTTGTTGTGATGGTCTAAGTGTGTGTGCTCTGTTCCCTCACTTAGAGGAAATTGCTGTGGGTAAAACATGTATTTTGTGGTCAGATACCATCCCAGTCTTTGTTCAAGTGCACTCTGCCGAGGCACAGTACAGGGTGGTAGTTTGAAACCATCTCCTTGGTTTCTCTCATCATATTTGTTTGTCTCTCCACTGATGGTCAGAATTCAGAAGCCCTCGGTGGGTCTCTCTGTCCTTCAGCCCCACCTCAACCAACCAAGCCTTCAGCATCCTGGGGACCCTGTGGAAGTCATGCCTTCTCTGTTTGCTTCATCACCTTTACTGATCCACTCTCAAGGGAGGCAGGAACCACATTAACAATTAAAGTACCTACACGACGGCAGCCAGAGCTTCCTTTTGGCTTCCCTGGAAATAGGGGATCATCCTGGGTAAATTCATTAAGCTTCTAAATTTGTAAAGGCAAACGGTAAAATTTAAAAGGGCTTCCCACGTTTCACAGTCGTAAAGAATCTGCCTGCCGATGCAGGAGACGTGGGTTTGATCCCTGGGTCAGGAAGATCCCCCGGAGAAGGAAATGGCAACCCACTCCAGTATTCTTGTCTGGAGAATCCCGTGGGCAGAGGTGCCTGGCAAGGCTAAACAGTTCATGACATCACAAAGAATTGGAGGACTTAGTGACTGAACAACAACAGAATTTTAACAAGTTCTGCTTAGCTAAAAAAAAAAGAAAAGAAAAGAAAAGATGAGTTGGTCAGTGGGAGAAAGAAAGAATGGCAAAGAAAGAAGAGGAAGGTGTCAGGCATCTCACTTGCCTTTCCTCTACCCTGGTTATCAAAAGAGCAAAGAAACCCCCGCCCCACTTTCTCCACTCAGATTCACAGGTCTGAGGTTTTCACGTGGCCCAACCAGGTACCCTGCTTGAAAGGAAGGCAGGAACAGCCGCGGAGTAACTGAGATTCCTGAGATCACTCCACAGATTGAAACCTTTTATCAGCCTCTAATAGCTGTGCAAACTAATTATATTTTGGCCAAACCTTGCCAAAGACTCCCCCGAGGTATTATTATAAAATTTTGAGCTTGGAAATGCGTCCCCATTCTGTCAACATCAGGATGTTTCAGCTATGGGAATGGAGCTCCAGATCATTTTAGCTTCCATGATGTGCTTTGCGTACACGTGGCATTTGCAGGCTGGTGGGGCGGGGGGACGGCAGAGAGGGTACAGCTGTATTTGAAAGCACACAGGGGTGTGTTGCCTGCCTGCCATCACATTTCAGATGCAGGGGCTGAGGTTTGAGAAGGATCCGTTTTTTTTCTCTCCCAAATTTTAAGGAGCTGCTGTAGGGAATCTTAGCTCACTCAACATCTCTGTTGAAACAGCTTCTAACTTAGCAGGGAGGGTATGTTATCTACCGTCTCAGGGCCCCAGTTCTTCACATGTAGTCCCCAGAATGACACTGTTCAAATCCTTGGCTAGGACTCAGAGCAAAGTCTGGAGGGACAGGGGGAGCTTTCTCCAACGGCTTGATAAGAAGTTGTTAGAGTCTCGGAGGATTTAGGTTTACAGATAATAAAGGTTCACACCCCATGTGGTTGAGATGAAGTTTTCAGCTACAAGTGTTTGCTTACCAAACACAAAGGGACAGTGTAACATTGTTAGAGGTACATGGAGGCATTCCTTATGCCCGTGAGGGCTGGCAGGTCCCTCCCCCATCCTTCTGGATAATTCTCCGCAGCACATGTTCCCATCCTCAAGCACAGAGTCCCATGAAACAGTCAGCGTCAAAGGTGACTGGAGAAGCCAGCTTCTTTGTTCAGGAGCTGATGTTCATTTCAGATGACCTTCCAGTGTACTTGGGCAACGTAGGACTATGTGTACTGACCACTGCCAGAACTGACCATCTGCCTAACTTTTTGACCAGCCGTGGGCCACTGGTGCAGCCAGGGAGCCTGGAGCGGAGCGTGCTGCCCGGCAGTCAGGGGGAGAGTTTTGGGGGCTGGCACTTCAGCTGCAGCCCCTCCAGCCATGCAGTGTGGCCCAGAGCCCTGCCAGGCCCAGACCAGAGGCAGGGGATTGGGGTTCAAGGAGGCTGCCAAGGTCTAGACCCTCCCCCACCAAAGGGTCCCGAGTTCCTTTTTGTCTCTACCATCTGCCATCCCATCTCCAGGGCTCCCAGGATGGGTTCATCCGATTCTTGAATTCTTTCCAGTTGTCTCTAATTACACTGCAGGTCCGTAAATCATCCCAGGCTGGGGCTGACAGGGGGTGACACGGGCGCCCTGCCACTCGAAGCCAAGGGGCTCCCAGCCCCACCTGCCACAGGTGCCTCCCAGGCAGCCACCCGTCACTGCTTGGGGCAGACTGGAAGGACAACCCATCACGTGTGCCCCGGGGACCTCCCTGTTCCTGGATCAGCCCTGAATATGGGTTCTTGCCCTGAAGCTGCCTCCGGCAATGCAGTCAAGGCCGGAAGAGCTTAGGCTTTGTGTGTGGGGTGGAGGTGGTGATCCCTGTGTCCCTACTGAAGACAGCTGAGCAGAAAGGTGACGTTATTTCACCTGGAATTTTACCAAGGTGAGACAGTGCTTCTCAAATTTCACTAAATACTGCAATAGATTGATTCCTCAGTTCTCAGGTAGGTCTAGAAATCTGCGTTTTAAACACACACACCAGGTGCCTCATGGCACTCCACCTGAAGGTCCGCTGGGCATCGGTTCCACCCTCCCTCTCTCTGGCGGTGGGGCTAAATGACCCTCTGGGTCTGTGGGGTGCTGAGGTTCTCATTCCAACCTCGCCATTCCAGTAAAGACTCAGATCCCTCTGATGAGAGCCACACTCAGCATCTCTGGCACAAGCGCCTCAAGCCCAGCCCAGGTGCCATGTCGCTCCGAGTGCTGCAAGGTGCAATGCTCAGGCCCTGGAGGGAGCCTGGCACCCCCAGCCCCGGCTTCTAGGGCACAGATTGCTGGCTAATGGGGCAGAGCTAGCCGGAGTGCCTTCTCTTAATGGAGCAGAATATAAACAGAATAAAGCCTTCATTTCCCAGGCTGTGGTTTCATTATTAATATACTTTACAGTTCACGGGTTGTAGTCCACGCCCGTGTTTTCTCAGCTGGTATAATCTGCGGCTCCGAGTGAGAACAGTCATAAAATTTTCATTTCCAGTTGAATGTGCGTCCAATTCGCCGTGAAATGTTCTATCTGTCGTGAATATTAAGTTCACTGAAGCAGTGGCTGCCAGATTAGGTGGGGAGGCTCCTGGGCCCCTCCCAGGCCGGGCAGAGGACGAGGCTCCCTGGGCTGGGCAGGGACTGTCCCTGGGAAGCCCCTGGAAGAGAGGAAATGGACACTGAGGCTGCTGAGGGTCAAGGGAACAGAGCTGGATAGCTGGGGGCCAGGGAAAAGCCAGCCATCGGGCAGGAGGTCAAAGGGGTTGCAGTTCAAGTGCAGGGAAACGGGGGCAGGGTTGTGCAGGCAGGGAGGCCGGTGGGCAGGTGGGATGGTGGAAAGCAGCTGCCTTGAGAGGGGCAGGTGGGATAGGGGCAGGACAGATGGGGTTGGCAGTTAGGGAAGCATTGCTGTTGCCTGCATGGCCTTCAGACCTGGGGCAGGCGACAGCGGCAGGGGCTTGGTCCTGGGAATCGATCGGTGTCACCAGCTGCCCGCTGCCCAGAGGGGAATTATTTGCCTCCTGGCACTAACCTCATCCTTCTTTCTCTCTCACTGCCTATGCTTGGCCACCTGCCAGTTCTGGCTTCCAGGTGCCTCCCTCCTCCCCTGATGCCTGGGGAGCCTGCAGTCAGGGTGGAGAGTCCTCACCCTTCCCTCTGGGAGCAGCAGTCGCCCGCCACAGGGCAGCTGAGATGGGACCGGAGGCCTCCTGGGCTCTGCTCCTCTTAGTCCTCTAGCCACCCGCCTCCCAGGTTCTTTCCTCCCCAGGGCCGGCGCCTGTCTTGGAGGGTTTTCTGTGCTCCCCGTTGCCCTAGGCTGGAGGACGGAGCTGGAGCAAGTGGACGTTGTGGCCTCAGGCCCACAGCTTCATTAGCGGTGGCAGGAGAGTGGCGGGCTGTGCCCTCGGGAGAACCCGGGAAGCATCTCCTGGCGCTGCCGGTGCTGGAGGCTGGTCCAGGCCCGGGGCCCAGCCTGTACCGCCCCCTAGACAGGCAGGAGAGTCCCAGCCAGCCAGCAGGGAGAGAAACAGAGGTGTGCATGTGTGAGTGTGTGTGCGTGCATGTCTGTGTATATACACAGTCAGACATCCAGAGCCAGGAGGCAAGCGCACCCTTGGCTGTTTACATGGAGAGCTCCCACCCGCCCAGGGTTGAGCACTGCCCTCCCTGCCAGTGCAGGACCACAGCGCAGCTGCGGGCGTCCCGGATGTCCTCTTGGCTCCAGAGCAGAACCCGAGGTGGAGCCAGAAGAAAACGCCCATGTTCTGTTGGGGAGGTGTCCCCCAGCCCCCCAGTGCAGTGTTCTGCCCCCTTGCTTAGTTTCCAATCGTTTCTCTTCAGATAGTATTCAAATCATCTCGTTTCTCGAATACATGCCAACTAGGAGACAGAAGGGCTTCCCTGGTAGCTCAGCTGTAAAGACTGCCTGCAATACATGAGACCCCAGTTCGATTCCTGGGTCAGAAAGATCCCCTGGAGAAGGGATGGGCTACCCACTCCAGTATTCTTGGGCTTCACTGGTGGCTCAGATGGTAAAGACTCTGCCTGCAGTTCAGGAGACCTGGGTTTGATCCCTGGGCTGGGAAGATTCCCTGAGGGACGTCATGGCAACCCACTCTAATATTCTTGCCTGGAGAATCCCCATGGAGAAAGAAGCCTGCTAGGTTACAGTCCATGGGGTCGCAAAGAGTCAGACACAACTGAGCGACTAAGCACAGCATAGGAGATATAAGTTGGGGAGAAAAACTTGAAAACAACCTGAGCAAGGAAGGTAAAGCAATCAAAGATGAGTAGCACACCATCAAAATCCTAAATGTACCCAGTCTCAAACCTGGGACCGAGAGCCTGTCCTTTCTCACACTGACCGCACACCTACGCCTCTTAATTGCCAACAAGCACCTTGGGAACAAACTCAGAATTGCTTACAGTGGGGCGTACACAATCTAAGTGAGTAATGTGATCAAAGATGATGAAAACACCCAGAAAACCTTGCCCGAGCCTCACTGGGCCCTTGTCCTCCAGGGCCCTGCAGGGATTTCAGGCCAGACCTGCCACAGCCAAGTCTCTGCAGATGCCCCTCCGTCTACCCAGGATACCACTTCATCACCCCACGCCCAGCCGACCCCCAAACCTCTCACTCACTCTGCCGTCCTTCCAGAGTCAGTTTACACTGGGCCCCTTGGGGACCCCCTTGGCACCTCCAAAGCACAGTTCCTCTCCTGGGTGTCACCCGGACATGCACCCCCTCCCTTCCAGGGCTCATTGCACCCTCTCTCTTCCAGGGCTCATCGCATAGGGCTCATTGCCTGCATGTCCAGCTCTCTGGAGAGACAGTGAGGTTTTCAAGCAGGGACTGTGGAACCTCCACCCTTTAAAAGACATCGAATCCAGAGCCTGGGAGCCTGGGCTTTGAAATTAGACAAACATGGATTTTTAACCCAAGAGCAGCCCCTTTTCTGTGCTGTGAAACTCTGACTGAATACTACAATGTACTTGTGCATGGAACAATTTCCTCTTCTCTAAAATGAGGCTAAGTAGCTTCCTTAGGGGCTTCCCAGGTGTTACTAGTCACCTGCCAATGCAGGAGACATAAAAGACCCAAGTTTGATCCCTGGGTCGGGAGGATCCCCTGGAGGAGGATATGGAAACCCACTCCAGTGTTCTTGCCTGAAGAGTCCCATGGACAGAGGAGCCTGGCAGGCTATGGTCCAGGGGGTCGCAAAGACTTGGACGCGACTGAAGTGACTGACCAGAGTACAGTTTCCTTAAAGGCAGGTGGTAACATATCTGTGGGATAATAGATGTCACAGGAAACTTAGAACAGTATTGAACGTAAAATAGTGCTTTAGTGAAGGCTGGTTTCCTTTCCTTTAAGAAATATCTTTTCTTTCCAAAAACTGTTTGTTGATTAAGGAAGATTCATGCAGTAAAATGCAAAATGAATGAATGTTTTAGACTCAAATTCTATGAGGGATTCAGAAGGAAAAGATCATCAAGATCAAGTGGTGGGGAAGGTCTGCCAAGAAGAGTTGACCCTCCAACTCACCCTTGATTTAGACAGAGTGTGTTTTTCTTCCGAATCTAAGAAGTTGGCTCTCTGCACATTTGTACGTTTCTTTCTCTCTCTCTCCCTCTTTCTCTCCCTTCGATTCTCTGACCCTTTCCCTTTATTGGAGCTGAAAATTTAGCTCATGCTTTCTACCTCGTGGAGTTTTATCCCAAGTACTTCTTTAACCTTAAATTAAAATCGTTAACCTCTCAGAAAGGTCTTAATTCCTGGGATCTTCTGAGAGCATCGTCTTCTCCCCGTCAGCCCTGGAGAGACGGGCCTGAGACGACACTGAATGGTCACAGTCCAGAGCGTCTACACACGGCAGAAAATGGAGAAATTAGCAGGAACTGCTCTTCGACTAAGCATGCCTTCCGCATCCTTAATTCTGCCCCTTGTTGCTCAGAACTCCCGCCCTTCAAATGCATTCAAAATGAATCCCCCAGAGGCCCTTTCTCAGGGAAGGACAGGGGAAAAAAACTGTACATCCTTCTCCTGGCTTGTCACTGTGGAGTTGAGATAATAATAGTCTTTTTCTGATCCCTTGAACTTTCCCATCTGCTTCATAAAACAATGGCAATTTTTCCCTGGCTCTGTCTTCCCCTCTCTCTCTTTTATTTTTATCCTCCTACACTATAATTTAAAACTGTGGCAGTACTATAGCCCTTGAGTTTTTTTTTCCCCTTTCTTCTCCCCTTGCTTTAATACATGACTGTTATTTAAAATGGCCTTTCATCCGAGCATGGGAAGCTGCCTGGCCTGGACTCTGGCCTTGTGCTTTTGTGGAGGGAGGGTAGGGCCAGCCTGGCCCCTGGCTTAGCCCAGGACCTGCTTCCGTGAAAGTCAGGAGAGTTGTTTGTGTGTTTGTTCCATTCCCTTCTCCCAAGGCATTTTTTAGGAAGATGTCAGAAACCTAGGTCCCAGAAATGCCCCCACCTCTGAAATGGCCATCCTAGGAAGCTGGTGACCCTCAGTGGTCCACAGGACACCAGGTCCAAACAAAGCAATTCCAGCTGCATGCAGCAAGTGCGGCATGCCCACGGACACCAGGAGAGACATGTGTCAGCCGCCAAGCGCAGGGACTTTCAGCTGTTGCTATGCAAGCTTCTCCATGGGTCTTCTGCCAATCACACCCCTCCATGCCCCCTGCCTTAGCTGGATGGACACGCACAGGAAAGGGTGATGCCAGGGCTTGCTTTCCCAGGGGAAATGTCATCTATTTTAGGTGTCTCCAAGGAGGGTGTCTCACCCCAGTATTTCCCAGCCAGAGCTACAGCACCCCTGCTTCTGGGTTTGGGCCTCCGAGCAGGAGTCACTCTGCTGTAAAATTCCTCACACGCGGCCTAGCTCTGTGTCAGTTCATTACGCCGATGCACCTGTACCTCGAAAAGTGATTTTGGCCTTGTCGTTTCTCTCCAGAGTCTCCTCTGAGCTGGCATGGGCAAAGCAATTGTAAATTGTAAATGATCTTCATGAGGGAAGATGCCATTGCGATAAAACACGGGGACAGAACAAGGCTGAAGGCTAGAATATAGAGCGTGTGTAGGGGGGTTAGAGGGAGGCCCGTCCCAGGCTCGTGGAGATGATCGCTTGGCTCTTTGGAACATGCAGCCATGTCTCCAGCTGGAGACGAAATCTCCGGGGAGGACAGGGAGTGCCTGGCCCCAGCTGGTCTGCTGGGGAGGCCGCAGAGCCGCTGGAAACGGACGCGGTCTGCATCCTAGCCTGTGGGCTCTCTCCTTAGCTGTGGTATCCAGACCGATGGGTGGTAGGAGGAGGTTTCCGGACATCTGGTCTCTTGGTTCAGGTTTGGGGGCTTGTTCTTTTGGATTAGGTGTCATGGCTTCTGTCCCTTCCTCTCCTCTGGAAAACTCCCTTCTCTTAAACACTGGGGATCATCTTTAAAGCCACAGACATATAAAGTTGAGAGGGAGGCTGGCATCCAGGGGCCTGGATTCTTGGTGAAGGAGATTTCCAGCCCTGAAGTAGTGACACAGGTCAAGGCCAGAGCCACCTGCCCTCCTCCTTTAACTTGAAGAGTAACTATAATCAGTATCTTTACCTTCCTCTGATGGGCTTCCCTGGTGGTGCAGATGGTAAAGACTCTGCCTGCAATGTAGGAGATCCGGGTTTGATCCCTGGGTTGGGAAGATCCCCTGAAGAAGGGAATGGCTACCCACCCCAGTATTCTTGCCTAGAGAATTGCATGGACAGAGGAGTCTGGTGGACTATAGTCCATGGGGTCATAAAGAGTCAGACATGACTGAGAGATTAACATTTTACACTTATCTACCTCTGACAGTCTCCAGGGATGTCAGAATATTTTAAATTTGTCTGCCACCATTCCAATTTCATAGCCATAGCTGACCTACAGTGTGATTAAGAATATAGTGTTTTTATTGAAGTACAGTTGATTTACCATGTTGTGTTAACTTCTGTTGTACAACAAAATGATGCAGTTATACATATATATGCATTCTTTTTTGCAGTTTTATGGATAGTTAATATAGTTCCGTGTGCTATACAGTAAGACCTTGTTGTCTATCCATCTTAGATGTAACGGCTTACGTCTGCTCCTGTCTGCCTCCCACTCCATTCCTCTCTGCACCTTGGCCCCCCTGGTCTGTTCCCTGTATCCCTGAGTCTGTTTCTATTTTTGTAGGTAGGTTCATCTGTGTCATATTTCAGATTTCACATGTAAGTGATGTTGTGATTCTTTTCTTTCTCTCTTTGACTTATTTTACTAGGTCTGACCATCTCCAGTTGCATCCATGTTGCTGCAAATGGCATCATTTCTTTTTTATGGCTGAGTAGTATTCCATTCTATAGATGTACCTTGCTGACCTACAGTATAAGTATAGTTTTGAGTTAAGGTTTCCTAAAACTTTCATTTATCACATTTTTATCACATTCTTTGCTCCTCATCCCTTCCTGCACCTCCATCTAGGATTGATTATTTATTTAAATGTATTTATTTTTTTCCTGCTCCAAAATCACTGCATGTGGTGATTGCAGCCATGAAATTAAAAGACGCTTACTCCTTGGAAGGAAAGTTATGACCAACCTAGATAGCATATGAAAAAGCAGAGACATTACTTTGCCAACAAAGGTCCGTCTAGTCAAGGCTATGGTTTTTCCAGTGGTCATATATGGATGTGAGAGTTGGACTGTGAAGAATGCTGAATGCCAAAAAATTGATGCTTTGGAACTGTGGTGTTGGAGAAGACTCTTGAGAGTCCCTTGGACTGCAAGGAGATCCAACCAGTCCATCCTGAAGGAGATCAGTCCTGGGTGTTCATTAGAAGGACTGATGCTGAAGCTGAAACTCCAGTACTTTGGCCACCTCATGCGAAGTGTTGACTTATAGGAAAAGACCCTGATGCTAGGAGGTATTGGGGGTAGTAGGTGGAGGGGACAACAGAGGATGAGATGGCTGGATGGCATCACCAACTCGATGGACATGAATCTGAGTAAACTCCGAGAGTTGGTGATGGACAGGGAGGCCTGGCGTGCTGCAATTCATGGGGTCGCCAAGAGTTGAACACGACTGAGCAGCTGAACTGAACTGAACTGATTTTTTTTCCTGCTTAAAGTACTGTGTTTAGGGTTTCTTCTAGTGTGATCTGTTTGTGACTTTTTTTGTTGTTGTTAGTTTTGTTTCATAAAAATGACCTATTTTGCCCTGATTCCTGAACGGAACTCTTTTGGGTTATGAAAGTTTGAGTTGAGAGGTGTTTCTCTTCAGCCTCGTTAGATCTTGAATTCCAACATCATTGTTGGGGGTCAGTCTTCCGTCTTACTTTTGCTTCCATGGGTGTGATCTATCTTGCTCCCCCATCTCCAACAATCCTCAGTTCTTTCAAGGCTTTTTCTTTGTTTTTGTTCCCTTTTCTGTCTGCTGTGTCTAGGCATAGATGTCTATTTTTATGTGGCTTGGGATTTGTTGGTATTCTTGAATTTGTGGATAATATTTCTGCTAGTTAGTTCATGGAAAATTCTCACCCATGACCTCTTTTCTCCTGTCCCTTTCTCCTTTTCTCTTCTCCCCTGGAATTCCTTCCTGAATGTGCCAGAGTGTTCCTTCAATCTGTGATCCTTACTTATCTTTTATATTTCTCTGGCTTTGTGTCTCTCTGTTCTATTTACTAGTAATTTCTTCTGACTTATCCTACAGTTAATTGATTCTCTCTTTAGCTAAGTCACATCGTTCCATTTTTTATTTTGAGAAGTCTTACTGTGTTTTCCTCAAATATGCTATGTACTCTTCACAGTTTCATTTTCCATGAAGAATTTACAAGTTTGTCATCTATAGTTTTATAAAAGTAAACACAGCTATTTTACCAGTCTCTGTTTCATAATTTTTTATCTACTGTATCTGCGAGCCTTTGTTTTGTCATGTAGCTTATGCTTCTCTTGTTCTTAATATCTTATTTCTTCTGTGCTTACTTATGTTTTGCTGCATGATGGACATTGTGTTTAAAAAAAAAAAGCTTGAAACAATTTAAGCACTAGAATTAAAGTAGTTAACTTCAGAGATGCTTTGGGTTTGTGTCTGCAAGATGGTTAGGGGACTCTGTTCAGAATCACTTTAAGCTAAGGTCTTCTTATTCTCTGGGTCGCCAGGTAATTCAAACCATGATGCACTTTCTTGTAAAGATGTTCGGCTTTCAGGTCACCCTCATCTTGGAGAGGAGACCTCCTGAAACCTCAACTTACAGTAGGAGTGTTTTCCTACTAGACACCCCCACTTCAGAAGTGTCTGGAATTTTAATTTCTATTCCCCTGGCCTCTAGAGGTTATCAGACATAGCAAATGCCTTCAGATTCAGGCCCCAGTGTTTCTTACTACCTGTTTTCCTTTTAATTTAAGGTCTGAATTCCCTGCCAGGAAGGAATCTCTTTCGTGTCTTTAAGAACGGTGTAAAATGTGTTTTACTATCTCTTTTAGTGATTTTCAATAGGAGGACTGGCTGAATAACCCAATCTGACCTTTCCAGAAATAAAAGGGTCAGTATTTTCTTAACCCACCACCCGTATCACCCTTCCATCACATACTGAAACTTGTTCACATGATGATGACTGATGATGACTGACATCGTAGATTCCTCTCCAACATTCAAGCGCTGTTTGACTCTATATGAAATTGTTATCTTTCGGGGTCTCAGTATCTTCAGGCATGAAATGGGGGTTTCACTGCCTCCCTCACGGGGTTGTTGCAAAGCTAAGGATGATCAGAATACCTGGTTTTCATTGACTTGATGGTGTCTATGAAGTGCTATGCAATACGGCGAGTCTGCTATGTATTTACTAGGCTTGGAATTTGCTTGCTTCTCAAACAGTCAAATGAGGAGAGTGTTTAATCGGTTGTGGGGTGGGGGGCTGCTGCCGCTGGCCCATCCTCCCTGGAGAACAGAGTCTTCCTGAGGGAAGGGAAGAAGCCCAGCATCAGTTCTGGCCAGTGCAGAGGGAACTCCAGGGGCTCGAGGCTTCGTGCTCCTCCCAGCGGACGGTCTTGGCAGGTGTGTTCCTCCTGGACCCTCACCCCTCCCACGAAGCCCCCCAGCATCCCTCCTCCACCTGCCCTGTCCCCCCAGCTTGGCTGGGGCTGGTCAGACAATGCAGTGCTACTTGGCAGACCTTCTTTTCCTCATCTTTATTTTAACATTTGTTTCCCTGTCTTATGAAAAATTGAAAATTTATCTACAGTCAGTCCTTTGCCTGCCTCCTTACCGGCTCCCGCCCTGCTCCTCACTTCTTCCCATTTATTTCTGAAAGGCATCATGTAACAGGTGTGTAATTTGATGAGCTAGATGCGGCTGGAGGCAGAACAGAAGCTGGGCCAGGGCTGCCTGGTAGTGGTCCTGGGGGACCCAGACCGTCCACTGCCGACACCTAAGAGCACAGTGCCCGGAAAGGGGGTGGCATGGATGCATGAGAAATGTGGGGGGGCTGGGCAGTAGTAAAAGAAACCCTCTGCAAAGATCAATGGTGTTGTGTGAGGAAGCTGGAAGGGGGGCCCTGATGGTAGCACCTGGAGCCCGGATGTGGGTGGGTGGATATGGCTGTGAGCAAGTTCCCTGCTGGGTGAAAGAAAGAGGGAAGATGCTTTCCAGCACCTGTGGATGCTCTGATAATGATGGATGAGAGTCATGTTTGGATACACGGATACCTGGGTCTTTTCGTGACTGGCATATTGCTGGGTAAGCAAGGGATGTGTGTGTGTACACCCCTCTTTCTGAAATTGTGTTCAGACTTATACTGATGGCCTCCATGAGACTAACAGATATTTCTGTAGGGAGGAAAAATGTACTGTGTTCAAATCAGTTTAAGAAACTGTGTGTGTTCTAGTTCCCATTTGGAGATCCGTGGTGTGTAAGAACTGATCAAAGATTCTGAAGAGCCCTGCATTTTACCATTAAAATCCATTTTAACCCAACGTTTCTCCAAACTTGTTCAAAACAGAAGTCTTTCTTTTTAAACAGTGATTATAGTAACATCTTGCAGGGCACTTAGAACTGGGGCGGGGGGGGGGTGTGGAAATATTAATCCAAAAGCAATAGCCCTCTCTGTTTTTTCCTCTGTGGTTTGGAGGCTTTCTATCCAACAGCAGCTTGTTTCTAGAAGAATACCTGTGACCTAAATTCTCCTCCTGGAAACCCCGTGTGCTAGGAGCTTCCTGTCTGGCCATGCATCGAGGGTCTGCTCTGTGTCCCGTGTAGCATGTCTAACCCTAACAACGAGCCTGCTGGGTTGATAGATAGCACTGTTCCCATTTCAAGGATGAGAAAACTGAGCCATTCTTGTGTCTGAGGCCAGTGTCTAAGCCAGGATTTGACTTAAGGTCAGGCCACCTCTAACACAATGGCTTTCTATTATTAATCCAGCCACACCAATTCTGAAAATACAGCCCATGGACTAAACAAAACCATTTATAAAGCAAATCCACATATTTATCTTTCTCAAGTTCCATACAAAACAACACTGGGTGTTAGCTTCAGAGAAAAATCCTGAAAACTGTCTAGCCCTATTTTTCTCATCCATTTGCAAACAAGTATTTTTTGTGCGCTGTACTTGTTATTTCTATGTTTTCTCTTCCACTCGTGTCTAGAACCGTGGTCCTGTTTTCTCACCTGTCCCCTCATCCCTTAGAACACTACCTCATGTCAGTCTCAATTTAACACACTCCTTGTGAACAGGCTTCATCTCCACTCTCCTAAGCTCCCCACATATCCTGTTGCATTTCTTTGCAGCCCTGCCCCTGGCAAGCTCCCGAGGAGCTTCTAGCATCCACCTTCCCTTAGCCAGTCCTTCATTGCGCTGACTTTCACTTTTCCTCTCCATGTAGTTTTCATCTCCTGCCTTGGCTTTTCTTATAGAGAGCATCCTTTTCTTTTCTTTTCTTTCTCCGACTTACTCCTCATCCCTCTGCCCTTTTGGGCGGCATCCTCTGTCTGTCTCCTGACCTCTGCCTGGGGAGACAGAGCAGCTAGGTTCCTGGAGACGCCAGTGCTGGTGGGTAGGAGGGAGCCGGGGTTCTACAGGTGTGTCAGCATCTTCTGTCCTGCTTGGATCCTCCAAGTCTGGGGCTTCCAACCTCAGGGCCGTTGACATTCGGGCTGGGCCGTCCTCCATGGTGGGGGTGTCCTGTGGGCTGCGGGCTGTCCAGCAGCATCCCTGACTTCTGGTCACTAGACACCCACAGCTCCCACCTCCCAGCTCTGACAACAACAATGAACAGACGTCCGACGGGGTGAACTTGAGCTTGTCTTTGTTGGTGTTGTTTTGGTCCCTTTGGCTCTGCCCTGACTTCCTTTCCTCCTCCCTTCCTTCATCTTTTTATCCATGTTCTCTTTAGCCTGACTTCACTATAAGCCAGGCTTCTCTCTCACGTGACCACGTGGTGCTCTTGAGCCCCGTCTGCTGAACGCAGCCTTGACCACAGCCCCTCAGCGCTCCTTGCTTTAGGGCTCTGCCGGGGCCCCGGCCGCTCCTACAAAGGTCACGGCGTTGCCCAGCTGGCTGCTCCAGGAAACGCAGCTTCCTGGTTCCCAGGTGGTTAAGGCCTGTTTGATTAGCTGTAAAACAGAATCCAGCAAATGCCAAGAGGCAAATCTTAATTCACCTTTCAGAAGGGAGCTGGCTGCCCAGTCAAAGACGGGAGTGAGGTGGGGTGAGGAGTACCCCAGTTTATTAAAGCAGCAACTGGTGAGCAGCCAGAGAATGGGTTCTGAAGACACATCTGCTGAGTCACCTTCAGCTTTTGGCTGTGGTTCTGGCGGGAAGAGGATCCGGGCACAGGCCGCCCTCCCAGCTCAGCTCTGCCTTCCTGGGCTGGTGCCTTCTCCACCCTGAGCAGCAGCTCCTGTCCTATCTTAATGCCACTTTGTGACTTTCATTCCAGGCTCACCTCCTCGACCAACAAGCAGGTCTCTACCATGTTTCTCTCACAAACACATCTCACTCCCAAATCTGCTAGGGGAAAAAAAAAAAAGACAGACATAGCCAATGAACCCTTTGGTAGATAGGGGAAAAAAAAGACACCCATCTTCTCATCTTTCCTCCTGCATTGCTTGTGCACAGCCTCCAGCCCCTCTGGAAGGGAACGTGGACTATTCAGTTGCGATCACGTGTGAGGCTGGTTTCAGATTATCACTCCTTGTACCATGTTCTCCTGCCGTGAAGCACTAAGGTTTCACTCTGGCTGTTGTCTTGATGGCCGAATATCTTATGTGCAGCCAGACCCCATGGTCATTATTATGACAGCATCAGGACCAGATAGGGCTCATGGTCTGCTGGTCACAGCAGAGGCACTGTAAAGGACAATTGACCAGATGTAGAATAGCACACTTGGCTCAGGCCGCCGCATAGCTGGGCCTCAGGAACACACATGCTTCTTACCCGAGGGGGTCAGTTCTACCTTTGAGTTCCTTTCCACCTTGGCTTTGGTGCATCTCTTTCCCTTTCTGCACAATCATGACTCCCTGGATTGTTTTTACCCCTGGTGGTTCTTCTGTTTTATTTTCCTTCCTGCTGCACCACTTGTGGGATCATAGTTCCTCGACCAAGGATCGAACCCACACCTCCTGCATTGGAAGCACAGATCTTAACCACTGGGCCATCAGGGAAGTCCCCCCCCCCAGGTCAAATAAGGATGCTTTCTGAATCCAGCCTGGCTCCCTCCCACTGTGCTGGTTTTTCTCCTGGGCCTGTGGGGACAGGCATAGCGTGATCTCAGACAAGTGGTATAACTGGGACCTGTGTGCGTCCACACAAAGCCCCCCAGGAGGCCTTCTGTGACTACAGGAGAGGCTGAGGTAGGCTCACCAGCCACCAACTCTGAAGCCCACAGCTCACCTGTGACACCTGCTGATTCCCACCCGGTGATAACGGGCGAGCATCCCGGGGCCTCAGCTCCCACAAACAGGATGTGTGTGTCTGTCTGGCTGACTTTCTGCAAAAGCATCTGTCACTCCCCAGTGTTTCCTTTCTCATTGCAGCAAAGTATTTAAACACTACCCACTGAACCCCATCTGTCGCTGAGCCCCATCGCTGTCAGGGCCCGGCCTCCCCAGGTCTGTGAAGAAACTCTCTGCAAAGGCTCCGTGCCAAACAACAGGGCAAATTAAATCAAAGCTCGTGCTGCACCCAGGGGGACCATGCACATCACCTTTGACTTACTGCACAGAGCACGCTTTCAAGAGAGAAAGCAGCGGCTTTTGTCACTGCGAGGGGCCATGAAAAATGAATTAGGGCCTCTGCTGAGAGAGGGCATGGGGGAGAATCTTTCATTCCGAGACGCTGTCCTCTCTCTCCTTGCAAGAAGGAAATAATGAAAGAAGAACTTGTGGTGGGTCTGAGTCTCCCCCAGGTTTGACCGTGCCCTTAAACACTGCTGGTGCAGAGAGGAAGTGAGAGGCTGGAGAGAAGGACCTGGTGGGGACCATGGCAATAGCTGAGGTTGCGCAAGGCTCCCCGAGGGCAAGAACCTGAGCAGATGCAACAGATCGCAGGTGGTACCCTTCGGGGGAGGGGGTCCAGAACACAGGGTGTGGTGCTCAGTCTAGATCAGCCCAGACCACGGACCCTGGGGAATGGGTCAGGGCATCTCCAGCCCCTCACGACGGGTCACTTACTGTGCTAACTCTTCTTCATGCTGATCTCTCTTAATCCGCACATTCCCACGGGACAGAGATCACTTTTGGCCCATTTTACAGATGAGGAACCTCCAGAAATTTAAAGCCGTTGCTTGCAGCCATCTAGTTGGTGTGCAGCGGGGCTGAGAGTCCAGCCTACATCTGCCTGACTTCAAAGTCCATTGCCTTCCCTTATAAAGGAATCTGTCCTCTGTCTCCAGGCTGCCTGTGAGACACAGCTCATTTATTTCCCTATAATGAAGGAGGGGCCTTCCATTTCCTAACAGATTGCTCACCTGCCATACTAATGGAGCTGGCACTCACTGTGGGTTTGGCTGCAGCGTTTTACCCACCAGCCACATTTGTACTTGGTGACCGGGTAGTACGCATGGACAAGTGCTCAGGGTTTTCTGATGCAGCCTTTCACAGGCAGAGACCTGAGCTTGGACAACATCTTCCAGGAGAGGAGGAACCCAGGGACCAGCTCTGGTTAGATCCCGGGCCGGACGGCTAGCTTTATGTGCCCGGGGTGGGGTTGCATGTGTGTGTTAGCTGAGCTGGCAGAGGGGATGTTGGACAGAGTCACAAATTCTTACTGTTCTGACCTCACCTCAGTTGCTCACCATCTTCTGTCCCTGTGTATCCACCTGTGGGTTCTCACACTCCACCATCAGGCATTTTCCTCAAGTTAAGGGTTGGACTTGCGTAAAACCCACTGGGCTTGGGCTTAGATGGCCATAGGTTTTATGATTTTCCTCTGGAGGAGGGCTGGGTGTCGCCAAATGTTTGGGCAGGGCTTGGACTGCTGACCCATTTCGAACAGACTTTCCACCTGAGTAGTATGGTTTCAAAAGTCTTGAGTAGAATCAGTTAATGAAAGGATTTGTCAGGGGGAGCATAGGAGAAGTTCCCCAAGGAAATGTGGGGTATTTTGTGTCTGAGCCACTGGGGAAGGGAGGACCACAGTTTGGGGAATTCGGTGATTCTGCTTACATGGAACTCATCTCAACCCTTAACTTAAAGTAAAACTGGGTTTATACAGTCTTTCTTTCCTCAGTTACCAGGGGCCTCTACAGATGAATCAAATCTTCAGTCTGCAAGGGATTTTAAAATCACACAGCCTAATCTCTTACTCCTTTATTTATTTATTTAAAAAAGAGAAAGCCAAGTTCAGAAAAGTTTCAGTGAATTTCTCAAACTCACACAGTTAATTAGTAGCAGAAGCAAGACTGTATTCTAGGAAGCTGGACTTTATAGTAATACTTTTCCTGAACCATCATGCTGTCTCTTTGTATCCCCATGCAGATCTTTAATTTTGTTTCTTCCTTTTTAAGAAAATTCTCCAGTTTTACTTTGGATAAAGATGCTTTAAAATGCAGGTGACATAATTAGAGGCCAGAGAAGCTAGAAGACGAATAAAAGGTAGTCATACAAATCTTTAAGATGGCGATCAATTGTGCGGAGCAGAAAATTTGATACAAATCTGTGTCCTCCGACTTGACTTGTCTAGTTTGTACAGCGAGATTATAAAGTATTTTTAAAAGCAGTTTTATTCACAGTCTGCCCAAATTGACTTGTTTTGGCTGAAGAGCTGCAGCAGAAGAGGGTCACCAGATGGGACAGGCCTTCGTCCCCAGAACGTGGCCTGAAGCACAGCTGAGTTTTTAGGGGCTGGCAGTGGGACACAGAGGACCTTCTGTTCAAATGTGCCCCATACCCTGCAGTCGTCAGCCACAGTCTGCTCTGGAAAGAGGTTCATAAGACCTGGCCTTTTTCTCCTGCGCATCACCAGTAGATCCATGTTCTTCAGGAGAGGCAGGTAAGGGCCATAGCAGCTCACTTGGGCAAGTGTCACAGGTACTTTATGCTTAGGAGTCAGGATTTGGGTTCATTCACTCCATCTCCTCATTTTAGTTGCTTGGCCTTGTGCTGTGCTGAATCACTTCAGTTCTGTCTGACTTCTTGCGACCCCACTGCCTGTAGCCTGCCAGACTCCTCTGTCCATGGGCTTCTCCAGGCAAGAATACAAGAGTGGGTTGCCATTTCCTCCTCCAGGGGATCTTCCTGGTCCAGGGATCAAACCTGCATCTCTCAGGTCTCCTGCATTGGCAGGAGGGTTCTTTATTACGAGCACCACCTGGGAAGCTTGGTCTTAGGCATGTCTGTTCACTGGATGTGAAGGTGAGACATTTTGCTCATGTCATTAGTTGGTCTGCACTAAACCAGGTCACAGCTTCCCAGGTGACACTAGTGATGAAGGACCCAGCTGCCAATGCAGGAGACATAAGAGCTATGGGTTTGATCCCTGAATCGGAAAGATACTCTAGAGGAGGAAATTTCAACTCACTCCAGTATTCTTCCCTGGAGAATCCCATGAACAGAGGAGCCTGGGGGGGCTACAGTCTATGGGGTCACAAACAGTTGGATACAACTGAAGTGACTTAGCCCAGCATAGCGCAAGATAGGTCGCTTGCCTTACCTGAAGACAAAAGGGGACATTCCATAGAGAGAACTATTCTTTTTTAGAATATGTATTTATCTGTTTTGTTTGACCAGGTCTTAGCTGCGGTACGCAGCATCTTTGATCTTGATTTGTGGCGTGTGAACTCTTAGTTGCAGCATGTGGGATCTAGTCCCCTGACCAAGACTTGAACCCTGGGCCCCCTGCATTGGGAGCGGGGAGTCTTAGCCATTGGATGGCCAGGGAAGTCCCGAGAGAACTGTTCTTTAACCAAGGGTGTCTGGGTAGCTTCACTGACCTGTCAGAACTTCCAAACAAGCGGTCGAGAACTGTCCAGTTCATCATATATCTCTGAGCCTCTCTCACTTTCCTAAAGTCGAGCTGGTGATGGTACCCAGCCCCCCGTGGGTGGGGAGGCTGCAGAAGGATGAAGCGGGAGGTGCCGGCTGAGACACGTGTTGGAATCCGGGTGTCAGTGCTCCTGCATACACAAACGCACCACTCCGCGTCGCAGCTGGGGGAAAGCAGCTGCTCCCCCCTTCCGTGCAGTTATAATACTTCAACAAGTGGGGAAGATGAGCAGGGCAGATGCCAGGCCAGAGGGGAGGCTGGGACCTTTTCTGTGTTTGGGCAGAGCTGGTTAAAGGCAGAACTGGTAGCTCGACTGCCCATGTTCGCGATCTCGTTTAGACGAGGCATCTCTGAAATGCCGTTTAGATGGAAGATCTGATCCGCAGAGGCCACACAGGCACGATAGGAGACGGAAGGCTTGCGCTTCGTTGTCTGGAGAATAGATGGGTTGCAGGCTTCCGGAGAATAGGAGCTGCCAGTCAAGCAGTTTTAACAGAGCAGGGAGGATAGATTTCAATAAAAGAAATGAGTATAAATATTGTGAGTGGAGGAAGGGAGACAGCAGCGTGATCATGTTTGACTAGTCACAGTGGGGAAACTTCAGGAACTCGAAACGGAAGGCTCTGACTGAGAGCTGAGGCAAGTGACTGGGCTGATTCCAGGAATCCAGGGCTGCTCCGGGAACACTTTAATGAGGCTCCAACTGGATAGAGGGACCCCAAATCAGTGGGTCTCAGCCCAAATTGAGCCCTCCCAGGCATGTGGAGTGGGCACTCAGGAGTACACAGCATCGAGGGAGCCCCACCTGCAGACTGTCTGCGCATGGAACCTCATGGGCCAGGGGATTCAGAAATCATGTCCTCCAGGGGTGCCTGCGGGCAGCATCTCCCCCACCCCCATAGCACCAGAGCTTTCTTCCTTAGCAGTGTCCTGCTTTGCCCCAAATGTGCAAAGCTGCCCAGGCCCCCGCCCCCTTCTTCTGTGTGTGCCAGTTCTGAAGCCCCAGGAGATTTGGGATCGGTTTGGCTGTGCCGAGGTGCCGGTGCCTCTTGTCTGACTTCACCTCGCCTCTGGCTGATGCCCATGTGGCCGACGCCCAGCCTGCACTGCGCCTGCCTCTCCCATCTGGAGCCAGCGCCACACCATCCTTGCCCTGCCTCCGTCTGGACATCTCCTAGTGGCCACCCTCCTTGGGGGCTTAACCTCTAATCACAGTCTCCCTGGAGGTGTCCCGTCTGTCCTAGCCTTGTCTGTCACATTTCTCTGCCCCTCCTATCCCCAGCAGGTCATATCCAGGTTCATGCAAATTTTGTGGGCACCAAAGCTAATTCAAAGAATGTGGTTTTTTGTATTTTTTTAAATTATTTACTTTAATTGGAAGACAATTACTCTACCATATTGTGATGTTTTTGCCATACGTTGACATGAATTGGCCACAAGCACGCATGTGTCCCCTCTCTCCTGAACTGCCCCTCCCACCTCGCTCCCAACCCACGTTGTCATAGAGCACCAACTTTGGGTGCCCTGCCTCATACATCAGACTCCCACTGGCTATCTATTTTATATATGTGGAAGCGCAGAGTCTTAACCACTGTACTTAACCACTGTCTGTTAACTGTGCAATAGCATTATATCTCAAGCACAATGTACAAATCTTAATTAAAAATACTTTATGGCTAAAAAATGCTAACCATGATGCAAGCCTTCCACAGATTGTAGTAATGACCTCAAAGATCACTGATTGCTGTAGCACATATAATAATAATAATAATAATAATAATAAAATTTGAAATATCATGAGATAATGGGAAACAGATACACAAAGTGAGCAAATGCTGTTGGAAAAACAGTGTTAATAGACTTCCAGGGTGGTCACAAACCTTCAGTTTGCAAAATGACAAGGTGCATGAAGGGCAAGAAAGTGAAGCACGATAAAAACAAGGTGTGCCTATGTGATCACGTGGTAATTTCATTAAGCTTTTGGATACATAGTCACTCCTAGTCCTTCCCTTGAATAGACTTGGATGTATAGATATTTATACGCATATATGAATATTTCCATAGGCTGGGTTCCTGCAATAGAATTGCTTGGTCATGAGACATGTTTATTTAAAAGCGTTATGTTGCCAGCTCTATTACTCCCAAAAAGGCTGTGTCAATTAGCAATCTCACGAGCTCCCCGAAGCGCCCGTGTTCATAACCCTTAGCTGTTCATACAGATATTCTCAATAGTTTACATTCTGCCAAAGTGATGGGCAAGGAAATGGCACCTCGTTCCAATTTGCATATCCCTGTTACTGGAGAAGTTACAGCATATTTATTTCCATATTTCATATGTTTGTTGGGTATTTATATTTCTTCAGTGAATTGCTTGTCCACGTTTTTCATCCATTTTTGTATTGCATTATCATTTTTAAAATGGATGTGTGGAAGTATATGTATGTTACATAGGTTAACCCTTAGTTATAAATGTCACAGATAGCCCTCCCTGTCTGTCTCTTGCCTTTTTTCTTCATTTGATAGTGTCATTTGTCATTCAACAGTTTCAGATACGCTAGGAATAAAATCTGTCAATCTTTCCCTAAGGTTTATCAATCCCTGCTTTGCTTATGTGGCTTTCACACACACAAATTCTGTTGTGTATTTGGTAAGCTATCCTAAATCCCTTAAAAAAATAGAGGCAAGACATAAAGAAATGAATGAATTAAAGGGAGAAGAGTTCTTCCCAGGCACGTGGAAGGTAGCCGCATCTTATGTTTCCGTAGCACTGTCACTTCCCAAGTGTTTTCAGCTTTAGGATCTCCTTAATCAGGCCCACAGTGCCTCCAACAGACAGAGCTGCGTCCACAAGTGGCGCTCACTGGATTTACCACTGTTTGCTCTGCTATCACCCCAGGAGGGATGTGCAAACCAAAACTCCTTTAGGTGGGTAACCTGGAACCACAGCTTTGCCCCACAGTACTAGACTGACCTCAGGAACCCCTGGCAGGTCACGAGGAAGTGGCTGCCATTGTCGGAGACAAGACGACCTGAGAGGTACTTCAAAGTGCCCACTAACTGGGAAGTCGGGGACCCCTCCTGTCATGACTTGCCCGGGCATTCACACTTCCCCACTGTTTCACTCCAGAGACAGTAGGCGAGGTGGCAGGAGGCTTACAGATGCTCCTCTGAGCCAGCAACTACGAGGTGGGAGAGACTTCCCTTCCTTGCTTCAGTCCTAGCAGCCCTGCACTGATAACCTGAGTAAAATCATAGGATGGGAAGATAAGGAGGCCGCAAGGAGGGGAGGAGTTAGGCCCCGGGCGTGGAAGACTTGAGGCTAGGGTGGGCACACCAGTTCCGCCCAGACCAGCCCTGGAGACAAATGCATGCATGATAAGTAGCTTCAGTCATGTCCGACTCTGTGACATTATGGACTATAGCCCACCAGGCTCCTCTGTCCATGGGATTCTCCAGACAAAGATACTGCAGTGGGTTGCCATGCCCTCCTCCAGGAGATCTTCCCAACCCAGGGAATGGACCCACATCCCTTATGACTCTGGCACTGGCAGGCAGGTTCTTTACCACTAACGCCATCTGGGAAACATGGAGACAGGGGCCTGATTATAACTTCCATGATCATGTTTGCAGTGTCATCTCTAGGACACTGGAATGTACTCTCATCTCCTGGGACTGTCCTGAGGATTAAATAAAAGTATACATCTGAGGCATTTTAAGAATAGTAAGTGCTCAAGAAAAGTCAGATATTTTAAATAAAAAGTTCCATCCTCTGGTGCGGTTGAAAGGGCACGGCTTTTGTAGACAAACTTAGGTTTGGACCTGAGCTCTGATGTGGGATCATGGGTGAATGACCTGACTCCTCTGAGAGGCTGACGTCCCTCCCCGGCCTGGTTCTGATGTGGCTCCAGAATGACTCAGACTCTCAGCTGCCTCCTGAACCCTAACTGGTGGCATGGGTGTATTCATTACCAGTTAGGATTCTTTGTAGGAAACCTGCACTAATTCTGAGTATCACAAGCTAAAGAGAATAGAGTGTCAAACATATGGGCCCACAGAATTAATAGGAAACTTAGCATGAAGCAAAAAGTAAGAGAGCTGAGAAAGAGAGAAAGAAAAAGCATGTGGATGATTATTGTGATGATGGCGACCACGGACACAGTCTGTGTATCAGACACAATGCATTTAACATAATCGCTTATTCAGTTCTAACAATTGGAATCAGGTACATAGTAATAATGTCCCCATTTCACAAATGAGGAGACTGAGGCAAGGGTGCAGCAGAAAGCCTAAAGGAACACTCCCAGCAAAGTGGCAGAACTGTACTCCCATCAGGGTCGGGGCTTTGGCTATAGCTCTTCACTTCCCCCACCCCAGAACACTGTCTCTACCTACCCTGGCTTCAAGTTCCTGGAAAACAGAATCTTATGCCAGAACTGCATCTGCTAAGTCTCATTCCAAATTGGGAAAGGCTGTATATTGTCACTCTGCTTATTTAACTTACATGCATCATGTGAAATGCCGAGCTGGATGAAACACAAGCTGGAATCAAGACTGGCAGGAGAAATATCAATAACCTCAGATATGTAGATGACACCACTCTTATGGCAGAAAATGAAGAGGAACTAAAGAGTCTCTTGATGAAAGTGAAAGAAGACAGTGAAAAAGCTGGCTTAAAATTCAACATTCAAAAAACAAAGACCATGACATCCAGTCCCATGACTTCATGGCAAATAGACGGGGAAACAATGGAAACAGTGACAGATTTTATTTTCTTGGGCTCCAAAATCACTGCAGATGGTGACTGCAGTCATGAAATTAAAAGATGCTTGCTCCTTGGAAGAAAAGCTATGACAAATCTAGATAACATATTAAAAAGCAGAGATATTACTTTGCCAACAAAGGTCCATCTAGTCAAAGCTATGGGTTTTCCAGTAGTCATGTATGGATGTGAGAGTTGTTGGGCCATAAAGAAAGCTGAGGGCTGAAGAATTGATGCTTTTGAACTGTGGTGTTGGAGAAGACTCTTGAGAGTCCGTTGAACAGCAAGGAGATCAAACCAGTCAATCCTAAAGGAAATCAGTCCTGAATATTCATTGGAAGAACTGATGCTGAAGCTGAAGCTCCAATACTTTGGCCATCTGATGTGAAGAACTGACTCATTAGAAAAGATCCTAATGCTGGAAAAGATTGAAGGCAGGAGGAAAAGGGGACGGTGAGGATGAGATGGTTGGATGGCATCACCGATTCAATGGGCATGAGTTTGAGCAAGCTTCGGGAGTTGATGATTGACAGAGAAGCCTGGCATGCTGCAGTCCATGGGGTCACAAAGAATCAGACACGACTGAGAAAATGAATTGAACTGAACTGAAGTCCTTCTTCAGGGTGCAAAAGAAGGAAGGATGAAGATGAATGCTAGAGAGAAGAGAAGCAGAGACAGGAGGTCTCCTGGCCAGAGCTGGTTGCTCTACCTGGTGACCAACACTGTCCCTGGTGACCTGGTCTCAGGAACAATGTTGTAGATTCACCTAAAACAGTTACATCAGGTGCACAATTCATCACCTGGTTCCTCCGTATCTCTTGTCTGCATTGGAGCCCACATCTCCGGCTGGGTTACCCAGACTCCCAGAAACCAGAGAGTCCCCAGGGTTACTCCAGACAGAGGGCAGGCAGACTAGCGTCTCTCTGGGTGTCTACACAGTGCATGGGCTCCTGGTCACAGCCACAGAATGGTGTGCATCCAGGTTAAGGCCACGCTGCAGCTCAAGGGATAGCTATCATCCCCCACAACCTGAGATGAGGGTGAAAAAGAGTCCCATTCTCCATCTAAAGACTATTTCATGTGGAGATCACTCTGTGGAACTGAACGGAAGCCACACATAATGAAGAAAGAGGCCTTTAATCTCTTCCTCTGAGATGCTGGCATGATCTCAGTTTTAAAGATAGAGAAGTTGAAGCCTGAAAGGATTATGTGATTTGAAGGCAGTTTTACAGCTATTTAGAGATGGTGGTGGAATGAGAATCCAGTGTCCTAGACCTTTCTGAATGAAGACTCCTGAATTTCTGATTGTTGTTGCTCATGTGGATCTAAGGTGCTCAAAACCATGTGAGGTCGGATGGGAAAAGCTACAGGAAGGGAAGCTGTTGGGGACGGTGGATGGATTAAGGCCACTTGTTTGGAACAACACATGCAGTGGTCGAATGACTTAGTCAACATCCGAACCAGAGGACCCCATTAATAGATTTTGACTGCAAGTATTTCATTTAGGATCAAATGATCTCTTTGGAGAGTAGAAACATTAGGGGCTGGTAGACCTCTTCAGGGAAGGGTGGTATATCAACTATGATGAGAACATTCAACTGGGATACTCAGGTAACAGAAAAGGAAAGGTAAGATAGGCGAGTCCCACTGTTTCCCCCACTCACGTGCTAACACCTTGTCAAAGGGACCAGCAGTCTCTCATGTGTATAGACTGGATTCCCTCCTCCAGGAGTATCTGCATCAAAGTGGTTCTCCTGGCAGGAGCTCATTTAGTCTCACAGCAAAGATTCAAAAGATGAAAGACTAGATGTACATTCCAGGAGCACAAAATCAATTAATTTGAAAAACGCAGTGTAATATATTATAGCTGGTTACTTGGAGACTGCTGCTGAAATACTGAGAAGATCACTGGGGGCCACGTTATTACTTAGATCTATACATGTCTCACCCTTTGGTTACACCACTCTCCTTAAGTCTACTGGAATTTACTTCATCTCACTCACACTCTTTACTCACATCCAGCAAGTTTCAAATATATACATCCAGCCCTCATTTTAGGCATATTCTTGAAGCAATCTTTCATCCTGAATTTGCCCTGATGCCTATTTTTTTCTTTACTGGGAAACTCATGGGGCATCCCATCTGATCTACAAGCTTCTGTGTGGAATACGAGTGGGTGTTTTCTTTAAGATTTAGGAAAGAAAAGGATCTGAAGGGAAGGTTGCCATCATGTCACCAGGAACACTCTACATCCCTCTCTTCTCAAGTGGGTACACGGCTCTTAAAAGGCAGAGACTGGATCTTCAAGTCTCAGCATAAGAGACACCGCCTATTATTACCAAACTGTGAACTTCATAAATATGTGTTGAGTGCTGTCATTGTGCAAAGCCCTTTGCCAGTGTGAGTTAGACAGGCATGGCTAGCACAGACCCCAGCTGACATCCACGTGGGCGTCGGAGTTCATTCCAGCGAGGTGCTTTATATGGTAAGCTTTTGGAATCCTATATGTTTCTTTAAAATCACAGGTCTAAATGGGTCTGTGTGGCTTAAAAGACACAAAAGGTCTATATTTTTTCTACCCATCTCACACTGTCTTAATTACTGTAACATTATAATAATAGATTTTGAAATCCAGTATTAAAAAAAAAAATAAAAAGGGAAGTATATATTCAGTACTTCCTCTGTGCCAGGGCCTGTACAAGTTAAATGCACATTATTGTTGGTCTTTAAAACATTCATTTATTTTTGGGTGCACTAGATCTTCATAGCTTTGTGCAGGCTTTTCTCTAGTTGTGGCAAGTGACATCTACTCTCTAGTCGCGGTGCATGGGCTTCACATTGCAGTGGCTTCTCTTGCTGCAGAGCATCGTCTCTAGGGTGAGTGGGCTTCAGCAATTAAGGCTCCTGGGCTTAGTTGACCCAAGGCTTGTGGAATCTTCCCGGACCAGGGAACGAACCCATGTCCTCTGCATTGGCAGGCAGATTCGTAACCACTGGACCACCAGAGAAGTCCTATTATTGTATTTTAATCTGTACCGTAAACATGCAAAGTCAATAGTGTCTTCACTTTTCAAATGAGGAATTCTGACTCTATGAATAGTTTAATAAAAAATTAGCAACACACATGTAATAACCAAACAGCTTCTGTATCGTGTTTCATTGTTGTTTTAGAAGATTGGCAGAGGATTTTGTCATGAAAGCAGAGCCTGCCCATATGCTCAGGGTTGGATGATGGTGGTGATTCCTAATTCAAGTGTCCACGTGCATGTTTGGGATGGAGGGGACTAATTTAGGATAAACATGCACCATTTTTAAAGGTGGTCTGGGCTAATCCTAGTTTAAAAGAATATGTCGAGTTTGCTGAGAGGAGAGTAATATTGATAATGACATCTCTAGCAGAAAAGAAATAGTAGTGAATCTGGGCCAGGGTCTGAGGAAGGTCAGAGAAAGTTGACTGTCTATCACCCTGAGTGACCTGACGTGATTATCCAGACCTGGTCACTCATGACAGCTCAGCCTCAGACATAATCAAAGGATCACCTGAATCTCCATCGTCCTAATACCTTTATCCCTTGCATTCCAGAGCCAAAGCTGCATGAAAGAGAGAGGGGAAAATAAAATTGAATCTGAAGGCAGAGTCCATCTGTCCAGTTTAATTGAATGTAGGAAGGGCGGCTATGTGAGGCAAAGAGAGAAAATGCAGGAGAACAGACGGGATACTGTTCCGAAGCAGGGACGCCGAACAAGAAATAAAATGAGGAAAAACTACTATTTCGTGTGCTTGAGAACTTGTCTTGCATTTAGACTTAACTCCACTGCAGACCTAGGGATTGGGAGGAAAGAAGAGAGAAGACAGTGCTGGGGATTTGTTTTGTTTTTAAATTAATGACCAAAGATAACTAAATTTTCCCTTTGTGTGGTTCAGATGGTAAAGAATCTGCCTGCAATGCAGGAGACCCAGGTTCGATCCCTGGGTCAGGAAAATCCTCTGGAGAAGGGAATGGAAACCCAGTCCAGTATTCTTGCCTGGGGAGTTCCAAGGACAGAGGAGCTTGGTGGTCTACAGTCCATGGGGTCGCAAAAAGTTGGACATGATGCAGTGACAAACTTTCACTTTCACTTTGTGTTTCAGTGGACACAGGGTGAGACCAGCTCTGAGGACAGGCTGGCCTGTTTCCTGGGCTCGGGCATGGTTGCATCATCTGTTCCCATGAAAATCCTGCAGATATTTCAGCAGAGTGCAGCACTTCCCTGTGTAGATGTGTGTTAATAAAATACTTAGTGGCAGCAAGCCCATCTAATATGGCAGATGGCTAGATAGGTCTTATATAGTTCAATCTGTGCAACGATCCCACAGAATAGGGATGTTACGGGCCTGGATTTATACCCCAAATTGCACAGCTCATAAATGATATAGCCTGAGTTGGAATCACGATTCCTGACTTTCAATTTAGCCTTCTCTGCGTTACACGATGCTGTACTGAAATTACCAGGATACGGATGCCGAGCCAGGAAGGTGAGAAAGCACGGTCTTGTGATTTGGGGGTCCTTGCGAGTCAACAATTTACACCTGTTCCTGAAATCCCATCGCTCGGGAGCTAACCCTGCAAACACATCTGAGAGATGTGTGATTTACTTCTTCAAATGACTTGTTGGTTTTGTTTTGTTTTTTTTAAATCAACTTGGCTGAACTATAATTGCATACAATGAAATTCAAACATTTTAAGGTTGATGGCTTTCGACAAATTGTATACAGTCATGTTAACTACCACCTTAATCAAGGTATGAAGACTTCTTGTTGACTAAGAAGGTCCCCTCACGCCCCTGTGCCATCATTCTCCCTCCCTAGCACCCAGCCCCGGGCAACCGCTGATGTGATCACTGTACCTATGGATGGATGTCGTATTTATGAAATCATGCACTATGCAGTCATCGGGATGATGCTTCCTTCACTTAGCATAATGCCTGTGAGATGTGTCTGAGGCGTTGCACATAGTACTCTGTGTGGAAGGACACTGCGATCATTCTAGTTTTAGGTTATTAAGAATAAAACTATTCAGAGCTTGTGTACACATACTCCCCCCAGTAAACATACTTGGAAATGTTTTCCAAGAGAAACAGCATGGTAGTCCATAAAGGAAGCCTCAGTACATTTAAAGTAATTGAAAAATAAAAAAACAATTGAAATCATACAAAGTATATTGACTGACCACAATGAACTGAAATCAGGAATCGATAACAGAAATAAATTTGAGCAAGTCACATGTATGTAACATTAAACTACACACTCCTAAACAACCAGTGGGTCAAAGAGAAATTAAAATATATACCAAGGATTGGAATGACTGTGTCTCATGTTAAGCGTATATTATTAATAAATTTTACATGATATAATGACAGTTTACAGAAGTTGTTGAGCCATTTTGCCATTGAAAATATGAGCCTTCGATTTATTCACAGACTAGTCCTTTGGCAGTAGGTATTTATTTTGGTGTTACAATTAGTTAATCCATTGATTAAATAAAAGAACATAAAATATAGTAAAAATTTCAGTTGTCAGCATTATTGAGATATAACTAATGTAGCTTACAATCCACTCATTTAGACATGTACAAATTAATATTTCCATATGTTCACAGAGTTGTACAAGTGTCAATTTTTTGATATGCAACACAATTGTAGAAAAATTTCATCACCCTCCAAAAGAAACTTGTATCTTTCAAATGTCATCTTCATCTCCCCTCCATCTGGTACTTGCCCTCAGCCCTACGTAAACACTAATCTGTTTTCTGTTTCTATAGAATTGCCTATTTGTTTTGTTTTTTTTTCCTAATGTTATTTTTGACTGTGCTGGGTCTACATTGCTGCACACGGGCTTTCTCTAGTTGCAGGTAGGAGGGCCTGCTCTCCAGTCGTGGCGGACGGGCTTCTCATTACAGTGGTTTCTCTCTCTTGCTGGGGAGCACAGACTCTAGGGCAGTTGTGGGCACAGGTTTAATTACCCCACGACATGTGGGATCCACTCAGACTAGGGATCAAACCCATGTCTCCTGCATTGGCAGGCAGATTCTTACCGACTGGACCACCGAGGAACTCCTTGTTTGGTATACTTAAAATAAATGGCATCTTTTGTCATTGCCTTCATTGGCTTAGCAGGATGTTCTCAAAGGTTCATTTATGTTGTAATGTTTATCAGTACTACATCCCTTTTTGTGATCAAAGCATTCCATTGTATAGGTATTAACGGATATGCCAAATTTTGTTTCTTCACTTATCAGTTTGTGTGCACTTGGATTATTTCTGAAAAGTGAAAGTGTTAGTCATGCACTCACGTCCGACTCTTTGCGACCCCGTGGACGGTAGCCTGCCAGGCTCCTCTGTCCATGGGATTCTTCAGGCAAGAATACTAGAGTGGGTTGTCATTCCCTTCTCTAAAGGATCTTCCCGACTCAGGGATCGAACCTGGATCTCCTGTATTGCAGGTGGATTCTTCACTGTCTGAGCCACTAGGGAAGCCCAATTTATTTTTAGGTGTCTCAAATAGCCTCTTTATACAGAAAGTGAACTTGAAAGCATTAGTCACTCAGTCTTATCTGAATGCGACCCCATGGACTAGCCTGTCAGGTTCATCTGACTGCTTTGGGACTATTGTAAATAACACTGCCATAAACATTCACGTGCCAGTTTCTATGTGGATATATTCATTTCTGCTGGATGTGTACTTAGGAGTGGGATTTCTGAATCATGTGGTAGCTCTGTTTCACCTTTAGAGACACTTCTAGACTATTTCCCAAAGTGCTGTACCATTTTATATCCTCACCACAGTGTATGAAGTTTCCAATTTTTCTGTATCCACACCAACACTTATTATCCACCTCTAATCACAGCCATCCTAGTATGTGTGAAGTCTTGTCTCATTGTGGTTATGATTTACATTTTTCTAATGGATAATGATGTGACTATCTTTTGATGTGCTCCTTGGCCACTTATATACCTAATCTGGAGAAATAGCTGTTCAGAACCTTTGTCCATTTCTAATTGAGTTGTATATTTTTAGTGAGTCATAAGAGTTTTTTTAAAAATATTTTCTATTTATATATATATATCAGTATCTTATCAAATTTATGATTTGCAGACATGGTCTCCCTGAGGGTTCACTTTTCACTTTCTTGATGGTATTCTTTAATACAAAGTCTTTAAATTTTTATGGAGTTTAGTTTTTATATTCTTCTCCCTTTTATTGTTTGTGCCTTTGGTGTCCTATCTAGGAAACCATTGGGCTTCCAAGGCGGCACTAATGGTAAAGAACCCAGCTGCTAATGCAGGAGATGTAAGAGACGAGGGTTCGATCCCTGGGTCAGGAAGATCCCCTGGAGGCGGGCACAGCAACCCACTCCAGTATTCTTGCCTGGAGAATCCCATGGACAGAGGAGCCTGGCGGGCCACAGCCCATGGGGTCACAAAGAGTCAGACATGGCTGAAGCAACTGAGCATGCATGCATGCTGGGAAACCATTGCCTAATCCAGGATCATGAAAATTTACTCCTATGTTTTTTATAAAAGTTTCAGTTCTGACATTGTTCATTTTGAGTTCATTTTTGCATGTGGTCTGTGGTAGAGTACAACTTTATCCTTTGCATGTTGATATCCAGTCTTCCCTGCACTGTTTGTTGAAAACAAAATCTATTATTTTGGTCAGTGACTTGGTTTTGGTACTATAGTAAAAGATAAACTTATCATGAACTCGGGGGTTTGCTTCTGGACTCTGAATTTTATTCCATTGATCTATCTAGTTATCCTTATGGCAGTATCACACTGCCTTGATCATTGTGACTTTGCAGTACGTTTTGAAGTTTGGAAATATAAATCCACCAAATTTGATTTCCTTTTTTCCAGATTGTTTTGGCTCTTCTAAGACCCCAGAATGACCATATGAACTTTATTATCAGCTTGTTAATTTTAGCAAAAATTTAAACTTGGATTTTGGTAGCAATTATACTGAATCTGAAGGTCAATTTGGGGGTCAATTTGAATGTTAACATACTGAATCTGAAGGTCAATTTGAATGTTAACATTAAGCCTTCAAGTTCACACACACGAAAAGACTTCTCAATGATTTAGATTTCCTTTAATAACTTTTAACAATGTTTTGTTGAAATGTATTACCAAGTATTTTATTCTTTTTAGTACTGTTACAAATGGAATTCATTTTTTGTAATTTCATTTTCAAATTGTTCATGAAAATGTACAGACTTAGAGTTATTTGTTATATATTGATCTTGTATTCTTAATATTGCTGAATTCATTTATTAGCTCTAATAATTTTGAATGGATTCCTTAGGCTTTTTCTGTATCTAAGATCATGTCATCTGTGAACAGAGTTTTACATCTTCCTTCCCAAAAGGTCTTTTATTTCATTTTCTTGACTAATAGTCCGGCTAAAGCTGGCAGTACAATGTGAATAGAGCTAGTTGATAATAGACATTCTTCTCTTGTTCCTGATATTGGGGACGAAGGGAAGCATTCAATTTTCCACCATTAAGTTTGATGCTAGCTGTGGGTTTTTGTCAATCCACATTATCAAGTGGAGGAATTTTTTTTTTTTTTTTCTATTCCTAGTTTGTTGAGCACTTTTTATCAGGAAAGAGCATTGAATTCTGGCAAACACTATTTTGATCTATTGAAATGACCATGTGTTTTGTACTTTACTCTGTAGACGCAGTACATTACCTTAATTGAATCAATCTTGCATTCCTGGTATAAGTTCTATTTGGTCATAGTGTGTCATCATTTTCGCCTGCTCCTGGATTTTGTTTGCTAGTATTTTTGTTGAGGATTTCTACGTCTATATTCATAAGAGATGCTGGTGTATGATTTTATTTTATTGTGAAATCCTTGTATGATTTTGAAATCAGGGTAATACTGGCCTCATGCAATGAGTTGTGTATTTTCTTCTATTTTTTTTTTTTTCTTTTTAGAGAATTTTTGAGGAATTTATTAGTTCTTCTTAAAATGCTTGGTACAATTCACAGTGAAGCCATATGGACCTGAGCTTCCTTTGTGAATAAATCTTAGCTACTAATTTAATAGATGTATTTGCTGTAGGTCTATTCAGAATTTTTAACTCTTCCTTGAGTTGGCTTTAATAGTTTATATCTTTCTATAAATTTGCCCATTTCACCTCAGTTACCTGGTTTACTGCATATACTTATTCATACTATTGCTTTATATTTTGTTTTCGGGAAGGTTGGCTGGTATCTCCTCTTTCATTCCTGATTTTAATAACTTGAATTCTTTATTTTTATTAGTTACTCTTTCTAAAGTCTTGTCAAAGAACCAACTTTTGGCTTGGTTGATTTTCTCTATTGCTTTCTGTGGTCTGTTTCATTCATTTACTCTTTTTTTTTTATTATTCTTTTTTTTATTGTTTTTATTTTTTTTTTAATTTTTTTTATTCTTTTTTTTATTCATTTACTCTTTACCCTTATTTTCATCCTTGTGCTTGCTTCAGGCTTAGTTTCCTCTTGTTTTTCCAGTGCCTAAGGTGGCAGTTTAGGTTACTGATTTCAGATCTTTCTTTCTAATCTTAATGTAGACATTTCCAACTATAAATGTCTAAGTACTGTTACCTGTATCCCATAAGTTTTGATATATTTGAATTCATTTTAATTTATCTCAAAGTATTTTCTAATTTCCCTGTGACCCACTGGTTTTTTAGAAGTGAGTTGTTTGTTGTTTACCTATGTGTGAATTTCCCAAATTTCTTCCTGTTACTGATTTCTGATTTCAATTCATTGTGTTCAGAACAGCATACTTTGTATAGTTTCAATCATTTTAAGTTTACTGAGGCTTGGTTTATGGACTAGCATGTGGTCTCTCAGAAAACATTTCATGTGCCAAGGATGTTTATTGGTTAGGACATTCAATGCCACTCTTTTAAAAAATGTGTTCTGCTCTAGTGAGTATTGTTATTTCATTGTGGTTTTAATTTATGTTTTTCTGCTGAATAATGATATTGAATATCTGTTCATGTGTTTATGGGCCATTTGTATATCCTCTTTTATAAAATGTCTTTTCAAGTTTTTGCCAATTTTAAGTAAAAAGATGTGTTGCTATTATCAAATTATATGAATATTTTGTATTTTGGATGTAATTCCTTTGCTGAATATATATGTATTGCAAAGTTTTATTTTCCCCATTCTTTAGCTTACATTTTCATTTTCTTCAGATGTCTTTTGAAGAGCTAAAGGTTTTACTTTGATGTCACTGAAATTACCAACTTTTACTAACATGGTTAGCTTTTTCTTACTTATGCAGACTTTGTGACCAGCCAAAGATCTTTGTCCTACCTCAAGGTCATGAAGATGTCTTCCTATGTTTTCTTCAAGACATTGTATCATATTACCGTTTGTGTTTAGGTGTACTGTCCGTTTATTTTTTCTTACATGATGTAATGGAAGGATTGAGATTATTTTTCTGATTCAGATATCCAGTTTTCCAGAACATTTGTTAAAGAGGCAATCCTTTCATGCATTGAATCACATTGGTGACTTTTCCAAAATTATATGGTCATATATGTATGGGTATTTTTGAACTAACTATTCTCATCCCATCGATCTAGATGTCATGCTTATGTTTATACCACAATACCTTATAACTTTATAGTAAGCCCTACATAAGATAATGTAAGTCCTCTAAGTTCAGTCCTCTTTTTAAAATGTTTTTGTCTATTTTTCTTTTTCATGTATTTTGCTTTTTCTTATATATTTTAGTTTTTCAATTTCTTTTAAAAAATTCCTGATATTTTTGTTGCTGTTGTTATTGTTTTATTGGTAGGTATTTGTTCTGAAAGAATTAATATAGCAGACCCAAGACAGTTACCTTTAAAGAGAACTGCCTGCAAGATTGACTCCTAGGGGTGGTGTCTGGGAACATTCCCTATAAAATGTGAAAAGTGAAGTGAAAGTGTTAGTTGTTCAGTCACATCTGACTCTTTGTGATCCCATGGACCGTAGCCCACCAGGCTCCTCTGTCCATGGTATTCTCCAGGCAAGAATACTGGAGTGGGTGGCCATTCCCTTCTCCAGGAGATCTTGCCGATCCAGGGATCACACCTGGGTCTCCTGCATTGCAAGAAGATTCTTTTACCATCTGAGCCACCAGTTATATAGAACTTTCCCTAACTGATGATAAGAGAGGCCCACTGTGCCTAGACTGTACAGTGTGGTTTATGTTGCACGCCTGGTTTCTTCCTGAAAGTCTGGAATTTGGGTCCACACTAGGCACATGAACAGCGCCCAGTTAAAACCTTGGGCACTGAGTCTATCTTGAGCTTCCTTAGGCAGAAACATCACCCATGTTGCTGCATACTCGTTGCTGAAGGCAGCCTGTGCTCTGTGTGACCCCTCACAGAAGGGAGAGAGCACTCCGAAGCCTCGTGTGGACTCCTTCTGACTCCACCTGTGTCTTCATAAGGATGATTCAGTGGTTTCTCTGCATTGTGCCTCTGTAATCAATACCAGCCATGAGCGCAACTCATGCTGAATCCTGTGAGTTCTTTCAGGGAATCATTCAGGGCAAGAGTGGTCTTAGAGACCTCGGACTAATTATTCTGTTCCAATCTGTTGGTGCTAGTATATAGAAATACACTTTATTTTTTCATGTTGACCTTTTGGTGTGTAACCTTGATAAATTCACCTAAATTCTAGCAGGTTTTTTGTAGATTCCTCATATTTCTGTGGGCAGTTGCTATCTGTGAGTAAAGCTAGTTTTCTTTTCTTATCTGCAACTGATTTTAATTTGTTTCCTTTTTTTGTTGTTGTTGTTTTTGCTCTGGTTAGATCTTATATTGAACGGAGGTGGTAAGGGTTTGCATTCTTGCCTGATTTCTTATTGATGGCAGAAGACATTAATTCTCTCATTATCATCAGTTACACTTTCAACTGATTTATGACTTAACTTTACAATGGTTTGGTACTTTTCTAAGAGAATATTTCTCCCAAACAGGAGATAGGACCACAACATATACTGTGTAGGTACCAGGTGACCAGAAATTGAAGGAAAAGACCTTTATGAATGAGGGTAAAAATAATTGAAAGCTATTCTTGTCATATCTAAAGAACTCAGTTCAGTTCAGTTACTCAGTCATGTCCAACTCTGTGACCCCATGAACCGCAGCATGCCAGGCCTCCCTGTCCATCACCAACTCCCGGAGTTTACCCAGACTCATGTCCATTGAGTCGGTGATGCCATCCAACCATCTCATTCTCTGTCATCCCCTTCTCCTGCCTTCAATCTTTCCCAGCATCAGGGTCTTTTCAAATGAGTCAGTTCTCCGCATCAGGTGGCCAAAGTATTGGAGTTTCAGCTTCAACATCAGTCCTTCCAATGAACACCCAGGAATGATCTCCTTTAGGATGGACTGGTTGGATCTCCTTGCAGTCCAAGGGACTCTCAAGAGTCTTCTCCAACACCACAGTTCAAAAGCAATTCAATTGAAGAAGTTCAAAAGAAGTTCAATTCTTCGGTGCTCAGCTTTCTTTATAGTCCATCTCTCACATCTGTGCATGACTACCAGAAAAACCATAGACTTGACTAGACAGACCTTTGTAGACAAAGTAATGTCTCTGCTTTTTAATATGCTGTCTAGGTTGGTCATAACTTTCCTTCCGAGGAGTAAGCATCTTTTAATTTCATGGCTGCAGTCACCATCTGCAGTGATTTTGGAGCCCAGAAAAATAAAGTCATTCACTGTTTCCACTGTTTGCCCATCTATTTGCCATGAAGTGATGGGACTGGATGCCATGATCTTAGTTTTCTGAATGTTGAGCTTTAAGCCAACTTTTTAAGTTTCCTCTTTCACTTTCATCAAGAGGCTCTTTAGTTCTTCTTTGCTTTCTGCCATAAGAGTGGTGTCATCTGCATATCTTAACATCTTTTGTGATTTTTTTTCCTCTAGCTTGCCTTTCTTCTTCACCTTTATATCTCAGTTCCTGAACTAATGCCTCACATGGTAGATTCTCAGAAACCTAAAGCTTATAGAATACTTGAATCAAAAGTTAATCACTACAAGTGATTATTAATAATTTTGTTAGATGCCTTAATTGTATTTGGCAATATAATATCAAAAGTACTGCTTTTTAAGGATGTATTCTGAAGAATTTCCAAGGGAAATAATTTTAAAATATCTGGGATTATTTTAAAATACTCCAACAAGCAAGAGCAGTAACTAAAATGATATTATATTGGTAATTATAAAAGCTGAGTGCTGCATGTATCATACTAAAAAGTCTTGTAAAGAGATCAGTCGTGTTAAAGCTTTGTGACCAACAGGTAAATTCTGGTCTGGGGAATTTTATTTTCTGAGTTCCAAGATATGACAAGTATTTTTGCCAATTAATTTTTTTGTAACACATTATTGAGAACTGAGGGCTTCCATGGTGACTCAGCTGGTAAAGAATCTGTCTGCAATGCGGGAGACCTGAGTTTGACCCCTGGACTGGGAAGATTCTCTTGGAGGAGGACATGGCAACCCACTCCAGTGGGAATCCCATGGACAGAGCAGCCTGTGGTCTACAGTCCATGAGGTTGCAAAGAGTCAGACATGACTGAGTGACTAAGCAGAGCACACAGCATTGAGAACTGTAAAAAATATCGGCACTCATCAATCATCAAGCTGTCCCTGAAAGAAAAGAGAAAGCCTGGTAGAAAGAGCAGTCTCCTTTCCAGTGCTTCCCTCACTAGCCTACTAGAGTCTGGGCTCTAATCCCATCACTGCACTGAGCTACTCAGGCCACCGTGGGCCTTCTGCTTGCCGAATCTAATAGACTCCTCCTCGTCTCACTCCAGATGTCTGCTTCCTTGTCTACTGTGTCTTTCAGATTTCTGTCCTTGGGCTTGGCCCCAGTGCCATTTAGCTTCTGGAACCAGCTAAATGGTTAGTGGTGGAAACTAACAGTGGTATCCCCACTCACAGATGCTTGAGTCAGGGATTTGGGAAGGGAGTGGGGGCAGCCTGTGTCTGTCCTATGACACATGGGGCCTCACCTGGCAAGGCCTGAAGGCTGGGTGAATGCTTGGGGCATGGAAGCATCTCCAGGCACCCTCACCCACCTGTGTAGCTGCTTATGTTGATGGTTGGCTGAGATCTCAGCTAGGCCATCAGCCAGGCATAGGCACACAGTCTCTCTGGGGCTCAATTGGCTCCTTCACAGTGGGGTGACCAGGTTCCTAGAGAGCAAGTGAAGGTAGGATATATCCGACGCAAGTGAGGCTGGGACACAGGCCCCCCCCCCCCGCCCCCAACACGAGGAGAAGGCATCACAGACCCCACTTCCCAGCGAGAGGCTGTCCATGTCAGCGTGCCCGGGAGACACTGTCAAGAGATCTTTGGGAACATGGTCTCCTTGGCCCCATCACCCTCCTCCATGCTTCTCCCCCATCTTTGAAATTTCCTTCTAAACCTCTCTCTACTCTCAGCTTAAGGACAGTAATCTCCTGGATGGATCTGGCCTGGATCCTTTCCTCTTTTCACTTTGAACTTTCTCCTTTCATCTTGGTCTAGGCCACAGCCACAACTACCTCCACTTTGTATCAATAGCTGCAGTAAACAACACAGCAAGCAGGTCTGTAGAGCGCAGACTCCACTCCTGAGCCTTAAATCCAAAGCGCTGTTTACAGACAACCCCATTTTAATGCCCTGTAGACACCTTAAACTCATTTTATACGGATGGAATTCATTATGTGTGTCTTGTGTTATTACAGGGAATGGCACCCCTGTCCCGTTGCCCCAGATAGAAAATTGTTATCTTAGATTCCTTCTTTTTACTGCACGTATCTTTTCGATCAATTTCCAAGTCTTTTAGAAGGATTCTGCATCCTTCTAAATATCTTTTCAAAACCTAATTTCTCTCCATTCCCACTGCCCCTGCCTGGTTGAGCTGCATATGACCTCTTACCAGGATCACTGCACTGTTTCTCCTAGTCTTTTATCCTTAACGTCCACACAGAATGTTCCTCGTTCTTTCCACTGGTACACTTTAAACTCCAAGATCAGCACACTTCTTATGAAAATCTCTTAAAGTGCCACACTCTTTTCTGCCTCTGAGCCTTTACTGTTGTTCCACTTGCCTAGAACCCTTTTTCCTTTTGTCTCCCAGCCTCTTTGTTCGTGGTTGGCCTTTAAGATCTCAGTGTCACCTCTTCCAGGAAGCTCTCCCTGATAAGCAGCCCCCTTCACTGGCACACATACACTTTCCAAGCAAATCAACAACTGCAAGAACTCGGTATGCTTGTGGATGGATGCAGTGCTCTGCAATGATTCCTCTGTGGCCCTCCAATTTAAAATAACTCCACGTGTGATCATGGCTGTATTGCATAACTCTCTGCAGACTGTAAGCCTCTTCCCATGAGAACTCTCCTCTCCTAATCTCTTATTTATTAATTCTGTCCACAAACAATGATAGCATCTCTTGCTGCTGTTGTAGGGGCCAGATGCCATGGTAAACAGGACTCCATTCATAGCTTGGCTGTAGCTCATGGTAGATTTTCAGAAAAATCTGCGTTTATAGCTTGGCTGTAGCTCATGGTAGGTTTTCAGAAAATCTGTGTTTACTGTTTGAATAAATGATGAACAGTTGTGGGTGCTCACCAGCATTTTGCAACGGCTAATGAGAAGGAAGGCACCTCCCTGAATCTCCACTGGGGTCGTTACAGAAATCCTCCTGTGCACATAGGGTCAGGACTGTGATTTGCCAGTTTACATAAAGCAAGTCAGTAAACCTCAAGTATGCTGTGGAAGCTCCCTTGGTTTAAAGGCTGTTGACATCCATGTCCCAGAGGAAAAACAGCAACATCACATCACAGAAGCCCTCACCTCACTGACAGACACGTGCTGTCTGCATCAACATTCCCAGCTCTTTTCATTTCCAGGCTGCACCTGCCGGCCTGCCCAATAGAACATCTCCAGGCCTGTTCTCCCAGGTCTCCTTTGGTGAATTCTCTTGGGAACTGTCTCCTCTTGAGTCAGGTCATGTAGTCCACTCCCAGATTTGAAAGCCACAAATACTTGTTCTTTACCATTCTATTCCCAGGTGGTGCAGTGGATAAAGAACCCACCTGCCAATGCAGGAGATGTAAGAGACTCGGTTCAATCCCTGGGTTGGAAAGATCCCCTGGAGGAGGGCCTGACAACCCACTCCAGTATCCTTGCCTGCAGAATCCCATGGACAGAGGAGCCTGGTGGGCTGCAGTCCATGGGGTCAGAAGGAGTCAGACATGACTGAGCACACCACGCACAGTACACCAGTCTATGGAATCAGCTACCATTGCCCTCTGGGCGGCAGGGACTCTGGGGGAAATCATGCTCTAGGCGAACATCATTTATTTCACTTTTAGCAGCTTTTATCTTTTGGCGGGGGCTCGATCGCATTGTAGACATTTTTATAATCGGCGTAAACCTTCATTTACTTTTATTTGACCTGTGCTGCTTTAAAAGCACTGCATCGCCACTGAGTTTCCCTTGCTTAGTGACTGAGCTCTGTTTGTAGTTATGAAGGATCGAATTTGGGTGTGATGGTCCAGAGCAACAGAATGGCCACTTTTGCGTGGTTAAACGTGCTGTCAGGCCAGTCAATCCACACACATTTACCACGGCATCATCACAGGTCCGAAGGGTGCAGGGGCTTCCTTATGGGGAGGAACACTGCCACTTTCTCAGTAGGTTATCCGTTCTAACTAAATGCCTGACAGTGTCGGGTGAATAGATTCTGTGCATGCCGAAGCACACTGCACTGCCTCCAAGAGAAAATAGTAAAATATACATGTTATATTATTTTCACACTTCTAACTATTCTGTATTTTCAAAATTCTCCTTATGTGAGTAATGTGCATGTGTGTGTGCGTGCATGTGTGTGTGTGTGTGTGTGTGTGCACACCTGCCTACTCAGTTGCTAAGTTGTGTCTGACTCTTTTGTGACCCCATGGACTATAGCCCACCAGGCTCCTCTGTCCATGGGACTTCCCAGGCAAGAATAATGACGTGGGTTGCCATTTCCTTCTCCAGAGAATCTTCTCAACCCAGGGACTGAACCCGCATCTCCCGTGTCTCCTGCATTGGCAGGCGGATCCTTTGTCACTAATGCCCCCTGGAAGCCCTATGCAAGTAATACTGAACCATCTGTCCAATTTCAACTGGGGCTGTTCATTGTGCCCTAATGGATGACTGGGATCCTTCCCCACCTGTGAGCATGGGCCGTGGGGGAGAACGAGAACCTTCTTTTAATCACAGAACACCAATCTGTTCCTTGTAGACAAATAGAAACACAGGGGGCCTGATGCCCAGAAATAGCCTGTGAGGCCTGATTCTGAAGCAGGAACCATGAGACCCGAAACACAGCTAGATAGCACCTGCTCACCCACATAAAGGTCAAGCCTGGACACTTTTTCCTTTTCAGTTTGGAATAAGGGTTAATCACATAATTTAGGAAGCACTTGGGAACAAAGTCCTGTGAATTCTCACAGTTATAGTTAATATTAAAAATTAACCTCACATGTGGTGAAAAGAACAGGAGAACTGAGAATGCTTTCAAGTTAAAAAAAAAAAACTGTGATATTAATAACACAGAAGAAATTTATTTTTATTAACTCATGCTTCTAAAATTTCAACCAGTGTGATTCAGGCTCCCATCTTATCATACTGTGATGTTGTTCTGCCAAAAGTAACTCCGTATCGATATTTTAGAAATGCCGCAGGGCTTTTATGTAACTAGTTGCCATTTTACCTCAAAAAAAATAAATAATGCTTCCTGTTTTTACTTTTACTTATCTGGAATAAGTAACTATTGACATCGGCTGAAGTCAGTATAAAGGTTTATTTACCCCAATGCAAATATTGACCAATAGGGAGCCTGGCTTGGTGTTTATATTGAAGGACAATAAATTGTGATATTGACTGGGCTGGAGCATCAATATTTGCATTGTTGTAAACATTTAAAAAATCTCCATGAAATATTCTTCAGAAATCCTCTTGTCATCAGAGGAGCTGAGCTAGGGCTGTTTGGGGACGAGCTGTGTCTAGAAGCAAGCAGGTAACTTGAATGAGCTATAAATTGTTCTGGTTTCCATGTTTACACAAAGACACATTTTTTATGGTGAGGGATAGTGGTGATTATTAGGAGCTTTCAAGTGACAACACCCACCCCCACCCCAAATAAAAGATTTTTGTCTAAAACACCTCCCTGTGCAGAAATAGTCTCCATGATCAGCTTATGTCTTAAAAAATCTCATGTCTTCCAAAGAATATCTGCTCCTAATAGAGTGAAACATTAATTCCAACTAGACTAATTCATACCTGGAGATATTTAGACTCCACTGGCGTGAAGTTTTCCTTTGTGTTTACAGTGGAAAGAAGATGATTTAAAACAAATTTGTAGGTAGGAAAGGTAAGATGATTAATTGACTACTTAGTCAGTTGAGCAAAATCTATACAAAATCTTATCAGTGCCTATGAATACCTGTGTGCTCCTGTGAGTTCTTAAATACAAGTGGTGTGTGTGTGTGTGTGTGTGTGTGTGTGTGTGTGTGTGTGTGTTAGAGTATGTGTAACTTTTACCTAATTGCATACACATGTGGTTGCATACTTTTGACAACATGCCTTGACATTCTGGTATGGAATTGGAAGAAATGAGACATGGGCAGTTCCTACTAGAGAGGATACAAATACACTTTCTAGTTAATCCATGCTACCGCATGTGTGCTCAGTCATGTCCAACTCTTTGCAACTCCACAGATGGAATTTCCCAAGCAAGAATACTAGGGTTGCCATTTCCTCCTCCAGGGGATCTTCCCAACTCAGGGATAGAACCCGCTTCTCCTGCATTGGCAGGCAGATCTTTACCACTGAGCCACCTGGAAAGCCCAGTTAATCCATAACTCCTAATTATGTCCAAGTTGGCAAAGCTGTAACCTCCCTTGGCTAGCCCAGTAATCCTAGGTGAGTGACTCCAGGTAATGAGCCCCCTGTTGGAGAAGCAGGGATTGAATGTCCCATCACAGGGTTTGAGGTCCAGTGTCTTTGTAAAGAAAGGCAGCTCCTACAGCACCCTGATCGGAGGTGATCAAAGAGCTTGGGAAAATGTGCCAAGTAGGATGCCTGTTAATGTGTGAGCATGAATTTGGATGGAAAATTTGGAATTTCAAGATACATGCATCATGGTTACATTCCTAGAGGATGTGAGATACAAAAAAGAAAAAAAAAATGCTGTATATGCCTTGTGATGCCTAACTTTCTCCTCTAGGCAGCTCTCTCTGGTTACAGAGCCCTATTCTCAGTCTCTCAGCTGTAACCCCAGTCCCTCCCTGCCCTCTGCCTCCCCAGCTCCAGGACTGCACCCCTCCCCACGCTGACTCCTTCCCTGCTGCCCATCAGGGGAAGGCAAGGTGTGTAGGGGCTGCGGGCTTTCCTCCAAGGCCCCAAGAGCCTGCCTTGAATGCCCAGCCACACAAATGCCACAGTCATCTGGCTCAGAGACACCAGGACCCAAGTACTCAGGAGTCTGAGCTCCTGGTTTTGCCACCTGGACATGATGATGAAGCACAGCTCAAAGATGCATGCAGGTTGGCTCCCCTGGGCAGCCGGAGGGGAGGGCAGAGTTTGGCGTGGGGCTACCCGCCACCCAGGACAGCAGGAGAAGCAAGTGAAGGATCAAGGTTCCCATCTGTGCTGTCCCCTCCAGCCTGCCTGCATCTTGGTCTTCCATCCTACCCCTCACAGGACTGGACCCTGACTTCCATCTGCTTCGTGGCTTCCCCTGGGCATGAGCTGGGTGCCATCCTGGGTGGTCACGCCCCACAGTGCCCACCCTCCACCCTGTGATCACAGGAACATCAGAAGGCACTGCTCTGGGACCCTCCTCCTATCTCTCTCTTCTCATCCTTTTGAGCCTTTTTATAAATTGCCATGTGAAAGTGAAGTTGCTTACTTGTGTCCAGCTCTTTGCAACCCCATGGACTGTAGCCTATGAGGTTCCTACATCCATGGAATTTTCCAGGCAAGAGTGCTGGAGTGGGTTGCCATTTCCTACATGTAAATTGCCATGTACATTTAAAAAAAGTAGAGCAAAATCCCTCAGCTGGCTGAGTCTGTCCCTCTCCATCGCAGCCCTGAGCCAGCTGGCACCTCCCTGGCCCTGTCTCTCCTTCCTCGTCTCCAGGCTGTGACCTCACTTCCTGCTGCCAGATGCAGCCAGGTGTGGCCACCGCATGACCTGGCTGGCCTTGCTCTGTGATACAACATCACCCACCCTGCTCAGCTCTGCTGCTCCTTGAGCAGCATCCCCAGGGCTCCCCTGGGACCAAATTCACAAAACAAGTTTCGCTCTCGGGCCCAGTGGCCACTCAGAAATTATTTATTCTTCACAGCACACTCCTTTCTCAGGAAGAAATGAATCTTCCCGTCTCTGCTCTGGCCCTGTTTGCTGCCAGTCCTCGAGCCGTCAGCCCCTGGCCCGGCCTTGACAGATGAGTCTCACTGCACTAGGGTCTTTGCAATTCCAGGCACAGCCTACCCTCTTGCAGATGGTCCTTTTATGAATGCCCCTCCTCCAGCTTACCCTGCTGCATCCTGAGACCGGTGGAGCTGAACACAGCATGGGCCCCAGGTAGGCGGCGCTGGCGGACACCTGCAATCTCAGCATCGTCCCCTGCGAGGAGGACCCATCACCCCAACAGCTGACCCCAGAGGCTTGGCCACTGGCTAGCAATGGACCATTAATCAGTACCTTCACTGTGAGTGTCTGGGTTCTGTGAATTAATAGCTTCTCGTAGCTCTGCAGCATTCTACACTGTACAGAATATGTCCATATATTTAAAACATTTAAGCACATCTATAGAATGCAGAGTAGATATTCACACCCTCCCCTCTTGTTTCAGAGGGAACATAAGGGACTCTGCCCAGATAGCCCAGTGACAGTTCAGCTAAAGCAGCCAGGGGACTGACAGTGGGACACCCCTGTCTGTTGCAGCTGCTGCTCCAGAATCCATCACAGGAGAAGCAGTTTAAATGCCTGGTTGTTCTTTTCAAAAGGGGTTGTGTTTCTGGTCCTTTCTTGGATGAGGGTATTGTCTGAAGGGCTGGAAGAAGATCAGAAGGAAGGAGGCATAGGAGTAACCCAGAAGTGCCTCCAAGGACGCCAAAGAGGGAGAACACAGAATCACGAACCAACGCCCCCCCACCCCGCCCCCACCGCCATCCTGGCCGCTACCCCTGTCCCCTCAGTGGGCAGCTTGGTCCCATGTCCTCTTGTCTCTCTGCTATATTACTACAGCTGGAACTTTTCCTGCTTCATCACCACGCCTGAAGAAACTCTGAACTCAAGGCTCTCTGCTGGGGGCACTGTCCCTGGGGTGTGTTTGAGTATGTGAGGGCATGTTTGGTCCTCAGAATGACCAGAGGGTCTGATGGCACTGAGAGGAAGGGAGAGCCTGAAACACTACACATCGGCACTGTGTTGGGGGTTCCAGCCACCACCCCCCAGCCCCCCGGACAGTGTCACCACCTGTGGACACAGTACATTTAGGAGGCCCTGCTGTTGGTCCCTGGACTCGCTGAGAACCTGGAGGACCATGCTTCTCTGCTTCTTCTTGTGTCTGCCTGCTCATCCTTCCTTCGAGATGTTTTTCTTCTTGGGTGCTGTGAAGAATCACGCATCTTTTGAAATGACCCCACCATAGGAAACCTCTCCCTGATTCGTGAACAAAGACTTCCTCCTTTAAATTCTTCTTCGTGTGTGGGCGCAGTCGCTCAGTCGTGTCCGACTCTTTGCGACCCCAGGGACTATAGCCTGCCAGGTTCCTCTGTCCATGGGATTCTCCAAGCAAGAATACTGGAGTGGATTGCCATTTCCTTCTCCAGGGGATCTTCCCAACCAGGGATCAAACCCGTGTCTACTGCATTGCAGGCAGATTCTTTACCACTGAGCCACCCAGTGGGAAACCCAAGTTCCACTTTAGTGTGTATTTATTCTTCAAAATATTCTCTGGACCCCTCAGGCACTTGACGACAGAGACGATCCTGTCTAAGCCTCTTGGATTGTTCTTTGGAGTCAGATCTGTCTCCCCAGTTTTAAGCCCTGGAGGCAAGGCCAGTCTCCATTCTGCGAGGTGTAGGGCCAAGTGTTGTTCTCATGCACAGATAACATACAGTCACAGTGGTCATCATCAGAGTCATGAGTTTTGGTAAGTGGAATATCCTAGGCTTTCTGAACACTTCGTTTTCATAACAAATTGAATAATACAAGAGACATGGAGCTCTCAGTTCAGAAGTTCTGTTTGGGGACATTTCTCCCGATGACTGGGAGGAGCCTTCTTTGATATAGTGCTAGATGGCGTGTCAGGCCAGGTGTGCATGCCACCCAGCAGAGGGAACCTCAGCCCATGTATATGTCACACTGGGAGTGCATGTGAGGTTGAAGTTCTCTAAGTTCCGGGGCGGGTAGGGGGGATCTGGTTTGTAAGGAAAAATGAAACACCAGAAAGGATTGAAAACAGGATCTGAGAGACTGAATGACCCCTAGAGAATATCATTATAGAAAGTCAAGTGCTAATGAATCAGGATCTTGGGATTCCATGAATGTTCCCCAACATGGAACATCTGAGAAATAGATTTACAGGGAAATAAATGGCAAGTTAAGTATTCTGCTAAATAAAGAAAGAAAATGTGCTAACATATATGCATGTGTGGGCATGCAGGCGAGTTTGTCTTAAGAACTGACAAATATATGAGCTTACTATCTGGGGTCTGTGTGTGCCCAGGAGCGTCGACATGAATAAAAAGAAAATGACAATGTTCTGGGGATGTCTTTGGAGTCTTATACATCTATTTTGAAAAATATTGAAGAAAAATGTGGGCAGTTTATCCAATAAACATTTCTGTGGTTGGTGGGGACAATGTATGTCATCCCTGGAGACTAGACTGTTGAAAAGTAAAATTTCAGTTACTTTATATGAATTCTGTTAGATAAATCACAATTCCTCATTGATCTCCATTTTTAAATTAAGGATGCATCGCCCAAGGAAATAATCAGCCCCAAGATTAAATATAAATTATACTAAACACTCGATAAAACTTTTAAAATCACATATTTAAAGAAAGACTATTGTTAGAACACTAGTGGTGATGATATTTTTTAAAGTCGGGAAATACAAATATTTTGCCAGGAATAATGACCAAAGGTGGTGCTGTTTGGGAACAGAGTGAATGGATAAGGATGATATGATCCATATATACATTGGAATATTGTTCAGCCATAAAAAAGGAGCAAACTTGAGTCATTTGTAGAGATGTGGATGGACCCAGATCCTGCTGTACAGAGTGAAGTCAGTCAGAAAGAAAAAAGCAGGTATATATATTAATGCATAAAAATGGAGACTAGAAAAATGGTTTGGATGAACCTACTTTTAGGACAGAAATAGAAATGCGAATGTTGAGGACAGACTTATAGACAGTGGGGGGAGGGGAGGGTGGGATGAGCTGGGAAAGTAGTGTTGACACATACACACTGCCATGTGTAAAATAAATAGCTAGTGGAAGGCTGCCGTACAGATCAGGGAACTCAGCACGCAGCTCTGGGATGACCTCGACGGGTGGGGTAGGAGAAGGGTGGGAGGGAGGCTCCAGAGGGAGGGGATATATGTATACTTAAAGCTGACTCCTGGGTCAGGAAGATACCCTGGTGAAGGGACAGGCTATCCATTCCAGTATTCTTGGGCTTCACTGGTGGCTCAGATGGTAAAGAATCCACCACCTGTGATGTGGGAGACCCAGGTTCGATCCCTGGGTTGGGAAGGTCCCCTGAAGGAGCATATGGCAACCCGCTCTAGTATTCTTGCCTGGAGAATCCCCATGGACAGAGGAGCCTGGTGGGCTACAGTCCATGGGGTCACAAAGAGTCGGACAGGACTGCGCGATGAGGCACAGCACAGCATAGCTGATTCACGTTGTGTACAGTGGAAACTGATGCAACATTATAAAACAATTATTCTCCAGTTAAAATAAAATTAATAACATAGAAGCAATAAATAAAAAGAAAAAAGAAGTTGACAAACTTCCAATTATGTAAACTACATCCTGAGTGCCTTGAAAGCCAGAAATGCCCAAGACATGGCCCCTGCTGTTAAAGAACTTCAATCACATGGGAAATAAAACCAGTGAACAAGACATAAACCCACCCTTAGAAAACACTCATCGCTGCGGGATTAACAGGTGTGGGGGCATCCTGTGACCTAGTGTGCTGCCTCTGTCCACACATGTGATCCTGGACTCCTTTAAGCTTCAGTTTCCCACATAACAAAATACAGGGTTGACCTAAATCCCTAATTCCCAATGTTGAGTATACATGAGAATTTTTAAGACTCCTCATCCCAGGAGATTCTGATTTCGTAGGTATGACTGGCAACTAAACTTCTCTATTCAAACCATGATTCTATACAGTTCTACTGACCTCAGCTTCTGTCCTGCCTCTGTGGGTCTGTTTTCTTTTTGTCTTTCTTCCAATATTTTTATAAGTTATCCATTCGAGCAACAAAGCACTGATCATTTCATAGCCAGAGCACAAATGCTACTAAAAGAAAACTTTCCTTGAATCATTAACTCTATAAATCCAGATTTCAGTTAAGTGTTTTTTTTTTCTTTTTTTTCTTTTCTGTTTGCTTGTTTAAGTAATACTGATAGTTACCTCATTTCTGGTGATTCAGAGTTTTATTTGTTTTGTATGTATATGTATATATGTTTAGTCACTAAGTCGTCTCTGAGTCTTTTCGACCCCATGGACTGTAGCCTGTCAGGCTCCTCTGTCCATTGGATTTCCAGGTAAAAATACCAGAGTGGGTTTGCCATTTCCTTCTCCAGGGGATCTTCCTGGGCCAGGGATCGAATCTGTGTCCTCTTCATCAGCAGATAGGTTCTTTACCACTGAGCCACCTCGGAAACCCATATATGTATATATACTAGCTTTCTCTCTGGTTTTGATATTTTTGCTTCTAATTGAGAAAAAGTATTTGGGGAGAAAGATGAAAAATATGACAATGAAAGCTAAAATGTATAAAGCATTTTAATCTATACATATTAATTTTCATATGCCTTACCCAATTTAATCAGGAAGTGTAGGGACTTCTGCTTTATTGATTACACCAAAGCCTTTGACTGTGTAGATCACAACAAACTGTGGACAATTCTTCAAGAGATGGGAATACCAGACCACCTGACCTGCCTCCTAAGAAATCTGTATGTAGGTCAAGAAGCAACAGTTAGAACTGGACATAGAACAACAGACTGGTTCCAAATTGGGTAAGGAGTACATCAAGGCTGTTTATTGTCACCCTATTTATTTAACTTACATGCAGAGTGCATCATGCAAAATGCCGAGTTGGATGAAGCACAATCTGGAATCAAGATTGCTGGGAGAAATATCAATAACTTCAGATACACAGATGACACCACCCTTATGGCAGAAATTGAAGAGGAATTGAAGAGACTCTTGATGAAAGTGAAAGAGGAGAGTGAAAAACTGGTTTAAAACACAACATTAAAAAAAAAATAATATCATGGTATCCAGTCCTGTCACTTCATGGCAAATAGATGGGGAAACAATGGAAATAGTGACAGATTTTATTTTCTTAGGCTCTAAAATCACTGCAAATGGTGACTTCAGCCATGAAATTAAAGGACACTTGCTCCTTGAAAGAAAAGCTATGGCTAACCTGGACAGCATATTAAAAAGCAGAGATATTACTTTGCAAACAAAGGTCTGTCTAGTCAAGGCTATATTTATTCCAGTAGTCATGTGTGGATGTGAGAGTTGGACTATAAAGAAAGCTGAGCACCAAAGGACTGATGCTTTCAAACTGTGGTGTTGGAGAAGACTCTTGAGAGTCCCTTGGACTGTGAGGAGATCCAACCAGTCCATCCTAAAGGAAATCAGTCCTGCATATTCATTGGAAGGATTGATGCTGAAGACAAAACTCCGATACTTTGGCCACCTGATGCGAAGAAGTGACTCATTGGAAAAAACCCTGATGCTGGGAAAGATTGAAGGCAGGAAGAGAAGGGAAACAACAGAAGATGAGATGGCTGGATGGCATCACTGACTCGATGGACATGAGTTTGAGCAAGCTTCAGGAGTTGGTAATGGACAGGGAAGCCTGGCATGCTGCAGTACTTGGGGTTGCAAAGAGTCGGACACAACTGAGCAACTGAACTAAACTGAACTGTAGGGACTTTGCTGACAATCCAGTGGTTAAGACTTTGCCTTCCAGTGCAGAGTAGTCCAATGCATGGGGTGTGGGCTCAGTCACTGGTCAGGGAGTTAAGATCCCGCGTGCCTCGAGGCCAAAAAACCAAAACATGCAAGGGAAGCAATATTGTAACAAATTCAGTGACTGTACTTTTTCTCTAATTCTACATTTGTTCTGGAGAACACAGGTTAGTAAAATTAAGCTTCCTTGGTTTTTGAAGGATGACATTAGTGTAATTCTCTTCCTCTAGTAGTACAGATGTAGATCAGTAGGAAATGCACACTTTGCCCAAATCTTAAACTATCAAACTTCCTTCCCTACATAAAATTGCCTGATATTAATATTGTAAATTTCACATACAGTAGCGCAATGTTCTCACAAAAAACATGAGAATTTTTTTTTTTTTTTACTATGATTGCCCTTTTATTTACATCCTTGCATTTCACCCTGTGGCAATATCCCCCTCTCTGCCTCAACTTCTCCGTTTGGATGTTCCTATAACAAGTTCATTGGAGTTTGGTTCCTGTAAGTCTTACTGTGGTCACACAAGAACCTGTTTGATTGGTAGCATTAAACCAGAAGCATGCTTTGTGGTTGGACAGAACAAGGGACCTGGGAACCCTGCGCCGTTTTGTTTCCTTGCTTTGATGGTGTCATCACAGCCTCCCAGGAGATCTGAGGTCCTACCAGCCACTGTCCTGACGCTGGAACTCAGTCCAGAAACAGCTGTCCAAAGCTAATTTATCTCCTAATGCTATGGCACTGTTAATTTATAAATTACACTGGTAATTTGAGCTATTATTAATTTCAGATGGTGTAGGGCAAGCCTAATTAAAATATGACACCAATTGCCACACATATGTACCAAGGATCACCATTTAAAATTAATGGGAATATCAAGTGTGACACTAGTGTCCGCGATGCTCTGCACAGTAATTACAGCATCTAGCGGGGAAGATCTGACAAATGTAGGCTCACGGTGGGTACAAATAAACAACGACAATGTAAATGGAAGCACAAGCTCTTCATTTAAGCCTCTCCTCCACGTTTCCTCCACCCTTCATCAGTTCAAGGTTAGTGCTCTTTCCCCTAAAGATGCTTAGGGAGCAGTGAGACAATTAAGGCCACTGCGCTTACTGGTGGGGACCATGTGTCTCTATGGGCTAATGTTGACTGTCTTCTCAGATTCTGGACTTTGGGGCCCTGCTTGCTACTTTCAGCATGTTCTTGACTCTTCCTGTGAATTGATTGACTCTTGCTTGCCTGCTGTGACAGATGCTATCTGCAGGTAGTACAGGCAGGGGAGCTCCTGTCCGTGTATACTACAGCTTCCATAGGCAGAAAGACAGCTGGGGGAAGCTCAGGTTGGACTAGGTCTGGATGATGACAGACTTATCAAGACCCAGGAGTGCTGGCCACTTTGGGCAGGCAGTGGTCCTTCTGTGTACGAGAGCTATTGTCTTCTGTGTCATTGTCATCACCCCTACTATTACCGTTATAAAAATGGTGATCTTAGCAACGTCACAGAACAAATATAAGCATTGTTTACATGTTGTTATTGTTGTTCAGGCACCCAGTCGTGTCTGACTTTTTGCGACCCCATGGACTGCAGCGTGCCAGGCCTCCCCGTCCATCACCAACTCCCGGAGTTTGCCCAAGTTCATGTCAATTGCATCGGTGATGCCATCCAGCCATCTCATCCTCTGATGCCCTCTTCTCCTTATTTACATACCACACACATAATTCTTTGTATGACATCAGTTTCTTTTAATTGTCATATTTATTTTCTGCATCACAGATACAGGCAGCATTATGGAGAGGTTTTATGCCCTGGGGGAAGGACTGTGCCTCTTCCCTTCCCCTCAGAATGGGCCCCCCACACTGTGTTAACAGAGCCCTGATCCTCTGAGTCTGGACCTCCAGGCAAATCATAGGGTAACTGTATAGTGCTTTCAAAGAGGGTTTGAAAAGCCACAAGTGTGTAGTGCTTTCAAAGTGGGCTTCAAAGCACTTTCTTGTAATCGGTTTATCATTTGTTCCTCCAGACATCGCGGTGTGCTCTGTGGTGACCTAGAGGGGTGGAATGGGGGTCCCTATCTCAGACCCAGAGCCTGACTGCTTGGTGAGATTCGGGGAGGGTGAACATTGACATTATTCATCACTTATTGAGGACCAGTAATTCTCCAGACTCTGTGCTTGGTCCAGGTAGGAGCACAAACATTGTACCTGGTCCACTGGGGAACCGAGGACAAGCTAGTGATGTAAGAGGTAGAAGGGAGGCAGGCAGGAGAGCTGGAGTCCATCCTGAGAATCTGGACTGAGCCTAAGCACGATGCTCTGCAGACACAACCACTCCACACTTGGTTTGCTAAGTTTGTGCCGTTGTTGTTTTTCTTCCTATTTCCTCACCCCTTCTCCTGCAGCTGTGGGCTTTGTGAGTGAAGACGAATATTTGGAAATCCAGGGCATCACCCGGGAGCAGTCGGGGGACTACGAGTGCAGTGCCTCCAATGACGTGGCAGCCCCAGTGGTGCGGAGAGTCAAGGGTGAACTGTAAGTGGTCTCAGGCACCCCCACCCAGCACCTTCAGGAGGTGCTGCCCTCCTGGCCAAAGAGAGAGCTGGACCACACTGTCAGCCCTGACACGGGGCGGGAAATGGTGCAGCCTCGCTGGCCATTTTCTGCTTTCAAGAGCAACGATTCTAAGCTCTTAAAGAAAATAAATGGGAGCTGAAAATAATTTTATATAATCCAAAACTTGACTTAGAGTCCCTAAAAGATCATTACATCGCATCCAATGCATAATTTATACAAGCTTGTCTTTGAATCCCAATTTTTACTCATAATGTCACCAAGCTTCTCATTCTCTGGACAGTCATCTCCTTAATAGGGAGCAAAAATGAAAAGCATATGTATGGAAGAAGTGTTATAATTTATGTTTATATATACTTATGTTATCTCATCCTCTTCTAATTATGTTGATGGACATGGTATACATTCACAATTGAATTATAAATAGATAAACATACACATATCTGATGTGAGAGGGTATATCTCATACCTGATTTTTGCTAATAGAGGTACTGAACCCCAAAAGCTGGAGGCCACTTCTCTGGACCCCTCCTCTTCCTTCACCATCCAAATTCTCTCTGACATCGATGCTGCTCAATGTCCCCGCTCCCTCATGCATTCTCTCTAGGTTCCTCATTAGGTACCCTGACTCGGGTCTCTAGGACATTCGGAAAGTTTTCCCAGATGTGCTACTTTCAGATGCTCTTAGGACAGAATAGAACCCAAGAGTTAAACCAGCAGACAAGAAGAGTTTCTCCTTCCAAACTTGGGTGGGGTTGGACATAGAGGAAGAATACCTTGGTTTGATATTTACTCCTTCACTTTAATATGTTGGTTTCTGTTACAATTTGAGCCTAATTAACACAAAGCACTTGACGAATCAAGGAAACAGGTGAAGCAATCATGCCATTTTTGTACCCTACCACAATTTCCTTTTAAAGTGACATAACCTAAAGAGTAAGGAGATGTAAGAGAAGGGGAAAACCTATGTAGAGAAATAAGAGAAATCTATTTGTGAATCAGCACATGAAGTTTATAGCCTGAGGTGGTCAGATGCGGGTCCAGGATTTGGCTTCAAAGTGCTAAACCAAAGATAGGAAACATCATTTGGTTTGAGGTTCATGTCCATAAGATAAAAGTGAATTTGTTGCTTCAGAGAAGCACTGCTTTTTTCTGGTGCTGAGACTTGAAAAATAATTTCACTTTAAGGTCCCTAGAAATAGAGCACAACAAGCATCACTTGCAACGGTCATGCAATGGTTGGCTGTGGCTCTTTTTCATAATGCATTTCAGTGCAACTGTCGGCATTGACAAGGGTGGTTTGGCAAAGACTTGGAGTGAAAGCAGGCTGAATACTTAGGTAAAGTTGTTCTGGCTGGATTCAAGCGTCCAGGGTAGAACACCTCCAAGAATGACGGATCTGTATATCCCCCAGGCAATTCTCTGTGACTATTATTTCTTGCAACTGAGTTTTTGATGGGAATTGAATAGTTCAAGCTTATATACTCTGGCAAAAACCTGGTGTGCAGAAAACCTATAGGGCTAGATTAAAGGTACTGTCAAGCCATGGGGCATATGGTGGATGGGGTTGGCTATATCGTAGGAAAGTGGAAAAGTTTAAACAGGAAATAGGCCTCAATGCCTGCTCATTCCACTGGTGTCCAGAGGGAAGCAGAGACAGTGCATGCAAGCCTTTCCTTGGTGATACAGGATGGCTTCCTTCTCCAGCACTTCGTGGAGACCAGAATTAGAGTGGGGCCTGGAAAACAGATCGAGGGAGGCATTTGAGATGCTGTTGAATGTCCTCTCTTTGTAGATCCTCCATACATTTCAGAAGCTAAGGGGACCGGCATGCCTGTGGGACAGAAGGGGACCCTGCAGTGTGAAGCCTCCGCGGTTCCCTCGGCAGAATTCCAGTGGTACAAGGATGACAAAAGGTAAGACTCCCTCCCCCTCTCCCTCCCCCAAAAAGAAGGAAGCTCTTCCAGGTCCCTGGTTCCACACAGACGCAAATGGATTCCTGCAAAGTCCTCTCTTGAATGCCTCCTGCCTGTGAAGGAGAAACAGTACCCAGACCAGTCTCTTCTTGATGTGAATGAACTTCAGCTGTGTTTGTAATGCCGCCATGCAGAACTATCACTCGCCAGTCAAGGAGCCTAAGAAAAACTATTTCTTTAGGAAAATGGGCTGTCAAAGGAAAGACCACCAGGAGCCCTGGAAAGCCTGTGAATTTTTTATAGGCCTGGGAAATAATGTGTTCTGCCCGCAGCTATTTTTAACGCATTCTCAGGCTTGCATGAAGGCATCAGGAGTGCTCCTGGTGCTGAGTTAGCTGTGGCCGAGGACTGTGGTTCCATTGCAGACACACTCAGTGGTGCAGGAACGTGTCCGTGACCCGACTTGGCCTCGCTGTGAGTAGAGCCTGTACTCTCGTGGCAGGAGAAAAGACAAGGGCCTCCCCGTCCCCTCCTATTGTCGCAGCCGCCGTCCGGATGTTTGCCCTGATTCACTGAAGTTTGTCACCGCGAGGAGTTATCACATGGCGCGTTAGCAAAGGGTTCAGCAGCTCTGAAAGCCAGGCAATTACTGCCATCAAAGAGCTATTTTAAGGTGGATGATCAGCAATTGATGGGCAAGAGCTGTCCACGGTCAGAACACAACTTGGTGAGAACAGGGAGGGGGCAATGCAGAGTCCTGAGGTGTATGTGGGGTGTAGCTGGGGGAAGGAGTCGGAGAGCCTGAGAAGCTGAGGAAAAAGCAAAAAAAAAGGGCAACTTTGGGAAGGAGAGAGGGTGAGCAGCTCCAGGCCAAGACACAGATTGAGAGCAACCCAGCTGCTGCCCACAGGAGTCAACATCCCCAGCGCCTGAAGTCCTTTACTTAAGAGGCCAGTGTTCAAGGCAATGCTTGGTGCAATAGCCAAGATGTGGAAGCAACCTGTGTGCCCACTGACAGATGAATGAATAAAGAAGATACAGTGTGTATATACAATGGAATATTACTCAGTCATAAAACAGAATGAAATAATGCCGTTTACAGCAACTTGGATAGACCTGGAGATTATCATAGTGAGTGAGGTGAAACAAAAAGACAAATACCATATACCATCACTTATATATGGAATCTAAAATATGGCAAATGAACTTATTTACAAGATAGAAACAAACTCATAGACATAGAAATCAAACGTGCTTACCACAGCGGGCAGGGAGGTAGAGAGATACATTAGGAGTTTGGGATTCACAGATACACACTACTGTTATATATATATATATATAAAACAGATAATCAACAAGGGCTGCTGTATAATAGTACAGGGGACTATATTCAACATTTGAATAACCTATAAGGGGAGAGAATCTGCAAAAGAATACACACACACACACACACACATATATATATATATGAATGTATAACTAACTCACTTTGCAGTACACTTGAAGTTAACGTGACACTGTAAATCAACTATTCTTCAATAAAATACAAAGTTAGGGATTTCCCTGGTGGTCCAGTGGTTAGGACTCTGCTTCCCTTGCAGGGCATGCAGAGTTGACCCCTAGTCTGGGAATTAAGATCCCATATGCCACACAGGGCAGCCAAGAATTTTTTAAATTAATTTTTTAAAAAAAGGCCAGTCAGCACCAAGAGCCCCTCTAGTCTCTGCATTATCCTCTGAACTTTGTTTACAACCAAATCACTTAGTCAGAGGCTTATAATCCTTCCAAGTGAGAAGCAGTACTTTTTTGTTCTGAAGCACCAATTCTGGCAGCAACTTGGGTGCACTGTATTCATCTAGCCCATTTTGTAGATGCGTGCACTGAGAAAGAATGAGTAAAAGCAGACTCAGAAAGAGATTAGAAGAAACAACTGGCTTTTCTCCTTTTGCCCAAGAGTTCATAATCAAGCAGAAAGGAATAGTATTTTCCCAATAAATAAATGTGGGTTTCTTTCTTCAAAATCCTGCTTGCTTTCTCCATCTATTTTATCTTTTCTTTTATACTAAGAAGAAAACTGAAACATGAAAGTCCAATATCAGAAAACATAGCAAAAAGCCAAAAATCTGTTGAGCTCCAGGGTAAATTCCTGAACTTTCAGTGGGTTAGATCTTCAAGGAAGTTAATCAGCTACATCCTGTCTTTCTAATCTTTGATGGGATGAAAAATGCAAGCTAAATGTGGAGGAAACAAAATCTTAAAAGATGTGGAGGAAAGATTAGCCCTCAGGCAGAAGTGGCCAATGGTGGGCACACAGAGGGCGAGCTCAGCTCTGCACGGCCACTGTGCCCCAGGGACGGGGCTGCGGGCTTCACCCAGGACGACAGAGCCCGACTGGCAGCATCTCCGTGGGCAGGGGGCTTTCAGAGCCCTGGGCTCAGGCGGCTGTGAGTCCTCTGTCTGAGCCCTTCTCGAGGCAGCTCCTTTTCTCTCCTTTCGTTCATTCCACTCAGTTTTTCTATTGGTTCTTCATTTATTTATCCGCCCCCCCCCCCCCGCCATGTTCTCCCATTGAATGGAGGTGTCTGTCCTCCGGGCACCAGGCTCTTGAAGAGCATCTCTGCTCTGAAGTCTTGTCACTGCCTGTCCTTCCTGGACCACTGGCAGGTCACTCCTCCAGGGAGGTCTCCCAGGGAAGATGGCCCCCACTAGGGGGAAGGCCAGCTCTAACCTAACTGACATTCCTGGGGAGATGAGTAGATTTCTGAGACCAATCAAAGGAGTCCTTGTGATGAGGACAGGCGGTTTTCTCAGAATTTAGGGTAGCAGTCTCTCTTGACTGCGTTCTAGCCACTCAGCGCCCACCACCACCATATGTGCCATGGATCTAAAGGGAGAGGAAAGGGAACCCTGTCCTTAATAAGGACCACTCATCTGTAGGGACTCGAGTTGTTGAAAAGCATGAAGAAGCTGAAGCCTGGTAGTGATACTGAACTGGCCTCTGTACCCCGGCACCGAATTGAATCTCAGAGGCAGAGTTTTCGGTGAAGAAGAAGAGAATAGCTTTACTGCTTTGGCAGGAAAGGGGGACCACAGTGGGTTCATGCCCTCAAAACTTTGTGTCCCGACTTGGAGGGGATAATGGGGAGTTTTATAGTAATGGTTCAGAGAGGAGGGTGGGGTCAGCTATTGGACATTCTTCTGATTGGCTGATGGTGAGATAATCAGGGGTCAGCGTCATTAACCTTTTGTACTTGTGGGCAGTTTATAGTTAACTTTTCCCACATGGTGGTGGTTTCAACATCTGCTATACAACTCAAAGATAATATATGTATCCCTTAAAAGAGAGAGGAGGGCATGGCAACCCACTCCAGTATTCTTGCCTGGAGAATCCCGAGGCCAGAGGAGCCTGGCAGGCTACAGTTCATGGGGTCATGGAGTTGGACACAACTGAAGCAACTTAGCACGCATTGTATCCTTTATCAGCCTCCCCAGTGGCCTTGAAGGGGAACCAAGACCCTGTCCCAAGGCTGTTCCATTGCTTCTTGGCTGCTTCTCCCCATCTGGCATGCCCTCCCTTCCCTAATTAGCAAGTGTTTGAACCCGCCCTTTGCAACTCAGGGAAGGTCTAGGAGGCTGAATGAAACCTATTTCCTACAAACTAGAAAACTGGGGATACAGAAAAGCTTTATGCACCAGAGCTCCACAGGGTCCTGCTCGGTATCAGCACACCTGTCTCAGCACAGCTGTCTCAGTTTCAGACACCTCCATTCTCCCATTGCACGGAGGCGTCTGTCCTCTGTGGCATGGGGTAGTGTGTGACCACACACAGCCTCACCCCAGAAGCTGCAAAATGCTGCCGAATACCACTGGCCGCCCTGCTCTGCTTTTAGCTAAAGACATTTCAGAGCTGTCAGCAGAGCCTGCTTTCTGGGCAAGTGTCTCTCCCCACTGCAGAGCTGAAATCTAATTCACAGCTTGGTCCCCTTGTGACGACTTCCTCCCCAGCCCAGGGATGGCGTCAGAATGGCAAGAGGGATCAATAAGCTTGAGGAACTCAGAGAAGCCTCCGGCAGGTGGGCTGCAGAGCCTCCTACGGACAGCATCCCCTGCAGGACAGCAACAGAACAAGCCGGAGATAGAACAGTGGCTTCTGGCTGCACAGCCAGACACCTCATTCCTTTCGGACTGTGCTCACATTATAACCAAGTACGTGGACCCGGGCTGGTTCGCCGTCCCTCGCGTGGGAGAGAGAAAAGCCCCCAGATGAACATCTACAGGATGGAAAGCAATACATGTTTCCCCAGCCCTGCTCTGACTTCCCTGGAGACAGACGCTGGGTTGCGACAGAGGCCCGAATCCTGCTCTTCTCATCACAGCGGTCACACGTCTTGGCGATGGAGAGAACCGTCCATTCGTCCTGCAGAGTGGACACTTCAGATAGTGATACAGCAGCTGATGTCGCTGCCAAAGCTGTCCTGTGGCCCAGGGACAGGAAGGAGTTTGCAGTGTCTCACTCCACAGAAATATATTATTTTGCATAACATTTTATGGTTTACAAAGCATTTTCTCATCATTATCCTGCTGGGCTTTATTTTCTATTTCTGCCCGGAATATTGTCTTTCTCGATTGGATGACTCCAGTACCAGCCATTTGCCTCAGTTTCTGCCCTGCGAACCCATTCCAACATGTGTCCACCTTGACATATTGTCCTGTCCACATGTCCTGTTCCAGCCATACCCTACACAGGCAGCTGAGCTTTGGCGATCAATCCCTGAGATCCTCCATTTAGAAGGATGGTTGTCCCCACTGGTGGTTATCTTTCCTGTAGCATAGACAGCCTCTGGGCAAGGAAGACAAATTATTTCAGGGAAACGAACAGTTTGGCTTAAAGCCTGTTCTCCGAAATAGGATATCCCAGCAGTTTTTACAGAGAAGAGCGCTGGTCTCATGATTTCCATGCAGACATGCAGGTTCAATAGGAATTGCTCCTAACAGCCTCCAAAGGAGAATGTGGCCCCACCAACCACCGAAGCAGTTTTTCCTTTCCCTCTCTGTCTGCCCTGTAATAGTGTCCGCACTTCTAACAAGTGTACCTGGCTGTCCTCCCCACCTCTCTCCCTGGCTTTCATCAGTGGCCCCCAGCTATTGTTCTGAGCCCTTGAGACACGTTGAACTCCAAGTCTGGGTAAGACAGCCAGGGAGGTGGTCCTGGCCACCTGAGGCCACACTCTCGGGCTTCTGTAATCCCTCCCAGGATGAGATGCTCTAATCCAATGGACAGATCGCCCCTCCCAGGCCCATCAGGGTCCCCTAGTGTAAAAACAGCCCCTGATTCTTTTATCCTGATCACGGCCAAAGATAAATTACTATCTGTAAAATGTCTCAAGTCCTTAAGGGACAGTTTTACTACCAGGTGCATGAAAAGCTTTGCTCTTTCAAACCCATCGGCTTTTTCTCCTGTTTGAAGACTAGGTTCTTCATTTTCATGGTTGCCATCATCATCTTCATCAATAACATCAATTCTCCAGCACCTACTGCTCGGATCCTGTGGGGCTGAATGGCACACAGGTGGCGCATTGTATTTGTTGAAGGCACCTGCCTTCAGAGAACTTCAATAACTGCATAGAGAGATGAAGATCTGCATTGTGCCAAGCATGTCTCCAGGCACACACAGAGATAAAACAGAGAAATGTAACTACGGGCATCATGGTGATGAACTTGTTGTGTAGTTGAGTGGAAAGAAAAGGGGGGATTATAGTGATGCCAGAAAGGGGGAAGAGGGAAGATCACTAATTCCAGAGTGTTTCTTCTTCCTTGTAAGGAAAAATACTTATAACCATCCCCTTTTTCCTCTCTTTTTGGTCTCTTGTTTGTCTCAGGCTGGTTGAAGGAAAGAAGGGGGTCAAAGTGGAAAACAGACCTTTCCTCTCAAAACTCATCTTCTTCAACGTCTCTGAACATGACTATGGGAACTGCACGTGTGTGACCTCCAACAAGCTGGGTCACACCAATGCCAGCATCACACTGTTCGGTGAGACGGAGCCCCAAGCTAGACAGCAAGGAGCACAGTGGGGGGGGGGGGACGGGGAGTAGGGAAAGATGGGGGGCAAGGAAGAGAGTCAGGAGTAGTTAGGCAGGGGTGGGAGAGAAGGACAGGGATGAGGAGGGAGGGGGAGAGAGCGAAACAGCATGGGTGTGAAAGTGAACACCGGGTTTCATTCTGTACTAGAAGTCCTGACACTGCAGGAAAGGGTTTGGGGGATACTGAAGTGACATTGAACTTTCCCCCGAGTATCTCCTTAACTGACTGTGGGGATGGCAATCGGATCTAGTCGTCAAGAACCCAGAGAGGAACATACACTACTTCCATACTTCTTCCCTGGATGAGTGTGAAATGTTACCATTTCTGAAATGTTTTCTGAACCTCAGGATATAAGAGAAACTTCATTGTATTAATAAAAGTAGACTCATGGGCCTTGGGATCCTGAGTAATGTTAGTGTCAGATGGGGAATTAACATAGCCAATGGGTGTGTCCCTGGTTCTCCATCTGTGTCCCAGGGCGTTGGGCTGCATTGAGATATTATCTGTCCAACTGAGCCACCATCTCGACAGAAGTCGCATAGTCATTCATGCATTAATTCATCCAGTCACTATTCATTGAAGGACTAATGTGGGCAAGGCAAGATGTGGTGCCTTCATGGCACCCCCGGCAACTGGAAGGGTGCCAGAATCAAGGGAAGGAGGCAAGGAAACAAACTTAGATCCCTGGGTCTCATGCTTTTGTGGGGAGAACAGTCACACAGACCTGAGCCTGGATGCCCGAGAGCCATTCTGCGTCTCTGATGGGCTCCCTCCCCAGGAAGAAGCAGACTGTCCACACAACCCATGGGGCTCATTTCTGGTTGCTTTGTGGGGCGTTGGGGGTGGGGGGAGGCACATCCCTCCAGGCCCCAGCAAGTACCTTAGCTTGGAATCCTTCGATTTGTTCCCCCATCTCCCATGTTAACAAGCACTCTCAAGTGTCCTGGGGAGGGAAAGGTAAGGAAGCTAGCAGATCATTGGCAGAAGCCTAAACTCCTTTATTCTGAGAATTCCCAGATAATCTCAGAGCTCCATAAAGCACCCCTCATCCCCTGCCCACCCTGCCACATCTCCTCCATGGCACCACGGACCCCGATCAGATCCAGACAGCCCACCTGTGCTCTTCCCCTGTTCCATTCAGATTTCCAGATTGCATTCCATCACCCCTTTTACCCAACACATAAAATAAACCCCAGCTTTATCCTCCAGGGCTGGGAGGGGGTAGGCTGCCCTTGATCCCAGGACTGGCTGACCGGAATGGGCAGAGCTGTGATTAGACTGATGGATGTGTCTGACGCCTCCCACCCAGGGACAGTCATCAGGGCCGCTCACGTTTGTCAGCCTTTTGGCTTTTTGGCAGGTGTCTGTCTGCATGAACAGAAGGACCATGATTAGGAAGGGGCAGCCCCACCTCCCCTTGCCTCCCAGATCCAAGGCTCTCCCCGCCCTCCTCCCACAGCCTTCCTCTTCCCTGTAAACAGTCTCCCTCCTCCTTTGACCCCTTTGCTCCTCCAAATCAGATGCATGAAATGGTTTTGCAACTGACTTTATCACTGCTGTCTAATTCCCTGGCCTCGTCCCCTGAAGCCATCTAAGATGAGAAGAGAGAGAAAAAGCAAACTTTAAGAGTGAAATACCGGCATTTGTGACAAGCAATGCAGTGAAGCATGCGCCATAAATCTGCTCCTTCCCACAGACCCGTGTTTGGCAATTAAGACCTCTGCCTGCATCCCCGGCAGTCTGTCAACATCCCCTGCACCCCTTGTGTCATGTGGGACGGCCCTACAGTTGCCAGCTTTCTGGAGTCCAGGGGACTCTCTAAAAGCATGTATGGAAAAGTGATAGTATGGACTCAAGTAAGTTTAGAAAGACTCAGATCAAACAAAGATGAACTGGGTCCATGTGGGGATGTTCTTTAACACAGGAGGGCTCAGAGCCCTTGCATGCTAAATCTCTAAGAGGGAGAAACAGTTTGGAACATTTCCAAATTTAATCAATGAGCAACCAGGTTTTTAGCCTCATTTAAGAGAGCGTTTCTGAGGAGCCCGCCACAGCATCACCACCTGGGTGATGCCTAGATCCATGGGGCTACGGAATCCCATTAACGTGCCACGCCTGCATTTCCACCCCCTTGGCTCACACTGCAGCTGGTCCACACAGCCCAGCCCCTCAACTTTTTATCAACACCCACTATCAATAAGGCCTCTTGACAAATATAAACATGTTAGCGAGTTTTCTATGCCCTTTCCCGTGATCAGACCAATCAAGCCGACTTGCGCAAGTTAGAAAGCAGCCTTTGCTTTATGCAAATACACAACCTTTGTGATGAAACTCCTTCTCCTGTAGCATGCGAGAGCTAGCTAAATTAGCATCATTTTGCCACCAACCTGCTCGGAAGCTGCACGCATGACCTGACGTTGAAAAGTGAGGGATGCTGGTGCTGGTTAGATTCCTTCAGGGTCAATACCTTTGAGGTACTACAGCCAAATGGGGTAGGGGTGGTCCTTCCTAGCAGGAACCCTACCAGTAGGATTCTGAGAACCTGGTCCCTGAGGCTCCAGAGGTGTCAGGGGACCAGGAGAATTCAGCCCCTGGGATCCTGAATCACAGAGATTCCTGGGGGGGCGGGGGGGCCTAGCTCCTGCCGTGGTGCTGGGAGGCCAGAAATCTCTGCACTTGGTCTCCCCAAGTGAACCAGTGGAGCTGTGGATGAGACAGAGATCTCATCTGGAAAGAGGCTTTGGTCCTCTGCTACTAAGTCAGCACCCCAGCTCAGCACACGCCCAGAGTCCGTGCTCCTGCGGGGGCTGAGAACGCATGGCCAGCCCCTCGCCTTCCAACCTCAGCATCCTGTGTGCACGCACCCAGCCCTTCACCATTCCTCATCTGCATCTTGCCCCACCACCTCTGGTTTTTGTGTGTTCCTTTATTTCTCCATCCCTCCAGAAATGTTTGTGAAAAGCGGTATACAAACTATATATGATGGATATATAGCTACTGTATATATAATATGTGTGTTTGTTTTCATTTTTCTCTCCTGTGTGTCCCTCACCTGATATAGAGCTAAGTGAACCTACAAGCTCATCTTTGTTGCAAGGTCAGTATCCCCCCGTCCCCCTGCTTTATGGGTTCCCCCCTCACCGCTTTCTCCCAGAGCCCCTCCCCCTGCCCTCCTGTGTGTTCCCCGAGGCTCCTGTCTGTCCAGCAGCTAGTGGATGGTGGCAGGCGCGAAGTGGGTTACTGGGAGCCGATGAAACTCCAAGGACCCCCTTACTCTCTGCTCACATTGCCCACCTCCCCTGAAGGGCTGGGAAGGGAGAGGAAAAGAAATAACCCTATCCTCTCAAAGCCTGGGGGTCTGCATGGAGACAAAAGGCTCAGAGAGCGAGCAACAGGCAGAGAAGCCCACCCACTGAATTCTTCTCATAGAAGCCTCAGTGACAGCCCCCCCCCCACCAGCCACAGAAGCAAACCCCCAGGGCACGGAGTTTCGGAGGGTCCCTAAGCTGTCACAGAGCATTCATGGGGAGTGTCTTCCGGGAGGAAGGTGGGCAGGTGCCCCTGCAAGGTCCTTGGAGTGGACGCCGCTGAGCTCCTGTCCAGAACCCGACTTCCACGGGTGCTGTGCTCTTGGGCAGGTCAGGAAGTATCATTCAGACTCAACTTCCTCTTCTGGACCATAGAATTGACCACCCACCTTACAATCTGAGAGTTGTTCTAGCCTTCACCTGAGAACACATAGTAAAAAGAATTTGAAAACCACCAGGTGCGTCTTGAACCATTGGAGCCCAGTCTCTGGTTACAGGGACCCCCTCTCCCCATATGACGATCCAGGGGTTCATGAACTCATTTCTCAAGCCCTCTCCCTAACTTCTTCCCACCTCTTCCATGCCAGCCCTCCTCAGCCTGTGATACCTGCATCTCTCGCCTCTTTTTACTCAGCCCCTCAAATTGTCTCAAGGTCCCTAGCCTAGTTAAAGTGATTCATTTAGGCCATGACTAAATGCTCAGAAGTGGGCCCAGGCTGAGTGGTGGAATTGGACGAATTCCATGTGTGCTAACTTTTCCTGCGGAGGACAGTGCCGACCCTCAGAGAGCCCCGCAGGAAAGCAGCTGTGACCACAGTCAAGAGAGTGTCTTTCCCTACTTCCCGCCATCCTTCTCATCCCACCTAGCACCCCCCTCATCTTGTTCATCCATTCACATCTGGCCATGCAAGCAATCATCAGAGGATGGCGTTAGACTTGGGGAGGGGGAGATGGAAGAAATGAATTATATGGGAAATTATTTGACAGGAGAGGAGAAAGCTTTTATGGTGAGAAGATTCAGGGATGCAGTATTCACCTTAGTGATATAGAGTGCCATGGTGATGAACCACAAACAGGAAAATGAAACAGAAATAGAAAGAAAGGGAAGTCAATGGAAGGCTCCAGGTTCAATTAGTAATTCAACGTATGCTTATTGAACCCCTGGCCAAGGCATATGCACAGATCTCGAAGAATATTGGAAAAGTAGCAAAGGACATATGGTGAAAAGGACGTGTGAGAGGCTGGAGGTAGGGCAGAGGACAACTTGCAAGGGACTTTGAGTGACTTAGAGTGACTCAGCTCATTGTGATCACTGATATCTGTATTCTCAGCTGGAAAGGGAGCTTTTAAAACAGGGATTGGTTGCCAAGGAGTTAGAACTCCACTACAGGTGCATCCCAGGGATGGAGGGAGCATGTCCCACACTGAAGCCAACAGTAAGAAAACTGACCAGAAGCAAACAAATCCCTGCCTAGTTCTGAGCAGGGGTCTAGGAGCAGAGGCTCCACCTGCTGACTCAGAGCTGAGTATCCTCACCCCCGCTCTGTGCTCTGTGATCCGCTGTGAATGTGGGGCAGGGTCTCCATGCCAGCTCTCTTCTCTACGTTGCTCCCACCCCATCACCCTTCTCGTTGGGTGCAGGGCAATGGGTCAAGGCCAGTGTTGTAGATGGTAGAATCCTGGAACATTCCAAGACTTGGATTAGTGTGGTCTTCAGGGTGGCTGTCAGACTCTTGTACACTAAGGGCTGTATTAGAGAAAACAGACCATGCTCTTGGGGCCTTTATCTTATGCACTGCTCTCTGTGTGTGTATGTGTTGCTTTTTCCTCCTCCATGGCTAGCCTACCCAAGAACAGAGCGCTACCTCATTCCTCTGGAATACACCCAGGTTATGCTCCTCTCATTTAGAAGGATTTCCACCCATGAGGAACACTTAGCTTTAAAAGACATTCCAAGCTATTTTGTTACTCAGTTTCCAAATGGTGCAGAAGGATCCAGAAAAGAGAATTTTGTTCCTTCTCAGCATTTTCTGCCACCATGACGTATTTCTCTGCTCCCCCTCTCGCAAACACAATGGCCTGCATGTCCCCCTCTTGTATTAATATGTAGTGCTGCAGGACTCCCGCAGGACTCCCACCAGTCCTTAGACTGGTGGATCCACCACCGTCCCTCATGCCCTCCCTCATGAGGCAAGTGTGCCAGGGATGCACTCAGCGGCTCGGTGGCTGTTCATTTCCCATCCCTGGTCCGTTGTCTTTTATCTCCTGGGCGAGGAGTCAGATTTGATGGTATCAGTGGTCTGGGGAAGGTCGGCTGATTCATGCCGGCCGAACCTCGCAGTGACCCTCAAATCATCTTAATAGAGAATGGGGGAGCAAGTCAACTCTGTGCTTCAGGAGAAACAGTTGCAGTGGGAGAGAGGATCTATTCTTCCCTGCTGAGGATGAGAGAGAGCTCGTTAAACCCAGTCTCCCAGCAGTTAGCATTTCTATGGCACATGTGTGTAAATGCAGAAGGTACCAAACTAAAATCCCCTCGCCCTATTTCTGGAGTGTTTGTGTATCCTGTGTATCCATTCTGGCATGAATCCAGCCCTCTTCTGCTCACTAGTAAAGACAACAGCCCTGTGGTCACCTAAGAACTTGGATTCAGCTGGGTTTGGTGGCAGAAAGATAGTGTTATGGATTGACCCTTGACTTCTCTGAGTCACCACTTTGATCTTTGATTATTGATCTGCCCACAGCCTTTTCTGGAGTAGATTCTTGGGGCAGCTAATGTCCAGTTGGATCAAGAGTTGTATCATGTCTCAGGTGCCTTTAAAGAGCAGACTGAGAGTTTGAATACATGGGGACGCACTCAGGTGATCTTGGTCAAATGTTCTGGTTGAGTCTAGATGGAGTCATCTCTAGGTTATTCTTCCTTCTATATGCAAGGATCTTTGCACGGAGAATCCTATCACTTTGATGCAGACGGCTTTAATGTCATTTTCTTTTTCTCAGTTTTATTTTCCCTTATTTCAAGTATGATGGATGAGAAAAATTGTAAGATATTTATTTATTTATTTTTCATTTATTTTTATTAGTTGGAGGCTAATTACTTTACAATATTGTACTGGTTTCTGTGCATCATGGTGATTAGATACCTATACACACTGTGGAGGCCTTCCCAGGCGATGCTAGCAGTAAAGAACCCGCCTGCCAATACAAGAGACATAAGAGATGAAGGTTCAACCCCTGGGTTGGGAAGATCCCCTAGAGAAGAAAATGGCACCCCACTCCAGTATTCTTGCCTGGGAAATCCCACGGACCGAGGAGCCTGGTGGGATACAGTCTATGGTGTCACAAAGAGTCGGACACGACTGGAGTGACTTAGCACGCACACATACACGTACCCTGTGGAAGGATTTCCCATCCTCTGTATCCAAGGTGAACACATGCAGAGGCCCCCAGCTAACGAGGAAAGATGAGAGATCAGCCTGCTTCTGGCCAGTCAGCAGGATAGGCTCTATGCATTGTCCCAAGAACCTGGACTGGTGAATGGAGGTCTTTCCTGGTCCAGCCAGCAGAGGGGAGCTGATGCCCAGCATTTCCCCAGGCAGGCCCCAGCAGCAGGGATGCAGGTCTTACTGCCTTAGATCACCCCAGAGAGAGGAAGCCCTCGGGGCCAGCTGGTTACAGTCTGACTCATCAAGAGAGGTCAGATATCAAAGGTCTGCCCTCCTCCAGTACACAGAACCTCGCTCACTAATATCTCAAAGATGCATAGATGAATGCCAGTTAACTTTACAGATCAAACAGAACATGGGCACCTGCATTCATATTACTGCAGGAGGGCCTAGGCTTTAGTTTTATAATAAAGCCTGCAGACTTCAGGGCTTCCCTGGTGACTCAGAGGATAAAGAATCCATCTGCAATGCAGGAGACCCAGGTTCAACCCCTGGGTTGGGAAGATCCTGGAGGAGGGCACAGCAACCCACTCCAGTATTCTTGCTTGGAAAATCCCATGGACAGAGGAGCCTGGCAGGCTGTAGTCCATGGGATCGCAGAGAGTCAAACACAGCAGAGTGATTAACACTTCCACCTCTACTTCTGCGGACTTCAACTAATTAGAGGATAGTCTGGTGGCTAAAGAAAAAAGGTTGTTCTACGGAGAAATGTTTATTGGCTTGGGGGCTCAGGCTCCAGGGTACCAGCTTCCCCAGCCAAGACATGGCGGGGATGTTTGATCTCTGAGTCAGAGATCCAATGTGAACATCCTGCCCCAAGCCCCATGCAACCTATGCCAACTGACTTCCCAGCATAGAGGAGGGGCACGTGTCCAAGGGCTGGGCTGTGGCCAGGACAGTATGGGGTCTGGGCTGGTTCAGCCTCCTTCCCCCAAACCATCGGAGGGTAAATTAAATGTCTCTGGCTGCTTTCTGCCTTAACAGTGGCTTGTTTTTCATTTCTTTTAGAACTGAAAACCACAACTCTGCCCCCTGGGAAAGGTTGGTATGTTTACTTTCCAGGCAGCTGCTGCCTTGGGCTGGGGGGCGCAAGACTTATCGCCTTCTTGCAAGATGCATTCTCTTCTGCGCTAACCCCAGGAGGCAGCCCGGTGGGGACCGCCTGACCTCAGGCCGGCCCTGTGTCAATTCAGATTAACTATCCCCAAGGACATCGATTCTCCCCGGGTGCCTCCCCTGCAAAGTCTAACTTGTCTTTGCTGGCAGCACTAATGGGGACCTGTCAGTGCCCAGAATAGCTCCACGTCTGGGCCCTTCTGTAGCAGGCCCGCCTCTTTCTTTGCACACGATGCTCTAATGCGATGATCTTCTTGGACCTTGGCCTTGCATGCTGACCTCTGCTTACCTCATTCTCTCTTTTTCTAACTTGGAGCTGGAAGGGAAGTGGCAGGAGGAAGGGGTCAGGGGAAGGAAGGGGGCGGTTCTTGGGTGAGTCACTTGGCTATGAATAAAAATTCATCCTATTCGGGGGCTTTCATTCTGTCCAGATGTTTCCGATGGATAATTGACACTCGTCACAGCTCTCCGGGACCCTGACGGTCCTGGTAATTAGTCTCTTCAGGCCTCCAGAGCTCACTAATGAGACTGAGGCAATAAGGCCTTCCAGGCTGAGTGGAGGTGCTGCTGGATGGAGCACACAGACCTCCTGTGTGGCCGCATCGCCGAGCAGATGGGCTGAGCTGTTACTCTGGCCAGCTTGGGTTCTGAGAGGGCCTCGCGGCCGGAGCCTGAGATCCACACCTGCCTGGACAGCAGGTCCTCCTCTCGTGGGCATCCTCCTGTGCCGATCAGTGTGGGCAGGCCTGGGGTCCCCAGCTTGACTGGTACCCGGGCCGGGCAGGCCCTGCAGCCCCACTCTCTGCTCTCTTCCTCTCTGGAGATGTGAGCGGCCCGCAAAGCCACAGCTCTGAGTCCATGAAAAGAAAACTGTATTTGGAGACAGAAAGCAAGGGACCCTGGGGACATCACTTAAGGTCTCCAAGAGTGAGTTTCCACACATTAGAGCAGGAGATAACAGCCTTCATCTCCTACATGAGGGACTTCAAGGGGCCAGAACCCATTTCCAGGTGCAAACACTCCACCTGGAATCCTAACCAATATGGCCTTACCTCTGGGTATATCTTCCCTCAACCGCGTGAATTTTCAGTGACTTGTATTGGGAGTTGTTAGAAAAGTGGGGGAAAGGTGTTTGAAAGACGGCAAAGTAGGAGAAGAATGTTTTGCTTTGTTTTCAGTTTGGTTTGTACTTTTCTTTTTCAAGTAGAACCTTAAGAAAAAGAAAAATACAGACACAAAGTAGGTATAGACACGTCAGCATGGATCACTGTTCTGGCCCCTTCCTTCCTTCAACTAATGTTTGTTAAGTACCTGCCAAGGGCCCAGCTGGGCACAGATCCTGCCTTTATGGAACTCAGAGCATGGAGGAGGAGACATGTGAGACACATGAAGGGAACTGTAGAATGGGTGTGTATTTTAATAGTGGGATGTGTATGGTGTGGTAGAAGGAAACAAAGCAAGTCAAAGAAGGCTGCCTGGAAGAGGTGGCTGAGGCCAGAACAGAACCTGGAACAAGAAGTAGGAGTGAGTCTAGTGAAGAGCATTTCAGGCAGAAGATGTGATATTGGGAAGAAAAGAGAACAGGCTGGAAGGTGCACACGTATGTGTGTTGCTGGTATTGTGTGGAGTAGGAGCAGGGAGGGCCCGAGGCACACGTGTTCCAAGAGTGAGGCTAAGGATTCAGAGGGCAAGCCTCTGAGTGTCCTACAGAGCAGCTGAGAGGTTTCCCAAAGGCCAAAGGTATCTAATCCACTAGTGGTCTGGTCAGCTTAGAGTCACAGAAACATCGGCCTGGGGTTGGCATAAGGAGTCAACCCAGAAAGTCCAGGGTGGGTAGTGGACAGCTGGTGCTTGGACTCTGGGAGGATGTGAGGAGACCCCCGCCTCAGGTTTCTGCAGGAACCGCCGCTGTTTCCTTCTCCAGGGCAGCTGTGTCCAGAGAGATGCTGGGTGGGGAGCAGGAAGGGGTAGGGAGGCGAGGTCCTGCTGGACGTGGTGGTGTCCAGGGGAGCGCCAGCCCCATGGACACGCCTGGGAGAGGAGGGCAGCTACGGAACTTCATACTCCGAGTGCCCTCCCCGCCGCCTCACACCCAGCTGGCATTTCCTCTCCTCTCTGGAAGGCGTTCTCTGATTCGGGGGATCAGGGCCCTCCCCACAGGCTTCCTGAGTGCATCCCCGAGGCAGCAGAGCACCCAGGAGCCCCAGGGGGGCAGGAAGAGTCAGAACACAACACGCACCCCAGATACCTGCCACACCGCGGCCGTTGCCAGGTGCCCGGCATGTTTGCCAGCTCCCAGCTGCCTCCCGCGGGGAGCTGCAGACTCCCTGGCCAGCAAAGGCTTCTGACTTTTCTTGCCTGGCCAGGTCCCTGCTGAGCTGTCTGCCTGGCGTGCGCATCCTCCATCCACCTCCCTGGAGATGTGTGGTCCCTGTAGCCCAGAGGAGTGGAGGGCGGCAGGGACAGAGAGCATCTCCATGCAGGAAGGGGCATCATCCCCTTTCTCCTACCAGGCACTGGAACAGGAGGGCCACGCTGGGGTGAGTGGGAAGTGAGTTTCAAAGCTATGTGAGCCAGTGTTCAGGAGAGAAAGGAGGTGAGAGAGGAAGGGAGCCCTGTGTGAATAGATACCTGTGTGTCCGGATGCGTGAGCAAAGTGAGCAGAGCACACTTGGAATCACAGGCAGCATGCCAGGGGGAGGGGCGTGCAGCCACCAACCCTCCCATCACACCTGGAACCTGGCTCCCAGGGACCCAGAACAAACTCCCCATCTCAGAGCTGGCCTCGGGCAAAGATAGGTCTCCCCTGCCAAGAATCTTGGGGTGTCCCAGAGTGGAAGAGCATCCCCTCTGGAAGTGGCTTCTCTCCTGAGATTCAAAGGACTGCTGTATAGAGTCAGCAGTGATTGAACATAAGAGCTGGGGTTTCTGGTGATGATTTGCATAGAAACAGGAGTTAGATTTTAGAAGATGCAACCAACTTGTGATCAATGGTCAAGGAAAAGCAAATCTGAAATTGAATTACAAGTCATCCAGAGCTTTGGAGGTTCACAGGGGTGCCCCTTTGTCATGGGTATGCTGTGGACTGGGAGAGGGAGGATGATAAGCTTTGTGTCACCAGACATTCACCTCCCTGTGAATGTCATCTCTTGTCCTTCTCCTCAGGAGAACTTGCACTGCCAAGAAGTTCTGGCCTCAAGAGCACTGCGGTTGGGGAGGAAGAAAATTTCCTATATCCTTCTGGGTACTTCTGGATGGCTTAGGAATTAAATTGACATGGAATAGAGTAACAGGGGACAATAAAATACAAATTTAATAATTATATATATATACGTGAACGGAGAAGGAAATGGCAACCCACTCCAGTTTTCTTGCCTGGAGAGTCCCAAGGACAGAGGAGCCTGTTAGGCTGCAGTCCATGGGGTCATGAAGAGTTGGACACAACTGAGCGACTTCACTTTCACTTTTCACTTTCACGCATTGGAGAAGGAAATGGCAACCCACTCCAGTGTTCTTGCCTGGAGAATCCCAGGGATGGCGGAGCCTGGTGGGCTGCCATCTATGAGGTTGCAGAGAGTCGGACACGACTGAAGCGACTTAGCAACAGCAGCAGCAGCATATACATGAAAGGGGTTTCCCTGGTGGCTCAGTTGTAAAGAATCTGCCTGCAATGCAGGAGACACAGGAGATTCAGGTGTGATCCCTGGATCAAGAAGATCCCCTGGAGGAGGACATGGAAACACACTCCAGTATTCATGCCTGGAGAATCCCTGTGGACCAAGGAGCCTGGTGGGCTACTGTCTATGGGGTTGCAAAGAGGCAGACACGACTGAGGGACTGAGCTCACACGTACATGGAAGAGACAAGGAAAACTGATGCACTCACCAAAATGTCCCAAACCTTCATCTTAAATGCCGTCTTCAGCTAGAGACAGAAGAGGATGCTGGGGAGAGGGGGTTAGGACTTCAAACAGAGAGGAGGCATTTCACATGGAGATGGAAATGTTGCTGTGTGGTGGCAGTTATTGGTGGGCAGGCAGAGATGGACACAGAGGGAAGTATAACAGACAGATTCTGCAGGCTACTTCCTGTCGCCACAGCCAGTTCACACCGTGTCACCTGTGGTGACAGCTCCCGTCCTGGGACAGGTCCTCCTTCTACATTCTTTACCCAGTCAGATGTTGTTTTTGTTCAGTCGCTCAGTCTTGTCTGACTTTTTGTGACGCCATGGACTGCAGCACACCAGGCTTCTCTGTCCTTCACCACCTCCCAGAGTTTGCTCAAACTCATGTCCGTTGAGTCAATGATGCCATCCGACCATGTCATCCTCTGTCGTCCCCTTCTCCTCCTGCCTTCAGTCTTTCCTACCATCAGGGTCTTTTCCAATGAGTCGGCTCTTCACATGAGGTGGCCAAAGTATTGGAGCTTCAGCTTTAGCCTCAGTCTTTCCAATGAATATTCAGGGTTGATTTCATTTAGGATAGACTGGTTTCATCTCCTTGCAGTCCAAGGGACTCTCAAGAGTCTTCTCCAATACCACAGTTCAAAAGCATCAATTCTTTGACGCTCAGTCTTCTTTATGGTCTAACTCTCTCATCTGTATCAGTTCAGATCAGTTCAGTTGCTCAGCCATGTCTGACTGTTTGTGACCTCGTGAACTGCAGCACACCAGGCCTCCCTGTCCATTACCAACTCCCGGAGTCCACCCAAACCCATGTCTATCGAGTCGGTGATTCCATCCAACCATCTCATCCTCTGTCGTCCCCTTCTCCTCCTGCCCTCAGTCTTTCCCAGCATCAGGGTCTTTTCCAATGAGTCAGCTCTCCACATCAGGTGGCCAAAGTATTGGAGTTTAAGCTTCAACATCAGTCCTTCCAGTGAACACCCAGGACTGATCTCCTTTAGGATGGACTGGTTGGATCTCCTTGCAGTCCAATGGACTCTCAAGAGTCTTCTCCAACACCACAGTTCAGTTCAAAAGCCATCAATTCTCTGGTGCTCAGCTTTCTTTATAGTCCAACTCTCACATCCATACATGGCCACTGGAAAAACCATAGCTTGACTAGATGGATCTTTGTTGGCAAAGTAATGTCTCTGCTTTTTAATATGCTGTCTAGGTTGGTCATAACTTTCCTTCCAAGGAGTAAGCATCTTTTAATTTCATGGCTACAGTCACCATCTGCAGTGATTTTGGAGCCCAGAAAAATAAAGTCAGCCACTGTTTCCACTGTTTCCCCATCTATCTTCCATGAAGTGATGGGACCAGATGCCATGATCTTAATTTTCTGAATGTTGAGCTTTAAGCCAACTTTTTCACTCTCCTCTTTCACTTTCATCAAGAGGCTCTTTAGTTCTTCTTCACTTTCTGCCCTAAGGGTGGTGTTATCTGCATATCTGAGGTTATTCATATTTCTCCTGGCAATCTTGATTCCAGCTTGTGCTTCTTCCAGCCCAGCATTTCTCATGATGTACTCTGCGTTTAAGTTAAATAAGCAGGGTGACATTATACAGCCTTGACGTACTCCTTTTCCTATTTGGAACCAGTCTGTGTTCCACATCCGTATATGACTAATAGAAAAACCATAGCTTACACCATGCAGACCTTTGTTGGCAAAATAATGTCTCTGCTTTCTAATATGCTGTCTAGGTTTGTCATAGCTTTTCTTCCAAGGAAGATCAAAGCTTCTTCCTCAGTCTTGAGCTTTGACCATTCTCAACTCAAAATAATCTGTGTGCCAAAGAGACACTTTAGGGTGGCGACTCACCACCCTTCATTGAGAAGCAGCACCAGAGACCCGGAGGCTGGATGACCTGGTGCATTTCAGACTCATAACTGTTCAGGGGTAGGCTTAGATTAGAACAAGAGCTTTGTTCCAAAGGTCTAAGAAAGAAATCACATGGGCATTGCTTCCAGGCTAGGAGTTCTAAGACTTGAGAACATAATTCCATATGGCATTAGGGAGCCTGGCTTGATGGTAAACTGTAGTAGCCAGAATTGTCTCTGTGTCCAGTGTCCGAGTTAGGCAAGCAGGTCTGGCTTTGTCCCTTCAACCTGGTGAGGATGTGGACTTAGCGAGGGCACCAGCTTCAAGTGCCTCTGCTAAGTCCAGTGATAGCATCACCGACTCAATGGACACGAATTTGAGCAAACTCCAGGGAGACAGTGAAGGACAGAGGACACTGATGTGCTGCAGCCCATGGGGTGGCCAAGAGTTGGACACCACTGAGCAACTGAACAGCAACAACACAGTCCTGTGCGACAGAGGCTGCCGGAGCAAGTGCGGTCTGAGAAGATGCCTTGCTTCATTAGGCGCCTAATTCATCCAGGCATCCAAACGTGTATACTGTTCATGAATCTTAACTGCATTTGTCATCGGAGTTCATGGCCATGGGTCTCAGGGAGCCGGAAAGCTTAAATGATAGGGAAGCTGCTGGGGAATGTTATGACCTCATAGTTACCTTGCCTCCCGAATTTGGCTCCATCTCCAAGAGTATCTGTGTGCAGGCCAGGCCTCTGTGTGGCTCTTAGAGAAAGGCGCCATCCATCTCCCCTCGACAGACACATGCCATGGCACGCTCTGCATCCCACTGTCCCTGTAAATCCTCACATGTGTGCGGCCAGAAGCCATCTGTCTCTTGACTTGATCCCACCTCATGGCAGTTGGGTTTGACCTTCTGAGCCTGTGGAACTTGAAGGAGGTCTGCTCTTAGCTGGTCCAGATTGGGGAGAGGCCAAGAGCACTGCCCTGAAATAGAGTGACTGACAGAAGGAACGCCAAGGCTGCTGAAGCATCTACAGGGGGATGGTCAATGTGTCCACCAAGTCCTTTCCTGTAGGACAGTTGGAGCGGCTGAAGGGCCACGTGGATGTTTGAGGCGGGCAGTGCTCAGAGGGGTTGGACGATGATGCAGGCGATAGAGGGATCTCACTTTACCAATGCTCTGGGTAGGGTGTTCATTAATCCACCACCTTCTTCTTGAGCCTGCCCCCTGTGTCAGGGCCTCCACGTGTTCTGATGGCAGGGGAGTAGCAGCCACCTGCACACCAAAACCCACACCTCTCAGCCCCTCTCTGCGCGGGTGGACTCCCCGCCACTTAACCGTGTCCTCGGGATCAGGCTGCGGAAGGTTCATTCCCCACGCAGTCCCAGTGTGTGGACCAGGGGCGCTGGAGGCTCCCAGCCAGAGAGGCACCTCTGCGAAGCAGGGGGCCAGGCTCATGGCAGGTGTGTTCTCTCCGCAGGCCCGGGCGCCGTCAGCGAAGTGAGCAACGGGACGTCGTCGAGGAGGGCGGGCTGCCTCTGGCTGCTACCTCTCCTGGTCTTGCACCTGCTCCTCAAATTTTGATGTGAGAGCCGCATCCCCGACGGGGAGGAGCCGCCGCACCGTCAGCACGTCAGCGATGGCGACCGACAGCATCAAGGCGAGCACCCCTGTTCTAAAGCAGATACGATCCCACCAAATTCAGACAACAGAGCCGAAGGGGACACAGATTTGAGGGAGGGGAACCAAGAATGCTCTGGGAAAACGAATTGAATGAGGACGCTGGAAATCACCGTGCAGATACCTAGGTACAGCCGAGTTTTCTTTCTTTTTCCAAGTGGGAAGAACACCCGTGGCTCTGGACCCACCCGTAAACTGCATGGCATGACCTCTGTTACCAGGCAGGCAGGGGCTCAGCCGCTCTGCCCACCACAGTGCCCCCCACCAAGGAAAATTCTGGAGTTCAGCCACCCCAAATTCAATCATTCCATAGAGAAGAACTCAGAGGGAGGCGAGCGGGCCCATTCCTGGAATGTGTCCCTATTTTGTGTATGTGATGAAATGCAGCATCAAAAAGATAAATAAAAAGGAAAAAACAAGACAGCCTGACAGCTACAACAATCCCACAATCAACAGTCACAAAAGATATTCTTAAACGTTCTTTTTGTTTGTTTGTTTTTCATTGTATTACAAGGACATCATGGATAATAAGGGATTCTGATTCATTATTAATTTTATTAATTATATTTTCTGATATGAGTCTAAAACTTAGTGCAAAAACAAGACAAAACAAAACAAAACAAAAAAAAAGAGTACAGAGAGGAAAGGGGTGAAGGGAAGTGTGTTTGTTAAAGGTTAGACGTGAATAGTGTACTTCTTACCTAGGTTTACAACTGGTGGACCACACACCAGGCTAATCACCTGGTGAGGATTTGGCAAATCCACCAAAAAAGAAAGAAAAACCACATACAATTTAACCAACATCTCCACCAGCACTACAGATTTCTTATTCTGTGCATTTAATGCAGACAATACTATGCTTCTACATGCTGTTTAGAAATGGAAGGGTGACCTGCACTGTATCTTGAGTTTGCTGACAATGCTTCTTTTGATGACATATATTATACAGTATATGTATATACATATATTTTTTTTGTTAGAGTTCTAGCCATTTCCTTTCTCAGCAGGGTCCTTTCTCAAACATTACTGCATGCTGTATATGGCGTTAGCTGTGTGTTGCTCTTCTAAAAAATGATAGAGTTTACTGGTAATTGTGTAATCAACTCCTGCCTTTTTATTTTCTTGGGTTATTCACATGTCAGAGACATTTCTAAAACGCGACAAGAGAAACAAAACACTAACACCAGACGCAGCATCTTTTCCAGGGGCGGCTCTCGGACGTGAGGGCTCATGCAGGAGGCCCGGCTTCTCCAGCAAGAGCCCCGGGTGTGGACAGACAGCAAGCTGCCGAACCAACTCCACAGTCAGTAACCACTCGCTTGGGAATCTAGGATGCCTTTGTGACCGCTGGAGAATCGAATCCTCTTGGTTTATTTTATTTAATTTCCCACCTTTGTGTGCGTGTGTATGAAAGAGAAGAAAAGGCAGTTTTTAGGCAAACTTTTCTTCGTCCCCCGAAGTCTGGGAACCGGAGGGGCCTCGGGGAGGGGTCCTGATGTGGTGAGGAAAGGTGGGATTGGGGGCTGGGAGGGAAGGGTTGTCTCTGACTTGACATTAAAAAGTGTTCCATGTCCCTCTTCACCTGGTGTGGTACCTCATTGTCAAGCAGGGGGTGTGGGGGAGTAGAGCCTGCCTGGCTCAGGCGTGAAGGTGGGGTTGGCCTCCTGACTCAGGCTCTCTGGCCCCCTCTGGGGTGGAGTGGGGTTCCCCGTGGCGTGGGCTCTGACCACAGGCAGGGGTTCAGGAAAACACTCCTCCATTACAAGTGGGGGAGGTGAGGCTCTGGCGACCGCACCTCCAGTGCCTTCAGGAGGACCTGCTGTGTCCACAGCTCCCCTGTAACCCAGATGGCAGGTCCAGGGACAGCTTTCACACATGATTGCTTCTGGGGGCAGAGTGCAGCCATCGCCCCCCAAACCCCTGAAACATTGTGCGTGAGTACTGACACATCCTAAGCCCCATCGGCCAGCGTGTCGGGGACTTTCCGCCCAAGCCTGCCTTCCAAACCTTGCCTCTAGAGACAAATTAAGAGAAAAGGTAGGTGTTAATGCAGAATCGTTTTCAAATAAGTCTAACCTGTTCTGATTCTGAGACTTCAATAAGCAGCTGAAGAGTCGCTGAAAGGCAGAAATGAGGTCAGAGCTGAACCATGCAGGGATTACTGTGCTGTGGTGTCCTTGGGGGCCAGTCCCACCCGAGAGAAGGAGGAAGTGTCGGAAAGCAGTCGTTTCGTTTCCAGCAGCTCCTGGCAGCTTTGAGAAAAGCTTGTTGACTTCATGTTTCTTTTTTTAAAAAAAAATTTTTTTTTTCATATTCTTTCCCACTGGTTTATCACAGGATCTTCAGTACAGTTTCGTGTGCTCTGCAGTAGGACCTTGCTTATCCATTCTAAATGTAACATGTTTGCGTCTCTTAACCCCAAACACACAGTCCACCCCTCTCCCACCCACCCTGCTTCGTGTTTCTTTGCACCTTTTCTGACCTTCCACCTCCACCACCAGGTGTCAGGTTCTCCAGCTCCCTCCTGGTAGCTTGGCCTGAAAAAGTCTGACCAAGCCTCACAGATCCGGGCTGGCCCTGCAGTCATTCTACCCCATGTCTCGAAACTGCGGAAGGCAAGGGGCTGTCTCCTTACAGTGAGAGTGGGTGAGATATACTAGCTTCTATGTGACCAGAGCTTCTGTAGACACAGAGGATCAGAGGAATTCCATGCAGATTGTGCCTCACAGGAATACAGCAGGAAAAAGGCAGATAACTTCCATACTTCTCAACTTGAGCCCAGAACCGCTTTGAATAAAACGTACCAGGGCACCTTGCAGACAGTCTTCTCAGACCTTGCTGGGATGAGAGCACAGCGTGATGGGTAACCTCCACGTGATTCAGAGCTTTCTCATTCAGATTTACTAAGCTTGATTTACTTCACCCATCACCATCCTCCCAGGAAGGGCTCTATCTGTCACGACCAGCTCTGTAAAGTGACACCAATGAGGAAGGGTTCATTTACCTAGTTGCCATTTCAATAGCCCTTCCTGTCTCAAGGCTCTTTAGAGCTGTGGTCATTCCCGAGCATGTGTCTGGTAGCACCAGCTTTGCTGTGACCTCTGGACTCGGCAGCTGGGAGAACTCCCTGCTCTGCCTCCAGAGGGTTTCTTCTCTTCTTCTGTTTAGTGCAACACACAAGCCATGAGCTGCTGAATTCCAGTCTTTTTTAAAGGGTGCCTACGAGGTAGGGCCTCCAGCCAGGCTCAGAGTTCAGTCCAGGAGGACGTGGTTTTGATAGGAGCTCATGGGGTGATTCCCTGGCTTCTCTTCTCAGGAAAGAAGCTTGGAAAGACAGTGCTCACTAGAGCAAGTAAAGAACCATCCTGAATAGCCTGTGTGGGTGTTTTTCATGGTGCAGGTGCCAATGGACGAACGCCACTGCCTGCCTGGATTTCAGACATACAGGACCTCTTTGGAACTCAAGTCATGGTCATGCTTCAGGATTCAGGCACCACCCCTAACCTTAGGTTGTCCTTTGGGGAAACCATGATTGTGGTTTTGCAGATTTTATCCTATAATAGTGTGTGTGTGTCGGGGGAGCTGCTAATAGTGGGGTTCAAACCCTAAATGCTCTAACCACACGCTCGCAGAAAATCCCATTCATCTTCTTTCAACAGAATATCTGCTCCTTTCCAATCTCACAAGTGCAGCTGCTCTTGAGTTCCTGCCATGAACTCTCTCCCCATCAGTGCTTCTACACAATCATTTTAGATGTCTGACGTGTTATAGAACTGGTCCAAGGATGTCTGTCTGCCAAATGGGACGTGCTGAGCTGGAGCTGTCTTTGCCATCAACGAGCCACAAATGTTTGCTTCTGTTGCTATGGATGATGATAGTGATGGTGATGATGAAACACACTTGTTCTTCAGGCTGGAGAGAAGTTGGAAAGTGAATGGACCCTGGAATCTGATGGAGGTCCAGGACACTTCACTAGACTGACCCTGTCTTAACCTTGTACCTCTGGACCTTGAATTCAGAAAGGAAAACAGTCTCACTAATTAGTCCCAAGAAGGTCCCTCTACTGTGTGGGTTTGTTTAGTAAAAGTGTATCATCTGGGAACAGCAAATCGCCCCCAGCTTTTTTTTTTTTTTTTTTTTTTTAATTCTTATGAGGGTAAAGATTTGAGGAACTTTTCATTAGAGCAGAGAAGTCTCTGCAGGTGGATGGAAGTGACTGAGGGGTGAGGTCTGCCCCATGAGCCTGCAGGCTGCTCTGATTCTGCTCACCAAGTGCGTGAGCACACGACAGTCACCAGACAAACAGCTGAGACTCGAGAGGGTCTGTATCTGTGTGAGGCACCAATACTACCCCTCTCAAGCATTTTTTAATGTTTATTTTTTTTTTATTTTTTTAAATATTTATTTCATTCCGCTGGGTCTTAGTTGTAGCATGCATTCTCCTTTTACTGCAGCATGTGGAATCTAGTTCCCTGACCAGGGATGGAACCTAGGCACCCTGCATTGGGAGCACAGGGTCTTAGCCACTGGACCACCAGGGAAGTCCCTTAACATTTATCTTAAACCAAACCCCAGAACTAATTTGGTTGAGAGCTTACTCCTTGGGCTTGCTCCATGGAAGCATCTCCTTTGTCATTCCCATTGTGGCTGAGTCAGGCTGTCCAAGAGCATGGGTGCTCACCCCTCTCGGCTCTTAATTCCAGCCATATTTCCATGAGTGCCCAACTCCGTCTTCCTCCAAGACAATACATGCAAGTCAATATCGCTGTGATGTATGAGTAACAGAGATCTGAAATCTCTGCCCCTTAATCCTCATGTGCCTCCCACAACTCCCATCTTCTCGCAGCAGGTCCATCTCATGGGACGAGAACAACCTGGCTTTCTGCAAAAAGACTACTCCTAATTTCTGAGCATTAAGTGAAGGTTATTTCTTACAGTGTGTATTTGACGCATGGGGGCCATGAGCCTTTATGTAGGAAGCATGGTTTGGCTTTAGTTGTTCGCATGTTGATTTTACCTTCATGCAAGCCTGCAAATCACCTAGATACTTGCTTCTAGCATATTACGTGAGTGTGTGAGTTGATTTCCATTCTTTAGGGCTCATTAACATTATTTGAAAATGAGGTATTCCTCTGCCAGAATATCTACTGGATTAGAACTTCCTAGAAGTGTAAGTTGGCCCTAGCTGTCCATTTACCTGGCTTCCAATGAATCTGATTTTTGGAATTTCTGAATATCAGCATAGTATTTTGGGAAGGAACTGAATTGTTAATCAGTAGAACTAGGTTTTAGTTCAGATTCTAGCTAGGCTAGAATCCTTTAGTTAGGCTCCTTTTCTGTTTCTTATGTATGAAGTGTCATGATGGAAGATTGCTATTTTTTTTCTCTCTTTAAAATGAAATAATCAAGTATTTTTGGATTTTAATAAGATTTCTATAAGAAACATTTTTGGAAAGTTGCTTTTTTTATATATAAATAACAATTGAAGGTGTGACTCTGGGCAATTTTATAGCCAGTGCATTGTCTTTGTTCCCAGAATGGCTCATAGGAAGGGAAAACACACCATCAGAGCTGCAAGACTTGCAGACTTTTGAAGTGGTTCCTCGAGGAGAATTTGAGGGATGGACATCATAGCAGTTGGAAGGGAATGTTTTCTAATAAAAGACAGTGGCTTTTTCTGGGACGAGAAATGATTTTAGCCCCAAGCTGTTGTTCAGTTTTGTTTTCTATATGACACAAGGAAAACAAGGAGGAAATAAACTGCCTTATATCTTGAAGTCTGCAGAAGGAAACTATACTGGGACTAGACAAAACTCTCAGAGTTCCCACTAAGTGTGTGTGTGTGTGCGCACGTGCACACATGTGCACATATGTACCCATGCACATGTGTGGTGTTTACTGTAATTACTTAATTCTTCCAAACAGATGACATCTGTTATTCCCAAGATTCATCTTTAAAATAGCAGGAAATAATAATGAAAAGAAGGTCTCCATATAAGTTTTTAATGATCACATCACATCCTCCTGACAAGTATTCTCCTCAGGAGAAACATTGCTGCAGATCTCATTTGAAATATTTATGTATCGTGGGCTCAATTCTCAGCTCACCGCGCTCCCTACACCTTTCTTCTCATACCCTAGACCTTCTGTTTCATCTTTAAATCCTCTGTGAAGAGCAGCAGGATGTAAAGACCGTGGACCGAGCTCGGACCAAGCTTCTTTGGGTTGTAGAGTTGAAGGGAGGACCGAGTGGAGTCACACCTCTTGTGCTCTGTCAAGGGGAGGAGCACACAGGCTCACGTGTGGGCGAGGGGTCCTTTCGTTCCCTGGGAAGGATGGCGGAGACAGCGGGGGAAAGCGGAGTAGGTGGTCCGCCCTGTCACCTGTTCCAGCTATTGCCATGTCGTTCCGTTCACTCACACCCGCAATTCTCGTTTGTCCTGGACCCCTCGGAAAGGGAGGCAGACAGGAACTGAAACATATGGCAGTGGACATCATCTGGTAAATACAAAATCTTTTCTCTAAATGCCCATATTATAGTTTAAAGAACAAGAATGATGGAAATGAAAAGATGAGAAGAAATCCAAAAGACTAAACTTATTGTTTCTGTACACGGGAAGAAGCCTACCATACAGATGTCAGGAGTGTTCTATGCTGCGGAAATCCTGGGGCTCAGAGGTGAGGCCCTACCTCCTGGCTCCCCCATCACGGTGAGCTCCGCTCCTCGACAGGCCCTTGATGACATACAATCAGGGTTTCCATATTGAAAGTGGCATGTGGATTGCTTGCCAATTTCCCCCTCATTTTTTTGAGGAATGGGTATAGGTGGAGTAAATAGAATATGACACAAGCAGACAAAAGATGCCTTCTGGTCCAGACACAGCCTTGGGTTTGCTGTGGGATGCACATCGTACCTTCCAGGGCCTTGATTTTCCAAGTGGGAAAATGAGCGTTAGCCGAGCTGCTGTCAGGAGTCATCCCGAGGCCTGAAATCCTCAGCCTCTTTCTGTATCCTCACATAGCTCACATCTGTTTCCACAACTAAGACAAGGCCACGGCAGAAGCCAAGACAGCACCTTTGGACTGCCTTCGGGCAGCCGTCAGCCTCGTGGTGCTGTGTAGGAAACATCTCTTCCCCACTCACCGGGGAAGGACCTCCTTCTGTTGGGATGACATGAGATGGGAAGAAAGCCTGCCATTCTCATACCTTTGGTTGTGAGTCTACTTTCTGAAAGTCAGAAGAGGAAACAAAGACGTGCTCTCAAGAGAAGAAACCCCAAAAAGGTACCAATGCACAAAATGCTCTAGAGAGTTTTGGATGCTGTGTAAGTTATTTCAAACTCACCAGGGAACTCCTTGTTAAAAAAAAACCCTACTGTGGGGCTTCCTGGTGGTCCAGGGGTTAAGACTTCCCCTTCCAATGTAGGACATGTGGGTTCCATCCCTGGTCAGGGAGCCAGATCCCACTTGCCTCCTGGCCAAAAAACCAAAACAGAAGCAATACTGTAACAAATTCAATGGAGACTTTAAACATGGCCCACATCGAGGAAACCTTTAAAAAAGACAACCTGTTATGAAGTTTCACCCTGGATTTACTTCTAAGGTGCTTAAATTTCTCAAATATACTTGAGAAGAGTTGTGTTCAACATGCTTTGACATGTAACAAAGTAAACAATTAAAAAGACAAAGCAAAAAGCTGAACCCTTCTGGAATCGCCCAGGGAGCTGCCCATAGGTTAGAGCCAGTTCTTTAGGAATGGGGACTCAAACGCATGGGACTGTGACTGCTCCAGCTCTTTGCTTCCAGACTTTCTGCCTCTCCTCAGTGTATGTCTGACCACTGTAGGGAAAGGCAAACCTGCTTGTGCTGTTATTTGTAATAGGGAGTGATTTTGTGATTTTGACTCTTCCGTTAACACCTAACAGTTCATGGCCCACAGTGAGCCAAGGAAATTAAATCAACACTGTTTTGTTGTGGTGGTTGTTTTCTGTTAGGCCTAAGGTAGTCAGAACATTTTACTCAAAAAAGCTTGCTTAATTCACCAAACACTCATGTGTTAGGGTTCCGAAATGTCAGGATAGTTCATCCCTCGCCTTGGCATTTCTTCCCCATGTTCTGGACAGGGGATGCCCGCCTCCAAGGGTAAACATCATCTGCTAAGCATGCGATTGAGCCAATGTAAGCACAGCACGTGTGTGAGGGGGTCAGGCAAACCATTTGCCCAGCGCTGGCTCTGAACAAGGAAATCAATATTCCGTAGTGTAATTCACTAGTCAGAAGTAATCGCCCTCGATCACAGCGGTGCAAGGGCAGCAAATTCGTTACAACCTGTTTGCTGCCACTTCTCTCATGAACCTCAATACCACTGTTTTACAAATACTTCAGACGCCCTGGCCTCCTGATCATTTTTGCATTAATACATGTCTTTTTTTACAGCCACATATAGAATCATTTTTCCAAAACGTTGGCACACTCAGAGCATCTATATTAATGCCTCATCATTCCTTGTCTTCAAAAGTTTAAAAGAATAATCAGTCAGGCAGAGTCCAGGGAATAGGATAACCTGAGCGCCAGGACCCTGGGGATCAGACTGGAATTTGTGAATAGAAGCTCGGACTGTTTCCATTAACAGATACAGCCATGTTGAGGCGCATCCCTGAACCTTTGATGAAAAAGTCTTTCCAACTAAATAACCCACGCCCCTAGATCACCCACAACTCTTTTAGTAGCATTTTTCTATGTACTTCCTTTTATTGCCTTTTCTTTCTCCCATTTGCTTCTTCTGGTGCAGCCCACCTTTGCAGTAAAAACCCAAGAAGTAAGCTATCTGAGGAGGATCAATTTCAAAAATCAGAAAGTGCTCTGTCCACAGTGTTGTCCTAAGACCCCTTTGTTTACACTAGGGGTTCAAAGTATGACTTTGAAGCAAGAAATGTGGTTGGTTTGGGCAACCCCCCAGGAGGGTGCATTGCCCTGAAGTACGTCCACATCAGCCCAGATCATTGTCAAGGGCTTGGATGGCCTCGGAGGCTGTTCTGTGTGGTAAGTTGCACTAGTGGACCCCAGGCAGTAGGTTAGCAGGAAAGTTGTCTGTACTCAGGCACTTTTATTCAGCCTCAGCCACCTAATGAATAATCCAGATTAGCCACATGAACAGAACAAAGAACTCCATGTTCCATCCTTTCAAAAGTTCCTTGAGGAATGATGTCAGCAACATGGCAGATAAGACATATTTATCTTCTCTCCCCGTCTCCAGGACAATGGCTCAGCATCTATCCATGGAAAAATGTTCCCGCATGAAGTTATATGCCCAGGGGCTTGGAGGAGACTTGCCCACTCATGCATTGTGTGTTAGGCACATAGATCTCAGTCCTGGCCGTGGGCCCTGCAGTGGTCCATGAATTGGGTCCAGTCCCTCTCATCCGTGTTCCAGAGGAAACTTGAGCTTTAGGGTCACCCATGGGAAAGTCAAAGAGAGGTGTCACAGCTAGACTTTGCAGAATCAAGGGAAAGCATATAAGCTGAGGAATTCTGCCCCATGAGACAGCAAAGAGCATGGGACAGTAATATCTGCAGAAGGTCTTAGCCTCAGTGTGCATAGCAGGGCCAGGCATTTCTCGCCCAGAGTCACTCAGTAAAGACAGGAGGAAGTGACTGCAACTTTAAATGTGAAGTTAGCAATGCAAAGCTTCAAGGGGTGTGAAAAATCAAGCACACATGACCCCACTAAATGATCATGATAATCCTCCAGTGACCCACCCCCAAGACATGGAATCTGCAGTCTTCCCAATAATTCGAATAACTGTTTTAAGGAAGCTGCTCACATTGGTTTTGGCAACAATTTTTTGGATATAACACCAAAAACACAAGCAAGAAAAGCAAATGTAAATAAGTGAGATGATGTTCCAAAGCTAAAAATCTGCAAAAAAAATTGTCAGCACTATATATATAAAATAGATAACCAACAGGACCTAGTATATAGCACAGGAAATTATATTCAATATTTTATAATAATCTAGAAGGGAAATCTGAAAAAGAATATATATGTATATATATTTTTCATATACATACATATAACTGGATCACACTTGAAACTCACATGACATTTAATCAACTATACTTCAATAGAAGAAAGAAATAATCAACAAAATGAAAATGTAGCTCACAGAATAGGAGAAAAAATTGCAAACCATGTATCTGATAAGGCTTTAAAATGTATTAGGAATATATACAACTCAATCACAGACAAAAATTACCTGATTTTTAAAAATGAGAAGAGGAACCAAATAGACATTTTTACAAAGAAGACATACAAATGGCCAACATGTACATGCAAATATGCTCAGTATAATTAATCATCTGGGAAATGCAAATGAAACCCACACTGAGAATCACCTCACACATGTTAGGATGGGTATTATCAAAAGATAAGAGAACAAGTATGGGCAAGGATGTGGGGAGAGGAAACCCTTATGATCTGTTGGGAGGAATATAAACTGGTGCAGTCACAATGAAGTAACAGTATGGGGGTTCCTCAAAAAATTGGAAATGTAACTACCATACAGTCCTGCAACAGTACTTGTTGGCATACATCCAAAGGAATGAAATCAGAATGCTGAAGACATGTCTGTACCACTGTGTTCATCACAGTATTATTCACAATAGCCAAGACATGGAAACAACCGCAGTGTTCCTCTATGGATGAATGGATAAAAAATGATGTGATATGCATGTTGTATATATATCATATATGTGCTGGGCATAGTCACTCAGTCATATCTGACTCTCTGCTACCCCATGGATGGACTGTAGTCCACCAGGCTCCTCTGTCCATAGGGATTCTCCCGGCAAGAATACTGGAGCGGGTTGCCATGCCCTCCTCCAGAGGAGCTTCCCAACCCAGGGATCAAACCCAGGTCTCCCGCATTGCAGGAGGATTCTTTACTGTCTGAGCCATCAGGGAAGTCCATATCATATATATGCAATGTATAATATATAGTGTGTTTGCATAAATATGTGTATATATATATATATATAAATTTATATACAATTCACCACTTGAAATAAGAAAATCCAGTCATCTGTGACACCATGATTGGACCTTGAGAGCATTGTGCTAAGCCAAGGGACTTCGCTGGTGGTCCAGTGGTTAAGACTCTGAGGTCCCAATGCAGGGGACCCAGGTTCAGTCCCTGGTCAGGGAACTAGATCCCACATGCCACAACTAACGGTCCGCATGCCACATCTAAAGGTCCTGCCTAAGACCCAGCACAGTCAAATGAAGTAAATAAATAAATATGAAAAAATATGCTAAGTGAAATAAGTCAGCAGAGAACGACAAATGCTGTACAATATCACCTAAATGTGGAATCTAACAAAGCCTAACTCACACAGACGGAGAGTAAAAGGGTGATTTCCAGGTGCCAGTGGACAAGATAAAGGGGATGTTGGTCAAAGGTACAGGCTCCCAGTCTGGGGAAGGATGCATACATAAATATGTATGTCTGAGTCCCTTAGCTGTTCCCTTGAAACTATCACTGCATTGTTAACCAGCTATATCCCAATACAAAATAAAAAGTTTTTTGTGTTTTTTTTAAGTACAAATTTCCAGAGATAATATAATGAGCAAGTTTGGGGAATTTAATGCACAGTGTGGTGACTGTAAGTAACAATACTGTCTTTTATATTTGATTCTTCATCAGAGTCTTATCCTTGAAAGTTGGAAATTGTGTGACATGATGGAGATGCTAACTAACCCTACTGTGTCCCTCATTTGGTAATAGATAAGTGTAACCCATTATCACATTGTAATCCTTAAATTTGCACATGGTTATTTGTCTATTATAGCTCAATAAAGCTGGGGACTGGGACTTCCCTGATGGTCCAGTGGTTAAGATTTCACCTTCTAGTGCAGGGCGTGAAGGCTTAATCCCTGGTCGGGGAGCTAAGGTCAAACGTACCCTGTGGCCGGAAAAACCAAAACATAAACAGAAACAATATTGTAAGAAATTCAATAAAGACTTGTAAAACTGGTCCACATTTTTAAAAAAGGTTGTCCTTGCCTTAGAGCAGGAATCAGCAAACAAACAAACAAACAAAAAATTAAATTAAATTTTAAAAAAAGCTGGGCATGTTCCTTAAGGGAACGAGAAGGTCATACTAAACTCCAGATGGCCAGTCGCTCTGTGGTTCCTGGTGTGAGAGGTAACCAGCACAGGCTCAGTGAAAGTTTTCACTTCAACCCTTACATCACAAGAGAACTTACAAATCCCTTTCAGACTATTAGGTCTCTGCAGAGATTTGAAAAAGGAATTCAGTGGATGTTGGTTTTTCTTACTGAATCTAAGCTTATGTAATGACTTCTTTCAGTCCCATTGTTTTCCTTACATTTCTGAATCATGTTATCTTCTTTCTGGTGCACGTGTTCCTGAAAATAAACAAGCACCTTTCTAGAAATCAATGCACTGCCTCAGTGAAAAGCAGTTACATTGGAACTGGATAAGAAACCCATGTATACACTACCTCATTGTTTATTCAGGACTTAATATGTTCCCGACACCATGCTAGGTATTGGGGATGGAGTGAAGTGCAGATGAAGCCATTCCTGCTCTGGAGATGTTTCCAGTCTGGTGGGTGAGAGAGTCAATAATAGCATTATTATACACATACACACGCAACACCCAGCATTTCACAACCCATGGTAGCTTTCAATTCATTTTATTTTGTGGATTCGGACAACCCACCCTTGGGACACTTCTCTGACTCTGGTTTTCAGATCCCTGTGTTCAGACATAAGGAGGCACAGGGTCACTAGAGGTGAAGCCAGGATGGTAACCAGGGGGCCTGACGCTGGAACCTGCACCTTCCGTCTCTGAGCTATCTGGGCTTCCGTGAATACCGCTTGAATTCAGTTCTGAGATTCACACTGAACTCTTCGAAGATGTGTCTTGCACTGAGTGGCATGTCATAGCTTAGTTGGCATCTTTTCCTTCCTGTGGCACATAAACTAACAAAGGAACGGATGGGAACTGGAGGACCAGCATCTCTGCTCTCGTCCTTGCCCCCAGGAGAGCAGCGCACATACGCAGCACACTGAGTACTGAGATCTATAAACTATTTTTATTACCATCAGTTGGATGTCCCAGGTGGGATTAGTGGTAAAGAACCCACCTGCCAATGCAGGAGACGTGAGAGACACAGGTTTGGTCCCTGGGTACGGAAGATCCCCTGGAGGAGGGCATGGCAACTCACTCCAGTATTCTTGCTTGGAGAATCCCATGGACAGACAGAGTCAGGCGGGGTACAGTCCGTGAAGTTGCAAAAAGTTGGATACAACTTAGCACGCTAGCACTCACATAATTAATTACATATTAATGTATTTAACAAAAAAGAACTTACGGGCAAGTTATATTAGAGTACCCCTCTTGGTTTAACATTTCTTGATGACTATTAAGAATTTTTATACTCAAATGTTTCTTCCAAAATGCTATTGTGAGATTTTTTTTTAAGGCATTAAACTGATGCCATTTTCCATCTTTCTAGATGGTTTGAACTAGATGGCCTTAATTTAAGCCACCATGGTTATTATTCTCTGTGAGTCACACTTCTAAACACAGCCCGATGTTTTCTTGTGTTAGAAGAAAATGAAATTCACACTCTCGTTTCTATTTGTTTGTCTGTATTTTATCCATTATTTTAAGTGGCCGATTTGGACTGGACACTTAGGGGTTTGCAGCATACTAGGAATAACTGCCTGGAAAATCCTGCACCAGTCATAGTATTGAAAATAAAAATCATTTATTCTTTGCAGTTTACAAAGTCCTTTCACCTACTCTATCTTCTCAAATCTTATTTAAAGTTCTCCATCACTATGGAAGGGAAGACCGGCCTTTCACACTCTGCAACTTCTTCATTGTTTGCATCTCTCTCATCCTTTGGGCTCTGAAATGCCTACTTTGGACCCAAAGACATGAATTACCCAAAGAGACATCAAAGGTCTCAACAAACGGGGAATTGTCTTCTTAGGTGGGAATGAGCCCTTGATTGCAGACAAGAAGCACTAACACGTGTTCCATGACCCTACCTACAAACACCAGTTCAGTCCAGTCACTCAGTTCTGTCTGACTCTTTGCAACCCCATGGACTGTAGCATGCCAGGCCTCCCTGTCCATCGCCAACTCCCAGAGTTTACTCAAACTCATGTCCATTGAGTCAGTGATGCCATCTAACCATCTCATCCTCTGTCATCCTCTTCTCCTCCCACCCTCAATCTTTCCCAGAATCAGGGTCTTTTCAAATGAGTCAGCTCTTTGCATCAGGTGGCCAAAGTATTGGAGTTTCAGGTTCAACATTAGTTTCCTTTAGGATGGACTTGTTGGATCTCCTTGCAGTCCAAGGGACTCTCAAGAGTCTTCTTCAATGCCACAGTTCAAAAGCATCAATTCTTTGTCACTCAGCTTTCTTTATAGTCCAACTCTCACATCCATACATGACCACTGGAAAAACCATAGCCTTGACTAAATGGATCTTTGTTGGCAAAGTAATGTCTCTGCTTTTTAATATGCTGTCTAGGTTGGTCATAACTTTCCTTCTAAGGAGTAAGAGTATTTTAATTTCATGGCTGCAATCACCATCCACAGTGATTTTGGAGCCCAGGAAAATAAAGTCAACCACTGTTTCCATCTTTCCCCATCTATCTTCCATGAAGTGATAGGACCGGAGGCCATGATCTTAATTTTCTGAATGTTGAGCTTTAAGCCAACTTTTTCACTCTCCTCTTTCACTTTCATCAAGAGGCTCTTTAGTTCTTCTTCACTTTCTGCCCTAAGGGTGGTGTCATCTGCATATCTGAGGTTATTGATATTTTTCCTGGCAATCTTGATTCCAGCTTGTGCTTTATCCAGCCCGGCATTTCTCATAATATACTCTTCATATAAGTTAAATAAGCAGGATGACAATATACAGCCTTGACATACTCCTTTTCCTATTTGGAACCAGTCTGTTGTTCCATGTCCAGTTCTAACTGTTGCTTCCTGACAAAGACCAGGGGCCTAAAGAAGATCCACAGGGCAGAGCCTGAGTGGCACGGCCCCTGACCCAGGGCTATCTGTGACCAGCTCTCTCCATGTACCCTGGGATGTCATGCACAGACACACACGTGTTCTCTGTGTGCTAGGACACTGAAGCTGGGAACACTGTAGACTTCAGGGCAGATTAGACCATCCATCTGGGCCCTAGAAATCCAGGCCCACTTCCCTGATCCAGTCTGTGGTGTCCTCGCCTCCAGTCTATGCAAGAAATGTGCCATTGAGCTGTGGATGGAGCACACTGCCTGCATGGCTTCTGCTGGGCCCTGTGTTTTTCTGCAACAGGGATGCTAAAACAATCTCACCATTCAAGTCCACATGTGGCCCTGTTCCTGGAGATTACAGGCCAACCCAGGTGCAGTAAAAAGCTTCAGGCTTTGGAAAATTCCTTCAAATAACCTCAGGATCTCTGGGAACTAAAGCTCAGAGCAAGATGATACTGCCAATCCTCATTCTTCCTGCTTCCCATCTTCTAGGGACCCGAGAGGACTTTCTTGGACATCCCCCTCTGCTAAGATGAATTGAGAACTAGCAGTGATATGGCCAGAAAACATTCTCTGTGGTGAAGCAGGCTCTGCTGATTCAGAGCAGGTAGCTAAGCCCCATGGATATGATGTGGGGACCAACCCTTTATGTTAAACAGGATTAGCAGCCCAGCCATTTACAGAGCTATAATGCCAGAGGCTCTAAGACCCTCCAGGAGCCCAGGACCTCTGGGAGATTTTACCTTCGATTCCATTTAAATCCAAGAGGCTTTAACCCTGCTGGCAGCTCCGGAGTTACTGCGGAGGCTTAGGGAGAAGCTGTTATGAAAAGCCAAGGCTGTTGCTAAGCAAAGAGAGTCTGGTGGAGGCAACTGACAGCGTCAAAGCAACACCTGGTTAAACTGAAATTGACAGGAGAGCGCCTCTCTACTCTGAGCTGCTTTTGTGAGGGTTAGAGTTCCATCCGCCTAATACTAAAAAGGCAGTAAGCATAGAGAACCTTGGTTCCTCTAGACACGTGTGTTCCCTACAGCATGGACATGGTGAGATATATGACAAACTGGGGGGTCGTCCTTGGGAGTTAGGGTGTGGGAGGCCCGCACCCCATGCTCACCATTCCAGGCTGTCCTGGGTTGAGCAGAGGTGGGCTGCACAGAGAGTCCCTGCACTATAACATCCTCTTCCAGCCTCATCCGGAGAAAGGAAACTGCAGGACAAATGGCTTCTACTTGGTCAGTGAGAGGGCAAGGCTCCAGGCATCTAGGGTGTAGGTGGTTTTGCATCTGGGTAGCCTGGACCAGTTGGTCAGCAGGCTTCACTTTCCCCTAGGAGCCGCACCGCGGTCTCTGGAGATCTGGGAGTCTGCTCACGGGCCTGACCTCAAGGTAGTCTCCTCATTACAGCACTGATGCACAGCAGAGATTTATTTTAAAGATAACGTAGTTCAAAAGGATACATGCACCCCAATGCTCATGGCACCACTACTTACAATAGCCAAGTCATGGAAGCAAACTAGATGTCCATCAATGAATATAGAAGATATGGTACATATATGCAATGGAATACTACTCAGGCATAAAAATAACAAAATAATGTCATTTACAGCAACATGGATGAACCTAGAGATTATCATACTAAGTGAAGTAGGTCAGACAAAGACAAATAACATATGATATTACTTATATGTGAAATCCAAAAATATTCAAATGAGCTTATTTACAAAGCAAAAACAGAGTCACAGACTTAGAGAAGAAACATACAGTTACCAGGGAGGAACGGTGTGGGGTGAGGGATAGTTGGGAAGTTTGGAATGGACCTGTACGTACGCACTACTATACAGTAAAGTAGATAACCAACAGGGACCTACTATATAGCACAGGGAATATGTATAGATGCATATGTATGTAAAACTGAATCACTTTGCTATGCACCTGAAATTCACACAACATTGTAATCAACTATACTCCCATATTAAATAAAGATGAAAAAGAATAAAAGATAGCAGAGTGTCAGGATAGCCCAAATGGTGTTGCACAGATTCTAAGGAGGGCGGGTATTCAAAGGAGACTGGGACAGTAGTGGGGAGAGGGTGGTTGGGAGGGCCAGGGCAATTCACTGAGTCGGGGCAGGAAGACAGGATTTGGACAACAAGAGTATAAGGCCTTCCAGCAGGGAACCCACATGTGGGAAACTCCAAGCTGAAAATGAACAGCACAGTTAGATCTTTCTCAAGTGAGAAGAAACAAGAGATGGCTGAGACCCTGCACTATAATGAGACCCGGGCATTGCTCACTTTTTTCCTTCCCCGAATGCACTTCTGCAAAGGCGACAGAGGGCGAGGACACGGAGATGAATGCACTCAGCTCACTGCTGTGAAACTCTGGCTGCAAACACAGGTGTGACCTCTGCCCTGGAGCTGGGCCGGCTGTCCCGTGGGTCACCGTCCAATTGGCTGCTGCTTAAAGGCTCACTACCCTGACTGCTGAAGAAGCTAGTTTCTGCTTTCTTCCTTTGCCAGAACTTGCCTCTCTCCTCCTGATTAGAGTAGTTAGTTCTAATGGGATGAAAATAGAATGGAAACTAATGCAAAACGGCAGAGAAGGCAATGGCACCCCACTCCAGTACTCTTGCCTGGAAAACCCCATCGATGGAGGAATCTGGTGGGCTGCAGTCCACGGGGTCGCTAAGAGTTGGACACGACTGAGTGGCTTTACCTTCAATTTTCACTTTCATGCATTGGAGAAGGAAATGGCAACCCACTCCATTCTTGCCTGGAGAATCCCAGGGACAGGGGAGCCTGGTGGGCTGCCATCTATGGGGTCGCACAGAGTCGGACACGACTGAAGCAACTTAGCCGCAGCAGCAGCAGCAAAATGGGAAAGAGAGTGTGCCATTCTAAGACATTGTGTTTCAGTCAGAACCTGGTGCCCCAGGAAATGAATCCATTCTATTTGCTGTTCAGGGACACAGAAGAGCCTCCAGTCAACAGGACCTGGCCTGGACCACCCTGCTCTGCCAGGCCTTGGGTGCTTAGCTTGAGTATCTTCCTTCTGTCCCTCTGAAAGAAGCCCCTTCCTGCTCCCCCATGCTCTGCACCCATAAGGCTGGCCTTTACTGCTCGCCTCAGTGATGACCCCTGCTGCCCAGCTCAGGCTAGAGGTGGCTCCTGGGTCCACCTGGAGGAATCCAGAAAGGAGGGGAGGGAGTGGTTGGGGTTTTCTTTCCTGGGCCCCTTCCCACTGGCTGCAGTTGGCACAGACCAAGTGCCTCCATGAATTCAGGCCTCAGTTCCCACCTGGCAGCCGTCTCCATGGTGACAGATCTACCCAAATTCTCATAAGCACTCCACGCCCTTGACCTTTCAGGCTGAAGGATTGCCGGAGCTTCCCACTGTCCCTGGGGCTGTGATGTCTCTCCATCCCCCGAGGCTTTTCCCTAATGCCAAACATGTGACTCTATCTGAGTCCCTCTTTAATCTCTCTTCAGCCTCCCCCTTTCAGGCTTGTCTCCTGCTTCTCCCAAAGCTCCTGGATGATCCATACACAGCCTGACTGTGGAGGGTCCCAGGAAGCTCCACGTGGGGTGGCTGTGGTGTCCAAGAGCAGCAGAAGGGTTCAGGGGCCACGCAGCATCCAACACGGAAATGCTTCCACATTTCAGCAGCCGCAGTCATCACACAGGTGCGTGCTGGCTGCCATCAGCCCTGTCCTGAGCATTAACTGCTCCTGCCTCATTTTTCACATAAAGAGACCAAGACTCAGGAAGGTCAAATGAAATGGCCCATTATAATTTTCCTGTCTGCGATGGTTTGGGGCTACAACTCACGAATCCTTTCAGGATGGTGAATGCCACATTCTATATATAAAACTATGACATATAAAGGAAACATGTAAGAAATTCTTCCTAAAGGGTCAGAACCCTGAGTGCATTTATGTCCTTTACCTGTGATTTTTTTTTTTTTTTTTTTTATCACCAACTCAATGAATTTAGCTTCTCTGCTCCCTGGGAAGAGACTGTATGATAACAGAGACCTTACCTGATTCTTTGTTTTGGTACAATGTCTAATATGTTTTGGGCATGTAATGAATGTCTATTAATAGCATCTATCCACAGGAGCTCAGTACTTAATGTGATCACTTGCTGCTTCATATGTGGATGTATAATACAACATAAGAGGTTCACTTTCTTCCAGGTGAAATCGTGGGTCAGCCTTCGAGAGGACTCTCAGAGGCCGCGTCGCCCTACTCTCCACCCCAGGCAGTGCTGGGCTATAGCTGTGACCATCAGGGTGGTGATGCTCACAGACACCCCTGCAGAGGTGCCTAGCGGGCCCTTCCCAGGGGCTCCCAGGCTGGCAGCACCTCCTCCTGTCCAGTCTAACCCCTTCCTCTCTCTGGGCACGCAGCAGGCAGAGAGAACCAGTCACAGCCGGGCAGGAGGGAGTGGGTGGAAAATGGAAACATACTCAGTGGAGAAAGACGGCCAAGGGCTGAGAGGCAGGGCACTCACTCCGCTCGAGTGGAAAGCAAAAGGATGAGACCTTTCGAGGGCAGTCCTGTGTGCCTTCGTCCCCAACACAGGAACAGATGCTGAGCCTCTGTTGTGTTTCAGGCTGTGTATTAGGTGCTAAGGATACAGGAATAAGTATAAACATAAAAAGACAACATAGAGATGAATTCTAACCATGAACAGACTTCTGTTTAAAAAGGAAGAAAACTAACAGGACCTGCGTCTCTTCAAGTGCCACTTTCTGTTTGATTTTTGCTTAGGCTTCCCTGGTGCCTCAGATGGTAAAGAATCTGCATGCAATGCTGGAGACCTGGGTTCTATCTCCGGGTCTCAGAGTTTTCCCCTGGAGGAGGAAACGGCAACCCACTCCAGTATTCTTGCCTAGGAAATCCCATGGACAGAAGAGCCTGGCAGGCTAGAGTCCATGGGGTGGTGAAGAGTCGGACACCACTGAGCAATTAACACGTTCACTTGGTTTAGTGATGTGCACAGATAACAACATTTACTGAGCATTTCCAATAGGTCAGGCACCGTGAGAAGTACTTTATACTGATTACCTCACTTAATGTCCACAAAAAAATCTTAGAGACATCTGAGATGAACGTGATTCCCATTTTCCCAGTGAGAGCACCGAGACACCCAGGAGTTGCTTAGCTTACGCAGTCCAGTGGTTAAGACTCCAGCCTGCCACTGCAGGGGCCCCAGGTTCGATCCCTGGTCGGGGAAATTCCCGCATGCCACATGGCATGACCAAAAAAAACAATGAGAACTAGAAAACAGTCCCATGGTGAGCAGTTTATTCCTTCCCATATTCTGAGAGCACCTACTTGTTTCAGGAGCCTGGGATATGAACAAGAGAGCTTCAGATGTTTGTTTTCTGGCAGTGAACTAGAGTTTACCACTAGCTCTAAAAATAAATAAATAAATGATTTTTTAAAAAGTCAGATGGTTATTTAAATACCCTAGTACCCACGGCATCAGGTTCTGATAAGATTAGATGAGTCAATACAGACAGAGCACTTTGAAGAGTGCCTGTGTATAGAAGAAGCAATACATGAGGGTCACAAAGGAGAGGTACAGAGTGAAATGAGAGAAATCTGGGGGCCTAATCTGCTCCTGGGCATCAGAAAAGACCTCCTGGAAGAAATGTCATGTAAACTTGGGGTGGGGTTAGACTGAGACAGAGACCCCAGGCAGATAAATCAGCCCCAAGCAGACACCGTGGAGCAAAGAGCTCAGGACAGGCTCGTTGGGTGCAGGTGAGAAGGGGATGATGAGGGAGGAAGCTGCCTCCATCGTCAGGGAGCAGACCATGCACAGCCCTGCCAGTTGGGCGGGCGGTGGGCTAGAGTCCAGCCCAGACAACAAGGGTCCAGCCAGTCTCCCTGGAGCATTCCCTTCCCTCTGCCTCCTCTATGTGCAACTCATGGAGAACAAGGTCCCAGAGGCCCAGAGAATTGAAAGACCTCACAGTGGAGACTCTAGGACTGTCACTTCTGTGATGCTAGATGGGAGGGATTCATACCCTGGGACTGGCATGACCTCTCCTCTCAGGGACTCACCCAAGCACTTTTTGGGTGTCTAAGGGAGACCACCCAGTATTTCTCAGAATACATTTCTGAACTGACCCCAAGCAGCCAATGCTACCTCAACCAAGAAGGAAAAAGTGAACACATACATTTCGTTTCAATGGTAGACCTCTTCCAAAAGCTTTTAGGATAATCCTGATCCAGGAAACTCGTTTCAGGAGAGTGCAATAGGGAAGGACCTGCACATTTAGCCCTGGTGGAGTAACAGATTTATTCTCCCACCTTATGATCTGGGCCACAAACTGAATACAGGAGCCCAGATTTCACTCCCTGCACGACATAACCAAGGCAGCAGGGAACAGCCGTCCTTAGAGAAAGGAAACAAAAGAATTCGGTCAACAGTTGCCCCAGATCACTGCTCAGAAAGAGTTCCCAGGCTTCAGTGCAGACAGCAGAGACCAGCCTGGGGCTGGCAGTCTCCTGACACAGCTGGAATTCACAGGCAGAGCATCGAGAGAAGAAAGCAGCCCGGGCCCCCTGAGGGGTCTTCAACTGAGCAGGTATGTGCCTGGCACACCCAGAGCCCAGGAAAGGCCTCTGGCATGGATTAGGCAGAGGAAATGACCACACAGTGCCTAGGGATGGGGAGCCTCCAGGCCTACCGGACAGCGTAGAAAATCCTCCTAACACAGAGCTGCCTTGATAAAAATGTGTCTGCTGCTTAACACCCAAAGCATGTACATCCTGCTTCTGGAACCGCCAACGTGGGTGCTCCTGGTCCAGTTCAGAGGCAGGCAGCGTCCACAGCAGTCCTGAACCCAGAAGGAGGCCGCCTTGGCCATGTCCACCGACGGTGTCCAGATCCACCCTGGACATGGGTGTCCCTCTGAGCTCAGAGAGGACAGACACTGGGGGGACATGCCTTTTCACCACATTGTCCTGGAAGTCACACGTCACATCTGTTCTCATTGTTGGAAGGAAGTTGTCACGTGGGCCACTCAACAGCAGGGACAACTCTGCTTGAAAGGACGTCTCTTCTTGTCTTCAAGGAGACTTGCCTCCTAGACAGAGAGGAAGCTCGCATGGGTGTGAGTTGTTTCAGTGACTGAGTCCAGAGAGAAGGCTGAGAGGTAACTGGCGGGAATTGATATGCTTGTCCTCTAAAGCTCAAATCCTGCTGCATGCTTGCTAAGTCGCTTCAGTGATGTCTTACTCTTTGTGACCTTACGGAATGTAGCCCACCAGGCTTCTCTGTCTGTGAGGTTCTCCAGGCAAGAATACTAGAGCAGGTTGCCATTTCCTCCTCCAGAGGACCTTTCCTACCCAGAGATTGAACCCGTGGCTCCTGAAGCTCCTGCATTGGCAGGCAGATTCTTAACCACTAAGCCCCCTGGGAAGCCCCCAAATCACCAAAATCAAAAGCTCAAATCAGGACTCTGTAAAAGGACCTCCCACAAAAAGCATATCACCTTCCTGGCTGAGTGCCCAGGATCCCATGAAAAACTACCATCTTTGTCATCAGACATAAATCAGGCTCCTGAACTCTGATGAGCTGCTGAGGGGGGTTGATGTCTCAGATCCAGATTTGCTCTTGAGATGGTCACTGTCACTCCATCACTGACCAGTCCTGGAGGAAGTAAGTGACAAATTCGTTTTAAGCAAAGTCCTCAACATTAAAGAAGCAGGGTTTTCCTCTTCTGCCCCTATTCAGGGATGATGTGTCCATGTCTTCAGCACTGAAGAGTCACAGTTTAGGGAAAATGAGTGTCTACCCCTTTTCTGACCCTTCCCCTCCTTGCCTGCATGCTTCTGTCTGGCTGCAGCCTTTTGGGGGTGTCAAGGTGTCAGAACGCCAGGGGTCCTCCTGATAACACATAAACCATGTCAAGACAGCTTCCCTGCTGGGGTTGCCCCTCTAGAACTTTTCCAGGCTATGAATCAAAATCATAGAAATGGTAAAAGAAAAAGCATTTGCAACCTCACAAACATTTTCCCCAATAGTCTTTAATTCTGCTCAAGTAGGTCAAAGTCTGGTTTCAGCCATTAAAAGACAAAAGGCTAAAATAATAGTCTTTCATGTCAAGAGAGAGTGTGAGCATGAACCCTGATCCTGGCTCACCCCATGCGGGCTGCACAGAGAGAGGGATTCCCTGCCCACCTCCCGGCCTCCAGTGTTTATTTGCATGATAGAAACACTGGTCCTGAATATTCGGTGACAATCTAGATGGGAAAAGAATTTTTAAAAGAATAGATATGTATACATGTCTATCTGAATCGCTTTGCTATGTTTCTGAAACTAACACGACATTGTAAATCAACTATACTCCAACATAAAATAAAAATTTAAAAAACAACAAAACAAAACCGGCCCCCAGAAGGACTCTGTGTCCTCAGTCCCGGGCAGGAGGTGGGATACAGGGCACGGGGCCCTGACCTGTGGGTGAAACATCGAATTCATCCTGGAACAGGAAGATGCCGTGGGTTCTCGGGGATGTTGTCACTGCCCAGAGAGTCAGCGTTTGAAACAGGACTTGTAGGTCTCACAGTGGGCGGCCGGGAGGTGGTGCGGTGCCCAGCAGGCAGCCTTGGTGAGATATGTGAGCAGAGAGAGAAAAGGGAGCCTCCCAGGAGAGCTGGGTGGTGGAGAGGGTGAGGGAGGTGGGAGTGAGGCCCTGCAGTCACTCAGGGGTGGACGGGCCAGCAGAGTTCCTGCTGACTGCACGTGATGGCGAAGCCTGGGTCAGCTGGGTTATGTTGTTGGTGATCTCAGGCAGGACTTGGAGGAGTCTGGTACAGCGTCTGTTGGCATCCCCACGGACTGCTGTTTTTAGACTTAAGTCAGAAGTACACCTTCGCCACAACCCCTGCACTGCTCAGAGGCTGGACAGAGCACAGGCCAGCAGCCAGGCCCCGGGGTCTCACATGACAGGAGGAGACCTGTGGTTGGGTCCACTCTGGTGTTGGAATCAGTGCCCCGAGGAGAGGCTTCCTGTTAGGAACGGGATACCTCAAACAGGGAACAGGACCTAAGCGATTTTTTATGAACTCTCTAAAGCAGTAACATATTTGAAAATGTCTTGAAAGCATCCAGGGAGGAGAATCCTTGGAGGTGTGTGTAAGGCATTTTCTGTGAGCACCTCATTTCTAAAACCACAAATGGCAGAGCTCCACCAAGAAGGGAGTCTTCTGAGGAAGATTCTGTGTCATGAGCCTGCATCACTGGGCACCTAACCCAATATGAAAGTCATGGTGATTGTTTATAATATCATCCCTCTCAGATAGGGCCTCAGGAAGTGTGTCTCTCCATGAGGCTGGTGTTTGGGAAGGTTTCCATGAAGGCTGTGTCTGTGAGGTGGACTCAGGATTTAAGTGACCTGCAGAATCAAAATACAATAACCTGACTCTGCAGAATCAAAACACCAGTCAAAAACAGCCATCATCAAAAAATTCACAAACCATAAATGCTGGAGAGGGTGTGGGGGAAAGGGGACCCTCCCACACTATTGGTGGGAATGTAAGTTGGTATAGCCACCAAGGAGAATAGAATGGAGGATACTTTAAAAAAATGAAAATAGAGCTTCTGTATGATCCAGCAATCCCAGTTCTGGGCATATATCTGGAGAAAATTATAATTGGAAAATATACATGGACACCTATGTTCATAGCAGGACTATTTATAATTGGCTGGGCATGGAAATAATCTAAATGTCTGTTGACAGATGAATGGATAAAGATGTAACATATTATAGAATATTGCTGCTGCTAAGTCACTTCAGTCGTGGCCGACCCTGTGCGACCCCATAGACGGCAGCCCACCAGGCTCCCCCGTCCCTGGGATTTTCCAGGCAAGAGTACTGGAGTGGGGTGCCATTGCCTTCTCCTATGGAATATTACTTAGCTATAAAAAAGAATGAAACAATGCCATTTGTAGTAACATGGATAGACCTGTAGATTATCATGCTAAGTGAAGTAAGTCAGACAGAGACAGACAAATACGATACAATACCACTTACATTTGGAGTCTGAGATAAGCGCACCTATCTACACAACAGAAACAGACTGACAGACATGAAGAATAGATTGTTGGTTGCCAAGGCACAGGGAGGGGTGGGGGAGGGATGGACTGAGAGTTTGGGGTTAACAAATGCAAACCGTTATGTGTATGGAGTAGATGGACAAGATCCTACTTTATAGCACACGGAACTATATTCAGTGTCCTGTGATAAACCATAATGCAAAGTAACCTAAAAAATTATACATATGTATAACTGAATCACTTTACTGTAAAGTAGAAATTAACATAACATCGTAAATCAATTATACTTCAACTTAAAAAATAGGAGTTTCTACAGGAGAGTTCAGGATGAGGTACCTCACCAGGAAGTGGTTCAGACATGCTGAGAACCCGTCACATCCAGGTGAACGCCAATCACACAGGCCCACACTAACAGGGACAGGTGACAGCAAGGCTGCTCTGTCCCCCGGGACCCTGTGTGGCCTGGAGGAGAGCTGAGAGAGGGATGAGCTCTCCACTAGGGGACGTGTCTGGAGTCCCTCTTCTGTGTTGCATGCAAGTGGCTCCCAACAGTCTGTACTAATTAGCCCTGTCACAGTTGGTTTTGAGGCATGTCACAAGCAATTTGTGGATAATAATAAAGGAGCAAATTTTTCCAATGATTCCTTTCTTTATAAATTAGATTAATGTGTTAAGACTTCTTTGGTTGTAATGGAGAGAGAGCCAAATTGAATTAGTTTGGGCAAGAAGAACTTACTACAAGCTCTGTGTCACAGCAAAGAGCAAGGCTGCAGCTGACTATGACCAGGAACTCCGTGTCCCCAGGGTGCTCCTCTCACCTTTCACACCTACTTTTCTCTGCACATTGGATTTATTTTCCCAGCAGTACAAACGTCTCAACATGGCAAGAGATGCAGTGCAAACAGTTTACAAGCCTCACATCGCACATGTTACCAGTCCAGCGTCCTAAATCTCTGTTCCAAGTTTCAGTTGGAACATCTCTAAGGGTTGACGCCAACTCACTAGAAAAGACCCTGATGCTGGGAAAGATTGAGGGCAGGAGGAGAAGGGGGCGGCAGAGGAGGAGATAGTTAGATAGCCTCACCAACTCAATGGACAATGAATTTGAGCAAACTCTGGGAGACACTGGAGGACAGGGGTGCCTGGCATGCTGCAGTCCATTGGGGTCTCAAAAAGTCGGACAGGACGAGTGCCTGAACAATAACAACAAAGGGATGAAGAATTCCTGGGTGTGTCTTTGGTCACGCAGCCACTGCCCAAACAAGGCGTGTCACATTCCTGGTGACCTGACTCCAATCCAGGTCCGCACCTCCCAGATAAACCTCTGTCACCCAATCACAACCCCTAAATCCCTTTAATGATCATTACTCTGACCCCATTTTCCATATCTCTCCAACATCCTTTATACTCTGGTCCAGAACTCACAGTCTGCCAGGAGAGATCCCCTGAATCCTAAGTTCCTTCTCTAAGTGACTCTCATGAGCTACTCTGGAAGATACTAGGTCTTGAGTTCATTTCTCAAGTGGAGGCTGAATCTTCTCATTCCCTGTCTTCCCAAAACCTCCACCTCTATGCTCCTTGCTCTCTGTTGCTTCTACAAAACCACTTCTTCCTCAGATTCACCCTCTTCCTCCAAAACATCTACTTTTGCTTTATCGATTATGCCAAAGCCACTGACTATGTAGATAGATCACAACAAACTGTGGAAAATTCTTCAAGACATGGGAATACCAGACCACCTTATCTGCCTCTTGAGAGATCTGTATGCAGGTCAAGAAATAACAGTTAGAACCGGACATGAAACAACAGACTGGTTCCAAATTGGGAAAGGAGTACCTCAAGGCTGTATATTGTCACCCTGTTTATTTGACTTATATGCAGAGTACATCATGCAAAGTGCTGGGCTGGATGAAGTACAAGCTGGAATTATGATTGCCAGGAAAAATATCCATAACCTCAGATATGCAGATGACACCACCCTTATTGCAGAAAGCGAAAAACTAAAAAACCTCTTGATGAAAGTGAAAGAGGAGAGCGAAAAAGCTGGCTTAAAACTCAGCATTCAAACAACTAATATGGCAAACAGTCCCATCACATCATGGCTAATAGATGGGGAAACAATGGCAACTGATAGACTTCCTTTTCTTGGGCTCCAAAATCACTGTAGATGGCGACTGCAACCATGAAATTAAAAGACACTCGCTCCTTGGAAGAAAAGCTATGACCAACCTAGATAGCATATTAAAAAGCAGAGACATTACTTTGCCAACAAAGGTCCGTCTAGTCAAAGTAGTCAAAGCTATGGTTTTTCCAGTAGTCATGTGTGGATGTGAGAGTTGGACTATAAAGAAAGCTGAGTGCCAAAGAATTGATGCTTTTGAACTGTGGTGTTGGAGAAGACTCTTGAGAGTCCCTTGGCCTGTAAGGAGATCCAACCAGTCAATCCTAAAGGAAATCAGTACTGAATATTCATTGGAAGTACTGAAGCTGAAGCCAAAGCTCCAATACTTTGGCCACCTGATGCAAATAACTGACTCATTTGAAGAAAACCCTGATGCTGGGAAAGATTGAAGGTGGGAAGAGAAGGGGATGACAGAGGATGAGATGGTTGGATGGCATCACTGACTTGATGGACATTAGTTTGAGCAAGCTCCAGGAGCTGATGATGGATAGGGAGACCTGCCTGGCGTGCTGCTGTCCATAGGGTCACAAAGAGTCGGACACAACTAAGCAATTGAACTGAACTGAACTGAATTAGGATTCAGGTGAATAAGTCATATCTACCCCCATCTGCTCTATTCACCTCATCACTGACCTCCCGATCATTTCCCCTTGTTCATTCAGATTTGAGCACTTGTTTTATTACCATCGTCTTCTCTACTATCTTCCCTTTCTGTGAGGACAATTCATCCCAAAACTTGCTGTTATATTTGCATTATATTTGGGCCAGTGGGAACCCAAGGGGCTGCAGAGAACAAGGGTAGAAACATATAATTTTAAAAAGTGGAGCCTCAGCTTTGCCTTGAATTATGCATGATGGAGCTAGATGGTACAGAGAAGGGTGTATCGGGGTAAGAGCAGTGTGGAACCAGAAACAGCCTCATTCATGTCAAAGAGGAGACGTGAATTCTACTGGGCAGGATGGAGGGAAGTGGAAAGTGAGGAGGGCTGAGGGAGCAGACCAGGAGGAAGCTTTGGAGGGCTGTCTCTGCTGACTGGAAGGAGGTCCATTTTCTCCTGTTTTTACAATAGACGAAAGTTGAGTGGTTTGGCACCTGTGCATGTGTTGGTCACAGTATTTTGCACTTTGTTTATGATAATATACTTCTTAGGCTCTCTCTTTCAACTGCAGATTTCTGAGATGCAAACATTCTCTCCATCTTTCCATCTCCTTTATCAAACACACAGTAGGGGCTCTGTGTTCACGGGAAGAAGCAGTAAAGCTTGTGGGATCCCTGAGCATTTCCTGCTCATACAATTATTTACAAAGAATAATAGAATGAAAAGTGTATTCCAAGTTTTGAATAGTAGCCTTAGAGACAAGCTTTTGGAAACCCAGCCAATCCACAGCCCACACTCCACAGAGATAACATTTTTGTGACTTTGACAGTTTCTCAAACTTGCCCTGGAGAAGAAGCGTAATTAGGCAAGTTGTGTCAAGGAGTTTGGGAAGACAACTAATACTTTACATGGCTTTATTGCCTTACAGCCTGCAAGGTGGTTTTTAGGAACATTATTTTATTAAATCCTCTCCATCAAGCGTGAGAGAGTGAGAGGGAGGTCTTATTATCCTTGCAAGAAAGTAAGGCAGAGACTTTAAGCCACTTGGCCAAGGTCATACAACCAGTAAGTGACAGAGCCTGGACTTAAACTGGGGTATTTGAACTTAACTGATTCTTAACTGAAGTTGAACTGGTTCCAAGTACAGGATCTTTCTGTTTCTTAGCACTGACCCTGGATCACAGCAAGAATGCCTGATATTGGAGAGACTGGGTTATCAGGGAGGTTGTCCTATGGCATCTCTTTAAAAAAAAAAAAAAAAATCCCCAGGTAAAAGCCATCTGTGCTAATAAGTGTGTGAATTGCCTACAAAACCTGGGAATACTTTCATCTTTTCACTGATATGCCATTGGTCAGACCCTGGTATTATGTCTGGCCTGAATCTCAGTCTTTCAAGAAAGATGTACAGAAATGTAAAAGGGTTCAGTCTATTCTATCTGATACATGAAAGAATATTATGGGAGGATTATGGCCACCGTCTGCACACAGGGAAGGCATAGCCTTGCAGGAAATTAGCAACTTGCTGCAACACAAATATAGGTTAGACCCAAGGGGGAAAAAAATTCCTGATTGTGAGGGCTGTGAGATGCAGAGAATGTCTTCAAAGCAGGATATGAATTCTCTATCACTGCAGATTTTTTAAGAATAGGAGAAATTCTTTTCAGAGTGTGTTGGAAAGCTGGGAGCTGAGGAATATATATATAATCAGCTCTGGTTTTCCTCCTGTGGGGGCGGGGGTGGCGGGATGTGGCAACAGTATCCTTGGGGCTTACCCCGAATTTCTGCTTTGCATTCATCTCCACTCCCAGATTATGTTACTGTGTGTCTTGCTAACTACAAGTAGATGTGTTTTCCTCTGTTTATTGTATTAAACATGGGAAGCATGATCTAGGTATCCATTCCCAAGAAATATCTGCTGTCTGAAAAGTCCAGCCTGCTGGTGATAGCAGAGGTGAAAACGGAAAAGAGAAAGACATGAAACCATCTGTCTTTCTCCTATCTTGTCCTCAGCGACCCCATGTTAGAAGCATCGTGCGACCCTCCTAAAAACGATCCTAGTGATTTCTTTTCACTCTTTATCAATCGCCTTGTTCTGCACGCTTCCCTGGATCCAAAGTAATTATACATGACTGTCTTTTTGTTTAAAATATGTGCTTATATGTTTGAAGGCGTGTATTTTTAGAGGCCTTTAATGATTTTCTTCTTACATCATTGCACACTATTTTTAGGGAGCGTGGGAGAAGCTTCAAAAATAACAGGATTCTGCCCCTCCCTGCATCCACCTCATCTTGAGATACATGGCTCTGAGCGATCCTCCCCATTTACTCTGGGCTTGGCAGATGCCAGCAGTCTGTCCTGTATCACCAAGCCCCTGGCCAGCTCACCTCTGACCTCAGTCTCGTCGGAGTCCACGGAGATTAACAAAGACTAAGCTTACAGCCAAAGAACCATCAGGTGATCTGCAGAATCCTTACGTATGCAAGTGGTTGGTTGAAAACAATCAGCTTTGGATGGTGTGTTACCCAACTCAAGATAGAGTCCATACACTTAGAAATGGCAGGATTTGTTTCTAGTCACTTCCATTTTAGGTTTGGCTTATTTTTGGGGGAAAAAAATATGAAAACTAAATACACATACAGAGACTAATGCATCAAATATTTTAATACTGTGTTTGTTTCAGGTCATTTATAATACAGAGAGGATTACAAACCCATTCTCCTTTTTACTTTCTTTTGGCAATTATTTTCATCAATTTAGTATGAATTTGTCCAAGCTTTTCCACTTGTATTCTTCATATGTGAGCATGTATTTTATTTATATAAGAAAGTTTTCTTTAGTCAGTGAGGCTAAATATATTTTAAATTATATATAGAATCCCATCATGTATGTAAACCTGAATTAATTTTTCTATCACCTGCTAATAGACATTTGTGGTTGCTTCCCACATTAGAAACTGTATGTCTGTACTTATTTCCTTGTGCACATATGAGGGTATTAGCTAGAATCAGTTATTATTTAATAACTGTTTAATGTGCATCTTCTCATTTTACATAAGACTTCCAGCTTTCCAAAATAGTAATGATAATTTAAATTTGTATTAGCAATGCATGAGCTTCAATTTCCTCACCTGAAACAAATACTTAATTTTTTTTTTCAGCCAAGGGTGAGGTTAAGGAGTAAAGCAAACATTTTAAAACATCAGATAATTAAATAAAGGGAACTGTGTACAAAAGGTTTAAATATAATATGTGCTAATATATTTTAATAAGATAGATGAAAACAGTATCTTGTTTTATTTGCATTTTCTTGATTACTGATAAAATATAGCATTTCTTTATGTTTCTTAGTCATGCAGACTCTTTTCCATGAATTTCCTGCTTGAATTGTTTGCACATTTTTCTATTTTGCTTGTCATTTTCTTACTGGTTTTTAAAAAATTCTTTAAATGGATGTTTACTTTTTTTTTTTTTAAATAATGTTGCAATTATTTCATCCCATTGGTTTTTGTGTTTTACTTTGTCCTGGTATCTTAGCCATACAGAAAATTCCACTGTGGTGTAAATTAATGTAATCCATCTTTTCATTTATCATGTGGACTTTTTTGTTTCATCCTTTGTTTAAAAAATTACTTCCTCATTGAAGTTCATATATTTACACATATGTTTTTAAAATAATTCTGTAGTTTTGCATTAAATCCATGTGGAACTGAGTTTTGGGGCAATGAGGAAGAGATCATACATTATTAATAGGAAAAGGAAATTTCCTTTAAGGAATTAAGCATTTAAGGAATTATGCATCTTAACCCTTTCTGCTCTCCGTGTTGATTTTAAAAAGTGTCTGAATAAAACTATCAGACTTTTTAAATGCTTGGCTCTGGTTCTGGGTTTTCTATTCCACTCTGATTTTCTCCCCCTCTTTGGTCTGTTCTTAAACCCACATTCATTTAACTATTGTAACTTTAAAATGAATGTTGACAAATGGTAATACATGTCTTGCCTCTTTGTTCTTACTTTGTAGAATCATCTTGGCTACTCGTATTCATTCATTATTTTATTTTAGACATGATGTTTTAAATTTCACAAAAAGTCCTTTGAGATTATGATTAGAATTTTGTTGCATTTCAAGACCAAATTGGAATAATTTTATATTTATAATATTGAATTTTCATATCAGAATAATGGGTACCTCTCCATCTATTGAGGTCTTCTTTGATGCTCTTCATGAGTTTTGTATTTCTTTTCATAAGAGTTCAGCACATCTTTGGCCAGAGTATTTCAAAGAGTCTTTTATAGGTTTTGTTATTATTGCAAAAATAAGGATTTTTTTTTTCCCTGTTACACTTTCTCTCCCATCATTCTTCACAAAGAGGGATATTCTTTAAAATACTCAGATTATATCCTACAACTCTGCTGTACTTTTTATGTCTATAAGCTATTTTAGATTTCTATTCATGCAATTATTACTTCTCAAATAAACCAAAAAGTATAGCTACTCTTCCTTTCCAATTCTAAAACACCTTTTCTTTTCTCTTCCTTGTTTTATTTTTGTTTGGTATTTTTGTTTTTGTTTTTCCAGTAAAAGGCTTAACACTTACTTACACCCCAAGTGTTCACTGAGGACTTACTACATGATGGATCTTGCAGTACACAGTATACAAAATATAAAAACATCATTTTCCTCATGTAGGCCCCATTCTAACAAGAGACAAAAATACATGTGTATCTTATATGTATAGTGTTAAGCAATTATAAGTCCTGTAAGAAAGATATAAGGCAATATTGGGCTTCCCAGGGGGTGTTAGCGGTAAAGAACCTGCCTGCTCATGCATGAGACCTGCGAGAACAGCCTGGAGGTTGATTCCTGAGTCAGGAAGATCCTCTGGAGGAGGGCACAATGAAAGCGACTTACCATGCACTCACGCAAAGCAGGATTACAGAGTGTAGGCTCAGAGGGTTAATGCTGTTGTTTAGTCACTAAGTCATGTCAGACTCTTTTGCAACACCATGGGTTATAACTCACCAGTCTCCTACGTCCATGAGATTTCCCAGGCAAGAATGCTGGAGTCGGTTGGCTTTCCTACTCCAGGGGATCTTCCTGGCCTACGGACAGAACCTGTGTCTTTTGTGTTGACAGGCATGTTCTTTACCACTGAGACAGCACAGAAGCTCAGGCTCACAGGGTACTAGCTATAATTTTAAGTAGGATTCAAGAGATGGGAATACTAGACCACCTGACCTGCCTCCTAAGAAATCTGTATGCAGGTCAAGAAGTAACAGTTAGAACTGGACATGAAACAGCAGATTGGTTCCAAATAGGAAAAGGAGTATGTCAGGGCTGTGTATTGTCACCCTGCTTATTTAACTTATATGCAGAATACATCATGAGAAATGCAGAACTGGATGAAGCACAAGCTGGAATCAAGATTACTTGGAGAAATATCAATAACCTCAGATATGCAGATGACACCACCCTTATGGCAGAAAGTGAAGAATTATAGAGCCTCTTGATGAAAGTGAAAGAGGAGAGTGTAAAAATTGGCTTAAAGCTCAACATTCAGAAAACTAAGATCATGGCGTCTGGTCCCATCAACTCATGGCAAATAGGTGGGGAAACAGTGGAAACAGTGACAGACTTTATTTTTGGAAGCTCCAAAATCACTGCAGATGGTGACTGCAGCCATGAAATTAAAAGATGCTTGCTCCTTGGAAGAAAAGCTATGACCAACCTAGATAGCATATTAAAAAGCAGAGATATTACTTTGTCAATAAAGGTACATCTAGTCAAAGCTATGATTTTTGCAATAGTCATGTATGGATGTGAGTTGGACTACAAAGAAAGCTGAGTGCTGAAGAATTGATTCTTTTCAGCTGTGGTATTGGAGAAGACTCTTGAGAGTCCCTTGGACTGCAAGGAGATCCAACCAGTCCATCCTAAAGGAAATCAGCCCTGAATATTCATTGGAAGGACTGATGCTGAAGCTGAAACTCCAATATTTTGGCCACCTGATGTGAAGAACTGACTCATTTGAAAAGACCCTGCTGCTGGGAAAGATTGAGGGTGGGAGAAGGGAATGACAGAGGATGAGATGGTTGGATGACATCACTGACTCAAAGGACATGAGTTTGAGTAAACTCTGGGAGTTGGCGATGGACAGGGAGGCCTGGTGTGCTGCAGTCCATGGGGTCGCAAAGAGTCAGACACGACTGAGTGACTGAACTGAACTGAACTGATTAAGCTGGGCCTTAATGAAGTGATATTTGAGGAAAGATGTGAAAGAGGTGAAATGGTTCACTTTGCAGATATCTGGGTGGATGTTCAGGCCACTTTAGATGACTCTTTGCTTGCTGTCTATCTATCCCACCCCCAACCAATTTCTGCTTCACCCCCCTCACAGACTGACCTTCATCCTTAGGAGTAGAACCCAGTAGTAAATACCTACATCCCCTCCTCCAGCCCCAGCTGGTGATTGTTACAATCTCTAGATCAGGATGACTCTCCTTAGACAGCTTAACAAGCACCTCCTCTTCTTAGCCCAAGGGGCTAGGAGGGTCAGGCTCTTCTACTGGTTTCCCTGTTAACCAATGCTAAGTCACTTCAGTTGTGTTTGACCCTTTGCGACCCCATGGACTGTAGCCCTCCAGGCTACTCTGTCCATGAGATTCTCCAGGCAAGAATACTGCAGTGGGTTGCCACTTCCTCCTCCAGGAGATCTTCCTGATCCAAGGATTGAACCCGTATCTCTTTTGTTTCCTGCATTGGCAGGTGGGTTCTTTACCACTATTACCACCTGGGAAGCCCAGCAGAGTTGCAGGATATAATGATGTCAATTCCTCCTATAACTGGTACTTGACCCCTTGCCCCTACCATTTTCCTGGGAGCAAAGATGGCTGCTGTCCTGTTCTGCCCACCATCCATAGTAGGTGTCACTCCAGAACCCTTTTGTTCCAGACATGTAAGATTGTCTACCTATTTATTAAACCATTGCTGTCATCGACCCCTGGCTGTATCTTCTGTCTAAGGTGTGGCTAAGTATAGGGCTTGCAGGGCTGTGGGGAGCAGCCAAACGTTGGGGAACACCAACACTGGAGAATGAACCCTCCAGAAGAGAGAAATCCTCAGACAAGGTTCAAGGCAGTGGAGAAGGGGAGAAATGAGAAGTGACCAACTCCCGAGTGTTCTGTGAACTGGACGTGATGCGTGAAAGAAAGGAAGCCCTTACCAAAGATTCCTATGTTTGTGGCCTAAGCAATCAGAAAAAGGCATGTTCTCTCAATGGAAAAGGGAAAGACCAGGGTTAAACAGATAAAGGGGGAGAAGATGAAGCATCTAAATCCAGACTTGGTGCTGGGCTGCACCCCACAGGCAGCTCAGATTCAAGACAGAAGAAACAGCCCAGTGTCAGCAACAGAGACATGGGTGGTTTAATGGATGGGGGGGCTTACAGATCACAAACAAGGTCTTGGAGTAACACCCCACCCAGTGCAGTGGGAGGCAGGCCAGCAGTCCTCCCTGGGGGGTGGTGGGGGAGTTTATCAGTTAGAGGGGAACTGACATCAGGTGGGGCTCATTAGTTACCAGGGGAAGCGGCAGAGGGGCACGCCCCGCAGAGCCCCTTTGGTAAGAACAATCCATCAGCTGGGGCTGGGGCGATAGGAAGGTAAGTCAGAGAACTGGGTGGAGGTGAAGCAGGCATAGGTGTACAGACAGCAAGAGAGCAGCCCCCTGACAGGGCCTGACTACAAACCTGGAAAGCTTGAGATGTGGATGAGAAATCCAAGAAGAGACGCGAAATCGCAAACTGACATTCAAAGTTGGTAAGAGAGGTCTGGCTGGAGATTAAAAAGTTGAGACACTGGCAAATAGAAAGCATTTAAAGTCAGGATATTAAGTAAAGCCACGAGATGGTTGGATGGTGTCATTGACTCAGTGGACATGAGTTTGAGCAAACTTTGGGAGACAGTGAAGGACAGGGAAGCCTGGCATACTGCAGCCCACGGGGTCTCAGAGAGCAGGACATGACTTAGTGAACAGCAATTAAAGTCATGAGATTAGATGAAAACATTTAGACTGAGAACTAAGCCTGGGGCCACTCTAAAAATAAGAGACCGCAGTGATGAGGAACCAGGAAAGGTGAAGGAGAAAGGCCTGCCAGTCAGGAGGAAAACCAGGATTCTGACATCCTAGGAAGTAAATGCAGGTTGTGGAACCGGAGGAGAGTGATGACGGGTGTCAAAAGCAGTGGAAGGGTCAGCAGAGATGGAGGTCAGAAGTGACTACTGAACATAGACCTAGATGAGTTTCTATGCCATAGAGCATGCGGACAAAACCCTCACTGGGGGATTTGAAGACAGGATGGAGAGGGTCCTCTGACTCAGGGAAAGGAGCTCACTCTTCGGAGTTTTACTGGAAAAGAGCAGAAAACTGAGGCTGCAAGAGAAACAACGGCCGCAGAGCACAGGGCGTGTTTACCGCGCTGATGAGAAGTATCCAGCAGCAAGGGAACAGACGTAGAAGACGCAGTCGGAGGTTTTAGAAGTGCCGTCCTTGAGTGAGGAAAAGTGAACATGAGCTTGAGTATAGAGCAGGAGAGATGGATTCAGATCAAGCCAATAAGGCATTTCTAAGCAAGTCATGGACATGCCCTTCATTCCTCTCTGCTCAGAGCTCGTGTGAATCATAACAGAACATTAAGTTGCATCGTATTATTCTCTGGGACCTATTTCAATGATCATAGCACGTTCCCTCTTTTATTAAACTGGTATGTTAGAAGCGTATCTCATGTTGAACATCTTTGTATACATGGGATAAATACTACTTAGTGATGATGTATTTTTATGCAATATGATCCTCACTATTTTATGAATATTGTTTCTGTGTTTGTAAGTCACACAGATTATGATTTTTTTGTATCATCATTGTTCAGTTTGGGTCAGTTTTATACTAATGCTTGAAATGAATTGAGTAGTTTTTCCTTTTTAAAACAGTTTTGTAAGTCAGGAATTATCTCTTTCTCTTTCCTGAAAATTTGGTGAAATCTATAAAACTATCTGGAACTGATACTTTTCTAGGGAGAAGATTTAGCCTAATGATTTAATTCCTTCATAATTATTAGAATATTCAGATTTTTCTACTTCTTCTAGAGTCAGTTTTGTGACATATATATATATATATATATATATATATATATATATATATACACATGTATATTTTAAATTGTAGGAACAAATTATTCATAATATTGTCTTAAATCTACCTGTAATTATGTTCATTTCCTATCTTCATTGCATAGAATGCTTTAAAAATTAATTTTATCATGATCATTTATTTTTAGTTACAGAGATATATGCAGTAGAAAAATAACTCACTTTTTAAATTCTAAGATAACCTATGCACTTGAGTTTAATTCTAAAGATATCTTTGAAGGCTTACTGAGTGGGCATACATGGCAAGATTTATAAGTAAATTTTACTTCCTAAAACAAATACTAAATGAATAAACACAATTTCCCACAACAATATTGCACCAATCATACATTGCACCAATCATAACCTTGGACCTTAGAGTTATATTTTATAAGACACATATAAACCATTTCAGTTAGAACCTCTTAGGAGAATTTCTTGCACATAAACTAGCTAAGAAAGCAATATTATTTCAAAAGTACAGGTGAAAAATAGATATAATCTTTAAAAAAAAAACTTTTTGCCATCTGGCTAAAAAGCACTTATATCTACAAACACTCTACTTAAAATTTCTCATTATTTAGAATTAAATGAGTAGCCTAAGATTTATTCTAATTTTAACCAAGACTGAATAAATGTATTAGGGACTTATAATTTTCTATTCCCACTTCTCTCTTTCTTGAAGTTTTGCCATACATTTTCTATTGTGTTATTTTAATTTATAGAATTAGCTTTTGGCTTTGTTAAAAATTCCTAAAGACCCATTTAGTTTATTTCTGTGTCAATCATCTTTACTTTTATTTTTATTATTTCCTTCATTCATTACATAGTTTATTTTTCAAGGTCTAGATTTGTGATTGAATGCATAATTCATTAATGAATAACTCAAGTTTCAGATTTTCTTCTTTTTCACTTTGTGCATTTAATGCTATAAAATTTCCCCCAATTATTACTTTAGACGCAACCTGCAATCTGGATGTATAGAAATTTCTTTGTCGTTCCTCTCTAGATATTTTAGAAGCCTACTGAGATTTTTTTTTACTTCGTGAGTTACTTAGCAGTATGTTTTTAAGTTGCTACGAACATAGGCAGAGGTCACTGAGATTGTGTTTTCGTTGCTAATGTTGCACTGAGGTCAAGGAGCTCAGTTTGAATGTTTTCTTCTGAATTTGTGATAAGTGTGCAAACATAGATATAAAGCTTCATGACAATGGGAGCCTGCTGTAACATCATTTTAGCTCTAAAAATGTAGTTGTTGCCCCTGGCTTCAACCTAGATGTTTTCTTGCAACTGTCTTATCTTTGAGGTGTGGAGCTGGGAAAGTAGAACTCCAGAGAAAGTCTTCACATATTGTCTGTGGCTAAAGTCAGTTTAGATAGTTTTTGTTGTACTCTTGTTTTGTTTTATTTTAATTTCCAAACATCCACAAACTAATAGTTTTATAAACTACAGAGCCAAAAGCTTAGCTATAGTGGAAGTATCAAAATGATATATGAAAGTGTTCAGTTGCTCCTGCTTTCTATACTTATTAAGTTATCCCTTGTTGTTGCTGATGCTCAGTCACATAGTCATGTCTGACTCTTTGCAACCCCAAGGACTGTAGTCCTCCAGGCTTCTCTGTCCATGGGGTTTCCCAGGGAAGGATAATGGAATGGGTTGCCATCTCCTTCTCCAGGGGATCTAATCTACTCTGCACACAACAACCAGGAATATTACTTTTAAAATACACAAATCAGATCCTGTTAGTCTTAGTTCACAAACCTCCAGTGATTTCTCCAACTCATTTAGGGGAAAAAGATTATTTATTTATCACGGATCAACAGCACTTGGAGTATCAAATTTCGAGTAGCATGGGCTTCCCTGATAGCTCAGCTGGTAAAGAATCCGCCTGCAATACAGGAGATCTGGGTTCGATTCCTGGGTTGGGAAGATTCCCCTGGAGAAGGGAAAAGCTACCCACTCCAGTATTCTGGCCTGGAGAATTCCATGGACAGTCCATGGGGTCGGACATGACTGAGCGACTTTCCCAAACACACTTCAAGACATATATACCTACATGTGTATATGTATAAAATATATATGTGTGTTTTATTTATTTACATCTATATGTGTGTCTATGTATATACATACACAAGCACACATACCAATTGCAGAATGAGAAATGTTTTGTAAAATTATAGAAATTCAAAAGCATGGCACATTTATGCTGCAGTCTAAGATACACTGTACCATTGCAAAGTACAACTGGCCACACTCTGTACCTCCTTCAGGTAAGCTAGAGGCATAGCCCTTGGTTGTCTGCTTAGGATTTCTGAGGTAAAATATGCATCATTTGGGATTATTGCCATCCAGAGACTTCCATACAAGGGTTTTCTGTAGGTTCAGACTGTCCTCCATGCTGCTCAGCCTCCTGGGCCATATAATTCAGGAAACAGAAGCACCTGGGTGGGTGAGGATACAGGTGACACTTTTGTGGAACTCTAATAGAAGTCACAGAGAAGATGTCTATGATTTACCTATCAGGGAACCACTTTCCACTTGAAAAATAGCTTCTAGTGAGAGACTGGGGTGTAGTAGAGACTGAGCTCCTGACCACAGAAAACCAAAGAATTGTAACCTGCAAAACGGCCAAGGAGCAAAAGGGCAGAGCCTAAACACAGAAGGACATCGGAAGCTCTGAGTTACAAGCACCTTCTAAAATTCCACAAATGTAATCTAACGTCAAGGGGCAGGAAGGTGCATTCTGCACACTCTGAGGTCAAAAAAGTTCTGTGACCAAGTCAAACATCAATGGTGGGACTTCCCTGGTGGTCCAGTGGCTAAGACTGCATGCTCCCAATGCAGGGGGCCTGGGTTCAATGCCCAGTCAGGGATTTAGAGCCCACATGCCGCAACTAAGACCCAGCACAACCAAATAAATAAATACTTTAAAAAAATCAATACAAGTGAGACATAAACACTTCCTCTGGAGGGAGGGAGGGGAGTGAATATGTTTGAACAATAACATAATCTACTGTACCTACCAAATTATAAAGTTGGGCAGGCTGATCAGAAGTCCATCAGGAAAAAAAAAAAAAAAGAAGTCCATCAGGTAACAGAAGTGGTACCTTTGAGACCAGGCTCAAACAGACCCAAGAAGCCCAGATTGGTTATATGCACAGGTGTCAGCTGCATTTGATATCCTGTCTCTGTTCCCTCAACCTGTCCTTACCACTTCATTGTCACCTGAGAAGTTTCCTATGACCATCTGTCCCCAGAGGAAAGGAACTCGACCAGATTCCTAGATGTATCAGTACAAAATATTAGCGCTAGCAGGAAATGAAGCATTGCCTCATTGTCTGGAAGGCATGATGGAAGAAGTAAAAGGTTGTTCCGGTGTTCAGATGAAAACAGGAGGCATTCTGGATCCCGTGCTGGCTCTTTATCTGTCATACTCTCCTATCAACACAAATTCCATTAGCAGTCACTTAAAAACAAATCCTACACCCAAACATTTCTCGTGCCCTCCACAGATAGCACCTGAGAGAAGCCACCTGAATGATCAGCCAGGATAATGGCAAAAGTCTTCCCACAGCCTCCCTGCTGCTTCTTCTAATTTACTCTGCACACAGCAACCAGGAATATTACTTTAAAAATACACAAGTCAGATCCTGTTATTCTTACTTCACAAACCTCCAGTGATTTCCCCAACTCATTTAGGGGAAAAAGATTATTTATTTATTTATTTATTTATTTATTTATTTATTTATTTATTTATTTATTTATTTATTTATTTAATCAAACTCACAAGGTCCTGCATGACCAGGCTTCTGGGTGCCTCTCTGATTTCATCTGCCAAGTCCCCTTCATCCTTATTCAGATCAAGCCTGATGTCTCTCAACGTCTTCAACATCCAACCACAAGCTGACTCCCGGACCTTTACATCTGCTTCTTCAGCTGTTGGAATGCTCTTCTCTAGACTTTTATAGCTTGTTCCTTCACAGCATTCAAATCTCTGCTGATATCTAAAGGTCTGTCTCCATTAGGCTATTTTATATTTTTTCATATTTTTTCATTTTTTCATACTTACACCGACTGGCAACTTATTCCATGTTTACTTTACTATTTTCTGCCTTTCCCATGAGAAAACGTGGTCCACAAAGGCTAAAACAATGTTACTCATCTTTGCATCACAGCTTGTCATTGGTATTTAATGAACATTTGTTGAAGGAATAGATGAGCCAATGAAATTACTTAAGTGCATTTTACCATAACATATATGCTTCTTAGGTGGCACAGTGGTAAAAAAAAAAAAAAAAAAAAAAATCCACCTGCCAATGCAGTGGGTTAGATTCCTGGGTTGAGAAGATCTTCTGGAGTAGGAAATGGCAACCCACTCCACTATTCTTGCCTGGAAAATCCCATGGACAGAGGAGTCTTGTGGGCTACAGTCCATGGGGTCGCAGAGAGTTGGACACTGTTGCCAGCCAAAATCTTGGCCTTCTCCACCCACCACATGAAAAATACGGAGACAGAGATTGGAGGAAATAGAAAGGTGGCTTTTTTTCTCAGCTGGCGAAGAGGGGAATACAGTAGGCTCATGCCTCAAGAACTATGCTCCCGTTCCATGAAGAGTCTAGGGGCTTATATCGGCAAGGGCTCACAGTCTGGAGTCAGTGATGAGGAACAAAAGGTGATAAGACCTGGATTTCTTCCTCTTTCATTGTTTCAAAGACAGTCATAAACTGGCATCTGTAATCCAGTAATTGAGTCTGGCAGTTCTGTGGCTCTGTAGCCTTCTTTCTGATATGTAACAACAAGGGGGAGGGGGTTTCAAGGGTAAACGCTAGATAGTGGTGGTGGTTTAGTCACTAAAGTCGTGTCCGACTCTTGCGACCCCATGGACAGTAGGATGCCAGCCTCCTCTGTCCGTGGGATTCTCCAGGCAAGAGTAGTGGAGTGGGTTGCTATTTCCTTCTCCAGGAGATCTTCCCAACCCAGGAAGCAAACCCAGGTCTCCTGCATTGCAGGCAGATTCTATACCAACTGAGCTATGAGAGAAGCCCTCGGAACCCCCAAACGCTAGCTGGGGGATGCATTTAGCATAGAATCAAAGGGAAATAGGTGTGAAGTGTAGCTCCTGCAGTTAGAGGGCAGAGAAGCAAACTTAGGTTAAAGACATTCAGAGTTAGGAGCAGTTAAAGTAAAAAAACTAGGAATACATGTATTCCCCATCCCCAGTGCACCAGCCCTGAGCACTTGTCTCATGCATCCAACCTGGGCTGGTGATCTGTTTCACCCTTGATAATATACATGTTTCGATGCTGTTCTCTCTAAACATCCCACCCTCACCTTCTCCCACAGAGTCCAAAAGTCTGTTCTGTACATCTGTGTCTCTTTTTCTGTTTTGCATATAGGGTTATCATTACCATCCTTCTAAATTCCATATATATGCATTAGTATACTGTATTGGTCTTTATCTTTCTGGCTTACTTCACTCTGTATAGTGGGCTCCAGTTTCATCCATCTCATTAGAACTGATTCAAATTAATTCTTTTTAATGGCTGAGTAATATTCCATGGTGTATATATACCACAGCTTCCTTATCCATTCGTCTGCTGATGGACATCTAGGTTGCTTCCATGTCCTGGCTATTATGTAAATCCATGGCTGATTCATGTCAATGTATGGCAAAAACCACTACTATATTGTAAAGTAATTAGCCTCCAACTAATAAAAATAAATGGAAAAAAAAATACCAAGGGCAAAAAAAAAAAAAAAAAAACCAACAAAAAACAAAACTAGGAATAATCAGACCTGCTTCCTGTTCTCTTTATCTTCTTTGTTCTCAGGAAAGGGAAAGAGAAAAACTCATTCTTCTGTTTACCTTTTCACTGCAACATGACTGAAGGCCTGAGCACACACTCAAACCATAGTATATATAGGTTCATCTTTATTTATTTACTTAAGCCACTTATTCTTTTTTGAGTGTGTTTTTAGCTGCACGCATTCACATTATGTGTTCCTACTTTAGGGATTTCACTTTTCTCACAGTTGTAATTTTTACTTTAAATACTGTGATATTGGATTTCTGTACATATTTTAGCACCTTGGATCATGAACTGTGTTTCCCAGACATGTCTTCTGAGAGTGTTCATGTGTTCTGGGGACCACAGAAGCATCCAGAAAGCTTGGTCTCCTAGTTGCCTCTGTTAAATTGTTACTGATTTTACAGGTTCCTAACCAGTTTTATTCAATACAAAAATTGGGGTCTACATCCATCTGCAGGGCAGAATAGCATCTCTGGGTTCTGTGGTTGAATCCTTTTTGCCCCAGGGGTCCAGCTAGAGTTATTACTTCCTGGCTTCCTTCAGGCCAGAAAGTGAAGATTTTTCTAAGCATGTCTAATGTTTCCCAGGCTCCTGGCTTTTTCAACTGCTCTCCTCCCCCGCCCAAGACTGGCAGCCCTCATTCACCCCAGAGAGGTCTGAGGCCCCTCTGGTGTCCATCCTGCCCATTTTCCTTCAAGTGTCCTGTGGTCTCACAGCCTGCTCTCTTTCACGTGTTACATCTTTCCTCTGGAAACTGGAGTTAGTCCCTTTTTGAATTCCAAGCTTGGCTACATATTTGATTTCTTAAAAAACACATATTTTTGGATGCCCCTGGTGGCCCAAAGTTAAGACCCTGTGCTTCCACTGTAGGGAGCGCTTGCTTCATCCCTGGTTGGGGAACTAAGATCCTGTATGCAACACAGCGTGGCCAAAATAAAATAAAATAATAAGATGGCGTGCAAATCTGCTATATAGCCCTGGGAGCTTGGCTCGGTGCTCTGTAATGACCTAGAGGGCTGAGACGGTGTGTGGGAGTGGGAGGGAGGGAGGCTCCGGAGGGAGGGGATGTATGCATACTTACAGCTGATTCATATTTTTGTACAGCGGGAACTAACACAACATTATAAAGCAATTATCCCTCAATTAAAAACAAATTTAAAAAATAAAAAAATTTAAATTGAAAAAAAAATGAAAGGATGAGTAAGATCTACAGGTACTGATGTCCATGGTCTAATGTAAAATGGAAACAAGAGGAAAGCGGGCTATAGATATGGTGGGGTATGATTCCATTTGCTAAAAATAGATAAATAAGATACATATTTTATGTAACGTTTTATGTGTTTGAGGCAGAAGGTGACTTCCCATCATAGTTCAGCGCTAGACTAGAAATATCTAAGGTTGTCTACACACAACTGGGAAGACATCACGTGCTCAGAAGTTCACAGAGTTGGTAGTGGTGGTGATTGTCCCTGTGACGTATCACATGGGGTTGCAATGAGCCTCTAAAGAGGCAGTCTCAATTCAATATCCTGTCATAAACTAACATAGACAATAAATAAATAAATGAATTAAAAAGCAATTAGTATCTGGAAGCACTTCCAAGTGTCTGAAAAGAGGTCATAGATGCTGGTTTGATTTCCTGTGTTTGCTAGAATAAATTATCACACAACTGACCATTTAAAGAAACACATAGCTGCTCTCTTACAATTAAAGAGGCCAGAAGTCAGGCATCACTATCCCAGGGTGAAATCAAGGTGTTGGCATGACCATGCTCCCTTCCAAATCTGTAAGGGAAGATGCATTCCTGGCTCCTTCCAGCCTCTGGTGGGGGTCAGTGTTCCTTGGCTTGTAGCTGCATCATGTCAATTTTTGAAGCTGAAATCTTTGAATCTCTCTCTGCTCTGTCTTCACATGACCTTCCCTCCATATATCAAATATTCTTCTACCTCTTTCTGGTAAGGATCCATGTCATGGCATTTAGTGTCCACTGGATAATCCAGGATAATCCTCCCATCTAGAGATTTTCAACTGGAAAGACTCACCCTGTTTTTTGTTTTCTGTTTCTATATGAGGATAGATTTGTGGATTTCAAGACAAAGGTCTGGATAGTCAAAGTTATGGTTTTTCCAGTAGTCATGTACGGATGTGAGATTTGGACCATAAAGAAGGCTGAGAGCCAAAGAATTGAGGCTTTCAACTTATGGTGCTGGAGAAGACTCTTGAGAGTCCCTTGGGCAGCAAAGAAAATCAACCCCGAATATTTATTGGAAGGACTGATGCGGAAACTGAAACTCCAATACTTTGGCCAGCTGGTGTGAAGAGCTGACTCATTAGAAAAGGCCCTGATGCTGGGAAAGATTGAAGGCAGGAGGAGAAGGGGGTGACAGAAGATGGGATGGTTGGATGGCATCACCAACTCAATGCACATGAGTTTGAGCAAACTCGGGGAGATAGTGAAGGACACAGAAGCCTGGCAAGCTGCAGTCTATGGGGTTGCAAAGAGTTGGACATGACTTAGCGACAGAGCAACAACAAATGGATTGCATGAATTGGAGGGTGGGTTCATGACTGAACAACAGCAACAATTATGTGTTTGGTTTAGGGGACCACTTTTCCATCTACTACAGGTGGTGATGATAGCTATGAACAAGAAAATTGTCTCTTTACTCCCAGCATACTAAAGGACACATTTCAGAGAGAGAAGCAGAAATGATAGACAGCATGTTAGCTAAGACCAGGGGAACTGATTTGCAGAGAGGAAGTGGGAAATGAGATGAACCTAGTCACAGCTAGGAAAATGCATCAGAGAGGAGATAGTTTTGAGCTGATTCTGTTCTTCTGGGAACCCTAGGGAGATGCTTGAGGACAAGGTAGATGGTGGAGTTGCCACAGATATCCCATGGTCCTCCATGGCTCAGCGATTTTGAGGCCATAGGAGTTACTACATTATTCTAACGGTGTACTTGTTTATGAATGTGCATGTACTTAGTCTCTCAGTTGTGTCTGACTCTTTGCAACCCCATGGACTGCAGCCTGACAGGCTCTTCTGTCCATGGGATTCTCCAGGCAAGAATACTGGAGTGGATTGCCATGCCTTTTTCCAGGGGATTTTCCCAACCCAGGGATCAAACCCAGGTCTCCTGCTTTGCAGGCAGATTCTTTACAGTCTGAGCCACCAGGGAAGAATGGATGATGGAATAAAACCATAAATGCACTATGTCATACTCTCCTTCATCAAATTCCAATAACATAGCATGAAGATCATGAAGGATGGGGTCAGACAGAGATCAATACACTCATTTCAAGTTCAGCAGGGTCGACCGAAGGGCAGTGAAAATCCCTCAAAGTAAATTAAAGCATGTTCCACGGCAAAAGTATATTTTCAAAATTTGGGGAGGGGAAGAGGGGAAGACCCAGGCGTACAGGGGTCATGTCAAAAGAGGGGTGGGGTTGCACAAAGTTCAATAAACTAAGAAGCTCATCTGGGTCAGAAAAAAAGAAAATATTAGAAGTCACACATGCCAAGTTAGAGAATGAATGCTGTTTCTCTTCAAAATTAAGCAGAACAGGAGTGTCCCTTGAAGGCAAAGTTCAGAGAGAAGACAGAAATTTTTCCACATGTGCATCAAGGATTCTTGAGATTCAACAGAAAAACTCGTTAAGTTTCTTCTCAGACTTGAAGATCCAAGTATTTGATCAGCTTTCTTCCAATGATGGAAGGGGTGATAGAAAACACCACACTCCCAATGCAACCTGATCTGGAAGTGCATTCTACCTCTTACAGGTTCACAAGTCTAGTAGAGCTTCTCTTTCTAAAACACAAAAAAACCCAGAAACAAAAAACACGGAGATCATTATAGACCTCGGTGTGAATATCTTCTGTGAATGAACCCCTTGCCTTTTCTGTGCTTCAGTCTCAGGAAAGACGTTAAATTTATATATGTGTGTGTGTGTAATTATTTCAATTTTGATTATTCTTCATTGTTGCTCAGACTTCCCTTTAGCTGTGGCAAGCAGGCTTCTCACTGCAGTGGTTTCTGCTGTTGCAGAGCAGGGTCCCTAGAGCTTGAGGGCTTCAGTGGTTGTGGTTCCCAGGCTCTAGAGCTCAGGCTCAGTAGTTGTGGCTCATGGGCTTGGTTGCTTGGTGACATGTGGGATCTTCCACCGACCAGGGATCAAACCCGTGTCTCCTGTGTTGGCAGGTGGATTCTTCTCACCCAGCCACCAGGGAAGCCCTATTTTATTTTATTTTATTTGAATTTTGAGGAATTGAGAAGAAAAGTGAATGCAGAGGAAACTTGGGGCACCTTCTAAAGGGGGACCCCAAGGAGACATCTGGGCCATGAGCTGTGGTCAGCCTGAGGCAAGGGAGGGAAGCTCCCAGACATTTGTTTTCACTCCTGGGTGGAGAATATTGCCATTCATCCTCTCGTTTACGTTTCCACCCTGCCCCCGTGGGTGGTGGGGCTGCCTCACCTCACAGATGTAAGGGACACCATCAGGGTGAAGGGGATTGGAGCCAGAGGGGCAGGAAGTCCAGCCCCGGCTTCTTTGTCTTACTTGCAAGTCAGGAGCTTTCTGGTTCTGGGGGTTGGGATGTGGCCACGTGTTCCTTCCCTGCATCTGGGCTGCCTCAGGCCCAGGGGAGGGGTCCTCACACGCCCCTCCTGCTGCTTCTGGCGGGCTGGGTCCCTCCCTAGCTGCCCCGGCACCAATGCCCCGCGTTCCCCAGCCCCCGGGCATCCTGAGAGTAGGAACTGGGTCTTCTTTAGGTGGCCTGCCAAGCGCCCAGCACCAGGCTCGCTACACAAAAAATGGCCCAGAATCCGGTGCCCAGTGAGGGCACAGTCCTGACAGGCCGTGGGCCTGGGAACACTCAGCAGTGTCCCCTGGGTTCTGGCACTGTGCCAGGCGCTTACACGAAATCTGCGTTTGTTAATCCTCAGCACCGCCCTGTGCCAAGACTGTGACTCGATTCCACAGAGAAGGAAACCGAGGCTCAGAGAGGTAAACCGGCTTGCCCGAGGTGACCCAGCCACGGAGGGCGTTAGGGTCAGAGCCCTGCTGTGGTGCCCCCCTCACCCCAGGCTGCAGGCCCGGGGGTGACCACAGGGGTCCGGCAGCACCAACAGCACCTTTTGTATGGAGGCGCTCAAGGGAAAAGATGGTAGAGAAAGACCTGGGGGTTCTGCAGAAAGCAGCCTATTCCATGAGCAGGTACAGGGCTGGCTGAGCAACATGCTGGGGGAGGGGGCTGGGAGTGATCAGAGGAGCAGGGATCCTGAAGGAGGAGGGGTCTGGGAGCAGCAGACTTGCAGCCTGCAATGCAGTCCCTGTTCCCTGCGAAGTGGGTGAATCATCTGCCCAGCAGCTGCGGAGCAGACGTGTCGCCAGCGCCCCCCTGTGCTCACGGGGAGAACTGGACCCGCTTCGGGGGTGACCCTGCAGCCGCTGAACCCTGAGCGTGGAGCACGCCTGGCTTCCAGACCAACAATTGGCAAATGCTCCTTCAGTCCCAGGAACAAATGACTAAGCAGGTCTCCAGGCCCAGCGGGAGCCAGGCCAGCCCTTCTGCCTGTCCTGTCGCAGCGGAGCCTCTGGCCCCAGGCCTGATCTCAGGTCTCCCTTGTGTGTAGGGCAGGGATGAGCTGGGGCATCCTCCGGAGGAGAACAGGGCTTTACAGAGAGTTGTACCGCCCAGCTCTCTGCAAGGGGTCAGGTCAGGGGGGGAGGGGTCCAGGCTGGGACTGGAGAGTGTGCTCTGGGCTGTCTGCCAGGTTGCCTTCTCCTTTCTTTGGGCAGTTTTTTCTCTGGATTTCAGTTTCTCCACCTGCAAAGCGGGCACTGGATTATATTGGGGCTGACTTAGGGTCAGGTGTTGTTTGCCTCTTCCTGGGTCCTTTCTGGCCCTTCCCCATGGCCCCTCATTCCATCTCTTCCCTTGGAACCAGTCATAAGGCATGTGGAGGGTTTTAAAAACAAGTAAAAATAAAAAAAAACAAAAACAGGAGTAGAGAGTTTATTTACATCAGAAATCAAAGGACGGGATGACTGAGGTTCCTCTGGCTGCAGGCTCAGATTCCACGGGAGAAAATCAACTCCAGAGGCGAGAGGTGCTGTTCCTTTAATTTAATGGTCGCGTATTTATTTAGCAACTATTATGTGCCAAGCCTATTCCCCCTCTCCCTCCCTGCAGCCTAAGTAACAATCTGGAGAAGACAGAGTTGTATCCTAGCGGCTGTAACACCGAATTGTATCTTTGCTCTGCTTACATCTCTGTAAATGTGCCTTTGCATGAAATCTAGAAAAATGGTACAGATGAGCCTATGTGCAGGGCAGGCATAGAGACACAGAGAACAGACATGTGGACGCAGCGGGGAGGGAAGGGGAGAGTGGGATGAAGTGGGAGATTGGGATTGACATGTATGCACCGCCATGTGCACCATTGGTAACTAGCAGGAAGCTGCTGTGTAGCGCAGGGCGCTCAACTCAGGGCTCCTTGGTGATCTCGAGGGGTGGGATTGGGGGAGGGCTGGGAGGGTTATGTGTACACATGCAGCTGATCCACTTCTTCCTACAGCAGAAACGAGCACAACATTGCGAAGCAATTATAGTCCAATAAAAATAATTTAATTGCCTTTGTATGAGGATAAGAACTGGAGAGAAATAGAAACTTAAGGTGTCTCAGTGGTAAAGAATCCAACTGCCAGTGCAGGAGATGTGGGGTCCATCCCTGGGTCAGGAAGATCCCCTGGAGAAGGAAATGGCAACTCACTGCAGTATTCTTGCCTGGAGACTCCCATAGACAGAGGAGCCTGGCGGGCTACAGTCCATAGGGTCGCAGAGTCAGACACGACTGAGCACACACACACATTGAAATTTAAAGTATAAAACAAGAGTTGGTTTGATGGTGTGTCAGAAGGTGGGAATGGGCAGCTTTTGCTGTTACAATGTTGCCCATGAAACACACACGCAGAGCATCCCAAGGGTGTGTGGACACAGAGGCAGGGAGCCTCCACCCTGGGGCCCCAGAGGCCCTCTGGCGACAGCAGCTAGAAAGTCCTGGGACAGATGTCATGTCAACATCAGCATGAAAACAGGACGTTCACACACCCAGTGAAGCAGCTACAGAATTAAAAAAAAAAAAAATAATAATAGATTCATTCATTCCGTCAGTCAGTCAGATAATTAATACACACTTCACGCCCTGCAGGAAAACACAAGGAGAACAAACGGGAAAGAGTCAAGAAATGTTCTTTATCTGGTGAACACAAGCCCGAGAGAAGTGTTTTCTTAATTAGCAATTAATGATACATTCCCATCTTCACAGCTCACTGTTTATAAGCAATCTGTCAGTTATGAGTACTAGTATTGTTATTATTGACATTATTATTTACCTTGACATTATTATTTACGGAGCTTTCCAGGAGAAACGGCAGGGAGGAAAGAAAGTGAGGCAGGAGGAGTATACTTTAAATGGACCAGGAGAGTCTATCAGTTGGAAAGCAAAGCTCTTAAAGAAGTTTGTGAAAACTTGAAAAGGACCTTTAACATGCCAATTAACCCTGAGCTCACCCAGGACATCTACAGCTGCCCCCAGGCCCTCCCACCCCCAGAGCACCTAAATAAGGGTGGAGAGTGCTCTTTGACTGACCTCTTTCTCCAGGGACTGCAGGGACTGCATGCTGGTCCCCTCTGTACCCTGGAGTGCAGTGACCAGTCACACAGAGGTGTGGTTGGGGATCACAGCAGGGTGGGCAGTGCCCCCCTCTACCTCTGGTTAACCCAGTGGGCAGCCTGGGAGGAGGCAGACCCCAACCCTTCTGCACATTACTGACCCCTGACATTGCAGGGAAGTTCACGGGAGGAGTGGACCCCACTGGACAGAGGACGGTCTGCTGACCCTTGCTAGCCAGCATCCTCTGCTTTATGGGCAGGGCGGATCTTCCAGGACTGGGCAGAGCTTCGCTGAGCTCTTGAATTCCTGGTTTGCTCCATGCTTGCCTTCCTACTGGCTGATGAATGACACAGATTATCCAAAAAGAAAAAAAAAAAAAAAAAAAAGACACAACCTCAAACTTTACTCCATGACCATCATTACCACCAAAATGTTTCCCCTCCAAAGCACTGTAGGCTTATGTGCATATGAATAAAATAACCCCTTCTGCCCTCTCCTCTCCTCCCAACCCCCACACTTCATATAATATCAGGTCTCCAAGAAAAAAGGATGTTGTCTAAGAAACATTACGGAAAGCCTGTGGATTTTTGTTTATGCGGACCTTTCAAATCAAGCTGTCATCTTTAATATTCTTATCCCAAGCGCCATCCAAAAGCAAAATTCCTGTAACCAAAGCCCATGAGGAAATTTAGTACAGAATTTCACAGGGATCAGACTTTTCTCCCTTTCAAGAAGGTACTGAAGCTAAAATACAACAAACAACACAACAGCCTCTGCAAGAGAAAGTACATCAGAGAAGCCCTTGCTTGTTTCTATACATTTCATTTTTAAAAATTTCTTTATTTTAAACTGGAGGCTAATTCCTTTACAATATTGTTTCTGCCATACATCAACATGAATCAGCCATAGGTATACACATGTCCCCTCCATCTTGAACCTCCCGTTTCATTTTTTGAACAACTTATCTGCCCATGAAAATCGAGTCCAGGGGAACAGATCTAAGTCCTAGTCTGGGGCTGCAAAGGGTTACCGCTTTTTTCTTCTTGTGCGGAGCTCTGAAGATGTGAGAAGAGCCCTGGTCAACAGACAGATATATTGACTTGTTATTATTTAAAGTTGTTTAACCAGGTAGAGATAAATGAAAGCTTTCAGCAGCTGAACTATCACACAAATCACAATTAAGGTGGCATATGTGTTTGGGAGACGTAAAATCAATTCCCATGAAGATAATGTTTTAGTCTCTATTTGAACTTGAAAACAGAAGTAAATTTTCAGCAGCAACAGCTGGGCTTGTTCCATCCAGGAGGCTCTCTATTAACTGTACAAGAAGGGCCTTTATTACTTCTTCTAATGGTTTTCCTCTATGGTTTTGTCTTCATCAAAAAAGCCAAATTGATTGCGGTGGTGCTGTTTACTGATGCGGCGGTCGGGGTGGGGGCGGTGGCAGCTGCGTGTTCCCATCCCCCACGAGGACCTCTCTCTCCTTGTGGTGAGCCTCTTGTTGTTGGGAGGCCAGGATGATGGAGCCCTGGGGGCTGCTGGGGGGACTGGGTCAGGAGTTAGGGGGGCTGGTCCCAGCCTGTGCAGGAAACCGAGGCATCTTTTGATCTAAAGTAACCCCTGGGGTTGGGTGACCTGCAAAGATTCCCCCGGAGGGATATGGCCTCTGAGTCCCACCATTAACATGTTAATCATGTGAATGTGTGTGTGTGTGTGTGTGTGTGTGTGTGTGTGTATGTTTGTGGTCATGTTAATTCTATCTACTCCCTGGAGGATAGGGACCACATTTAATGTCACTAGATCCTTTATTGGACTTGGTGTGTTTCTGGCACATCATATGTAAATATAAAGGGGACAATGGCTGTGGGGAGCCCACAGGTGCAAAGACCTGGATCTAATCCACTCCCCATCATATTACCCTTCTCAGCCCTCGTCACGGTCACTCATGGGCATGGAGGTTGGTTACCTTTTCACTTCTCTTGCCTTTTCCCCGTGAACTAGGACAGGAGGCTGCCGGGTAAGCTGGTAGACACAAGGGTGGGGCACAGGTCCCCCTTTGGGGGTCGCAGGGCTTGCCTATGAGTAAAAGGAATGTACAGTGAGGAAGTTTGGCCTCCACTGGGAAGCGGGTAGGGGAAGAAGATACCCTGGTTCTAGAATGAGAACAGAGCTGATCAGGACAGGAAGAGGGCCAGTGAGGGACCAGAGGCCAGGAGCCTGGGCTCCGTTTTCATCTCATCTGGGTGCTACCAGCTGGGAGAACTGGGGCTTACCACAGGCTCTGGGTAGTAGGGGCTTTGTCTGAAAAATGTGAACAGTGAGATCCAGGCTTAAAACATAAACACTTGTAAAAATGCAAGATTAGTATTCCTGCCAAAGGGAAACAGACAGACAAGCAAACAAAACAAAACAGGCAAAAAGAAGAAAGGTGCAAAGAGACAACTTGTTCTGTTCAGACCTGTTTTCTTTTAGACAACGAAGTGAGTAGGCAGGTCCTATGACAAATCTCGTGTCTCAACATCTTTTGCTTCTGGGTGATTCTTTCTAACCTCCCGCATCAACACTGGGGACTAAAACGTGGACCTCACACCTGTTTCACCCTACTGGTGTTGACTGCCTCCTTCCACTCTCCAGTGCATCTCTACACAGCCTCTGCTCAAGGGCTGTTTAGATCGGGTTCCTCAAGTCAAAAGCCAAGGAATCACTTATGCACCAGTTACTGAGGTTTTCAATGCACCAGGCACTGTGGTAGGTGTTGGGGAAACAGAAGCTCTGTGACAGACAGAGGAGTCAAAGGGGGAAGAGAGAAATTCTCACAGAGACATAGACACTTATATTTATGTCAAGTCAGTGGTTCCTAATCGCCTGAATGGAGTCACATTTGGCTGAATAGTGTCTGTATTTCCATCGTCCATAATCTGTTGTTCTAGGCAGTGATTCTTGGTGATCTCTCTCTTTTTCATTCAAACTAGAAAACAAGCCTTTCCCTCCTATTGCATCATCCTCTACTGTGTTCTGGGAGCCTGGAATTAAATGCTTTCCTCCTTTCATTTCTTTGCAGGATCAATAATTCCCCCTGTATATTGCTTCTCAGAGGCTCTCAGACTTGTGCCTGGTTTAGGGTCAGGCACTCATGAGCCACCTCTCGGCAGGGCTTGCTCCCTGATGACAAAATGGAAAGGGGCAACCCGCGGAGCACAGGCATCTTCTAGACCTGACCCCTGGAGCCAAGAGAGCATCCCGGGACTTGGTTCCATTTTCTCTCAACATGCGTCACCCCACCTTCCCTTCTAGAAGCTCACAGAGAAAGTGGATGTCCACAGACATAAGTGATTGATCTTGGTTCGGTCAACAGAGCCCTGAGAACAGGGGACCGTGGACCCTGAACCAGGAAGAGCATGGGGTGTGGAGCCAGAGGGACCCAGGGTGGAAGAGGTTCCAACCCTGCCGACTTTTAGCCCCGTGGAGATCTCTAACACTGATGTCTGGTCTCCAGGGTGATAGCGCCTCGTGCTTGAGGTGGTTTGAACACTATATGAATTAGGTGTGGGAGAGCTCCTAGCTCTGCTAGCTCCACACGTGAGTTCAATAAACGTTAAGTGTTATCTCCCCAGGGCCCTTGCTCATCTCCCTCCATCCTGCCTGACTCCTCCCTGCACACACATTGCAGTTGTCATAACACAGTTGTGCAAGGCACACTGGGCCGGCCACAGTGTCTCTTTCTCCCGGCACGTCACCAAGACTGTGTATCATAGTCTCAAGACAGAATTCTTCGCCCCGGGCACAGCCCCGTCACATCAGACCCTATTCCTCAGCAATTTCCAGCTTCTTAAGGTAAGAACTTTGAGAAGGAGAGGGGCAGGTTGATGAGTGATGAGACTGCCCATGACCAGAGATAGTGCAGAGAAGAGTCGGGCAGGGACAATGGGGCTTCTGTCTCTGTAACTCAGTAAGGGTTGACATCAAAGTGGGCACGTTCAAACAAGCAGACTGACTCTGATACCGGAGCACTGCCTCATGAAGTGGAAGATGGGAGACGGGAGCAGCCACAGACAGGGTTGTCCAGGCAGCCCTGAGAGGGAGGCTCTGGCTTCATCAAGAGTAGAACCGGGGCCTTTGTATCTGAGGACCTCCAAGGAGTCCCTTTACTGTCCTAGCTGACTCCATCACGCAGCCACTGCTTCTCTAATAAGCTGATTCCCCTGAGACCTTCACCGAGGAAGAGACAGAAACGGCAGTGATTTGGTCTTGTAACCAGAGCAACCGTCCTTGCAAGCTCGCCTTGCAGGGAATGAGGCCAAGAGTGAAAAAGGAAGCAGGCTCCATGGGTAGCACCCAGCTTGACTTCCTCCTCAGCCAACCCAGAAAGCATCTCCCACCCTGTGGGGTCCAAGCACCAGGGGAGCCAGGGACCTCCTCTGTGCTTTTGAAGTCGGTTTGCTTATCCACCCAGGACCGCATGGAAGCAGAGGAGAAAGGGGAGGAGGCAGTGGCATCATTTAACACTCAGGGGCTGGATGCTTTGCTTGGAGCTCTACATATTTTACTTCCCATGACCCTATTTCTCAGACCTGTCTCAGGACAGCTCTGAGAATATGATATCTAAGCAGAGCCATTCTTCCTGCGATGACTTGTAGACCATCATGTGGGGTGGTCGGGGTTGGTGGTTGGAGAAGGGACAAGACAGAGCTGAGGGTGAAGGAAAGAGACTCACTGCATGGCCACCTTCCTGCTCAGAGCATCCAAGCTGGTAGCTTGCCCATTCCTCCCATGGCGTCTGCCCTCGTCCATCTCACAGTAGTGCCATGACAATTACAGACACAACTTTGCAGACAAGGAAACTGAGGCTGTAAGAGGTGTTGCTGTCAGGCACACAACTCATCTATGGCAGAATCTGGACTTCAGCTCAGTTTTTCCTGGCGTGCAGCCTCCACCCCCTCACCTCTGAGCAGCACACACAGGTGGGCCCAGGCTCACGTCACTGCGTTCTTATACGCACCTATAGGGCCCCCTAGACAACTCATGGTGCGGAGATGCAGTGGACACAATGCCTCCTGCTGGGATGCCACCTTCCCGGTGGGTGTCTCTGGGATCATCGGGGTGGGGGGCAGGGGGGAAATGAGCAGAGTGAGAAGAGTCATTCAAGTGTAATGTACGCCTCTGAAAGTTGCTCTCTGATGAGGTCTGGAAGCTTCCAAACCTTTCTGAAATTTGCTCACAAGCAAATGAGCATCAGTGTGGTAAACAGACAGAGAGGACTCGCCTGACTCTAACATCGAACATTGTGGGAAATAGACAGGACTTGCCTGACTCTGACACAGATAACGGATGAATCTCGATGCTTGGTCATCCCTCCCACCCCATCACCCACTGAACTGAGGTTGGTCTCCTTGCACTAGACATGAAAAGTGCCAGATCCTATCTAGGTGGGGGGTAGCTGTGCCGGTTTGCCTTCTTCCTGCTTAACTCATCTGGTACTTCCTGACTCTTCCATCACAGCAAGTGATGAAGGCAACACCTTTGTCTAACAAAATCAAGATGCAGAGCAAGTGGAGGATGCTGAATGAATCGCAGATGATCCAAGGAGCTAGAGTTCCTATGGAATGAAAGTGGGAAGGAGAGAAGGAAATCAGGGTCCCTTGTAGATGATGATGATATAATTAGATGACTCAGGAAGATGCTGATGGTGCTTAAACCTCTCCACCTGGAAGTTCTAAGGATGTTTGAAAATGAATACATCAAAAATTGCATGAGACCTCATCACCCTCCTGTTTTGAGGATCTTAGAATTGTACCATCTCCTACCCAGTTGGCTGACTTAGAGACCGGGAATATTCCTCGTATTTCATATTCTCCATCACCCCAGGCATCTAGTCCTTCTTCTTTGATTTCTCTTCTAAAACTCACCCCCAACTTGCTTATTGCTCCTTATCATTCCTTACCTGAATGATTTTAACCCTAACATGTTGCTTTTTTGCCCATTAATCTGCTTTCCTGCCATGGTGATCTTCCTAAATTGCAAACATGGTTTAGTCACCCTACTGATTAAATTCTTCTACACGTCCCCTCTTTTAGGACAAGTTCAAGCATCTCAACATTTCTGGAGATTTAAGGACCTTGTCCCTGCTTGCCCCTTCCACCCCATCTCCTGCCATGCCTCCCCTGCCCTCACCCCTCTCGGGATAATCTGCACTTCCAAGTTCCTGACTGTGCTATGCTTCTCACATCTGTATAGGCTCCTCAAAGATGAAAATCTCCCATTACTTAGCTGTTTGCCTCCCTTCCCCCAGCTAAGCCCTCTTGCCTCTGTAAGACCCAGCTCAGGCCTCTCCTCTGCTGTAAATGAGCCCTGAGCCCTGTGATCTGGCTACCTGCCCTTGCCCTGGGCTCCTGTAGCCTTGACACTACCTACCGTGTCCCGATGTAGTTCTAGATCCTCCTCTGGACCAGGGTTTCCTGGACAGTCACTCCGTCCCTCACACGTGTGTCCTCAGTACTTGTCACATATTAGCTGTTGATACAAGCTTATTAGACTGAAATGAACTTCTACCCTCTCTACTTTTTCAACTTTCCTGGAGGTTCTACAAAAATTCGTCCCACTTTCCAAGCTTCTGTCCTTGAATTATCCAATACTCAGAGATGCCTTCCTTCCTTTTAAGCTTCAATAAATAAATAATTCATAAAATATTTTTTCCAGTTTTTTGAAAGAAAAAAACAGAGTTGAGATTCTGTCTTATGCAGTGGTCCCTCAACTTTTTTGACACCAGGGACCAGTTTTGTGGAAGATTTTTTCCCACAGGCAGTGCAGGGTGGGGGATTGTTTCAGAATGATTCAAGCACAGTACATTTATTGTGCTTATTATCTCTATTATTATCATATCAGCACCACCTCAGACCATCAGGCATTAGATCCCAGAGGTGGGAGTCCCCTAAATAGAGGATCAGGTACACGAGGACAGTGAGGGAAAGCTGAGGGAAGGATAGAAAAAACAAAAACAAAAAAAAAACAACTCATGTTTATTTTGCAACTAATAAATAACAGGTACCATGTTACATATCCTTTCTCATTCACACCTAATAATTCTCACAGTCTGTCTTCTGAGGCAGGAATTATTACCACTGTATTAATGAAGATGAGATTGAATGGGTATCACTTGATGTCTCTGAAGATAAAGGACTTGGAGAACTTAAACAGAAGGAAATACGTCTCATAGGACATGATAAGTGAAAGAAACCTGGTAGAAATGAGTCACTCAGTCGTGTATGACTCTTTATGACCCCATGGACTGTAGCCCACCAGGCTCCTCTGTCCATGGGATTGTCCAGGCAATAATACTGGAGTGGGTTGCCATTTCCTTCTCCAGGGGATCTTCCCGACCCAGCAATTGAACCTGGGTCTCCTGCATTGCAGACAGAGTCTTTACTGACTGAGCCACCAGGGAAGCCACTTATAGCCTACAGCAAATAGCAGACAGGTAAAAACTGTAAATATTGTTATTTGGAAATAAGAAATGCAGTTAAACATGTAAATGCAAGTGAGCCATGTCTTCATCCTAAATCCCATAGTTTTAGGAAGATCTTATCTGGAGAAACTCAGTTTTTAGAGGAAACCACCCAGAAATAGTAGCCTTTCTGCAGCTCACCCTTCGCCTCTTAGTATTGCCTTGCTCCTCAGTCTCTGCTTCCTTTTCCCTAATCAGAAAGGTTTATGGAGATTTGACATCCAATGAAAGATGCTCCATAACTCCTCTCTCCCCTAAATTGTTATATTCCAACCAGATTTGATGTTCTCTACATGGTATGTGACTGAAGAAGGGAATGGCAAACCACTTCAGTATTCTTGCCTTGAGAACCCCATGAATGGTATGAAAAGGCAAAAAGATAGGACACTGAAAGTTGAGCTCCCCAGGTCGGTAGGTGCCCAATATGCCACTGGAGATCAATGGAGAAATAACTCCAGAAAGGATGAAGAGATGGAGCCAAAGCAAAAACGACACCCAGTTGTGGTTGTGACTGGTGATGGAAGTAAAGTCTGATGCTGCAAAGAGCAATATTGCATAGGAACCTGGAATGTTAGGTCCATGAATCAAGGCAAATTGGAAGTGGTCAAACAGGAGATGACAAGTGTGAGCATTGACATTTTAGGAATCAGAGAACTAAAATGGACTGTAATGGGTGAATTTAACTCAGATGACCATTATATCTACTACTGTGGGCAAGAATCACTTAGAAGAAACGGAGTAGCCACCATAGTCAACAAAAGAGTCTGAAATGCAGTACTTGGATGCAATCTCAAAAATGACAGAATGATTTCTGTTCGTTTCCAAGACAAATCATTCAATATCACAGTAATCCAAGTCTATGCCCCGACCAGTAATGCTGAAGAAGCTGAAGTTGAATGGTTCTCTGAAGACCTACAAGACCTTCTAGAACTAACAGCCAAAAAAGATGTCCTTTTCATTATAGGGGACTGGAATGCAAAAGTAGGAAGTCAAGAAATACCTGGAGTAATAGGCAAATTTGGACTTGGAGTAAAGAATGAAGCAGAGCAAAGGCTAAAAGAGTTTTGCCAAGAGAACACACTGGTCATAGCAAACACCCTCTTCCAATAACACAAGAGGAGACTCTACCCATGGACATCACCAGATTGTCAATACCAAAATCAGATTGATATGTTCTTTGCAGCCAAAGATGGAAAAGCTCTATACAGCCAGCAAAAACAAGACCAGGAGCTGACTGTGGCTCAGATCATGAACTTCTTATTGCCAAATTCAGACTTAAATTGAAGAAAGTAGGGAAAACCACTAGAACATTCAGGTATGACCTAAATCAAATCCCTTATGATCATACAATGGAAGTGACATAGATTCAAGGGATTCGATCTGATAGACAGAGTGCCTGAAAAACTATGGACGGAGGTTCATGGCATTGTACAGGAGGCAATGATCAAGACCATCCCCAAGAAAAAGTAATGCAAAGAGGCAAAATGGTTGTCTGAGGAGGCCTTACAAAGAGCTGAGAAAAGAAGAGAAGCAAAAAAAAAAAAAAAGAAGAGAAGCAAAAGGCCAAGGAGAAAAGGAAAGATATATCCATTTGAATGCAGAGTTCCAAAGCATAGCAAGGAGAGATAAGAAGGCCTTCCTCAGTGATCAATGCAAAGAAATAGAGGAAAATAATAGAATGAGAAAGACAAGATCTCGTCAAGAAAATGAGAGATACCAAGGGAACATTTCATGCAAAGATGGGTTCAATAAAGGACAGAAATGGTAAGGACCTAACAGAAGCAGAAGATGTTGAAAAGAGGGGGCAAGAATACACAGAAGAACTGTACAAAAGAGATCTTCACTACCCAGATAATCACGATTGTGTGATCACTCACCTAGAGTCAGACATCCTAGAATGTGAAATCAAGAGGGCTTTAGGAAGCATCAGTATGAACAAAGATAGTGATGGAATACCAGTTGAGCTATTTCAAGTCCTAAAAGATGATGCTGTGAAAGTGCTGCACTCAATATGCCAGCAAATTTGGAAAACTAAGCAGTGGCCACAGGACTGGAAAAGGTTAGTTTCATTCCAATCCCCAAAAAAGGCAATGCCAAAGAATGCTCAAACTACTGCACAATTGCACTCATCTCACTATGCTAGCAAAGTAATGCTCAAAATTCTCCAAGCCAGGCTTCAACAGGACGTGAACTGTGAACTTCCAGATGTTCAAGCTGTATTTAGAAAAGGCAGAGGAACCAGAGATCAAATTGCCAACATCTGTTAGATCATTGAAAAAGCAAGAGAATTCCAGAAAAACATCTACTTCTGCTTTATTGACTATGCCAAAGCCTTTGACTGTGTGGATCACAACAAACTGTGGAAAATTCTTAAAGAGATGGGAATATCAGACCACCTGACCTTCCTCCTGAGAAATCTGTATGCAGGTCAAGAAGCAACAGTTAGAACTGGACATGGCACAAGAGATTGGTTCCAAATTGGGAAAGGTGTATGTCAAGGCTGTATATTGTTACTCTGCTTATTTAACGTATATGCAGAGTACACCATGAGAAATGCTGGGCTGGATGAAGCACAAGCTGGAATCAAGATTTCCAGGAGAAATATCAATAACCTCAGATATGCAGATGACTCCACACTTATGGCAGAAAGCAAAGAAGAACTAAAGAGCCTCTTGATGAAAGTGAAAGAGGAGAGTAAAAAAACTGGCTTAAAACTCAACATTCAGAAAACTAAGATCATGGCGTCAGGCCCCATCACTTCATGGCAAATAGATAGGGAAACACTGAAAAGAGTGACAGACTTTATTTTTGGGGGCTCCAAAATCACTGCAGATGGTGACTGCAGCCATGAAATCAAAAGACACTTGCTCCTTGGAAGAAAATCTATGACCAACCTAGACAGCATATTAAAAAGCAGAGACATTAGTTTGCCAACAAAGATTCATTTAGTCAAACCTATGATTTTTCCAGTGGTCATGTATGGATGTGAGAGATGGACTATAAAGAAAGCCGAGTGCTGAAGAACTGATGGTTTTGAGCTGTGGTGTTGGATAAGATTCTTGAGAGTTCCTTAGACTGCAAGGAGATCCAACCAGTCCATCCTAAAGGAAATCAGTCCTGAGTATTCACTGGAAGGACTGATGCTGAAGGATTGATGCTCCAATACTTTGACTACCTGATGCGAAGAACTGACTCATTTGAAAAGACCCTGATGCTGGGAAAGCTTGAAGGAAGGAGGAGAAAGGGACAGCAGAGGATGAGATAGTTGGATGGTATTACCAACTCAATGAACATGAGTTGAGTAAACTCCAGGAGTTGGTGATGCATGGCGAAGCCTGGTGTGCTGCAGTCCATGGGGTCGCAAAGAGTCGGACATGACTCAGAGACTGAACCGAAATAAACTGAACTGAGATGGTATGTGTCCTTCTCCAGGAGATCTGAGTCAGCTTCATCCCAAAGTACCTACTGTCGTTCTTTGGACATTGACAGTTTTACTGTCTTTCATGGTCTCATTTGTTGGTTAGTATTTATTCATTCTGCCAGTCAATACTTGAACACTGACTATGCCATGGTCCTGGTGGCCCATTTGTGTCATGATATATCTGTTCACATCCTCTGCCTCAATCTGCTGTATGCATCCCTGGGGTGGGGGCAGGGGAAGAAGCCTCCTAACTATCTCCCGATATTCACTCCATCTGCGGCCACCTTCTCATAGCTCCAACCTAAGTGTTGTAATTTGACCACGTATTTCTTCTCTGTATGCAGCCATTTTCACATCTTAGATGTGAGCTCCTTAAGGGAGTTCATCTCCAAATTGAGTGCATGAATGAATAAATGAATACATGGGGGAAAAAAAATCACTTAAGGGGGAAAAAAAAAAAAGGTTTCCTAATGGACAGGGGAACATGTTAAAGGAAGGGAGCATCATTTGTAGCCTGAGGGTGCTGGCTTTCAAAACTGATGATAGAATTTGATGCCAATCAGTCCTACACCCTGGTCTTCACCAAAGTAGGTGACTCATTCAACAGAAAAGCAAACCAAAGAGAAGAACAGTTCTTGGTTGAGGTCTCTCCTATTTCCTTTGTCATTTCTTATCTTCATGGCTTGATTGCCTTCATAGTGTCAGAAAGTTTAATATAGACTTCTGTTCCTCTGGGTGTTTCCATTGAAGCCCTGGTTCTCCACCCTCTGTTGACTGTCATACATCCAGATGGAAGGAAATATGGTGCCCTTAATAAATATCCTAAAGCAAGGGTCCTTGCCCTCTGGGGTCTAATGTCTGATGCTCTGAGGTGGAGCTGATGTGATAATTCAAGAAATAAAGTGCACAATAAATCTAATACAATTGAATCATACCAAAACCATCGCCAACTGCCCCTCAACCAAACCCTGACCCATGGAAAAATTTTCTTCTATGAAATGGGCCCCTGGTGCCAAAAAGTTTGGAGCCTGCTGTCCTAAAGCCTTTCTTTATTTGTTTATGCTTTTAATAGGGTGCATTGTGGGAGAAGATAATAACAATGCATCCTATTGTTTAGCTGCTATGTTTAAGAAGCAGATAAAGCATCCTGCTCAGAAGGAAAGATAACAGAAAAGATTGCCGTTACCTGGAAGTGGGTTGGTAAATAGGTATATCTGCCAAAGGCTAGTTGGAGGATGCTTACTGGCCAGATTGACAGGTGAAGAATGGCTGGAGGGTTTAAATAAATAGATGGGGGACAGTCATATTAGGGAGGTGCATGACTGAATAGAGGGAATAAGGGTTAGATAAATGGAGAAGTAATGTGTGAATGAATAGGTGAGTGGTTAGCTGATGGAGAAATAAACTGGTACGTCAACGATTGATGGCACTGAGTGGCCGGATGATGTGAAAGACCGATAAATGTCTGTGCCAGCAGGCGAGCAGATGGATGGGTAAATGTTGTGGGATGAGCAGCAGCAGGAGGGGGTCAGGTATGGGTGGAAAGAGGGTGATTAAAAGGAAGAAGTAAAAGGAGAGGGTGAGTGGGTGCACTCAAGGCATTAAGACGTCAGAACTGGAAATCTGTTTCCTCGACAAGTCAGGATTTTACAATGAGTCTGAGAAAATTGGAAACTCTCCATCACTTGGTGCCCACCAAGTCCTTGGTGGTTTAATTTACAAAGAACATGATCTAGTCCATCAAGTTATCTGTGTCCCATCCCCTGTGGGGAACAGAGTCTTGAAAGCCAGGGATTAGCCCTTGTCTGTCCAGAAAGCCATGAGAAAGAAGCCCCATCATTCCAGCATCCAGACTTGACCAGGCTTGACAGAGAGTCTATAAAATCAAAAGAAGTATCTTCCACCACTTCCCGTGGCATGACCACATCCTTATCGGCCACTGGCCTGAGCTTTAGTGGGGGTCGTCTTGAGGAATCCAATGGTTGAAAGAGACACACAAAATTTTGCAGGCAACTTTGATAGAACACACTGTGGCGAGGGGCGGGGGACGGGTAAATTTACTGATGGTGCAGCTGGGAAATAAAGATGTGTAAGGCAAAACATCAAGTCCAAGATCACACGTTTGGTCAACAGCAGAGCTTGGAAGGGTTCGTTGATACAGAAATGGCAGGTGGGAAGCTAAGTTGCAAGAAAGAGGTTAATATCCATTCCTTTGGAAGAGCAGATGGATATGTGAGAAGATGGTGGGAGATTTACTGAAAGAGAAAGATGTTTTAGGAAAGACAGTTGGAAGAATGAACTTGCTCTCCAGGTCTCTTCCTCATCTGTTACCCTGTGGATGCTACAGTAAACCAACAGTACCTCCAACGTACTTTTAAGAATAACTGTGTTTTGAAGGAAATCCAAAACAGAGTACATATATATGTATATGTATAGCTGATTCTCTTTGCTGTACAAAGAAGCTAATACAACACTGTAAAGCAACTATACTCCAATAAAAATTAATTTAAAAAAAAGAGTAAGTGCATATCACAGTCACCGTATTTCCTCATACTTACTCTTGTCAAAGTGGTGCTTGGTCCAATGAGCTCAAGCTGCAGGAACTGTTACGGAGTGCTCAAACTGAGTGATATCTGGTCATTCATTTTCTGAAACCTCTCTTCTGATTTCATTGTAGCCTAAGCCAATAAATTAGACTTTGAGGCTGCATCTGCATTTTACATTATTTGCATTTTGTATGATTTGTAAATGGCATAGATATAAGATATGCAATTGTAACATGAAATTGCTTATTATAGTATTCTGTGTGCATGTGGGTGTATACATGCATGAAAGAGAGGGACAGAGAGAGAGAGAGAGATGGTACCCAGTTTTCTGATCGCATCTCCTTCCCAAAGCCTCACACACACACACACACACACACACACACACACACACACACACACAGGAGAAGCATACCCTGCTTAGCTTTCCCCATTCCTGGATACTCAATGTGGTGTCCTAATAAACAGCCCCCCAAAAATTACAAATTACTTTGAACTTTATTGATACACTGCACAATCACAACCATCTCAGTGTTCATCCTGAATTAGAAAAGGTTACAACTACAATGTAACATGCACAAAATTCACGTAGTATTTTCACCCTTAATACAATTATTGACAGAAATCAAGTCTTCATTGATTTTTGAAGGAAAAAATTAAGAAAGAAAATAGAAGGGGAGGAAAAAAAACCTCTAGAAGGTTGACAAAGTTATACTCGTGTATCATGTGATAAAATTTTAAAGCATTTGAACACAGATCTGTTTTCAGGATAATTGTGAGAACGGGCACACCCATCGTCTGACACAGCTAGGACGGCACCATTGATAAGTCATAAGTTTTTTTTAATCTAGAGGACTCTGAACTTGACAGATACATTTTCATACACCCACACGTTCCTCACAATTGCACTTTACATGTCACAAAAGGTTCTGAATGATTAAAAATGCTCCCTTTAACTAACACAAAGGCAGCTAGGATTACTTATCATTGCTATGATTGATATCATTTTAAATTGGCCAATAGCGTAGAATGTGGCCCCCCCCAAAAAAGAGCAGAGGGTTCATCATCTTTCTTTCCGCACTCAGCATCATGGAACAACAAAAACAATCCTGTGCTTTAAAAGGACACCATGGAAAGAAACAAAATGGAATGTCTTTTAAAACACGGGAAATTAGGTTTCACTGGCTACTTGCAGGCTGAAGACAATTGTGTCTAATTGAGTCCACTCCACAGCCCTGTGGACCGCCGGTGTTCTGCACCTGAAGGCTAAATTGCTTGGTTCAGCTCTATCTTCTCGCCACATCTTTTAATTGCATATCTATCTCTTCCTTCTTTCATTTACTTCTCTTCTCTCAAGAAATGAGGGAAATGAGACCAGCATTTTTATTTGTTGGCTGTTAGTGATCATTAGGAGTTCTCATCGCATGGTATCTTTCTGAGAACATTGCCTTCCTAGCTACACACCTGTGAAGTTTTCCTGAAATTGCTCCAACTTACTCGTCTTAAAATAAAAAGAAAGAGAAGCTTGGGCAAGTAGGAGGTGAGGCAATTGGGTGTAAGTTTCTAGGAATAGGGCTCATACAAAATGAATGTGAATGATCCTCATTTTTGGAGAAAAACAAACAAACAAAAAAAGAATATTGCCAATGGGAAACATTCTACACCACTTCCCCTACTTCCTCTAATTCCAAAGAGATTATAACATTTTTTTAAATTGTTTGGGGTTTTTTGGTGGGGGGAAGGAGGGCTGGTTCCAGGTATCGCAAAGCCAGATTTTCTCTGGTGAGGACTCAGGGTCAAATTGGGAAAGGTGACATGGCCCCATCCCTCACCCCACTCCTCCGTCCTAATGATGACATCCATACTCAACCAGGGAGGAGAAACCCTCCCTTGGAACTGGAGGTAAACAGCAATCTCCAGCCACTCCTGAGGCTATGCAGTTGATGAGCTTGCCTGGAGATGGACTGCCCACCTCAAGGTTCTCTACTCTTTTCATGAGCATTTTCCCAGGAGAATTGGAGCTCGATGACCCCTCCACGTGGAGAGCAAGTTGCTGGATTAGTTCAGGAACAGATCCTTGAACTCAAACTTGCTCTGAACTTTCCCCAAGTCCCACAGTATACCTCCCACCCAGGTTTTGAGAACGAACAGTCCAACCTATGAAATGCATTGTCTACCTTGAGGCATGGGTTTCAGAGGAAAGAGCTCCGGTCCTCTTTCTGATACAAAACCTCACCTTTCCTTCTGTTCAGTTGAACACAACTAAGCATAATTTCTCTGCATAAAACAGAAGCATGTTTCAACCACCACTTGCCTGGATGGCCTCTTTCCCGCAGATAAAACAAACAAACAAAGAAAACTAAACGCATTTGCTTCAACTTGCAGAAGACTGTACCAGGCACTTGACATGAAACTACTGAAAAAACAGCTTGGCCAGGACCTCAACACTAGCACTTGCACTGGCTTCACTTTGGTGGAAATACATATTTTGGGGAGAGGCAGGGTTTCAGAGTACCTATTATACATTGCCGAGTTCCTCTCACCTGATTTCTTGATAAGCCTTACTGGGTTTCCATCTCACGTGCAGAACCCGTGAAAAGCTGCAGGTTCTCAGAGACTCAAGAGTTAATTTTTTCCTCCTCTACCCCAAGCCCCACCCCACCATTGGCACCTTGAAAAAAAATCTCTCTCCAGCAGGCCTGATCCATCTGCCCTCCATATGTAAAGAGACTTGGACGTTGTCTTTAGGCATTTGCTACTCCATATGCTCCAAGGTGTTGGGTAACAGCTCCCATCCTGTGGAGCCATCCCCACCAAAGGAACCCAGACAACACAGAATCTGGACTGTGTCTGCTGGGCAGAAGGGTTTTCTGTTCCACTGCCCCGTCTCCTTGGGTCTTGCTTATTTCATTGTCTTTATCCCAGACAGGTGAGGAGTGACGCTAGGACCCTTTCCCTCTGAAACAGGGCTGGAGTCTGTAACTCCCAGACATGCTTCCTGATATCTGCTGTAAGAGGCAGCACAGAGTTCTCTAGTGGATCTGAACCCAGGCTCTTTGTGTCTGGAAGGTTCAGGGATTCTCCTGGCTGAAGAAGGATGGATGCCTTCCTTTTGATCAAGTCTCAGAGGAAAGAACATGCCCAGCTCGTCCATTTCAAGCACCCTGTTCTCCAAGACCGTCTGGTCCCCACAGCGTCCAAACTTCTCCTCCTAAGGAGCAAGCGTGTTATCAGCAGAACACTGGATGTGACACGTTACACGCTCATTCAGTGTCTGACACCACCCTGGCTGCGATGACAGGTCTGAAACACTGATGTCCGACCTTTAATTCTGACTCCATGCCTGCTCATGATCGTCCCTGGAACTTGGAATCCACACACTGCTTTTGGCACATCATTCATGTTCTGCAAATCTGGCTCCTGGCAGCTCCCTGGGAAATGCAGATGTCTGTTTACAGCTGGCAAGTATAATATTAATTTCACTCACACCAGCTCTAACTCTATGGAAGTGCCGAGCTTTTCATATTCCAAGTCAACCCACGTACGCACGTGCACACGTGAGTGTGTTTCTCCACCGTACATCACGTTCATGTGTCATAACAGAGAGAAACAAAGAGGCCACATTTCAGAGGAAGAAGAACAATGAAGCATGGCGGAAAGGGAACTCTGGAGCTAATATTTCTCATGCTTTAGATCGTGGTGCTAAAGAGTATTCCGTTGGGCCCGGGTCTTTGATCTAGTCATTGCTGGCTCTCCTCTTTCTCAGCAGGTCACCCCCTGCAGCGCAGGTCAAGGGCACAGCCCTGCAGGCTTCTGATGCCATTCTTCTGCATCCCAGTCACTCTCGCTGGCTGAGTCCTTCTTGTCCCGGGAGATAAAGCAGAAGGATAGGGTCAGCTCTTCTTTGTGTTCTGGAAAGATCTGAACATGGAGAGCTGAGGGCATTATACCCCAAAGTTCCTGGAGAAGCAGCCTGTATCCAAGGAAGATGCATGTTACTCTCCCCGTCTGTTTGCAGTGTTGTGTTAATCAAGAGCTTGGAAATTAAGTCAGTTTGCTCAAGTGCCCTCAGCTCAGAAGAGCTTCCAGAAACAAATACCAGAGTTGTCAACACACCCGCCGTGTAATTGGCTTCCATCGGCTCTTAACTGGATAGTTTTCAAACACATGAAACCAAAACTGGAGCAGAAAGGGGATGACAGCAGAAGTCACCCCACTCAGATGGACGGCTGTCTTCATGTTGAAGAGACAGAAGTGTGTTTTTCTCTCTCTCTGCTAAGGACAGTCTCATAGATTCCTGACATGCACTTTCTTGAAAGGCTGAGAGAAGCATGAAGATTGGCACCTTGGTCCTTCAAGTGAGAAAGATAAAACACAATGCTCATCAAGGTTTTGCCAAGGCCGATCTGCTTCCCAAGAAGCTGTTTCTGGAAACACGATCTCTTCTGGGAAGAGTGACTGACTGATCTTTCACTCGCTACTTCGGTCCATCTGTTACCAGCACCTACTTGGGGTAGATGGACGGGCACATTCCAGATAGCCCGTGACATACTGCTTTTCTATGTTGTCAGCCCATGAGATCATTGGCTTTCATGTTAGAAGCTGATGGTTAATTCTGAAGATGCCAATGTCTGCAGAAGGTAGAGGAGACATGAATCCAGTGGAACAGACACACTATGACTAGAGATGAATACAGTGATGGATTGATAGTGAGTAGTGGGGAATGAAATAGAAAGATGTGTTGGATAATTACACTGATAGATTGATATATAAAGGAAGTGGATTGCCAGAGAGGAAAATGGGTGGGGAGATAATTGGATGGAGTGATCAATCAGATGGTTGAGTAGATGGGAAATGGTGTATTACTTTGATAGTGAGCTTGATAAAACCTAAATAATCAGCCACCTCTGGATCACTTTTTAAGAACTGGATAGTATTTTTCAGAGAGAAATACTCTCCTCAAGATTCTTCCCCCCATTTTCGGTTACATGACTTCTCAATGTTCAGGTTTGGGTTGTATGCCTACCCCCAAACTTTGAATCCTTATAGCTGGTAGAGAAAGCAAATAGGGCAGAATGGCTAGAAAAGATGGCAATGTTTCATATATATAGAGAGAGACAGACAGAGACAGAGACAGAGACAGAGAGACAGAGAGAGAGAGGAAGAGAAAGAGAACTTCCCAGAAAGAAAGGATGTGAACCCTCATGTAATTAGATCATAATAAACATGGAGAGAGGGATCTGTACATCATAGTCAGGAAAATGGTCCACAGCGTTAAAGACACAAGTAATAGGACACTTGGGTATAATTCTTGCTGCGCACTACATTATAAGTCAAGTTGTGTCTTCAGGGTGCTTATCACGAGGCACGTTTCTTTGCCCAAATGGAACTTATGGTTTGGTGTGGAGGGTGGTTGGTTGGTGGTGATGATGCCAGAGGGAGCAGAGGGAGGGGAGGGGAAGGGTGGAGAACGGGTTCCATTTTTGGACACACCACCTATGAGTGATTATCCTACATGTGGTAGAACCCTGCCCACCCCTCCCCCAAACCCCACTCGTTCAAACTAGAAAGAAAAATCAAATCAACAAAGAAAAGAATCCAAAAAAAAAAAAAAAAAAAAACCCAAAAACTGAGAAAAGGAACAGAAACAAAAAGAAGCCCAAACTGTTTGGCCCTCCGCAGTGCAGGTGAAGTCTGTGATATGGAGAAGCAGGCGTTGCTCAGAAGACCTATGCTTTCTTATCAAAACTTGATGAAGAAGTGGGCAAAGAGGGTCCCTGATAGCCAGAGGCAAGCGAGCACTCTAGAGGCCGAGTTTACACCATCAATGACGGCTCCAGACCCTGTGTAGGGGAAAGAGAGACAGGCTCGTTAGCGTTAGCACACACCCAGAGGGCAGCTTCCTCAGCCCCTCCAAGCACTGCACAGACATGCTTCTCTCTGAACAGCCTCCACCTGACCCCTGACCCTTCCACGTCCCCATAAATGGAGAGACTCAAAGGGGCTCCTCACTGGGACACCTGGACCCTGCAGCCTGCTCTCAGAGACCGGGGTTAAAACACCCACAGAGGCAGAGGGAAAGCAGGGGTAGACTTGCGGGCTGACAGGACAGAGCAGGACCTTGGAGGTGGTGTGCAGGACAGACAGGGGTGGGAGGGGAAGCCGAGGAATGGGGAGAGGAGAGTCAGGATGGAGGGGAGAGGCGGGAGGAGGCGGGAGGGGGAGGGAGGCTTTCATGAGACCCAGGAGTCTGGGTGTTGCCGTGGCCGACTCTTCGTTTGGCGTGACTGGGATGTTGTGGAGCACTGGGGAAGATGAATAACTACTGTCTAACTGCATCATTTTAGACACTATGGTGGGGTTTAAGCCAGCAGTCGAGCCCGCATGACCAGAGGGGACCGAGAGGACCCCGCCTACTCAGACCTAGCGGCCACTGTCCTCTGCCTGGCGGGCTTTCCCTCGAGCATCCTTCTTTCCTCTTCCCTCTCTCTCTGGCACTTTGACATAGCCCTCCTGAATCCCTCACATTCCACACGAGATGAGAGCACGATTATCTACATCCTCCTCCAGAAGACAGACTGTGTGCATGGGGGTTGTCCTCGCCTGTCCTGAGGACCCAGGGCGGAAGGATAAGTGTCCAGCCCTGCCCCCACACCTGTCCATCACCTTTGCTGGGCAGCATAAGAATCTAGGGTCATCAGCAAGAGCCGTGACCAGCGAACAGAGAGGATTCCAGGGTAAGCAAAGCTACGTCTTAGTCAAAGGAGTAAAAGTCCTCAAAAGGCAACCCTGTAGGGCCAGCGACAAAGGGCAGGAGCAGGGAAGACAGGCAGAGCATCACGGCCACCTTTAGTGGTAACGTGGCTCCTTGGCAAAGAATGGCACTCCCGACGAAAGGGCCGGTGGAGCCGGGTTTCCTCTGACAGCACCCAGGCCCCGCAGCTTCCTGGTCGGTATCATGGCTTGGATCCAGGCCTCGTTGATGCTGACCTTTAGCCAGGGGACATATGGGTCTCTCGCTTCAGCAACCAGCTTCCATTTGTTCCCACCCCAGGGTTCTCAGCAGGATGCCTTCTATTTCTCCAGTGCATAACACGATTCTCTTATCTACTAAGAATTCATATTTACTTGAGAGCTTGAGAGTCCTGCTCATAGTGTTCTGTACTTTGGTTATAGAGTATTCACAGAAAAGGGCAGAGTCCAGGCCTTAGCCCATTGCTGTGGTCCCCATAACGGCTTCATGAACATTTATAGAAAGTGGCCTGACTCTGGGGTCCCCATTAGCCAAGGCATATATCCTAAGGAATCGTACCAGCCTAGAGAATGTACTAAGTTGGAAAAGGCCCAGTTTGAAGCCCAAGGTAATTCTCTATATTGTCTTCTGCAAAAGATGAGCGATTGAGATTTTCAAGAGAGTTTAAAAGGAAATGGATGATGCAGAACCGTATGATTCTTTAAAGAATATTTAAAATATAAAGTCTATATATGATGTGTATTAACTAGTTTTATATATATATATGTGTGTGCGTGTGTTTTGCTAATTTATTACACACTGATGTCAACTTAAGAAACTGCTGAGTGGGCTCCATGCTAGATAGACAGGGGTCTTTACTATAGGAATCACTTTATTCCAAGTTCCACCAGCGGGCTTAGCATTTTGGGGGAATGTCACATTACCAGCGTAAGGTTGGATGTAGATAAAATAAACAGGAGAGGAGATGTATTAATGAAGCCAGTGCATTAAACTGTAGGTAAATGAGAAGGAGTCATCACGATAGCAGGTGGCAATGGCAGTAAGGTGTTCATGCTGATCAGGCAGGCAGGTTGCAGCCACTGTTCACGCCAGCTGAGTTCTCCAAGGAGCAGGACCCCAGCAGGCACCACGCCTGCTCAGCCCGCTTGGGGGTATGGCCATAAGGCATATTAATAATATATGGTGCTCTCTGTGTGCCAAGTTGTGACTCTAAATGCAGAACCTCTATTAACCCGTTTTATCTTCAGGAAACCCTATGGTATGCCCACGTTATGGATGGGGAACTGATGAGCTGCGTAGTTAAGCGCCCTGCCTATGGCCACACAAGATAATACACCCAGAGCTGGACTAGAACTGAGCCACTCTGTCTACAAGGCTGGTGCCCTTGATGACCACAACTCCACCTCTTCTCTGTGGAAAATGGTCTTTTGTGCATGTTTTTCAGAGACTGCGGCATCACGCCACAATGGCCTCTGAATCGACTCAGTTTCTCCAGAAACTGGGATGCGTGCGTGTGTGCTAAGTCACTTCAGCTGTGTCCCACTCTTTGAAACTCTATGAGCTGTAGACTGCCAGGCTCTGCCTGTCCATGGGATTCTCCAGGCAAGAATACTGGGGTGGGTTGCCATGCCTTCCTCCAGAAGTAACCATGGGACCACACCAATTCACTAAATAACTGCAACCCACCACTTCTGTATTAAAGCACAGAGAAATATTTGCATAACCAGGTGAGTGGTTTTAGCATATAGAAAGCCTATGAGAGAGATTCCTCGCTGAGGGACAGCCCCTCTGTGTCCATGGTCCTTCCATCAGCAGAGTGAAAGGAGACTGGGATGGGTGACCTCTGAGCTCTTCTCCCTTAGCGTCTGGAGTTACAGAATGGCTAGACACTCTGTATCTGGTTCTAGAAGGGACGGCTGTGGTGGGGGGGCGGACAGCCAGAAGGTCTTCTCCAGTAGGTACGAGACCAGCACCATGCAGCTTTCTGCATGCCAGCATGCCATCTCCTGAGAGAGTAAGAGGGCATCAAATACTCCTAGACTCTAACGTTCCCTATTTTGGCCTCATTCTCTATGCTGCTGCAGGAAGTTTTATTCTTTAGTGGGTGTGATAAGCCCTGCTCTAAGCATCAGACAACATGGCAATTTCCTGTTGAAGTGTCTACGGCCCATCAGTGTATGAGAAAGGGCCAAGCTGCTCTGGCCAGGGAGTTCACCAAACCCGCTAGGACAGAGATTAAACTAGCCTTGCTTTCTTGCTATGGATCCTGGACACATTTGAGATCTGGCAGTTGGAACAAATGCCAGTGCAGTGAGGGGCCACAGGAAAACCTCCTGGGCTTTGTTCAAAGCAGAGAAGAGCTCATGTGTGTGCACCACATTGCAGGCTGGCGGAATGTAAGACGGAGGCCTTTAGCAGCGAATGGATTCATTAGTGCAGCTTCACAGTAACCCTGATTCTATTGGAAATGAGGCGGTGGGGAGAATTTGGGCTGGGTATCTCCCATAGGTTTTCTCTTTCAAAATTGGAGGATAATTACTTTATCATACGGTGTTGGTTTCTGCTGTACAAAAACGTGAATGAGACATGAGTAAGCATCTATCCCCTACCTCCGGAGCCTCCGTTTACCCACTGTCCCACGCGTTTAGGTCATCACAGAGTACTGGGCGGGGCTCCCTCTGCTCTTCAGCAACTTCCCATTAGCTATCTATTTTACATAGCTACCCTCCATTTGGCCCACCCTCTCTTTCTCCTGCAGGTTTTCTGTATCTGAAGGTCACTGACCTGATGGTAAACGCTTCTCTGTGCTTTAATACAGAAGCAGTGGTGGATGGGTGCTGTTCAGCAAATTGGCGTTGTCTGCCTTGATTACTTCTACGCCTCTGCCCCACCTTGGCCTCACTGCTTTGTCCCCGCAGCCCTAAACCTTTTGGGGTCAAAGTCACTGGTCCCTAGAAAAGTGCAACTAATGGTTGGGACTTGGCTTCGGACCGACTTGAGTTTAAATCCTGACTCTGTGGCTTGCCAGCTCTGTGATCTCAAAATACTTTCAGTTTCTCCTTGAAAACAGGGCTCATAACGCAGTTTTCAGATAAAGAAATGGAGGGGTCAGGGTGGCATCTGGTAGAAAGTAGACACGAGATCATGGGAAGGACTGCTCTCATGGGTCCACACCCCCTACCTTCCATTGCCTAGCTGTGGCTGTGCATGCTAAGTTGTTTTAATCGTGTCTGACTCTGTGACCCCATGAACTGTAGCCCACCAGGGTTACACTCCAGGCATGAATACTGGAGTGGGTTGCCATTTCCTCCTCCAGGGGATCTTCCCAACCCAGGCATTGAACCTGTGTCTCCTGAAGCTCCTGCATCGCAGGCCAGTTCTTTATCACTTAGCACCGGGGAAGCCCTTAGTTGAGGCTAATGTTAGCTTATTTGGTAGATCTTTTCCAAGTACATTGATGCTGAGCTGGGTTTTGGGAGGTGAGAGTGAAGTGGCGAGATGGGTGACAGAGGTCACTGGCTGGGAGGACCTAGGAGGTGTGGGGTGCTGAGCAGGGCGATGAGAGAGGGCCGAAGACAAGTTCTGCGGCAAGTCCGAGGAGAAGCAGACCCCACGCTGGCCTCAGCAGCCATGCCGTCCGCCCAAGAACCGTGTGCTGTTCCTGTCATGCACCAGCTACCATCCCAAAGAGAAGGAGAGGCAAAGCCTCTGCCTGCACACAGCGAGCCCCCTCTAGTTTTTGGCTGTTGCTGATGTGTGGTTTGTGTGTGTGTGTGTGTGTGTGTGTGTGTGTGATGTGGGATCTCAGTTCCCTGACCAGAGATTGAACTCGTGCCCCCTGCAGTGGAACTGCCAGGGAAGACTCCCTATTCTCCATTCGGATCTAGAAGTCCTCTGTCTTCACCTAAACCAATAAACAAACACAAACATGTTTTAATCCTTCACAGAATCTGAGAAGAACGCCCTTTGAGACAAAACAGCCCAACCTCCCTTTCATCTCAGGAACGCCTTGCCTTTTGGAAAGTCTAAGAGGACTAAATTTAGGAGTCAGGGAGAACTGAAATTGAATTCTTGCTCTGCTATTTACTAGCAGGATAAGTTTTGTTTTTTAATTAAAAAAAAATTTTTGGAATGTAATGACTTTGCAATGCTGTGTTAATTTCTGCTGTACAATGAAACAAATCAGCTATAAGTAAACGTACATCCCCTCCCTCCTGGACCTTCCACCCACACCCCCTTCCCCCACTTTAGGTCACCACAGGGCACCACGCTGAGCTCCCACGTGCAAGTTCTCTAGCAGGAAGTAGCATGATGACTTGGACGAGATGGTTAGCATCTCTGAAGCAGTGATTTTCATGTATGAACTCTGTGGGGAGGTGCTTTTGTCTGTGCAAGGATGCTCTGAGGATGAGTTCAGATGGCATATAAAATCACTGAGACTAAGTAAAGGATGAATAACTACTGGATTAAAGAACTAGGAGCATCTTTGGTGGGGCTCATGTTTTAAATAAAGACACTCTGTGTACACTGGATTCTCAAAGATAGTTGCCAAGCAAACGTGACTCTGGCTTAGCAAGCAAGTGACTGGTCTCTCCTCACAAGACCAAAGGTGGCTTCAACCACAGGTTAAGGCTTCTCGGGGAAGGCCAGTTACCCTCAGGAGGTATAATTAGAAGCCCATCTCTTTATCTGGGAAATCCCCACATTCGAGAACTCTTAGTTTACCCTTAATAATGACTCGGTCCAACAGAATGACTCTTATAAACATCAGACTTCATTACATATTTTTTTCAGGGATAAACTAAAAGTGAGAACATGTTACTATGCCCTTTCCCCTCATTTCACCCTCCTTATCGCTAAAAATGTATTGCTTCCTTCATTCCTGTTGTTGAGTACCTTTGAAAATAAAAGCCCAGACAAAGACACAAAGCCACAAAATCAACCATGAATGACATACATGACAACTAAATACCTTGGGGACATATGCAGACCAAAATGAGCTAATCCTGGGCATACAGAAGAGAGAAAGAGACAGAAATGATCAAGAGATAAATTCCAGAAATGATAAACATCAGAAAGGTCAATCATTCTGTCTGTGTTGTCAGCATTGGAGGTAAGGTTTTTATGGCCATGTGTGAGGCCCAGAAGTGGTAAGACGAGTAAATAAAGAAAGCAACAAACAAACAGATGAATAAAATTAAGTCCACTTGGAGAGGCTACCTACTTTGTTGAATTAAATATACTATACCGTATAGATTTTTAAAAAGCAAATTTGGTCGAGGACTTAGCATAGAATTAACCTGCAAACCCAGTTTGCTGGAAAACAAGAGTGGCTGACTTCAAGGGCAGGCTGATCACACTCTGGAGAAACAGGGGTTAGAAATCAAAGCACCCAAACTCAGCACAAAGCTCCCAGCAAACTACATAAGCTTATGGATGAGATCCTGCCCTGCAAAAGATTTTGAAGCTTAAAAATGGAAGGGTCCAGATACATGTTTTTTTTTAAGTATCTTTGACATTAATTTCTCATTTTGATATTAATTTTTCATTTAGATGCTTTCTTCTCTGCAATCATCCTCTTTGTTTTTTCAGCCTTCTAACTTTATTGAGGCTTTCAATGGCTAAGTCAAAGATCTCTCTTGGTAAACGCCACATTTCTCTTGAAAATACGTGGGTTATTTTAAAATGTCTTTTGATATTGATTTCTAGCATAATTGCACAGCGATAAGAGAACAGACTCTGTATGATTTCAATACCTTTAGACCATGAAATTTTTGCCCCTTGTTTTATGTCCCTGGATATGTTCCAGTGTCTCCTAGTTTATAGTCTATGGGAACTTGAATAGAATTTATATCCTACTGTTATGTGAAAATTATATAAATCTTAATTATGTTGAAGTGTTTCACAGTGCTTTTCAGGTCTACTATATCCTTCTAATTCCCTGTGTATTCATTAATGAATTCTCAAGAGTTTGATATTGAAACTCCAACTAAAAACCTTATTTACTTAAAACTGTAGTATATAGTGGAACTATGTATACTTTGTTCTGTATTCTCCAGGTCTCCTGTAAATGTGTTATCACACTTTCATAATTTAAAAATAAAAAGAAAAACTGGAGGGTCCATTACAAGCGAGAAAGGTATTGAAACGACCCCCTTTTTCTTCCTGTGATTGCAATGGAAACCGGGAGAAGTTCTTCAGCAGGAAATTCGATAGCAAGCTGCAGCTGTAATACTGTTAAAATAGCAGGTGGTAGTATGGTCATCACATTAAGGGGAAAAAAAGAAGAAAAAAAAAAAAAAAACACGGGCAAGTTAAACTTGGTAATAGCACAGTGAGATCAAGGAAGCATCTGAAATCTAAGAAGATACACTTTTGTTCTGAAATTTAGATGAGTTTTATGAGTGTGAACTATGTGACCTTCCTAATGAGGAACCAAAAAGATAATGATGTTCTTGGTGATTAAAAGAGGAGCAAGGAAATCTAATTAGACAATGAGTGTGTTACTCTTGTTGGGGAAACGTAAACCTCTTTTCAGAAGGGCTGGCTGATGAAGGCGCATAACTTGCTATCAAAGGATGCTGTTCCTCCATTGTCTGTAATTACAGCAGAAACAGGGCCTGGTGTTGTTCTGCAGGGAAGATGAACCAGGCTTCACGGCTCTGGGAAGGCATGGGGATAAAGAGGCCAAGACAGCAGCCGCTCCCACAAAGCCCACGGCCTAGGAAGTTCATAGCAGAAGTTAATTCAGACCCATCAGCTCATCACAGCCCTGAAAGAGGCGAGGCTCTGGTCTATGCCGAACCAGAAGCTCCAGCGTATGCTGACATCAGCATAGCCAGGCACTCTGTGTTAAAGCCTAAATGCTCGGGCTAACGGCCAGATGTCAGTGATTCAGAGGGGAGCAGGGTGAGAGGGAGTGACAAGGAGCCTCATCAGGAATGAAATGTGAAATGTCTGCATATTTTTCCCCTAATATGTTGACATTTTGCAGGTTGGGGAAAATACAAATGCTGCTGCTGCTGCCACCAGCCAGAAGCATTAACATTTCTCTCTGACCCATTCCCTCCCACCTGGATTTAAATAGTGGATTTGGAAAATAAAAATCATACATGTTATCAGCAGGAAATGGGCAAGCATGTGCAGCTTCGGATGTCTCTGCAAGAAGAAACCACTTGATGAGCACCTTCTTCAACAGTTGGTCAGGATGTCTTCCTTACATTGCCTTACATTCCCTTACATTGTCTCCCTTACAAGGAAGACCCGGTTGGAGGGGACCCTTATTTTCAAATTAGAACTGGGACATATTGGGGGGGGGGGCTGGAATGCAAGGGGTAGTGTGAGAACAATATGTCGATTTGGCTTCTTTGGTGGGTGGTGGGGGGAAACTACAAGACCATTAAAGTATTTGTCCTCCCTTTGGATAGTGAAGATTTTCACCCTTTATGGAGGCTGTTATGGACTCACTGTTGACTGGAAGATATATTTATTAATCCACTCAGGATTAATAAATTACTGGACAATAACTATTACAAGGTTCAGGGCTATATCCTTCAGTGTAGCAACAAATACAAGCCTAAAGGTAAACTATCAGGAAAATCTAAACGATGGGTGAATGATTCTTAAGTGGGACTCAGAAATGCTTGGTAGATGGGGTACCATTAAGGAGACACTTCAAAGGTAAGTGTAACTTAGGCATAGAAGAGTCAAATGCTTCCTTCTGTGACCCTACAACACACTGGAAGAGACTGGGTACTATGGGTTAGAAACAAGCACAGGATTAAGGCCAGACACACTTGGGTACAGAACCTAATGTTAGGGCATCCTTCCACTTTCTATCTGAGGCAGGAAGGAATTCAGTCACATGGCTCAGATCCTCTGAGCTCCAGACATAGCTTCCTCAGAGGGTTCTGAGCTGTCTAAAGCCACGTCTGGCCAACACCTACTAGCCAGTAGCTTCTTTATTCTGCTGAGGTAGCACTTGTGTTCTATATTCTATTGTAAACGCCTGGTTACTTGCTTGTACAAGGTTGAGAAGTGTGTTCCCCTCCATGCCTCAATCTGAATCTAATTCCTGGCGCATACTAGGCTCTAAGCAAGCATTTGCTGATGGACAGAAGCTGGAATGTGCAGTGGGATCCAGGGTCCCAGGCAACGGAGGGGGTTGTCTAGCGTGGTGGGTGCAGAGAAGGCCACGGGGAACGTGGGGACACGATGGAGGTTGATCTCAGGCTTTTCTGGGAGGCAGGTTTCAGCAGGGGGTGAGCAGGTTGACTCTGAGTTTGGGAAGGGTCACTGGGGTCCCGAAGTGGCAGATTGCAGAGATTACCAAGGACAAAGGGACCCACACACCGTAAGAGAAGCTCACGACTAGACATGGCACCTGCTCTGGGGTGAGTGAAGGGGGCGGGCAGAGGCAGTGGGAGGGGTGTGGCTGGGGCCTGCTTTCTCAGACCTGTGAGCTGACAGGCGTGAGCGGTGGTGGGAGGGAAAAGTCAGGATGACCTCAGAGATTGGAGTGAGGGCTGGGTGTGAAGATAAGGTGTACATTTGCAGGGCAGAGGAGGAGGTGCCAGAGAGAGAAAGATGGAGCTTGCCCTGATGGAACTTTCAGGCGGCAGAGCGGCCTCTGACTCAGAACTGAGGAGAGAGTTAGGGACACAGACGGGAAGCTCCCAGACAGCTGCCCAGAGACCAGCCGGCTCCCGGGGGCCCTGGGCTCCCAGGTAGACCTGCCCACGGAGCACATCCTCAGGGCTCCTTGGAGACTTTCATTCAATGACTCTGGGACCAGGCCCACGGAACAGCATTTCTGAAGCACCCGAAGCGAGGTCTGAGGGCTAAGATAGGGTTCCCTTCAAAGACGCCCGAGGACACAGAATACCCTACCCCTCTTGCTGTGATGACACCCCTGGGCAGACGGTGGAGGGGCTAGATGCAGGCTGAGATGGAGAGGGAGGAAGAGAGCCACGTGCGTGCATCATAGAAGATGGAAGCGGGGGGCTGGGGCCAGGACGTCTGGGGCCAAGGGGAGTCTGGGTGTTTGGGGGGAACGGGCTGTGAGGCTGAGGGCTGACTGTCCGGACTGGAGGCGAAGGGAGAGGAGATGCCGGATCCTCGACCCCTCTGCCCAGCCCTCAGGTTGCACCTGGAGCCACCTGGGGAAGGTGAGGATGTTGGGGGCCTTTATGGAGGAGGGGGTGGGGGGCAGGCTGTGGCCAGCTTTCCGGAGGCTGCCCTAGGTGAGGCCGGCCAGAGCACAGAAGAGCTGTCTGGCTGCCTCTAGTTGAAGAAAATCCAGTCTGAAGAGCCAGCCTGACATGTATGTTTATTCTGGAGGAATGCCATTAGCAAAAGAAAACAGAGATTCTGTCCTCATGGCTTCCGGGGGCAGGGGAGGTAGACTGTCTTCCAGGCTGCTCCGAGGGACTGAGACTTTGCCTGAGGGAAAAAACTCCTGAGCCCAGATGCTGCCTTCACTGGAATACTTTGCCATTCTCCTATGCAAGGACAAGATTCTGAGGAGTGGTCCCTAGTCCTGGTACTTAACTCAGAGCCCCTCGTTGGTGTTGCTGCAATTTCACAGATGAATCTGCTCTCCTCTCTGCACCGTCCCCTCCTTCCCGGCTTTGTTTGCTTCCCTGTCCCTCTCCCCCGCCAGTTCCAATCCAGACATTCACACGGCTCATTGCATGCCTCACAGTCTCTGCAGTGCCGGATGTAATCAAGTTCAGATCTTCCCTCCTTGCACCCTAAGGACAGGGAGGGGGGTGGTTCTTGCCCAAGACCCAGCAGAGGAAGAATGGGCTGGCAAGTGCAGAGAAAGTGAGTGACTTCCTCGAGGGGCAGAGGTGTGCCCAGCACACCAAGCTCAGCCACCCCGGCTGCATGCGGTCCTGGCAAGGCTCTAGGATGTCAGGGCCGAGTGGCCTTTGCAGGCCTCATCTACTCCAAGAAGCTTACAGATACTTCCAGCAAGTTGCTTTCAATAATCAGAACAGCTGCTACCATCCCCAAGGTTATGGACGTCAGGCTTTGGAGATCTGCTTCTGACCCTAGTTTCCTTTTGATTTTTTTTTTCAGAATAGGGACTTAGAAAGCAAGAAGGAAGCCTGGTGTGTGTGTGTGTGTGTGTGTGTGTGTGTGTGTGTGTGTGTGTGTGTGTGTGTTTTCCTGTTCTTACATTTTACAGGCAACCATGGAGCAGAGGGCATCATGGTGTGTGCCAGAGTCAGACCTGGTACCCAGTTTCCCCTTCCATCTCCGTGTTGATCTGTTCTTTACCTTCTGCTGTCCCTCTAGTCCTGACAGTGGCCCTGGGGCTGAGCAAAGTGGACAATCTGAAATGCTGCTTTGAGCTGGCATGCTGCTGGTCACCTGTCCCGTCTGTGTGGCCTCTGGAGGAGCAGCAACTGGTGATGACTGAGGGAAACACCCCACATCAACACCGGCCACTGATTCACCTCTGAGCATCACCCGCCGACCTGGGTTGTCTCTCCTTTTTTCTAAGCACTTCCTGTCTCAGCCCACTGCCTCCATAGCCTGTGTCTTCTGCCTTCGTTTGAGATTGCTTTCATCTCACTTTCCTGTATTCTGTAGGTGTAGGCAGAAACTATATGAAAGATGTTTGTGTGAGAGGTCTGTTATGAGTGTGTGTTGTGATGGATTCACACATCACTTCAGGGCCCAGAGTCCCCACAAACCCAGCTCACAGTCCTTGAGGGCAGACACCAATGCACGCCTGGGGATGTGGCATGTCTGTGTGTTGGTTTGGGGGTGTGTGAGCAGATGGTGTGTAAATGCTCAAATGGTCCTCTAAAAGAATGTGTTCAGATTACATAGAAGATGGGAGATGGAAATGGAAAATGTTCAAACAGGCTAACTGCTGACCTGGGCTTCATGTGGCTGGATGCCCTGGGGTATGAAGCTATGTCTTTCCCATGAGCTGAACTGTGTCCCCAAGCTCACATGTTGGAGCCCTAATTCCTGATGTATATTTGGAGACAGAACCTTTAAGGAAGTGTTTAAGGTCAAGTGAGGTTATAATGGGCTTCCCAGGGGGTGCTAGTGGTAAGGAATCTGTCTGCCAATGGAGGATATGTAAGAAATGTGAGTTCGATCCCTGGGTTGGGAAGATCCCCTGGAGGAGGGCATGGCAACCCAGTTCTCGGAAAATCCCAAAGACAGAGGAGTCTGGCAGGCTGCAGTTCACAGGGTCACGAAGAGTCAGACAGGGCTGAAGTGACTTAGCATGAGGTTATAATGGTAGGGCCCCAATCGATAGGATTAGTGTTTGAATGATAAGAAGACACCCCAGGGAGCCCTCCCTCCCCATCTCTGGCCATCTCCATGCCCCCGTCCCCAGCATTCTCAGAGGAAAAGACATATGAGAACAAAGCTGGCATCTACAAGCCAGGAAGAGCACCCCCATCCAGTATAGCCAACAGCTCTTCCTGGCTGACCTTGGCCTTCTGGCCTCCAGAACTGTGAGAAAATCCATTTCTGCTGTCCCAGCCTACACTCTTTCATTATAGCAGCACTGGCAGGTGAATATATCCTTCATCTCCACGAGCTGCTGTCCTCGGCTGAGACATACCTCTCTCCCGAGTTCACAGCACAGGGGTACAAGCACCCAGACCTCTAGTGGTCAGTCCTGGGGTCCTCCTGCCGGCCACACCCCCACGGGCAGCCCCACCAGCTCACAGGGACATGGCAGAGTCAGTGCAGGGCAGCACCCCAACCTCGCTCTTTGCCCTCAGTTTTATCAACACCAAGGCATGGACATTCGCAGACACCACGGTGTGGGCAGAGCCATGGGCTGTGAAAGCGGCAGACACAGAGCTGGGAGAGGAGCAGGTCAGGGCTGATTCCTGTCTGGACAATTCAAGTCACCATGTCCTCAGTGGCTGAGACTGGTCCTCAATACGGAGGGCTGTGTGGGGGCTTCTGCTCAGCCTGGGAGTGTGAGAGTGTGTGTGTGTGTGTCTGTGTCTATGTGCCCTTGTGTCATGTCCTCTGGTAAACCTTCCAGCACTGAGGAGGGGTCTGGTCTGGGTCTCATCAACACCCCTTCACTAGCTACATATACTTCAGTGTCACTTAGCCTCTGGGGTCCTCCTCTTACCTGTCTTTAAAATGGACTAATAACCTGTCTTGCACAAAACTAGCATGATGCATGGAAACCAGTTAATATTTGGTAAATGGTAGATATTATGATGATCATTATGAACATGACCCAAGAACTCATATCTTAAAATGAAGTTTTCAGAATTAAGTCATTAGCCCTTTTTGCTTTGGGCTGAAGAAATTATCACGAGGGACAAGGAGGCCTGGCCTGCTTTAGCCCATGGGGTCACAGGGAGTCAGACACGACTTAGTGACTAAGCAACAGTAGGGTGACTTCCCTAGGAAGACAATCATCTAATAAGCCATTTCGTGTCTGGGCTGGGTTCTGCTAGTGCCACATACAAATAGAATACACATCCCTGTTAAAAGCCACCAAGTGGAAGTTTATCATTTTGGAGAGTCCTTCTCCAGAAACGGATAACGATGTTTCACATGTATGTGTGTAAAAGCCATCATGGGCTTCCCTGGTAAAGAATCCACCCGCAACCCAGGAGATGCAGATCCAATCCCTGGGTTGGGAAGATGCCCTGGAGAAGGAAATGGCAACTCACTCCAGTACTCTTGCCTGGAAAATCCCATGAACAGAGGAACCTGGGGGGCTACAGTCCATGGGGTCACAAAGAGTCGGACACAACTTAGTGACTCAACCACAACAACAAAAGCCATCATATTCCACATGTTTGTTACCTAAAGTGTGCAGACCAGCCCCCCGAAGTCTATCCAGTAAGGAGAACAAGTCAGGGGAAGGAGCAGGCAAGCCTATCTTGGAAGGAGGCTTAAGGTCAAAAGCATAGGCATTCAGGCAGGCAGAGGAGTGAAGGAACATGCGGTACCCACCTGCCACTGCTGATGAGGGGCTTATTTCTAAGACACACACAGCACAATGTACACACAATGCAGAGAGAAAACAAGAGACACAGATCACACATTTCAGATGGTTGGTGGACAAAGTTCCCTTCACGTCAATGCTGAAAGCTGTTCGGGGGCTGAGGTCCATATGAACAAGGAACACCTTTCCTTCCTATTTACCAGATAGCTCCCTCTCGCCAAATCTCAGCAAATACACACGCACATAAACACACGGACCATCACAACAAGCTGGGCCTGGCCGGTGGGGTGAAATGTCACACGAGGAGATGGACACAGCAGTGTGAGAATGGAGGGAAGGCGGGATGAGGGCTCCCAGCGGGCCAGTCGGGGCTCTGGGGCCCCCTCACCCCATATGGGAGGGGGCGACCCTCAGAGAAGGGATGGATGTCCCAGCTGACGTCCCGATGAGGACCAGCCTCTTTCTCCGTTCATTCCGATGAATGAGAACATGACATGCAGTCAACATGAGGGTCAGGATGGCAGAGTTGACCTGGTTTACAAGTGCGACTAGAACCTTTAGAATCATACACTCTTCCTGTAAGGCATCTTAGCATTAAATCTGATTAACTCCTCAGACCAATAGACAGTACTACAAATTGAACTCTTCCATGGTTCCATCTTGATTAAGGCAACCACTGTCCAACTTGGTTCAGAATTCGGTTCACTCCTTTTGTAAGGCGCAAAGCTCGCCTCATGATAGACCAGGTGCTATCGGTTGCCTTGTAAACGCCACAGTATCACAGGTTGAGAATGACCAGGTTGGGTGGTGGGGTTGTGTTCGCATCTAAGGTGGCGTGGGGAGCAGTATGGGTGGACACAGGCCAGCAGATCTCGCCTTCCTCCCCCGCCCATCCAAGCCCCGTGTCCAGGCCTCCTGCACTCACCATACAGTGTGATGCTGGCGTTGGTTATCCCAAGCTTGTTCGTGGCCACAGGAGTATAGTTCCCATAATCCTTCTCTGAGACGTTGAAGAAAGTCAGCGTGGATATGTGGCCTTTGTTCTCGATCCTCATGCCATCCAGGCCGGTGGCCAGCCTGCAAAAGAAGAGGAGGTACTGGGGGTCTGGTTCCACTCATGGAGTGAAGGGGCAGGCAAGATGGGGCTGGGGATTCACACACAACTCTCCTCCACATGAAGCCCTTCCCTCCAACTAACCCAGTCCCTCTCCCTCCAGCCGTAAGCATCATAGTCTCCATCAGGTGTGGGAAGGGAAGGTGCCCACACTCCCAGGCTGCATTCCCGGGCTCCTAGTCCTTCAAGATGACCCCGTCTACAGCCAATCTCAGATTCTGGAACAAAGTCGATCCACATTTCCCACTTCCCAACTTCCTCTGCTGTTTGTTGTTGGTTCTAAAAGGAGGCTCTGTTATAACGGAGGCTGTCATCAGTTTGGTTTTGCCATATCTCCCCCCTGGACTCCATCACCCTCCTTCTGCATGGGGCATCACCCATCAGCTCTGCTTCAGACACGCCCCATTTCTGCTTTCAAGGTACCTAGTATCTTCCTTGAACCACTGGAACTCAGCCATGGGCACTGCCGAGGCTTCACAGCTCAAGATGCCCTTCTGGCCAACGGAGACCCCTGTGTTCTTGGCTTTGGAGATATAGGGGGGGTCTGTGGGGGGATGCGGAGCAAGGCCATAAGACAGATGAGAGGCAGGACAGTTGACAGTCACCTGCTGTATACACCCCCTCCTCCAGCTAAACAACCATCTATCTTAGGAAAAGGGCTTCTTGCTTGAAGATACTGCATTTACCCCTGCATCGTCTTCAAGCCTTCAAATGAACCCAGAGTTAACAATTCTCCCCATTAGCTAAAAGCTTTGACAGTCACAGGAAGGCCGCATGGCCCTGGAGCTGGTGATGAGCACAGTGATCTGATACAGTGTTTTCCTGCTGGAAACAGCTTGAATCTACTAAGAAAATGGCCTTGCCATTACTTGCCCGTCCCCATGCCCTTCTGCTCCCTGGGACTCCCCGATAGTGGGTCCACTCACAGTTGACAGTGATCTTTACTTTCCGCACGTCAGGGGCAGCGACGTCATCCAAGGCACTGCACTCATACTCCCCAGACTGGTCACATTTGATGTCAGAGATTTCCAGGTATTCATCCTCACTCACAAAGCCCTGGCCTTCTGGGAGGCAAGAAACAGACACAGACAATCAAGAAACTGTGAGACTGGCAACATAACTGTATTTCCATCTAGAATTTAGAGGAGAAGGAATGCGAAAATCCAGAAAATAGGGTTTGAACCTCAACTCAAGGATTCTAGACATCTGTTGGCCCCAAAGTATTTGAAGAAATTCTCTGATTAAATCTTGGGTCAATACATTCGGGTCCAAGTCACTTTAACTTTTCAGATCATTTGTTAAAGAAGGGCATATCATTCATTTTTTAAATATGATTATTATGAGGATTAACTAAGAGAGTACATGTGAAATGCTGTAGCACTTTAATAAGCTTTGCTATTTTGAAAGAGAATTGTCATGGTCAGCAACATAATTTTTAAATGTGGGAATAAGTTTAGGGTATGTGAATATGGACATCTTCAGTTTTCACTACATTTTCACCGTGTACTACATGCCTTTATACACAGAATACAAACTACCAAGACTTGTAGAATGATTAACATTTTGGTAGAAACAGACACAAAAGAGTTGGTTGGTTTCAAACGTCCTGGGGAAGACAAAACGGAGAATGAACGAATGAGGAAACGCTTCTTGACTGCTACGTAGTAGGTGCTCAATAAACATTTGCCAACATAAAATAACTCTGAAAGCCCCAAAGGATAGAGCTCTGGTTACTCGAACCTAGGGTGAGGGTACTTAATAATTTTAATACCCAGCTTTGTGGGGCATTCTGGAGGCTTTGCTTGTGTGCGTGCTAAGTGGCTTCAGTCGTGTCCAGCGCTGTGCAACCCCATGGACTGTAGCCCACCGGGCTCCTCTGTCCATGGGGTTCTTCAGGCAAGAATACTGGAGTGGGTTGCCATGCCCTCCTCCAGAGGTTCTTCCTAACCCAGGGAATGAACCTGCACCTCTTATTTCCAGGCATTTGTGAAACTTGCAATTCATGACCCCAAATATTCTGGGGCTGAGAAACTGACATTGCTTGCAGCCACCATGACACACTCTTGCAACGATCTGCCTCTGCCTCATTCCTCATTCCACTTCTCGTGGCTCAGTGCAAAGAGGACAGACCCTCTGTTGTCCTGCATCTACCAAAGCATCAGGCTCCTTTAAAAACCCAGCCCACCCAAGGGCCAAGGAGAAAGTACATCCATTTGCATTTCCTATAAGCCTGATACTTGATTCCTTCTTGTGCTCCGGGCAGGAGAGCAGAATTAGTTTTCAGGACGATAAAAATGTGTTGTAAATTTTCTCTAAACCCATAGAAGCATGTCTAATCCAATGGTCGCTCAATCAGCCAAGTCTGGGTCCACAATGGGTTTGGGGCAGGAAGAGGATGTCGGGGCTGAGGGAGTTGATGGGCAGACACCAGGCAGGTGCTTTGGCATCCTGATTCTGCTGACATAGAAGTCTTGGGACATTCCCACCACCTACCCCTTTCCCAGGACACTGATTTTTTTCAGCTCTTCTGGCTTTTCTTGCCACCATACCCTCCTTACTTCAGCACGCCCATCCAGGCTCTGCCTTTAGTATCTGGATAATGGTTGCCAAGACCAACAGCAGAAAGTGAGGGGCTTCAGGCCAACATGTAAACAAACTGAGTCTCTCCAAGTGAGCACCGCCCTGGGAGCCCAAGTCTCATGCCATTTTGTGAAGGAAATCCTGCATCACTGGCCAGCAGGAGCAATTACTGGACGGGGCAGCCTCCTGGGACTTGGGCCTGTGGACACGACCCCAGGACAAGCCCACAGGGAGAGTTTCAGGATCTTGGGGAATCTGGTCAAACCCACATGAGGAGTGGCTGGACACAGAGGTGAAGGGGAAAGTGGGGTTCGGGGCAAGCCCACACTTCCCAGCCTGAGACCTGGGTGTCAGTTCTGAATGGTATTACCGGGCAAGTCTGGTCGCAGGCACTGGACAAGAACTTTGAAAATTGTGAGGGAGATGCTCCAGGGCAGTTGCCTCCTGGGTCCCGGGGTGGGGTCTTGTTTGCTGGGACCCCAGGGTGGCGGTGCTGGTCACTGCCCTCTACCCCACAGACATTTAATCATCCAGGCTGGCTCCTATCTAACTCCTCAGGGTCATTAGAGGGATGTCAACATTCTCTCACCCTCGTCTCCTTGTTTCTCTTAGACTTAACAGTGTCTCAGTGTCAAAGGGGACTCTGAAACCACTTATTTCAGGATGTGTAATAAAGATACTTCCCAGGTGGTGCAGTGGTGAAGAACCCACCTGCCCACGCAGGAGACCCGTGTTTGCCATCCCTGGGGTCGAGAAGATCCCCTGGAGAAGGAAATGGCAACCCACTCCAGTACTCTTGCCTGGAAATCCCATGGACAGAGGAGCCTGACAGGCTACAGTCCATGGGGTCTCAAAGAGCTGGTCGTGACTAAACAACAACAAAGATAAAAATTGCCTCATTCATTAAAATGATGCTGATTGACCAACCTAAGTGTCTTTAAGGAAAAAAAAAAAAAAAACACACAGTGAAATCATACAGACATAATGACTTTCCAGATTCACTGTGCCATTTTTGCAGTGAATAAATATAGCAGGATGGAGAGGATGGCTTTCTCCTATAAAGACTCCATCATTCTTTCAAATTGTACTGCAGTGTATTTGCCAAGAGTAATTAACCCCTCTGTACTTAACCAAGGAGATGAGCTACCTGCAGTGGGCCTGGCAGGAACCTCTGGCAGGGTCACTGACCCACCTTTCTTGGAGAGAATGAGTTAGACCCACAGCAGGCTGCCCAGTTTATACCAGACAGATGGCTTAAAGCCCCTGATGAGGAAAATCTGTGATGCTATTCAGCACAGAGGGGAGGGAGACCTTCGGGGATAATAGGGGTCTTTGCACAGGACCCCGAGTGAGTGTCTTCTACCAGAGTGAGGGGAGAGACCCGGGTCCTCCACGGGGGAAGCTGCTGGACAACAAGGCCACCCTCTGGAACGCGGGAATTTATCTCCACTCTCTATTCTGTTTTCATGGACTGTTCTGTGACAGCAAATAAGGGAGGAAGTAAGAGTGTTTTGCACAAAATGAGGGTCGTTACGATAATACTGCCTCATTAAGTGAGAAAATGAATTTCGTCAAGTTTGTTCTGTAAAGTAAGTGGTTCTTGGGTTTTAATTGGTACATAAATTCCTCCGAGATTTTATGTATTACATATAGGTTCTTATGTAGTAGGTGCAGGGTGGGGCTTGGATTCTGCATTTCTGTCTTCAAGCAAACCTGTGGGGGAGATGTGAAACTCTCTTTTTCATATGTTTTCCCAGAAAACACAGTCTAGTCTTGTAGCCTATCTTCTCTTTAAAGTCCCTTTTGAATGTGTGTTCAGAATTTCTCCCATGGTACCCAAAGCATTCTGCCTGCACCCCATCTGCCCCCGTTTCTAAGTGTCTCAGGATTTCCGTGCTATTGGCCCTTGTCCACACTCTCCTCCATGTGCTGTTCTCAGCCCATTCTGACTCTCTCGTGCACCTAGGTCTGTGAAGGGGTTGGCTGGTCAGTGACATTTACTGCCTGCCCCTTGAGTTGAGATCCTTGTGGAGCTTGCATCTCAAAAGGCACCCTTTCTCTGGAGCTGCGAGCTTTGCTGGCAGGTCATCACTAAGGATCTGGACCCTTGAAACTCTCTTTCCCCCTGGGTCCTTGTGATCTTACTGCAAAATACCTGCAACCTTGAACACCACTTTTGCTAAGAAAAGGAAGAAAATGTTGACATTCGTCCCCACCTCAAGCCCAAAGAAGGGGGTGGAGATGCTGTTTCCTTAACTGCTTTGGATACTGGGTGAGATTTGCAAAGCAGAACAAATCTAGGTTGCTAAATGCCTGGAGACCTGGCAAACTGCGGTGTGGAATGCTTTCCCTGCCCTCTGCAATTCTGGTTGTGACATAAAATCCTGATTCCACACTGCAGAGAAAAGGGCAGGAGGCTACAAATGCTTGAATTCCCTTTGCTAGCTGCCAGTAAGGCAGATTGCTGACTGGGGGACAGAGGGAGGGAGACAGGGAGGGAGAAATACATGAGTGGGGACAGGAAAAGAGAGAGGAGGAAGAGGAAGGAGTCACCGATGTAAGGAAGGGAATAAAGGTAGATGGGGTGCAGGCGAGATGCCCAGGCTGCAGGCAGGATGCTCTGGGTACCATGGGAAAGGGTGTAAAGACACAGTCAGAGAGATTTAAATGAATAGATAGGCTACAAGACTACAGCATTTTTTTCTGACGATATGAAAATAGGAGTTTCACATCAGCCCCACCGTTTTGCTTTCTGATAAGAGGTCCTGAAATGAGCCAGTAACCCAGAGGCATCTCATCCTGCCCTATGCATTGGGACAGCCAAATATAACATGATTGGAAGTCAAAGGAAGTGGGCTTCGCATCACTGGCAGAAATATATTAAAAATGCGGGTTATTTCTTTCCACAGAGGAACACTTCGAAGCAGAAAAGTCCAGCTCACTGTATTAGGAAGATTAAGATCTGCAGGGATACAAATGGGACCATTTATCAGGGGATGGAGGGGGTCCCTGGACCCGGACCCTGCAGACGCAAGTTACGTGCCTGGGGAGGGGCTGAGTTGGCCCCACGGTTCCATGGGCACAAGGCAGCCTCTTGTGCAGGAATATACATTCTGACATAACAGGCACAGAGAACAAGGAACGTGTAACCCCCAGCAGCAGGGCCGGCACCATCTCAGAAACAGAGGGAGGCGGAGCAGACACACCCCAGGAAGAAAGGTCCCTGGTCCGGCCTTCTGTCCCTAATGTCACCTGCAGCTATTTTACTCATCCTTATGATGAGCGAGGTGATGGATAAGAAGCCAAGAGGTGGAGAGGATATTGAAGGCAAGGTCCTTGACCTTGGGGAGTCCACCGCTGATGAGCCGAGAACTGGAATACTTTAAACGTTTTCTTTTCAGTTTCAATTTTTCCATTCTTAATTGTTTTGGACTCTCAAGTCAGGGATGGTGGGTCAGGAAGACTTATTAGAGATGGAAGAAGAAACCTGGGTGTTCAGGAATGAAAGGCTCAAAGAGAAAATTCAGGGTAAAATCTAGGAGCTTCCTGACCCACTCCTCTTTCTTTCTCCCTCCACATCCCGTCCTTCCAAGCCTGCTGGTTTGCAGCCGTCACTCTTGGCCCAATTTCCCCTTCTTCTTCCACAGCCAAGTCCTTAGAATTATAGAGTTGGAAGTACCAGCAGGGGTCAGAGATTTCAGCCTTCCACTTTTTTTGATGATGGTCCCTGACAGAATATCTTTCCCTCCACGCGAATGTCCCCAAGGATGATTCCAGGGGGCGGCCTATTCCTTTGCCAGACTATTCACATCATTCAAGAAATTGTCCTCATTGGGAGGCAAAATGCTGCCTGGCTTCTCCCTTTGAAATGATGAAAAGCCACCCTCAAGGGGCCCCCAGCCCCTCCTTGCCCCCTCCTCGGCCACAGGAAGCTGCTGTTCTATCTGGGGAAGATGTTTTGTGAAGCAAACGCCAGCACCTGTCACAGCTCTGGCCAGGAGACCTGTCAGGAGGTGACTCGTGTGGTACACGCCGCGGGGGTGGTGGGGGGGAGGATGCCCTGGAGGAAGAGAGCAGGAGGGGTGATGATGGAGGTTAGGAGGCACTGGCCCAGGGAGGCGTGGGCTTGGGGAAAGAACCGCCAAGAAAGGAGAATGCAGATGGGCAAGAAAGCGAGGGGCGGGGAGCCATGCCCGGAGGAAAGATGGTGGGAGGGGGTCACCCTGAGGGCACTGGACTCATGTGGCAGGGCTTCCGGAGAAGCCAGTAGTTAGTCTCCTGGCTCCCCAGCAAGAGGGGCTATTATGGACGATTCCTAAGGTCACCGACCTTGGAAACGTGGAGTCAAATGCCCCGATGACCCCATGCCTGCTGCTGATCAGCTAGGCTCCCACCAGGCTTTCTGATTGACCCCGGAGAATGAACAGTCCCTTGCCCACTCACCAAGGCTGGGTAGCCATGCAAGTGATCAAAGAGCTGATCCTACTCCTGTGAGGAGTGCTGCACGCTTAGGAAAAAGTGTGGGTTGACGGGCAGGTTGTGTGTTTGCTGGAAACCCTGCCCTCGGGGTCTGGAACCAGGTCACCTCAGCGGGAGGGGCAGAGGGGGCGCTGTGTCTGAAGCCCCTGCCGCTGCTTCAGTCCCTGGGAGTGCTCCGGACAAGGCAGACACTGTCAGGGGTGCACGAGGGGATGTGTGCCCAAATCATGTCACTCGGCCTTCTCTCTCCAGGATTCTGGTCCAAAGAACAGAATCACAGAAGATGAGCCCTGAGCAGGTGAAAACACCAACTTGGTGGCTGTCAAGCTGGTCTATAGTCTGGGCTCGGCATGCAAGGCTGACATGGGTCTTGCCTTTCTCCCTGCGAACTCAAGACAACTGGACTTGTACAATGCAAGAACTCAAGTTGAGTAAGGGCTGACTGCAGGCCCCAGACTGGACCTGAGAGAAGGGCTGCCTTGAAATAAAGAGTCTGGGTTAGGAGGACTCCTTAGACCCAAGCAGAGTAGATCAGGTGATGGAAATCAGCCCTCACTGGGAGGTGACGGTCTTGTCCCTGTCTAGCTGTTGGAGCAAATAACCTCACAGTTGCCCCAGTCCCCCATCTTCCATGGGGGGAGTAAGAGTGATTCCGTGGGAGAGGGGACGGAGGAGCCGCCTTCTAGAAATCCACAGATTGGGAAGAGGGTCTCTTCCTCCTTCCTAGGGATCTCCTGGCGTCCTTCTCCATCACACACCTCCTGACACAACAGCCTCCTTCTTTTGAAGGATAGAAACCTTAGAACGTGCTTGAGTTGGGAACCAGGGTAAGGTCAGCAGTTGAGAACCTCAGCACTCACTCCCCACCTCATCCGCTCTCAGTTGCAGACACACAGAGAGGGAACAACACCCTGACTTGTGTGACCTCCTTGTGAGACTGGTCAGGCTGAATTCTGATCACTCTGCACATGATGGCTGGGGGTTTGAACCCCTGAATTTGCCCCCCACTGACTCTGTCTTCACTAGATCTGCTCTCTCTGCTCATCTCCTCTGCACACTTCCAGCCTTCCCCACCCCCGATCTCTCCCTACGACCCTGCAGGCACCCAGCTCCCCTCTGTCTTCCAACCAGGAAGTGTGGATGGATGGAGGGCCCAGCCAGCCTTGACTCCCAACTGTCAGCTTCATCCCTTCCCCACACTGGACTTAAACAAAAGTGTGACGAACTCACAGCCCAAGATGTGTGCTTGGCTTGGTTTTACGGACGCTCTCTTGCTGAGATGCGTTCACTAGCTGTAGGAAGAATCAGGGATCATCAGAGAGTTTTGGAAACTAGATGACACTGTTGACCCAGAGGGAAGGGGCCACAAAGAGTGATGCATAAACAGCCAGGCTACCTGTGAGGATGTGACCCAGTCCCCTTAAAGGAGAGTTTGGATTGTGGGCCAGGGAGAGAAGACAGACAGACAAACAGACAGAGACCCAGAGAAGGGGGATGCAGAAGGCGGGAAGCTGGGACTTCACACACAGGCAGACAAATGGCTGAGGACGGAAGCTTGAATCCGTTTCCAGAACAGGTTGCCTGATATGGATTCAAAACATAGCTAACATTTATATTCTAAAAAGTGTCTAAATATAAATACACATAAATAGTTCAGACCGAAACATAGAGGTTGAAGAAAAAAAATCATCACACTTTCAAAAGCAGAGCTTAAACAGCTACATTACTGATAAAATATTAAGGACACTTGGAAAGTTTTTATTTATTCCATGTTTTCCTCTTGTATTACTATTATTTGCACTCTGAACCAACAGGGTTATCTCAGTGTTAACAACTACCAAGTGAAATGAATTCTGTGCTTTAATCTAAATAAACTACTGCTTAAAAAAAAATCTGATGAAGGCACTGAATGACCTATTGCTTCTTTCATTTATATATGTTTTCAGAAAGCTGAACCTGACCTTGCCTGCATTAACCTAAGCAGGCACCTCCGGTAACCCAGACCCTGTTTCTCAAAGAATACCATATTTTGCAGGAATGGAAAGGCCCTGGGCCAATACAACCAGTGAGTTTCCTGAGGGCACTTTGACAAACTGATGTTTTGAGCTCAGAGCAAAGCTCCAGGGTAGGAATCTGTGGGGGACAGGTAGCATCCAACATCTTCAAATGATTTCTTTTTTTCTTTTCCATCACAGTTTATGACAGGATATTGAATGTAGCTCCCGGTGCTGTAAGACCTTGTTTATCCATCCTGTATACAATAGCTTGCATCTGCTGATCCTAAACTCCCTCTCTGTCCCTCCCCTACTCTCCACCCCTTGAAAATTCTTTCTTTTTTTAATTTTTAATTTATTTTAAAATTTTTTGGCTGCACTGTGTGCTGGTTGCTGTGCGCGGGCTTTCTCTAGCTGCCGTGAGTGGGGGCTCCTCTCTCGTTGCAATGCCTGGCTTCTCATTACAGGGGCTTCTCTTGTGGTGGTGCATGGGCTCCAGGGTGCATGGGCTCAGCAGTGCTGGTCCGCAGTCTCTTAGCTGCCCCCCGGCATGTGTGATCTTCCCAGACCAGGGATCGAACCGGTATCCCCTGCATTGCAAGGTGGATTCTTAACCACTGGACCACCAAGGAAGCCAGAAATTGTTTCTGAGAATAGAGCAACATCATAGCAAATGCTTTACTTCTCACTTGCTTTGTGGCGGGACTTAAAACTTTCCTTCCACCCCACCTGCCATGCTCATTTCCCTGGGACTGATGTGTATCTATAGTAATGCCATCAAGGCCTTTGTTATTTTTATAGGTGGGTATATGCCTATTTTTATAGGTACTCTTAGGTTTGCCTGGACAGTTGACACTGTTATCCACTGTAATTACTGACTGCTCGTTTCGGCTCTCAACGCCACGCTGGTCTGGATGATAATCCTTGTGGCCCCTGCCTTCTGGCCCACAGAACAGCCTGCGTCTGGTTCCAGTACCAGGGCCGCTGCCCGTGCCCGACTCTGGGCTGCACTAACACACACACCTTCACAGCCAGCGAGAGGTGGTGACTGGGCTGTCGGACCCTGCAGGGGTGCAGATGCAGGGCCAGGATGCAGAGTAGTCCCCCGGACTCTGCAATCCTGCAGCTCCTGGGACACCAGCTCCGTCTCCTCCTGGAGAACAGGGTGAGGGGCCGAGTGAGGGTCAGCCCTGCCTGCTCCAGGGAGACACCCAGCTGGGGCTCAGGGCCCGCAGTCCTGGAGGGTCAGAAGCCAGACCTGGGCCTTCCGGTGTGGAACTGCTGTGGCCGCCCTTTCCCAGCTCCCTGGAGGAAGAGCGCAGCCTGGTTTCTGCAGATGAAGCTCTGATGCAGCCTGACTCCTCCCGCGTCCTCCCTTTCTTCTCTTCTCTTTCCTTCTCGCCTTTATTCTCTCTTCCCATGGTAGTTCCCAAGGGCATGGCTGCATGGTAGTGGTGCTAATTATCACCTTCATTAATATTTCTGAAATACTTCGATTCGCTCCCAGGCAAAACAGCCACGAAGCCGAGCAGCACTCGGCAGGCAGGTCACGCCGGAGCTGGTGGCCGCTTCGTGGAGCTCGGACCCGGCTCTGAAGCATCGCAGGGAGATAGTGCGGCTCAGGTGCTCAGCTGTGACCGGGCTGAGAGGGGAGGGCGCGGAGCCAGTGCTCAGCGGGTGAGGCCTCTGCTCAGGGCACAGGGGCGCTTCCTGCAGGGTGGGGGCCCTTGGAAACTTTTTGTCAAGGACTCTCCGTATCCACACTCCAGGAGCTATTTCTAGGTAAGAGGGTCTCCTGCCTGCCATCCAGGCTGGACGCTGATCAAGCTGATCTCTTATCAAAGGCTTCTGTCTCCCTGGTCCCCCTTTTTGGCCTCATCACTGTAGAAGGCACATTCCACGGGGCCTTCTATGACTCTGGGCCAATCATAGGAATCAGCATATAAGACCACTGAATTGGACTTCAAAAGGCCTGGGTCTACCATCAGGTTCGCCAATAATGTGCTATGATTTGGGCTAAGTGTTTTTACCATTCCAAGTCTTAAGATTTTTTTTTTTTTTCCTATCAAATAAAAATTGCACCAAAGGACGTCTAAGGTCATTTGTAAGTTTCATAACTTAGCAATACAGTCAAACCCTCAATAATTCTTTGAGTTCTGGAAACTGATGACCACGTGTCGGTGGGCAGAGCTCCCACCCAGGAGCACAGGGCCATCGGCCTCTAGAGAAACATTGAAACGTCCCTGCACCCTGGCCTGTGCTCTAGGGAACTGGCCCAGCTGCCAGTACTGGGCCTGAGGTCTCGAAGGCGCAGACCTCAGAACAGAGACACCCTGTGACTTCAAGGTGGCCTCATCTGTCACCGTGCAGCGGCTGCTCTGCGATGGGGGAGAGAGGAGCTGACAGTTATGAAGGACTGTGTGTGTCCGGGGGTAATGTCTTGTATTAATGGAGGAAATTAATTGTTTCTTTTCCCTTCCCAGTCTCCCATGCAGGCCGATTTTGACAAGTAGCTGTTCTTTTCTCCCTCCCCTCGATGGGCAGATTGGAATAATGTCTTACAGGTATCATCCACTGAGATGACTCGGGGCCCATTTTCCCGGCTCTGAGGTTCACTTCAAATGCAGGACCACAGCGCTCTCTGCTTTCTGTCCCCCCACCTTCCTGGCAAACACCCCTCCTTCGCTACGTGGCTCACCTCCTAATCCTTCCCAACCAGACAGCAGATGCCGGATGACAGACAAGGGGCCAGCAGCAAGAAGGCCCCATACTCTTCGGGACCACAGCCCACCCCTGCCCCGTGCCTGCACAGCCAGGACCTGTGAGGGCCACGTGGGAGATAAAGGCAGGGAAGATGACAAGGGTGACTGGGTTCCATGGGCAGGCCTGGACCAAAGGATGCTGGATAGAGACAGAGGTTGGGAGGGCACCTCATGTGCCCCTCCCTGAGGGACAGGGCCTGGAGCCTCGGGGGAACAGGTAGCTCTACGTTGCTGCCTGTGGTTTCCCAGGACCCTCCAAGACCACCCAGAGAGGGCGATTCCAAGAACCGGTCAGGATGCAGTGTCAGTTACCCCGTAGTGCGGCCCTGACTTACTCACATGCAGCATTAGAGGCTCTTTCAGTTACCAAATTTTGTGCCCCGAGGTAAGTCCTGGAAGTGAAGTAAGTAACAGAGTGCGATGGGCTTCCCCGATGTCTCAGCAGATAAAGAATCTGCCTGCAATGCAGGGGACACAGGAGATGTGTGTTCGATCCCTGGGTTGGGAAGATCCCCTGGAGGAGGAAATGACCACCCACTCCAGCATTCTTGGCTGGGAAATGCCATGGGCAAAAGATTCTGGTGAGGTACAGTCCACAGCATTTTAAAGAGTCAGACACGACTGAGCATGCACAAGAATAAGGGCATGGCATGTACCTGATTCTGTGTATTATACACACATGAACACACACATTCATGTATGCTGTGTGTCCATAATAGCAGAGAAACATTCAGTAGGGAAAATGAAATTCGGTGCTGTTACAATTCTGACCCCCATTCCCACGTGTGGGTTTTCTGCTTCACCGAGCAATGCAATACCAGCTCAGGTCCTACAGTTCAGTCTTATTCTGATGCCCTCTACCTGGAGCTCCTGCAGGCCTTTCTCCCCCTTCCCAGCTTCAGATGCCAAATACAGGTCCAGGTTGTCACCTGTGCTCCTGACCCACTGGCTCCAGATCAGAGCATCCCACGTCCCTCTCCTCACGTGTGTGTCAGTCGTTCAGTTGTGTCCAACTCTTTGCGACCCCATGGACTGTAGCCCACCAGGCTCCTCTGTCCATGGGATTCTCCAGGCAGGAATACTGGAGTGGGTTGCCATTGCTTTCTCCAGGGGATCTTCCCGACCCAGGGAATGGACCCAGGTCTCCTGCATTGCAACCAGATTCTTTTACTATCTTGGGTTTGAGTAATTTGCAGAGCAACTCACAGAACTCAAGGAAGCATTTTACTCACTAGATCAGGAGTTTACTATGAAAGGATATAATTCAGAAGCAGCCAGGTGGGACCCACAGAGAGCAAGGTGCAGAGGAAGTGGCCAGAGCCTAGTGTCCTCTGAGTTTCCACCCTCCCTGAATCATTGCCACTTGTTCAACAACCTGGAAACTCCTGAACCTCTTTTTGAGGGGGTTTATGGAGGCTTCATGGCATCCGCATGGTTGAAATCTTGGCCACTGATGACTGAACTCAAACTCCAGTCCCCGCCCCTCCCAGGAGATGATGGTTGAAAGAAACTGAAAGTTCCAACCACCTAATCACAGGACCCAGCTTCCCTGGCAACCAGCCTGCATCCTTAGGTGCCATCCAACAATCACCTCATCAGCATAGCAAAAGACACCTTTCCTGTCCTCTCAGGAAATTCCAAGGGCTGGAGGAGCTCTGTGCTAGGAACTGGACAAAAGCCAAATAGATATTTCTTATCATAAATCATAATGTCACAGCCATTCTTTGCAAACTTTCCTCATTACTTAGGAAATAGCATTACACCATGTCCACAAGCGATCTCTAACTCTCCATGTACATCTGAGTGAGTTACTGACTTAAAACATCCTTGGGCTTCCTGCTTTATCACCAGTGAAAATTAGGGATTAGATTAGATAATTTCTGAAAAGCATTAGCTCTAATATTTTATCATCAGTAGCTGAGTTGGTTGAAAAAAATGTTTCTTTCAACCATGGATTCAAACCATGTGTGTGTGTGTGTGCATATGTACAAAGAAAAATATAACAAAATAAGAAATACATCTCACCTTCAGTCTCATGAGAAATCTCAAAGATATAAACAAGCCCAAAGAGCCTTGAATTTAGCAAATCAGAAGCCAATTCATCTTCAGAAGAAAACAAGTGATATTTACATTATTAAATCACAATTACAAAGCCAATCAGCTGCAGAAGAGGAGAGACCGTTTCCATCAATTATTCCTGAACTGAACATAATTTTCCCATCACCTGCAGATTATAACTGGGGGCTCCAGCTTATCCCAGAGCTCTTCCATCAGAGGAGCTATTAATCGGGTAATAACTTTGTTGCGTTGGCAAGGACACTGATGAGATGGAGGGAAGCAGGACGCCCCCCTGCTTCTGCAGGAGCCCGCAGATGGCAGCCAGGTTAATTCCTGAGACAGGAGGAGTCTGCGTTCAGCTCCTGCCCCTGCTTCCGTGCTGAAGAAAGCACTCGGCTCTGGGGTTTTCATTCCAGGGAGTCAGCAGGTGAACACTAACACTAAGTCAACACTGCATCCTTTGCTGGCTGCAGGAGGACTCTGATGTCTGCTAGCGATGAGGGTGCCCGGTGTTTGGGGAGCGCCTCGGTCGTTTGGCTTTGTTTGGGCGCCCCCCTCCCCTCATCCCTGTAAGAATGGGGGCTTCAGTCTTGGCGAGAAGGGCTGACTGTCTCATCAGAACTGCTTGTGGACATGTGCACGGTGAGAAGGCATGGACTGCTCTCTTAGTTCTTTCGATGTGCTGGGGTGACCACATGGATCTCAGTAGAGACTTCTGCAGGCTTGATACCTGAGCAGGTTTTCTCTGCTCTGTTCCATCTTTCTCTCTCACCTCCTTGTTAAAGCTCCAGCCCCACGGGATTTCTCTGCCAGACCCAACAAACTTCAACTGCACCGCCCACCCCTCCACCCCCCACCCCCCACTGGACCCCATGGGTCCAGTCCCTGCTTTGTAACATGACAGGCAGGTCTGCTAAGAAACCAGGGCAAGCTTTGTTCTGGAAACTGCAGAGAGCTGGAAGGACCAAGGTGGGGGTGGGGGTGGCGGTCTTCTCTCCCCCATCCTGGAAGCCAGGCTCTGCGAGTCCCATGGTCTGAGCTTCTCACCTCAGGACTGTTAATGACTTTTGTGTCCTGGAGTTTAAAGGTGTTGGTTGCTAGGCACCCAGAAGATGATTACCGTGTAGGCTTTTGTTTTAAAGAAACAGGAAAACAAACTGCCCAGCTCCCGGAGGGGGAAGTAGGCCAACCTGGGGGTGGGGTGGATGGAGGCCTCTCCCACCAGTGGGGGCACCTGTGTGTTTTCCATGCTGGATCCTGTAAATGACAGAGCCGCAGACAGGTGGCACGGAAGCTGGGTCCAGAAGCAGAGATGCACTGGTCCTCTTGCTCCTTCATCCAGAGGGGTGCCTTGCTCCCACCCCTGAGGACTGAGACCCAGAGACCGTGTTCTAAGGCTTCAGGATCCTCGAGAGAGAAAAACCAGCTCCCCAAACACGACTCAGATTGACTTTCTCATTAGCCAGGCTGGTAGGGGCTCCACAGATGAACTATAAATGCAATAACGATTCTTCTAACTGAGTTTCGTGAAATGGAAATCACATGGCTTATCTGCACACTCTATTCCACCTTCCCCCAAGTAACTGGTGTATCCTTTGGGGCTCGGTTTAACTTTTCCACTTCAGAGAAGCCTAACCTTCCAGACACAGCACCTCCTCTTTGTCCTGCTTTCTCCTGGGCTATCTGGCACACATGGGCTACAGAAGCCCTCTGTTTGGGGTGGCCAGAGGGAAGCGAAGGAGTTCAGACGTGTGTTCCCAAAAGGTCACCTCCCAGCTGGTCACTTGGGTAAAGAACAAGCTCGTCTCAAGCTGGTTCTCACCCATAAATCTCTCCTGAGCAGGTAGATCCCTTCTCACCTGCTGACTGGGGGTTAGGAGATGGAAGGGGTCAGGGGAACAGCCTTGCTGTTTCAGCCTTGGGTTCATCACTACTAGTGTGGCTCACCACACCCTCTCCACACCTCATAAATAATCCTCTTATTAACCTGCCTGTGCATGTGTGTGTGATAAGTCACTTCAGTTGTGTCTGACTCTTTGTAATGCTATGGTCTGTAGCCCACCAGGCTCCTCTGTCCGTGGGGATTCTCCAGGCAAGAATACTAGAGTGAGTTGCCATGCCCTCCTCCAGGGGATCTTCCCGACCTATGGATTGAACCTGGGTCTCATACGTCTCCTGCATTGGCAGGGGAGTTCTTTATCACTAACACTACCTGGGAAGCCCTATTAACCTGCCTACAATTGTTCAAGATCAATGGTGCCATCTGTTTCCTGCGAGACCCTGACTACTTCATCCTGAAGTCTGAGATGCCCCAGCTCTAGGATCCAGTAGGACCTGTTTTCATCATTGTATTTATCACTTAAGTGCAAACTGGTGATTTTCACCCCAAAGGGCTCACTTAGCAACATCTGAGGACTTTCTGTTTGTCAAAAGTGGGGCTTAGGAAGGGGGTGCTACTGACGCCTAGAAACCAAAGTACAGGGATGTGTCTAAAGGCCCCACAACGTGTCTCTGACAACAAAGAAATGTGTCCCGGGATGTCAAGGTGTCCATGTGAAAACCCTGCATCAGAAAGTAAACGCCTGTTCTGTCACCAGCATGTCCACTCAGAGGAAGCTCAGTGAATGCCAAGACCGTCCACAGTGTCCCCAACAGCAATCCCCCTGCCCACTGCAAGTCCTGGCGGGTGGTGTGGGCTCACAGAGAGCTGCTGGGAAAGCATGCGAGTAAAAGAAGGGAATTCACCAGTGAGACCCAGTCCTACTTTTTCATCTCACTTTCCAGTTCTGGGGATAAGACTGGTTATTCACTGATTTATTCACACCTAAACACAAACCCTTCAAGAGATACAGGCATGCCATCTAAACTGCTCATCTGCTGGAATGGAAAGGCTGCATGCAATTTAGCTGGGGGCAGTGGTGCAAGGAGATGCCCCTGGGGTTTGGCCAGGAGATGCCCTTGGGGTGTGGCCAGGCTGTGATGGATGCTGACCTCCAGATGACCCCGCTTCAACAGGCAGACCTGGAACAGCATGGTGGGTGGGGAGACTGGAGGATCCAGGAAAGTTTAAGCTATTTTATCGCAGTTTCTCTGAGGAAAATTACTGGTTTGTCTCTTGGTGAGTTAGTTCTGGCTCCAGGGGAGAAATCCCCTCACTTAAATCATTCACTTAAATCACTTAAATTTACTCACTTAAGTCAGGAGCCACAGCTATTTTCATGTTTCGCTTTCTCATCAAACTTCTCAAGGTCACATCATTAGCAAGAAAAGACGCTCCCTGTGTTTACAGCTCATGATGGAAGTGTAGTTTTCAGCATTTTAGGGGGGACGCTAAGACACTGGGCTGGCCAGGAGACCACTCAGTGGGCCTGTCAGCTTGACTCTTCCTCCATCCCCTGTGTCCCCCCGGGCTTATTTGTGTGGTCTCTGGTTTTACACTCCATGTAACTACAGAGTCACTTGCCACCTGTGTTTTTATTAACAGACCCAGCTTCTTCCAGGCCCTGACCTGCTTTTGGGGGAATAAGGTCCAAGTAACTCAGCGTTTGCTCACAGTCCTTGGCAAGGTCAGCGACAGGAGAAGGCATCTCAGAAGTCTGATCATGACCATCTGACTCAGGAGGCTGAGGACCAGCGTGCAGTGAGCCGGGGCTATCGTCCCGAGGCCAGGCTTCAGTGGGTTGATAGCCAATCATGAGCCACCAGGCATCTCATCATCCCGCCAGGCAGTCCCTCCACGTGGGTGATGCTCCACTGCCTCTTCCGGGACTGCTCACAGTGACCGCCCCTCGGAGGGGTTCTGGGCAGAGTGGGGGTGAGGGGATGGAGTTCAGAGAGCAGGGCGCCAGCGCCCAGGGCTTCTCAGGGTGTGGCAGCCCTGGCCCATGGGGCGGAAGGGCGTCTGTGTTTCCTCATAACTGAGGCTATGGGCCTGTTGCAGGGAGGCCAGTGGGCTGCCTTCACATCCAATCAGGCTGCTCTATGGGACACCCACACCAGCACAGAAATTGCTTCATGACTGCAGGGACGTATAATATCTGCACACAGCCAGCGTGCACACCACCTAGGAATGATGTGATTTCCAGTCTAAAATGTCAATTTATTTTATTTTTTTCCAATTAGGGTATAATAATCACGCCCCAACCCGGACTGAATGAACACGTCATGGGCAGTGCGGGATACCAGCTGCTTCACTCTCTTCCTGGGAGACTCTTGTCATTTTACGAACAGAGTGTGATGCACTTATAATAGAAAGTATCACATAAACGTGGGTATATAATAGGTCAAACCCCTCTCCTAAAACATAATGGGGTATTCTTAAACAGCCTGATCTACTCCTATGCTCCTGGAACCAGCTCTGAAAAAGAGTTCCGCTGGGCTTCCTCATTTCCTTTCTACTTTTATTTTAAATTCCCAGGACCAAAACATCCCTTTGTGCCACAAAGGATCACATGCATCAGGTGGATGCCTTGGAAATGCAGGAAAATGAGGCTGGAGGATCCAGTGACCCGCAGGGGGTTGTCTAACCCAGAGTCACCTTGTGCCCAGAGGGAAGTCCCCATTATGGAGGGTGTTCCCACCTCTGGTGGTGTCCTTCGAATAACTAATGTCACTCTCCAGGATAGACCTCCATCACATGCTTGGCAGAGGGAGTTAGCAGAAGAGGTGTCTACCAGAGGGGAAGTGACTTCATTTCTGCATCACTCAGGGTCAGACAGCTGGGAACTGACATTGTTGATAGCATATTTCATTCTGGCCCCAAAGGAATCTTTACCCCTTCTGCTTGTGGCCCCAATCTTTAGTTACTGTCAACTACAAATCGGTACTTGCTATGGGCACTTGCCATCAACCTCTACAGGGATTAAATCATGTTCTGCTGTAGCTGCTGACCTTCCACACCCTCTGAAAGGAGTTCAGGGTGGACAGCAGAAGTGAGGCACTCTGTACTCAGGCGGGGGAGAGGGGTAGGGCTGGAAACTGGCAGGACAGGTCTTCAGATAGACATTTGCAGGAGCAGATTTTATGAGTCCAACTCTTGTATCTCCTCATGTCTAAAGCAGCAGTAAAATCCTTCATGGTGGTGCCCGCTCCTCGTAACCAGCAGTAACCTTCTGCAAAAATACCTGCCTCACCAAAATCATATATATACTGACATTTCCCTTCTGCCTCTCTGGAGCAGTTTCTCAGAGCTCTCTGAGGTGCTATCTCCTGGGCTACAGTCCTCATTTTGTCCCCAAATAAACCTTAACTCACAACTCTCATGTTATGCATTTTTTCTAAAGTCGACATATCCACACAGACACTTGCTCTCCTAGGAAGAAAAGCTATGACAAACCTAGACAATATATTAAAACTCAGAGACATCACTTTGCTGACAAATGTCCAAATAGTCAAAGCTATGTTTTTTCCAGTAGTCATATAAGGATGTAAAAGTTGGACCATACAGAAGGCTGAGCACTGAAGAACGGATGCTTTCGAATTGTAATGTTGGAGAAGAATCTTGAGAGTCTTTTGAACTGCAGGGAGATCAAACCAGTCAATTCTAAAGGAAATCGACCCTGAATATTCATTGGAAGGACTGATGCTGAAACTGAAACTCCAATACTTCAACCACTTGATGTGAAGAGGTGACTTATTAGAAAAGACCCTGATGCTGGAGAAGCAGGCAATGGAGGATGAGATGGCTGGATGGCATCATCAAATCAGTGGACATGAATTTGAACAAACTCTGCGAGATAGTGAAGGACAGGGAAGCCTGGCGTGCTAAAGTCTGGGGTCGCAAAGGGTCAGATATGACTGAGTAACTGAACAATGAAGACTCACTAGGTAATAAAAACTGTGCTGCTCTTCTGGGGAGGCTCTGAGAATGTGTATAGGATCCCAGGATGCAGTCAGGAGTCAGGGGGTCAAGGTCACAGCCATTCCTTCCTTTGTTCCCTCCCTCCACTCCTCAGCCTTCACAGAGGCACCTGTAGATGCCCCAAGGAAAGCCTAGGCTTTTTATGAACTGCAGCTAGGGATAAACAGGCTTCCATTGTGAAGCAGAACACAGCGTAATGGGGAAACAGTCTATAAAAAATAGACAATATTAAATAACAATGAACAATTTTAAGGAGCAAGTCAAACAAAAGAAAAGATGTCCAAGGCTGTGTGAATTAAATAGCTAAGAATTCTAATCACTGCTAAAGGAATTTTAAAGCAGGAGAGGTCACCACAGGCTGGAATCTTTTAAAATTTATTTTTAGTCAATTATTTTAGGGTTTGTGAATTTTAATTGGAAGAAAATTCTGTACAGTCTGGACTGATGTCCTCATGTCTCTTCTGGTTCATGTCCAACTGCACTGTTTTCAGTAGCAAAATAAAAGAGCAGAGCAGACTGTAGGGCTTCCCAGTTAGCCCATAACCACTTGTTCATCCATTTGTTCAACACATGATAAATGGTTCTACCCGGGATTCACGCAGAGGCTGGTGAGGGGGGAGGCCCAAAGTACCCCACCAAGAAGCAACTCGACGCACCCATGGCATCAAGTGTGGAGGAGAGAGCAATACTGTCCATGCAAAGTGCTTTGAACTTGTTGGGGTAAGTTATCAAGTAAACATGTGTTATTATTGCTGTACTGTCCAACACACACCACTTAAAATGACTTAGCCACTTAAACAATACCTTCTATAATGCTGTTTTTACAATTCTGTGGTTCTAGGAAGATGAATTATTCCAGACTGTCCAGCGGTAAAGGAATACAGACATAAAAGACAGTCTAAGTTGGAATCTTGGGGTCATAAAGACAATTACAATGAAGAGTAATGTAGGTGACTTAAGGGGGGAAGCCAAGGGGGTGTGTGGAACCAGGCAGAGTGCACGGAACCAGGAGGAGCTGAGGCTGGCCGAGGAGGAATTAGCTCGGCCTGGAAGTCCGGGAAGGGCATCCCGGGCCTGTTTGGGGTACAGAGACTGGAGGGAGTGCATGCTCCACAAAGCATGGGAGCAGACGAAGCTGGGGAGGGGTGAGTGGGACGCTAACAGCCCTGAACACCTTCCAAAGGAATGGTCACCTTCAAAAGGCAACAAGGACAATAACGAGAGATATAAGACACATACCCCAACCTCAGGAAGCTTACACTGGAGCCGTTGAGTAAGACTGCATTCACTCACACACCCTTCTTCAAAAGGAATTAAACATAACAGGATGCATCCCTTCTATGGATATTTACGGAATGTCTGCTGTGTTTCAGGACTGATTAATGACTGAAAACAATGCATTGAATGATAGAAGTCCTGTCTTCTAGTGGAGGGACAGATCATAAACAGACAACCCATAAATAACATATATAACATCAGAGAACAATAAGGGCTATAAAGAAATGTCAAAACAACAACAACAACAATGACGATGATGATGATGATAGCAACTAAAAATGAATCACATAATTACAGAGTGGCATGCACTTGCCATGAATTTCCCTGTTTCGTGTTCTATGGTGAAGGCCATGCATGCTTGATCAGATTCCTGCTTCTGCACTGAAACACTCATTCACCCAGATGCCTGGAGTGCTGTGTGCTGAGATCCCCCCTGGGGAACCGAGTGATGGGCTGCTCCATACGACGTTAGGTCCCATCTCAGGACAGCATGCTCCTGATGCCACAGGGGCTGGGCCCTAACCTCCACCCAGGACAGCTTCTTAGCAGCCAGAGCTCCCTGGAGGATGAGCCCAGGCACATGTGACAGGAGTTGTTCAGCTCAAGCTCTCAGCCTCTGGACTCACCTCCTCACCTCCTTCCAGTGATGTTTCCAAGAGATCTCGACTCAAAGCTAAAACCTTCGTCCCAGAGACTGCTGACTAGAGGAGGCAACCTAAGATACTGCTGCGATAATTCAAGAGACTGAGGCTCAGAATGTTGTCTGACTGGGAAGAAATGAAGCTCTTACCCCACAGTTTATTCCTCCTAAGGAGGAAGGGAAATAAGTCCTGCTGCTGCTCAGAGCAGGGTGGCAACACCTATGCCACAGAATATGGTGGTACCCAGGATGTGTCTGGGAGGGGACTTATCTGGCCAGACCAATGGTTCCCAAAGAAACATCCCAAGCATCTCAAGACATGTGTTCTTTTACTCAACAAATACAGACAGCATCTTTTTTTTCTTTTTTTTTTTTTTGAAGCAGAGTTGATTTATAGTGGTTTAATTATATGTATAATTAAGGGCTTTAATACATATATATTCTTTCTTGGATTCTTTTCCAGTGTAGTTTATTTTAAGATGTTGACTATAGTTCCCTGTGCTATACACTGGGACCTTGCTGTTTATTCAACCACCTCCTCTGTGCCAGGCACAGTTCTATGTTTGGGACACCCACAGAACAGACATGTAAGAGCTTAGATTCCAGTGAGAAGGGCCAGTCAACACACTGATGGGCCAGTCCTGCACGGAAAACTAGCCAAGTAGGTTGAGGAGGCTGGGGCTGTTCTGTCCTGGGTGGGCAGAGAAGCCTCTTTGGTACAGCAGTCATAAGCAGACCCCTGAAGGGAGTGAAGGAATGAGACAGGAAGTTGTGAGGGTAGAGGAAAGAAAGGAAATTGAGCAGAAAAGAGATGGGTGGCAAGCCACCTTAGCCTTAAAGAGCATGCACGACCCAGGGCCAGCTCAGGAGCCCACTCAGACCTGGCTTACGCTCATGTCTGACACAAATGGCATAAACCTGATTATATTCGATCTCCAGGCTAATCCTAGAATAACACACCCCAGCCAGAGGGGTAGAAGATATGGATTGTAATCTAGACTTGCCGTAATTAATTATGCCTCAATTTTCCCTGCAGCAAGACGGTGATGGCAATCCCTTATCAGCTTACCTTGCATGATTGTTGTGAGGCCCTGAGGAGTCAATGCTATATAAGAAGTAAGAGCTAATTCATCACCATAATACAAACTTCTTGGTCTCGGGACTCATTGATATGGAAAAGATTGCTGAGGACCACAAAGAACTTGCTTTACTGTGTTATACCTATCAATATTAATATTTACCAGACTAGAAATTAAACTGAAAAAATTAACTATTTCTTTAAAATAACAATCACAAACTCGTTACACTTTAACATAAGTAACTTATTCTTATGAAAAACGGATATCTTCTAAAATAAAAGTGAGTGAGAAGAGTTTTTACATTTTGGCAAATAGCTTTAACATTTCCCTAAGCAGGCACAGTTAGATCCCCTCACATATCTGCTTCTGTTATAATAGGTTGTTGTGTTTGAAGTGTGAGAAGAAAATGCCACACAGAGATACAGTCACAAAAGAAAGTATCTAGTAGCCTTTTCAGATAGCTGCAAGTATTTTCCCTTGGTATACACCAGCATTTAACAAGTGGTACTTTGTTAAAGCTTAATTTCACTGTGAAATCTGAAACCTCCTAGATCAAGGAACATTTTGTATTCTGTTACTCTAAAATCCTCTGTCCTGTCTTCCCCTGTGACTGGTTCTTTTATCCATGCATCATTTGGGAACATTGTGTGTTGATTATTTAGAAAAGTTTCATTCAGTGATTTGTGTAGATCTTCCAAATTCTAACATACTTCATTATATAATTTTCAAAGACACACAGTTGTGCATATCACTGCCAATCTCATTAAGAAAACCTTGGGCATTGGGAACCCACTGAGGTCATGAAGTAAATACAAATTTCCCAAATTCGGGAGAACTCGAACTGTATGTTCTGTTACAAGTGCTGTCCAGCTGTTCCCTGAGTGCCAGGTTTGCGTCATTCATTTTCAAGGAAATACCTGCTGAATAACCAAGTCTGGGTGACTGCAGTGCATCTGTCAATTGTTCTTCCCAGGAAAAATGTTGTTTTCTAGACAAAGAAGGGGCTACTTTAGCTTGTAACTCAAATCGTCTAACAAGTGATTTTTCCTTGACAAAGGGCTGTACTTTGTGCTTGAGGTGTACTTCTGTTTCATTTTACAGAGTAGTGAAAAGGCAGGTATTCAGTGCTGAGATGTAATAACATTAAATTTGGATGCCTCCTTTCACTAAGCTGGCTTTTTATTCTTTCCTTTTTCTGACTGTGAGTGTGCAGTGATGAGGGGTACAGTGAAGATGAGAAGATGTCAATGATGCTTAATTGATGAGTGGTAAGATTCAGCAGTACACCCACCATGACCTTGCTACTGTTAGGACAAATGCCAATACTTGGAAAAAGCAAACCATGTCTTAGTAATACTATGAGAATAGCTTTGTCTTCACAACCTCTCTGAAAGGGTCTTGGGGAATCAATGGATCACATTTTGAGTGTGATCATATAATAAACATTTAGATGTGATGAAGGGGTCAGGGCAGGGTCTGTAGGAGGAAAGCATATGGTGAGTAAAGATAAATGAATTCCAGCAGCAAAAAATTGATGACTGGTAACCTGACAGACAGCAAGGAGGAATTAGGAAATACTATAAAAGGTAGACACACGAACTCAAAAGCTAAGCGTCTGGGGGCTATTTTTCACAGGAGCAAATAGCCATGCACTTTAATAGCTCTGGAGGGTATCTCAGACACTCAGCCTTGCTCAATAAACACTATTCATAACGATGACCTTGAGTCATTAAAGCAAGATTAAACAATATCAGTTCTACTATATTTAAGAAGCCAAGGAAAAGTTTCTCTTTAACAGAATCTCTTGGAAATATTTCCATAGCAGTGCTTGAAATTTAGAAATTGCTTTGGGGCTTTATTTAGATGTCGACTTGTGTGGACCAGCTCATTTCCAATGATGGATAAACAAAGTGTCTCAGTAATTAAATAAAAGACCATGAAATTAGGTAGGATTACTTATCCCACTTTATAGATGGGCAGTAGGCCTGAGTGAGATTAATGAGGGATGTGAGGATGCTGAGTGAACTCAAGGAGAAGCAGAGCACAAGTCAGATCTCCAGCCCCACGCATCTGCTATTTCACAGCCCCCTCTCCTGAGGCTGCCCAGAGGACTGTCCACCACCACCTGTGAAATTAAAAAACTCAGCATCTCTGAGAACTTTCAGCCCTGACCAGGAGAGCCTGGGAAGCTGAGTGTTCGGGGACCTTGAGTATGATCTCTGCCCATCAGTCATGCTGAGCGGGGAGCTAGCAGCACTGAAGGAGAGACGGTGATTTATAACATCTAAATAATGCAGCTGGGTTTGCTTCCTGGCCAGAGCCTCCTTGTTAGATGCCCTGAGAGCAGATTCCTCTGCCATGAGAAGCAGAGAAACACAGATTCAATTACACTGCCTCCTAAGCTCTCTGGAAGGGAAGAAGGAACAGGCATTCAACAATCAAGACAAAATATCTTAACCCTCCTGGCCCATCTCTTAGGCAAACATGTAATTCATGGCCTCAGAGTGCATTTCTATGGAGAGAGGGTAGCTGGTGACCAGGCTTGGGTAATTAGGCTTTGCTGGAAATCAGTGCTCGAGCTGGTAGCTGGAAATGACCTCTGAAGGTCAGTCACACAGCAGGAGGGACTGGGATAGCAAAGATGGCAGAATTCCCAGACCTCCAAAGAGGGCTCATCATCTCAGCAAGATCACGGACACTGTTCTCAGCACTTCTTGCAATGACTGTCCAGTTGGATGAGTGTAAGAAGTGATAAAAGAAACTCCCTCATGGCTCAGGTGGTAAAGAATCTGCCTGCAATGTAGGAGACCCAGGTTCAATCCCTGGGTTGGGAAGATTCCAGGGAGAACAAAATGGCAACCCACTCCAGTATTCTTGCCTGGAGAATCCCATGGACAGAGGAACCTGGTGGGCTAGAGTCCGTGGAGTTGCAAAGAGTCAGACATAACGGAACGATTAACACATTCCCTTTTACTTTTCACTCATACCAATTATCTGGATTAATCAGGTTAAAAACATATCCACTCATCCAGTACTTGGAGACATTTGACTTGAGTTACAAGTGCAATTGCTTCAACTTTCTCTTTGTAGCTTCCATGTAAATATCATCTGGGATTCCTACTTTGGGGATCTCATTACATCTTTGACTCGCTTCAGTTCATCCACTTCCTTTCCCATTTTGTCCCCTCACTACCATCTCTTTCCCCAACACTGTCGCTGGGCACAAAAATGACATCTGATGGTCACTCCCACACAAAAGCACTTAGTTTTCTCATCTCTAAGGCTGAGGCCAGGGCAGCAAACGCTCCAGGAAATTCTCAGTTCTCACTCTGAAAGTGTTACCCTTGACCAGCGGCACTGGCTTTACTAGGGAGCAGCTGACTAGGGAGGCCCCATCCAGCCGCACTGAGCAGCATCTGAAGTTAAAGCAAAACCCCAGCAGGCCCTCAGGCACGTTTGAGAAGCCCTGCTCTATTGCACTTCAACGCTTGAGAAACTTTGAGGGTCAGGGCATCTGGGTTTAGGTCTGCTCTGCCACGTGGTGGAAACACTCCTGGGCCACTCAATGGCTGAGAACATTCATTTCCTCCTTTTGTGATTCAACCTGATAATACGCTTTTGGTGCAGCCACACGTATTCAAGAATACGTCTACACATTGATCTTTTTATGTAACTAGGATAATAACACACTTATTATTCTGCAACTTTTTCATGACCTACTTTTCCATATCTGTATGCCCCTTCCTTATTCTTTTTATTGGCTGCATAAAAAGATATACCAGAATTTCTTTATATGTTCCTCTCTCTTTTTGACACATCACGTGGCATGTAGGATCCTAGCTCCCCAACTAGGGATCAAATCTGTGCCCCTTGCATTGCAATCACAGAGTCTGAACCACTGGACAGCCAGGGAACTCGCCTACATTCTCCCCTCTTAAGGAGCATTTGTTTCTACTTTTCCTCAATTAACAATGTTGCCATGAAGATTCCTCTCCACCTCTGCAAGAATTTATTTAGAAAGGATTCTTAGAAATTCTCAATTAAAATTTGATCAATGCTCCCACTCTTGTCCCTAGTGGCTTACCAGCTTTCAACCTCACCTTGGATCATGAGGATGCCTACCTCTTTGGTTCTCACCAAAATAAAATTTATTTACCTCCATACATTTTGCCAATCCCATTGCTTTAAAATACCTCCTGCCATAATTTATAAGTTTTGACCTCTACTGCAATAAATGATTCTTTTAATATTTATTATCTATTTATGCTGTTCAATATATTTTCTCTGTATTCATTTTTTTTCCTATTGGATTGCCTTTTTTTTTTTCCTTTTGTCAGATTTATAAGAAATCTATGTATATTCTGTGTCTGGTTGACTTTTTCTTATAGACATTGAGGATATTTTATTCAAGATTGCTATTTAAATTTTAATTTCATTTCACAGTCTGTCTTTAATTGTAATACTTTTTCAAATCACCAAATCTGTCAACCTTGTCCTGTATAACTTCTGTACTTGAGTCTTGCTTAGGAAGTTATTCCTATATTCAAGGTCATAAAAATGTCTTGTATGTTGTTTAATTCTTTTTCATTTTCATGTTTAACTCATTTTGGAAATCATTCTGAATTCTTCCAAACACTATTTAATAAGACAAAATTCTTTTTTTTTTTTTTTTTTTTTTTTGGTCACTAACCTATGCAAGTCTTTAACAGTGAAAAACTAAGGTTGACTACAGACTAATTTTGAATATCCGGGTCACTGTTTCATTTTTGGACTTTTTCTTTTTTTGTGAATTCAGAATAATTTTGACTTGGCCTCTCCCAATGCACACTCATCTAGAGAGAGAAACTCTGATCATCCCAAGATGCCCCCTTCCTTCCCATTGAGGACCACCGTCCCAGACTCAGAGAAGATACTTCACAGACAGGTGACAAGAGCAGAGGGAAGTGTCACAGGGAAAGTCCCAGTGACTCTATAGGACAAAATAAAACCTTCATCCAGCCTGGTCAACTCCTGTTGGAATAACAGTTGAATTTTCACGACAATAAATTGAAAGGACCAATCGATGGTTTGAAGCAAATCAGCAAGGTGGAAACCACTGGCCTTGGCAGACGAGATCTTATTTGTACTAGGTGTTTCTGCACTGGTGTAGGAAGTGGTTCCTACAGCAGAATCCACGGGGTTCGCTGAGATGGAGATGAATCCTTTCCCGGTTCAGAGAGCAAGACCCCAATAGGCAGCAGGGCTGGCTCCTCGGGTCTCTACCATTAAGATGCAGCAGATACATATTTAGCTCTTCTGGATCCAGTACTGAACACAAGAAACTGAGCCAGGTCATTTTAATTATGCAGGCACCTGTGTGTATTTGTATAGAGGCTTATTATAATGCTGTGGCTTCCAACTTGAAGAAAGGGAGGAAAGCAAAAAGGTCAACTAATATCTTCTCCTTTGTGGAGGGGGTTGGGGCCCCACCGAACAACAAAAAGGAGATAAGCCTGTTATAGGCTGAGAGGTGTAAAACTAAAGGATAATAAAATCCAGCCGATGTAGTTTAAAGACTGCTCATTAACTGGCCTGAGATACGGCACCCATTGTCCTGGTGGCTGGAGATTATTCCTCAGCCTGCTGCTGGCTGATAACAGACTTGTCCGGGGGCCTCAAGGCTCATCGTTCTGCAGGCAGAAATGGTGCCCCAGACGGAAGCCCAGTGGCTCCAGCCAGCCATGCCACTCACTGGGGCCTTTCCTCTGCCTTCTCTGGGCTGACGAAGAAAGTCAAGTCTGTATCACCTGGGAGCTGCTCTGGGACTCTTCCCAACCTCCCCCCTCACACGCCCATGACCTAATTTGGATCAGGGTAATTCTTGAAAATGAAATGCTGAAGTTTTCTTTTCCTTGAGAACAATGTCACATCCGTCAATTTAAAAAGACTTGCTCACAGCACAAATTGTCTATACAACTCATTGGGCCCCTTCATTATGTTCCACCTTGTTTTATTATTTAAAGGCTTGGTGGGAGCTAAGTGTTTATAGATACATCACATGTTGGCACTGGAAGAGGATCTGGAGATGTGGTTTAATGCCCTCATTCAATTGGCTGGTGCTCTGTGGCCCAGAAAGCTGAGAAGAGCACGCTCATCTGAGAAGACTGTGGGGCCAACGAAGCTCCTCCCCTGGCTCCCAGGGCAGCACTGCAAGAAAGGGGTTTCTGGGTCAGGCGGAAAGGGAGGCAAGTGCCACAAAAATCATGGTGATCAGGGACTCTCCCCAGTCTTACTTTTCTTTTATTTTTTAAACACGCAATCTTTACTTTCAGCCTGCAAACTTTTAGTTGCAGCATATAGGATCTAGTTCCCTGACCAGAGATTGAACCTGGGCCCCCTGCATTGGAGTTTTAGCCACTGGACCACCAGGGAAGTCCCTTTCAAAATCTTACTAATAATGTTCTATGGAACAAAATGGAAGTCAAGGATTCTAAACTCAGAGCTCAGACCCTACCACCTGTTGCTCAATCTGCTTCTCAAGGCAGGTGTGCTGATGACTTCAGAATGAGGTACTTGGCCTCCAGGTGTTCGCCAAGGTTAAGGCAGCGCTGTGCTGTGCGACCTCCAAGACGACTTCTGTCGTCCCTCACCTCATTACCTCTTGGTCCAAAGGAAGAAGCTCTCCATCATCCGGACAAAACGCATCTCCATCTGACCTGGTCTCCCCACACCCTCGTTGCTGGGACCCTGCTTATCCCATCAGTCCCCTTTGCTCTCTGGATTATTCTGGCTTTTGTTATTCAACCTACAATGATGCCCCATGCTTTCCTCTCCTTAGAAACAATTCCTGAAACTGCAAACCCCCCTTAAGCCAAAGTACACACCTCTCCTTCCCCTGCAGTCAAGCTAATTGTCAAAGATGTACATTTCTGCCTGTGGTTCCCTTGTTTCTGCTCATACCTTTGCAGCAGGCATCTGATCTTCTCACCCCACTTAAACTGCCTGGGCCAAGGTGACCAGCAGACACTACACGAATGCAATGGATTCTTTTCAGTCTTGCTTCACTTGACCGCTCCACAGAAAGGTCCAGGACATACAGACCAATCCATTATATTGTAGTTACTACTACTACTAGTATTATTATTAAAAATCCCTTATTTTTGACATGGCCTTTTCTCTTGGGATCAACCTCGTTACTTTCTTCTGGTTCTCCTACTTCCTAAATTCTCATTCCTCTTAGTCTTCTACACAGACTCATTTTCCTCCACTCCTTTCCTCAGGGTGGGTACTGACTAGGTCTTCAACCCTGTCCCCTGCCCCATGAAATCCTCTTGTGTTTCAACTATCACCTATTATACACATAGATAAGAATAAGGCAGACCTGACTGCAAGATAGCCCTACATTTCTCAAATGAGGAGAATCAAAACAGAATTTTGAAAAATTTTAGGGATGAAGATAAAATAATACCCAATGCTTGTATATCATATTAAATTATTTAACTTAAAGGAACACATGCATTTAAAATAATACTATACAGAAACCTTGGGCTTCCCTGATAGCTCAGCTGTAAAGAATCCACCTGCAATGCAGGAGACCCTGGTTTGATTCCTAGGCTGGGAAGATCCCCTGGAGAAAGGAAAAACTACCCGCTCCAGTATTCTGGCCTGAAGAATTCCAAGGACTGTGTAGTCCATAGGGTTGCAAAGAGTTGGACACGACTGAGTGACTTTCACTTTCATACATAAACCAGTATATTAATTTATAGTAATTAATTATTAATGTTGTTTTTCCCCCACTGGGGGTCAGTTCAGCTCTTCCTATGGATCATGACATCAGGCTCTTAGATTTCCCTGGAGGAATTCATGTGTCATCCAACACAGCTTTCAAAGCCCAGCATCTTCATACCAGTGTTTGCACCAGCGTGCATTCTGCCTTTCTGAATCAGCTTATGAGGCCATCCATGGAAATTAAGCCCTGAATCACCAGTATCTCTTTGTGTAGAAGTTGGCTGTTTAGTTTTCCATAGAGTTGTATATATGTCTGATTTGCACTTACTATGTTGCTTTTTAAAATGGTTTCTAAAAATCTGTTTACATCAGGTCATAACCACAAAAATTATTTAAATCAGTGTTAAAAATCTTTAACCATGTTTTGATTGATCCTCTCTGACCATCTCCTAATTATTGCAAAATATCAGTGACAGAGGTAGTTTCAGTTAATGTGTCCGCCCAAACATGACTTCATTGCTCTAAATAAATAATCGAGAGAACACTTTGGGATTGTGGAAGACTCTGTAAGGATTGCAAGGTAAAATTGCTGTACCTGCGCCTGGGGACTAATTTTAAGGGACGTCTCACACTGAATTAGATCATTTATGGTACATGCAAATGGCTCTCAAAACTATATATACCTCCCAGAACTCTCCGGCACTCCAGAGTCATGAGTCTAATTGCACACTGAGCCAGTCACATCCAGACATCACCAACACCCCAAACTGGAGGTATCTAGAATTACACTCATTACTTCACCTCCAATTAACGTGTCCTCTATATCTTATTGAAAGTAACCACTACCAATCCCAGTTAGCCAGTCAGAGCTTTGCAGATATTCCGAGGCTACTGCACTTGTCACACTGGCATTTATTCTTAAGTTTTCTTTCTTTATTTTTATTTGGCTGTGCCGGGTCTCACTTGCAGCATGCGGGATCTTTAGTTGTGGCATGTGAACTCTTAGTTGCAGAATGTGGGATCTAGTTCCCCGAACAGGGATCGAACCTGGACTCCCTGCACTGGGAGTATGGAGTCTCAGCCACTGGCTGGATCACCAGGGAGGTCCCTGGCATCCTTCTTTAAACAAACCTCTAGGGCATACCTACCCTGTTCTGTATGTAAGTGCTAGGGAGGCGTCAATCAAGCAGAGATGTGTGTTACTATGGGATGTATAGTCTACCAGGGGAAGGGAGAAACAAAGAGAAGATGCCAAGGAGAAAATGTGGAAAAATGAGAAGAAAATATATGATGATGAAAATGAAACAAGGTGATATATTAGAGAATGAGTAGGTTCTGCTCTACATCAGAAGACCAGAGACGTGGAACCTTAACACCAAGGAGGGGGGTAAGTATGTACAGATATGGAGGAAGAACACTGCAGGCAGAAGCAGCCCCATGTGCAGAGGCCTTGGTACGGGGATGAGCAGGACAAAGACCAGGAAGGAGGCTATGAAACTGGAGCAGAGTCAACGAAGGTCAGGGAGTGTGTGTGTCTGTGTGTGTGTGTGTGTATGTGTGTGTGTGGTGGGACAGTGACTATGAGGTGAGAGCAGATAAGTAGTTAAGGATGTAATTGTAGAGGAGAGGCTTGGATTTTACGCTAAGTGCTAAATCGTGTGACATTTCAGGATCCTGAACATTTTGGCCTCTTTACATTTGGTAAAGAAGTCTATAACAACATGTGGTTTTGTTTGAATATTTGTTTACATTTTGTTTGTTGTTCTTTTTTCCTTTACTAGACTATTCCTCCATGGCTTAGCTGGTAAAGAATCTGCCTGAAATGCAAGAGATGTGGGTTCGATCCCTGGGTCAGGAAGATTCCCCAGAGAAAGAAATGGCAACCCACTCCAGTATTCTTGCCTGGAGAATCGCATGGACAGAGGAGCCTGGCAGGCTACAGTCAGTCCATGGGGTCATAAAGAGTCAGACACGACTGAGCACATCAAGCCATTTTACATTCAGTTTGCTGTTCTTTTTTCCTTTACTAGAATATAAGTCCTCTGAAGGCAGAAGAGTATATTATCTGTCTCTGTACCCCCAGGGCCTTGTACGTAGTAGGTACTCCACACAAAATCTGTTAAATGTATAAATAGTTCTACTTCATATCTATCTATCTAGTAGATATCTATCTAGTAGCTAGTTGAGGGTTAACACGATTCGTCCCTGGCAGCCTGATCCATCCTCGGAACAGCTACGGCGGGCTCATTACCAAGGACAATGCTCTGTAATGAAGTCTTCTTGCATATCTCTGGTAATAATCATCATAGAGGGAGAAAATGAGCACCTCTGGGTAATATTTATATTTCCTAGCAGCAAAGACATTCTCCTCTATAATACTGCCTGTAAAAGCAGCGAGGAAGCCAAGAGGATACAAGTCCTCCATGGCAACTCGGTCACAGCAGCATGCAGCCTGTGCCAGGGCTTCAGATAAATGGGGTAAGTGGAGGTGAGCTTCCAGCTGAAGGATGAGCCTTGCAGTGGGGCTTGCAGCAAAGCCCGTCTCCCCACTGGGACGGAGATGCCACAGCGCCAGGGCCCCGTGCATCATCGCTTCAGGGGGGTCTGCGGTGGCCTGACCCCACAGTATCCCTCTCGCTACCTTCAAGGGCTGCCCTGAGAGCTCAGTCTCAGCAAACGAACAGCCCACCGGTCTATCAGCTGTTCCAACACCCACTGAAACAGACCTCTTACGTTCAGAACACTAACCTAAGAAGACTGTAGCCCAGACCACCAGGGAGTTCTCTCCACGTTTCCTTAGGCTCTCAGATCACTTCCCTCACTGTGAGCTGGAGCCCACCGTCTTCCCTTGGCCTGGAAGGGGAACCAGGCATGGCACCTGGTTAGAAAGAACAGCTGCCAAATGCAAGGCGAGGAGAACCTCCCATCACACCATCAACTTCCTGTAAGAACAAGAGGTACTAAGTAGCAGGTGACCAGGGAAGGGCCTGTGGCAAAGCCATCCTCAGGGCTCTCAGCTAATACAAAAGTGAAAAGCCCAAGTGTCTAGTCTCGCAGTTGAGTCCGACTCTTTGCGACCCCATGGACTGTAGCCTGCCAGTCTCCTCTGTCCATGGGTTTCTCCAGGCAAATATACTGGAGTGGGTTGCCATTTCCTTCTCCAGGGGATCTTCCTGACCTAGGGATTGAATCAGGGTCTTCCGCATTGCAGGCATATTCTTTACCATCTGAGCCATCAGGGAAACCCCAAGCTAATACCACTACTACAAGGCATTTGTAAAAATTCACACAAAGAGGGAAATCAGCAGAAGGTCAGGAAAGAGCCCTGGGGAAACTCCAGAGGCAGAGCCCTCTCCTCGGGGCCCTCTCTTTTGGGAAACCCCACCCCATGAGGCAGACACCCTCATGGACCCATGCAGATTAAAGAGTCCTCACTAAGGGAACCTCAGCTAGGCCAATGGCCCCAGGCCCTCCCTATCGGTGCTGCTGAGGAAGGCTTGACAGTGCTCGGTACTAAATTAAGGCACTGACAAGGAGACTGCATCTTGAAAGGGAGGAGCTTCCTCCCTCTAGGAGCACTAGAATGTGTTCTGAAACATGCAGTCAAGGAGAGAGTAAATTAAGGGGAAGTGGATTTATTCGCAAAGGAGAGGACAATCCTAAAGAAGAGACAAGGTCAAACAACAATCAGGTCTCAGTGTCCCCGTGGCCCGGGTGCCTCAGCCCCAGCTGCACTCGGTAGTGAGACCTGTATCCTCTGACTCTGTCCAGCCCGGCCCCATCCTGTCCTGTACACGCAGGACCTCAGCCCCCATGGGTGGGCAGAAACAGGAAGTCCTCTACAGTGACCACAAACTGGCTGGAACCTCTGGCCTCCCTTTCAAGCTCGCTGTTGGTGTCCTCCATTCAGATGATGCTCTTCTGTCTCAAACTTCATGTCCCCACCAGGGTGGAGCTCCACCCTGAACCTCAGCAGGTTTTACTAGGACCAGGACACCTTACTGGATCCTGTGGGCTCTCCTCCAAAGCCCTGAGTTGTGGTCCCTGCAGGTGAAGGGAATAGCTGCTCCCAGAACCTCTGCTCTGGCCAACCTGGTCAAAGAACATGTGTTACCCTGAGTAGCTTTTCTTCTGGGTCCCAGCATCAGTCTGTCTTAGCCCATGGTCGTCTGTTGAGGTCCCTCCCTCACCGTGGCTGGAGGCACTGCCCCTGCTCCCCATGCTGTAGGTTTATTCTGCCCACCAGTCCCTGGGGTCCCTTCCTGAGTCACAGCTGAGCCCATGGGATAAGAATACAGGGTGGGTTTTGGTGGGGTCTGTAAGAATGTTCAGGAGGCCTTTGTTGTTGCTCAGTCACTCAGTTGCGTCCTACTCTTTGTGACCCCATGGACTGCAGCACGCCAGGCTTCCCTATCCTTCAGGAGGTCTTAGGGCTGCCCTAAATCCCAGAGATGTAATATGTGTGTTTCTCCTGTTTCCTATTGCATTTTATCAATTCTAAGTGGGTCACTGAGTTTATAGAAACCAAGTTATTGTAAGACTTCATTTTTTAGACATGAAGCTCTAAAGAGCAAATTAGAGAAATGTATTAACCTCCTATGATGGACTGAATTGTCTTCCTTTTCCAAATTTATACGTTACCCCAGAATGTGACTGCATTTAGAGATGGGGCCTTTAACAAGGTGATTATGGTAACAGGAGTCCTCTAGCAGGGCCCTAACCCAGTCCATACGGTGCCCTGCTAAGAGCAGATCAGGACATACAAAGAGACACCAGGAATCCAGGTGAGCAGAGAAAGGACCAGGTGAAGAAGCAGCAAGAGGGTGGCCATCTGCAAGTCAAGGAGAGAGACCTCAAAGGAAACCAGCCCTGCTTGCACCTTCATCTTGGACATCAACCCTTCAGAACGGTGAGAAAATAGATGTCTGCTGTGGGAGACCCCCAGCCGATGGGACGTTGTCATGGCAGCCCCAGCACCTCCCTTCCAGCACAGGAAAGCATACCCTGCAGTACTGTCCATGTTACATGGCTGCTGAACTCACGTGATGTCTTTCTATCACACACACAGATACCAACACTCATTCCAACATGCATTACAAGTATTCAGTTGTATACGCAGATCTCTGGTGACCTGCAACACAGGAAACGGGGTCAAGCCTGGAAAAAGCCCATCAGAATGAGGAGCACACTTGTTTCTGGAGTGTGTTCCTGTTTTTATTCTTAGGGGCCGGGTGTGGTGGGTGGAATGCAAAAAGACAGGAAGCATGGGCTGGTGAATTCAAGCAATCACTGGCTTTAGGAAAGAGGATTCTAATTTTTTTTTCTTTTAATTGTGAATTCTCTTCAGATGTATAGAGTAATTATCTTGAAAAAGTTTTGATTTACAAATGAGGACTCCCTGAAAACATTTCTATAATGCAAATACTGTAGCAAATGAAGTATACATTTATATCTGAGGTGTCACAAAATGATGTGCTGAGATGTCATTTTGTTCATTTTTAAATGTACGGAGGACTTTTAAGTAGAAAAAAATAATAATGGTAGATATTTAAAAGTTCAGGCAGCTCAAAGTCTAGCAGGTAGAGAGAGAACACTAGCATATACTAGACCACTGCCCCAGCAACACCACTACTGGCCATATATCCTGTTGAAAATTATAATCCAAAAAGACATATGCACCCCAGTGTTCATTGCAGCACGATTCACAATAGGCAGGATAGGAAGCAACCTAGATGTCCATCAATAGAGGAATGGATACAGAACATGTGGTACATATATATAGTGGAACATTCAGTTCAGTTCAGTTCAGTCACTCAGTCGTGTCCGACTCTTTGCGACCCCATGAATCGCAGCACGCCAGGCCTCCCTGTCCATCACCAACTCCTGGAGTTTACTCAAACTCACGCCCATCGAGTCGGTGATGCCGTCCAGCCATCTCATCCTCTGTCGTCCCCTTCTCCTCCTGCCCCCAATCCCTCCCAGCATCAGGGTCTTTTCCAATGAGTCAACTCTTTGCATGAGGTGGCCAAAGTACTGCAGTTTCAGCTTTAGCATCAGTCCTTCCAATGAACATTACTCAGCCATAAAAAAGCAAGGAAATTGGGTCACTTGTAGAGATGTGGATGGACCTGGAGATTGTCACCGAGTGAAGTAAGTCAGAAAGAGAAAAACAAACGTCATACATTAATGCTGATATGGGGAATCTGGAAAAATGGTATAGGTGATCTTAGTTGCAAAGCAGAAATGGAGACACAGATGCAGAGAACAAACACATGGACAGCAAGTGGCGAAAGGGAGCGTGAGATGAGCTGGCTGACTGGGCTGACATGTATACACTGCTGTGCACGAATTAGATGGCTGATGGGAGTCTGCTGCAGGGCGCAGGGAACTCCACGAGAGGTTCTGTGGTGACCTCAGTGGAGAGGAAATCCGAAAGGGAGGGGCATGTGCATTCCATACGGCTGACTCACTGCTGTAGAGCAGAAAGTTACATAACCCTGTGAAGCTACTATGTCCCAATTTAAAAGAAGCAACACTGCCGACACACACGTGAAGGTCAAGGCACGAGCCGTGACACACGCACGGGTAATACTTCAGCGCGAGTCACGCAGACCTAGGAGCAATCATCACTTTCCAAGTCTGAACTGTGTTCTTCCATAAGTTACTGGAATTTCTAATTCTCAACTTTCAACCTGTGAAATGGGTTCCTAATGCCATTTCTAGCTGTATGTTAAGGAATGATTAAATGGAATCACACAAATAAGAATACACAGCACTGAGGATCAGGGACCTAGTATGTGCAGGGTACTTGTGGATCAAGGTGATGGTGGGAAGAAGAGAAAGATGAGGAAGGGAAGAGGCAGGGGGAGGAAGGATGGAGAGACAGGGCAGATGCACAAATTCTGCCTGGATACTTGTTCCCCAAAGACTCATTTGGGTCAAGGACTTTGTTGGTCCAACTTGAGAATCTAAGAGCAACACTGAGGGAATAAAGTTTTTAAGAAACCCAGTGGATAATTATTCATCAGCTGTAAACTGATGAGTGGACTATGGTTATGCTGATCCTTCTCTTCTCAGTTTAATGACTTGTTAAATAATATAATTGATGACTGTTGCCTTTCTCATCAAAATGATACTGGCAGAGCCCAGGAAAGCTATTAATTTTACTTGTGTTTAGTCCTTGATTTCGATGATGAATTGGTGCTGCTCCTAATGCTGAGGGGACCCTTTAAGAGGGAAGAAAGTCAGAAAGAGAAAGACAAATATCGTATATTAACACATACATGTGGAATCTAGATAGATTGTACTGATGAACCTATGCACGGGGCAGTAATGGAGACGCAGACATAGAGAAGAGACTTGTGGACAGAGGAGGGGAAGGAGAGGGTGGGAAGAATTGAGAGAGTAGCATTGAAACATATCCACTATCGTATTTAAAATTGGACAGTAGAAAATTGTTGTATGACTCAGAGAGCTCAAATCTAGTGCTCTGTGACAACCTAGGGGGCTGGGATGGGGTGGAGGTGGCGTGGGAGGTTCAAGAAGGAGGGAACACATGTATACCTATGGCCAATTCATGCTGATGTATGGCAGAAACCAACACAATATTGTAAAGCAATTATCCTCCAATTGAAAAAAATTATTTTAAAAAACAACATTAAAAAAAGTGTCTAAGGCCAGCATCTACCAACGAATGAGCAAAATGCCATGCTGAAATAAAGAAAGTAGAATTGGGGCTAAATAACAAGAGTCAGTCTTTCCTGGAGGCTCAGCTGGTAAAGAATCCACCTGCATTGCGGGAGACCTAGGTTTGATCCCTGGGTTGGGAAGATCTCCTGGAGAAGGGTAAGGCTACCCACTCTAGTATTCTGGCCTGGAGAATTCCATGGACTGCATAGTCCATGGGGTCACAAAGCATCAGACATGACCAACTTTCACTTCCACTTTCAACAAGAGTCAGTGTTCCTGAGTCTGAAAGATCACCTGGAGAAGTAAGTGTATGGCAACCCACTCCAGTATTCTTGCCTGGAGAATTCCATGGAAAGAGGAGCCTGGTGGGCTATAGTCCACAGGATTGCAAAGAGCTGGACATGACTGAAGTGACTGACCCTGTACATGTGCACAAGAGTCAGTGATAAACTTAATTTAAAAAACTAAAGGGCAACTCATCAGCTACCCAGGTATCAGAAACATGTTCTTTCACAGGGAGATATGTAGGAGCACACGGAAAACACATACATGAAACTGGTTTCCAGTGCTGAAGAATTGATGCTTTTGAACTTTGGTGTTGGAGAAGACTCCGCAAGAAGATCCAACCAATCAATCCTAAAGGAAATCAGTCCTGAATATTCATTGGAAGGACTGATGCTAAAGCTGCAACTCCAATTCTTTGGTCACCTGATGCGAAGAACTGACTCTTTGAAAAAGACCCTGATGCTGTGAAAGATTGAGGGCAGGAGGAGAAGGGGATGACAGAGGATGAGATGGTTGGATGGCATCACCAACTCGATGGACATGAGTTTGAGCAAGCTCTGGGAGTTGGTGATGGATAGGGAAGCCTGGCGCGTGCTGCAGTTCAAGGGGTCTCAAATAATTGGACACAACTGAGCGACTGAACTTAACTCATGGCCCTTCACGAGAGTTCTCCAAGTTGATCCACCTCTAAGTACCTGGGGATTGACCACTTTCATTCTGAAAGATTGGAATGAACACTGCCCCCTGTGACAGGACAGATGGGTCACCTTGCATCTTCTGTCCTTCCATGGGCAAGTGCTCGTGGGACTTCATGACTGGGGTGTGCTGACAGAACTCACAAAGCTGCCATGTGAGGAAAGGGTGCCAATTACTTTGTTTCCATGTTTGTACTGAGATTTAATTTACATACAATCAAATGCACAGATTTTAAGTGTTTTGTTTGAGGAGTTTTGACAACTGTAAGCAGTCATGTAACTACCACGCCAGTCAAGAAACAGCCTGTTCCCTTCACCCCAGATATTCCTCCAGGGCCCCTCTAGTCAATTTCTCCCTGCTTTTAGACCCACGCCTTAACCCAAGGTGACCACTGACTTGATTTCTGTCACTATGAATTTGTTTAGGGCTTCCTGGTGACTCAGACTGTAAAGAATCTGACTGCAATGCAGGAGACTTGGATTCAACTTCTGGATTAGAAAGATCTCCTGGAGAAGGGGATGGCTATCCACTCCAGTATTCTTGCCTGGAGAATTCCATAGAGGGAAGAACCTGGCAGGCTACAGCCCATGGGATCACAAAGACTCAGACACGACTGAGCGACTAACCCCAACTATGAATTTGTGTAGACTGAAAACTTTAAAATTAATGGGATTAAATGGTATCCAGTTTTCTCGTACAGCTTATTTTGCATTGTTGTTCAGTTGCTCAGTCATGTCGGATTCTGTGTGACCCCATGGACTGCAGCACACCAGGCTTCCCTGTTCTCCACCATCCCTCAGAGCTTGCTCAAGCTCATGCCCATTGAGTTGGTGATGCCATACAACCATCTCATCTTCTGTCACCCCCTTCTCCTCCTTCCCTCAATCTTTCCCAGCATCACAGTCTTTTCCAATGAGTCGGCTTGCATCAGGTGGCCAAAGTATTGGAGCTTCAGCATCAGTCCTTCCAGTGAATACTCAGGACGGATTTTTAGGACTGGTCTGATCTCCTTGCAGTCCAAGGGATTCTCAAGAGTCTTCTCCAACACCACAGTTCAAAAGCATCAATTCTTCAGCACTCAGTCTTCTTTATGGTCCACCTCTCATAGCCATACATGACTACTTTTGCTTAGCTTAATTTTTTTCTTGATGAATATTTACTCTCCTTCCATTTATGGATATAATAAATAAAATATCCCTGTTTAAGTCTTTTTGGGGACATTTTTACTCAGCCTTCTTGAATGAATACCTAGGAGTGAAACTGCTCTGTCATAGTATAGTATTGAACTTCATACGAAACCCCAGTTATTCGAAGCATTTTCCCTATTTGACACTCCTAGCAATGACTCAGCAAACAAGGTTCCAATTGCTCTGCATTCTCACCAACACTTGGTATTGTCATCTTATTTATTTTAGCCACTGCACTGTGTGTCAAGGATGCCCACTGTTTTTTATTTTTATTTTTTATGTGGACCACTTTTAAAGTCTTTATTGAATTTGTTACAATATTACTTCTGTTTTAGGTTTTGTTTTTTTGATTGCAACACATGTGGGTTCTAGCTCCTCAACCAGGAATTGAACCCATACACCCTACCTTGGAAGATGAAGTCTTAATCACTGGACTGCCAGAGAAGTCCCTGCAATTCTTTTAATACTAATAAAAGCATGCTCCTCAAATCCTTATCTGGCAATGGAAGACACTGTCCTCTAGTATTAATATTATATCCTTGCCTGGGTAACCCCAAAGCTAAACCCCAAAGTAAAATTATAGGAAGGGCTTCCTGAACCAACTGCTTATCCACAGTCCTTCCTCAACAGTTATAAGGATGTGTTACCAAGGTTTTGGTGAATTGAGAGAACAGCAAAGAGGCCTTAGATATAAAATTCACTGGTTAAAAAAAATGATCCTGAATTTTAGGACAGAGTTTCAAAACTGCATTTTTATAGTCTATTAGAGAATGATTCCATGCCAAAATAAGTTTAAAAAATTCTATATATTATTTATCTTCCTTGGTGCTTACAAGGCACATTAGCCTATTAAAAATCTCAGCAAAAATCCTGCAGTAGTGAACATATTTACTTCTGTTCAAACCATTGCTTGCAAATTTGTCAGGGTATCTTTTCTTAAATATATATATCATCTATCAGTATTCTTCCCACAAAACATATTTTGGGAAATACTGGTATAAAACAGTAATGGCAAGCTTGAAGTCAGATTTCTTGGTTTTAGTTTAGTGAAGTTTAACCAAGGGGAGCCTGTGAAAAAAAGGAAGCTTGCAATTCGGGCGACAACCTGTTTGTATTTCTCTTATTTACCACAAGCCCACTGGACAGAGGCCAAGTCTAATTCAATGCTTATTGAATCCCACTGCACACGATGGGTACTCAGTAAACATTAATCATTAGAGGGAGCTGAAAAAGTGAAAACGGCAATAACGATCATGATAATGCTGTATTTTCAACTTTGCCATAAACCAAAACATCTGAGAGGAATCTTGAGACAGCCTGTGAAACCCAAACACAGCTGGGCTCTCTTGTCTCCACTGGGGATGTTTCACCATGAAATGAGTAACAGTTGCTACACAGAGGAAAGCAGGCGGTCTTGGGTCATCGAGAGACGGCTGCTCAGTCTTAGAGACGAGTCCCACCGTGGGGATGTCCTGCAGTCTGGCTGCGATGGCCGATTTCACGGCACTCCTAGGAGGCCCCACGGCACAATCGCCCATGACCCGCAGGTCCTCCGTGATGAGGTGCTGCCGGACCTGAGGTCATGACCTGCTGCCGCCTCCCATACACCACAGGGCACCCCCTTCCCTTCATCCCCTTGTTCCTGTAGCCACTGAACAAGCCTTCCTCCAGAACCGATAGGCCATCAGGCCCTGGACCACAAGGTCCTAGGCAGCTGAGATTGCAGATGTGGCTCCAGTCTCCATAGGGCTTTCCCGCACCCACCTGCTCATTCTTCCTTTTCTCATAATGCCTCCCCATACAGACTCCCTTCCCCTCTTCTTGGCTTCCTCAACTTTTCCCTCAGGACCCAGTTTTGTGTTGATTCCTTCCAGGAGACATTCCCTGATCCCATGAGCTCGCGTGATAGAGACATAGAAATGTTTCTGAGTTGGAAGAGATCTCAGAAATCTCCCAGTTCAGCATGGCACTAGTGGTAAAGATCCTGCCTGCCAATGCAGGAGACTTAAGAGATGTGGATTTGATCCCTGGGTCAGGAAAATCCCCCTGGAGAAGAAAATGGCAACCCACTCCAGTATTCCTGCCTGTAGAATCCCATGGACAGAGGAGCCTGGAGGGCTACAGTCCATGGGGTCCCACAGAGTTGGACATGACTGAAGTGACTTAGCATAGCATGACTTTATACCCAAGAACACTCAGGATCAGAGACATTAAGGGGTGGCCGGGCTCGTCACAAGGAATAGCCATGCTTCTTATCTGAATAGACAGTAACATGCATTCCCATCTTGTAATCTGCACTTTAGCTCAGCCTTCTCACTGAGATGACTGCTCTGCTTGAAGAGTCCTTCCCATGTTGGTATGTTTATTCCACTCTATTGTCTCTTGAGTGCTTCCAGGGTAGAATTGAAGGTAGGGACTTTGCTTTGTGTTGATCTATCTCCAGTGCCCAGAACAGTCCCTGGCACACAGCTGTTGCTTAGTAGTGGTACTGAATGAAGGGATGAAGGATGCTCTCTGGGACTGGCGTTGTGCTTGGCAGACAGGAACAGGCACTCCCTGTTCCTAGCTGCTCAAGAAATAGCTGGATGATGGACCGATTACATGTAATCCAGGAAAGAATGGGACATCCTGTTCTCAGGACCTTACTTGAGAACAAACGCTAAGCTGTCAAGTTTGGATGACCATCTTTCCCTCTGAGGCCATCATGACTCTGGTTGTGGGGTCTTGTATGAACCTGGGCAGATACGACGCTGGACCATGCTGGGAATGACACTTTCTGTGGAACCATGGGGGTGACGGCAGATGGCAGGACCTGCCCTCTGGTAGGATGGGCACAAGACAGAGCTGAGACAAGGGAGCCAATCTCTCTCCCCACCCAGACCACCACGGGGATGAGGCTCTTCCCTATGGTCAGACATGAGGAAATGTTCATGTCTCCTCGAAGGTGATGAGACGTCTACACTGACTGTCCTGGGCGTGAGATCAGTATTCTAGAAGCATTGCAATGCCTCCTCCTGTTACTTTCCCCTCTCTCTAATTTTCAAAGCCAAATGCCTTCTCCTTTCACCTTCTGCTCCTGGGTCCATGTCCCTCTACAGCTTCCACATTTTCCTGTCCCTCCCCCTGTCTGCCTTGCTGCTACCTTTTCCCTCTCCTTCCTGGTTTTCCATTTCTTTGTTCAAAAAAAAACCCCAAAAAAGTAAAAGGGGAGAAAAGATGCACACAGTATCCCACTGAGAGATAACTGAAGAAAAAGAATTGCCAATGTAGAAGAGGCTTTCCCTTTCTGTTGCAATGCCGGCCGGTAGCAAATCTTTAAAAGAAACACTAACATTAATAATACATCGTTTGCTTTCTTGGAATCAATTTTACCCTGATCCAAAGGGCTTGGAATGCAAGACACAGGCACTTGTTTATCCCGCGCTTCACAAATAGCGGGATGATGTTCCCGCCTGGCTCCTGTGAGCCTCTTTTCTCATCTGTTTTGTTTTTCCGGGTGCAAAACAGTTTCAGCTGGTTGTGGAAGCGCTGGCAACCTCAGCTTCAGCCTCCTGCGAGCGGGTCCCAGCTGCCGCCAGCTGTGCTCCCCGTAGGAGTCCTCCTAGCCTAGTGAGGCTTTGGGATGCTGGCCAGGCATCCTGTCCTGACTTGCCATCCGCTTCACTTCCATTGCTCACTATGGCCACCTTGGACCTTTGAAGTGCTGGTACCTGTTGCCAGCTGTCTTTCAGATCCAAGAAGATGCTCTCATTCAGAGCTCTGTGGATGTGAGAAGGAAACTGAGTTGATGCATGCTGTGTCTGTCTTTCCATCCAGACACAAATTCTGCACAGGCCCATGAGCTGCTACTTACAGTAAAACTGCAACAATTATGTCTTTAAAATAGATATTTTTTTTCTCCTGCATTCAGTAGCATTCACATCACAGGAGTATGAAATAAACTTTGTTTCTTTACACAGAGTGACTTCCAGTTAAAACCGATTTTAGTGTATTTCTTTTTCTTCTCTTTTTGACAGCAGAAGAAAAACAGACTTTTTTCTCCCCTCACTTCCCATGTTCTTTCCCTTCCTCTCTCCTTCTGGATCGATGTCAGTGAAACCCTAGTAATTCTCGAAGAAGCTGGTTCCTCATGAAGAGGAGAAAAAAAGCTCAACAGCTCTAGCCTTCAGTCAGCAGAGGGGAAGACAAACACTAGCATTTCCATTTTAGAAGAGATCTATGCTTTTTCTGGTAAGGAATTTAGATCCATTGTTATCGATGTGGCCATTCCATGCAAGGGTCCCAGCCAAAGACCAAACCATCGAGTTTTTTACAAAAGCATTTGTTGCAGAAAACAGCCTCCCTCTTTTGCTAGACAAGCACAAGATCCTGAGGTGACCCATGGGGACAGAACACGACACCCCAAGCTTTCTAAGAGCCTTGGGTATTTTCCTTTAGGAGAAACAAGAGGAAGCTCTTAATTGGCTTAGGCTCAATTTCAGATAATCCATGCTGTGAGGACGGAACTCAGACTCTACAGGGGACACATTTCTATCGAAAAGAATTTCCTCTCTCAGGCTCAGTGATTGTGGGCACCTTTTTTCGGGTTGTTTTCTCATAGAAAGTGCTTCTCTGCTGTCCTACACCACTGCCACTTCCCTGGGGTCTCCTTTGTAGCTTATCCGGATAAGCAATTTGCATTTAGTCGATTCCAATCCACTCAGTTTCTTCCGTATTTTCCATTCTGTTCACCTTTTCTCAGCAAACCTGAACTGAGCATACATCCATTAGGACCGGCCTCTGACTTTTAGGGGCCCTCAATGCGGCAGAGTGACGGGGGCAATAACATTGATGTGGATGGCAGTCTCAAGGTGATGACAACATCAAAGAGAATATGAATGTTTTAAAAGACACGTGCAAAACATACTCCAGGGATTGAGAGGAAGACGTTGAAACAGCTGTGGGTAGGCTGTGCAAGGAATCAGAATACAGATATTTGCTCAGAAATCCAACCCACATACATGAAGCTTTAATCTAAGAGTGCATCTAACTAGCTTATGTTTATCAACCCCCTTCTGGATGGCTCAGGGGGAGTTGTGTCTCACACACTCACACTTTGCAAGGATATACTCACAAGGCATTATGAGATCTGCAATGGCGTATATGGGATGATATTAGATACACTGGTTGGAAGTAAGTGTTGTAAGAAATCACTTAAGCTGAGTGACACCATCCGTATCTCCTTTTGTTGAGTCTCAGTTTTGTGCTGGGTGGGCTTCCCAGGCAGCTCAGTGGTAAAGAATCCATCTGCCAGTGCAGTAGACACAGGAGATATGGGTTCTATCCTTGGGTTGGGAAGAGCCCCTGGAGAAAAAATGGCAACCTGCTCTTATATTCTTGCCTGAGAAATACCGTGGACAGGAGCCTGGTAGGCTACAGTCCATGGAGTCAAAAAGAGTCAGACACGACTGAGTGACTGAGCAAGCAAGCTGTGACAGTCACAAAAGGCAGAGCCAGGAAGACTTGAAGACAGTCCAGTTCCTGAGGAAGAATGTCTTTTTTTTTTTTTTTTTAATTTTTTTATTAGTTGGAGGCTAATTACTTCACAACATTTCAGTGGGTTTTGTCATACATTGATATGAATCAGCCATAGATTTACACTTATTCCCCATCCCGATCCCCCCTCCCACCTCCCTCTCCACCCGATTCCTCTGGGTCTTCCCAGTGCACCAGGCCGGAGCACTTGTCTCATGCATCCCACCTGGGCTGGTGATCTGTTTCACCATAGATAGTATACATGCTGTTCTTTTGAAACATCCCACCCTCACCTTCTCCCACAGAGTTCAAAAGTCTGTTCTGTATTTCTGTGTCTCTTTTTCTGTTTTGCATATAGGGTTATCGTTACCATCTTTCTAAATTCCATATATATGTGTTAGTATGCTGTAATGTTCTTTATCTTTCTGGCTTACTTCACTCTGTATAATGGGCTCCAGTTTCATCCATCTCATTAGGACTGATTCAAATGAATTCTTTTTGACGGCTGAGTAATATTCCATGGTGTATATGTACCACAGCTTCCTTATCCATTCATCTGCTGATGGGCATCTAGGTTGCTTCCATGTCCTGGCTATTATAAACAGTGCTGCGATGAACATTGGGGTGCATGTGTCTCTTTCAGATCTGGTTTCCTCAGTGTGTATGCCCAGAAGTGGGATTGCTGGGTCATATGGCAGTTCTATTTCCAGTTTTTTAAGGAATCTCCACACTGTTTTCCATAGTGGCTGTACTAGTTTGCATTCCCACCAACAGTGTAAGAGGGTTCCCTTTTCTCCACACCCTCTCCAGCATTTATTGCTTGTAGACTTTTGGATAGCAGCCATCCTGACTGGCGTGTAATGGTACCTCATTGTGGTTTTTCCTAGAGGAGAATATAGGCAAAACACTCTCTGACATAAATCACAGCAAGATCCTCTATGACCCACCTCCCAGAATATTGGAAATAAAAGCAAAACTAAACAAATGTGATCTAATGAAACTTAAAAGCTTTTGCACTACAAAGGAAACTATAAGTAAGGTGAAAAGACAGCCGTCAGATTGGAAGAAAATAATAGCAAATGAAGAAACAGAAAAAGGATTAATCTCAAAAATATACAAGCAACTCCTGAAGCTCAATTCCAGAAAAATAAATGACCCAATGAAAAAATGGGCCAGAGAACTAAACAGACATTTCTCCAAAGAAGACATACAGATGGCTAACAAACACATGAAAAGGTGCTCAACATCACTCATTATTAGAGAAATGCAAAGAATGTCTTTTTAATCGAGATGTGCCTGAGTGCCCCTCCCTGTCCGAGCCCTGAGGCAGGGCCTTGCAGGGCTTCTGTGTGGATGAAGAGGAGGCTGGCCTCCTCTCCCCTCCGGGCTGTGTGAGGGCAAGGGAACCAAGAGACGTGGAAGGGCTGCAGGAGAAGGTTTACTATAATCAATTCTGGAAGCATTTCCGAGCACCACAGGCAGGGCACATCATCTCTAAATGAGTTTTTATTTACAGCAATACTTCTGAGAAGTATCCAAATGGTGGTAAGTATGTATTTTTATTTTATGAAAATTCTTTCTGATTCTTCTTATTGGGAAATAATTTGGCTCCTCCCGAGACCCCCATTTTCCTCTCGAGATATGCAGCAAGTCAGTGGAGACACAGAAGTTTGGCTGTGAAAACTCTGAATCTGACCAATTAGAGATTGTCTCTTGTCAACATGGGCCAAGTACTGCCCAGATCAGATTCTAACAGAGTCTTACATCACTTAAGGATGAGTTCGGTATCATGAAGATAACATCAGGTAAAGAACTGTGGGCTTTGCTACATTCAGGATTGGTTAATTTAGGAAACCAAGTAAAACCAAGAATGTGGTTTAAAGCTCTACATTTCTAAGACCAAGAAAGTCTCAGTATAAAGTCATACAATGTTACCATGATGTCTCAGGTGAGGATAGGAAATTAAAGTATTTGCTACAGGAAAAAGCAAAGAGAAGATCTCTGGCTAGATTAGACAGTACCTCACAGAGCCTTCCCTAATGATAACAAGTTATCCACCATTCCCTCAGTGGTTACTATGTGCAGATATCGAGGATACCTTGGTTCTGTGGAAGCTTAGCAATGAGGCTGTGTGTGGGCTTCCTTACCCTGCAATTAAATCCCTCCTTACAAAACTTGCGCCAGGAAAGCAAACACTGGCCAGTGGGCCAGGGAGGTGCTTTCCCTTGAACGAAATGACAAGATCCCCAGGGGAAAATATGCTTCCTCTTTGTCCCCCTGGCATGGTGGCTGGAAGGGTAGTGGCCCTCTCCCAGCACTGAGGTAAGAAGCCACTAGAAGTGTGCACAGTTGCCTACCTCAGGGATAGAAAAAAATATTTTTATTTCAACAATTCCATTTCAAATCAAAAGAAAAAAATTAACAGCATTACTTCGACAATGTCTTAAACTGACTTTACATTGCATAGAGGTTCAAGGAGAAATAAACTAGCAGATTCTGTACACAGAGTAAACAATATAACTGAAATCCTAGACATCAAGAACAACCGCCATCAGCTTAGATTCCTTCTCTTGAATGTCACAGCCCTGGTTATATCCATAGGTGTCTGTATTTTTCCATCTCATCATAAATGGACTCTCACCGTGCATTCATTGTGTTCAAAGAACCACCAATCTGGACATGGATTTTTGCCACACAGCTTCAGGTTCACAATTTGTCTATTCAGTTTAAGACAGAAGGATTAGATGATTTTTACCCAATAGAGAGTCTGACAACAATGTCTAAGGACACTGCACTTGTCCAGATTACTTGGCTGTATTCATGTTCCAAATAGGAGGTTTGAATTTTCATTTTCAGTACTTTGGGAGGGAATCTGAAGAGGGTCCTGATGGTTTAAAATGATGTAGTACCAAGATGCAGGGCATTATTTTATTGGTAACGTGACACTCTACAGATTTGAAAAGGGATGGAAATTCACATTTTGAGAAAATTTAGTTGTTTCAAATCTTAGAAAAAAATGAAAGCCAGCAGAGATGGGTACGTGCTACACAAACAAATTTGAATTCAAATGTGAGGACAATTCTGATGGAGATACCATTGTAGTCCCTCTGGCGTCTTTAGCAAAAGCCATGCTTCCAGAATTCCAGAGTCGGCTTCCTTCATTGGGGCAGTAGCTCTTGAAGCTCAGCTGGGGACTTAGAACAGAAGGGTCAGGAAAGGGAAGGACAAGGAGCAGATCTAGAGGAGGCTGGCATGGGCCAGCAGTGGGGATGGGTTGTGTCCAGGTGTGAGGGGATGAGGACAAGTCATTGCTGCTGAAGGTGGGAATCCTGGCTCCCTTGAGGAAGCTGAGATGGAGGGCTTGTCTGGGAGCATATTGCCTAGGTACCATGCCATAGCCATCCTTAAGCCTGGTGCAATATGGTGACCACTCCCAAGAATAAAAGTCCACGTGTTGTCCAGGGAGGGATGAACCAACTCAAGCTGGAAACCAGTCATCTCACACAGGTGAGCTGAACACAGGGATGGGGAACATCAGGTGAGGCAGAATCAGTCCAGGTTTAAAAGTTCACACTGGAGCTTGGAATCTCTCTGGTGGCCCAGTGGTTAAGAATCTGCCTGCTAATGTAGAGGACACAGGTTCTATTCCTAGTCCCAGAAGATCCCATGCACCAAGGGCCAACTAAGCCCAACAGCCACAACTACTGAAGCCCACACACCTAGAGCCTGTGCTTTGCAACAAGCGAAACCAGCACAGCGTGAAGCCCTTGCACTGCAGCGAAGACCCAGGACGGCCAAAAATAAATAAATAAAATAAAAAACAAAACTTGGACCTTGAATTCTTGGTTCGGTCTGAATCCTGTCAGGCCACTCACTTCCCAGGTGATCTGGGGCCCCGATCCAACTGTTGCTACCTTAGCATCCTTAACTGAAGCACTGGACCCAGACAGTAACTATGCTATAGAGTTGTCCTGAGGATAAAGTGGGCTGGTATTCTCAAGGATAGGCTGGCATGCAGGGTGAGCTGAATTCGTGTTACCTTTTGTTTTAACTGTGGGCAGTTAGCATCAAGGTACACTCTGTCAATGGGTAGCAGTCCTATTAAAACCCTAAATCAGCATTCACAGACAGTATTCTACTTCCTGGGAAGTGGAATAGAAAGAATAAAACAGGATCTTAGATGAAGGGATCAAAAGAGCCAAAAGTGAAAGTGAAAGTCGTTCAGTTGTTTCTAACTCTTGGCCACCCCATGGACTGTAGCCCACCAGGCTCCTCTGTCCATGTAATTCTCCAGGCCAGAATACTGGAGTGGGTATCCATTCTCTTCTCCCAGGGATCTCCCCAACCCAGAGATCGAACCCAGATCTCTCACATAGCCGGCGGATTCTTCTGAGCCACCCGGGAAGGAAGAGCCAAAGCGCAAGTCTATTGATCCTGTCTTGTCTTAAAGCCACATTTGGAAAGCATCGGGGATGAAGGTATTAAGCAGTGAGATGCAGATCTGGAGTCCCTTAATTACCTCACACATCACATCAAGATCAAGTCACGATGCTGATGCTCCAGTAACTAAACGGGAAAGTCAAGGTGGTTTGGGAGTTTAGGGAAATTGTTTCCTTATTAGACACCATCTGCAAGGGAGAATCCTGATTTGGTCTTATGACACCCCCACCTCACCCCCAACCTGAGATTGTCCAACTCCTCCAAAAGCTGGTATTTGCAATCTTGCCTGATTGTGTTTTAAATGCATACTCTTGAGCACCATCTCCTGCAAAATCTGCTTTGATAGGCCTGGGATGTGGCTGATCATGGGTAATTGGACAAGAGTCTGAAAAATTCTCATGATCGAGCAATTTGGAAAACACAACATCAGGAGGAGAGGTGACCCTCCCTTAGACACGAGTCCAGAGAGCTGCTTCCCAAACCAACAATGGGGCCAAAGGCCTTCAAAGACGTTGACCACACGTGCCTTTAGTCTAGCTGCCCAGTCCCTTCACAAACTGTAGATTGATGTGGAACCCTGCTGAAGGTCACAAGTGTGGGCCCTTGTGCCAAGGTCACAGAAGCAGAGCCCAGGGCCAAGGTCACCTCTGAAGCTGACTGAGTCCCTTAGTAACCATTGCCAAAAGCCCCCCAGTCATCACCAGCAGGCTTCCTGACTCCTTACTGTGCAAAATTCCCATGCTAGTACTCACCCTATAGAACCCTAACTGATCACCTAATGCCAGCCTTCCAGCAGGAGTTTTGTCTGAGGCTGTAAAAATTGGCTACTAACCCACAAAAAGAGTGGTTTCTCCCTGATCTGTCAGGAGGTTGGCCCACTGCACTCATAGGGCCCACATTATCTCTACGTTTTGTACTAAACACACGCAATCTTTTCTACAATACTCTGCCTGGAAATCCTTTTCCAACGTGCATTCAGACTGCCATGACAGTTTTTCTTTTATGTATTAATTGATTTTGATTTAAACTTTTAATTTTATACTGAAATATAGCTGGCATTTGTGATAGTTTCAGGTGCATAGCCAAGGGACTCAGCCACACACACACATGTATCCTTGCTTCCTCAAACTCTCCTCCCATCCAGGTTGCCACATGACCCTATGCAGAGTTCCATGTGGTTTTCTTTATCAACTGGATTTTAATTCCTGGGGCCACAGTGTGGCAGCCTGTGCTTCAACAACATAAAGTCTTCCTTGCCTCTCCCTGTATGGACTATCACCTGTCAAATGGTCTAAGTTCAGCCCAATCCCCAGGATCTTTTAGTCCATATCTGCCCAAGCAACTGGGCAATGTCGTGTGCCCAGGGGGAGGGTGTGATTGACTCCGGCAGAAATGATCTCAGTGTCACATGATTGCACTGGCTCCTACCATGAGCCATGCTTTTCACATGCACCTTTATCCATGCTGAGTTCCCCCGTAAACACCGTGCTTCTAGAAAGAGGCCATCCATTTATATGAACAGAGTGGGCAAAGGCATCTACTGCGTGCATGCCTTTAACAAACTCCCCCTTGTGAAATATGCTTGCCTGGTCTTCGTATTGAGGGGTTAGGAGGGAGAAGACGCTCATTTCTTATTTGGTTATATCCTAAAGATGCACAAATGATTCCAAGAAATCTATTTCCAAGTCCTTTAGACTGTAGGGAAGGAAAACAAAGAAAATCTAGGAGAAGGGATGTGGATTGTTAAATGAGATCACAGAGGAGAGGACAGTACTTAAACCAGACCCAACAGATTTGCCTTTTTATTATAACCACTCTGTGGTGATATAAGACAGACATTCTTTGTGGAACTAGGCCAGCGATCTGTTACCATGACCTCCTGCATTTCCTGGCCGATACCCAGTTGTTTGAACTGCTTTGAATCACTTACTCTATCTCCATCGGCCATAGGCTCCTCTCCACCCATCATGTTGTCTTTCTATTCTTACACTTTCCCTTCTTTTTGGTAAATTTCCATTTTTCAGCCACTCCCTTCCTCACCCTGCCCTCTTTAAAATCCAGTTGCCTCATCCTGCCGCTCCCTCTGTGCCTCTTCTTCTGCAGGGTTTCTGCATCACAAGCCCCCTGTGTCTGCATCTTCTGCCTCTGTGTTGGGTCCCTTTTCCCTCCTGCCCCAGCCTCCTCTGGCTTCTGTAAGTTCCATCTCTCCCTAATACCCTCGTGGTTGCTCTCCTCAGAACACAGAGGGCTGACAGAATGGAGACACTGAACACAGTGACAGTAATGTCAGCAGCTCAGGGGAGAAAAATGAAAAGGGGAAAGAAGGAAAAAAAAGAAAAAAAAACCACACAGGTTTTAATTAGATATCCATGCCACTGACTCACACTTAATATGCAAATTTTTAACCCTTTCATTGTTAAGTGAAATGAGAGTTTTATTTAAATGTAAAAATGGCTGGGAGATGAGGAAGGGTAATTAAGTAGCACAGAAACCAGAAGAAACGTAAGCCTATGCTTCATGACGCCTGTAATAACAGAGGAAAGCAAAAGGATCTGGCTTTATGTAGGGAGTGAGGAGCCATAGCTTAATACAACCCCACTGGTGCTGCTGCTGGTGATGATGACCCATTTGTACCTGTGTGGAGTGGACTCTGGTTCAGAGGTCAGGTCATATCTGACCCTCATAGCAATGGTTTTAAGGAATGGAGGGGGCTGGTTGATTGGCTCCATTGTACAGATGAGAACTAGAGGGCTCAGAAGTTGTAATGGCTTATTCAAGATCTAGTTGGTAAATAGAATCACCTTGGGATCTTTCTCCTACTCTGCGCGGCCAGAATTGGGATCTCAGCACTAATGAAAAAGGCTGGATTACAGAGACGAGGTAAAGAACCTGAGCTATAAAAAGTAATGTTTGTACCTCCATTTGCGGATGACATTTAATTGCAACTTTGGGGAATAAGCCTGGTGGCAGGAAAATTGCTACCCTACCTCAAAGGTTCTTCTCTGTGTTATTATTAGTGCATTGAACCACTGTAGTACTTGAAAAACTATAATCCAAAGCATTCATGGTGGTAGTAATTACCATTACTTCTCCTGCTAGGATGCATTGATCATCTATGCATCATCAGGAAATGTGCATTTCACTGCCTCCACTACTGCATACAATGCTTTAACTATAAGAGCACAAATTTATTAGCAAATAAAATCAAACAATGCATTCAACAGATAAAATGTCCTGAAATTAAGTCCAAGAATAAAAGGTGTGCCAATATTATGTGTGAAGTTATAGAAATTCTTGAAATAATAAATAAAAACTGTACATTTGTATATGATCTTTTAATAACTGAGCTCTCTCTGCAAATTGAGAGGAGTATCATACTTATTGGAAAAACCTAGAGGCGATTGCATGAAAGCAGTAGACAGACACGGGATTCCTATTAAAACTGTCAAAAAAATTCTAACCAATGCAATGAGACAGGAAAATAAATTTAAAAATTACATAAAGAATAAGACAAAAACCATCTTTACTTAAAACTGATAAGATTTTCTATCTTAGTCAGCAAAGGTAATCCATACTTTACTTGAAAAATTGAAGGATATACAGATGTGTTGGATATTTTTTTTTAGCAACCAAGCATGCTAAAGATGAAAAGGTATCTTTTATGTACCCTTGTTAAGGACAAGGAGAGATACCTGGTTCAAAACTGTCTTTGTTTTTAATTTAGAAAAATAATGTACCAAAGTAGAAGACTCAAATGCATCTCTCTTCACTTGTTACTAAAATAAATTATAAAAGTTTAGAAAAAAGTAATGATATATTTTTAGGAAAACTAAGATTGAAGAACAATCTATTTCCTAAAATTAACTAGAAATTGATGCTTCTTATAAGGCAAATTGAGCTGGATTGAATAAATAGAGATATTTTCCAATCATGACAAAACTTATCCTTATGAAACAAGATAACAAAGGAGGAAAGAAAAAAGTATACATCACCTTTACTATCTGTCTCCTTAGATAACAAGCCTTCAACCAAGGGAGGACTGAACAGCCATTACTAATATGGCTAAATGAAAGGATGCACTCGTTAGTTATCTACTGCTTAGTAACAAGTTACCTTAAAACTCAGTGGCTTAACACAGTAAATATTTATAATCTCACACCATTTTTCTAAGTCAGGAATCTAACAGTCGCTTAACTAGGTGGTTCCCACTCAGCGTTTTTCATGAGGCTGATGTCAGGGCATCCCTTGAGGCATCACCTGCAGGCTTGATTGGGGCAGGAGGATCCACTCCCAAGGTGACTCGGTTATGTGCCTGGCAAGTCAGTACTTGATGAGGCAGGACCTGACCACGCGACCTCGGGTTACGGCCGCCTGCGTTCCCTCAGAATCAGCTGTCCAAGAGCGAGGCGAGACAGAGCAAAGGTGTCTGTATGACTCAGCCTTGTGGACCACACGCTGCCTCTCAGGAGTATGCTGCGGCCACAAAGCCAGTGCTCCTGCAATGTGGACCTGAACATTAGACGGAGAGCACCGGGGCCTCTAGGAGGCTAGCTACCATAATAGATTATCTCAGAGAGCACAATGGACTTGCAATACCAGCGCAGCTTCAAAGCCTATCAGCAGACACCTGTTCCTGGACCCTCATTTATGCAACTTCGCCCATCATGACTGCATATCAGAAATTCCAGAGGATGATGAAAGAAGCACCATTTCAATAAAGCAGACAGGTAAGAGGGAGAAGCCAGTGAACTGCTGGGAAATGAACCAAGAGCTTGACACCGCCATATGTATTTCAGGAATAGAACTAAAAGTGCATCCAAACACTAAGGAGACAGTAATACAGGAATTTTGAGGATAAAGATGGTGACCTTTGGGCTTCATACTCAGGAAAGATGCCAAATCACACTTGGTGGCAACTAAAAGGTCTTCCTAGATGTCTGCTCCTTGAAGGATGCTGCGTATGCTTATTACTGTGTTTCCAGCACCTACCGCAGCTGCTGTTGCAAAACAGATTTTCAATAAATATTTATCACATGAAAGAAGAAATATATCCAGAGGCAGAGGGTCAGGGCAAGGAGGTGTCCGCTTACCACAAGATTGTACCATTTTTCTTCCTCTAGGTATGGATGTATGCATGTGTGTTCAGTCCTGTCCAACTCCTTGCAACCCGATGGACTGTCGTAGCCCGCCAGCCTCCTCTGTCCATGGAATTTTCCAGGCAAGGATACCGGAATGGGTTGCCTTTTCCTATGTACCCTTTATTCAGTGTCCCCCAGTAGAAGATTGTACCATTTTTGGAGAGTACATACTGAAAGAATGTTGCAGAAAAGAAAGACACAAGAATTTTAGGAAGGGAGTACTTTAAAAATTGCTTCCATTGTACAACATTGTGTATACACTTAATGCTAATGAAGTATACACTTAAAATGACTAAAATATAAGATTTATGCTATGTATATTTTATAAAAATTAAAACAAAATTTAAAAAGATTTTTTAAAATCTGTCTAGCAACCTCAAAAGATGGCCTCATAAAAGGACTTACGGAGGAAAGCTGAACAATAATGCCATAAGGTCTGAGAAGGAGAGTTAACAAGATGAATTCAGAAGTCCAAGAAGGCAGATAAGGAAAATGAGCAAGGGGGCTTAAAACAACAATGAAATTTAAAATCTACACTGGGCTTAGAACACACGAGATGTGAAACTTCAGAAAACCAAATCAATGATATAAAGTCCAAAGCTGAGAAGCTCTCCCAGGATAAATAGAAAAAGGCAAATAGAAGAATTTAATAAGAAAGAGGGAACCAAAAAAAAGATAATGGATGTGAAGAAAGGGAGTAGAGAGTCAACTTGGGTATAATTAGTGTCCTCAGAACAAACTGCACAGAACCAACAATCGAGCTTTCGGTAAATACTCAGTTCCTTGTGCCTGATAAAGGGAGCCCCAGGCTTCCCTGCTGGCTCAGATGGTAAAGAATCTACCTGCACTGCAGGAGACCCCGGTTCAATCCCCGGGTTGAGAAGATCCCCTGACCCAGAAAATGACAACCCACTCCAGTATTCTCACCTGGAGAATTCCACGGATGGAGAGCCTGGAGGGCTACCTACCGTCCATGGGGTTGCAAAGAGCTGGGCACGACCGAGTGACTAACCCTCTCACTTTTCACAGAAGAGGAGGAATTGAGCACAAGACCCATGTCCACATCTCAGGAAAGAGGTTTAAACCCAAAGATAAAGACAGGAATGTATTCATACCTCGAAGTAGCAAATGAATTAGTCATAAAATTCCAAGACTTGGAAAAGGCCTCAGTGTTTTGCCTTCCAAATGCCAAATATTGATCTAAGGAGACAGTAACACAGGAATTTTGAGGATAAAGATGGTGACCTTTGGGCTTCATACTCAGGAAAGATGCCAAATCACACTTGGTGGCAATAAAAAGGTCTTCCTAGGTATCTGCTCCTTGAAGGATGCTGCGTATGCTTATTACTGTGTTTCCAGCACCTACCGCAGCTGCTGTTGCAAAACAGATTTTCAGTAAATATTTATCACATGAAAGAAGAAATATATCAACAATCGGAAAAGACAGCATTCACACGTCTTTTTGGTGTGCTTGTTAAAACGTATTCTAAACCACTTTGAGAGGAAACAATGGGACAGATTGACAAATGGTACCTACAAGAGACTCATGAAAGGAGTAGTGAGAACTGGATTTTAAAGAGATGAGGCTGCAGAATTGCAATAAATCAGACAATTAAGCTAACTGAAAGTACAAATGTCACAATATACATAGTCCTGGATTATGAGTTCAAAATGTGACTTTGATAAAGCCTCAGAGTGTTGAGGCAGGATGAGGTTGGCAGGGGGGGGGGTGGGGTGGGGTGGGGGGGCGGCCCCTTCAATTCTTGTCTCAAATAGGAGCACGGAAGAATGCATTTTGCTTGGCCTGAATAATTAGTCACATAGGTTAAAAACACTTCTGGGAAACCTACATGTAAGCACCAGGATGAATAGAAGCATGAAATATTCATTTCACAAAAACTATAGAGGATAAAAGGGGGAAAATGTATTTCAAAGAGCACAAAGTATAAAACATAGAGACTACTAGATAGAACAAAAGCAGAAAACAAAAAGATGACAAGGAAAAACACATCAGTTCTAATAATACCTGCAAGTAGGTTAAACTCCCTATTAAGAAGAAAGGCTCAGAGTGGATTAAAAAAAAGAAGAAAGCACAATACATTTCAGTTCTGTTTATAAAAGATATATCTAATCAGAATAATACAAGTGTTTCTTCTAAAGATGAGCAAATGACTTTTAGTATTAAAAATCAAAGTAATAAATATAATATTAATGTCAGATACTGTTGAATGCAAGATTAAAAACATTAAATTCTGAAAAAGGGTCACTTATATAAAGGGAACAACTCATAGGGAAGCTTTAATTATTTTTAAACCTCATTCATGAGATATATAAAGCAAAAAATATTGGAAATGCATGAAAACATAATATTAAAATCTGGTAGTATTCACTTTTAGGATTTGAAATAGCTCAGCTGAAATCCTACCACCTCCACTGGCTTTGTTTGTAGTGATGCTTTCTAAGGCCCACTTGACTTTGGACTCCAGGATGTCTGGCTCTAGGTGAATGAACACACCATCGTGGTTATCTGGGTCATTAAGATACTTTTGTATAATTCTTCTGTGTATTCTTGCCACCTTTTCTTAATATCTTCTGCTTCTATCAGGTCCATACCATTTCTGTCCTTTATTGAGCCTACCTTTGCATGAAATCTTCCCTTGGTATCTCTCATTTTCTTGAAGAGATCTGTAGTCTTTCCCATTCTATTGTTTTCCACTATCTCTTTGCATTGTTCAGTGAGGAAGGCTTTCTTATTCTACATTTTGGCTATAGTGAATAATGCTGCAGTGAAGCGTAGTGTCTTAATTTCTGTTTAAGGCCATTTTCAGTTCTTTGCAGTAAATACCTAGGAGTGGAATTAGTGGGTTGTATGATAATCCACTGGTTAGCTTTTTGAAGAAGCATCAAACTATTTTTCACAGAGGCTACACCATACTATATCCCACCAGCAATGTGTAAGTTTTCCAATTTCTCCACATTCTACCCATGATTATCTTTTTAATGTTTGTATTGGTTATTTGTGTATCTTCTTTGGGGCTCCCCAGGTGCCCCAGAGGTAGAGAGTCTGCTTGCCAGTGCAGGAGATGCAAGTGACTTGGTTTCGATCCCAGTGTTTGAAAGATCCACTGGAGAAGGAAATAGTAACCCACTTCAGTATTCTTGCCTGAAAAATTTCATGAACAGAAGAGCTTGGTGGCTAGGGGTCACAAGGAATCAGAGAGCTGAGTGACTGGGGTTACACGCATATTCTCCATGGAGAACTGTCTATTCAAGTCCTTTGCCCTGTTTTTGGCTGTGCCCCAAGGCTCGCAGAATCTTATTTCCCTGACCAATGGTTGAACTTGGGCCCAGGCCCTTGGCAGTGAAAGACTACCAGGGAATTCCCACCTTTGTTCATGTTTAGTGAAGTTGTTTGTCCCTTTTTTGTTGATTTCTGTTGATGAGTAGATGTCGTGATATTAAATCCTTATCAAGTTATATAATTTGCAAATATTTTCTCTCACTCTGGAGATTATCTCTTTCCTTTCTTGATAATGCCCTTTAATGTACAAAGATTTTAATTAAGATGAAATTCAACTTATTTTTATTTGTTTTTTTTTTTACTTGTTTTTGGTGTTATATCTAAGCTTCCATCAACAAGTCAGGTTGTGTGCATTTATTTTGTTTCCTTCAAGAGTTTTATGGTTTTAGCTGCAATATTTAGGTGGTTGTGATTTTTAATCATAGTTGTATATGATGTGAAGTAGGGGTCCAAGTTCATTCTTGTACATGTGGAAATCCAGTCATCCAAGTGCCATTTGTTGAAGAGACTGCTCTTTCCCAGTTGATTGGATTTGGCATCCTTGTCAAAAATCAATGGGCTGTAGATATATGGATTTATTTCTAGAGGCTCAGTTCTACTCCATTGGTCTATATGTCCGTCCATATACTAGAACCACTCTGTTTTAAATACTGTAGCTTTGTTACATTTTTGAAATCTGGAAATCTCATTTGTCCATTTCTTTTTTCTTTTTAAGGTTATTCTGGAATATCCAGGGCTCCTTTAATTCCATATGAATCTGAATGTTGACCTATACATTTCTGAAAAAAAAAAGCTGTTGAAATTTTGGTAGAGATTGTGATTAATGTGTAGATCACCTTAGGCGAGGTTGTCATTTTTGACAATATTAAGTCTTCCTCCCCATGGACTGTGAAAGTCTTTCCGTTAATTTAGGTCTTCTTTAGTTTCTTTCACCAATGTTTGGTAGTTTTCCATGTACCAGACTTTCACTTCTTTGGTTAACTGTGTTCTTAAGTACTTCATTATTTTAAACACTAAAGGAAATCACGTTCTTCATTTCTTTTTGGTATTGTTCTTTGCAGATGGATAGAAACAACTGAATCCTGTGTGTTGATCTTGTATGTTGCAGCTTTACTGAATTTGTTTACTAACTTGAGTAGCTTCCTTTGGATTCACTGGAGTTTTCATACATATGATCATATAATCTGTAAAAAGATATAGTTAAAATTCTTGCTTTCCAGTTTGAATTTCTTTAATTTCAACGTCCTATCTGATTAGCACTTCTAGTACATCTTTGAATATCACTGATGAAAGTGGGCATCTTTATCTTGTTCCTGATCTTAGAGGGAAAGATTTCTTTTCCTCACCATTGAGTATAATGCTAGCTGTGCAGTTTTCATAATTGCCTTTATAATTTTGAGGAACTTTCCCTCCATTCCTTGTTTTTGAGAGTTTATATCATGAAAAGACATTGAGTTTTGTCAAGAGCCTTTTCTGTACCTTTTGAGAGATTCATATGGTTTTTTATCCTTTGTTCTGAAAGTGTGCTGTATTACATTGATACTCTCATGTTGAACCACTCTTCCATTCCTGGGTAAATTCCACATGGTCATGATGTATACTCCTTTTAATATGCTTATTGAATTGTGTTTGCTTGAATTTTGTTGAGGATGTTTGTATCCATATTTATAAGAAGTATTATCTGTAGCTTCCTTGTGATATCTTAGTCCGAATTGGTATCAGTGTAACAGGGCCTCATCAAAAGAGTTAGAAGTGTTCCCTTCCTTTCAGTTTTTTTCAAATAGTCTTTGTTTTCTGTTATCAGTATAGGCACTCCTAGCCTCTTCTGGTTAGTATTCATGGGGAGTATTTATTTCATTCCTCTTATCTATCAATCTATTTAAGTCTTTGGATCTAAAGGGAATCTCTTGTAAATAGCATATAGTTGAATCATGCTGTTTTACCCATTCGGACAGTATCTGCCTTTTGATTGGAAAGTTTAATCTGTTTAGATTTAAAATAATTGCTGACAAGGAAGGACTTCCTTCTATTGTTTGGGTGTTTATATTATGTATATATTATAGCTTATTATCCTTCATTTCATCCATTGATGCCTTTTTTGGGGGCAAACCCAGGCCCCAGCAGTGAAAGCACCAAGGAGTCCTAACCACTGGACTACCAGGGAACTCCTGATTTATGCTTTCTTCAATGTGTAGTTTCTGTTTTTCTAGTGAGCTGTTTCGATTGGTCATTTTGCTGCCAGTGATGCCCAAGTCCGCCTGAGCAGTGGAATCACATGTACAAATTTTTAGACACATGGATTCTGCAACTTCTCTACAAACTGTAGATCAGAGTCTGCAGAGCTATGTTCCAGGATTGCACGAATCTAAAGTTCTAAGATTCTCCTAAGTCATTCTGATAAACTGCTTAACCAAAGTCCTTCCTAGGGACTAGGAAATCTGCAATTGTTTTCACTAGTGTTCTATATACACGTCTTCCCTTCCATTGCCTATTGAACATTAAAATAAAGGTCATTTAGAGAGTCAACACAGCAACTAGTCGAAGTCAAATAATCCCTCTAGCCAACAATATACTTCACTCCCCCCATCCTCTGAAAAATTTATAGCAACAATCCAGAAACCTGAAAGAGGGAATAGAGATAAAAATGTTATATGTAGCTTCTATCCTGTTAATCTTTCTGATTTCAAGGTTCATCTGTGGTACTTTTATCTTAAACTCCTGTAAACCAAGGTTGTTGCTTTAAGAAAGTACTGGTTGTAATAAAATTTTTTTTCTGTAATCAAAACAAAATACTGTGTGTGTGTGTGTGTGTGTGTGTGTGTGTGTTGATTTGAGGACCTGAGTTTAACTGATAACACCAGCAGATTGAGAAAAAGTGAAATACAGACACACATAGCTGTTTTAATAAGAGGAAAATTTAGTTATTTTAATGTGGCCTTGCACGAACAAGGTCTTAGTTATATTCTTGCTCTTTGGGAATCAGTAGCTCCACTTCCATAGTTGACTTTGCCAGTCTTCAAACCAAACTTAGTTTCGCTCTTCTACTAAAAGTTTCTAGAGGCAGTTATCAGTCATTTGTTTTGAAGAAGTTAGCAGTGAAGTAAAACAGAAACCTAGAGGTTGTTGTCAATATTTTAAGATGGAAAGTTGTGCTTCTTGGGGAGTTAAAGTATTAAATCCAGTCTTTTTAAAATGCTGTGTATATATTCCCATTTTTGTTGGTCCAACCAAGAAACAGGCATAAGGTGTTATTCAAAATGGAGTACATGTTACTTTTTTTTTTTTTTCCCCATAATTGGTAGTCACCTTTCTGGGGCTTCCCCGGTGGCTCAGTGGTAAAGAATCCACCTGCAATGCAGGAGACGCAGGAGATGCAGGTTTGATCCCTGGGTGGGGAATATACCCTAGAGGGAGGGCATGGAAACCTACCCCACTAATTGTGCCTGGAGATTGCCATGGACAGAGGAGCCTAGTGGGCTAGGGTCCACAGGGTCACAAACAGTCGGACATGACTGAATCTACTGAGCACACACACACACACAGCCTCTCTTCTAGAACACACATCTCTAGCAGAGGAGACCCACAGAAATCTTTTAGAAGAAGGCTTTCATTCTTTTTGTTAGCCACAGTATATATTAAACCAGCTTTGACATACAGGAGATATTTAGGATTGTGTTTATGGCTAACTGGACTCATAAGTGGGTGAGAAGATACCTAGCCATGGGCACTTTCATACTGCTTACTTCCATTCACGCTCCTTTGAAGATCAGAGTGGAATTAGCTCTTTGCAATGCTTTAGTATATCTTTGTGGTTTTGAGAAGTCCAGTTGGTGGATTCATGTTTGGCTCGCTGCATAAGAACCAACCAGTATAGTTTGGTAACAGCACAGATTCCCAACTTTTCTGTCCACGCCTCCCGCCTCCCCATCTTCTGTTCAGTTGGTCTGGGTCAGTGCCTGGAAATTAAAGTTCTCCAGCAGGCAGCTATGGGAAATATTCTGCAAGAGGCCTCTGAAAAGGTGTTCAAGTCAAGAAAGTTATGAATTGCTGGAATTTCAGTATGGAAGCTACCACCACAAGTTCCATGACTTTTCCCTCCAAATTTACAGGTGTGACTGTATATGAAACAAAATGTGGGCCACAGCCTTTGGAGTCATTTCTGCTGCCTTGGCAGTGGTGAGTTGCTTTGGCCTGATGTTGTACATTGGAGTGCCACTTGTGATCATAGTTGCAAATTCACCATTTCTTATTCTAGGTGAGTAAAACAAAGCATGAGGCTGCACACTGTGTATGTGGGGGTGTGGGGTGGGGAAAGGAAGGGTATTGTGTTAGATTAGGCAAAATAGTTATATATAGGTGACTCTACAGATCCAAAATGAGGAATCAGGAGAAAAAGAAAATCAAATGGAATTATGTGCCTTTCAGTTCCGTTCAGTTCAGTTCAGTCTCTCAGTCGTGTCCAACTCTTTGTGACCCCATGGACTGCAGCACGCCAGGCCTCCCTGTCATCACCCACTCCCAGAATTTACCCAAACTCATGTCCATTCAGTCGGTGATGGCGTCCAACCATCTCATCCTCTGTCTTATGTGCTTTTAAGAGTTGGAAAAATCTAGTACCCCAAATGGAAAACACAGACCAGGGACATGAACAAGTAGTTCACACACACACACACACCCATGCACAAACACACACAGCATCCAAAACACTAGTTATTGAAAATATAAGAAAGAAACATTTGATCTTTCCATTAATCAAGGGATGCAAATTAAACAAAAAGTGAGACACCTTGTCTTTTTATTAGATTAATGAATATTACAGCAAGACTGAAGGTTTGGGGCAGGTTGTATGCAAATAAACACACATTCTGCTGAGGGAAATTTGTAAATTGGTACACGTTTAAAATATAACTTTGCAACAAATCAAAAGACTTAAACATTTAAAGTGGAATCTGACCTGCCAACTCCACTTCTGGGAATTCGTCCCAATTATTGGACAGGTGCTCACAAAATAGAATAAGGATGTTCATTTCAGTGTGATTTAGAATAGGAAAAAAACAAGAACAGGCTAATTGTATGACAGCTTACGGTGAATGATGTTGGATTTGTGATCTCCAAAGAAGAATATTTAGCTTCTTCTCCACCAGGGACTAGGCTTGATCACTCAAGAGCTTCTGTGTAGCAGAGCTTTGTTAAAGTATAAAAAGGGACAGAGAAAACTTCTGACATAGACATCAGAAGGGGAGGCAAAGTGCCCCCCTAGCTAGTCTTATCAAGGCCTTATATACTTTTCTCAGACCCACTCTCACAAAATACATCTTAAGTGAACAAGATTAGAATGAACAATAGAAAGATCTGACCAGACCCACTCCCATAATATACATTTTAAGATGACAAGATCAGTGAGAAGGTTCTTGTTAAGGAGAAACATGTCCTCAAGCAAGATGCATTGTTATATTCACTAAGACAAAGCAATGTAGAAAAGACCGTTTGTCATTTTCTCCTTGGGAGCCTCAGATCCCTTTCTCCTTCTTAAGGGCTCTGGACTCCTTTCTCCTCCTCGGGGACCCTGGTCGTCTTATCAACCTACCTAGGAATTGACTTTCTCATTCCCCCCATTTCTTTAAGGAGGATCATGTTGCCAAGGGAAAGGGCCATCGTTTTCATTCCATAACTACGTCCTGCTGTTGAGGGGCATTGTCCCTAAGTTGTTGAGGCAATATATTCTCCTAACTGTCATATTGAGGGTCTCTGCTCCAGCAGCCCTGAGTAATAGTTGGAGGAGGCTGCAGCACTTGTAGGAGCCTGGACAACCATTTGTAACTTAGAAGCTTACAGATAGTTAGAAACAAACCCCATTTTACAGTTACAGATGTAAGGCAAAATACCCATCAAACCAAGTTAAAACATAATCAAAATTAAAAGTCACATTATATCCATAGTTACATCAGTCCATTTTAGGGTTGTTAGATGTCATCAGATCAAGACGAGACATCATATACAATTGCTGTCAGTGCAGGTATTTGCAGAGCTGAAGAAAGTCCTTTCCTTGAAGTGGAGAAACCCACCATGCAATGCCTTTCCCTGACAAGAAGGTTGAAAAGTTGAAAGCTGAGGCACATAGTTAATTCTAAGGTTTCCGGATCTATGACAATATCTGTGCACGAAAACAGTCTCATAGAGACAGTCCCTTCTTCTTAGAGGCAGTTCAAGCCCTCGTTGAAGTCATGGGTAAAACTTTAAACCAACTGTCCTGGGTTTCCTGAGTTAGCTTACATGGATGTCCTTTAATAACGGCATTAGCCTTCTCAAGCTTTCCTGAAGATTGGGGTCTCCAGGAACAGGGTATGTAATATTCTATTCCTAGAACTTTTGACACCCCTTGAGTTACAGTAACTTTAAGACAGAACATTGTTGCTCTGAACTTTAGAGTTTAAGATCCCACTTACATCATGAGAAGCCAGTACAGTAAGGTTTCGCCCATTCCTTAACCTCAGGATTTAGTGAATACTGCTTTTGATGTGAAAATAGGTGAGGGGTTTTGAGCTTGATAACAACAGCAACAGCATTTTGTGCTCAATCCACAGTTTTTCCACCAGCCCATACTCTAGGATTTACATTTTGTTCACTTAAAAGAAGAAGGCTCCATATTCGTGAAAACAGAGGCCTGGACCATGTTCAGTATATGCCTTCCTTTAAGGGGTGAGGGAGACTCCAGCTCCATCAGAACCTCGTGAGAAAAACAGCACGGAGCCCCAGTTGCAGCTTAAAAGATGACTGAAATAATAACATTTGGCTCATCCTGACAGTCCCATTACAGTAGTGGGTCAGGAGGAAAGCAGACGAGGGGCTTCAGTGAGCACAGAGAAAGTTGCCCCAGTGTCCAAAAGAAAATCAATCGATTGCCCCCCCCCCAGAGTTATAAATCCCCAGGGTTCCACAGGTGTAATTAGAATGGGAGCTCGTGTAGGGACCCCCAGGAATTTTCAGTCCCGATTGCCTTGAGAGTCCAACCCCTGGGGCTTATGTCTCAGAGGGTAATCTCTCCTCAGGCGTGGTCATTTTATAGACCGGACATGGAGCCAGGTGCATCTTAGATGCTTGAGGGCAATCCAGCTTGAGATGCCTCTCCTTTCCACTATAATAACCAGTCCACCCCTTTTCACCTGGGTTACTCAGGGCACTTTTCCTCAGTCTGTTTCAGAGTGGCTCTAACAGCCATTGTTGGGGCTTCATTCTTTTGCCAGGTTTTTCTTTCTTTTTTTTTTTTTTTCCCTACTTTCCTCCCCGTATTCTTTACCATGATATACCATCTGAGCCAGCTGTAACAGTATTTTAAAGACTGATTTGGTCCAAACGCTTGTTTCCATAACTTATGGCAGATACGTGGAGCTGACTGAGTGAGAAATCTATCTTTCAGATTATTCCTCCCTCTGTACTTTTGGGATCAAAGTCAGTAAACTTGTGGAGAGCCTCTTGTAGCCTATCTAGGAATTTATCAGGAGCTTTCTTCTCTCCCTGTTCTGTGTCAGCCAACTTAGCATAGTTTAAAGTCTTAGTGTGCACTCGCTTGAGTCCTTCAAGAATACACCTGGCAAAGTTGTTCTGATCCCACCTTCGTTTAGGCATGCTATAGTCACAGTCTGGCTCATCATGGGAACTGCTTGGCTCCCAGGAGGGAGGAGGGCTATTTTGTGTTCCCTCCTTCCCCGTGTCTCATGCTTAAGCCATTCATCTCCAAAAGTAGTAGCTTCTCCCAAAACTCGAGTTCTCGAGTCAGGAGTCGGCATCTGTCCCAAGACATACGTTACATCTCTCCAAGTAAGGCCACAAAGTTAGTCCTGTAAAGGCTTCTATGAATTGGGACTGTTTCAGTTTCTACTGAGACTGAGGCAGACCTTTCTGGAAGGGTGCCCTGACTCAGCCTGTTTAGTTGGGAGCCCCAGATACAGGGACAAAGTAAGAGAAGAGGAGGCAGCTGAAGGCTTCGCACCAAAATCTGCACTCTTAGGACATAAGTCTGGCATGTCTCGCAGCGAGATACAGAGCAGCACATATGGCACTTCTACCCATTTCTCCTATTTTCTGCAGAACTGATCTAATTGTAAAATAATGCTATAATTGAGACCCTTGAGCCGACCAGTCTTCCCCATCTTCCAAAGGATACCATGGTCATTCGGTATCAAAGAAAAAGATCAGGCATGTCTTTTTTAAACTCTGGGAATCAAATTTATCCCCATTTTGAAAAAAAACATTTTAAAGAGGTGGTTCTGGATCCGCTAGCTCCCATCTGGAAGAGAGAAAAAAGCAGCATCCACAGTCGTGGCTTCTTTCCACTGGAGGTGTCCCTCCCTGCTCTAGATGGGGCTGTAGACAGACGTTCCACCGAAGCTTTCCTTCCCTGGTTGGACTTAGTCTGTCCCTTACCGACACAGGTGACTTATCTGTCCCTCCCAGTTCAACCACCAAGGTGGGGTGGAGATGCACCAGGGTAGACCTGATGGCATCCCAGACTGATGTCCAGTTCCTCACCATTAAGACCTTTGTCTGATATTCGTTCCTCCTCTGATGTCACCTGGGGTGGAGCAGAGTAGCTTTCCTGGAATGTTTCCCACGCTAGTTTTCTAGGGGAAGCATCCATGTTCCATGTGCCTGTGCACATTCCCGAGTACAGTCCTGACCACAATAGAAGCTTTGAGTTATAAAGAGATGAACAAAAAATCCAAGATGTCTCTTCTGAGTGTCACCACACCAGTATATGTGATAGCAAAAGGGGGAGTGGAGGGTCAGCCAGTGAGGAAAAAGGGATTTTGGTCCTCAAGTTACTAGGGCCAATCCGTCCAGTTCATTCCCACAGATTTCACAAAAGGAGTATCTAGGGAGTTGAGACACAAGCTGTTGGAGAGCTTTCTCTGGTCTGCTAAGAGCTAGCACTACCAAAGGAAGCCCACCACAATTCCAAGCTGACCGGATCCTGAAATTCCTGATCTGTGTATTCAAAAATCTCATGGTCACCAGCAAGGCTTCTACCCACATAGATCAGAGGCACAGCCATGACAAAGACTTACTTTTAGGACTCTGGACCCTGAGGCAGCCAGCCAAGAGAATGACCTCTAGCCTGAGAAACATTCCTGGAACTAGAGCTCCGCCTTGCTCCCAAACGTGCTCTTGTAACTTCCAGCTCCTAGCAAGGCTAGGCGCTTCCATCCATATAGTTTGAGGTCTAAGTAAAAGTACAGAGTAATGGCATGGATCACAAGTCCCTTGAAAGTTTATGATCCGCCAGGTTAGGTTAGTAGTTCTAATTCCCCGGGCAATAATGGAACGGTCAAAGAGACCAGGGAAAGGTGACCGAGAAAGGAAAATTTGGTCCAGGCGCATCACCCATTTCTGGCCCTTCCCCTCGCAGGGATGTTGGGTGTCTCTTGGCTTTGGGAAGTCGGTATATAAACCCTGACAAGGCTTCCATTTTGGGGTCTGGCTTCAGTCATTATAAGGCACCACAAAACCCCAGTGCAGGACTCATCACTTGCTTTGCACAGGACATGTCACTCATTCACACAAGCACACTGCAAGATCAGTGAGACCTTGACAGGCAAAGAAAACCGTTTGAGTTGATCTTGTTAATTTTAAAGGGATGTTTAAAAAATGCGGAGACTCTGTCTCTTTCTCTAACAGGTGTTGGAGTCGGTGACATGCTTATCGATTTATGCCTGCCAGAAGACCAGCCTCACGGATAGTATAAGCGAGCGAATGTCCAATGTCTATTCAAAAGTGGCAGTATCCATTACAAGCACCACCATCACCAGTGTCCTGACCTTCTATAAAGGAATTATGACCTCTTTCATAATAATAAAGAGAACCCGACCTCTTTCAGGTCCATACAATACTTTTGCATTTATATAGGAGCAATCCTGCTCCCTTGTTATTTTCATATCATCATCTGTTTTGGAGCATTTATGGCCATGGATGGTAAAAGAGAAGTAGTCTGTCTATGGTGGCTGAAGAAGCAGGAAACTCCTGACCAAAAATGTTCCTCGTTAAAAAAGTCCTTTTGCCTCCCAGGTAATTTTCTCCAAGATGAACATAAAGCTGATATCCATCCAATGAATCTATTCCTTTTTCAATTTATTTTTCATTGAAGGGTAATTGCTTTACAGAATTTTGTTGTTTTCTGTCAAGCCTCAACATGAGTCAGCCATATGTATACAAATATCACCTCCCTTTTGAAACTCCCTCCCAATCCCACCCCTCTAGGTTGATTCAGAGCCCCTGTTTGAGTTTCCTGAGCCATTCAGCAAATTCCTGTTGGGTTAGGGTTAGGGTTAGGAATCCCGTGGATTTGTTCTTTGGAGAATATTTTAGTCCTTTTCTCACAAGCACCGAGTCCAAGATTTTTGCAGTGCTCCTATACTTGGTACATCATAAGTAGTATATATGGGTGTTTCTGAGTGCAAGAAGGTTTAGACCTCCGAAATTTGGCAAGTGACGACTCCTACACCACACAATATTGTAATGTAGAAGAAGACTATTTTTCAAGTTATGGTCCCAGGGTTATGGTTATCATTACTGAGATTCTTGACTACTGGGATAAAGGCAGATTCTTGACTACTAGGCAACAATTGGAAAAATGTCTGGCAGATTTTGAAAACAGTGAGTATGTATATAAAAATCTTACAGAGTTTTGGTTATGAGAATATATATAATATATGGAAAACCTCCATCAAGATATATGATAAGACAGCCCTTCTAAGCAATAAATGCATTTTTTAAAAGGAATTTCCACTTTTTCTGTATAACATTAATATTACATCATCACGGGAAATCATTGGTTCCCAGGCCTTCATTCAAACCATGAGTATGTCTTCTTCAACCAATAAGAAACTGATGTTACACCAGTTCCGAGACATGGCCAAGAAGTGTGAAGTTCCCCTAATGGTATACAACCAGGTTTTCATATATTTGGATCAGTATTCTGCAATATTAGAAAACACTGTTCAAAATGTGACTGTTGCATCAACAGCAATGCTCATTGTTTCCTTATTGTTAATTCCTCATCCCCTGTATTCCTTGTAGGTAACTTTTGCAATTGCTTCTGTGATTATGGGCCTCATGGGTTATATGGCCTTCTGGAATGTCAATCTCGATTCCATAACCATGATTAATCTTGTCATTTGTATAGGGTTTTCCTTTGACTTTTCTGCTCACATTTGTTATGTGTTTGTTTCCAGGTCAGAGCCCTCAGTCAACTGAAAAACCATTGAGGCATTGTATCTGCTAGGCCACCTGGTGTTACAAAGTGCATTGTCAACAATAATAGGTGTGTGTGCCCTGTCGGCAGCTAAAGCATACATCTTCAGGACATTTGTAAAGATTGTTTCTTGTGGTGGTATTTGGAGCTGCTTGTGGGCTAATTTGTATCCCAGTATTATTAACTGTTTTCTGAAAGTTAGTTTGCACAACCACTAACAAATCAGAGACCAATTATAGAATTCCTGATTAGCCCAACCCAATCTGATGAAAATGCACCATTAAGAATAGTCAATAATCTAAAAGCAAAGGCATCTTTCCTTGGCTTTGAAATACCGTTTTAAAATGTTATTTAAAATATCCCGAGAGAGGAGAGAGCAAGATGGCGGAGGAGAGGTGGACGTGGAGTACATCTCTCTCCACAGATACATCAGCAATATACCTTCAGACACAGAAGTGCATGCAGAACACCAGCTGAGAGTGGATAGGAGTACCTGGCCAGTGGAAAAGAATACATAGAACCATGCAAAACTCTGTAGGATGAAGGAACCAGGGGGCAAAACAGGAGTGGGAGATCTCAGATGCCTATTCAGGACTACAAATGAGCGCCATTCTATGATAATCTCCAAAATTAAGTTTCTGGGGATAAGATTTCTCAGGGTAGCTCTAAAGAGCCAACACTGCTTGGCAGGGGCTGTACTCCAAAATAGACAGGAGATAGATCTCCTGATCCCTGAACAAGGAGGGACTTGAACCATCTTAAGTGAGACATGTTGTTTCTGGGTAAATATCTCCAGCTAAGTTAAAGAAAGTCTCACAGTCCTCAAGAAAAACATTCAGATCCTACAGGATCTCAAAGAATGAGCTGCAGAGTTCTCAGGGTGGCTACAATCTCTCTTTGGGGGATGGGGAATTTGGAGTTGGCTAACGCCCCTACTAGTCCCTGTTATCATTGATGCTGCCTAGGATTGCTCCATGTATTATTGATTGTTTAACCCATATTGTCTCAACATGCAATGCTAGTTCAACAAGGATATATAAAATTACACCCAACCATGGAAAACATCACTCACCATTAGATGAACACCATTATAAGGACTCTGAGGCTTCAGACTAGCAAGAGGGGGAGGCCCAGCGCCCCTCGCCATCCCAACTCAGCAGGAAATAGCCACAGAGAGCTTGACGCCTCTATTCCCTAAGAAATGGGCCTCCTATCTCTTGAGATGGGAATGTTAGTTAGAATAGGAAGAATAGGAAAAAGGAGTCCAAAATGGTGGTGGCTAAAAGACAAAGAAAGTCCGAGAATATTGGAAATAAAAGCAAAAATAAACAAATGGGACCTAATGAAACTTAAAAGCTTTTGCACAATAAAGGAAACTATAAGCAAAGTGAAAAGACAGCCTTCAGAATGGGAGAAAATAATAGCAAATGAAGAAACAGACAAAGAATTAATCTCAAAAATATACAAGCAACTCCTGCAGCCCAATTCCAGAAAAATAAATGACCCAATCAAAAAATGGGGCAAAGAACTAAACAGACACTTCTGCAAAGAAGATATACAGATGGCTAACAAACACATGAAAAGATGCTCAACATCACTCATTATCAGAGAAATGCACATCAAAACCACAATGAGGTACCACTATACTCCAGTCAGAATGGCTGCTATCCAAAAGTCTACAAGCAATAAATGCTGCAGAGGGTGTGGAGGAAAGGGAACCCTCTTACACTGTTGGTGGGAATGCAAACTAGTACAGCCACTATGGAAAACAGTGTGGAGATTCCTTAAAAAACTGGAAACAGAACTGCCATACGACTCAGCAATTGCACTCCTGGGCATACACACCGAGGGAACCAGATCTGAAAGAGACACGTGCGCCCCAATGTTCATTGCAGCGCTGTTTATAACAGCCAGGACATGGAAGCAACCTAGATGCCCATCAGCAGACGAATGGAAAAGGAAGCTGTGGTACATACACACAATGGAACATTACTCAGCCATTAAAAAGAATACATTTGAATCAGTTCTAATGAGATGGATGAAACTGGAGTGCATTATACAGAGAGAAGTAAGCCAGAAAGATAAACACCAATACAGTATACTAACACATATATATGGAATTTTAAAAGATGGCAATGATAACCCTATGTGCAGGACAGAAAAAGAGACACAGATGTATAGAACAGACTTTTGGACTCTGTGAGAGAAGGCGAGGGTAGGATGATCTGAGAGAATAGCGTTGAAACATGTATATTATCAAGGGTGAAACAGATCGCCAGCCCAGGTTGGATGCATGAGACAAGTGCTCAGGGCTGGTGCACTGGGAAGACCCAGAGGGATGGGATGGGGAGGGAGGTGGGAGGGGGGATCAGGATGGGGAACACATGTAAATCCATGGCTGATTCATGTCAGTGTATGGCAAAAACCACTACAATACTGTAAAGTAATTAACCTCCAACTAATAAAAATAAATGAAAATAAAATAAAATAAAAGACAAAGAAAGCAAAAAGCATGCAAAAGTGGGACAAAAGAAAATCTGAGGACCAGAGTAAGAACCTCAGGTGGGAAAAACAGCCCCCCTGGCTAGGCCAATTTCCACAGGGCAGGCTCAGGGGCAAGAGACAAATGTACATAAAGAGGAAACCAAGATGGATCGAGGCCTCGCCTTTGGGATCGACCTGCTCTCACACCTCGAGGTGTACTTTCCTTGGCTTGCTGAATAAAACTCTGAGCTATAAGCAAGCTGTAACACTTGTCCACTGTGTTTCCAATCTCTGCTGTGGAAAGACAGAACCAAGGAAATTACATATCTACATATTACACATTATATCTACATTATATCCCCGACATATCTACACATTATATTTATTATCACAAGAAAACAGTTTTTAGAGTTTACTAATAAAATTGTTTTACCTGTAGCATGATACAATTGCAAATAATATGATTCGAAGCTATGCCAAGTGAAACAAGGGGACCCCTGTCATAGAATTTGCCTCAAATTCCAGTTGTCTAGAAAGTCATGGAGAGGACCTACCACAAAAATATATTCAGGTAAAGATCTTTCAATTCTGATACTGTGTGTGTTACATATGATATTGAAACACTACAGCTTATTGATTTAAACATTAAAATTCAGTTAAAATCAAAATATATGGATTATGATTTTAGAATAAGAAAGTAATGAAGATTTGCTTCTTCCCACAAATCTCTGGCATGCTTTTCAAAGTTTCTTTCAAAAATCAAAAGTTTACAACTCTTGAATATACAAAATCTGAATCTTATATGAAACTGTGAAAACATTAATAACTGTGACATTAAGACTTTTTCTAAACTTCTATTAGGTTGTTAGCTTTTACTATTTTCATTGGAGAAACACCATCTCAGAAAGGCCTGAGTATTAAAAGGCTTTTTCCAGAAGGTGTCTTCTCATTTTCACCAGTTTGACTCAGAGCATTAGGTTTTCCAGCCCCAAAATTACTGGACAGATAACAAGTGACTGGCACTATGCTATAATTTACTTTTAAACTGCTCATCTTTCTTCCTCAAAAACATCATGAAACTGTTGTTTAAAGGTTTGTTTTTTTATTCCAATGAACTTCAAACAAAGTTTAGGGGGCTCCTAGAAACAGCAAAGGCTTAAACTGGAAGTAAGAATTGCAGAGTAATTTGACCAGAAAACCAAACTAAACCTGAAGATCAACGTCTGTGCTGAACAGACCTCCCCTGAGAATGTACAACTTGTGTTTTTAACCAGAATGTTACCAAGGATGTAAGACTTGTGGCATTCTTTTTTTTTTTTTTTTTTTTTTTTTTTTTAGGTCCTATCTCTTTTTACTTAAAAAAAAAATTATTGTAGTGCAGTTGCTTCACAATATTGTGTTAGTGTCATATGTACAGCAGAGTGAATCAGTTATACACGCAGCCACTTTTTTTTAGAATCTATTGTGGCTTTCTTCAGTGTGCTACTTTAAGAAACTTGGATTAAGGATCAAATAAAGCACAGCACACCTAGCTTCCAGTCAAGGACTCTATCTGATAATCTGGGAGTGCTGCTGGTATGGTCCTTGGAACAAGTCTTATCCTTCCCACCTTCTCCTGGCCTCCCTATTAACCCCAGCCGCTAGGTACCTTGATCTTCTTCAAGGCCAGACTCTTTTCGAGGCTGCCAACCTTCATCAGGAAATGGATCATCTACGCCTTGCTATATTCATTTTCCTCTCCTTCACCTGTCTTCAGGTGGTACTGTAGTTGCAGGGCTTTGGCCTGGAGGAGTACCTGGATCAGCCCCATACTCTCGCCTAGGACAGTTCCTTCCAGGATGTCGGCCAGGTAGACCATCTGACCGGCTAGGTGATGGGTTTCAGGTTGAGGCCGCTGTCCCTTTTCCAGGCGAACAAGAGTGGGTTGGGGGGACACAGGGGCCCTGGTTCTCAGTGCATACCTTGCTGCAGGGGATGTGTCCTGTGTCACAGGCAAAGCCTGCACCGCACCGTCCACCTTGCTCATTTCTTCTAAGATTTCCAGCTTCAGCAGTGACTCGGTCTTGGAGACCACTAGGATGGAGACATAATTCACCTCGGTGCTCTTCCTGGAGATGGAGAAGATGAGAGAGTTGGTGGCGGTGAAATGTTCCTGCACAAAGCATTGCTCAGCCTTGGCAGGGCTCCTTTCTGGGGTGTACTGCTCCTTGAGGTCTTGCTCCTCATCCTGGGGCAGGTAAATCAGGCCAGTGCTGAGAACAGCCATTCACACCATGGACAGCAGCAGGAAGATCCCGGGGTGTGAGCCCACCTTCCAGCCCAGCTGCCTGAAGGCCAAGACAGCGGTGGCTCCAGGCAGTTGGTGTGGCAGCGGGGCCGCTGGGCCAGTTGGGTCTCAGACTGCAATACCAGTGGAGGTAGTGGAGCCTCGGCCTCAACTTGGGAGGGGGCTCTGCGCTCTGCCCCGCCGCCCAGCCAAGCTGGGTTCCTGGTCTTGACCCGAGGCCAAGGGCGGCTCAGGCTCTAGGCCAGGCCCTGCGGGGAGACAGATCCTCTCTCCAGGTCAGGCCCCGACTCTGACCTGGGCCCCTGGGACTGGACACAGGCTCTTGCCCCGCCTCCCGCGCTGCCTCCAGTGCAACCTTGAGGGATTAAGGCTCGTTTCCAGGGAAAAAGACCAGGTTCTCAAACAGCACAGGAGATCAGAAAAGAGTTGTTGGACAGAACGCCCCTCTCCACCCACCCAATGGTTTCCTGGAGAAGTTCCAAGTGAGTCTGTTTGAACTTGGGCTGCTCGCACCTTAATGCTAGAGCGTCCTTGGCAGTCACGTGGTAGCCTCAGTTCAGGTCAGGTCAGTCCCTCAGTCATGTCCGACTCTTGGCGACCCATGGACTGCAGCACGCCAGGCCTCCCTGTCCTTCATCAACTCCCTGAGCTTGCTCAAACTCATGTCCATCAAGTCAGTGATGCCTTCCAGCCATCTCATCCTCTGTTGTCCCCTTGTCCTCCCACCTTCAGTCTTTTCCAGCACCAGGGTCTTTTCCAATGAGTCAGTTCTTCGCATCAGGAGGCCAAAGTATTGAAGTTTCAGCTTCAGCATCTGTCCTCCCAGTGAATATTCAGGACTGATTTCCTTTAAGATGGACTGGTTAGATCTCCTTGCAGTCCAAGGGACTCTCAAGAGTCTTCTCCACCAACACAGTTCAAAAGCATCAATTCTTTGGCGCTCAATTTTCTTTATAGTCCAACTCTCACACCCATTCATGACCACTGGAAAAAGTATAGCTTTGACTAGAAGGACCTTTATCGGCAAAGTAATGTCTCTGCTTTTTAATATGCTGTCTAGGTTGGTCATGGCGTTGCTTCCAAGGAGCAAGCATCTTTTAATTTCATGGCTGCAATCACCATCTGCAGTGAGTTTGGAACCCAAGAAAATAAAGTCTCTCATTTCCATTGTTTTCCCATCTATTTGCCATAAAGTGATGGGACCACATGTCATGCTTTAACTAGCCCCAAATTTGTCCCTGGTGCCCATCTTCTCAGGATTTAGTTAATACAAGAAGCACTTCTTAAAGGTGAATGAAATGAGTGCTTATGTGACTCAGAATTAACTGGGAGAATCTGGCTTGTTCACAGACACACATACTCACACATACACCTGCACACAGAAGGCACAGAATTTCCCTGTGTTCTAAGTGACAGATTTTACCTTTGAGGGGATCATCCGGAAGCATGGTTCTCAGGTAAAGCTTTGGTGAACCTGGTACACATCATTTAGTTATTCTTTACAGACACAATGTTCTTGTAAAAATTTCGAAGTAAATGCACAAAATAAAAAGTGGGAATAGAAGGATCCAAAGCACAGTCCTAAAACTTCCTTCTATCATGCTCCTCTTCTTAATGGAAGTGTTAAAAAGTGGGAGTTTATCCTGACAAACCGTTTTCTTTGCATTTGCAAGCAGGTCCACACATATGCAAGGGTATCTTTTTCATAAATATTATTGCACTGTGTATGTATTGAACAGGTTCGATCCCTGGGTTGAGAAAATCCCCTGGAAAAGGGAAAGGCTACCCACTCCAGTATTCTGGCCTGCAGAATTCCCTGGACCGTATAGTCCATGGGGTGGCAAAGAGTCAGACAGAACTGAGCGAAAAAGAAAAAAAGAAAAAAAAAAATCTCTGTATGTAGATTATATTTTTCACCAAATACATCAAAGGATCATAACATGTGACTGTATATAGATTTATTTATGCTTTTGAGTTGGTTTATTTAGCCATAATGCTATTTAGGGATCTGGAGATTGTTTATTACCTAACTAATTTGCCTAGGATCACATTCCCATTGTTTTGTTTAGCCATGTGACACATTGCATTTTGCATACTGATTAATTTCCATTGTCTCCAAAAGACAAACGCTTGCCTCACTTTCTAGAATCCCTGTTTCATGCTGGAATAAAAGATCAAATACAACGGTGCATAAGATTATGGCCTCACATCATGTTCTCATCCTATGGAGTCCTGTTTTTATGGTATCAATACCTCCAAATCCTCATTCTCATAAAGTGAGCTAAGGACTCAAAAGTCAAATGCTCCTCCACACATCCAAGAAGTAGTTCTTGATCTTCAACTATCTGCATGATTGTACTTTAGGGCCCTTTACACAGAGAGGGAGGGAATTTTGGTTTTCCCCTACAAAATATATGTCTCCTTAGATATCAGATAAGTATCACCCTTTCCAATCAGATGTACAATTGCTTACTGGGTATGGTGTTTCAGTTTTGTAAGATGAAGGGTTCTGGAGAAGGTGGTGGTGGTAATCGCTATGTGACAGTATGAATGTTTTGAATACGTTCAATAGTATGTGTGCTCAGTCAGTCAGTCGTGTCTGACTCTTCCTGACCCATGGACAGAACCTGCCAGGCTCCTCTGTCCATGGAATTTTCCAGGCAAGAAAACTGGGGTGGGTTGCCATTTCCTTCCCCAGGGAATCTTCCTGACCACCCAGGGATTGAACCCACATCTCAATTAACCACAAATGAAAAAAAAGGAAAACAAAACCAGATGTACAGAATTAATAAATGTCTACTGTGGAGTTTTAAAAGGAAACATAAATACAAAATGTATGTGCCTGCTCTAGGCCCCGAAAATAGAGGCAAAATAAATGTCCCATGGCTTCTAGATCTGTACCAGGTACAGATGTACATATACCATGTACATAGATGTACCATGTCTTCTACATCTGTTCTAGACACTTCTGCTAATCTACAAATGTTAGATTTATTCTCCACATTCTTTACAATGTGCTCCTGATTATAAAGAAATAGCACAAATAAAATACACCCAACTTAATGTCAAAGTACTTGATTAAGTACACAAGAACTTCCTTAAAAAATTCACATCTCCATGTGAGCAATTAAATAGGAATATATTTCTTCTGAGATGCAAAAAGCAAAAGAGAAAAGGAAAGATATTCCCATGTGATTGCAGAGTTCCAAAGAATAGCCAGGAGAGATAAGAAAGCCTTCCTCAGCTATCAATGCAAAGAAATAGAGGAAAGCAACAGAATGGGAAAGACTAGAGATCTCTTCAACAAAATTAGAGATACCAAAGGAACATTTCATGCAAAAATGGGCTCAATAAAGGACAGAAATGGTATGGACCTAACAGAAGCAGAAGATATTCAGAAGAGGTGGTAAGAATACACGGAAGAACTGTACAAAAAAGATCTTCGTGACCCAGATAATCACGATGATGTGATCACTCACCTAGAGCCAGACATCCTGGAATGTGAAGTCAAGTGGGAAAGCATCACTATGAACAAAGGCAGTGGATGTGATGGAATTCCAGTTGAGCTATTTCAAATCCTGAAGATGATGCTGTGAAAGTACTGCACTCAATATGCCAGCAAATTTGGAAAACTCAGCAGTGGCCACAGGACTGGATAATGTCAGTTTTCATTCCAATCCCTAAGAAAGGCAATCCCAGAGAATGCTCAAACTACCGCACAATTGCACTCATCTCACACGCTAGAAAGTAATGCTCAAAATTCTCCAAGCCAGGCTTCAGCAATACGTGAACCGTGAACTTCCAGATGTTCAAGCTGGTTTTAGAAAAGGCAGAGGAACCAGAGATCAAATTGCCAATATACGCTGGATCATCAAAAAAGCAAGAGAGTTCCAGAAAAACATCTATTTCTGTTCTATTGACTACGCCAAAGCCTTCAACTGTGTAGGTCACAATAAACTGTGGAAAACTTTGAAAGAGATGGGAATGCCAGACCACCTGACCTGCCTCTTGAGAAAACTGTATGCAGGTCAGGAAGCAACAGTTAGAACTGGACATGGAACAACAGACTGGCTCCAAATAGGAAAATGACTACGTCAAGGCTGTATATTGTCACCCTGCTTGTTTAATTGATATGCAGAGTACATCATGAGAAACGCTGGGCTGGAAGAAGCACAAGCTGGAATCAAGATTGCCGGGAGAAATACCAATAACCTCAGATATGCAGATGACACCACTCTTATCGCAGAAAGTGAAGAGGAACTAAAAAGCCTCTTGAAGAAACTGTTAGAGGAGAGTGAAAAAGTTGGCTTAAAGCTTAACATTCAGAAAACTAAGATCATGGCATCTGGTCCCATCACCTCATGGGAAATCGATGGGGAGACAGTGGGAACAGTGTCAGACTTTATTATTTTGGGCTCCAAAATCACTGCAGACAGTGACTGCAGCCATGAAATTAAAAGACACTTACTCCCTGGAAGGAAAGTTATGACCAGCCTAGATATCATAGATAAAAGCAGAGACATTACTTTGCCAACAAAGGTCCATCTAAGTCAAGGCTATGGTTTCTCCAGTGGTCATGTATGGATGTGAGAGTTGGACTGTGAAGAAAGCTGAGTGCCGAAAAATTGATGCTTTTGAACTGTGGTGTTGGAGAGGACTTTTGAGAGTCTCTTGGACTGCAAGGAGATCCAACCAGCCCATCTGAAAGGAGATCAGTCCTGGGTGTTCATTGGAAGGACTGATGCTGAAGCTGAAGCTCCAATACTTTGGCCACCTCATGTGAAGAGTTGACTCGTTGGAAAAGACCCTGATGTTGGGAGGGGTTGGGTGCAGGAGGAGAAGGGGACGACAGAGGATGAGATGACTGGATGGCATCACCGACTCGATGGGCATGAGTTTGAGTAACCTCCGGGAGTTTGTGATGGACAGGGAGGACTGGCGTGCTGTGATTCACGGGGTCGCAAATAGTCGGACACGACTGAGTGACTGAACTGACTGACTGACTGATATTTCTTCTGACAAAGAATTTTAACCAGAAACTGGTAATAGTGACTGTCCTGCCCAGAACCAAACTAGGAGGATAGGGCACAGAATTTTGGATCCTGAATTTCCCCATGGTACAGATACAGGAAAATCATTCCCTTACCAGACCAAGGCCTGTTCAGTCACCTCCTAAACAGGTGTGTAAACTGTTCTCCTTTCCCCTAATCTGGCTCACCTCTCCTGTAACCTTCATGACCACCATCCTCCCTCTCAATCCCACCATCCACTATCCTCATGGCTGCCAGCGTGGTCCTTAGAACACAAACATGCCACCACCAGCGCCCCCCCCCCCCGCCCCATGCTTAAAAATCTCCGCTGGTGTCGCCCTCAGCCTGCTCACTAAGTTCCAGCCACAGTGGCCTTTGGGAATGACCAGGTCCCTGGGCATCCCACCCTCTTTCAAGACTCAGGGCCTTTGCACATGCTGTTTCCTCCAACAAGAATGCCCTCTGCCCACAATTACTTCCTCGCTAAAGCCTGCTCTTTCAGGCTCCAGCTGAAATGTCTCTTCCTCGGAGAGAAGTTCCCGGATTTCTCAATCTACTGATATTTTCAGTGCCTGATTCTCTCTCCAAGTGTGGTGTTTTCCTTCACAGCAGGGACTCTGACCCGCTTTACCTGCGTTTAACACCTGCCTTCTGCATGACACTGTTGGGGGCCACGGGGGCAAACCTCTTGATTCTGCTGTTTACAACTGAAACACCAGAGCCCTTTATCAGCTCATAACTGCTGAGTGCATATCTGCTGCATGAACAAATGAAGGACTTGGGAACCTGAGTGCAGGACTTTCCATCTCCCTTACATTTACTGCAGACCTCTTGCACATCAGTTCCTCGTTCATCAGCATCTATCCCTAAACAGTCACTGCAAAGTGTTCCTACTGTTCTGTGTCCTCCACACACCCTAACAGCACGCTACTGATTTCTGTGCTCAACTAACTGATGAAAACACTACCGAACAAGGCCAGGGACGAAATCTCAAGTTGCAGACCTACTTCTCTCCAGGATGAGCTCTCAATAACTCATTTTTCCTACAGCAGTCAGTAGTCTTGTGTCTTATTCTTCACCCAATCACAGGTCCTCTGAAGTCTGTCATTCAGCTCAAATTCTCCTCTGTGCCCACTCCCATGCTTGGCTCTGAACAGTCTGCAACTCCAGAGCCCTCTAGCCTACCAAGCTGTAGTGTTCTGCAGCACGAGTTCCCAGCCCACTTCACTCAAGCGTTCAGAACTCACTGCTACTCCTGTTAAATTTGCAAACTGCCTGTTCTCCCTTTAAACCCACTAAGGCCTCACCTGATGAAAACAAGCAGTGGAAACAATACACTTCACTTGTCAGGTCTGTTACTTGCTCCTGGGTCATCTCTTTTGGATCCACCCTAATTCCTTTTAAGTCATACCAGTCAATCAAGAAGTATTTATCCAACACCTACCATGTTCCAAGCACTATTTGGTCCCTAGAGACATAACAATCATTAACACAAATCCACTCACACTGCCCCCTCCTCCCCTGGGCCCCAAACGAGGGAAGGGCTGAACACAGCTGCCGGGGCTGGGGGGGTGGAGGGGTGGGTACAGCCAGAGGCTATGGGCACCACCCACGGGCTGGGCGGTAGGTAGGCCTAGGGAAGTCAGAGAGGGGAGAGAGCTCCAGGCAGAGGAGTGTCCTGTGTGAAGGTGGCCCAAGAGGGACCCTCGGGACAAGCCCTGGGAGTCAGCACAGGATTTAAGGCCGGACAGTGACAACTGAATCAGTGGCTGAGGCTGAAGGGGCTTTCCAGGCCCAGTACCAACCACAAACACCCAGCCCTTCGGGGCGGTCCGTCCCATTCCCTCTCACCTCCTTGCCAGGCCCTGGAGCCCGATGGTCTGGCAGACCAGGGCCAGGTCCTGCACTGTGAGGTGGCCACTGCTGCCCACACCCAGCTCTTCCCAGAGGCCCCAGACCCGGCTCTCGAGGGTGTCGAAGGAGAGGTTGCGGGGCTTCTGGGGACTCCCAGAGACCTCGGAACCCCAGGTTGGTAGCTGGCCTGAAGCAGGGGAAACACACCAAGGCGGCACTTCACTCTGAAATCAGATGGACTGACAGATGGGCAGACAGACACATGGGAGAGTCAAGCTTCCGATGGTGGCTACATGGGGCTCACCGTGCAATTCTTCCAACTTAATCCTATGCAAAATTTCACAATAAAAGGGGGACTCTGCTGCATGTGGGGGAAGGCATTTTCTGAAGGGAGCCTACAGAAGCTGTAGCACTAGGAGCATACCTACAAGCTTTGTACTTAGAATCAAAAGTCCAGGTTTAAAAAGTTAACGTCTAGAAGGTCTTCAAACCTGCCCAAAGCAAAGAGCACAGTCCAACAAAGGCCAATAACCCTCTCCCTTGGGCAGCCTCTCGCCCTGGCTTCATCTACCTGTTTGCTCTTGCCCACATATTTTTTGTTTTTGTAATATTTATTTAGCTGCTCTGGGTCTTGGTTGCTGCAGGTGAGATCTTTTTAGTTGTGGCATGCAAACACTTAGTTATAGCATGCGGGCTCTAGTTCTCAGACAAGGGATGGAACTCGGGCCCCCTGCAATGGGAGTGCAGAGTCCTAGACAATAAAACACCGCAGAAGTCCCTGGCCCAAGTATTTGAAGGCAAATCCCAGCTGCCGTGTTCTCACCCCTGAGTCTTTCGTATGCACTCCTGACCCCAGTGTGACAATGGCCCTACAACCAACAATGATGTCCCAGATCCCTCAGGCCAAGGCAGAACCACATGCACATGTCTGTTCCTGCCCCCTGCACCTTCAGAGAGCTCGGATGAGCAAGAGTCTGTAAGATAGCTCCTCGGCAACCCCAGAAGCACTGCCTGTGTGTGAACGGGCAAAGCCGACCTAGGGGCACAGTGGGCCTCTGGCTCTCCCTGCTGCTCTGAGGCTGCTGGGCCAAAGAGGTCTTGGGCATCCACCCCCTTACTCTCCACTTCCCTCTGACAAGGCCCTCTGCCCTCTAGGCCTTTGCAGTGTGGAGACAGCCCCTGTCAGCACCTCCCCTCCAAGAAGGCCTCTGCTCCCAAGCCCCGGAGAAAAGCGCTTCGGGGTGGTCCTCTCTCAGGGCCCTTGCCCCTGAGCCCGGGGGCCAGCTAGGGGGTCCACAATCCCAGGCCAAGGCAGAACCACATGCACACATCTGTTCCTGCCCCCTGCACCTTCAGAGAGCTCGGGTGAGCCAGCGTCTGTCAGGTAGCTCCTTGGCAACCCCAGCAGCAACACCTGTGTGTGAAGGGGCAGAGCCGACCTAGGGGCACAGTGGGCCTCTTGCTCTCCCTGCTGCCCTGAAGCTGCTGGGCCAAAGAGGTCTTTGGCATCCAACCCCTTGCTCACCCCTTCGCTCTGACAAAGGCCTCTGCCCTTTAGGCCTTTGCAGTGTGGAGACAGCCCCTGCCAGGACCTCGCATCCAAGTAGGCCTCAAATGAGGCCTAGGCCCAGGGGAAAGGCGCTAGCGGGGATGAGCCTGGGGAGGCGCCCGGACATGCCTGACACATTCCCCACAGCCTGCCCCTTCATGGGGCAGTACCCCTGGAGGCCAGGAAGGTCTGGGCAAGGCTGGCCAAGGGCAGGGGCCATGCTGGCTTCTGCCTCTGGCCTGTGGGTCCTCTGAGCAGAACCGGCCCTTTCCCGCTGGAAGACCTCCCCGGCTGCCTCCAAAGGCCGGTTTGCAAGCACTCTCGTCGGCTGGCCGCCGCTCCCTCCCCAAGGCAGGCCCGCTTTTCCCACAACCCTTGCAATCTGCTCCCAAGCCGGGAGAAAAGCGCTTCGGGGTGGTCCTCGCTCAGGGCCCTTGCCCCTGAACCCGGGGGCCAGTTATGGGGTCCACACTCCCAGGCCAAGGCAGAACCACATGCACACACCTGTACCTGCCCCCTGCACCTTCAGAGAGCTCGGGTGAGCCAGAGACTGTCAGGCAGCTCCTTTGCAATCCCAGCAGCACCGCCTGTGTGTGAAGGGGCAGAGCCAACCTAGGGGCACGGTGGGCCTCTGGCTCTCCCTGCTGCCCTGAGCCTGCTGGGCCAAGAGGTCTTGGGCATCCACCCACTTGCTCCCCGCTTCCCTCTCACAAGGCCTTCTGCCCTCTAGGCCTTTGCAGTGTGGAGACAGCCCCTGCCAGCACCTCCCCTCCAAGTAGGCCTCAATTGAGGCCTAGGCCCAGGGGAAAGCCCCTAGCGGGGCTGAGCCTGGGGAGGCGCCCGGGCATGTCTGACACACTCTCTGCAGCCGGCCCCTTCATGGGGCAGTAGCCCTGAAGGCCAGGAAGGTCTGGGCAAGGCTGGCCAAGGGCAGGGGCCATGCTGGCTTCTGCCTCTGGCCTGTGTGGCCTCTGAGCAGAACCGGCCCTTTCCCGCTGGAAGACCTCCCCGGCTGCCTCCAAAGGCCGGTTTGCAAGCACTCTCGCTGGCTGGCCACTGCTCCCTCCCCGAGGGAGGCCTACCTCTGAGCAGAACCGGCCCTCTCCTACTGGAAGACGTCTCCGGCTGCCCTCGTGGGAAGCTCACAGCCACGGAGGGTGGGTGCAGGGCTTGCTGGACTGTGTGCTCCAACAACAGGGGCCGCCCGTGTGCTCCAGCCCTGGCCAAGCCACCTCAGGCAAGCCTATGACTAACCCACCAACTGACTGGGTAATTGAGGAAAGTTCTGAAAATTGAAAGAAGAGAAAAGCAACACAGAACAAAACGGGGGTTGCTAGGGAAAAGCACCAGTCACGAAGAGGACACAAGTTACCACTCACAGGAGTTCCAGCACAGAGAATGGAGCGATGACACGGGCATGGCCTTTCTCAGGCACCTTCATGCCCAGGGTCACACGATCACACCCCAAGTCGGGAACGGCAAGTGGCCTTCTTCCCACCTCAGGGAAGAGAAACCTGAGACAAAGCAACCAATGATCGGACCCTTCAGGTCCCACGGCGGACACTGACAAGGTGGCTCCTCCCCCTGGTCAGACTACTCCCCTGGTCAGACTCCTTTCCCATCAGGCCCCACCACCTTATCAGACTCCGCCCCCTTATCAGACTCCTCCCCTGTCAGGCTCATCCACCTGGTCAGACTCCACCCCCTCATCAGACTCCTCCCCCGTCAGGCTCTTCTCCCCCAGGTTCAGGGCTCCCACGTGGCTCCAGCAGGGGCCGGTGGGACACCAACCGATTTCAGCCCCAGGGGAGGCTGCAGGTGCTTCCCCAAGGGCCTAGCTCCAGACTAGAAAACCTCACCTGAGTAATGGGTATGATCAGCCATAGAATTTCAGGGGTGGGGTCTGGGGGGCTCACTGGAATCTACATGAAAGGTACATAACCCCCAAACCTCCCAATGGCACCCGCTGCCCCAGTCATGCACCTGCTCCTAACCAAGGCCCCTCCAGGGGTGTGGGAGCAGACCAGGGGCCTGTGCGGGGCGGACACCTTGAACCCCTGCCCCGTGGGGGAGGGAGGGACCCGCTGGCCACTGCACTCTCCCTCCCAGCACTCCTCAGATGCAGCCTCCACTGGTTATCTGGCCAGAGAACAGCAGGCACTGCCAGCCAAGGAGTTGGCCCATCTTCTAAGGAGCACGTCCACCAGCACCTTCCCACTGGACCCACAGTCCACACCTCCAAGCGGGCCTCCCTTCAGAATTCTCCCTCCGTCCCTGACCAGTATCAAAGCCCCTCTTCACTTGTGTTGAAATATTACCTTTGTTCCACTGACCCCACTGGAAACCAGGATTCTAACAAGTACGAGGAGCCCAGAGCACTATTGTCTGAGACTGAAGACAGGTGGAGGCCTGCCTCAGCTGGTGTCATTCTGCTTGCTCCACCAGCCTCCCAGCCTGGCCAGCACCTTACACCTGCACTGCACTTTGGATGATCAAATTCTTCCACCTCTCCACACCCACTTTATCTTGTCTACACCGTTCACTGTAAGGACAGCACTAGATATTACTTGACATTTGTGAGATTGTGACTTATAATAAATATGAATTTGGTCTTCCTCCCATCCCTTGCACAGCTTCTAAAACCCTCGAATTTCCTAAGTGATGAGAGCAACCACACCCATGTTTATGCTTGGTTTATAAGCTGACTTTGACAACCACACCTTGAGATGGGCTGGTTGCCAGGGAAACCAACGATGTGACTAGAGGTTCGTACTTTCAGCCCTACCGCTGACCTCTAGGGAGGTCAGAGGCTGGATGTTGAATTCAATCACTGATGCCCCATCACTGGGTCAGTCATGACTGTGTAACAAAGCCTCCATAAACCCCGAAAGGACAGCATTCAGACCTGCTGGGTTGGTGAACACGGGGAGACTGGGGAAGAGTGAGCCCTGGAGAGGGTGTGGGGGCTCTGAGCCTCTTCCCACAGCCCATGCACCTATCACGCTGAGTTACATCCTTTGCAATAAACCACTGATCCACTAATGGGCTACCCTGAGCTCCTTTAGCAAATTAACTGAAACTGAGGAGGCCGTGGGCACCTCTGATCTTTAGCCAGTGGGTCAGAAGCACAGGTGACAAGCTGGACTTGAAATTGTTGTCTGAAGGCATTGCTGTCTTAGCCTGTGGGGTCTGCAGCTGTGTCCAGGGGCATGGTGTCAGAATGGAGTTGAACTGCAGGACACCCAGCTGGCGTTGCAAAATGGCCTGGTGCGGGGGAAATTACACTGGTGACCAGAAGTGCCAAGGTATTCAGAGGATTTTGTGCAGTGCAGATGGAAACACAAGAGTTTTCCCTTTGCAGAACCATTTATCAAATAAGGAAGCCAAAGAAGAAACAAACCCAGGTGCTGCAGTCCATGGTCCCAGTCCATGCAGCTGGGGAACATAGACCTGCTGCATTGTTCAGGTACAACATCATACTCCAGAAGTCACAGAGTAATGGAAAGAGATGTAAAGAAGATCAGAAAGGCTCTTACCTGACTCCAAAGACCCACTGTCTTTATCTGAGGAGGCAAGACCAGCCTGTGATGACAACACAGCCACGAAACCGTCCTTAAATTCCTCGACGTTAACCTGTGAATTTGAGAAAAGCGGTCAACACTGCTTTCGACAGGCCACATACATAACACCCTGGCCTTTGGGGTTTTCTCAGATCTTATGTTGCCTTCAGCACTGAGGACATTTATTTTTTCTAATATTTACTTAAGGTTTAAAAAACCTGAAGATATAATGAGGCAATTAAGAGTGAATCATAAGCCCTTCACCAAAAACACTACCAACAACTCCATAAAAGGAAATTAGATAAGATAGTTAGAAAACAGTGCAGAAAAGAGGTGTCTGATGATCACAAACATCAGCACATAAAGAAATATCCATGCCTTCACTACCCACCAAGAAAGAGAACATGCCAGCACCTAGGCTATTCTTCCACCAAGGTTCCTTTCCTGATTAAATCCCCCGCCCCTACACTGGGGGGAAAAAAAGCTCTGAACACTCACACATATGTCCTAAGAGTTTCTCTGGAGTATACGCACCTAAGAATGGGATTGCTGGGTCACAGAATATACATTTATATCCCCTTGGCAAATTGAATCTTTTGTCACTATACAATGCTGACCCACTTCAGTTCAGTAATGCTTTTTACCCTAGAGACTAGCTTTCTTATGGAGCTTAAGAGTTTCATATCAACCAGTTTTACCCTCTTCAGGGACAACACAAAGCCTGTCTGATAATGTGCCTTGGTTATCATTTAACTCCTCACAAGATATTTTTGTTTTGTATAGCCAAGGTTCATTTAGAATTATTCAAATATTTGCCACTTTGTTTTTCCTTTCTTCCTTCATTTCTGACCTTCTGCCTGGGATAGTTTTCCATCTATTTGAAATAGATCTTTGAGACTTACGTTTTTCTTGAGTATGCTGGTGCTAAGCTCTTTTAGTGTGATTTTCTGAAATGTTTTCATTTCACTTTGATTCTTTCTTCAGCAAAAACATAATTTACTAAGAGAATATTGGAAATGATCCAGATGTACTTAAGGAAAATGGGTAAATAAACTGTAATTCAGTCAGACAATGAAAGACAACAGGGGAAACAAAAAACACTGACAGAGACAATAAATGGACACTGACCTACACTATCTGAATACAGACTGCAGACATGATACTGAGTAAAAGAACCAGAGTATGCACTGACCATGTGCTGTATACGTCCGCCTGTATGAAGTTCAGCAATAGGCTGTTCTCATCAAGACAGTGGCAACTGTCGGAGCCAGAGGGACCCCAGGGGCACGTGAGGAGGGATGCAGGATGCTGGGGGCCCAGGTGTGCTTGCAATGGATGTTCTCTGAGCTGCACACTTCCCAACTCTTTTCTCTGCCTGTGCTTCACCTGACGTCACACAGAAATAAATCAAGGCAGGAGATACTTGTAGGTCAAAATGTCACCGATAAGTGCTAGAGAAGCAGGCCTGGGGCTCTAGTTCCAAGCATGCTTCCCACACCTGGCACAGAACTTGAATGAGCACATTTCTACTGCTGCCTCTGAGCACTAAACGCAGCTGTTGGCTGTGGAACGGTCTCTGCCTGGGTTACACAATATCAGACTTGAAGATGGACTACTTATATGTGTGTTTATCTTCTGGCTCCCCAGTAGCATGTGGTCTCACGGCTGACACATTGTAAACACTCAACAAATGTCTACTGGATGTGCTGGTCTCTATATCCTTCAAAACTGAGCAGAATTCACCTTCTCAAGGAGACATTCTTTCCCCTTTCTTAAAAAAATTTTTTTAAATTTATTTTTGGCTGTGCTGGTTCTTCGTTGCTGCATGCAGGCTTTCTCTATTTGTGGCAAGAGGGGACTACTCTTCCTTGTGCTGTACGGACTTACCATTCTAGTAGCCCTCACTGGAAGGTGGGTGTGAATTTGCTAAACTGCTAGTATGACAATGTCTGAAACTTCTCCTCTCTTTTTTATGATGGTGCATCAATTTCATCAGGTGGTTCTATTAATTTATTCTTGTTCAGTCACAAGTCATGTCCAACTTTTGGCAACCCCATGGACTGCAACACACCAGGCCTCCCCTGTCCCTCACCATCTCCCAGAGTTTTCCAAAGTTCATGTCATGTCGGTGACATCTCATTCTCTGTTGTCCCCTTCTCCTCCCTACCCTTAATCTTTCCCAGCATCAGAGTCTTTTCCAATGAGTTGGTTCTTCCCATCAGTGAACAGAGTACTGGAGCTTCAGCTTCAGCACCAGTCCTTCCAATGAATACTACAGGTTGATTGCCTTTAGGATTGACTGGTTTGATCTCCTTTTCCCTCAAAAATCTTCTTCAGCACCACCATTCAAAAGCATCAATTCTTTGGCACTCAGTCTTCTTTATGATCCAACTCTCACATCCATACATGACTGCTGCAAAAACCACTGCTTTGACTATATGGACCTTAACTAATTTCATATTGAAAAGGCTGCATCCAGACTTATGCCATGTGGATCAATACTAGAAAGAATATTCTTGCAAAGCTTTCATTTCACAGAGATACTGTAATGCTTTCATTTTACATTCATTTACATTTTACATCTAGATTCTAGATGTTGCCTAGCACATAATAAGTGCTCAAAAATACTTGTTGAGGGACTTCCCTGGTAGTCCAGTGGCTAGGACTCCAAGCTCCTAATGCAGGGGAGCCAGCTCCACTGCTGGTCAGGGAACTAGATCTCACATGCCACAGTTAAGAGTTCAAATGCCCCAACTAAAGATCCCACATGTCGCAGGGAACACTGGTGCAGCTAAATAAATAATATTAAAAAAAAAAAAAAAAAACAACACTTGACTACATGGGAGCAGAATGAAATGGCCACTTTTGTTTGATCCAATCTCATGTCTTTTGTGTCTTTGATAATACTTATCAGCTTTCTTTTAAGACATCAAACAGGAGGGGATTTGGGAATTCTCTGGTGGTTCAGTGGCTAGGACTCTGCACTTTCATAGCCAAGATCCCAGGTTCAATCCGTGGTTGGGGAACTAAGATCCCACAAGCTGTGTAGCATTTACCAAAAAAAAAAACCAAAAAACAAAAAACAAAACAAAAAACAAACAAACAAACAGGAGGGAATCTGATGGCTGAGTGTGCTGCTGTTTTATCTGATACCATTTGACTGTGTTTCTGTGTCCTCTCCCATCACAGCTCACAAAAGTGGAAGGGCCAGGGGAAAAAATATCAAGGAAACCAGGTAACCTGTTTATGCTCTTTAAACCAGTGTTGATTTTCACAAGTGTGCCTTTTGCTCACCTAGCCCTCGAATACAATTCCAGGTGATATCAAGAGGGGCTAGGACATGAGCGATCAAAATCACACCCAGTTTCTCTCTTTTTTTTCCTCTGGCCACACCACGCATGGCATTGCCATCTTAGTTCACCAGCCAGGGATGGCACAAGCTCCCCTGGCAGTGGAAGCATGGAGTCTTAACCACTGGACCACGAGGGGAGTTCCCACACCTGAGTCTGAAGTTCATAAAGAAAAAGCAGTAGAGGGAAAGTGACCGAGCCGGGTGGGGCGGGTGTGTGAGGAAGAGCCCTCCTCGCCCCAGGAGCAGCTCTGCTGGCAGCACAGGCCACACGGGCTCTGGGGGAAGTTAACAGGAGGCAGATTCACCTCGAAGCTCCCCCGGGGCCAGCAGGGAGGGGTTTTAGGTTGTTCTTCATTTGTTTCTGCTCAAGAACCAAATCAGGAATCTTTCCAGGTTAGATTTTATTTTCTCATTCAAAATGAGACCAGTTTTACTGAGTTCTGTGTGTGGCAGGGGGTGAGGGTGGGGGCGGAATACGCTTCCTTCAAAGGTAAGATGACCAACACAATTATAGGCACTTTTTTTTTTTTTTTTGCAGACTGTGGAATCTTAATTTCCAAACCAGGGTTGAACCCGGGCCCCTGGCAGTAATAGCCCAGATTCCTAATGACTGGCCCACCAGGGAATTCCCAGGCACTGTTTTAAAATGAACACGTGTACCTCCCTGGTGGTCTAGTGCTTAAGAATCCACTGCCAATGGAAGGGACCTGGGGCTCGATCCCTGGTCTGGGCAGATCCCTCAGGCTGTGGAGCAACTAAGCCCAAGCACCACAACTGCTGAGCCTGCACTCTCGAGCCGGGGCTCTGCAACAGGAGAAGCCACTGCCATGAGGAACGAAGAACTTTCTCTAATTTTAACACTGTCTCCAAAAGTAAATCAGAAGTCAATTAAAACGGACTCAAATGCATTCCTTTTCAGAGCTGAATAATACACAGCTCTTTATCCACTCTGCTGTTGATGGTCATCGAGGTTACTTCCATGTCCTAGCTATTGTAAATAGTGCTGCAATGAACACTGAGGTACATGTGTCTTTTTGGAATTTGCTGTATGATGCAGGGACCCCAAAGCTGGTACTTTGTGACAACCTAGAGGGATGGAATGGGAGGCAGGTGGGAGGGAAGTTCAAGACGGAGGGTACGTATGCATTCCTATGGCCAATTCAAGTCAATGTATGGCAGAAACCATAACAATATTGTAAAGTAATTATCTTCTAAATAAAAATAAAAATTTAATATATAAAAGTTCATTCATTTAAAAGGCGAAAACTCAGGCAAACCTTATTTCTCCATGAGGAAGGACTTATGAATCTGTTTAAAGTTACATATAGTAAGTTTTATGCCACTATTAACAATTGTAACACGTCAAAACACTGATGGTAGCCATAACAGCGGTATCTAAATCTTTGGGTCTATATATAGTGATAAACAGTGGAACATACCAAAAAGCTATCAATCAACACCACTAAATATTAATGACAAGTCTGGCTCTTTGGGTGCTGTTCAAACAGCTGGTATTAGGGCTCGTCTGAGTGAGTCTGTAAAGGGTGTCCCACAAATGGTAAAGAATCCACCTGCAATGCACGTGACCCGAGTTTGATCCCAGGGTCTGGAAGATGCCCCACTGGCTCCCCACTCCAGTATTCCTGCCTGGAGAATTTCATGGACAGAGGAGCCTGGTGGGCTACAGTCCACGGGGTCGCAAACAGTTGGACACGATTGAGTGACTAACACTATCGCTTAGAATATGGAAAACTCAACAGTGCTGGCTTTTAAATCTGCTTAGAAGTAAGTTAGATGCAGAGAAACATCACTTAAAATACTATGTAAATTTTCATCATACACATGTAACACAAAAATATTTTCTTTTCAAAAAGATTTTCTCATCATCTTTAATGGGAAACAACGAAATGTCATGGAAACAGTCCAGTAGGGAAAGTTTTACTATTTATCTTTCTAAATCTTATGTTTTTCAAACAAAATCTGTTGATATTCTGCTTTTGCTTTCAAAAATTGGTCATCATACACATTTGACCCATCTGAAAATCCTCGAAAAGACACTTGAAAGGCATCACATGCAAATTCAGCATCAACTGGAAAGAAAAGGAAAGAATTATATTCTTTACCTGAAATACTTGAGGTAACTATGTATTAGTTACAACAATGAAACAAGAAAACCAAAAAACCTGAGACCTTTCCTAGTATTCAGAAAAATGAAATCTATCTATAGATGGCATGACATGAAATACAAGATTACAGTTCTATAACCTGCTCATGGTGCACGTGTGGCTGAGCATCAGCTTTCTGGTTTCCTCATTCTTCATTGGTTTACTCAGTAACTGTGTGCAAAGGTGCTGGGGCAAGGACTCCAATTATAAGATGAAGGTGACCCAGGTCCACCCTGAAAAATGATATGCCCTCAACTGGAAAAACAGACAAACAGGCAACTTCCACACAGACTCATAAATACAAAACAGATATAAAAGACAGCACAGGGACACTCAGAAGGGACAGCCAGCTTCGTGTCAGTACTGCCAGCTTTCTGGTGGAGGTGCTATGGAAACAGATACCTGGAGGACAGGAAAAAGTGCAGGAGATGGAGGGGAAAAGCACGTACAAAGATTGGGGTTGAGGATGCACAGCTGTGGGATCCTACAGTCTGGCTGGTTAGATGCAGAGCTGAGGGCGGAGGAGGGTGATAAGGAGATAAGGCCGCCTACTTTGGCAGGACCCAAACCGATGTGGGTGTTTGGAGCTTTTCCTGAGGGTGAAAGATAAACTGGTGGCAAAGTCAGTGACAGAGAAATTTTAGTCACCCACCAAGTGACTGCTACACACACGTGACTGCTTGAGTCTGGGTTTCCAGCCTTAACTGCTACCAGCGCCTGAGAAGCGGGCGAACGCCACGTTTCCTGAGAATAGTGTCAGGTGCAGGCGGATCGTTCCACAGAGATGGAGGCAGTAGAAGAAGGAAATAGCCAGAAATGAAAGAAATACATAGACCTTTAGAGATTGTTTTTCAATCTATGGAACATGATGAATCAATGAGGAAGAAGGATATTTTTCACTATGACTGCTCATGCTTTCACATTTTTCATTAGCTATATGTAAGAAAAAATTTTTAAGATAGCAACTGCTATCCAAACAATGGAAAGAGATGCCACTGACTACCATGTATTTCAGAAATCAATGTCTAAATTTAATTCTTACGTTTTGGCAACATACCTTCTTCTAGCTCTCTAGTTATACTCCTGTCCAACTCCCGCTGCATCTGAAATAAGTCAAATATTATTTATGTTTAAGATAAACAAGAGAATTATCATAGGAATTACATATAATTTACTGTATGTGACATTTAAATAATACTTTTAGAGACTAGACCTAACTTGAAGATTACTTAAGTAGAAAAATCATCACATAAATAGAAGAAAATGAATTCCTACTTATTCTGCTTTTAGATAACAGAGAACGTATATATGGAATGCTATTTAGATTAATCTGATAAAAAGTATAATAAATATCAGTCTATTGACTACACATAATTTCAGAGAATTAGGGAATGACCCGTAATCCTAGTAATGACCCACAAGATCACTATCTTCTCCTTTAACAGACCCTGCCCTAAATATGTACTTCCGAGACCTTTATTTTGATTTCTAGATGAGGATCATGTCATATGGAGGAAGTAGTCTGAAGTCGAATGTTAATAAGGAGAACACATCTGCAGTTTTCTTTAAACTTTTCCATTTAGCGAAAACATAGAAATGTGAGAAAATTATACACAAGAAAACAATGTACCGGCAAGTTTTAATTCTAAAGGTGTTTAGCGAGAAGGATTCTCTCGTAAGTGTTAGTTTGCAAACTATGTCCCATGGAAGGGGAAGGTCCCACGGGGGTCACTGCAGGGGTGAGGAACAGAGAAGTCACAGCTGCACGGTCTCTGGCCACTCCTTTAGCTAAATGGCTCTATACTTGTCTCTTTCATATAATACCATTCCACTCAGAAGATTTTTTTAAAAGAAAGGTTGTTTTCTTTGGGGGAAAAAAAGAAAACTTTTTGAAAGGTATGAGAGTCATTGATTTAGTCAAACTTCCTAATTCTACAAAAGAAGTAACAAGGCCAATGGACTCCTTACTCAGTCTAGAGTCCTATGCCAGCTCCTTCCTCAGATTAGGAAAACACATAAAGATTTTTAACTGTAACATACAGAAAATGAATAGGTAAAACCTTGTTACATAGTTCAATAATGCTTGTGGCATTTAATAAATGTTTTAAGTTATATGTCTTAAATGCATGAACGAAAATAAATCAATATCAAACTCCTATTTGTAGCAGTTGATATAGTTAATTTGTAAAGCATAAACATTTTTTAAACACAGGACAGGAAACTTGAAACAGAAAATCTTTAGTTGAATCAAGCAGGCCAAAACTGAAGAGATTTGTCTTAAAAGGATGTTCGTTTCCTCCAGATAAAACCTGGTTTATTAAAATGAATCAGCAAAATGAATTATCCACATTTTGAGTTATTTAGGACAAAATTTAAAACACAGATAAGATCTCTCTTTCCTATTTAGCATACTTCTATCCAAGCTGTCATAATTAATTGGTATACACAAAAAGCATGAGTGTAATCTCAACTATAATCTAAATCTGGTCAGAAATTGCAGTTGAACTTCATTTCCTCAGCCTGAAGTTTCAAGGGGAGCACTTATACTCCTACCCTCCTCATGAGAAGCGAGATTTACCCAACGGGTGAGTTTGGGAGAAGGAACTAAGAAGTGCTTGCTTGGTTCCCAATGTCTTCTTTGAAAAGATGTGTGTGCTCACAGCACCGTGAACTTGGGTCTGCGGTAGGCAGCCCGCCCCTGGGGTGGGGATTGAGCCTTTGCTTCCTCCTCTTAGGCCTGCGTGGGGCAGTGTCTGACTTGGGAGGAAGTGTCTGGAGGCCCGCTGTGACTGCACAGCTAAAGCACCTCCTCCAGGTTCATGGCTCTCAAGTACTAAGACCCAACGTAGCCGCAGTGCTGGCGAAGAAACCTTAGATTGCTCTATGATGGCAAGAAGCCAAATGGGAAAACGGGTTGAGACTGCATTTAACAAGGGCTATTTTTATCTGCACCATAACCATCATGAAACCACCATCAAAACCATAAACCCGTGTGCTCTGACTAAAATGGATATTTTAATCACAACGATTACACAATGAAAACTAGCTGCAATTTAGACTCCCCATCATTGCTCTTAGTCATCAATCATCCAGGTGCTGTTGAGATAGAGACAAAAGTGAGCTTCATTTAAAATTTTTTAATGTTTGCTTTAACTACAAACTTAGAAATGTTCTACAATTGCTCAGAAAATATTTTTCACAAATTTAAGTAACAAGGCTATAAGTAAAATAGCAATTAAAGATGCATTCTTGTGTAAGAAAATGACCAAAATGTTGACCGAAAACCTAGAAATTAATCTTCTGATACAGTGCTACAAGCTTGTTTAATTCATAAAAAGGATTTATCTAGGATTCCTTCAAATACAAAAACATCCAATATGGTTAGTGTTTAGATGCCAGTCATTCACTTATGCTTAGGGGTAGAAAAACTGCAGTGGGTTCAGCGGAGCTTGGAGATGATTATGAACACTTGCCAAGGTGAAATCAATTAGAAAGGAGGTCAAATATCTGAAAGTATATGTTCAGTTACTAGGCAATAAGATTTCATTTCTAAAGTAGAATTTAAATGTAGCTTTTCAAGAAATTTAAGAAGTTAATAAGTATCTCTTAAAAATAGAAATCTAGGACAAAAAAAAACATAAAATTTTTGTCTCCTTGTTAGCAGTTAATTATGGCTTTTACTTAGTGAACGTAAGTCAAATAAACAGCTCAGAAGTTGAGAATAAGAATCATTCATATCAGAAATCCTAAACCCAAGGAAAAAAAGTTAGTAGAACTAAACTTGATCAAGTCAGTCGCCATGCTGTTATTTGAAGGGCATGGAATTGAGGTAGAAAGTCCTACGTTTGTTTTTGAAGAAAGAGTCATACTGAAGTGTTGAAATTTCCAATCCAAGGGCGGCTCCAGGACTGGCCTTGTGGTGAGAGTGCTCAGTAAAGATCTGTTCTGCTGTTTCTCCACCTCAAGTTCGGTGCTCATCTCTGCCAGCCTCCAGTTAGTCCTGGGGAAGATGGAAAACACCAGTTTTGTTCACAACTCCCTAAAGGATTTGCATTTTGTAAGCTGCCGCACAGTAAATGGAATTCCCATCACACCGTGTGAGCACCGGAAGCACGGAGCAGACCTGCTGTAAACAGGGACAGCTCTGACCTTGTTCTAAAGAAGCTCACGTGTGTCTGGGCTCCTCAGGTAACAAGTCACAGCTGGGGGAGGAGAGAAAGGGTTTCCGAGAGAAAGGGAGGTGGGCTCACAGTGACACCTGCTGCCTCGGACACGCCTGCCCCAGGAAACAGTTCAGGGATGAAGAAACACACCTCCCACAAGGCCACTTTCAAGCATTTGCTTTCACCCCCCTTGTATAAATGTTTCACTCATGACCTCGGAAAAATTAAGCACTTGGCTCTGAGGAATCACCTAGAGCCACAATCTCGAGGGAGGATGAGAAAGTCAGTGGGTGAGACTGAAAAGGACTAAAGCAGCCCCAGGAACAATTACAAGCATCCCCTGCTTTTCCAAAGTTCATTTTATGTTACTTCACTTCTACGAGGGGCCTACATAGGCACCTGTTTTTCATTTAAAAAAAAGAAAAAAAAAGTCTGAAGAGGATTTTTGGTTTCATTTTAAAAGGCAAAAAGCTGAAACGGCGTTCAGTGCATGTTTTTACAGCGAGAGGCATCGCGCTCCACAAACAGGGAGAGCGGCCCCACCGAGCTCCTTCCCCGGAAGCCACACCCCACATCCCAGCATCACGTCCCACAGCCCTGAACCCTCTCTGGGAGCACCCGTGCTTCCCTTGTGTGCGCTTATTTCAGGCATCGACTAGCAGAACGTGCCCTGGGTCCCTGCTCCTTTGCTGTATGCTCTCTGGGCTTATGAAAGGCGTCCTAGGAGTGCTCTGCTTTCAGAGGGCCCTGCAGGTGGGATCTGCCCCTTCCAGCCTCCACGCCCTCCCTCACTCAGGTCACCATGCCAGCGTCAGCCCCTCTGTGAACTACCCCGCCTTTCACCCCTGTGTGAATATTCCCTGATTTCACAAGCAAGCTTTTACACAGTGTAGGAAAACTTACCAGGACGTGGTGTCACTAATCTGTCTTAGGGCGCCCCCTTAGCAGGGACTGTCTAGTTAGCTTTCACTGCCTACTAATCTCAAGAACCTGGCTCTATAAAAACTAGGCTTCAGAGACAAATTAATGGACTAAATTTATTTTGTGATTCTGTGTTTTGACTTACTTGTCTAGCTTCTTTTCCAACGACTTTCTAACTTTTAGTTCTTCTAGGTAGAGTTTCTTATATTTTTCCAAATCTGCTTGAGAAGTTTCCATCTTGAAGAGTTCAGATTCCAACTCTTTAATTCTGAGTTCCATCTGACTTCTTAAGGAAGCAATATGCTCCTCTCGTTCCTGCTCTAAGTTTTCTTGAGATGCTGCTTGTATCTAAGTCAAATTTTAAAAGATATATTTCTTTTGTTAATGATTATAATCTGAATAATTATATTTGTTCCCTTTAGTTTTGAGTCAGTAATTCAGAGAGTGATTTTCAATGTGAAAAAAAGAAAAGGGAAACTTTAAAATAATCATGGCCAATGTGAAATGAATTAAATCTGAATTATAAGATTAAAGTGGAATCAATGTTATAGTAGTATTTATGTAACCTGATAATTAAAATAATAAGTGGATCAACTTAAAATTTTAAAAACTGAACAAGACAACTTGAGAATAATTCAAGAGGATGGTACCCATTCTAAACCACAGTACTTTGTTTCCTTCTCATGGTCTTGTTTTATACCAATTGGTCTTATAAGTAAAAGGTTCCTCTAGTCAGAATCATTCTGAAAGATCAATTGAGTGATAACTGTGATGGAAATTGAAATATTTCTCTCTTCAGAGAGAGACAAGTGCCCCCTTCCTTCCAGAAATCTACCAAACAAACTGCCCTAAGGGAAGCAGAGGAAACACATAAGCTGTATACATCCAATGTAATTTACAATGAGGTGAATTCAAGGACATGACAGATCAACAAATTAACCTGTAAAACCATGTCGACTTCTTTTAATTTTTCTACTAGCTCCTGTCTCGCTCTTTCTTCAATCTCCTGTTTATACTGCTCTACTTGACTGTGTTCTGTCATATTCATTTCTATATGACTTTTGAGGTTCACTATTTTTTGCTCCAGCTTCTTGTTATTCTTCTCTAATTTTTCACATTTCTTTTGCATTCCTGGCATGAATAATAACTCCTCTCGAAGAACTTGAATTTTTGCATTCATGTGCAGACACGGTGAACATACAGTTTCCAGCTCTGCTGGAAGATCATCAATCTGCAAGAATAAAACAAATACCATTTGGTAATGAGGGAAGTGGACTGAACCCAGCCTAACACAAACCAAGGATCAAATAAATATGATGGTATCTGTATTGTCGAATGTAGGACCAGGAATTACTCAGAGAATCAAGAAAGAAGTTCAGACCACCAAGAGTCACAAAATATATTCTTCACTGTCATCATCTTTGTCACACAACATTTGCACTTGATTTTACACTCTTTTATTGTTCTATAATAGTACTTTTCTATCATTCCTCCATGGAATGACTGCAAGTCACCCCTTAGTAGAACGTCTCTTACTCCTTCCCCCCCAACATGTCCCACGGTTTTTCAAGAAGTTTGAGGTATACTGTATTGAGTTATCTAAGGCTGAGTTAATTTAATAAATGCCTCCCAAAAGAAGATTGTGAGAATAAGGCTCTAATTAATAAATCTTGTAAGTATGGATTTTAATCCAATAAGCCTTTTTCTGAACTAGAAATAGTTTTTGCTAATTTGAATTGCATTCCAAAGAGAAATGATTTGCAAGGCTAAAGATATCCCGTCTCCTAAGAGTTTAGTGAGATGATCCATACATTTTTCTGAACAAGAGAAAAATGCCTCTTTCTTGTAATCCTTTGTTACTTTCCACAGAATAAGAGAATATACCAAAGAAAACACACACAAAAATATTTGCTGGAATTTCAGTGACACAGAGTTGGAAAGAACTTTCATTTAGACAGAATGATTACTTGGTAAGTCGAGGTGAGTGGAGCCGGTGGTTTTCAAACATGTCTACAAATTCTTTGACAATTTTCTTGTGAAATTCCCTCTCCTTAAATATGTGCTGGCCTCGGTAACTGATTCTAGTGGACAGAGTCTGGGGGAACTGCTATGTGATTTCTCAAGCTAAATAGCTTCTGACTGGCTCCATAGGGAAGCCCACTCTTAGCATCAGTCACCACGCTTTGAAGAAGCCCAGGCCACATACTGAGCACATGTCAGTGTCCCCACTGACCGCCCCCACCTAATGACCCATCCAAAAGCCAGCTCCAACTGCCGGACGTGTGCATGAACAGGTCTTCAGATGCCTCTGGTCCCCACCTTCACGACATCCCAGCTGATGACGACTGGAGAAGAAATGAGCTGGGCTCACTCACTGAGCCTTGCCCCAACACAGACTTGTGAACAAAGGAAATGCTCTTTTGAGCCACTAGGCTTTGGGTGATCCTAATACAATTTGTTAGCAATAAATAACTGGCACAGATACGGATATTGAAAATGGGGTTCAGTGCAGTTCACTCAGTCATGCCTGACTCTTTGTGACCCCATGGACTGCATCACACCAGGATCCCCTGTCCATCACCAACTCCTGAAGCTTGCTCAAACTCATGTCCATTGAGTCAGTGATGCCCAAAAATGAGGTATTGCCATTAAAAAAGAACTAAAACATGTGAGAATGCTTTTGAACCTGGATGCAGGTGGGACACGAATGGATACAGAGAAAGAAATGGAAACCCAAAGGGCTTCATGAGTTTGTAAACAGAAGCCTGATGGCCCTTGAAGAGGCTGCCAGTGACAGCTTCTAGGCAAGAGAAGAAAATGACACTGAAACATGGGGTAACGGAGACTCTTGCTATGAACCAGCTGAAAGTATAATCAATGAGAAGGATAAGCTATGAGACAAAAAAAAAAAAAAAAAGCACTATTAAATATAAAGGAACCAGGACTCACTGGGTTCAATATCTGTATCCCCTTTACAGCATCTCCACCTGTCCAATTGTCACATGACCCAAAAAGACAGAAATGGCTTCTTGGCTAAGGTCAAATCTAGGGCGCTATCAAGGAAAACATGGTCTAAACGTAAAACCTGTAGACTGTAAAACCCTACATTCAGTTCAGTTCAGTTCAGATGCTCAGTCGTGTCCAACTCTTTGCGACCCCATGAACCGTAGTATGCCAGGCCTCCCTGTCCATCACCAACTCCTGGAGTCCACCCAAACATGTCCATCGAGTCTGTGATGCTATCTAACCATTTCATCCTCTGTCGTCCTCTTCGCCTCCTGTCCTCAATCTTTCCCAGAATCAGGGTCTTTTCAAATGAGTCAGCTCTTCACATAAGGTGGCCAAAGTATTGGAGTTTCAGCTTCAGCATCAGTCCTTCCAATGAACACCCAGGACTGATCTCCTTTAAGATGGACTGGTTGGATCTCCTTGCCGTCCAAGGGACTCTCAAGAGTCTTCTCCAACACCACGGTTCAAAAGCATTAATTCTTCAGTGCTCAGCTTTCTTTATAGTCCAACTCTCACATCCATACATGCCACTGGAAAAACCACAGCCTTGACTAGACGGACCTTTGTTGGCAAAGTAATGTCTCTGCTTTTTAATATGCTATCTAGGTTGGTTGTAACTGTCCTTCCAAGGAGTAAGCGTCTTTTAATTTCATTGCTGCAGTCACTATCTACAGTGATTTTGGAGCCCAGAAAAATAAAGTCAACCACAGTTTCCACAGTTTCCCCATCTATTTTCCAAGAAGTGATGAGACCAGATGCCATGATCTCAATATTCTGAATGTTGACCCTGGAAAGACTTAAGATGGTGCCTCAGATTCCTTTAAGGATCTTAAGAGCCTAAGAATTTTAAAGGCATCATCCTGCAAAGCTTCATAGGAAGCCCAAGGTATAATGCTTCCCTCAAAAATGATTTTTGAGGATAGCTTTTCCAATGGCATGAACCCCAGTCGAATTCACAGGACACCAAAAGCTTTAAAGAGAACCTTGGCAGCAAAAACGCCACTTGCTTGCTTGCTTGCCCTAACAGAGATCAAGTGTTAGTCGCCCAGTCATGTCTGACACTTTGTGACCCTGTGGACTATGGGAGAAGGGAAAGGCTACCCACTCCAGTATTCTTGGGCTTCCCTTGTGGCTCAGCTGGTAAAGAATCCGCCTGCAATGCAGGCGACCTGGATTCAACCCCCGCGCTGGGAAGATCCCCTGAAAAAGGGAAAGGCTATCCACTCCAGTATTCTGGCCTAGAGAATTCCAACGACTGTATAGTCCATGGGGTCTCAAAGAGTCAGACACAACTGAGCACTTTCACTCTCATTTTCTCCAGGGGATCTTCCCAACCCAGGGATCGAACCTGGGTCTCCTGCATTTCAGGCAGATTCTTTACTGTCTGAGACATCTGGGAAGTCCAACCAAGACCAAGACATACAAAATGAGAAAAGGCCTTGGGATTTTCTCAGATGTTTGATAAAGAGGAACCTGGCTTAGGAAACATGACTCAGCTACAGACAGAGGTCATTTCCTTTGAAAAGGACAGTACAGAGCTCAGAGTGGGAGCACAGAAAAAAAAAAAAAAAAAGTATTATTTCTCGTGGGTTCATGAGTGATATGCATTTATAGCCAACACAGTTTATAAAGCTGATGCCAGTCAGGACAGACTTCAAAATGAATGACTTTCCTTCAAACAGCTTAAAATAATTTTTCATCATTTTGTCATCTTTCTGGAATTTAAACTGCCAATATTTATTTGTTAAAAATAGGGTATTTTACACATAAAATCAACCATCTGCTGATGTCCATGTGGAGAGTCATCTCTTGTGTTGTTGGAAGAGGGCATTTGCTATGACCAGTGCATTCTCTTGGCAAAACTCTGTTTGCCTTGCCCTGCTTCATTTTGTACTCCAAGGCCAAACTTGGCTGTCACTCCAGGTATCTCATGACTTCCTACTTTTGCATTCCAGTCCCCTATGATGAAAAGGACATCTTTTTTTGGTGTTAATTCTAGAAGGTCTTGTAGGTCATCACAGAACCACTCAACTTCAGCTTCTTCAGCATTAGTGGCTGGGGCATTGACTTGGATTACCGTGATGGTGAATGGTTTGCCTTGGAAACGAACAGAGATCATTCTGTCATTTTTGAGCTTGCACCTTAGTACTGCATGTCAGACTCTTTTGTTGACTATGATGGCTACTCCCTTTCTTCTAAGGGATTCTTGCCCACAGTAGTAGATATAATGGTCATCTGAGTTAAATTCACCCATTCCAGTCCATTTTGGTTCACTGATTCCTAAAATGTCAATGTTCACTCTTGCCATTTCCTGTTTGACCACTTCCAATTTACCCTGATTCATAGATGTAACATTCCAGGTTCCTATGCAGTATTGTTCTTTACAGCTTCAGACTCTACTTCCATCACCAGTCATATCCACAACTGGGCGTTGTTTTCATTTTCGCTCCATCTCTTCATTCTTTCTGGAGTTATTTCTCCACTGATCTCCAGTAGCATATTGGGCACCTATCAACCCAGGGAGTTCATCTTTCAGCGTCCTATCTTTTTGCCTTTTCATACTGTTCATGGGGTTCTCAAGGCAAGAATACTCAAGTGGTTTGCCATCCCCTTCTCCAGCGGACCACGTTATGTCAGAATGCTCCAGCATGACCCTTCCATCTTGGGTGGCCCGACATGGCATAGCTCATAGTTTCATTGAGTTAGACAAGGTTGTGATCCATGTGATCAGTTTGCTTAGTTTTCTGTGACTGTGGTTTTCATTCTGTCTGCCCTCTGAGGGATAAGGATAGAGGCTTATGGAAGCTTCCTGATGGGAGAGACTGACTGTGGGGTCTTATTCTGATGGGCAGGGCCATACTCAGTAAATCTTTCATCCAAGTTTTTGTTGATGAGTGGGCCTGTGTTCTCTCCCTGTTGTTTGGCCTGAGGTCAAACTATGGTGGGGGTAATGGTGGTAAAGGCCACCTCTTTCAAAAGGACTTGTTCATGCACTGCTGTATTCAGTGCCCCTGACCCCCAGCAGGCCACTGTCGACCCACTCCCCTGCAGGAGACACCTGGACACTCACAGGCAAGTCTGGCTCAGTCTCTTGTGGGGACACTGCTCCTTTCTCCTGGCTCCCAGTGCACACAAGGTTTTGTCTGTGCTCTCCAAGAGTCTGCACTGGTCATAGCAAAACATCTTCTTCCAACAACACAAGAGATGACTCTACACATGGACATCACCAAGTGGGCAATACCAAAGTCTGACTGATTATATTCTTTGCAGCCAGAGATGGAGAAGCTCTATACAATCAGCAAAACAAAACAAAAAAGAGACCGAGAGCTGACTGTGGCTCAGATCATGAACTCCTTATTGCCAAACTCAGACTTAAATTGAACAAAGTACAGAAAATCACTAGACCATTCAGGTATGACCTAAATCAAATTCCTTACGATTATATAGTGGAAGTGGCAAACAGATTCAAGGGATTAGATCTGATAGACAGTGCCTGAAGAACTGTGGACGGAGGTTGGTGACACTGTACAGGAGGCAGTGATCAAGACCATCCCCAAGAAAAAGAAATGCAAAAAGGCAAAATGGTTGTCTCAGGAGGCCTTACCAATAGCTGAGAAAAAAAGAGAAGCTAAAGGCAGAGGAGAAAAGAAAAGATACAATCATCTGAATGCAGAGTTCCAAAGAATAGCAAGGAGAGATAAGAAAGCCTTCCTCAGTGATCAATGCAAAGAAATAGAGAGAAACAATAGAATGGGAAAGACTAGAAATCTATTCAAGACAATTAGCTATACCAAGGGAACATTTCATGCAAAGATGGGCACATAAAGGACAGAAATGGTATGGACCTAACGGAAGCAGAAGATATTAAGAAGAGGTGGCAAGAATACACAGAACTAAACAAAAAAGATCTTCATGACTCAGATAACCAGTATGGTGTGATCACTCACCTAGAGCCAGACATCCTGGATTGCAAAGTCAAGTGAGCCTGAGGAAGCATCACTACAATTAAAGCTAGTGGAGGTGATGGAATTCCAGTTGAGTTATTTCACATCCTAAAAGATGATGTTTTGAAAGTGGTGCACTCAATATGCCAGCAAATCTGGAAAATTCAGCCATGGCCACAGGACTGGAAAGGTCAGTTTTCATTCCAATCCCAAAGAAAGGCAATGCCAAAGAATGGTCAAACAATTGCACAACTGCACTCATCTCACATGCTAGCAAAGTAATGCTCAAAATTCTCCCAGTGAGGCTTCAACACTACGTTAAATGAGAACATCCAGATGTACAAGTTGGGTTTAGAAAAGGCAGAGGAACTAGAGGTCAAACTGCCAACATCCATCTGTTGGATCATAGAAAAAGCAAGAGAATTACAGAAAAACATCCACTCTGATTCATTGATTACACCAAAGCCTTTGACTGTGTGGATCATAACAAACTGTGGAAAATTCTTCAAGAGATGGGAATGCCAGACCACCTTACCTGCTTCCTCAGAAACCTGTCTGTAGCTCAAGAAGCAACAGTTAGAATCGAACATGGAACAATGAACTGGTTCCAAATTGGGAAAAGAGTACATCAAGACTGTATATTGTCACCTGCTTATTTGACTTCTATGCAGAGTATATCATGCGAGATGCCAGGCTGGAGGAAGTAAAAGCTGGAATCAAGATATCTGGAAGTAATATAAATAACCTCAGATATGCAGGTGACACCACCCTTATGGCAGAAAGTGAAGAGGAACTGTAGAGCTTCTTGATGAAAGGCAAAGAGGAAAGTGAAAAATCTGGTTTAAAACCCAGCATTCAAAAAACAAAGATCATGGCATCCAGTCCCATGACTTCATGGCATATAGATGGGGAAACAATGGATACAATGACAGATTTTATTTTCTTGGGCTCCAAAATCACTGCAGATGGTGACTACAGTCATGAAATTAAAAGACCCTCACTCCTTGGAAGAAAAGCTATGATCAACCTAGACAGCATATTAAAAAGCAGAGACATTACTTTGCTGACAAAGGTCTATCTAGTCAAAGCTATGGTTTTTCCAGTAGTCATGGATGCATGTGAAAGTTGGACCATCAAGATAGCTGAGCACCCAAGAATTCATTCTTTTGAACTGTGTTGTTGGAGAAGACTCTTGAGAGGTCCTTGGACTGCAAGGAGATCAAACCAGTCAATCATAAAGGAAATCAGCCCTGAATATTCATTGGAAGGACTGATGCTGAAGCTGTAGCTCCAATGCGAAGAACTGACTCATTGGGAAAGACCCTGACACTGAGAGTGATTGAAGGCAGGAGGAGAAGGGGACGACAGGCGATGAGATGGTTGGATGGCATCACCAACTCGATGTACATGAGTTTCAGCAAGCTCTGGGAGTTGGTGATGGACAGGGAAGCCTGGTGTGCTGCAGTCCATGGGGTCGCAGAGTCGGACACAACTGAGCAACTGAACTGAAACATAAAATACTAAATGCTGATGAATTTTTTTTTAAAGTGTGGCTATTACATTTTACTTTCTAAAGATGCTCTAAAATAGTTTTCATCAGTGGTTCAAGATATTCCAGGATAAATATCATCTTACTATAGTAATCTTTGAAAAATTCCCATGCACACCAGAGCTCTTTAAAAAAAAAAAAAAATCCAACAAAGGAAAAATACATTCTTTCAGAAATACTGTTCTATACAGATGTAGTATTCACTTGGTGAAGAGAATAAACTACAATGTTAAAAATGATTCATTCTCAAAAATCTCACAGAAGGGTTAGGATTACAAGAGAAACACAGAATTCTCAATCAAATCATTACTCAAATTTCTAGACTCTAACAGATGTTTGTATACCAGTGTTCAAGGCAGCATTATTAACAATAGCCAGAAAGTGGAAAAAGCCTGATTTCATTGACAGGGGAATGAACAAACAAAATATTTTCTATATAAAATATTGCTTTTGGACTGGATTGTCACAAACTTTTAAATTAAAATCTTACTACAAAAATCATTAATTTTATGAATTCAGTCCATTTCTTCTATAAAGAGTAATTATACTCATCTCACACGCTAGTAAAGTAATGCTCAAAATTCTCCAAGCCAGACTTCAGCAATACGTGAACCATGAACTTCCACATGTTCAAGCTGGTTTTAGAAAAGGCAGAGGAATATTACTCAGCCGTTAAAAAGAATTCATTTGAATCAGTTCTAATGAGATGGATGAAACTGGAGCCCATTATACAGAGTGAAGTAAGCCAGAAAGATAAAGAACATTACAGCATACTAACACATATATATGGAATTTAGAAAGATGGTAACGATAACCCTATATGCAAAACAGAAAAAGAGACACAGAAGTACAGAACAGACTTTTGAACTCTGTGGTAGAAGGTGAGGGTGGGATGTTTTGAAAGAACAGCATGTATATGATCTATGGTGAAACAGATCACCAGCCCAGGTGGGATGCATGAGACAAGTGCTCCGGCCTGGTGCACTGGGAAGACCCAGAGGAATCGGGTGGAGAGGGAGGTGGGAGGGGGGATCGGGATGGGGAATACATGTAACTCTGTGGCTGATTCATGTCAATGTATGACAAAACCCACTGAAATGTTGTAAAGTAATTAGCCTCCAACTAATAAAAAAAAAAAAAAAAAGGCAGAGGAACCAGAGATCAAATTGCCAACATCTGCTGGATCATCAAAAAAGCAAGAGAGTTCCAGAAAAACATCTATTTCTGCCTTATTGACTATGTCAAAGCCTTTGATTGTGAGGATCACAATAAACTGGAAAATTCTGAAAGAGATGGAAACCCAGACCACCTGACCTGCCTCTTGAGAAACCTATATGCAGGTCAGGAAGCAACAGTTAGAACTGGACATGGAACAACAGACTGGTTCCATACAGGAAAATGAGTACATCAAGGCTGTATATTGTCACCCTGCTTGTTTAACTTATATGCAGAGCATACCATGAGAAACGCTAGGCTGGAAGAAGCACAAGCTGGAATCAAGATTGCCTGGAGAAATATCAACGACCTCAGATATGCAGATGACACCACCCTTATGACAGAAAGTGAAGAGGAACTAAAAAGCCTCTTGATGAAAGTGAAAGAGGAGAGTGCAAAAGTTGGCTTAAAGCTCAACATTCAGAAAACTAAGATCATGGCATCTGGTCCCATCACTTCATGGGAAAGAGATAGGGAGACAGTGGAAACAGTGTCATATTTTATTTTTTGGGGTTCCAAAATCACTGCAGATGCTGATTGCAGCCATGAAATTAAAAGACACTTACTCTTTGGAAGGAAAGTTATGACCAACCTAGATAGCATATTAAAAAGTAGAGACATTACATTGCCAACAAGGGTCCGTCTAGTCAAGGCTATGGCTTTTCCACTGGTCACGTATGGATGTGAGAGTTGGACTGTGAAGAAAGCTGAGCGCGGAAAAATTGATGCTTTCGAACGGTGGTGTTGGAGAAGACTCTTGAGAGTCCCTTGGACTGCAAGGAGATCCGACCAGTCCATCGTAAAGGAGATCAGTCCTGGGTGTTCACTGAAAGGACTGATGCTGAAGCTGAAACTCCAATACTTTGGCCACCTCATGCAAAGTGTTGACTCACTGGAAAAGACCCTGATGCTGGGAGGGATTGGGGGCATGAGGAGAAGGGGACGACAGAAGATAAGATGGCTGGATGCATTACTGACTTGATGGGGATGAGTCTGAGTAAACTCCGGGAGTTGGTGATGGACAGGGAGGCCTGGCGTGCTGCAGTTCATGGGGTCGCAAAGAGTCGGACACAACTGAGCGACTGAACTGATGCTATTAGTAGCAAGCAGTATCAGTAAAATACCATAAACTTTTTAATCAATGAGACTTTTCACATTGTCCAAAATATTCTTATATATTTCTATTAAAAAAATTAAAAATTCTTCCTCAGTATGACAAAAATTAAGAGGTTTGACTTACCAATCTTAAGAGGTTTTTCTGAAGCTGTTCAATTTCGCCCGCTTGCTTTCTGACTGTAGTTTGTAACTCGGCATTTTCAATTTCAAGCCTAAAATGCAGATTTTAAAACAATGATTCTCACACATAGGGTTTCTTGTTTAGAGATGTTTTTGAATGTGGACCGTTTTTAAAGCCTTTATTGATTTACTGCAATATTGCTTCTGTTTTATGCTTTGGTTTTTTGGCTGTGAGGCACGTGGGATCTTAGTTCCCCAACCAGGGATCAAACTACACCCTCTGCCTTGGAAGGCATAGTTTTAACCACTGGACTGTCACGGCAGTCCTTCACACACAGATTTTTAAAATACCACACTGTTTCTGAACAAACACCTGCAGGTTCAATTTGTAGGCTTTTAGAATTTTGAAAAGTAAATGATTTGGCAACTGTACTGTTTTGCTAGTTGTGTTTTGTGGATAATTGGCTTCCTTGGTGGCTCAGACGGTAAAGACTCTGCCAACAATGCAGGAGACCCAGGTTCGATCCCTGAGTCAGGAAGATCCCCTGGACAAGAAACAGCAACCTACTCCAGGATTCTTGCCTGGAGAATTCCATAGACAGAAGAGCCTGGTGGGCTATGGTCCATGGAGTCATAAAGAGTTGCACATGACTCAGTGATTAACACTTTCACTTTTCACTTGTGGATAATGTGCAAAATATGGAAATAATGGGGGAAAATATGCATCTCAAAACAGCTCAAAGCTGAAATGTTACCCAGCTTCACAATGATGTTTTTATTATCATTACTGATCTAATTCTCATATTATACTGTTTATCTGCTTCATACTTAAGTTATTTTCTGTGCTACTTTAAATCATACTTTTGGATGTGATCCTGTGTTTTTTCAGCACATCTCACGGCCTCTGTATGTTGATCTTGTGTTTCTTGAGACTGAAAAGAGAAAAAGGAAAAAAACAACTGTTTAATTACTAATAACCTAGCAAATCTGCCAGTGTCAGTTTCTGTCTCTTCCATCTCCATATTGCTTATGGCTGCTTTTCGCCATACAGCAGAGTTGAGTTGTTACAATAAACACCTTACAGTCCAAAAAGTGAAAATATTTACTGTCTGCCCTTTGTTCGTTACTGACCTCTCCTTTCGGACTCAAACACAAAATCATTCATGCTTTAAATTAGATTTTCTCAAATAAATACACAAATTCATAAACTGGCCAGATGGAGAAAGACAGAAAATTACCTGATGATGAACATATATACATATATTTTTATTCCAAGCTCCACAGCAGCCATCACTTTAAATATCCACATAGGTGAATGACCACGGCTCTTCCAGTGATTATAAAAGCTAGCTCTGCTGTTGGTGACAACCCGATGCTTCAGGGACTAGTGTGAGAGGCAGGAACTACATGGGAGCCAGAATCCATGGGCCTGTGTTCCAATTCCATCAGTTCTGAGCTGTGAGTCCTGGGGCAAATTCCTTAACCCTTCTGTACCTCAGTTTCTCCATCCATAACATGGAGATAGTGGTAGCATCAACCTCAGTGGGATGCTGGGGAGATTAAACTGGGGACTATACATCATGTATTTAGAAGAGGATGTGGCAGATACTAAGAACTGTTTGTAATTGGCGTTATTACGGTCACTGTATTTTACCTGCAAAACAATTTGATACTTCAGGCAGACGGCATGCCAATGGAAGTGGTCTTCTACACAAGTCACCCTGAAATCCCTCTCCATACCGTTGCAAGGAGTAGTAAGGGGGAGCATGAGGCCCAGAACACATGTCCAGTACTTCAAAACCGTTCACTGACTCCACTAACCAGCTAGTACTCTAGTACTTCTCTCCACTTACAGTAATTTGTAACTTACTTCCTCTCTGTACTACTCAGTGGACAATGACCACAAGTTAATATGCACATAGCACCTCCTGGACAGAGTGGTACAGAACTTACACGACCGTCAGAGGAAGAAGGGTGAAGTCACTGCCATGGAAATATTACCCTACTGCTAAATCAAAGTTCTGAGTCAATTCATTCCCACAGCTGTTAATGTTTAGCAAGCACTCCGGTGAGACAATTCAGGTTACACGGTACGGATATCAGAGAGGCTATTCTCAGAACTTTACAGTTGGTGAAAGGCTAGAAATCTGTAAATCCCACTTCTGCCTACATAATGAAGGAAGGCAAATTTACACTTTTCTCCCAGAGTCAGGGAGAAAAAGGAGCATTTAATTGAACAATTCTCCTCTATTAGACTAAGCGCTTTCAATTTTACATTGAGTTGCTTAAAATACATTTTAATAAAAGTTTTATTATACAAACATCTTCAAGAAGAAATAACTGGCATGGGATGAACATTTAGCTAACAATTGTTAAGCTAAACTGCTTTCCATTTATGCAAGACAAGTGCTGTGCATATCAACAAATATTCCCTATTAGACCAAGGTATACCCAGATAAGATTCTCCCTCATGAAAAAAATTACAACAATGCAAAATTAAGGGCTAGATTGCTCTTCACAGACTACATGACAGGGCTGAAGAGATAAAAGGCTCAATGAGAGCTGGACAGTCAGAAAAGCTCCATGGAGAAGGAGAGACTGGGCACCAGGTCTGAATAAATGGAGGACTACCCAAGAGGAAAAGAAACTGTGAAGACAGAAAGGACAATCTGAGCAAAGGCCAAGGAAAGGTGAAATCAGCCAGTGAACTCTGAGGATAAAATCCAACCACAGGAAAATAAAAACATGTCCATCCAGATATGCGTAAACCAATGTTCACAGATGCATTATTAATAGTTGCAAGTGGAAACACCTCAATCTCCATCAACTTATGAATGGATAAATATAGCCACGTACTGCTTATTGTTTGACAGTCAACAGAAATGGAAGAACTGATACGTGCTATAACATGGATGAACCGCAAAATGACATCAAATGAGAAAAGCTAATCCCAAAGGAGCATACTACATGATTCCATTTGTATAAATACCCAGAACAGGCATGTCTACAGAGAAAGATATTAGACTGGGGGTTCCCTGGGTCTGAGGGAGATGGGGGGTCATAGGAGGTAGCTAAGGGATGCAGGGTTTCTTTTGGGGTTGTAGAAATGCTCTAAAATTGACTGTGGTCACAGGTGACACCTATCGAGACTAAGAGATACTGAACTACACACTTGGAATGGGTGAATCATATGATACGTGAATTATATCTCAATAGCTTTTTAAAAATCCAAAGGCACCATCTAGATAATCTTCTTAATTCTCTATTTTCGATGTAGGTATTATACTCCATCCGAGTACCCCATGCTTTTACAATGTACTGAAAATGAAGAGAAGGCAGTGCTTAACTTCAACTGGTTTGTATAATACACTTTCTGCACAAGTTATTCTGAAATGCACAAAATAAATATATACAGAACTGCACAGCCATTCAGAAAAGTGAAGATGAGAAACGATAATTTTCTTGAACATTCCATTAAACATTATCCTCTGATTTTATCTGGCTTGCCTCATCATGGTAATACAGGGATCATGAAATAAAATATTGTTCAATTGAAAAACAGTCTCTCCACAGATGTATAGAACAGACTTTTGGACTCTATGGGAGAAGGCGAGGGTGGGATGATCTGAGAGAACAGCATCGAAACATGTATATTATCAAGTGTGAAACAGATCGCCAGTCCAGGTTGGATGCATGAGACAAGTGCTCAGGGCTGATGCACTGGGATGACCCAGAGGGATGGGATGGGGAGGGAGGTGGGAGGGGGGTTCAGGATGGGGAACACATGTAAATCCATGGCTGATTCATGTCAGTGTATGGCAAAAACCACTACAATATTGTAAAGTAACTAGCCTCTAACTAATAAAAATTTAAAAAAAAAGAAATAACTCCAAAAAAAGAAAAATTGGTCTCTCAAGTTGTGTGAAGAATGATGCACAATTCTCCACTTTCCTAAGGAAAACAATATATATAATGCAAATGGCAGAATGAAAGTCAGAGTTTAAGAAATGAGTGCACTTAAAGATTAAAAAAATTATAGTAAATTACTAGTAATGAAAATAAAAAAGGAAGCTGTCCATGAAAAAGAGTGTCCTAAAACTCTTTATCCTGTGGATTCACTGTCGACACATTCAATTTCACACATACCTGACTTGTGAGTTGATGTAAGTTGTTCTTTAAATCCCGTGCCTCAACTTCTAACTTGGCATGATAATGTGACATGACCTCCAGGGACGCCTCCAACGCAGACTGCTTTTTGAGGCTATCAGCCAGTTCTTGCCGAAGTTGTCTCACAGCTGCCTAATAAAATTCTCTGTCACTGAGTTTATCAAATCACTTTACTATGACATTGTGCTAGTAATAAGTAATGCCAACATATGGACTTTGAAAACTATCATCACACACAGCAACGCACCTTCTTTCCCTCCTCCCTGAATGTGGTTGTAGACCCAGAAGGGCCGCCCACCGGCCTTCCTGATATTAAGTTCCTCAGACGAAGGAGGCAGCCCCACTGTCCACGCCCTGCCCCTCCCGATAAATCTGCAGAGCTCCACCACCTCACGCCCAGAATGAAACAGGTGTGTAGGTGGGACAAGCAGTGGAAAATTCCACCCTGTGGAAACATTTTTCCTCTTTATTAGAGGCTTCGATTGACATCAGAGATCTTCACATATTTAATCCAGTGCTCAGATCTTTCCAACAGATTCCTATCCCAGCAGAAAAATGAGGCCATTCCCTTGGGGCTTATCTATCTGATATCTGGTCGTGTGTCTATGTTAATCCCAGACTCCTAATTTCCCCCTGCTCCCCGCCTCTGCCCTTGGCTGACCACCAGGCCTTACCGCGGAGCACAGTGGGCTCTGCTCAGTGCTCTGCAGTCACCTGCCTGGGAGAGGACCTGGGAGAGAACGGATACGTGTGTAACTGCACCACCGTGCTGGGCACCCGAAACTAACGCAGAAGTATAAACCAACTACACTCCAAAATAAAGGAACAATGCAATTTACAAATGAGGTTGCTCCCATGGCCCTCAAGGAGCCTCGATAGCCTGGCCTCCACCTGCCTCTGGACCACAGCCCCTACAGCCCTCTCCCTGACTCACTCCATTCCTGCTGCTCTAAATCCTGCCACCCTTCATTTTTATTGGGCAATCTGGTATTCAAATGATAGTAATTGATCCTTAAAGCGAGAATTATGAGTAGGTTGTTTGTAAACATATTCTAAGTAAATAGCATAAATAGCAGTGGGAAGATTAAAACAAGAAGAGCTTGGTTAAAAGCTCACCACTTGAGTCCCAAATTAGGATTTAATGACAAGTATATTTAAATGACTTGTCAATGAATTCTCAACTTAATGACAACTCTTTAAAGAGTTGAGAGGCCATGAGAATAAATGATTCAAAAAAAAAGAATAAATGATTCAAGCCTGAAATGTTTCCAAGTTAATTCAAATTTTACATGAATAACACTAAAATTATACCAACAAATATGACAGAAAGATATGACAAGCTACTGAAGCCAAAGTACTATATAGAAGTGATAGCATCTGGGAAACATGGAATTGATTGTCAAGGTAATCCATGTAACTGAAGCTTAATTTGAAAATATTCAGTTTAGGTTTGAGCATTTCTTTTATCTGCTTCATCATGATACTCACATGTGGTTACACAGAGGTTAAAATTATTTTCTGAATAGTAAAAGAGTAAATTACTAATACCTGTCTATATTAAAAATTTAGAATTCAGTCTCTTAACATTTCATAAGCAACACGATGTCTCTACTCAAAGTGAAGCATCTCTTAGGTCTAATTTTTATTTGCTGGATACAAGGTGTGCTTTTAGTCCGTTTTAGAGACCATAGATTCATAGGCTGTGTATTTTTTACATTCAGCTAGATTCAACATTTAGCCAGAATTAAGAATCACTTTGAATTTTCTTTCAGGAAGTCTGAGAATTATTTCTCCTTCTGGATACTTACTTCTCTTTCTGCTTCCTCATTTTCATACTGACACATTATCTCTTCTAAATGATTCCACGTGTTGATTAAATCCTTGGTTCTTTCCTCCAGCATCAGACCTTGTTTCTCATGTTCAGCATGAAGATTTTCCACGATCTGCTGACACTGGTCTTGGATGCTAATGACTGTCTTCTCTTTACTGTCGGCTCTATTTTGTGCATTATCCAGCTGCTGTCGGAGCAACATGTTTTCACTCTGGAGTTGAGATAACCTCTCCTCTAAGGATTCCTGCTTTCCAAGGTATTCCTTCACTTTGCCTTGTTTGTTCTGATCCATGTGTCCAATATCCTGCTTTTGACACTCTGCTTGGCGTAAGTCTCTCTGGACACGTTCTAACATCAAAGTCTTTTCTCTGAGATCATCTCTCGTCTGATGCAGCTTGATTTTTAGCTTGTTGAATTTATTTTCCACTTTAGAAAGTCGCTGGGAAAGCATCTCATTGTCACTTTTCAGCTTAGCCATATCGAACTTCATTGGGTCCTGCAAGCGTAACGTCTTGTCTTTTGCTTTCTGGGAGGCAAGTGACAGGTTTCTTTGTGATGTCTGACCTTGATCATGATTGTGTATGGCAGCAGCCAGTCTAGAGTGGCAGGATTCCACTTCTGTTTCCAGTCTTTCTTTGCTTCGTTTCACGTTCTCCAGCTCAGGGTTTAGCATTGTATTTTCAGCTACCGGAACGTTAAGCTGGCCAGTATGCCGGAATATGGTCTTTGTCAACGTTTCCTTGTTCAATTTTATTGCCTTTTGAGGATAGTCATTCTCTCCTTTTACAATTTCAGGATCCTCAAAACATTTCTTTTCTTTCTCCTGCATGGCAATATCATCCTGCATGTGGCTTTTGCGCAACAGACCTTTAGCTTTTCTACCACTATCAGAAACCTAAGTGAGACAAAGGAGACTTTTAGTTAGTACTCAATAAAATGACATTTCATCATTTCCTCTGAAATGAAAGACTAGCCTGTATGTTTATACAATGAAAAGACTGCACCAAGTGGATCTCCAAATGGAAAAAATAAGGTTCAATACAAACCTCAGACCTTATACAAGCAGAAATTCCCAAAGGTTCAAACATTTAAGTGAAGACAATGAATCCATGAAAGGAAAAAGAAACCCCAAGGGACTTTTCAAGAAGCTCAGAACTGGAAAGGGCTTCTCTGAATTACAACAAACCCAGAAAGCTTAAAATAAAAGATTTATAGATCTAACTACACTTTAAAATTGCATCTGATGTGGTAATTTATATAATGGAAAACTACAAAGCCATAAAAAAGAATGAAATAATGCTATTTGCAGCAACAAAGATGGACCTAGGCATGATCACACTAAGTGACGTAAGTCAGACAAAGACGAGTCATACGGCTTATATGTGCAATCTAAAATGAACTTATTCACAAACCAGAAAGAGTCCCACCGACGTAGGAAACAAGCTTACTCACCATACAGGAAAGGGGGTAGGGGAAGAGATAAATTAGGAGATTGGGTTTAACATATACCATTATATATAGACAAGTGTATATAAAATAACCAGTAAGGATCTACTGTACAACATAAGGAACAGCATTTAATATTCTCCAAGAAGAATCTGACAAGGAATATGTGTGTATGTCTGTGTGTGTGTGTGTGTGTGTGTGTGTGTGTGTGTGTGTGTGTGTGTGTGTGTGTGTGTGTGTGTGTGTGTGTGTGTGTGTGTGTGTGTGTGTGTGTGTGTTAGTCAGTCATGTCCAACTCTTTACGACCCCACAGACTGTAGCCCGCCAGGCTCCCCTGTCCATGAGATTCTCCAGGCAAGAATACTGGAGTGGGTTGCCATTTCCTCCTCCAGGGGATCTTCCCGACCCAAGGACTGAACCCAGGTCTCCTGCATTGCAGGTGGATTCTTTACAGTCTGAGCCAGCAGGGAAGCCCCATGTACATAATATACACACACATATACATATATGTCTGAATCACTGTGCTGTACACCTGAAACTGACGCAACATTGTAAATCAACTACAATCCCATGACAACGCCACTCGCTACCTTTAAAACACTGCATCTGATAGCTCCTACACAGCTACTTCAAGTAAGAGCCTTAGCTCTGTACATATTTAAGTAGATGAAATTCCATGCAAAAAAATTGCTTTCTTGAGAATATGCTACCTTTCTAACATTTTAATAGGCAATTACAGACTTATACTTATTGACAACTGTACTAAGCACTTCTACAAACATCAATTAACTCATTAGCGATAATGATTCTGGAAAGGAAGAAGTTAAAACTATGTAAGTAAGCTGCAGGCTTTTCACCAGGTCTTCTGACTCTACTAGTCCTCTTACATCAAACCACAGTCACTTCTCTAGTACAAACATATCAACACAAAATAATCCTCCTATTTCATTCATGGTACATACACTAGTGGTAAATAAGGTAAAATTTAGAGAGCTCTTCTTAAGAAGAGAATCATGAGATTGTTTGCTGCTGCAGTAACTTTCATTATATCTTCATACTGTTTAAAATAGTAAGATGGGGGAATACAATGAGAAACATAATTATCACTAGATGCATACTATGGCATATCTATCACTGTTTTCAAAAGTTCCCGGTACTGAAGGAGCACACTACAAAGAACAGAGGGTTCATTTTCTCAGAAGTACAAGAATGACTTCCAAAGTATGGTCTCTGAACTGCCTATACTTTTCCTCCTTACCTTCAGTGGAAGTGATAAATTAACCTAATGATCAAGGAAGGGAAATCACTACTAAATACCAGAATAGCTGCTGTTAGTAGCAAGAGTTTTTTATTTTTTACTTTTTCTTCCTTGGTGGGAGGGGGACTTTTATAAGTTCATTCCGAAGAAACAATTTTTTAAAGTGTACAAAAGTATTTTTACAACTGATGTTGCAGCTTTTACAAGCTGAAAAACTGTAAACGACGTGAAAAGGCCGTTGACAGGGCACTGGTTACAGAAACGAGAGTGGAGCCAGGGGTGGACTCTGACTGAGACACCGGAGGTGATGCGGGTGAGGAGGGACGCACACGCTCTCCGCAGAGCACAAGGACATGGTGTGCAGCGCAGTCGACGGCGGAGCACACGCGGTCTGCCTGGCCTAAACCGCAGTCAGGGTCCCGGCTCCTTCGAGACAGTCGCAAAAATTTGAGATCAATTCCTATGGAAAATATTAAAGGCCTCTCCTTGGATGAGGCCATGGTGTGTCCCTACCTGGCTGCTGTAGACAAATGGATTTGAATTACAAATACTACTTTCCCCAGCTCTTCCCGAGAGCTTTTGGTTGTGGGAGATCTGCTGCTAGGACCTCGGGGATGGTACCTGGTCGGTGTTTGAGAGGGACATTGGGTGGGGGAGTGAGTTCCTCTGCTCTGAGATGCCACTGGAGAGCTCCGCAGAGGGAAGGACGATCAACTTCAAGAGTGTCTGGTTTCTACCAACTGCTGGAAAAAATGCACGGGGAGCACTCCTGCACCTCTAGAGGACGCCAGTTAAACACACCTGTCCTTGAGGACTCTCCTGTGAGGGAGAACCCAGCTGGGAAAGCTGGAGCCAGCTCTGAGCTGTTCACGGGGCAGGTGGACTGAGGGCTGACGGGCACAGAGGGAGGGGGTCCACGACCCTCAGCCACCTGCCAGATGGCAATGGGGAAGTTTTAGAGTAAAGTATGTCGCCATCCTCAGAAGCAGTTTCAGATGACTGAGTTAAGTCATCAAGGTCATTCACGTAATTAATTTGGTCTTTGACCTACACATAAATAATACTGTTTCACAATGGCATTAAAATATGTATAAAATATACCAAGTGTACAAAGGTGATAAATATATTCATCAAAGCAAAAGCAGCGGCTTCTTTAAAGAACAGGTTTTTATCAACAGAGTTTCTAAATTGTGTTTTCAAAGTAAATGTCTCTTCAAGAAAGGAAGATTTTCTATGTTGCCACTATTCCTTTTACAAACTATTTTATAGAGGATAATATATTTTAAAGTTAATTTTTTTTTTTTTTTTACTTTACCTTCTTCTTTTCATATGCTGTTTTCCTTGCAGGCCTAAAAAAAAAAAATGATTCTTTTCAGGCTAAAATTTAATAACTCAAAAATATAAACAATACCTAAATGTTTGTTTTTTTATATAACATCTTTGCATTCATAAGTAATTTCTATAAAAGGATGAAACAATAAAAAAGAGTAGCATTAAAGGACAAAGAAAATATATCTGTTAATAGTAATAAAAGATTAAATTTAGATTAATGGAAAAGGAAAAACCTAACATTGCTTGCGTTATGTGATAGAAGCAGTTTACCAGGGTTTCTTGCAGTTGTCATTTTTAATAAGAACTAACCTTTATGACAATAAAACCTATCTCAAAAGTATTCCCTAAGTCCTTATAAGAAAGAAACCCATTTTTTATCAGCATGATAGTAGCTTTCTGAGGGCTTATTATGCAACCGCTATGCATTATTATGCATTTTAATCCTCATGATCATTCTGGGAGAGAGGTAATATATTAGATCCTTTAGATAGGAAGAGATGGAGCAAAGAAAGGCTGAGGAACGTGCCCAGGACCACACAGCAGTTCACCAACAGCCCAGAATTCAAACCCAGGAAATCCGGCCTGAATGCTGCTGTTCCAAAATATGCTGAGAAAGTGATATTGAAAAGTCTTTTTAAGGAACGTGATACCAAATGAATCTATATTATTATTTCATGTCTAGCTATAACTACAAATGATAATTCTGAATCTTAAAACATTTCTAAGAAACAAAAAGACTAGATGTAGGCAATATTGGAAATCTACTTTCAAGAAGGATTTGATTTTTGTAAAGAAACTCATCAATACACATTCATGCAACCATTCTGCTGTTTCTTTATGCATCTGACATACACTTGCTGAGCACATAATATGTGTTAACGACACTTTTAGTACAGGACGCATGGTTTTTGTCATTTAGATCTTTATCATCCAAAGTAATAAACTGTAAAAGATTGTGAATTGTTTCTATTGAAAATAAACAAAATCCTCCCCTTTTCCCTGCAAGCTATAAACAACTATGAAGTTAATATGATGTGATGTTTCAGAGTACCTTACAAAATCATAGCTACCCACGAGGATCAACTAGAATCAACTAGAATCAACAAGGAATGATTAAATCCTATTCAGTATAACCTAAGTATTTGTAAATTCATGATTATATAATGTTTTAAAATCTATGCATGATAGAATTAACTTAAGTAATCATCTACATATTCATTTACATAAGAATATTACACTTCAGAGCCAATGAACAAGCCCTTACCAAAAACTACATATGAACAGAAATACATATGTACATAATAATCATGTACAATAATAATAATGTACAATTAATTTATTGTAATAGTTTAAAGACAATGTCATACAATCAATAAGCTTCCCAATATTGGAAATGCAGGTAAGATTAAACTCAATAGACACTTCCTCCGCTGGCTCATTTCCAACAGCATACATATCTACAAGCTCCCCTCTTAACATGAAACAAGAAACTCCTTTCAACTCCACATTCCTCTTCAGTTACCATCCAGGTCTCCATTCCTGGCCCAGGAAATATTCCCTACGGAGCTGTTTACGTGAATTCACTGCAGTCCAGCTTCCAAGTGGACTCTACTGAAACGACTTCCGGCCAAAGGCAAGGGCCCTCTCCTTCACCTTTCTGCCGCGTTCATCCAGTAGAGTTGAGGATTCTCTTCTCTTGGCCTGTAATCTATATTATGCTGCTCTATTTCCAGAAGAAGTATTCAGTGCTAATATTTCTTCCCCTAGAAATAAAGAATTTGTCCATGTTACCTGCTGTCATCTTGATCCACTTTCCTTAAAATGCTGTCATCGTTCACGTGCAGCAGACCATCAGCCAGTGAATTGGTCTTTTCAAATACTGGTGCAATTACACATTCTTCTGGTGTCCATTTGTCATTGTTCTTTTTCTCTATCTCCTTCCTGGGCTTTCCAGGATTGCTACTTTAAAAAATCCACAAAAAAAGCCAATGTTTTCAAATAATTCGACTAATAAAGAATAAAAAAACAATTCTTGTAAAATTCCAACTCTTACCCGTCTTAAATCATTGATTAATTCACAAAACAGTTATGAAGTATCAACCATATGCAAGAAAACAAATTCTTCCTTCAAACACAGATATGCAATTATGATACAATATGATATGTAAGAGTTGACATATGAAAGTGGTAAGTGAAATAAGGAAGACTTTATGGAAGAAGTGAAGAGAGGAGGTCAAAAGGAAGAGAAAAGCAAGAAATCATTCTACTGGGAGATTAGAATGTGAGTACACAGATCAGGCACATGGCATCTGGGGTTGTTTCCTAGAAACCTGGAAGGAAAAGTACAAAACACATGAAAGAAAGTAGAGAGATGCATCTGGAAAGACATTGGGAAGAACCTCAAGGGCTACACTGAAAACCTCGAGTCCACTCGCTAAGCACAATGATTCTTAGACATGGGAGTCATGATTAGATTTACCCTATATATAATTCTTTGCTTTTAAAAACAGTAATGTTTAATCTAGGAATTTCCCTGGTACTCCAGGGCTTAGGAATCTGCCGGCTCATGCAGGGGGCACAGGTTCGATCCATGGTCAGGGAAGACAGCACATGCCTCACGCAGAGCAATGAATCCTGTGCTTCACCACCACTGAAGCCAGCACCCTAGAGCCCATGCTCAGCATCAAGAGAAGCCACCACAATGAGAAGCCCAAGCACTGCAGCTGTAAAGAACCAGTGCAGCCAAAGAAATTACCAAAAAAAAAAAAAAAGAACCTCAAAGAAAAAAGTAACACTTAATTTAGATGGTTTTTAAAATGACATGTGGCACATCCACCGTGAAAGAAGAAATCAAATTTAGCGGGGCGGGGGGGCAGTTTACTTGTAAACCACCCACATGATGGGGTGACGTCAGCATCATGGATGAAAGGCAGGTGCCTCATCAGTTCTCCTGCCACCAACAACAATTTGGCCTCCATCCATGGACACACTCAAAGTGCTAGGAGGAGAAAACTGCCAACCAAGAGGACTCGATCCAGAAAACTTGTCTTTAAGAAATGAAGGAGAAACAAAAACTTTCCCAGACAAAGCAAACCTGAGGGAGTTCATCACCACTAGTCTCGCCTCATAAATGCTGAAAGAAGTCCTCAAACTGAAATGAAAGGATGCTCATTAGTGACATAAAATAAATTTAAATATACAACACACTGGTTAAGGCAAGTATGCAGTCAAATCCAGAATACTCTAATATGTAACATGGTGGTATGTTAACAAAGTAACTAGTATTAAGGCTAAAGGATAAGAGTATTCAAAATAACTATATCCCTAGTAAAATATAAAATTCATAAATCACAAACATTAGCTCAAGTTAGAAATCATTTTATAGGAAAATAACAAATGACCTACTGTTAAATACTGATATAGGCTTACCCATCAGAACCTTTATTCTCCATAGCAGGAAACTCCTGCTTGTTATTTCCTCCACTCTTTCTCTGCTGAATCAATCGACTCTCATCAGCAGCATCGCATACGTTGTCTGATACTTCCATTTCACTACTTTGGTGCTTCTTTTCTTCTTCCACCTTTAATGAAAGTTTGACATGAAGAATAATTGCTATTACTTAATTCTAAAGTCTCTGTTTTCAACTTATTATTTGACTCAGCATTTGACTGGATTTGAAGTGATAAAAATACTTTTGTGCTTACATTAATTTTATCACAAGTCACTGAAAGTTTTGTAAAATGTGCTTCTTTCTCTTTAAGGGAAAAAAACAAAATTCCCAAAATTTCAAGAAAGGCTTTCTTAATAAGATACAATTATTCACATCCAGTCTTCCCCATCTGACTGGCAGAGATAAAGAAATAAAAACACATCACACATGTCCTCTTCGGTCTTTACCAGCTGGATTTTCCACTGAACAGTGAGAGGTAGAGGATGTGACACCTTAGTGCCTCAGAAACAGAAAAGAAGCTTTCTTCTTTCTGCACTAAAGCTATTCTTTCCCCACTGCCTTTTCCCATTCTTTTTTCATTTGGATCCAGGAGACAGCAAAAAACCTGATGGTGTTCCCTGAAATATATGACCCAAAGTTTACCAAAACACAAGGAGCAGAATGAAACTGAGGAGGTGTTAGTTAGTGTGGAATTCTGGAATATAAGGAATGCTTCCCAATTCCACATTCAATAACCATCCAATTTTATAGCTAGACGGTATAGAAATAACTATCTATCTTTGCCCCACTATTTACCAATAGCAGCTTTAAAATCAAAAAAGGTTAAATGATTTGTTCAAAGACCCTAAAGTGGCATTCCCTAACATTTTATGGCACCAAAAGAGATGATACAATTCTGTCATCTTGAATCTGATAAAATTACCAAATGAATTCCTCAAATGAATCAGGGAAGTTAAAAGTGTGACTTTGGCAAAGTAATTTAATTTGTTAATTGGGGGTAGGGTTCATTCTCCTTTTACTTTAAAGGAGAATAGCTACATTTTTCTCTTTTTTTGTCTTGCACAGCAGAGCAAGCACGTTTAAAAACCTACTACTGAAGAAAGAAAAATCTCACAGCATCTCAAACCTCAGTTTTTCCTTTGGAGAGAAACACTTGATTTTTTTCTCTTTTTTTTTTTTTTGCTGAGAGTTTATAGTATTTATGGGCTTCCCTGGTGGCTCAGATGTTAAAGAATCTGCTTTCAATGCAGGAGACCTGGCTTCAATCCCTGGGTAGGGAAGATCCCGTGGAGAAGGGAACGGCTATCCACCCAATGATATTCTGGCCTGGAGAAATCCTTGGACAAGGCAGCCTGGCCAGCTACAGTCCATGGGGTCACAAAGAGTCAGACACGACTGACCAACTCTCACACACACACATACTACCTATGTGACAAAATCACACATGTTAAAATTACCACATTTTAGTAAACAATATAGTGAAGCGGTCTCTCTCAAAAGAGACATCTGCGAGTGGTGATTAAAGCATTTGTGGGAGTGCATGTATTTGTTATTAAAAACATCCTCAAGTGGCCATGTTGGAAATCTAAGTGCCCAGGGACTGCGGAAAGCAGAGGAGATCACACATATTCAACCACAATGAGGAGATTAGAGGGAACACGTGTTCATGTCCCTTCTCTCAGTTTCTGCTTTCTTCCCATTCTGTGGAAATACAACTTATATTTAATCCAACAGAGTTAAACAAACAAAACAACAACAACAACTGCAAAACCCTAGTAGATCATACTCCTTAAACACTTTCCTTGGTGCTTATTCTGGCTCAGAAGGTCACATGGTATGGAGCTAAATGAGTTTCCCAGTCCACATGAAAGACTGACGGAGACAGAATTAGATTGATTGAAGGACAAAAGCTATGAAAACAGTTTCCTGAATTCCTATTATTTGGATGGCAGAAATAATCTATTTCTACACAATTACCTATTTAGATGACCCCAATTTATTCATAAGCAGAAAATCAAAATGGACCAGATCATCCAGAAAGGGAAAAACCAAAGCAAGAGCAAATGAACCTTTACCTCCTTTGGAAGTTGAATTTTCTCTTTTTCCAAAGCTAACAACACTACTGGTAACATGTCTATTTCATCCTTAAACCTCTGCATATCCTTCTGTCATTCTTCACTTAGATACACTTTGGATGCTCTGTGACTATTTGGTGGAGAAGAATTTTCATTTTCAAATTCGGGTTCCACGCTTTCGTCGTCACTAGCACTGCAGTTACCTACATGCAGTAGCTTCTGGAACCAGTCCTGTATTGGCTTGCTTTTCTTATCAGTATTTTTCACGACAGCAGGAGTACCGTGACTTTTTATTTGAATTATGTGTTTCATCTTACCGGAGCAGACAAGCCACAGACTAGACTGACGTGTCTGTCCAATGTCTAATTTCCGATTCGTGGGATTTTGCCTCATATTGTCTGATATTTGCATATCAAACTCTTGGTCACCTTTCACTTCAAATGTAACTACCTGGTCCCCTACTTTTTTATTTTCTGCATCATTATAAAAACTCTCCTCATTTTTGATAAATACATGTTCAATATCTAGTTTATCACTTTCAAGGTCTATTTTATTTTCACTGAAACAAAGCTTGGAAGATGACTGACAAGCGTATCCTGGGGACCCATAGTTCATGCGACGAAAAACCATTTTCGAGACTGGGTTCTTTTTGTTCAGGGCATACTTGGAATACTAGAGAGACAGATACTCCAAATGCATCTTTCTCCCCACAATCAGGTATATTATTTGTCATGTTAGGAGGTATTTCCTTTCTGTTTGCTCCTTCTTTAAGGTGATCATATAGTGCCTCCTCCTTAGGACAGACGATAATTTTGTATTTCTCACAAATTTCACCTAACTTCTGCTTTAAGTCATTTCTGATGGTTTTAACTTCTCTTTCCATTCTAATTTGCCTTGTTTGATCCTCATTTTCTCATACTTCTCCACACAAGGAGGCCCTGAACATACAGATCTGTCCTGTCTACCACATTCCTTATTCATTTCTGGTGCTTGGGGCAATTTTTGCCAGCTGCATAAGTGGAAGATTAATTGGGTTGATTTGATTTTCAGGTGTCTTTTCTGTCAGGGTACATGTGTGCAAAATAATATAATCCTTAACTAATCCAGTATGGGTAAAGAAAAATCAGAAAATCATTAAAATTTCACTGTTAAACTTCTTAATTTATATGTAACTACTCACAAATCACCAGATCACAACTAAGAAGTGAAAAATAACTTGCCTTACTGGAAAATAGGAGAAAAACATTAACTCACAAACCCAATGTTGTCACTGTTTGACTGAATTAAACAATTCATACATGTTAAATCTACCAAAAATGAATTAGATGATTTTTAATGTTATAAATGCTTCTTCCCTTAAAAATAGTTCACCTCAGGATACCATATATGGGGAGTCCCTACAGCATGTCTGTTAAGGTTTTTGGTTTTCTTCTTTAAGGACTAATATCTGGAGAACAGACAAACTTTATATGACCAGGAGCCAAAATCAATGAACACTAATCAGAAAGAGGAACCAATTCCTAAATTTTCATGTAAATTATATATGATGATAGTGCTATACATCAATACATATTGCCTGCTTACATTCAGTTATGCGTGTGCTAAGTCGTGTCTGACTCATTGTGACCCCAAGGACTGTAGTCCACCAGGCTCCTCTGTCCATGGGGATTCTCCAAGCAAGAAGACTTCAGTGGGTTGCCACGCCCTCCTCAACCCATGCCTTCCCAACCCAGGGATCAAACCCAGGTCTCCCACATTGTAGGCGGATTCTTTACTGTCTGAGCCGCCAGGGAAGCCCGACAATACTGGAGTGGGTACCCTATCCCTTCTCCAGGGAAATTTCTCGACCCAGGAATTGAAACGGGGTCTCCTGCACTGCAGGCAGATTCTTTACCAGATAAGCTACCCAGGAAGCCCCAACATTCAGTTATATTATGTTCTAATATCCACCAAAGAAAGTGGATAAAGCATTTTTTGTACTATCTACTGATTTCCCACCCTGAAATGAACTATTAGCATGTTATTATTTGTATCCTAAAAATAAAGGTCCAATCTAGAAGGTTCGATTCTCTCAATAAGCAACTGGGTTGATTCTATGACCCCACTCTCTCCCTGAATATTCTTCCCTAAGTCAATTATGCCGAGATCACAGGCAGAATGAATCTTTCATCTTGACGTCAGTGACTGGCGATTTCAATGGAAAACCTTGAGCCACTGGGAATGATTTCTCTTTACATGTATCTAGGTCAGGGGCCGTCATATTGTTCACAATTTCAACTGCTTAATCTTACGATTCAGTCTTTGATATCACCTTCTTAATCATGTAATGAAGTTATAAAAATGGAAGAAGTAAACAAGTCAGGAAATTTTTTTCCCTCAATTCCAAAGACAAGCCATAAATTATAATAGATTCTAACAGTATTTTAAATTGTATAGTTAAAGTGCTATAAAAACTATTAAATTATTAAACTATTAAATTAACTTATTATATTAAATAATATAAAAACTACTACATTAAGAAATTAAAATTATTAAATTATTATCTATCAACTCTAAAAGGGTAATTTTGAAAGGCGATTTTATGTGTTATGGACTCTGTTACACACTGTATTGTGTTGGTAAAGCATAGAAAATGGTATTAAACCAGAAATTTAAATTTATAGTTTTCCTTACCTGTGAATGGTTATCTTCATTTCCAGGAAGTTTTTCTTGTTCTTCCTCCAATATCACTTCCACGTCTAGTTCTCCTGACAAATCTGCATGTTTAGTTAAAATTACTTAAGAATATTTAGCCAAAAAACATAATCTTTATTTAAAAGACAGATTTAAAACATTGTACCAAATGACAGCTTAAGTCGAAATTTATCTTCAGATGAATATTTACTTGTTTAAGAAATACTTCCAATGATCAAAAACTTCAACAAACCATTTGGGAAACACCAGATGTCACCAGGATACAGGCACACAAACATCTCAAAGATTCATTCATGAATTCATCCAAGCATCGGTGAAAAAAGCAAGCAGAAACCAAACAGAATTTCAAAATACAGGGCAGACATATAAAGTCACAGTATATTCTCTTCTCTACTTCACCACAGTACCTTTTTAACAACATGCCAAGCTTCAACTACATTATTCTTCTTAGTTTACAAATTCCTCTTACTTTCATGCTTTTATCAATTCCTTCATCTGAAATGCTTCCCTGTGCTCTTCTGACAATTTACTTTTCATCTTTTAAGACTCAACCTGCTTTGTGAAGTTGCCCTTGATTACAGCTATCTTTCCCCAGATAAATAGGTCTCTCTTTCCTTGTAGCTACCTTAGTACTTTAAAGATTTTTCTAGTGTATCTTTATAGACTTCTCCAGCGATTGATATACATCTAAACTGTGAATTATTTCTTCCCATGTCTATCCTCTTGGCTTCTAGACTGCAGAGGACAAGCTGTTAAAAATCACCTTAGTATAAATGGTCTTTATTTTTTTTCAATAATTGTCTACCTAGATCTCACAAAGAGTCCCAGAGTTCTAAATAGAATCCTGCTACCCACTCTCAGATGTATGCTAAATACTAGCCTAAACAAACTTGCTTCCTCCAAACTCTCTTTGTTATTTATTATACTCCTATGGTCAGAGGGAGAATGCAGACACCTTGCTAAGAGGTACTGTTTGGCTGTAGCTTGCATAAAAGGAGTCAGCACAGGCAGGTTTTGCCACAAAATCGAATCCGGATCCGTCAGAATGATGGCAAGGCTGTGCCCAGGTGGCGCACGGCTGAGTGCCCTGGGCTTCTGCATTACCTTGTTTGCTTTTTCTGTTTTCTGGCAGCGGAGACTGGCCCGGGTGATGGGGCATGAAATTCCCTACCAGAAACATCGCTGCCTTTTTCATCTTTTCTTTATCTGTTGCGGTCTTCTGTCCGAGTTCTGTGGGTGCTGACTGATTTTTGGTCACCGGTTGGGACACCAACGGACGCCGATCATCAACTTTCAAATGCCCGGCTCTTTGACAAGTCTCACTATTGAGGCTCAAACTAGTCGAATCCCAGTCTGAAAAATGTGAAGACAAAGTCTCCATCTATCAGGATCTGAGTAAGAACACAACTCTGACTACCTCGTACAAAGTCTTTCTTCAGAGAATCAGTTCCACATCCTCCTTCCCCTCAAACTCACTACCCTTCAGAGGTGACTCTATCTTTCATGTCACTGTCATTCATGAAGAGATGTTAACTAGCATGTCTCATTTCTTCTACTTTTCAATTTTCTAGTATTACTTTGATTCACTCAATCTTTGTTACATACTCTGTATCTCATAAGAACTTTATTACTATTTTCCTTCAACATACAAATATTTTATTAACAAAATTTATCTCTAATTTATTTTACATTTAATTTTGCATGATGATATTGTGTGTTCTAGAGGCCATGGTTTTAAAAACACTTTGAATGAATGGTACTACTTTAATTGATGGTAGAAACCTAGACAACATATTAAAAAGCAAAGACATCACTTTGCTGACAAAGGTCCGTAAAGTCAAAGGTCTGGTTTTTTCAGTAGTCACGTGTGAGAGTTGGACCATAAAGAAGACTGAGTGCCGCAGAATGGATGCTTTCAAATTGTGGTGCTGGAGAGACTCTTTAGAGAACCCTGGACAGCCAAGAGATCAAACCAGTCAATCCTAAGGGAGATCAATCCTGAATATTCATTGGAAGGACTGATGCTGAAGCTGAAGCTTCAATACTCTGTGCACCTGATGTGAACAGCTGGCTCACTAGAAAAGCACCTGATGGATGAGAAGAGATGGGCAAGAAGAGAAGGGGGCAGCAGAGGATGAGATGGTTGGACAGTATCACTGATTCAATGGACATGAACTTGGGCGAACTCCGGGAGATGGTGAGGAACAGAGAGGCCTGGCTGCAGTCCATGGGGTCACAAAGAGTCGGGCGCGACTTAGCGACTGAACACCACCACCGTCAACAACTACTTCAATTTCAATGAGACGGTCTTTCCTCAATGTACATATATCTTCAGAACTCATTTTTAAAGCCTTGGAGAAACATCATACCCTGGAGAAGGAAATGGCAACCCACTCCAGTACGCTTGCCTCTGGCCTGCAAAATCTCTGGGACAGAGGATCCCGGCAGGCTACAGTCCATGAGGTCGCAGTGGTTGAACACTACCTAGCGACTAAACAAAAACATCATAAACTTATATAAGGAATGATAGCCTTGTGTGTGACTAATTGTTTCCATGTGAAAATAGGTAAGTCTAGGACCACACTGGATCCAAAGAGCACAGAGGGCCATGAGATAGGAATGAATACACCACAAAAAGCTAAAACTGTTAGATCTGAATTTCTTAACAGAAGTCAAAGAAACAAGTAAGAAATGTAATAGTGAAACTTAAAACCCTGTGTCAACACAAGGGCCCCTTTATCATTTTATATCCAGCCACTTCAATGGTTTAAAACAGTGGTTCTCAGGTGTTCCCTCAGAATCGCTGAAGTCCAGAGACCCAACGGGTCAGGGGGTCCAAGAGGTCAGAACTCTTTTCACAACAACACTAAACGTTTCCTCCATTCTCATGCTGTTCTGCGGGCAGAGTGGCATTCTTCATAGACACGATATGTGATATCATAACACTAAGGACTAATGGAATTAGCAACTATGATGGTATGTGCTTGTATTCTAGTTTTTCTGTTTTATTTTCCAATACAGTGAACAATAATAAACAAAGTTCCTTGGAATTCTCAATAATTTTTAGAAGTATAAAAGGATCCTAAAGCCAAAAACTTTCAGAATCCCTGTTTTGAAAGATTATGTCTATTGAATCTAAGGCATGATTACTTCTCCTACTTCTAATAATCAAAGACAACACAAACACACACACATACAGTCTGCTAATCAAAACATCTGCTTGGCCTACATTCATCTATGTAACAACACTAAAATGAAATAATTATAAGCTGAAATACAACTGACATATTAGCAATTGAAGCTTTACTCTAGGGAAAGGTCAGAGTTCAAATAAGCATTTTTGGACACTGGAAAAATCTTAGGGTCTAATAATTAATCGCTGAGAATTCCTGAGGGTATAGAGATTCCAAACTGAGAATTTAATGGATAACGAAACATATACAGAAACATCTTGAGTTCTAGCTTACATTTCAAACATTTCTTGTTCATATGCTTGTAAATATCTTTTCTTGTAAAACATGGATACCAACAATAACATTTGCCGTATGTATGTCCAATTCTTCAATTAAATTTGCAACAGGAAGTTAGGAGTATGAAGAGCTAGCATTTCAAATATTTCAGTGTCCCTCTTTCCAGAAGGGACTTCCCTGATGGCTCAACGGTAAAGCGACAGTTTGCAATGCAGGAGCCAGAGTTAAGTGTGTATTGCAAAATTTACCTGAATTAGATGTTTGTGCACCCTTCATTCTGACTGCTTTATTAGGAACAGAATCTTTCACTCCGACGGCCTGCTGAATGGGTTTGGAAACAAGTTGATTAATAAACAATGTACATATGATACAATCCACAGTTCATAATTCAAGATAAAAGCATAAACGTTTTTACCTTCACATTAGGATATTTCTCAGGAGACTCTAAAAGGAAAATGGGACATAGAGTTAATCACATGTAAATATGAAAGCCAGCTGTACATTCATGCAGACTTAGAACTGAGCAGAATCCTCACGCTCTGCCTTGGCACTGAATACATTCAGTTTTGGTGTCTTGTTTTTAGGGGGATCTTAGCACACTGGCAAGACAGACATATGAATCCACTAAAGATAGTGAAGAAAAAATAGGAATACAGGTTCACCAAAATGTGCAGTTAAGATTTCAAAAGTAACACTACGTTTTCAATGGCTTTATAAAACATTAACGTGCACATAGACCAATGTGAACATGCTGACTGATGAGGAGAACATGGATCTTAATTAAAGGAGCAAGTCATGAACCCAAGAAGATAAACGTGAAAGCTGATGGTAAAATGCAACAGCATATCTTGAATGCAACATGGCAGTTATCATTTACACCATTACATGATAAGTATTTATCATGTTCTTCAATCTGTCCATTCATTTAAGAAGTGCACACTTGGGATGACAGTTCACCAGAATGTATAATTCATTTCTCATCAAAGACAGGGTAATGGACTGATGAGCCTGGATATACACTTGTGGAAAAATGGCTCATAAAAATATTTGTGTTTTTTCCCCACGAGGGCTACTGGCATGCCTACATGTCTTGGCTCTTCTAGTTTAGCCATCTTAAAGTTTCTCGATCCACTCATGCAAGAAAGTTTATAAGACACATCTAGGAAATAATGTATAATCAATTCTCAATATTGAAATACAATTATCAAAAAGGAAAGAATACATTGAATTGCCACAGAATTATTAGAAATTAAAAATCTTGCATGTTTCAAAATCAGTGTAGTATTTATTAAAAGTATTTCTAGCATTTAGGGAATGAACCCTATTAATCTGTTTGGCTTCAAAATTTAGTTTGGTTTGGTACATCATGGTAATGCTTCAAAGGATTTCTATGAAACAACTTTCAAAAAATCAGCTATCTTTTTAAAAAAAGAACTCAATGCCTCCTTTTTCAAATTAGTCTAATTTGAATAACAAATACCGGTACAACATATATCTTTGATGCCTAAGAGTTACTCGGAGGGGCTGCGGTTTCCCCCACTTCTAGCACCCCCTCCCACCTCCAGGATTCTCTGGAGCAATAATGATCTTGTCTCTTTTCAGGGTAAATACACTGAAGTCATCTAGAAGGAGCTCTCTCAAGTGTCCTCATCAACTCCAAACTCACCTCCCTAAGGCCGTGCTTACCTCCCTTTGTCCTTTCACTAGATTCTCTCCTCTCTAAATGGTCATCTCTGGATCTGTGGACTTAAATCTTCCCCCTTGACATCCTTTCTATGGATCATCCCTACCATGTCTTTCTCCTTCTTTGCTTAGCAATGGTATCTTACACCTATAACTGCTACTTCAACTCTTTGCTTCCCTCTGGCTATAAACACGCTCAGAAAGAAACATAAAATAATGCTTTTCCTTGATCCTGTTATGTCCTGCACTATCCAATGCTCTTCTTCCAGATTTCTCTAAAGGCAAGGCTACACCCTTGCTACTTGGAGAGCTTGTTAGAAACACAGAATCTCAGATTTCCTGCTCAGCATGTGCACTTCACACATGGTCCCCAAGTGACTAATTAAAACTTGAGAAACTCTGGTCTACACGAAGTCTGCTTCTACATGACTTCAACTTAATTCATGCTCCTGAAATCGCAGCCTCTGTTTCCTCATGCAAACACTTCCCCCAAAACTGAAATGGCATTAGAAGATGGAAACCTTCCAGTGAGCTCTCTATGAGGCTGTGGGTTCCTTGGTCTCCCCATCACGCCCCCTGCTCTCTCCTTCTTTCCAGCTCTCTTGTTTTGTCCCATGTGACACCATCCTAGAAAGCACCAACATTTCATATGACATCAACTTGCACACGTTTACAGCTGAACTCCTATGCCCGCACTCCACAGAAGATAAAACACAGCTCTGCATGCCTGGAGACGTCAGTTCTGAATGTCTTCCTAATAACGAGTACAACAGGAAGGGGGGGGGGCAGAATTTTGCAGTTCTTCCCTGACAAGTTTTGGTGTCGGACGCTCACTTCAAATCCATCGTCCATGTCAAATACTCTCCCTTTATCTAAGGACCCTCATTACTTATTCCACCTTCCCCCACAGATCCATGCTTCCTTTTGCTCATTTCCTCCCCGTACCCTCTGCCTCTCTCATCTTTCATTCCCTCTTGCCTCTTATTTCTTGACCTTCCTTAGGTCGTAGAGTTATCCTGAAATAGAACTAATAATTTCCTTTTGGTCATGTGTCACATGGGATCTTAATTCTCTGACCAGGGATTGAAACTGCACCGCCTGAATTGGAGAGTCTTAACCGGACAAAGTCTTAAACACTGGACCATGAAGTAAGTCTAAAAACTAATAATTTAGTTTCTTAAACTGGATTCTCAAGGTAATCTGTGGTAGACACCTGGTAAGATGCACGATTGCCCTCCTTTTCTCATCTTTTTTCTCACTACCCATCTGACAGGTGATTTTCTTTGCCTATTAGAGTATATCAGCATTCCCGTTTTCAATCAACATTCTGTCAAATAATTTTTCTGTAAAATACAATTCTTACCTTCTATTTGTCCATTTAATGTCTTTTTTCCTCTTTGACCAGCAGTTCCAGGTAAATGACCCACATACTTCTGTGGAAGGCTCTCAGAGACACTCTGCTAGAATGAATGATAACAATGGGTTGCATGAAGAGTTCCTAATCCCTTTCGAAGAAAGTACCCTACTTTTAACCCGGTTAAGACAGATTTTGCCAAGATCCCACAGTTGCTATGTGACAGGACCAGGATGCTGAATTCAAACACGGTGCTGCATCACCAAGCAGTGGCTGCCGCATCTAAGAGATCAGCCCCTTCTTATCTCCTTCCATAGCTGCCACCTTCAAACAGGGCACCGTTACTTTATGTTACTTCAAGTACGGCTGCCATAAAGATACTCTGCACGTGCTACGTAAGCTATCCAAAATGCTTTGCACTTATTGAAACATCACTAAAGCTAACTGCTGTTATTATAACCCCACATATTTATTACTATTTCCCATGCTTTTGCTTCTCCTGAAATGTTCCTTGCAGATCAACTTGACAATCCAAATGTAGTAATACCTTCAAGCTTCACGCACTATCTTGTGGTAAAAAATCACAATGGAAATGAAAATCAAATCTACAATGAGATACCACCTCACACCAGTCAGAATGGCCATCATCCAAAAGTCTGCTGTTGCTGCTGTTGCTTAGTCGCTTCAGTCGTGTCCGACTCTGTGCCACCCTATGGACTGAACCCTGCCAGGCTCCCCTGTCCATTGGATTCTCCAGGCAAGAATACTGGAGTGGGTTGCCATGCCTTCCTTCCCAACTCAGGGATCAAAGCCAGGTCTCCCACTGCAGGCCGATTCTTTACCACTCAGCCACAATGAGATACCACCTCACACCAGTCAGAATGGCCATCATCAAAAAGTCTACAAACAATGAATGGTGGAGAGGGTGTGGAGGCTGCTGGTGGGAAGGTAAATTGATACAACCACTATGGAAGACGGTATGCAGATTCCTTCAGAAACTAGGAATAAAACCACCATATGACCCAGCAATCCCACTGCCAGGAGTATACCCTGACGAAACCAAAATGGAAAAGACACATGCACTCAAATTTTCATTGCAGTGCTATTTATGATAGCTAGAACATGGAAGCAACTTAGATGGCCATTGACAGATGAATGGATGAAGATGTGGTGGTACATATATACAAAGGAACATTACTCAGCTGTAGAAAGGAACGCATTTGAGTCAGTTCTAATGAGGTGGATGAACCTAGAGCCTATTATACATAGTGAGGTAAGTCAGAAAGAGATATATAAATATCATATACTAATGCATATGTGTGGAATCTAGAAAGATAGTACTGATGAATTTATTTGCAGGGCAGCAATGGAGAAACAGACAGAGAAAACACTTATAGGCACGGGGGAAGGGGAAGAGGCGAGAGGGTGAGATGGATGGAAAGAATAACATGGAAACTTACAATTCCATCTGTAAAATAGATAGCCAATGGGAATTTGCTCTATCACTCAGGGAACTCAAGAGGGGCTCTGCAACAATCTAGAAGGGTGGGATGGAGAGGGAGATGGAGGGGGGTTTGGGAGGGAGTGGACGTGGGTGTACCTATGGCTGATTCTTGTTGATGTCTGACAGAAAACAACAAAATTCTGGGAAGCAATTATCCTTCAGTTAAGAATAAATGAATTTTTAACAACCCTATTTGAACATTCACATGGTTGACTGTTTCTTTCCCTGTAAACAGCACACTGACGACTCTAATTTCCTATCTATGTCTTCTGGAATGGCAGGTAAAGACGAAAGGAATGATCTAGACATAAAAAAAAAAAAAAAAAAAGGAGTAAAACGATGATTATCCACGTTGAAGGTTTAAAAGTTTTCAAATACATTTATGATGATCAAGCAGGACTCAATAATCACATCAGGAAAGAAAGAACAAACTAAAAAAATCAAGTAACCACAATGACTAACTTTCTGATATGGAAGAATTTACATGTTAGTTTCACATGTATAACAAAGAATTGACATGGTAATTTAACATCTATAAACACTGAAATTAATAAAGTTTCTTAAAAATAACATGGGGGGCGGTTCTAAGATGCCAGAGGAATAGGACGGGGAGACCACTTTCTCCCTCACAAATTCATCGAAAGATCATTTGAATGCTGAGCAAACTCCAGAAAACAACTTCTGAATGCTGGCAGAGAACATCAGGCACCCAGAAAGTCAGCCCATTGTCTTTGAAAGGAGGTAGGACAAAATATAAAAGATAAAAAGAGAGACACAAGAGGTAGGGATGGAGATCCATCCCAGGAAGGGAGTCTTAAAAGAGGAGAAGTTTCCAAACATCAGGAAACACTCTCACCGGCGGGTCTGTGGGGAGATTTGGAATGTCAGAGGGCAACGTAACCAGGAGGAAAAATAAATAAATAAATAAACCCCACAGATTACGTGCCTAACGGCAACTCCCAGTGCTCGCATCCGCCACCAGCAAGGGGGGCTGCACTGCTTATGTTGAGGACCAGGCCTGAATGCCCTGAGAGCAATCTAAGGGAACTAACATGAGACAGCAACCTAAACTGTAGGACAGCCAGAGAGAGAGGGGGGAAAAAGAGAGAGAGAGAACTATCTCGCAAAAAGCCCTAAACTAAGGCACTGCCAGGCCCGCTCACAGAACAAAGGACTGAGTGAATACCAGAGGAGAGCTAGCCCACTGCAGATCGGCTCATCCCCTGCCGGAGGCAGGGAGGCAGGAGGCGGGCAGCCAGAGCTGTAAAGGGGCAAACTCGGCCCCAGAGAGGCATCCTCTACCAAACTGCAAGCACGCACCCAGTCACTAACCAAAACTTCTTGGGATTCTGGATGGTTGACATCCGCCGGGAGGGTCGCAGCCAGAGATCAGCTCCCCGGAAGAGACACATGGCACACCAGAGATGGCCACGCCCACTGTCACCCAGGAAACTCAGTGGCTGGGACCGGGGAGGTGATAAGACGCACTCCCCAACTGGGGAGATGACGCTTGCCAAGCACCTGGTCACCTGAGCGGCTCAGACCTGGGAGGGGCACAAAAGGCAGACCAGACCCAACTGAGTCTGCACCTTTGTGGAGTACATGAGAACCTGAACCTGAGCGGCTTAGACCTGGGAAGTGCACACAATCTAGGGCCCGCCTCAGACAGTTCCCTGGCAGAGGAACCTAGAGCCTAAGAAGTGTACACTGGGAAAGTGCACACGCCATGAGCGGGGACAAACCCAGTGCAGCCGAGACACTGTGCGCACTCCCCACACACGCCGGTGATATTTGTTCGCAGTGTTCCTCAATCCCCACAGCAGGACTGAACAAGTGAGCCTAAATAAGTGACCACCTTCGCCCCTTGTGTCTGGACAGAAATTAGACACTTGAAGAGACCGGCAAACAGAAGAAGCTAAAACAAACAGAGGGAACCGCTTTGGAAATGACAGGTGCAACAGATTAAAACCCTGAAGTTAGCAGCGACTATGTTGGAAGGGGCCAATAGATCTTGAGAGGTATAAGCTGGATCAAGGAACTATCTGAAACTGAACTGACCCCACACTGCCCACAACAGCTACAGAGAAAATCCTAGATCTATTTGTACTATTATCATGTTTTAAATATTTTTTTTATTTTTAAGTCCTTTATTACTCCTTTAATTTTCATTTTTACAACCTACTATTACCTTGCAAAAAAAAAAAAAAAAAAAAAAAGACCCTATTTGAAAAACAAACTTCATATATATATTTTATAATTTTTTGAGACTTTGTTTTCTTTTTTTAATATTGTGTTTTTGAGAGTCTAACCTCTACTCTAGATTTTTAATCTTTGCTTTTTGGAATTTGTTATCAATTTTGTACCTTTAAGAACTCAATCTTCAGTACCCATTTTTGCTTGGGAGTTTGATTACTGGCTTGATTGCTCTCTACCCCTTTTGACTCTCCTTTGTCTCCACCAGGTCACCTCTATCTCCGCCCTCTCCTCTCTCTTCTCTACCCAACTCTGTGAATCTCTTTGTGTGTTCTAGGCTGTGGAGAACACTAAGGGAACTGATTACTGGCTGGATCTGTCTCTCTCCTCTTGATTCCCCCTTTTATCCTCCTGGCCACCTCTGTCTCCTTCCTCCCTCTTCTCTTCTCTGTGCAACTCTGTGAACCTCTCTGAGGGGTCCAGACTGTGGAGAGCACACAGGGAAGTGATTACTGGCTAGCTTGCTCTCTCCCCCTTTGACTCTCCCTCTTCTCCTCCTGGTCACCTCTATCTCGCTCCTCTCTCTTCTCTTCTCCAGGTAACTCTGTGAACCTCTCTGGGGATCCCTCAGTGTGGAGAAACTTTTAGTCATTAACCTAGACATTTTATCATCAGTGCTGTATAGATGGAGAAGTCTTGAGGCTACTGTAAGAATAAGACTGAAAACCAGAGGCAGGAGGCTTAAGTCCAAAACCTGAGAACACCAGAGAACCCCTGACTCCTGGGAACATTAATCCAAAAGCCTCCATACCTACACTGAAACCAAGCACCATCCAAAAGCCAACAAGTTCCAGAGCAAAACATACCACGCAAATTCTCCAGCAACCCAGGAACATATCCCTGAGCTTCAATGTACAGGCTGTCCAAAGGCACACCAAACCCACAGACATCTCACAACTCACTACTGGACACTTCACTGCACTTCAGAGAGAAGAGATCCAGCTCCCCCCACCAGAACACCGACGCAAGCTTCCCGAACCAGGAAACCTTGACAAGCCACCTGTCCAACCCCACCCACACTGAGGGACCTCCACAATAAAGAGGAACCACAAATTGCCAGAATACAGAAAGGCCACCCCAAACACAGCAATCTAAACAAGATGAAAAGGCAGAGAAATACCGAGCAGGTAAAGGAACAGGATAAATGTCCACCAAACCAAACAAAAGAGGAGGAGATAGGGAAGTACCTGAAAAAGAACTCCAAAGAATGATAGTGAAAATGATCCAAAATCTTGAAAACAAAACGGAGTTACAGATAAATAGCCTGGAGACAAGGATTGAGAAGATGCAAGAACTGTTTAACAAGAACCTAGAAGAAATACAAAAGAGTCAATCAATAATGAATAACGTAATAAATGAGATCAAAAACACTCTGGAGGGAACCAACAGTAGAATAGCAGAGGCAGAAGATAGGGTAAGTGAGGTAGAAGATAGAATGGTAGAAATAAATGAAGCAGAGAGAAAAAAAAAATAATTGTAAGAAATGAGGACAACCTCAGGGACCTCTGGGACAATGTTAAACACCCCAACATTTGAATCATAGGAGTCCCAGAAGAAGACGACAAAAAGAAAGACCGTGAGAAAATACTTGAGGAGATAATAATTGAAAACTTCCCTAAAATGGGGAAGGAAATAGTCACCCAAGCCCAAGAAGCCCAGAGGGTTCCAAACAGGATAAACCCAAGGCGAAACACACCAAGACACACATTAATCAAATTAACAAAGATCAAACACAAAGAACAAATATAGAAAGCAGCAAGGGAAAAACAACAAATAACACACAAAGGGATCCCCATAAGGATAACAGCTGATCTTTCAGTAGGAACTCTTCAGGCCAGAAGGGAATGGCAGGACATACTTAAACTGATGAAAGAGAAAAACTTACAAGCCAGATTACTGTACCCAGCAAGGATCTCATTCACATATGAAGGAGAAATCAAAAGCTTTACAGACAAGCAAAAGCTGAGAGAATTCAGCACCACCAAACCAGCTCTTCAACATATGCTAGAGGATCTTCTCTAGACAGGAAACACAAAAAGGGTGTATAAGCTCGAACCCAAAACAACAAAGTAAATGACAACAGGATCATACTTATCAATAATTACCTTAAATGTAAATGGGTTGAATGTCCCAACCAAAAGACAAAGACTGGCTGAATGGATACAAGAACAAGACCACTACATATGTTGTCTACAAAAGACCCACCCACCTCAAAACAAGGGACACATACAGACTGAAAGTGACGGGCTGGAAAAAGATATTCCACGTAGATAGAGACCAAAAGAAAGCAGGAGTAGCAATACTCATATCAGATGAAATAGACTTTAAAATCAAGGCTGTCAAAAGAGACAAAGGTGGACACTACATAATGATCAAAGGATCAATCCAGGAAGAAGACATAGCAATTATAAATATATATGCACCCAACATAGGAGCACCACAATATGTAAGGCAAATGCTAGCAAGTATGAAAGGGGAAATTAACAATAACACAATAATTGTAGGAGACTTTAATACCTGCTCTCACACCTATGGATATTTCAACTAAACAGAAAATTAACAAGGAAACACAAACTTTAAATGACACGATGGATCAGCTAGACCCAATTGATATCTATAGGACATTTCACCCCAAAACAATGAATTTCACCTTTCTCTCAAGTGCACATGGAACCTTCTCCAGGACAAACCATGACCTGGGCCATAAATCTAGCCTTGGTAAATTTTAAAAAGTTGAAATCATTACAAGCATCTTTTCTGACCACAATGCAGGTAGATTAGAGGTCCATTAAAGGAGAAAACCTATTAATAATGCCAACGAATGGAGGCTGAACAACACGCTCCTGAAAAACCAATAAATCACAGAAGAAATCAAAAAAGAAATCAAAATATGCATAGACATGAATGAAAACAAAAACACAACAATCTAAAACCTATGGGACACCGTAAAAGCAATGCTAAGGGGAAGGTTCATAGCAATACAGGCTTATATCAAGAAACAAGAAAAAAGTCAAATAAATAACCTAACTCTACACCTAAAGCAACTAGAAAAGGAAGAAATGAAGAACCCGTGGGTTAGTAGAAGGAAATAAATCTTAAAAATCGGGGCAGAAATAAACGCAGGAGAAACAAAAGAGACCATAGCAGAAATCAACAGAGTTATTTTAAAAGCCGGTTCTTTGAGAAGATTAAAAAAAAAAAAAAAAAAAATTGACAAACCATTAGTCAGACTCCTCAAGAAACAAAGGGAGAAAAATCAAATCAACAAAATTAGAAATGAAAATGGAGAGATCACAAAAGTCAACACAGAAACACAACGGATCATAAGAGGCGACTATCAGCAACTATATGCCAATAAAATGGACAACTTGGAAGAAATGAACAAATTCTTATAAAAGTATCTTTCCCAAACTAAACCAGGAAGAAATAGAAAATCGTACCAGACCCATCACAAGCACGGAAATCGAAACTGTAATCAGAACTCTTCCAGCAAACAAAAGCCCAGGACCCGACAACTTCACAGCTGAATTCTACCAAAAATTTAGAGAAGTGCTAACACCTATCCTACTCAAACTCTTCCAGAAAATTGCAGAAGAACATAAACTTCCAAACTCATTCTATGAGGCCACCATCACCCTCATACGAAAACCTGACAAAGATGCCACAGGAAAAGAAAACTACAGGCCAATATCATTGAGGAACGTAGATGCGAAAATCCTTAACAAAATTCTAGCAAACAGAATCCAACAACATATTAAAAAGATCATACATCATGGCCAAGTGGGCTTTATCCCAGGGATGCAAGGATTCTTCAATACCCACAAATCAACCAATGTAATACACCACATTAACAAATTGAAAGATAAAAACCATATGAATATCTCAATAGATACAGAGAAAGCCATTGACAAAATTCAGCATCCATTTATGATTAAAAAAAAAAAAAAGAACCTCCAGAAGTCAGGAATAGAAGGAACATACCTCAACATAATAAAAGTTATATATGACAAACACACAGGAAACATTATCCTCAATGGTGAGAAATTAAAAGCATTTCACCTAAAGTCAGGAACAAGACAAGGGTGCCCACTCTCACCAATACTATGCAACATACTTTTGGAAGTCTTGGCCACAGCAATCAGAGAAGAAAAAGAAACAAAAGGAATCCAGATAAGAAAAGAAGAAGTAAAACTCTCACTGTTTGCAGATGACATGATCCTCTACATAGAAAACCCTAAAGGCTCTACCAGAAAAATCCTAGAGCTAACCAATGCATATAGTAAAGTTTCAGGATATAAAATTAACACACAGAAATCCCTTGCATTCCTATATACTAACAATGAGAAAACAGAAAGAGAAATTAAGCAAACAATTCCATTCACCATTGCAACGAAAAGAATAAAATACTTAGGAATATACCTACCTAAAGAAACAAAAGACCTATACATAGAAAACAACAAAACACTGATGAAAGAAATCAGAGAGGACACAAATAGATGGAGAAATATACCATGTTCATGGACTGGAAGAATCAATATAGTGAAAATGAGCATACTAGCCAAAGCAATCTATAGATTCAATGCAATCCCTATCAAGCTACCAATGGTATTTTCCATAGAACTGGAACAAATAACATCACGATTTGTATGCAATTACAACAAACCTCAAATAGCCAAAGCAATCTTGAGAAAGAAGAATGGAACTGGAGGAGACAACCTGCCTGAATTCAGGATATACTACAAAGTAACAGTCATCAAGATAGTATGGTACTGGCACAAAGACAGAAATACAGACCAATGGAGCAAAATAGAAAGCCCAGAGGTAAATCCATGCACCTAAGGACACCTTATCGATGACAAAGGAGGCAAGAATATACAATGGAGAAAAGACAACCTCTTTAACAAGTGGTGCTGGGAAAACTGGTCAATCACTTGTAAAAGAATGAAACTACAACACTTCCTAACACCATGCACAAAAATAAACTCAAAGTGGCTTCAAGATCTAAACGTAAGACAAGAAATTACAAAACTCCTAGAGGAAAATGTAGGCAAAACACTCTCCGACATAAATCACAGCAAGATCCTCTATGACCCACCTCCCAGAATACTGGAAATGAAAGCAAAAATAAACAAATGGGACCTAATTAAACTTAAAAGCTTTTGCACATCTGTGTCTCTTTTTCTGTTTTGCATATAGAGTTATCGTTACCATCTTTCTAAATTCCATATATATGTGTTAGTATACTGTATTGGTCTTTATCTTTCTGGCTTACTTCACGCTGTATAATGGGCTCCAGTTTCATCCATCTCATTAGAACTGAATCAAATGAATACTTTTTAATGGCTGAGTAATATTCCACAGTGAAGAGGGAGGGGGGAGAGGGGATCAGAATGGGGAATACATGTTAATCCATGGCTGATTCATGACAATGTATGGCAAAATCCACTACAATACTGTAAAGTAATTCGCCTCCAACTCATAAAAATAAATGGAGGAAAAAAAGTTTTTGTACAACAAGGAAACTATAAGCAAGGTGAAAAGACAGCTTTCAGAATGGGAGAAAAGAATAGCAAATGAAGAAACAGACAAAGGATTAATCTCAAAAATATACAAGCAACTCCTGCAGCTCAATTCCAGAAAAATAAATGACCCAAGCAATAAATGGGCCAAAGATCTAAACAGATATTTCTCCAAAGAAGACATACAGATGGCTAACAAACACATGAAAAGATGCTCAACATCACTCATTATCAGAGAAATGCACATCAAAACCTCAGTGAGGTACTATCACATGCCAGTCAGAATGGCTGCTATCCAAAACTCTACAAGTAATAAATGCTGGAGAAGGTGTGGAGGAAAGGGAACCCTCTTACACTGTTGGTGGGCATGCAAACTAGTACAGCCACTATGGAGAACAGTGTGGAGATTCCTTAAAAATCCGGAAATAGAACTGCCATATGACCCAGCAATCCCACTCCTGGGCATACACACCAAGGAAACAAGAAGTGAAAGAGACACGTGCACCCCAATGTTCATTGCAGCGCTGTTTATAATAGCCAGGACATGGAAGCAACCTAGATGCCCACCAGCAGACGAATGGATAAGAAAGCTGTGGTATATATACACAATGGAATATTACTCAGCCATTAAAAAGAATGTGTTTGAATCAGTTCTAATAAGGTGGATGAAACTGGAGCCCATTATACAGAGTGAACTAAGCCAGAAAGAAAAACACCAATACAGTACACTAACACATATATATGGAATTTAGAAAGATGGTAACAATAACCCTATATGCAAGACAGAAAAAGAGACACAGATGTATAGAACAGACTTTTGGTCTCTATGGGAGAAGGCGAGGGTGGGAATATCTGAGAAAACAGCATGAAAACATGTATATTATCAAGTGTGAAACAGATCGCCAGCCCAGGTTGGATGCATGAGACAAGTGCTTGGGCTGGTGCACTGGGATGACCCAGAGGGATGGGATGGGGAGGGAGGTGGGAGGTAGGTTCAGGATGGGGAACACATGTAAATCCATGGCTGATTCATGTCAACATATGGCAAAACCACTACAATATTATAAAGTAATTAGCCTCCAATTAAAAAAAAAGACAAATAAATAAAAATAGCAAGGAATGGACATGTTGCTAGAGATATCTTTAAAAGAAAAAATATCTTCCATAGATAATTTTATAAACTCTGGCAGAATTTTTTTCTTTCCTTATGATTTTATAATAACAAGTACTCAATATAAGAAAAAAGCATAAGTCGTGATTTCATTCACTTAATGTATGTAATTACCCATTATTTGCTGACATTCAGAAGAAGAAATCAGAATTTCTCCAGAGGAAAATATATAGTTCTCCAGTTTTTCTTTCAGATTGTTGCAGCTGAAAATTTTCTCATTTAATGAAAAGAGATTAAGAATCTCATTTATAAAATTATAATTTTAATAAAAAGGATAGACAGAATGCTTATTTATTTCCTCTTTATTTTCAGAAAGGTTTAAAACACCCACCAAGGTTATAGCAAACAGTTTAAGATAAATTAGGTGAGTACATTTAAGTATATAGTGTCAGGCACGAATGAGCGACTGAACTGAAGTGAAGTTAGAAACCACAAGAAACAGAAGGGCCAAAAATTCTTAATTCATAATGCATCTCCTAATGCCTAAAACAGGGCTCATCTTGAATTGTCGCTAAAAGAAAGCTTTGCTAGGTTAAATAGAAGACATTGCTTCATTAATTTCAAAGTGAGATTTTTTGTTTTAAAGAGAAATCACTTTAAATTTAAATGGACTTCCAGAGGGAACTATATTCAAAAAAACATATATACATACACAAGTATAAACAAATCACGTTACTGTACACCTGAAACTTACACGGTATTTTAAACTGACTACACTTCAATTGAAGGAAAAAGCAAGAACCACCACCAACCTCGAAAACAACCCCCCAAAACAATAAGGAACACATTTTCTTTCAGTTCTTCATAAAAATCAGCTATATGCCATTCAAAAGAGTATGAACATTGTTTTTTCATGACCTCACTTTCTCTTCTTAAGTTGAATTTGAAATAATGTCTCGCAGAATTATAACATAGAGTTCCTGGTCTGACTTACCCCCACTATTTCTGTTGTGTGTGTAAAATAATCTGTCCCATCTTCACCCTCATTCCATCTTATATTCATCTTGTCCTTCGTAAAGAAATTCTTCCCCTTCATCCTCCTCCCCATCTTCATTATTCATCTAGTTGTTTTTCCTAAGTGCTTTGTAATTCAGTACTTTCATAATGGTATACTTAGTATGCCAATATTTATAAATCTGAACCATGCACATGTATGGCTCTTATTATCACACCATTTCGTATCATGACTTTGAGGGCTTCCATTTCTGTGGTGGGATCCTTTTTGTCTTCATAAAGAGCAGGGGAATGGTATGTGAACAAGTACAGGGAAAGAAGAGTTACAAACAGAACCACTTACCTTTGTAGGACCAAGGCCTGCTACAGACTTGAGAAATTTTGGAACAGGCTCAGGTGATGGGAAGGCAGGCTGACAGATGCCCTCAAACCAGGGTTTGAGAAATGTTTCAACCACATCTTCAATGTTACTATCAGAATTACTGTCCTCAGAGAAAGTGGTACTCTCTGGTCTCCAAATGCCACACTTTGCTTCTACAACAGTGAAAACAGGAGAGAGTACATGAGAACATGTGTCATTTCAAATCAGGGAATAACACCAGAAGGACAGTCTTCGAATCACTTACTGTTTCTGCTGGACTGCTGAGAAGGCTTCATGAGCTTTGTTAACTTTGGTTTCACGACATGCTGGAGAAGAAAATGAGAGCTTGAAGAATATAACAAGATCAACCTGAATAAATTTATAACATCCTCCACTCCTCTATGATCTAGCACAAAGAGCACAGGCTCTGGAGTCATTCAGATGTGGATTCAAATCCCAGTTCTGCCACTGACTGACCTGCTCATGGGGAAAGTATTATGACAGATGACATCAGAAGCCTCGGATGTTCCTCTCCTTACCCCTAATTGACAGCTATACAAATAGGATGACACCCACTAGATTACTTTCTCTACCACAATGTTCAAGAGTAATAATTTATCCGCAGGAGTTCAGAGCACTATTGAAAAACTAAGACATTTAAATTAATTGCTATATTTTGAAATCTGCTTCCATGATTAATATATACATGAATTATCACTTGGGAAGGGAAATATGAAAGTTTAGGTTTTAGAAGAACCTTATTTAGATGGGCTAGAACTGCAAACAGGATAAGCTACTTCTATTCTGTTTGTCAAACAGCTAGAAATATAAAACAGGGGGAAAAAATCAGCGGCTTCTATGAAACAGGGAAAGAGCAAGGTTAAACCCATAAGGCAATGATCATGAATGAAAGCCACAAACACTCTAAATAGACAGCCATAAGCAAACATGTGCACAATAGGGGAAGAGAGAGACGGACTGAAAGAACAGACACTGAAGAAATTTGTTCTGTGAGGAAAAATTAAGTTAAGAGTAAATATTTAAAAAAAGAAATTAAAAAGGTAGAGGAGAAAGAAGAAAGGAAAAGGTGAGACATTCTTAGTCAAGAACAAACTTCATGGGGGAGAAAAAATAAGTATAATAAGGTATGTGGAGAAACACATATATTTAGAATTTATATACAGTAGGTCAGCAATATATCAGTATTCTTAAGGATATACTATGAGCAAAGCCTCTTTTTCATATGATTCTATTAATCTAATTATATGCATCTACACTGTTCTTCAAATTTTATGAAAATATCAACATCAGTTCAGGTCAGTTGCTCAGCTGTGTGCGACTCTTTGCAATCCCATGGACAGCAGCACACCAGGCCTCCCTGTCCATCACCAATTCCCGGAGGTTTTACAAACTCATGTCCATTGAGTCGGTGCTGCCATCCAACCATCTCATCCTCTGCCGTCCCCTTCTCCTCCCGCCTTCAAACTTTCCCAGAATTGGTATTCTCCAATGAGTCGGTTCTTCACATTGGATGGCCAAAGTATTGGAGTTTCAGCTTTCTGAATGTTGAGTTGTAAGTCAACATTTTCACTCTCCTCTTTCACTTTCATCAAGAGGCTCTTTAGTTCTTTAATTTCTGCCATCATGGTGGTGTCATCTGCGTATCTGAGGTTATTGATATTTCTTCTGGCTATCTTGATTCCAGCTTGTGCTTCATCCAGCCCAGCATTTCGTATGATGTACTCTGCATATAAGATAAATAAGCAGGGTGGCAATTTACATCCTTGATGTACTCCTTTCCCAATTTGGAACCAGTCTATAGTTCCATATCCAGTTCTAACTGTTGCTTCTTGTCCTGTATACAGATTTCTTAGGAGGCAGGTCAGGTGGTCTGGTATTCCCATCACTTGAAGAATTTTCTACACTTTGTTGTGAGCCACAGAGTCAAATGGTTTGGCACAGTCAATAAAGAATAAGTAGATGCATTTCTGGAACTCACTTGCTTTTTTTATGATCCAGAGGATGTTGACAATTTGATCTCTGGTTCCCCTGCCTTTTCTAAATCCAGCTTGAAGATATGAAGTTCATGGTTCATGTAATCTTGAGGCCTGGCTTGGAGAATTATGAGCATTACTTTCCTAGCGTGTGAGATGAGTGCAATTATGTGGTAGTTTGAACATTCTTTGGCATTGCCTTTCTTTGGGATTGGAAGGAAAACTGAACTTTTCCAGTCCCGTGGCCACTGCTGAATTTTCAGATTTGCTGGCATATTGAGTACAGCACTTTCACAGCATCATCTTTTAGGATTTCAAATAGCTCAACTGCAATTCCATCACCTCCACTAGCTTTGTTTGTAGTGATGCTTCCTAAGGCCCACTTGACTTCACATTCCAGAATGTTTGGCTCTAGGTGAGTGATCACACCATCCTGGTTATCTGGGTCATGAAGATCTTTTTTGTAGAGTTCTGTATATTCTTATATACCTCATCTTAATGTATTGCGCTTCTGTTAGGTCCATACCATTTCGTCCTTTATGGTGCCCATCTTCGCATGAAACGTTCCCATGGTATCTCTAATTTTCTTGAAGAGATCTCTAGTCTTTCCCATTCGATTGTTTCCTCTATTTCTTTGCATTCATCCCTGAGAAAGGCTTTCTTATCTCTCCTTGCTATTCTTTGGAACTCTGCATTCAAATGGGTATATCTTTCCTTTTCTCCTTTGCCTTTTGCTTCTCTTCTTTTCTCAGTTATTTGGAAGGCCTCCTCAGACTACCATTTTGCCCTTTTGCATTTCTTTCTCTCCAAGATGGTCTTGATCACTGCTTCCTGTACAATGTCATGAATCTCCATCCATAGTTCTTCAGGCACTCTGTTTATCAGATCTGATCTCTTGAATCTATTTGTCACTTGCAGTGTCTAATCATAAGAGTAAATACTACATGAAACTAAATTCAGAGCATGAAAACAAATTTCACAACAGAACACTTTACCTTGGTTTTAAAATCTAAGACTTCATTGTTTGATGTAGGCCCTAAATCAATGCCAGGTTCGTTGGGAAACCTTTAAAGCAGAAACATACAATAAGAATGAGTGAGCTCATTTCCTTGAACAAAAGAAAAAAGAAAAAAAAAAAAAAAACAAGTGAAAGTCTCTCTATATATTAAATAAACTTTCTTGACATGAATAAAATTTGGCCTGTTTTAAAACAGCTTTTAATTTTTTAATTTTTTAAAGATTTTTTTTGGATGTGGACCACTTTTAAAGTCTTTACTGAATTAGTGCCAATGGTGATTCTATTTTATGTTTTGGCTGTCTGATCCTGAGGCATGTGAGATCTTAGCTTCCCTGACTGAGTATCGAACCCACACTGCCTACACTAGAAGATATCTTAGTAACCATCTTAACCACTGTATCCCCAGGGAAGTCTCCAAAAAAGTTTTTCATTACCTATTTCTGCTTCCTTGTCTCCCAATCTATGAAATATCTAGTTAACACTCATTCTTAGTTTCCATAACAGAGAGTGACAGCCAATATATCAGCAGAGCCTAAAAATAATTTGTTTTCACCAAAAGTTCTAATAGTTGAACTGAAAATCCAATTGATGGACTGAAATTATTCTTGCTTGCCCAAACTGGAATAAACCTGATGACTTAAAACGAAGCGGAAGAATAGGCTTTGCCTTCTCCATTGTCTGTTCAAGACTCAGAGACGAATCTGAGTCGGTCCAAAAGGGGAGCCTTGGTCCATCGGCAGGGATACCGCTTATTGAGATGGCACCACTTCTCTCCTTTACTCGAAGAGGGAGTACAGGGAGTTTAACCACAATGTCAAAACTTAAAATGTACACAAGTCAAAGGACTAACTTATATCTTTAACTTATATGCTACACGGGTACTTCTCAGTCTCTGCTGAGGGCCATGGGAGTGGACGTGGGAGCCAGGAAGGCCAGCTGTCAAATCACAGGTCAACTCATTTGAACCAGGGTCAATTCATTAACCTCCTGAAACCACAGTTGCCTAATTAAGTAAAAGTAGGACACAGCTACTTTACCAAGCTGCTGTGGTGACTCTATGAGGTCACAAATGTTAAGCACGTAATGCAGTGTCTCACCCAGAGCAGAACACTCAGCAAACATTAGTTTCTCTTACTCCATGTTCCCTTAGTTAAACATGTAATTTAAAACATCCATAACATCCTACCTCCTTGAAGAGTCCTCTTCAGAACACTCATCCGCTATTAAAGAAAAATCAAGACACATTTTAAATCAACAGAAGAAAAATACAGAATATGAAAACCTCAAGACTGATGCTTTGTTTAAAAGTATTCCTTTCAAACCACACCTGGAGGCCACACTAGCGGAAGGGAACAGTGGTTGTACTATTCTCATAGGCTCACCTAAGAATGCCTAAGAACCACTCCTCCCCTTTATAGTCATCAAATGCAAAACAAAAACACAAAGAAAGAACTGTTGTTTACAATGACCATAATCCTAACCAAACTCCAGGAGACTGACAGACAATGATACTATACCAGTAATAGAATCAGTACCATAAGCTGACAATAGCACACTTAAATAGCACAGTATTTCTGGACTTCCATTGCCTGGAGCACTGAACAGAGACTATAGGTGTCTTGCTGGGACATGACAACTCCTCTGGCTCTTCAGTTCAGAATGAAAACACCCTATTACAGGGAAGCTTGGTCCACAGGCACTGAACTTCAGAGTGTGGTAAAGCATAGGAAACAAAGTCTTCTCTTCCTGGCCCTCCTTCCAATGGCAAGAGAAGTTATGAAAGAAGTAGTCATTCCAGGCTTAGAAAGGATAATCTCTTGAAAGGGAGGTGGGGGAGGGCAAACGGGTAAAGGGGATCAACTCGGTGCTGAGAGTGGGGACTATTCTTGTAGACTTGTAGTGGTGAGATTTCAGTAGGTTACACAGAAGCTGAACTTTGTAAAAAAGTTCCACACACACACACACACACACACACACAGACACTAATATATCTAAAAAGAATCTCTTGAGACTATCTCCTTCCATTGCCCAAGAGTATCTGGACCACATAGAGCAGGATGGTCCAAAGAGTGCTGTATACTAGTGAGGGCTATCATTATATCAATCCTTCCAATTATATGGCAAATGTTTATAGAAATCATGCTTTTTCAGCTTGGAAGGCATACGTCATCACATCCTAAGCTGATGAACAAGAGGAGGGAGGGAAGACTGGAGGGAGTCACGGACTCTGGTTCTGCTAAACAACATTTCCCAGGGGTCGTCATGATCTGATGCTGGAGGGATGATTCACATGCAGTGACTCCACTGGGAAAGCAGCACTGCAAGCTTGAGCCTGGAGAGCAGGGGCAGTGAATTTTAACTGTTTCCACTCTGTGACATCAGAACAATGCTTAGTACACAAAAGACACTTGAAAGTTATCTGTTTAGTGAACAACTGAGCAAATAAATAAGCATGTTTTCTTTGAAAATTTTGTTTAGAAAAATACAGAAATTAAAAAAAAAAAAAGAAAAATACAGAAATTAACCAGAGAAAACTCTATTCTGTTCTGAGCATACTGAAGACCAAGACACTCTCATCTCTGTATCTCCTCTGATTAATGTATTAAACCAACCTACAGTTCTTTGACAGATGTTTTTGTTGTTCAGTCACCAAGTCGTGTCTGACTCTTGTGACCCCATGGACTACAGCTCACCAGGCCCTTCTGTCCATGGAATTTCCCAGGCAAGTGTACTGGAGTGTGTTGCCATTTCCTTCTCCAGGGGATCTTCCCGACACAGGGATCAAACCATATCTCCTGCATTGGCGGGTGGATTCTTCACTACTGAGCCACCTGGGAAGCCCCATTTGATTAGATAGAGGTCTATTCAGTCAAAGGTATCCTCGGATACCCTGTACAATGTGCTAGATGCCACATCCAGTGGACCTAATGCTGTTTTTGTTAATGCAAAGTATTTCTGTGCTTTTAATAGAACCTGCAGAGTCCCAAGTCCATCTATTTGGAGATTTATTATGATAATTTTTTAACTGATGGCAAGAGAGCATCTTGTTCTTACAAAATTATACTGTCGTGACAATTAGCCAACACACAAAAGAAAACATCTGGTCCTAATGAAGTCAATCTATCTCACTCTCTTTGGATCTGTAAGGAATGAAGTTGGTAAGCTACACTTGCTTGGTACAGAAATAGGCAAAACAACTGGTTCTCAACCAGGCATTGCTTTTCTGCCTTCAGTTCTATTGGTAAGTATCTTTCAGAAATAATCTCTCACTACTATGCTGCACACTGGCTCAGCTTTGCAGTTCTTATTGTTTATCATTTCTTATCCTACCAGGAAGGGATTATTCAGGTTCCCAGTTTTAATGATGGTAACTATTTTAGTGAGACTAATCACTACACAGTAACTACTAACTATTCATTCACTAAATGCAAACCATTTCTATAAATGAAAGTTCCCTTTCATAAGAAGTCCAATCTGCTATAATATGACTATAGATGAAATATACATCATACTCACTCAATTTTTTTTTTCTGATTTACACAAAGATCTAACATAGGACTTTAGGGGCCATATTAAATAGATGGATTTCTTTTCAGACAATACTGTCTTTGATGTTAAATCACCTACAATTAACTTCTTAATCACTTCTGAATACTAGAGTATTAAGAAATTAATTTAAAAAATAAAATACACATGCAATTTATGCTAATTTTTCATAGTTCTTTCATTATTGAAACTTCTTCACTCCTACTTTATCTATGGTAGAATCACCAAAAGTAATTTGGTATCAGATGACGTACCTGGGTTGCTCTTTTCAGGAGAAGTTTTAGGTCTCTTTTCTTTATACTCAGAAATCAGTTGGCGAAAGCTATGTATTAAAAATGTGATAAGTAATCTTTTAACACTGATATGAAAAACAACTATCAAATTCTTAGATCATTTCAGACAATGTCAGAGATAATATCAAAACTTCAACTGTCCCATACATTTCAAGTTTCTAAGTTCTATACGCTTTTATTTAGCATGTAGTAAAGGAGAAAGTAAAGGTATATTGTCACCCTGCTTATTTAACCTCTATGCAGAGTACATCATGAGAAAGGCTGGGCTGGATGAAGCACAAGCTGGAATCAAGATTGCCGGGAGAAATATCAATAACCTCAGATATGCAGATGACACCAGCCTTATGGCAGAAAGTGAAGAAGAACTAAAGAGCCTCTTGAGGAAAGTGAAAGAGGAGAGTGAAAAAGTTGGCTTAAAACTCAACATTCAGAAAACTAAGATCATGGCATCTGGTCACATGACTTCACGGCAAATAGATGGGAAAACAGTGGAAAGAGTGGCTGACTTTGTTTTCTTGGGGGCTCCAAAATCACTGCAGATGGTGATTGCAGCCATGAAATTAAAGGATGCTTACTCCTTGGAAGGAAAGTTATGACCAACCTAGACAGTATATTAAAAAGCAGAGACATTCCTTTGCCAACAAAGGTCCGTCGAGTCAAGGCTATGGATTTTCCAGTGGTCATGTATGGATGTGAGAGTTCGACTGTAAAGAACAGCATCGAAACATGTATATTATCAAGTGTGAAACAGATCGCCAGTCCAGGTTGGATGCATGACACAAGTGCTCGGGGCTGGTGCACTGGGATGACCCAGAGGGATGGGATGGAGAGGGAGGTGGGAGGGGGGTTCAGGATGGGGAACACATGTAAATCCATGGCTGATTTATGTCAATGTATGGCAGAAACCACTACAATATTTTAAAGTAATTAGCCTCCAACTAATAAAAATAAATGAAAAGAGAAAGAAAGAAAGAAAGAAAGCTGAGCACCAAAGAATTGATGCTTTTGAACCATGGTGTTGGAGAAGACTCTTGAGAGTCCCTTGGACTGCAAGGAGATCCAACCAGTGCATCCTAGAGGAAATCAGTCCAGTGTGTTCATTGGAAGGACTGATGTTGAAGCTGAAACCCCAATATTTTGGCCACCTGATGCAAAGAGCTGACTCATTTGATAAGACCCTGATGTTGGGAAAGTCTGAAGGCAGGAGAAGGGGATGACAGAGGATGAGATGGCTGGATGGCATACTGACTCAGTGGACATGAGTTTGGGTAAACTCTGGGAGTTGATGATGGACAGGGAGGCCTGGTGTGCTGCGGTTCATGGGGTCCCAAAGAGTCAGACATGACTGAGTGACTGAACTGAACTGAAAGGAGAAAGAAAAGGAAGATGAAGTAGTCATGAACTCAGGGCGTGTACAGCTCCAATAATTCACTAGATTTAGCTTGGCATACAGAAAATCTCTCGAGCTTGCAAATCCTAGCTCTATAACCAACTGCCCTTTGTTCCTGGAGGAGTCGCTTCTCTTCAGTTCAAAGTCTTCCTCTACACAACTTGGATCTTACTGCCTGATTTCACAAGAGGACCAAGAGGATTTAATGAGATAATAGACCCCCAAAATGCGTGTAGAAACAGTCAAAGAATGGAATAATTTGTGCTTGAACTACTTTGGAATTCCAAGTAAAACCCAATGTGTGTTTTTTCATACATTTAACATTCAAGTGCTGCATGAAGCTGTTACTAATTCTGGTGATTAGCTGTTCTTCATGATCTATAATTTAGGGAATCTCAGCTCTTATATAATGTGTACCTAAATTTACTTATAACATATCAACTCACTACATGAGAGAACATAATGATCCCCCATTATCACTGCAGCTAATTACACCAAGAACAGAAAACTAATCACAATCAAGACCTGGCCTGGACCACGACTCTTCCTTCTCTACCTACTCAAACTCTGAGCCAGCAGATCTTTCCAACAATGATGTTTAATCTCCATGTTCCTCTCCAATTCACTTGGAAGACATATCCCTACTCTTACAGTGGATACTGGCAAGTTCTAGACAGGGCTCACCTCTCTGAATTCTTACTTGAGATTTCTTACTTGAGATTCTTACTCAATTGAACTATCTTACTTGAGATTTAGGGATTTCTGCTGAATGTGTTCCTTATGGGGCATTTTCTGAAAACATTTAAGGTGGAGGCGGAGAGGAATCCGTTGGAAGATTTTCTTTATTCCTGGAAACAGATCCCACAAGGGGCCAAGCATAATTAGGGAATCTCAGGCAAGCTGGCACCCACTACTCTGGGAAGGATGACAGGGAACCTGTGACCTGAGAAAAGGTGCCCCCACAGGACAGAAAGCCGCCCTGAGATTCAAGTCTAGATACAAAGGAAAAAGGGAAGTCTGCTCAATCCCTGCAGGAGCACTGGACCCTCGCTGACAGCCTAAAATGGTCTCCACTGACATCTGCTAGCAGAAAAGATAAATAAGAGCCTCAACAGCACCTCATCTGAAGATCTAGGCTTACACGTGGGCTCCACATAAGGTCTCTGAGTGAGGGGGGAAGCTAGGAGGCCCAGCGGCCCGAACTGGGTGCTGGTGCTTTGTTTGCAACTGTGACTCAGCGACAAGCTTACGTATGAGAACAAAGGCGCTCTCACTCTGAAGTCGACGTGTGCGTCACCTCAGAGGCTGGGGACCCGGACCCACGGGGGCGGCCTGGGAGCAAAGGTCAATCGTGAGCCCACTGCACGATGAGTTTGTTTTTCCTTTTAAAATGTTTTATTACAGGTCTTTATAGAGCCACATCCAGACTCCAGATCTAGCTGCCAAGCAGGCCCCGTCAAGACCAGCTGGAGCAGCAGTGCTGCAGCAGCAGAATCAATGCAAGCAACACAGTGATGAGAAAGAACTATTCTCTCCCCCCTAAATGACTTGTGGAAGAGGACTGTCTCGTTCATCTTCGGGAATCTTCCGGGTTCTTGGAAAATTCAAGGGGAAGCGTATAGAGAGGCAAGTCCTCAAGGGAAAACACAGGATTTGCCGCTGAACTAAATATATCAAGACCCAAAGAACTAGTTAGAAATATCACAACTGTGACACTGTTCATACCTGCCGGGAGCCAACACACGAGATCCTACCCATGACAAGGTCATGAGGGAGAAAGCCTGACGGGCAAGGCGGATCAGGTTTTCAGGGATTCTGAAAAGCTGCCCCAAAGCTGCCCCCGGCACTCACCTTAAAGATGGTATCTGTTCTTCTGATGCTTGCTTTAATAGACTACTCCCTAATTTCTGTAACATAGGCAGAAGGCCTTCCCAGATTTCTTTCCAAATAAGAATCAATTTAGAACTTTAATCTTAAGTTTTTTGGGTGGTGGTATTTTATGAGATTATCCAGGGTGAAAGGAGTGTTTTAATTTAAACTCCTTTGCTGGTAGTTTGTTAGCCAAATGCATTTATGCCCTTGGTACTAACATGCATGATTGCTTATAATATTCTAATCATAAAATAGCATAAAGAACCTGATTATATAAAAGCCTTAATAGACATAGAGCATTTTTGAGGGGTGAAGGAGTTTTATTAGAAAATAAAAGAAAAAATGATTATAAAAGTGGTTATTGTGTTAACGTTTGCTTGCTGTGTTTTTGCTTTTAGTGTGCTAAGGCTGTGCTATGGAAACCATTGTTAATATAGTTATAGATCTAGAAAAATAAGAGCTTAGCCCTAGTGTTGTAACAATGAAATAGTTGTTAATTCTTAGCCAGGAGTGCTAGGCAGAGGCTGCCTTATTAAAGCTGCAGAATCTGTATGGGGTAAAACGTTTAGATAAATTTAACTGACAACTTTTGCAGAAGAATTGATGTTGGTATTAACATGGTCATATTTTTACTATGTTGTGACATGCTGTACTGTTGCCCTAAGAGACTGTAACTCTTCTGTTAAGGTCACCACAGAAACAGAAAACAGGCTTACTTTCACCTGACTTACATAAAATGTTAATAAGCCCTAAGGCCAAAAGATAATGTGTAAAGATTTATTATGGAAACAAAATGCACAAAGCATCTTGTTCTTCCTTAAGGACAAACTGATGTAAACTAACCCTGTATAAACATGAGCAAGCATCTTGTATCTTGGATACATTCTGAGTGAGGGTATATAAACTGTTGTCAAAAAATAAAAGACAGACTTGGCCCTATCAAGGCTGGTCTCACATGTCTTCTATCTCTTGCTGACACCGTTCATCCTGAGGGTACCCCCTGGATCCTGCTGGGGCTGGACCCCGGCACATACCCCATACCGAGAGGTCACACTTGGAATGAAATGGCTAAGGTCAAGCTTTCTAAGGATCAAGGTCTACATGTCCTGAGATGAAGCACCCCAAACTCACAGCCAAGAGAAAGTAACTGGCCTTTGCTTGGCGTTCAGCTCTTGAGGGGGAACATTTCACCACCATTATCCAAACTGCCTGCACCAAACTGGAACTCTCCCTGGTCACGTAACAAGTAACAGTTAAAATTATATTTGGCTGTAGTTTAGTGAGAACTGGCATTTTAATGTGAACACTTACATATTAAAATCACTAACAGCAGCATATTCTTCTGCAGTCCATCCAAAAACATCTTGAGCAAAGATGTCAACATCTTGCTGAAGAAGAAGTCTGACTATTTCTGGTGATTCCTGCTTGATAGCAAGCATGAGGGCTGTTCTAAAACAACAGAGAGATGACTTCAGCCTCAGGAAGTTGAGTTCACTTAAACAGTTAATTTGATATGCTTTACCAAGTGAACACCTTGCCCACTCAGGAAGAATTGACCATTTACAGGCTCAAGGGTTCATCTCTGTAAATCACCTCCAAGGCTAAAATGAAGGGACAGAAAAGAAGTCTCCTGTCCCATTCGGATGCCAGGTAGCGGCACTTACTATTTCAAAAGTCCCTGATGGGGACTTCCCTGGTGGGCCAGGGGATAAGACTCCAGGCTCCCAATGCAGGGGCCCCAGCTTCCATCCCTGGTCAGGGAACTTGATCCCATATGCTGCAACTAAGAGTTCCCACAACTAGGACCCCACGCAGCCAAATAAATAAATGTATTTTTAGAATAATAACAAAGTCCTTAGTGGACAAGAAACGATGCTGAGGTCACTTATCTGAGGCAGGTGACTATTTAAGGGATGAATTCCCCCATTTCCTCCTTAGTCTGATATATTTGGCTTCAAAGTCAGCTAGAGGTTGGATTAAGAAAAGGCTACTTGCATGCTTAAATAAAAAAATATTGATAATAATGGGAATAAAAATAGTCATGCTGCCAGTTAATGATGTGGACAAGCATGTGCTAGGCACTAAAAATGAAATACTATATATAAAATCTTTCTCACACACAGGGACCTTTGAAAGATGCATACTATTTGCTTGCGTATCAGGAAACTTATTTGCTGATGATAAATAACCCTAATCAGTAGGAAACCTAGGAATTGAACCTAGTCTGAATCTACAGCCCATCCTTTTCATCTGTATCATCCACTTCTGACTTGGCTTCGTTAAAGGAACTGTTTATCCAATCAAAGCTATCTTTCTTCCTTCTACCTGCATTAAAAATGAAAATATCAAAATGTACTAAAATGAGAAAGGATAAAAATTCATGAGCCCACAGGATCTGGTGACAGTGAGTAATAATCACCTTTTTGTGGCTGTTGTTATTTAGTTGCTATGTTGTGTCTGACTCTTTTGCAACCTAATAACATCAGCATTCTTCAAAGAAAGCAATTTAAAGCAAAGAGTTATCCAAAAGACGAAATCGAGTCTTTTAGGTTTACTATCCATCTTTTAAAAGTATATACATACAAAGTAGAGGTTAAAGAATTCTTTTAAAAGAATTAAGAAACTCGATACTGTCATGAGGTAAACTAAAAAGCAAAATCCATTTTTCATAAAGCCAATAAAACTAATTTGAAATCCCTCAGCTATTCCAAGATCGATAAAACAAACAAACAAAAAACAGGTTGCATATGACATCAGTCAATATTATAAAGGAATATGAATCCTGCTATATATTCCTGCTATATGTTGCTCATGATTCCCAGTCAGAATAATTGAAATTCTACCTATGTGATGATGTGTTGATTACAAATGAATCCTCTTATTCATTTAATCTTGATATTACCATCCTAGAACAGCACTGAGGGTTTTAAAAAGAAAAAGAGCAATGGTACCTTTTCATCTTGTCAACCGCATGTACACTTGCTTCTTTGTCTACTAAAAACTCCACCATTTCTCCTCTCCTTTCATGTACAGCAAGTAACACTGGTGTGAGGCCATCCTGTAAAACAGGGAAAACCATTTCTAATGTACACAGTTAACCTATTTCTAAGCTGACATTAAAATCGTGCAATAGATTCTCAGAACTTAAAAATACAATGCAGAAAGTAAATGAAAAAGTGCCCCCTCCTCCTCATCGCCCTGTGCACTTTCTTTCTCTTTAACATGCACCTCCTCTGGGCCTTCCCTGGTGGTCCAGTGGCTAAGAGTCAAGCTCCCAATGCAGGGGGTGCCCGTATCATTTAGCTACTGTATAAACTGCATATTTTAGGAACAATGCTGACGCAGAAATATATAATACTATCTGTAGCATGCATAACCCATCCAAGGTTGACCATGAGTAAACTCAAAAGGTTTTCAGACTTGCCAATGGGAATACTATTCTCTACATGAACATGCAAAGAGAGAAACTTTTTTTCTTTTCAAAAAATCAACTGTGGGAACCCTGTTTTACTGCTTTCTCAGAAATGTCACCTGGAATTTAATCTTATTCATTCTCTCTTCCTTGCTTGCTCTTTCCACTGCCCTTCCTTTAGTCAGACGTTCTGGCTGACAGGTCAGCATTAGCTAGATGCTAACTCCATGCAGAATGAGCACCCTCCCCACCTTATCTTCAAAGACCCTTCTTGATGCCTCTCATGTGATCACCTCCAGACCACCAGGAGGAAGCTTCCAAAATCCAAGAGTTCTGGTGTCTCTCTCGCTTTACTGATCTTAGTTAAAGATTGCAACATAAAATTACCAATAAATACACGCCCAGCATTTTCTCGGGGAGTTGCTCTTCCACGAGCTCTCCCTGCGCTGTCTCTTATAGTCTTGTGTGTTTGTGAGAGTCATTCAGTGCGAAACCACCACAATGAACTTAAAAATTCTAATCTGAAAAATTCAATCCCGTTCTTAAGAGATGTTTTAAAATATAAAATCAATTATAGATTAGGCTGTCTTTAAAACCTTCAAATATTTATCAAAATAAACTATCAATCAAAAATTGGAAACTCAAATGCTTATGGATGGAAAGCTGATGACCTTCAGTAAGTGAAAAAGCCAGGTGAGACCGGTAACCCCGAAAACACATGTCCCATACAGAAGGGGTAGCCTCTGCATGCAGACCAAACAGTAGGATGGGCTCAAGGGGGCCCAGATTTGGTCCTTGGAGAAGCCTGAACTTCTGCATGAGCCTCGTCAATTTGAAATGTTGACTCAATGTGTGGAGGTAAACTAAACATACCCAAGGGCCATATTTGGTCTATTGCCCACTTTTGGTTTTATGTTTGCTGTTTCCAAACAGGTGGGTATAAAGCAAATATTTGTTTGTCAAACCTTTCCTTTTTTAGTATCATATGTTTCACAAAAAAGTGGGTCCCAATATGTAGTAAATAAGCCTACTGAGACTCATAATTCAATTAAACATAAATTCTTTTAAAAAAGACTCACAAATCACAGTCAAGAATGTTTCCCCTGCCTGTTGAAACTACAAGCTATCTCTAGAATTCTTCTAGATTGTTAATCAAACGTATAATGAGTTCCTAAGCCCGCTGAAAATAAAGGCTTAAAACAATTACCCTCTCTACTGTTACTAACGTTACGGGTTTTAAAGCTCTCCTCTGCTTATGCCAGGGATCAGCAATTCTAACAGACACACTGCAAGAGTCTGTCCTGCAGCTGACACCAAAAAAGGCTCACTGAGTTACTATTACTGTAGTCAGGAAAACCCTGTTGGTAACAAACATCTGTTGACCTAATGACCTGGATGATAAGAGAAGGTGTAAAATCCTTAAAGGGTCAGACTCTACAGATGAAGTGACTTCGTCATGAGCAAATCTCTAAAGACTCTCGGAATGTCACTGAATGATGAGTGGTTGGAAGGAAAAGGAGTTATCGTTCCAGCCCATAGATATTGCCAAAGGTACTCCTTTTAATGTCTCAAACACACGGGCAGAGAAAAAGTCAGGCTAATGTTGTTGGAAAGGAGGGAGCTGATGGAAGAAGCTAGCATTGATCAAACGCCAAGGCTTCTAGAGACTACTTTCTTTTGTGAGGGGTGCATTTAGAAATTACACGTGTTCACTCCATAGTTATTCATCAAGGACTGGATCAGAATCTCAAGGGAATAGTTCTAAACACACACGTCCAAGTGTTCCTCGATTTACTCAGTCAAAATCTTCAGGGAACAGCCTAGGCTTGTACATTTTTTAAATAAGTTTTCCCAAATAATTGTGGCTCCCAGCAGAATATAGCTGAGGCTTAGTGCAACAACCACTCCAGTCTCATCTCTTACTCACAGAGCCAATTCCTTCTCTTACATGAGGGTTTGAATAAAAAAGAAAAGTGTAAGAGGTAAGAGTCATCAAAACTGCAATTTTTTAGATTTCCCTGGGTAAACAGTAGTAGAACAGGGACTAGTAAACCCAAAAGGCAACCTGCTCTCATTATTTATAAACCCCTTCCTTCCCATCAAGACATTCTAGAGGGGAGAGCCGAGTCTAGACTCTTATCTAAGTGGATGGTTCTGGTTCTGCCAGAATAGGATAATATATCAGTTAATTATTTCTTCTTCTCTCTTAATTCCCACTTAATTGCCACCTGTTCACTGCCAGTCTGCTTTGCTTAGAGTCTTCTTAAAACTGGCATCTAGGCAAGTTTACAATTCACTCACAGTCTTTTTCGAAATAACAATTATTATCCCTGAAAACTGAAAAGCACCTCACAGAAATATATAAACTGACAGGAATAAAAAGCACAAACTAAAATCTCGGGACTTCCGTGGTTCTCCCGTGGCGGGGTCTCAGTGCTCCCAGTAAAGGGGGCCTGGGTTCGACCCCTGGTCGGGACACTAGATCCTACATGCTGAAACTAAGCCCAGCACAGCCAAATAAATAAATATTAAAATAAATAAATCCTCTTCTTGGCATTTCTCAACTGCCAAAATTCTGGCCTGACTTGCACTTTTCACTTGCTCACTCCTTTTCCTTTCCTTCGCCCTCTTAAGATTTGGGCAGTGACAGAGAAACCGTGCTTATATAAATCATTTTTCATAAAATGGGAATCTCTCAACAGCAGCAAGATTTCTATTGTGTTGTTCTATTGTCCTCTGCCCACCCCCAGCGGCACACATTCCCTGAGCCCCTATAAACAGCCAGTCCCCACTCACTTCCCTCTCCGCAGGCCTTCATTTCCTGTGGGCTGGGAGCCTACCACCCACTCCCACGCATGTTCTAATGGGAAAACCTTCCTTCTGGGGTAGAAGGGTGGCTGGCAGACAGAGCTCTGTCTTTTCTGGGGGCACTGACTTTTTTCACCCCCGCCCCCTGACTCAGGTTTAGAACTGTTTCCATGGTAACAGGGCCTCATGGGCACTATTCAGTTTACCTATTTACATACGGTTGTAAATAAAACACTTGTAGATTAAAAAAAAAAGTTTCACAAACATTTGGTCAATAAAGTTAGCTGACCAATACCTTGTTCCTGGCTTCTATATGGGCGTTGTAGAGAAGCAGCTTTGCTGCGAGTGATAAATTCTGGCAAAAGACAGCGTAGTGTAGCGCGGTGTTGCCACAGGCGTCCATGACATTTGGGTCGGCGCCGTGCTGCAGCAGGAGGGCCGCGCAGTCCTCCTCTTGGCATTCTACGGCCTGTCAGCATTGTGCCAAGAAACAGAGTGTGAGTACTAGGAATTCAAAGGAAACAGTCCACACGCTTCACCAGTTCCCTCTATTTCAATTAGATAAATTCATTTTTAGTCTCAGTAGTTAAATCACACCCATCTCATGTGGACACGGTTCGCTGCCCCATACCTTCATCAGCGCGGTCTTGTTTTCACTGTCACAGAGGTTAAGCATGCATTTTCTCTTCAGGAGAAGAGCCACCACCGCGGAATGGCCATTGGCACAGGCCAAGTGGAGGGCAGTCCTACAAAAGCAAGACAAGTTCTTAGGAAAAGGTAGTGTCACTGTTTCAAAACAAACAACTGTTCATGTGATTGAAAATACTCAACAGCATGGTACTCCTATCTCTCTAAAACAAATATTTTGTTTTCTTCTGGAGAAAGAGCAGCATATATTAGCTTTAGCTCCTCTTACACAGTAAGGAAAGAACAATCTACTTGAATAGAATGCGCAAGACCTCGAGATTCAGCTCAACTTGGGTTTGAATTTGACTTTCACTCTGTCACTTATTAGCTGTCACTCAGCCTCTTTGTGCCTCAAGTTCCTCATCAACAAAATGGAGAGAGAGTAGTCGTTATCTCACAGGACACCGCTGCAATGCTTAAATGAGATCCATGCACAGATAACAGCTGGTAATTGTTAGATTCGAATATCAAAGTTACTACTATTATTACTGTCTTACAAGGACAAAATCTGAATGAAGTCAAAGGATATTACAACTCCTTTGCAGATATGTTTTGAGGATTAGAGACAACATTGTACTTCGATGATTCTAATATGCTTATTTTCTCACATGTTAACGTCTCTGACATTGGAATATAATTTATAATTCACAGGCTTTACAACTGTAAATTGTAGCATTTTTGGTTGTTCATTTCTCATTTTTCCTGTTGGTCTAATTACCATGAGGTGTTTTCGTCTAAGTTTCTTTAGAGATGACGTATGTTATATATTATTCTATAATACAGGTGCACAACACAGTGATCCACAACTGTCAATGGTTACACTGCATTTAAAGTGACTATAAAATATTAGCTATATTCCCCATGTTGGACAATATATCCTTGTAGCTTGCAGGATTTTAGTTCCCTCACCAGAGATTGAACCCTGGGCCCAGAGGAGTGAGTCTTAAACACTGGATGGCCAGGAAATTCCCAAGACTCCCCTGACTTCTGAAAAGGCTGAAAGTTGTCACAGTATACCAATCCTCACAAATAAATTGAAAGTGACAAATTATTTTTATCTGTGCCACATTCCTATGAGTGCCAGAAAGATAAACCCTGTCTGCTCATCTGACTTCCCTACAGACAGCTTGCTCTACAGATTTTTTAATTTGGGGGTTGCTAAATCAACTTTCACATTTCTTTTTTTTTTTTTTTTTTTTGGTGTGGAAACCCAGGAAACTCCAGAGTGTTTGCCTTTGAAATCATTCTTAGAAAAGTCTCTGGGGTGGGATATGTGTATACTTACAACTGATTTATGATGTTGTACAGCAGAAACCAAGACAACATTGTAAAGCAATTACCATCTAATTAAAAAGATATTAAGGTTAGTAACCAGTAGAACGAGGAAAAAAAGGTCATTGTCAGCACACAAAGAATGTATCAATAGGAATTTCAGTTTTCTTCTGGTATTTTTCTCACCCTGTGTATTTCAAATGTTTGACCCATACTCTATCTGAAACTGTTTGGTGAGATAAGAATCTAGTTACTTTTCTCTTAATAGTTACTGTCAGGGAATGTTTGACGGGAGGATTGCTACGTGCTGTCTCTCATGAGTCCTTTGTCCCTCTTCAAGCGGAACAGCACGCTGCTCCCAGGGACTGAGGTCATTGTGTGAGGCAAGCATGAGTCTCCTTTAGTAAACATTCTCCTTAGGACAAAACAGCTTAATCTCCTTCCCCTTACTTGAGATATAGATTGTCTCCTGACCTTGTGACTAATGTTACCCCTTGTTCCCTTGGTAACGGTTGCTGTACATTTGGTTTTCTGATCTCTATCATTCCCGAAAGAAGTATCTTGTACTGCAGCCTATATATACTCATAGAAAAATCATTAAAGCACCTTTGCTCCATCAGAGCTTAGGTCCCCAGGTCTTTTTTGTCTCTCTCTCTCTCTCTTTCTCTCTCTCTCTTTCTCTCTTTCACTTTCTTATCGTCGACTCCGCACCACAAGGTTCCGGTCCATTAAAGGACCCCAACAAATGGCGCCAAGAACAGGGACACTGGTATACGTGGCATATCGGGCAGAGTGACTCAGGGACCTGTTGAGGTCGGTAAGTACTAAGGCATGGGTTAAACGGCTGGCCAGCCCCATTATTTCTCTACTTTACTTCACCATTTGTTTAAATTTCAGGGACTTCTGGCTTCACGGCAATGAACTTCAAACAGTAGTTGAACATAATCCTTAGTTTCCTGATAAACGCAGTTTTGATTTAGAAATTTGGCTCCAGGTCAAAGAAAATGTTAAATGAGCAGCCAAACAAGGAAAAAATATTCCAATTGATCTCTAGCCCCTATGGGCTCTTATTAAAGCTATAATTTTGTGCCATTTCAAGGTACATTCTAGCCCTTCCAATATTCAGCAACAGACAGAACACTTATTACATAAATATAAATTAAATGATTAAACTTTACAAAAGGCCCAATTAAAACAATACAAAATATCTCAAAATTTTCTTACTAGCCCTGCCCCGGCTGCTCCAAATGCTTCTCCTCTGCCAACAGTCACAACTCCAAAAGTCTCTCATTTGTTGGAACCTAATGAAAAGTTATGCTAATTTTTAAGCTAGATTAGAAGCTGCTATTTCCCGTACTGTAATCAGAGAAGAAACCAAAAAACAGCTAGAGAAATTACTTGCTTATGAGAATGCAAATCAGAAATGTCAAAGAGCTATAGCTGCAATTTGTGAGACTAGGACTATTATTGATTATTTAAAAGCTTATCGCAATCTAGGATCAGAAACTCAAAAGATGCAAATGCTGATTGAGGCAATGGCTACTACCTTTAAAAAGGGAAATGAAGGATGCTTTAATTGTGGAGATAAAAATCATTTAAAAAGAGACTGCCCTAAAAAGGCTAATAATACCAAAAAATTTGCCCTCGCTGCCGTAGAAAAATGCACTGGGCCAAAAGTTGTAAATTTAAATTTGATATTGATGGAAAACCTATCCCGGGAAACTCCAAACAGGGGACCCCCCAGGTCACCTACAACAAAAACCAGGGGCAAATTCTATCTTTTCCCTCAAACCCTCAACATCCAGCAGTGCTGCCATCGATATACCAGCCCTAAATGATTTTTTCCTTTACCCTTAAGCAGTCCCTTCTAGAATACCTACTGGGCTTTTTGGACCCCTGCCCCCACAAACCTTCAGTCTTTTGCTTGGCCGATCTAGTCTGACTTCTAAAAGAATTACTGTTCACCCTAGAATAATTGATTCAGATTATAAAAGAGAGATTCAAATTCTGATGTCATCTCAGATTCTATGACAATTCAAAAAGGGGGACAAAATTGCTCAATTACTTCTTTTACCTTACATTTTTATTAATTCCTCTAATAATGTACAGACAGATGGGTTTGAAAGTACAGATCAAAAACAGTCTTTGTAGACATCATTAGTATCTGAGTATGCCTGACCAAATATAAATATCAAAATTAATGGTAAAATATTTTCTGGTCTCCTCAACACTGGATCTGATATTACTATTATTTCCAAGCATTTATGGCCCAAATCCTGGCCTGTATGAAAGGTCTCTTGCCAAATTGCAAAAATTTCTCAAACTAAAGTACAAGAAGTTTATCAAAGTGTTCAAATATACTCATGTGAAAGACCAGAAGGCCAACCTGCAACATTAAAACCTTATGTGATAAATGTACCCTTTAATCTAATAGGAAGGGACTTACTTATACAATGGCAAACTCAGATATGCATTCCACATTTTTCCTAGGGGCCACTGCTCATTTAACAAACAAAACAATTATTAATATAACTAAGAAAAATTATGAGCCTATTTGGACAAAGCAATGGCCCCTTATGAAAGAAAAATTACAAGCTACTAAAGAACTTATAAACACACAATTAAAATTGAAACATATTGAAGAATCTTGCTCTTTTTTGCAACCAGAGATGCCATCACCTATTACTGTTCCTCAAAATTGGCACATTATTATTACTGATTCACAAGATTGCTTTTTAAATATACCTTTACACCCTTTAGACTGGCAGAGATTCACTTTCTCTCTCCCTTATCCTAATCATATCGGGCCTCATAAAAGATCTCAATAGACTATGTTACCTCAAGGTATGCTTAAAAGTCCTGCTACTGCTACTGCTAAGTCACTTCGGTCGTATCCTACTCCATGCGACCCCATGGATGTCAGCCCACCAGGCTCCCCCGTCCCTAGGATTCTCCAGACAAGAGTATTAAAATAGGGTGCCATTGCCGTCTCCATAACAGTCCTAGTATTTGTCAAAATTTTGTAGCCAAGGCTTTACTTCCTATGTGACAATTTCCTCATGCATATATCATTAATAATATACTATAGCTACAAAAAAAAATGATATTTTTGACACTGAATGGCTATGATATTCTTTAGACTCCGGAGGAAACTGATGAAAATAAAATATTTTTTGAAATTGCAAAACCGATTCTTCTTGCACGTGCAGTTAGGAAAAGGTTAACTTGTTAAATTTTTTTTTAGAGCTCCAGTTCTGCCTGGGAAACAAAAATAGGCCTAAGAAAAAACCTTAAGTTAACTCTTATCATGTCCTTGGGATACACAGCCCACTCTATCTAGGACTCCAGCCATTAAAAAATTGGTGGAGCTCAAAATAAATAAATAAAACAAAAGGATATTTTAAATTTCAAATGGAAAACTATGCCTATGTATCTAAAATTATCTATGTCTCAATGTATGTCTTTGTTTTTAGATAGTGTGGAGTTAATGAGCTCTATTTAGATTCAGCTTTACATGAACTGAAGGGTATTCAATGTTGGGTATAATGTTTATTTAAATGTGAATGTGATTTAAATATAATTATTTGTTAATCTAGTTGGGACATGTCTTGAGTCATCAACATTATATAATACTTTTATTATGCCTTGGTTTAAGGTAAACTAAGTTTGTCAACAAAAGGGTAACTCTTCATATATATATACACACACAAATATATAGATGAGATAAAAACTTTTAGATAAGCTCTATTAGAAATAATTGTATTTTTGATAGAATGATCTATTATCTATAATCTGGAGCCATCTCTTGGGATTGGAGTGACTTAGGTTTCTAGAGTTGTGCTGAACTAAGTAGTAGAAGTTTGTTGAATGGCTGGGTCATTTCCAAATGAAGTAGGATTTTAAAACGTCAATTGCTGAACATTGGCTTACTCTTAAAAGGGGTTTTTCTTGCAGAAGAGCTGAAGAGATTTTGAGCTGTTAGTGAATATAAATATATATTTATATATGAATGGATATATATATAATATAATATGATTTGAGAAATATGTTCAACGGTCTATAAAATGCTAACATACAAGACATTTCATGGTTGCTATAAAAAAGTAAAATATATGCTTTTAATAGAAAGATATAAGAAATGGCAAATAAAATGATGAATACAAAAATATTTTTTTAATTGTTAAAACATTTATTATAGAATAAAGTGGTATTTACATAAACTTTACTAGACTAGTTTTTCATTGTCGTTCTAGCTACAGCAAATGTTCTTTCTCCAAATTAAACCAAATTAGAAACAAGAGAAAAATTCTGGGAAAACAATATTTAATAGAATTAACTTTGGTCAGCAGATACATTCAGACTGCAAATATATTAGAAAATGCAGTTAAAATGCTTGGGTGGATCACAATGAAAACCACAAAGTATGGTATGTTTATTTAAAATAAACATTGGATTTGTTTATTATGCTATCATACTTTGTTTTGGCCTTTTAACTTTTAAAGATATTTAGTGCTAGAATTTTAAAAAGGCTTATGACAAATGAAAGAAAATTTTATGGCAAATTGATGTAACTCATTGTCCTGAACTTTCTTCCTCTTCCTTCTTACATGTCTCGATCAATACAAATTCTTCTTTTCTAGGGGCAACACCTCTCTAAGGTAAGACTACACAACATGTTATAACTCACCTATCAACTTACTTCACAATAATGAAAACACCTAATTCTATAAAAACAGACAATGACTCTGCCTATATTTCTAAGCAGTTCAAATAATTTTTACATTCATTCTCTATTAAACAGATTACAGACATTCCTTATAGTCCACAAACACAAGACATGATTGGACAAACACATTACACACTGTAATTGCAAATAAAAAATTAAATAAGAAAATATACACAGGAACACTTTTGTCTTCCTTGTCCAGAGCAAACTTTACTAGATTCTGGTGTAGTGTAGACTTTAAGCCTGTAACTATTGTTGGTGTGACTATTTCTGTTCCCAATGTGTAGGATTCTTAAAGCAGGGCAAAAACAGCATTAAAAAAAAAAAAAAAAAAAAAAGACACCATTTCCCGAATGGATTATTTGTTCCTAAAAATATCAGAAATATGGAATGTTTGCCTTCTTTTCAAGTCTGTCTTGGAAGTGTAGTCATCCTCTTTAACACACTGAACAGTGAGATTCAACAGTTGCTAAGCTGCATTTCTTTTTCAAGGACAAGGTCAAATATATTTGGATGTAAGCAACATTTCATTTGTCAAGTTGTTCTGCATCACGTTTTCAATAATTTCACTTAGGAAAAAATATTTGAATGGTTACTCCTAATCCTTTGCCCCAAATAACACAAACCACAGCCAAATACCAGTCCCAAACAGATTTCTGAATGATTTTTTTTTTCTTTTAGACTGAAATATTTCCTAAGAATGTTTTCATCGTTATCGCTTTCCTCTCTTTTTATAACTGTTGTTAATATAGCCTTATTTGTTTTATAGTTTTTAAACTTACCACAAAGAGATGTTTTGACAAAAGCAAAAAACAAACAAACAAAAAAAGAAGTTTTGAAACATTATAGGACACTTCCTTTCCTTTGCCCATTTGATATCAAGATGGGTTAACTAATCAATAGAAATCTAAGAAACTAATCTTACAGGAAAAGGATATGCTTCTATTTCTCCAGATGGATCCAACGAGCTCACATGACTTCCTCTTCAGAAGATTCAACCTAAGGGGGCCCCCAGCATTCAGACTAGAGATGAAACAGCAAAAAACCCAGGAAGAAAGAATTCCAATATAAGCCATGGCGACATTAAAAATTTCCAAAAAACGCCGCACTCGACGTCATCGACCTTATGATCTCCCTATTTGGGGACAGATAAAAACCCTTGCTAACTAAACTGAAAACCTGATTTCTCAACAGGGAATGCCTCAGAATCCTAAAAATATTTTTCTTCGCTATGCTTGCTTTGCTTGCTTTTGCTTCCCCTGCTCAGGCTGACCTATTGATCACACTTACTGGGCTTAAATACCTAACCCCCCTTTTTATTGTAGGTTGTAAAATGGACAGATATAAGACCAACCATATCCACTAATGAATCAACACATATGCCTCCTCCTTAGAACTTGGAGGGGCCCTCTCATCCTGAAGAAAAGGAAAAACTAATTAATATCGTTCTAGGTTATGAAGTCCTTCCTTTATGTATGGGCCCAGCAGAATTATGTATAAACGTTAGTCGACAAACTTGGGCTTTCGTCCTGCCTCCAGAAAAGGATTTTCGGACACTACTTGGATTATTTACTGCCCTTTCTTTGTCAGTAAACCATGTTTATACTACTGAAACTTTAGAGAAAGAATTAGGGAAAGAACAAAGAACAACATGCCAAGGGTTTACTAATAAGAACTTTAAATATATTCCTGTTCACTGGGACAAATGTCATGCCAAACCAGGAAAATTAATGTTTATAGCTTATCATACAATTGTCAATTGGGGACCCCATAGTATGTGGTTATTAAACTGCTCAGATGATATTAACAATACTATGTATGATTATATTACTCAAGTAACATGGAAGGTTACTAATACTACAATAGAACATTACCATGACAGAGGACTTCTTGGCTAGCTTGATGATGGAATGGCCCCCGCCTCGTCCTCGAATCATCCTTGATAAACAGATTGGGCCTAAACAATAGGACATCTGAAAACTTGCTGCATACACCGAAGAACTTGGGACTTGGACCAGACATTCCCCGGGGACCAATCATAGCTATAGCAATTATTTCTTTCACTATAATCAATCATATTTTATACAAGCTTATGTTCCACTTCCTTTTGTTGTAGCTATAAAAAATTTACAATTCAGTAAGACTATACGTTTTGTAACTTGCATAAATTGCAGATTATATACTTGTCTTAACTCCTCTATTTCCTTAAGATATGATTCTCTTTTAATTCTTTGATCTCGACGTAGTCTATGGTTACCAATAAATCTCCAACAGCCCTGGGAAGAAGGTCCCACGGCTGGACTTGCTTCCTGGTTGCTTACTAAATTGCTCTAGCGATGTAAACGATTCATTGGATGGCTGATTTTTGGCATTATAGGATTAATAACTATTTGCACCATTGCTGTCATCACTAGCGTTACTTTACAAACCTCAATTCAAACACATAATTTTATCCAAAATTGGACTAAAAATGCTTATACTATGTGAGCCACTCAGTCTCAAATAGATGAGGATATTCAAAAAGAAATACAGGAACTGAAAACAGCCATCGAATGGGTTGGAGATCAATTAACAGATGTACAAAAACAGGTGATGCTAAAATGTGACTGGAATTCTACTCAGTTTTGTGTTACTCCTGTTCATTTTAATAATAGTGCCTACAACTGGAAACAAATCAAGTTTCATTTACAAAACATACATGATAATGCCTCTCTGAATGTACAATTATTACAAAAAGAAATATGTAAAACCTTTTCTAATAATCTGCCCTCTTCCACTAATATGGGAACTTTAGTTATACAATTGGCTAATCAATTATCTGGGCTAGACCCACATAGATGGTTTCAAAGCCTTACTCATAGCATTGGGTCTAGAACTATAATTTTGGTGATTGTCTTAACAATTATATTTGTTGTCTACTGTTGCCTTCATGCAAAGATTGTCAAAACTAAACAAACTCTGATGGTCAGAACTCTTCTTACAAATATTATAAATAAATAAGGGGGAATTGTCAGGGAATGTTTGACGGGAGGATTGCTACGTGCTGTCTCTCATGAGTCCTTTGTCCCTCTTCAAGCGGAACAGCACGCTGCTCCCAGGGACTGAGGTCATTGTGTGAGGCAAGCATGAGTCTCCTTTAGTAAACATTCTCCTTAGGACAAAACAGCTTAATCTCCTTCCCCTTACTTGAGATATAGATTGTCTCCTGACCTTGTGACTAATGTTACCCCTTGTTCCCTTGGTAACGGTTGCTGTACATTTGGTTTTCTGATCTCTATCATTCCCGAAAGAAGTATCTTGTACTGCAGCCTATATATACTCATAGAAAAATCATTAAAGCACCTTTGCTCCATCAGAGCTTAGGTCCCCGGGTCTTTTTTGTCTCTCTCTCTCTCTCTCTCTTTCTCTCTTTCACTTTCTTATCGTCGACTCCGCACCACAAGGTTCCGGTCCATTAAAGGACCCCAACAAGTTACCAGGTTATTTCTCTACCATCTACACATAATTTATCTTTACTAATAGAAAATGTCATCAAGCAAATTTTGATAATCTAAAAGGGCAAATCTTTGTCTATTATACAAAACTTCCAATTTCATCACAATTAAAGACAGCATGTGTAACCCAAAATCTTTAACACTAGCATCTGTTTATTTGGTTTAAATATGGAAAGACCATATATCCTAAGAAAATGTCTTCCTATTCAAGAACACAGTCAGTTTCCTACTTCAAAGCTGTCTTCTAAGGTCCTTCAGCAAGGAATATACACACATAAGTGTACAGTGATATAAAACAGATATTGCATTGTATCTGAAGAAATTTTAACCCAGAAGTTGATGTGTCATGGGGATTATTTTTCTCACTATGCAGTTTTCTGGAATATATAACATTATGGTATAAAAATGTGTACATTAAAAATAAGATGCCGACAACCTCAAAAGTCTGCCCACTGCCAATATCCACAATGGATGATCCATGGGAAGAAGAGTTTTCATAAATCACATGAGAAAAACAATGTGAGAGCCAGGGAGTTCCAGAAGATTTCTTGAGGGCTGTAGAACTTGAGAGCTGTTACTCATGAGCACACCATGTTAACGCATGCATAACAAAAAATGAAGAGGAGGAGGAAGAAGAGGAAAAAAAGATGCTATTCAAGTTTTATTTCAGTTCTGTGATTACTGACATTCAGTTAAATAACTTTAAAACGGCCAGTAAAGTGCTCTATAAGGGGAATTATAAGCGGGTCCAAAACCAGCTAAGGCTTTGGCAGCCTATCAAGTCTGCGGGGTGCTGGATCCCAGGAAGGTGTCCAAGAGCCTTGGAGGGGAGACTCACAGGAGGGACCCCTGCCAGGCCCTTCCTACCTGCTTACCTGTTCATCTTGTCCTTGTCATCCAGGTCACTCTTCCCGAGCAACAGAACCTGCTGCACTTTAGTTACATTGCCTACGCTGGCAGCTTTGTGGATCTTTCCGAGGTCCTTGTCTCGGATGCGGTACCCGGGCTGGAAGTTGATTCTATGACTGCTGACTCTCCCCGGGCTGATGGAGGAGCCAAAGGGCGAGATGCCCTTCTTACTCCTGAAGCCAAAAATCTTCTTCATCACAGAGCCTACAGACTCCAAACACACCTCAACTCCCCCTTGGCTCTTCACAGTCCCTTAAACCCAACACGAGCACTAGAGGTAAGCCAGAGCTGTCCCGCCACAAGCTCCCAGCTGGGAAGCTCAACGGTTTGGAATCTTGCATCCCAGAAGGATCGTTGCTAAGCAACACCTCTAAACACATTGCCCGTGTGCCAGAATGCCCAGGGTGCATGTGCAAAAACTGGAAGTGCATTTTTTGAAAGAAACAAATAATATCAATAAACCCTACCTAAGGTAAGAAGAAATGAGAGGAAACTGAAATAAACACAGAAAGGAAAGCGACATTACAACAGATACCTTAGAAGTAAAGAAGCATAATCATAAGGGACTATTATTATCGATGAACAATTACAAATTGGAAAACTTAGAAGAAATAGACAAATTCTGAGAAACATACATGCTGTCAAGACTAAAACAAGAAAAAATACAGAAGTAGAAAAACTCAAAAGTCCAGTAACAAATAAGGAGATTCAAATATTAAATAAAAAAAAAAAACTTCCAAAAGTTAAAAGTTCAGGATCAAACGGATTCAAAGCTCAATTCTACCAACATTCAAGTAAGAATTAAAAGTAAGACTATGCATAAAAACACTTGACAAAATTCAAAATCCATTTATGATAAAAAAAATATTCAATAAAATAGAAATTTACTCAATACAATAAAGGCCATTTATGAAAAGCATGAAAAGTGAAAGTGATAGTCACTCAGTCGTTTCTGACTCTTTGCAACGCCATGAATCACAGCACACCAGGCCTCCCTGTCCATCACCAACGCCCGGAGTTTACTCAAACTCATGTCCATCGAGTCCGTGATGCCATCCAACCATTTTATCCTCTGTCGTCCCATTCTCCTCCTGCCCCCAGTCCCTCCCAGCATCAGGGTCTTTTCCAAAGAGTCAACTCTTCACACGAGGTGGCCGAGGTACCGGAGTTTCAGCTTCAGCATCACTCCTTCCAAGAAACACTCAGGACTGACTGCCTTTAGAATGAACTGGTTGGATCTCCTTGCAGTGCAAGGGACTCTCAAGAGTCTTCTCCAACACCACAGTTCAAGACCAACAATTCTTTGGTGCTCAGCTTTCTTCCCAGTCCAACTCTCACATCCATACATGAACACTGGAAAAGTCATAGCCTTGACTAGCTGGACCTCTGTTGGCAAAGTAATGTCTCTGATTTTAATACGCTATCTAGGTTGGTCATAACTTTCCTTCCAAGCAGTGAACGTCATTTAATTTCATGGCTGCAGTCACCATCTGCAGTGATTTTGGAACCCAATAAAATAAAGTCTGCCACTGTTTCCACTGTTTCCCCATCCATTTCCCATGAAGTGATGGGACAAGATGCCATTCTCTTAGTTTTCTGAATGTTGAGCTTTAAGCCAACTTTTTCATTCTTCTCTTTCACTTTCATCAAGAGGCTTTTTAGTTCCTCTTCACTTTCTGCCATAAGGGTGGTGTCATCTGCATATCTGAGGTTGATATTTCTCCCGGCAATCTGGATTCCAGCTTGTGCTTCTTCCAGCCCAGCATTTCTCATGATGTACTCTGCATATACGTTAAATAAGCAGGGTGACAATATACAGCCTTGATGTACTCCTTTTCCTGTCTGGAACCAGTCTGTTGGTACACGTCCAGTTCTAACTATTGCTTCCTGACCTGCATATAGGTTTCTCAAGAGGCAGGGCAGATGGTCTGCTATTCCCGTCTCTTTCAGAATTTTCCACAGTTTATTGTGATCCACACAGTCAAAGGCTTTGGCGTAGTCAATGAAGCAGAAATAAGATGTTTTTCTGGAACTCTCTTGCTTTTTCTATGATCCAGCAGATGTTGGCAACTTGGTCTTTGGTTCCTCTGCCTTTTCCAAAACCAGTTTGAACATCTGGAAGTTCACAGTTCACGTATTGCTGAAGCGGGTTTTGAGAATTTTGAGCGTTATTTTACTAGTGTGTGAGATGAGTGCAATTGTGCAGTAGTTTGAACATTCTTTGGCATTGCCTTTCTTGGGGATTGGAATGAAAACTGACCTTTTCCAGTCCTGTGGCCACTGCTGAGTTTTCCAAATTTGCTGGCATATTGAGTGCAGCACTTTCACAGCATCATCTTTCAGGATTTGAAATAGCTCAACTGGAATTCCATCACCTCCACTAGCTTTGTTCAAAGGGATGCTTTCTAAGGCCCACCTGACTTCACATTCCAGGATGTCTGCCTCTAGGTGAGAGATCACACCATCATGATTATCTGGGTCATGAAAATCTTTTTTGTACAGTCCTTCTGTGTATTCTTGCCACCTCTTCTTAATATCTTCTGCTTCTGTTAGGATCATACCATTTATCAAACCCATCTTTGCATGAAATGTTCCCTTGGCATCTCTAATGTTCTTGAAGAGATCTCAAGTCTTTCCCATTCTGTTGTTTTCCTCTATTTCTTTGCATTGATAGCTGAGGAAGGCTTTCTTATCTCTCCTTGCTATTCTTTAGAACTCTGCCTTCAAATGCGAATATCTTTCCTTTTCTCCTTTGCTTTTCACTTCTCTTTTCACAGCTACTTGTAAGGCCTCCTCAGACAGCCATTTTGCTTTTTTGCATTTCTTTCCTATGGGGATGGTCTTGATCCCTGTCTCCTGTAAAATGTCATGAACCTCCATCCATAGTTCATCAGGCACTCGATCTATCAGATCAAGTCCCTTAAATCTATTTCTCACTTCCATTGTATAATCCTAAGAAATATGATTTAGATCATACCTGAATGGTCTAGTGCTTTTCCCTACTTTCTTCAATTTAAGTCTGAATTTGGCAATAAGGAGTTCATGATCTGACCCACAGTCAGCTCCTGGTCTTGTGTTTGCTGACTGAGAGGAGCTACCTCACGTCCGAGGTCAGGGAAGGCGGCTGAGAGGAGAAACCCCACGTCCAAGGAGCGGCAGCTGCGTCGGCACAGAAGGGCCGAGATGAGCTACTCCACGTTCAAGGTCAGGAGGGGCAGCCATGAGGAGATACTCCTCGTCCAGTAAGGAGCAGTGGCTGCACTTTTGTTGGAGCAGCCATGAAGAGATACTGCACGTCCAAGGTACGAAAAACCCAAGTAAGTATTGCGAGAGGGCATCAGAGGGCCAACACACTGAAACCATAATCACAGAAAACTAGCCAATCTGATCACATGGACCACAGCCTTGTCTAACTCAATAAAACTAAGCCATGCCACATGGGGCCTCCCAAGACAGACGGGTCATGGTGGAGAGGTCTCACAGAATGTGGTCTACTGGAGAAGGGAATGGCAAACCACTTCAGTAATCTTGCCTTGAGAACCCCATGAACAGTATGAAAAGGCAAAATGATAGGCTCCTGAAAGAGGAACTCCCCAGGTCAGTAGGTGCCCAATATGCTACTGGAGATCAATGGTGAAATAACTCCAGAAAGAATGAAGGGATGGAGCCAAAGCAAAAACAATACCCAGGTGTGGATGTGACCGAATAGAAGCAAGGTCCAATGCTGCAAAGAGCAATATTGCATAGGATAATTCATTAGGTCCATGAATCAAGGCAAATTGGAAGTAAGTGGTCAAATAGGAGATGGCAAGAGTGAATGTCAACATTATAGGAATCAGTGAACTAAAATGGACAGGAATGGGTGAATTTAACTCAGATGACCATTATTTCTACTACTGTGGGCAGGAATCCCTTACAAGAAATGGAGTAGACATCATGGTCAACAAGAGTCTGAAATGCAGTACTTTTGGATGCAGTCTCAAAAATGACAGAATGATCTCTGTTCATTTCCAAGGCAAACCATTCAATATCACGGTAATCCAAGCCTATGCCCCAACCAGTAATGCTGAAGAAGCTGAAGTCGAATGGTTCTATGAAGACCTACAAGACCTTCTAGAACTAACACCCAAAAAAGTTGTCCTTTTCATTCTAGGGGACTGGAATGCAAAATTAGGAAGTCAAGAGACACCTGGAGTAACAGGCAAATTTGGCCTTGGGGTATAGAATGAAGCAGGGCAAAAGCTAATAGAGTTTTGCCAAGAGAACACAACTGGTCATAGCAAGGGCAGCTGTCACTCAGGGAAACAGTTTGATGAGTGTGATTAACCTAACAGCCTGCAGATCTTGGGGCGAGTTTTACAAACTTGATCATTTCACTTCCCTCTTTAAAGGGGAAAGGTGCAGTAACATATGCCAGAGCCACATGACAGGTGCTCAGAAAACATATGCACCATCACAGCAACGAGACCTCTCTGAAAGCAACCACGTGGACAGGAAGAAGCGAAGGACTCAGGAAAAATGTTAGGAGTGATAACATCTGTGGACGTGAAATGTCTGTTTTTATTTTTCCTTGTGTGTGTATTTTCTAAGTTTTCTACAATGAACATGTATCCCTCAATACTTTTCTGTTAAAGTAACCTAACACAACTGCAAACACTATTTCTACAAGTGTACTGCTGATACTGTTAATGATGGAGCAAAACCCAAACACCTACATGGCCCTCGAGGCCTTGTGTCCCCCAACTAGATTCTTGGATGGAGATAATGAGTCTCCGGTTCTCCGATGCAGAAAGAAATTCACCGAGTCCCTTCGGGGTGGTCGGGAAAATCAGGTCAACCAGGCTGAGACCAACGCAAATCCATTCTCAGCTCCCCGACTGATGGCCTGAAATCAGTCACCATTATCTTGTGGGCACGTTGGGAGGGCAGCACTGGCCGCAGAGGAAGGGCGTGTGCAATCAGGCTGCCCGCCACCAGCCGGGCTGACTCTGCGGGAGTCCACACAGCCCACTGCATGGGTGATGCCTGGTCTGCGGGCTTCCTGCTGTGGGCTCAGGTGAGACAGCAGGGCCTCAGCTGGCAGCAGCCTGTGTCCACCATTCGCCCTGGGCCAGGAAGGACCCCGGCAAGACCTACCTGACCTTCTCCTCCGTGAGACGCTCCAGGGCAGAGTGGAGATCGTCTGTCTCTTTCACAAACTCCAGGTTCCTCTGCTCAGCTTTCTCCAGGTCTTGTCTCGCCTTAGCTCGCTCCCTGGCCATCTGCTCCACCTGCTCCCTGCAGGAAGGAGGGAGGGATCACTGGGGACACTGCTCTGGGCCTAGCGAGCTGGTATGAAGGAACAAACTCAGCTGGCCTAAGAGTGCTGAGCAGTGGCTGGCTCTGGGCTCTCACCCACCTCCTGTGCGTGCGTGCCAACTCACTGCAGTCGTGTCCGATTCTACGCAATCCTATGGACTGAGACCTCCAGGCTCCTCTGTCCACTGGATTCTCCAGGCAGGAATACTAGAGTGGGCTGTCATGCCCTCCTCCAGAGGATCTTCCTGACACAGGGATCGAACTCGCATTTCTCACGCCTCTTGCATTGGCAAGTGGGTTCTTTACTACTAGGGCCACCTGGGAAGCCTGACCCTCCGCCTACCAGGATGGTTTCTGCAGTTATTGAGTCTGTTTTACAGAAGTATATACAGCAAGAAGCCAACTGGCTTGCAATGGGGTTTCTAGCAGGTTTATGAACCAGGAGGTTCGAGCCCAGGACAGGCACTCTTCACTTCTCCAGACGGCCATAGAAGAGGTGGGAAATTATCCTCGCTCCGTCTTGCCTGCAGCTGGGCCTCGGACCCAGGGATCCCCAGCACCCAACCTGGGACTGGACGCATGAAGGGGAGAAGGCTGGCCACCCATTTTCCTGCCTGGTCACAGCCTTGCCACCTGCAGCCTGGCAGCTGAGTAAGCGCCAGGGAGTTACCCAGAGCAGAAGCGACGCCTGTCTCTGTCCGGTCACCCCAGGCCCTGCCCAAGGCTCAGGCCACCGGCTATCCTGGTGCCTGTTTCTCCCACTGGAGAAGCACCAAGCTTGTCTCCCTTCCTCATCCTCCCAAAGCAGTCTTCCTCTGGGCCCCTCTGCAGAGTTGCCTGACATCAGATATCTCATCTGTCGGTACCTAATGAGATGCAAAGTCTTGAGGATGGAGACCGGAATTACTGCCAACCTTTTCTGTAGCTTCAGAGCATCAATAAAAACACAATAACAATCTCTATGCCAACCGGTTCAGTAGACGGATGGCCTGAATATCCTGCTCAACTGGAGCCAAACCCAATTAAAACGGAATGCATTCTTGGCCCAATTGATATGTAGCGCTTTGTGACCGTGCTGGAAGCATCCTTTCTCATCCTGCTGGCTGCCCGTGCCCTGGGCGAGGAGGCCAGCCTGGCCAGTCGCACCCCATGCCCCATCGCCCGCAGCGGGGTTCTTACTGGCAGAAGCCCAGCTCCTGGGGGTAGCAGGCCAAGGCTGCCGAGGATCGGCTCAGAGGCCAACACGCACTGCGGGGTGAGTCTGAGATACTGAAACCTACCCTCTAAGGGATTTCTTTCAGGCTGCGGGCTTTCTCTGCTGTTTACTTACTATGTTTCTAAGTTAAGATGTCCTACATATCGAGATCAAAAAATTAAGCAAAAAGCGAGGATGATGGGCCTTCTTTCCATGGGGCATGTGTCTGTGAGGTTCTCTGTCCAGCCTCCCTCATGGGCAGCCATCTCGCCCTAATTCCCCCGCCCAGACGCCTCTGCTGGGGCAGCTGCAGGACCTCACTGCCATTGTGAACGCCCTCCTGGGCCCACAAGGAGATGATCTGCTCTGGGAAGGCGAACCCTCTGCCGTCATCCATGCTGCAGAAGAGGCAGGGGCCTGAGCACTCGGGACACGAAGGACGACGTGGTGGCCTGGCCAACACTCTCCTCCAGGACCTGCACGTGGGCACCAGCGCCATGAGGACCGCGGCCTCCTCACGCACCTTCTGTGACCTCACCACATGTGCTCGGCGGGGGCAGCCTCCCCCTGACTCCTGCTGCAGGGAACAGGGAGTCAGGAGACCTGAGGGGACTGCAGGCTCCACGGAGACGACCCGAGCACAGGGCTCAGGGCCGTCTGCCTGAGGCCGTGCGGGGGGACGCACATGCGGGGTCACCCAAGGTAACCTCTCTCTGAACAAGCAATGGCTTCCCGCCTGTCCTCCCAGAAGGTGGGCCTGGGAAGGCACACGCCAGCCGAGAGAAGATGGGCTTCCGAAGAGGTGGGGCGGCCTGAGCGGAGGGCACATGTCCTCAGGATTCAGGGTGGGAGACAAGGGCAGAAAAATCCCTCAGCTGGAAAGCTGACTGGTGAGGCTGAGGTGAGGCCAGGAAGCTGTGCTTCCCACCCAAGGGTGGGCCCTGGGACACGCATTTGCTGTTGGGACCAGAACAAGGAGGAGCAGCGGCCCCCTCCTCTCTGAGGTTGGTGTTACAGCATGGGGGCTCTAGCTCTCAGAAAAGGGATGGAAACCGGGGCCTCTCCAATGGGAGTGCAGAGTCCTAGACAATAAATCACTGCAGAAGTCCCTGGCCCAAGTATTTGAAGTCAAATCCCAGCTGCCATGTTCTCACCCCTGAGTGTTTCGTATGCACTCCTGACCCCAGTGTGACAACGGCCCTACAACCCAACGACGACGTCCCAGCTCTCTCCCAAGCCTCCCAACAGCTGGTGTCTTCAACTCAGCATCAATGCAGAATCTTCCCAGTGTGTGTGGTTACTCCCCCAGAATTGGTGGATCACCTCCCGCCCGTCCCCCAGTCCCCGTCCTCCTGGACCTCCATCCCTAACATCTCTTGTAAACTGGAACTTAGCACCAAAAGCTAGTTTGGATGGACGTTGAGTGTTATCTATTTTCTTTCTTTTTTTTCCCCAGCAAAAACACCCCAAGGTGGGCTGTTTCCATACCACCTGACATCAGGAGCCATAAGTGTCTTTGACATGCAGACTCAGCAGCGAGTCCGGGTGGCAGACGGCCAGGTTTCATACCCTATCTTGGTTAGCCGGGTGGCTTACTGAGGTTTCTGAAGCTTGGCCACAGAAACACCCTTTGGGAGAGGACAGACCTTGGGGTGCCCACAAAGAGCTCTCTTGAGATAAGCAAGGCTTCAAAGCAGAGCTCCCTCCACGCCCAGACTGCACCACCCTGCCCGACACAGGACGAGGGTCCCCTGCACCTGGCCAGACCCCGGCTCTCGGTCAGTGGTCTGGAGCTTTCCAGAGAGGAGTCATCTTGGCGTTTACTGTGATAACCCAACTAATAACCAGAAAGTCCTTTCCTGAGGAATGCTACGCTTCCTTGCTCATGAATGATGCTGTCTATCGGCTTGAGGAAAACACAAGGGGAGGGCCACTTCCAAGACCCCTTCTGGCTTAAAACATCTGAACGTTCTAGGTAAAAATGGAAAAACTTGGACTTCTCTGATGGTCCCGTGGTTAAGAATCTACTTTGCAATGCAGGGGACTCAGGTTCGATCCTTTCTCAGGGAACTCAGATTTCACGTGCCGTGGAGCAACTAAGCCTGTGCCCTGCAGCTAGAGAGAAACCTGTGCGCTGCGATGAAAGGTCCCAAATGATGTATGAAGATCCTGCAGGCTACAGCTGACATCTGACAGTCAAATAAATACATTTTAACTTAAAAATTAAATAAATAAAGGCAGGAACCAAAAAAAAGGGAAAAGCAATTCTGAAACCACGGTGTGTTCTCAGGGCTGGCAGAGAAGGTGAACAAGTCCTCTCAGGTCTGACGTTAGTGTCTGTGCACGAGTGTCAGTTCTAACCTGGATGGAAAGAAGAACCCCAACCTGTTTCTGGGCAGAGAGCCCAAAATCACTCTGTGAATAACCTCCCCAGAGCCCTTCCTCTCGTCCCCTAGATTTACTCTGAGTCCAGTTAATTTAGGAAGTGATTTTTGGACACAAAGAGGTCCATCTGCTTCATCTAGTAGCACAGACACGTGGTTCATTCGGCTGACGTCCCCACGCTCAGCGCTGAGCCAGCAACAGCCTCGGCCCCTGAGGACCACAGTCTGGACAGTGCTCAGCACCAGTGCAGACCTCTCACTCAGGAGAAGCTCCAGGTCAGTTCTGGTCTGCCGCTGGAGCCATGGTCTTGCACATTCTGCCCTGTGACTCACTCTGGTGAGAGGCGTCCTTAAGGAACCCGCACACCCACGTGATGATGTACCCAGCGTTGCTGAGCACACCTGTGACTGCCTTCCGGGAGCTCCGCCAGGTTCCCAGGACCAGAGCCACGGCTCGCCCTCCACTTGGGGCACATTTACGGCCTCTGGTGAGGGGGGAGGCTGCTGGCCCAGGCCCGGCACACTAGGAAGGAGTCCCCTGGCCCATGCCTGCCGGTCGGGAGGATCACTGTGACCCTAGCCAACCAATTAGCTGCTCTCTTAGCCAGCAGTCCCTGCCCAAGGGTCTGACCTCAGGAATCTCAGAGCTGGGACCTCCCCAGGAGAAGTGCACCCCAGAGAGACCACCCACACGGGGCACCTCCCAGGAAATTCTCCTTCGCTGGCAGCCTGCTGCCTGACAGCCCAGCACTGACCAAAGCGGGCATTCACCACAAGACCAGGCTTTACCTTGGACTTCAGAGAATTCATTCTGAGGCTCCTTCGTGCTGTCGGCTTCTTCATCAGACTTGAGACTCTGGAAAAACAGAAAGAGAAGGATGTCAGCCACAATTAACCCGCAGGGGGAGGATCTGCCCCGTGGATGTCCTTTCTGACACGAATGCCCGAAGGCTCCCACAGTGGACAGCTCAAGGAGTCTCAGTGAGGGCCCTGGAGGCATCCATCACGAGCAGGCCAAGTTGTGCAGGGTAAGCCTTGGTCCAAGTGCTGGACGCGGGTGACCGTGGCTGTGGCACACCTGCTTTTTCTGCCCTCAGCCGAATAACCTTCCCTCCTCCTGCAGGGCCAGGGGAGGGTGGTGGTGAAGAGGGGATCCTCCAAGTCCCCCGTTTCTGAAGGAGGATGTTCCGTGGCCAGAACTGCAGACTCCCTGCAGACAGGGAGACTCAGAGACGCCTCAAAACCGAATGTAGGTCCCCAAACAGCCCCTCTTCCAGTGATGAGATGCCCTCTCCCATCCTCCTGTGTCATGTCATGTGAGCAGTGATTGGGGGAGGTGCCTGGCGGGGCGGGGGGGGGGAGGAGTCCACCCACCTCCTCACTTTCCAGGGAGGCCGAGCGGCAGAGCTGGCTCCTCACACTGGGTCTGACCGGCTGCTCTGGTAAACCTGGGGCTCCACCTGCAGCGCCACAGGGCTCGGGCTGGCTCCGACGGCCGTACCACTTAGAGCTGCTCATGTCCTTTGAGGGCACAGCCCGGGAGGCAACTGGAAAGAAAATGGGAGGTGTGTGGGGCTCTTTAAAACAGACTCTGGGCCCACTTGTGCTTACGAAGATGCAGATTCAGAGGTGCGATGTGGCTCTCGGAGACAGACAGAGAAAACGCCAGAAGAACACAGGGAAGGGCCAACGTGGGGCTGGGGCTGAGACAGCCAGGCTGGGAGACAGGACCTTCCATCCTAAACGCTCGGTGTTGCTTCAGTGTTTCCAAGCAAAATATGCTTTTGCTATGTGATAGAAAACTAATTTAAAAATCTAGCTTTTTTTTTTTTTTCCCCCAGTTACTTTTATTAGTTGGAGGCTAATTACTTTACAGGGTTGTAGTGGTTTTTGTCATACATTGACATGATTCAGCCATGGATTTACATGTATTCCCCATCCTGATCCCCCCTTCCACCTCCCTCTCCACCCGATTCCTCTGGGTCTTCCCAGTGCACCAGGCCAGAGCACTTTTTACACAAAGAAATAACCTTCCAATAATCCAAGTGCTCTAGTGACCAGAAGGTCATTTCCCACCCACTTGACCCCACCCCACTACAGGACCCCACCTGGACAGGACACAGAGGCAAGGAACTCAGCACAGTCAGGAAGGCTCAGACTCCGCATGGGTCGAAAGTCGGGGGCAGAGGCAGGTGTGGACTTCAGCTAGGGGTTCATGAGGCTCCCTCAAGCCCTAATACACCCCTGCACTTCCTCCTTCCCTCCTTACCTGCCCACATCTGCGGAGCAATGGGGACTCCGCAAGCAGAGAAGAAATGACACTGCCTCTGCAGGAATCTGAGTGGCCAGAGAGACTGGGGAGTGGGGGTGCGGCCTGGGCTGTGACCAGGAGAGAACACGGGTTCGAAGGGAAGCACCCAGAAGGGGCCAGTTGGAGAGAAAGGCACAGGGTCCCAGGAAGCAAGGCCAGGCCAGGAAAACAGACCGTTTCACACAGGTGGGTCATGTTCCCAGGGACTAAGTACCACCTCGTCTCTCTCCTCCTCACCCGAAACTGGCCCGCAGCCTCTGACCTTGGGAGCATCAGAGGAGGAGGCCGGGTCCAACCGGGCCTCCAGGAGAAACAGCGACGCCAGCGACGCACAGCAACTGAGGACAAGGAAGCAGTCTTGGGAGGAAGATGCTGAGTTCCACGTGACAGAGGACAATCTAGGGCAGGCTGACCATGTTCCCGGACCCTGAGAGGTTATCATGGGCAGGGTCCGGCCCTGTACACTCTCCCCATGTGGGAATTCCCGGGCCTGCTGGAGAAGAGGGGATGTTCCCACTGACAGGGAGCAAACGTAAGGCTTGAGCACCCCATCTGCTCTGGTTTCTGTCTACACACAGGCTGTGGCTGCTTTCTGAGCGGGGAACAGCGGGAAGAGAAAGGCCATGTCAGCTGGGAGTGGGCAGCGGGGACACCCTCGGGAAACCAGGTGCGCCTGACAGCCTGCGGACCTCCGCCTGGGGCTCAGTAACTCGCCGCTCACTGGAGGTCATGACCCAGCACCACGTCTACGCCCTTGGCCTGAATGGGCTCCTGCCTCTCCCCTCCTGAGACCCCCTGGTCTGCGTCTGGAGGCCCACCTGCCCTTGATATGGTACCCCTTTCTTCATTGTTTCCGCTGCTCAGCACTTTCCTCAGAGCAACGAGACGCCCAGAAATCACACACTTAGGACCGGTTCATAAATGTTCTCCGAAAAGTGTCACGTCCTCCCTCCACCAGGGGGAAATGCACCCCCAGGAACGTGTCTACGCGACAAATCAGGCCAGGAAAGGGCAGCGTCTCACCACCCAGAGCACAGAGCCATGGCCTCTCAGTGGGAAGCTCTGGGGGTCACAGCCAGTCCCCACCCGCTGCCCAGACGGACGGCAGACCACAAGGTCAACCGAGCCTTGTGCCTCCTGTGTGTGCATATTTATTCACAGGAGCAGAATGCTCTCAGCATGCTGAGAGGCATGGCCAAGAGATTAAACGAGCAAAAATAAAAAAATAAAAAACTTTTTTTGGTTATGTGTTCTGTGATGGCCTTCACTGAAGAAGCAGAACGACTGAGAAGCAGAATGTTCTTCAAAACCCCAGCCATTTGGCCCCAGGGTGCCATGCACATTCCTGGAGCATCAAAGCACATGTTTCCAATCGTGGCATGAGTCGCTGGGAAGGACCAGCAGGCAGGTTAGAAAGCGGGAGAGAGGGATGCTGTGGATTGGCCGGGGAAGCAGGGATGAAGCCCATGGGGGAGACCGGGAGGGTGGCCCGCTTGGGAAGCACACAGCCCCGGAGAGTGGGGGCAGGGCTCACTGGGCTCTCACAACAGGGGCTGCCCGTGTGCACCAGCCCTGGCCTAGCCACCTCAGGCAGGCCTATGACTGACCCACCCACTGACTGGGTAATTGAGGAAAGCTCTGAAAATTGAAAGAAGAGAAAAACAACACAAAACAAAACGGGGGTTGGCAGAGAAAAGCACCAGTCACGAAGAGGACACAAGTTGAGGACTCACAGGAGTTCCAGCACAGAAAAGGGAGCGATGACACGGGCGCGGCCTTTCTCAGGCACCTTCATGCCCAGGGTCACAGGATCACACCCCAAGTCGGGAAAGCCAAGTGGCCTTCTTCCCACCTCAGGGAAGAGAAACCTGAGACAAAGCAACCCATGACCAGACCCTTCAGGTCCCAGGGCGGCCGCTGACAAGCTGGCTCCTACCCCTGGTCAGACTACTCCCCCAGTCAGACTCCCTCTGCGCTCGCCCCCCACCCCATCACGCCCCAACCCCTTATCAGACAACTCCCCCGTCAGGCTCCTCCCCCTGGTCAGACTCCACCCCTGTATCAGGCTCCTCTCCCATCAGGCTCCTCTACCCTGTCAGACTCCTTCCCTGGGCAGACTCCACCCCCTTATCAGACTCCTCCCCCCCCATTCTGACTCCGCCTCCTTATCAGACTCCTGCCCCATAAGCCTCCTCTCCCCCAGGTCAGAGTTCTTACATGGCTCCAGCAGAAGGCTGTGGGACACCAACCAATTTCAGCTCCAGGGGAGGCCACAAGTGCTTCCCCAAGGCCCTAGCTCCAGACGAGAAAACCTCACCTGAGTAATGGGAACGATCAGCCACAGAATTTCAGGGGTGGGGGGCGCTGGGGGGCTCACTGGAATCTACATGAAAGGTACATAAGCCCCAAACCTCCCAATGGCACCTGCTGCCCCAGTCATGCACCTGATCCTGACCAAGGCCCCTGCCGGGGTCTGGGAGCCGACCAGGGGCCTGTGTGGGGCAGATGCCTCGAACCCCTGCACCGTGGGGGAAGAAGGGATCCTCTGGCCACTGCATTCTCCCTCCCAGCACTCTTCAGATGCAGCCTCGACAGGTCATCCGGCCAGAGCACGGCAGGTGCTGCCAGCCAAGGAGTTGGCCCATCTTCTAAGGAGCACGTCCGCCATCACCTTCCCAGTGGACCCACAGGCCACACCTCAAAGCGGGCCTCCCTCCAGAATTCTCCCGCCACCTCCTGACAAGTATCAAAGCCCCTCTTCACTTGTTTTGAAATCTTACCTTTGTGCCACGGATCCCACTGGAAACCAGGATTTTAACAAGTCCCAGGAGCACAGAGCACTATTGTCTGAGACAGGCAGAGGGCTGCCTCAGCTGGTGGCAGCCTGCTTGTTCCACCAGCCTCCCAGCCTGGCCAGCACCTTACACCTGCACTGTGCTTTGGATGATCAAATCCTTCCACCTCTCCACACCCACTTTATCTTGTCTACACCCTACACTGTAAGGACCACATGAGATATTACTTGACATTCCTGAGATTGTGACTTGGAATAAATATGAATTTAGTCTTCCTCCCATCCCTTGCACAGCCTCTAAAACCCTCCAATTTCCTACGTGATAACAGCAACCACACCCAAGTTTATGCTGATAAGGTGACTTTGAGAACCATACCTTGAGATGGGCTGGTTGCCAGGGAAACCAACGATGTGACTAGAGGTTGGAACTTTCAGCCCTACCCCTGACTTCTAGACAGCTCAGAGGCTGGATGTTGAATTCAATCACTGATGCCCCATCACTGGATCACTCATGACTCTGTAACAAAACATCCATAAACCCCAGAAGGACAGCATTCAGAGACCTTCTGGGTTGGTGAACATGGGGAGACCAGGGAAGACTGAGGCCTGGAGAGGGCGGGGGGCTCTGAGCCTCTGCCCACAGCCCATGCACCTCTCACCCTGAGTTACATCCTTTGCAATAAACTGCTGGTCCAGTAATGGGTTTCCCTGAGCTGCTCTAGCAAATTGATTGAAACTGAGGAGGCCGTCGGCACCTCGGATCTTTAGCAGTGGGTCAGAAGCAAAGGAGACAAGCTGGACTTGAAATTGTTGTCTGAAGGCATTGCTGTCTTAGCCTGTGGGGTCTGCAGCTGTGTCCAGGGGCACGGTGTCAGAATGGAGTTGAACTGCAGGACACCCAGCTGGTGTTGCAAAATAGCCTGGTGCGGGGGAAACTACACAGATCTAGTGACCAGAAGTGCCAGGGTATTCGGAGGATTTTGTGCAGTGCAGAGGAAAACACGAGAGTTTTCCCCTTGCAGAACCATTTCACAAATAAGGAACCCAAAGAAGAAAAAAACCCAAGTGCTGCAGTCCATGGTCCCAGTCCATGCAGCTGGGGATCATAGACCTGCTACATTGTTCAGGTACAACATCATATTCCAGAAGTCACAGAATCACACAAAGAGATGTAAAAAAGACCAGAAAGGCCTCTTACCTGACTCCAAAGAACCACTGTCTTCATCTGAGGCGGCAAGACCAGCCTGTGATGACAACACAGCCATGAAACCGTCCTTAAATTCCTCGAAGTTAACCTGTGAATTTGAGAAAAATGGTCAACACTGCTTTCAAAAGGCCATATACATAACACACTGGCCTTTGGGGTTTTCTCAGATGGAAGATTCTTATGTTGCCTTCAGCACTGAGGACATTTATTTTTTCAAATATTTACTTAAGGTTTTAAAAACCTGAAGATATAGTGAGGCAATTAAGAGTGAATCACAAGCCCTTCACCAAAAAACACTATCAACAACGCCATAAAAGGAAACTAGATAAGATAGTTAGAAAACAGTGCAGAAAAGAGGCGTCTGATGACCATAAACATTAGCATATAAAGAAATATCCATGCCTTCACTACCCACCAAGAAAGAGAACATGCCAGCACCTAGGCTAGTCCTCCATCAAGGTTCCTGATTAAATCCCCCGCCCCTACACTGGAGGGAAAAAAAAAGCTCTGAACGGTCACACATATGTCCTAAGAGTTTCTCTGGAGTATATGCACCTAAGAATGGGATTGCTGGGTCATAGAATATACATTTATATCCTCTTGGCAAATTGAATCTTTTGTCACTATACAATGCTGACCCGCTTCAGTTCACTAATGCTTTTTACCCTAGAGGCTAGCTTTCTTATGGAGCTTAAGAGTTTCATATCAACCAGTTTTACCCTCTTCAGGGACTACACAAAGCACGTCTGATAATTTGTGTCTGCGTTATCATTTATATTAACTCCGTACAAGATATTTTTGTTTTATATAGCCAAGGTTCATTTAGAATTATTCAAATATTTGCCACTTTGTTTTTCCTTTCTTCCTTCATTTCCGACCTTCTGCCTGGGATAGTTTTCCATCTATCCGAAATAGATCTTTGAGACTTACGTTTTGCTTAAGTATGCTGGTGCTAACCTCTTTCAGTGTGATTGTCTGAAATGTTTTCATTTCCCTTTCTTTTTGCAGCAAAAACATAATTTATTAAAAGAATATTGGAAATGATCCAGATGTACTTAAAGAAAATGGGTAAACAAACTGTAATTCAGTCAGACAATGAAAGACGACAACAGGGGAAACAAAAAACAGAGACAATAAATGGACACTGACCTACACTATCTGAATACAGACTGCAGACATGATACTGAGTAAAAGAACCAGAGTATGCACTGAGCATGTGCTGTATACGTCCACCTGTATGAAGTTCAGAAATAGGCAAACAAATCTCTGCTGTTCTCATCAAGACAGTGGCAACTGTCGGAGCCAGAGGGACCCCAGGGGCACCTGAGGAGGGATGCAGGATGCTGGGGGCCCAGGTGTGCTTGCAATGGATGTTCACTGAGCTGCACACTTCCCAACTCTTTTCTCTGCCTGTGCTTCACCTGACGTCACACAGAAAGAAATCAACGCAAGACATACTTCTAGGTCAAAATGTCACTGGTATGTGCTAGAAAAGCAGGCCTGGGGCTCTAGTTCCAAGCATGCTTCCCACACCTGGCACAGAACTTGAATGAGTACATTTCTATTGCTGCCTCTGAGGACTAAATGCAGCTGTCGGCTGTGGAACGTCTCTGCCTGGGTTATACACTATCAGACTTGAAGGTGGACTACTTATATGTGTGTTTATCTTCTGGCTCCCCAATAGCATGTGGTCTCATGGCTGACACATTGTAAATACTCAACAAATGTCTACTGGATGTGCTGGTCTCTATATCCTTCAAAATTGAGCAGAATTCACCTTCTCAAGGAGACATTCTTTCCCCTTTTATCTTTAAAAAAAATCTATTTATTTATTTTTGGCTGTGTTGGGTCTTCGTTGCTGCAGGCTTTCTCTATTTGTGGCGAGTGGGGACTACTCTTCCTTGCGCTGTATGGACTGACCATTCTAGTAGCCCTCACTGGAAGGTGGGCGTGGATTTGCTAAACTGCTAGTATAACAATGTCTGAAACTTCTTTTTTACGATGATGCACCAATTTCATCAGGTGGATCTATTAATTTATTGTTGTTCAGTCACAAGTCATGTCCAACTTTTGGGAACCCCATGGACTGCAACACACCAGGCCTCCCCTGTCCCTCACCATCTCCCAGAGTTTTCCAAAGTTCATGTCATATCGCTGATGCCATCCAACCATCTCATTCTCTGTTGTCCCCTTCTCCTCCCTACCCTTAATCTTTCCCAGCATCAGAGTCTTTTCCAATGAGTTGGCTCTTCCCATCAGTGGCCAGAGTACTGGAGCTTCAGCTTCAGCATCAGTCCTTCCAGTGACTATTCTAGGTTGATTTCCTTTAGGATTGACTGGTTTGATCTCCTTTTGACTCAAAAGTCTTCTTTAGCACCACAATTCAAAACCATCAATTCTTTGGCACTTCGCCTTCTTTATGATCCAACTCTCGCATCCTTACATGACTGCTGGAAAAACCACTGCTTTGATTATATGAACCTTAACTAATCTTAAATTGAAAAGGCTGTGTCCAGACTTTTGCCATGTGGATCAATACTAGAAAGAATATTCTTGCATAGCTTTCATTTCACAGAGATATTGTATTGCTTTCATTTTACCTTCTGAGCTTCTACATATTGTCTAGCACATAATAAGTGCTCAAAAATACTTGTTGAGGGACTTCCCTGGTATTCCAGTGGCTAAGACTCCAAGCTCCCAATGCAGGGGACCCAGCTCCACTGCTCGTCACGGAACGAGATCCCACATGCCACAGCTAAGAGTTCGAATGCCCCAACTAAAGTTCCCACAGGTCGCAGGGAAGACGGGTGAAGCTAAATAAGTAAATATTAAAAAACAACAACAACAAAAACCTTCACTACATGGGAGCAGAATGAAATGGCCATTTTGTTTGATCCAATCTCAGATTTCTTTTGTGTCTTTGATAATACTTATCAGCTTTCCTTTGAGCCATCAAACAGGTGGGGATTTGGGAATTCTCTGGTGGTTCAGTGGCTAGGACTCTGCACTCTCACAGCCAAGAGCCCAGGTTCAATCCCTGGTTGGGGAACTAAGATCCCACGAGCTGTGTAGAGTTATCCGACAAAAAAAAAAAAAAAAAAAACCAGGAAGGAATCTGATGGCTGAATGTGCTGCTGTTTTATCTGATACCATTTGACTGTTTCTGTGTCCTCTCCCATCACAGCTCACAAAAGGACAAAGGGCCGGGATAAAAAACATCAAGGAAACCAGATAACCTGTTTATGCTGTTTTAACCAGTGTTAATTTTCACAAATGTGCCTTTTACTCACCTAGCCCTCGAATACAATTCTAGGTGATATCAAAAGGGGCTAGGACATAAGCGATCAAAATCACACCCGATTTTTTTTTTCCTCTGGCCACACCACGCATGGCATTGCCATCTTAGTTCACCAGCCAGGGATGGAACAAGTTCCCCCTGCAGTGGAAGCATGGAGTCTTAACCACTGGACCACGAAGGGAGTTCCCACACCTGAGTCTGAAGTCCATAAAGAAAAAGCAGTAGAGGGAAAGTAACCGAGCCGGGTGGGGCGGGTGTGTGAGGAAGAGCCCTCCTCACCCCAGGAGCAGCTCTGCTGGCAGCACAGGCCACTCGGGCTCTGGGGGAAGTAACAGGAGGCAGACACACCTAGAAGCTCCCCGGGGCCAGCAGGGAGGGGTTTTAGGTTGTTCTTCATTTGTTTCTGCCCAAGAACCAATTCAGGAATCTTTCCAGGCTAGATATTTTTTTCTCATTCAAAATGAGACACTTTTATTGAATTCTGTGGGGGGAAAATACTCTTCCTTCAAAGGTAAGATGACCAACACAACTATAGGCACTGCTTTTTTGTTTCCGGTTTGTTTTTGTTTGTTTTTTTCCCAGACTGTGGGATCTTAATTTCCAAACCAGGGATTGAACAGGGCCCCTGGCAGTGAAAGCCCAGATTCCTAATTACTGGACCACCAGGGAATTCCCAGGCACTGTTTTAAAATGAACCCTGGTGGTCTAGTGGTTAAGAATCCGCCTGCCATGATCAAATCATGTGCAAATGGAGGAAGAAGTCTGAAGTCGAATGTTAAGAAGGAGAACACATCTCTGATTTTCTTTAAACTTTTCCATTTAAGGAAAAGACAGACAGGTGAGAAAATTTACACACAAGAAACAGTGTACCAGCAAGTTTCAATTCTGAAGACGTTTAGCCAGAGGGATTCTCTCCTACGTGTGTTTCTGAACTATGTCCCATAGACCGGGAAGGTCCCACAGGGGTCACTGCAGGGTTGAGGAACAGAGAAGTCACAGCTGCGGGGGCTCTGGCTGCTCTTCAGCTACAAGGCTCTATGCTTGTCTCCGTTTCATGTAACACAGTTCCCTGCAGGAGTTTTCTTTTTTAAAAGAAAGGTTCCTTTCTTTGGGAAAAAAAGAAACTTTTTGTAGGGTATGAGAGTCATTGATTTAGTCAAAGTTCCTAATTCTACAAAAGAAGTAGCAAAGGCCATGTCCTTCTGACTGAGTCCAGAGTCCTAGGACAGCTACTTTCTCAGGTTAAAGAAAAAACACATAGATTTTTAACTATAATATGGACAGAATGAACATGTAAAACCTTGTTATACAGGCCAACAATGCTGGTGGTGCGACATGACTTTTGAAGTAAATTATGTGTTTTAAATGCATGAACAAGAATAAATCAATATCAAATTCCTATTTGTCACAGTCGATACAGTTAATTTAGAAAGCATACATATTTTTTAAACAGAGGACAGGGAACTTGAAGGAGAGAATCTTAAGTTGAATCAAGCAGGACAAAAGTGAAGAGATTCAACCTTAAAAGGATGTTCATTTCCTCTAGATAAAACCTGGCTTGCTAAAATGACTCAACAATGAATTATCCACATTTTGGGTTATTGAGGACAAAATTTAAAACACACAACAGATCTCTCTTTACTGTTTAGCATACTTCTATCCAGGCTCTCATCATTAGTTGGTATACACAAAAAGCATGAGTGTAATGTATGTAAACTATAATCTAAATCTGGTCAGAAGTTGCAGTTGAACTTCATTTCCTCAGCCTAAAGTTTCAAGGGGAGCACTTATACTCCTACCCTCCTCATGAGAAGCGAGATTTACCCAACGGGTGAGTTTGGCAGAAGGAACTAAGAAGTGCTTGCTTGGTTCCCAATCTCTTCTTTGAAAAGATGTGTGTGCTCACAGTACCGTGAACTTGGGTCTGTGGTAGGCAGCCCGCCCCTGGGACGGGGGTCAAGCCTGTGCTTCCTCCTCTTAGGCCTGCGTCTGCGTGAGCAGGTCTCTGACTTGGGATGAAGTGTCTGGAGGCCCGCTGTGACTGCGCAGCTAAAGCACGTCCTCCAGGTTCATGGCTCTCAAGTACTACGACCCAACGTAGCTCCAGTGCTGCCGAAGAAACCTTAGATTGCTCTTCTGTGATGGCAAGAAGCCAAATGGGAAAACAGCTTGAGACTGCATGTAACAAGGGCTGCTTTTCTCTGCATCACCATCATGGAAACACCATCAAAAACCATAAACCCGTGTGCACTGACTGAAATGGACATTTTAATCACAAAGATTTCACAATGAAAACTACTTGCAATTTAAAGACTCCCCTTCATTGCCATCTCAGTCATCATTCATCCAGGTGATGTCAAGACAGAGACAAAACTCAGCTTCATTTACAAGTTTTAAATATTTGATTTAACTACAAACTTAGAAACATTCTACAAATGCTCAGCAAGAAATGTTTTAGAAATTGAAACCAAAATTGTGTAAGTAAAATAGCAATTAAAGTTGTACTCTTGTACAAGCGAAAAGACAAAAAATGTTAATCTAGAACCAGAAATTAATCTTTTGATTATGTATCACAAGTTTGTTTAATTCATAAAAACGATTTATCTAGGATTGCTTCAAATAACAAACACCCATATGTGCTTAGTGTTTGGATGCCAGTCACGTACACTTAGGGGTAGAAAAACTGTGGTGGGAGCAGCAGAGCAGTGATTGTGAGCCACTGCCAAAGTGAAATCAATTACAAAGTAAATCAAACATCTGAAAGCACACTTTCGGTTACTAGACAATAAGGTTTCGTTTCTAAAGTAGAATTTCAATGCAGCTTTTCAAGAAATTTAAGAATTAAAGAAGTATCTCTTAAAAACGAGAGTTCTAGCACAAAAAAATTATTAAATGTCTCCTTGATTATCACAGTTGATTATGGTTTTACTTAGTGTGCATAACTCAAAGAAACAACTCAGAAGTTCACCAAATTAAAAATAAAGATCATTTATATCAGAAATCGGAAACCTAGTGAAGAAAAAAGAAAAGAACTAACCTTGGTCAAGCTGTCATTTGAACAGTGTGGCACTGAGGTTTGCTCTTGAAATAAGATTTGCATTGAAGCCTGAAGTAGGATTGAAATTTCCAACAGAAGACGGCTCCAGGACTAGCATGCTGCTAAGAGTGCTGAGTAAAGATCTGTTCTGCTGTTTCTCCACCTCAAGTTTGGTGCTCATCTCTGCCAGCCTCTCATTAGTCCTGGGGAAGATGGAAAGCACGGATTTCATTCCAGCTTCCCTCAGTGACTTGCATTTTGTAAGTTGCCGCACAGTAAATGGAATTCCCATCACACTGTGTGCACGCTGGAGGCGCACAGCAGACCTGCTGTAAACAGTGACAGCTCTGACCTTGTTCTAAAGAAGCACACGTGTGTCTGGGCTCCTCAGGTAACAAGTCACAGCTGGGGGAGGAGAGAAAGGGCGTCAGAAAGGGAGGTGGGCTGACAGTGACACCTGCCGCCTCTGGGACACCCCTGCCCCCAGGAAACAGTTCAGGGATGAACAAAGACCTCCCACAAAGCCACGTTCAAGTGCTTCCTCTCACCACCCTTGTACACACGTGTCACTCATGACCTCGGAGAAATTAAGCATTTGGCACTGAGGAATCACCTCAAGCCACAATCTCAAGGGGGAGGATGAGAAAGTCAGTGGGTGAGACTGAAGAGACCTAGAACAGCCCCAGGAACAATCACAAGCATCCCCTGCTTTTTCAAAGTTCACCTTACTTTACTTCACTTCTACGAAGGGCCTATGTCAGCACCTCTTTCTGATGGTCCAAAATAAATAAATAAAGATTCAAAGACAAATTTTGGTCTCATTTAAAATGCCGAAACTCTAAACAGCGTTCAGCGTACGTTTTAGAGGGCGAGGCATCGCGCTCCCCATGCACAGAGACCGGCCCCACCAAGCTCCTTCCCCGGAAGCCACACCCCACGTCCCAGCATCAAGTCCCACAGCCCTGAACCCTCTCTGGGAGCACCTGGGCTTCCCTTCTGTATACTTATTTTAGGCATCGACTAGCAGAACGTGTCCTCGGGTCCCTGCTCCTTTGCTGTATGCTCTTTGGGCTTATGAAAGGCGTCCTAGGAGTGCTCTGCTTTCAGAGGCGGGGAAGCCTGGACTGGGCCCTGCAGGTGGGATCTGCCCTTTCCAGCCTCCATACAACCCCTCAGTCAGGTCACCATGCCAGCATCAGCCACTCTGTGAATTACCCTGCCTTTCACCCCTGTGTGAATACTCCCTGATTTCACAGGCATGCTTTTACTTAGTGTAGGAAAACTTACCAGGATATCTTATTACTCATTTTTTTAGGGTGCCCTCTAGCAGTGATTATCTAGTTGGCTTTCACTTCCTACTAATCTCAGGAACCTGGCTCTATAAAAATTAGACTTCAGACACAAATTAATGGACTAAATATATTTTCTATGATTCTGGGTTTTGACTTACTTGTCTAGTTTCTTTTCCAAAGACTTTCTAACTTTTAGTTTCTCTAGGAAGTGTTGCTTATATTTTTCCAACTCTGCTTTATTACAATCTTCCAAAGTTTGCATCTTGGAGAGTTCAGATCCCAAGTCTTTAATTCTGAGTTCCATCTGACTTCTTATGGAAGCAATATGCTCCTCTTGGAACTGCTGTAAATTTTCTTCAGATGCTGCTTGTATCTAAGTCAAACTTAAAAAGATCCTTTTGTTAATGATTATAACCTGAATATTTGTTCCATTCAGTTTTGAGTCAGGAATTCAGAGAGCGATTTTAAATGCGAAAATAAGAAAATCGGAACTTGAAAATAATCATCGTCAATGTGACATGAATTAAATCTGAATTATATAATTAATGTGGAATCAATGTTATAGTAGTTATAGTAGTCTCCTGCATTGCAGGCGGATTTTTTACCAACTAGGCGATCAGGGAAGCCGATATTAAACCATCACTAAAGCAAACTGCTGTTGTCATAAGCCCATATATTTATCACTACCCTCCCATGCTTTCCTGTCTCTCGAAATGTTCCCTGCAGATCAACTTGACAATCCAAACAGTAATACTTTCAAGTTTCAAGAACTGTCTTTTCAAGGCCCAAGGGGTAAAATTCAGCCACAATTCAGCCTGTTTCTCTCTGATACTCTCTAGCACTTTTACACAGGCACAGGTACCAAAGAAACATACACTTGTTGGGAGACTGGGACTCACACACGCCACACTACACACTATTGTTTATAAAACAGATAACTAACGAGGACCAACTCTATAGCACAGGGAACTCAACACTCTGTAACAGCCTGTATGGAAAAAGTGTTTTTATAAAGAGCGGATATACATATATACACATAAGCGATTCACTTTGCTGCACCCCTGACACTAACACAATATTGTAAACCAACTGTACTCTCTAAACTTCTTCTCCCGAGAAGAACGGAAGGAAGAGACACAAACATTTGGCTATGGACTGACCTTGCATTATGCGGTAATTTTCAGATAAAAGTCACTTTGGAACCCAAAGTGTAGGGTATGAAAATCAGGATATTGTCACTGTCTTCAAATTAAAAACAACAAGCAGCCCGGTGGCGGCAGGACGCACCGGCCAAGCCCACCGCTGGAGCCTCCGAGCTTTCTCCGGGTGCCCCGCCGGACCCACGCGGAGGGGGCCCGGGTTCGACCGCCAGCTGCCCACCCCTCAGGCCAGATGGTGACCGCCTGCCCTCCTGGCTCCCAGGGCCCCATTTCCGGCTCACACGCCCCCTTCGCTGCAGGCCTGGCTCACAGCGCCCCGGGGCGCCGGCCCGCGCGTCCGACTGACAGAGCCCCTTATCCGGCGCACACACACCCCTCCCCGCTCCCCGGGCCCCCCGCCACGCGCCGGCCCACACTCCCCGCTCACACGCGCCTCTCTCCCCGCCGGCCCGGCTCGCCTTTCACACACTGCCGGCTCACGCTCCCCGCTCTCACGCACCGCTCCTGCCGCTCCCCGCCGGCCCGGCTCGCCGCTCACACGCTGCCGGCTCACGCTCCCCGCTCACACGCACCCCTCTCCCCGCCCGCCGCCGACCAGGCTCGTCGCTCACACGCTTCCGGCTCACGCTCCCCGCTCACACACACCCCTCCGGCCGCTCACACGCCGTCCTTGCCTCAGTGCGCCGGGCCGCGCTCTCCGCTCTCACGACCCCCGACGCCGGCACGCGCCCCGGGACGCACGCCCCCCGCGCAGGCGCACGCCCGGCTCGCCGCCCACACAACCCCCGCCCCCAGGTGCCGACCGGTGCTCGCAGCTCACACGCCCCCCGCGCGCCGCCGACGCTCGCAGAGGTCCGGCCTAAGTTCTCCGCCTGGTGCCTGCGACACGTTCTGCGAGAAGGCCATGGAGCCGGCCCTGGAGCTGCCCCGCGCGGCCGAGGGAAGGCTGCCTGAGGCGGGGCGCCGTGAGGGCGGAGGCGGGCGGGCGCCTCCCGGGGCCGCTGCTCTGGGGCTGCACAGCCGCGAGCGGGCTGGCGGGTTTGCCAGTGGTTCCAGTCCGTGGCTGTGGGCAGGTCGGTTTCGGCAGCTTCCCGCGCGCGCGCGGGCGTCGCCGCCACTTCCTCAGCGCCCCCCGCCGCCCCCGGTCCTCGAAGCCTTTGTGCGCGCGGGCTCCGGTGGGCGTCTCGCCCCGGCGACGCGCGGAGAGACCGGGAGATGGGCTGCTGGAGCTCAGGTGAGAGTTACACCGGGGAGGTGGGGACAGGGTAGCCAGGCAGTTACGGCCGCGCCCTGAGGGCTGCGGTGAGGGTAGCCCCACCGGGGAGCCGGCCATGCAAACACCCTCCCCTCCCCGCCGGGGAAGGGCGGGCAGCAACGGGGCTCTGGAGCCTGAGGTTCGCTCTTCACTCACAAGGCATTTCAGAGAAGCCATGGGATTACTGTGTTTAGATAGCTGTCTCAGCGGTTATGGCTCATCTGGTCAAGAATCTGCCTGCAATGTGGGAGACCGGGATTCAGTCCCTGGGGTGGGAAGATCTCCTGGAGAAGGGAAAGGCTACTCACTCCACTATTCTGGCATGGACTGTCCCAAAGAGTCAGACTTTGAAAGAGTCAGAGTGAGCGGCTTTCACTTCACTAATTAACGTGCTTCCCCACAGATGACTGGGCTTCCCTCATAGCTCAGTCGGTAAAGAATCTGCCTGCAGTGCAGGAGACCAGGGTTTGATTCTTGGGTTGGGAAGCTCCTCTGGAAAAGGAAATGGCAACGCCCTCCAGTATTCCTGCCTGGAGAATCCCATGGACAGAGGACCCTGGCGCTCTACAGCCCAAGGGCTTGCAAGAGTGGGACATGATTTAGGGACTAAACCACCACGTAGCACTTTGGGGAATGGATCGGATAGAAGAAAGACTGGTTCCTGGTGGGTTAGAATAGACAGCAGGAGAGGTGGATGTGGTCAACAGCCCGGTCGGGGATCGCTGAACACCGTGTCCTGAGAGGACAGGTCTTGTAGGTACAAGGACAGGGGTGGAGGTGAGAGGAGTAGCGCGGGAGGGGAGGGACCGCGTCTCTGGAGGCTTCTCTCAGGTAGCAGAGGAAACATCTGGCAGTCAGCAGGAAGAGCCTTTGGGTAAGGTGAGTCTTGTTTTGAACATCCAAGAGCACTTAGTCTGACACTTGGGCCATTTAACAGATGGGGAAGCTGAGCCACTGGAATTAGGCATCAAGTTAAAGGGCTTGTCTGAACTTGCAGCTGTTGGAAGCAGAGCCCCAACTTGAACAGTTTTCTTCGGTTGCAGTCTGTTATTCTTGCAACTTCAGGCAGTTACCTCATCTAAAAACTTAGGAGACCATAGTGGGAGGTTCCCTGGAGACGTAGAACTCAGAGGGGTTGTTGTTCAGTCCCTAAGTCATGCCCCAGTCTTTATGGCCGCACGTGCACGTACTGAGGCACGACGCCAGGCTTCCCTGTTCTCCCCTGTCTCTCTGAGTTTGCTCAAATTCATGTCCATTGGGTCAGTGATGTCATCCAACCATCTCACCCTCTGTAGCCCCCTTCTCCTTCATCATATCCTGAATCTTTCCCAGCATCAGGGTCTTTTCCAATGAGTCAGGTCTTTACATCAGGTAGCCAAAGGATTGGAGCTTCAGCATCAGCATCGGTCCTTCCAAGGAATATTCAGGGTTGATTTCCTTTAGGATTGACTGGATTGATTTCCTTGCTCTCCAAGGGACTCTCGAGAGTCTTCTCTAACAAAAGCATCAATTCTTCGGTGCTCAGCCTTCTTTATGGTCCAACTCTCATATCCGTATGTGACTCCTGGAGAAACCATAGCTTTGACTATAGGGACTTTTGTCTGCAAAGTGGTATCTCTGCTTTTTAAAGCGCTCTCTAGGCTTGTCATAGCTTTTCTTCCAAGGAGCCAGGGTCTTTAAATTTCATCGCTGCTGTCACCACCCGCAATGATTTAGGATCCCAAGAAAATAAATTCTGCCACTGTTTTCATTTTTTCCCCATCTATTTGCCGTGAAGTGATGGGACCGGATACCATGATCTTAGTTTTTGAATGTTGAGGTTTAAGCCAGATGTTTGAGAGGGGTGGAGGCTTTCCAGTAAGTCCCCACTAGGGTGGGAATACTAGATCACATGGGGAGAAAGGAGCGCAAAGGTGCAGACACTGCCCACAGGTGCTGGCTTTTCAGCCTGTGAGTCCAACTGTCTGTTTCGCTCAGACTTGAAGTGTTGGTTTCCCACTTGGGGAAGTGGCAGGGTGGAGGGGGGGAATCAGGGGTGAACTTACAAATGTAAAATCACTGGCTTTTCTGGGTCTTAGAGGGCGTCAGTGCACCTTTTCTTGCAGTCCTGGCTGCCTTTGGGGGCTGGCCACTGGGACAGCTGAGCTGGGTTAGACTAAGAATTGGTCTTGATCTGATTGACCCCTCACACCCTGGACCCACACATGCTTTCGAGAATCATTCCTCCGTGGCAGATGGTAGCTGGTTTAGAGCAGGGACTCTGCCTTTTTCATTCCAGAATCCCTCATGGTTAGGTGCTATGTTTGGCAGATTGGAATGATGCCCTTTGTATCGGCAGAACTGATAACCGTTTGAGTCTTTAGGAAAATTATCTTGAGTTCCCAGGGGCTTACAGCTGGAGGTGGGAGCACAAAATGATGCAATTCCCAGTGTGAATGTTAACAATTTAAGTCTTAAAAAAAATAAATAAAAATTTAGATCTGGAAACTCAGTTGTATCTTTGCAAGTTTATTTCATACTTGTCTTTTGTATACCTGCTGATCTAATCGTGCAAGAGTTTCAGCTGTCCCTTAAAATAATATTTGTGATAAAAGGACTATTTAATTGAATTCTAGTAAAGCAGACTTTTCCATATCTTTTTAACCAGTTGATGAAAGAGTAGGTAGAAGTCAAGCTTTCATTTTTCATTAGAAATCATTTCTTACATCGAAGCTGCATTAAATAGTGTAATTTTATAGTTATACCCGTAGTGCTAAAGCATTTTTTTTTTTTTTTTTTGCTAATGCATTTATTTTGGCTCTAACAGTAAATGGGTTGCTGATCGTTGTTTTGAGTTTTTTTTCTTTTGGTTGTCATTGTTATCGCATTATTGTTTTTTTTTTTTTTTTTTGGTAAAATTTTTAATTGAAATATAGTTTATTTACAGTGTTTCAGGTGTAGGTGTTGCTTGTTGACAGACATTGTGTAGCATTTATGAATTTTATAATTCTCATGTTTTTATCCTTCCAAGGGAAGTTGTTTTAGAAATTTGCCAAAGTAGATAGCAGAAAAACTCCTTTGACCTTTCTGTTTTCTATCTTAGCAGTGTGTGGGTTTTTTTTTTTTTTTTTTTGGGGGGGGGGTAGTAACCTTTTAAGATCCTTTTCCAATAAATAAGTATTTTACCTGCTTTTGTCATGTGTTATTACGTCTGTAGACTATTGGCTTTTTGTCATTGGTTTTATTGAGGTATAATTTATGTACAACACAGTACACATTTTAATAGAGTTTTGACAAGTGTATACAATCCTTGTAACCAGCAACCCAACCAAGATGTCTGCCATCCCAAGGATTCCCTTTTCTCTTTTGTGGCACTGGCTACCTCCCACCTGCAGCCTGAGGCAGCCAAGGATTTTCTTTCCCCTACAGATTTTATTTGTCTTTTTTACTGTATTTCTGGAGTCAGCATGCCAGCAATTGCAAACTTTTCTGTACAGGGCCAGTTAGAAGCATACAGTGTGTACTCCTTTCTGTCTGACTTCTCAGTACAGTGTCTTTAAGATTATCCTCAATGACTGTGTTGATTGTGTATTTTGTTAGTAAGTCATTCCTTTTTATTGTTTTTAATTGTGGTAAACAATGCAAAACTTAAATGTTGCCATTTCTAACCATTCTTCTGTGTCCACTTTCAGTGGCATTAATTATATTCACATTGTTGTGCAACCACCACCTCTATTTCCAAAGCTTTTTCATAACCCCAAATGAACTCTATAGCTTTTAAGCAGTAACTACCCACTCTTCTACCCCCTCAGCCTGGTAGGCTCTAATCTACTTTGTTTCTATGAGTTTGCCTATTGTAGACATTTCAGATAAGTTGCATCATACAATATTTGTCCTTTTGTGTCTGGCTTATTTTACTAAGCAGTGTTTTCAAAGTTCATGTTGTTGTATGTATCAGCACTGTTTTTGTTTTTTTTTTTTTTTTGACTGAGCAATATTCCGTTGAATAGACATACTTTGTATGAACATAGGTGTTCAGTTCTCTTGAGTGTATACCTAGAAGAGGAATTGCTGGATAATGTGGGAATTCAAAATTTGACTTTTTGTGGACCCACAAGACTTTTTTCTACAGGGCTGTACCATTTTATATTCCTACCTGCATTGGACAAGGGTTCCAGTTTCTCCCCATCCTCTGCAACACTTGTCATTGTAGCCATGTTAGTAGGTGTGGAAGGACTGTTGGTTTTTCATAAGGTACATAAGCATAGAGGATTGCCACAAACTTGGTGGGGGAATTAGGGAGTGTAATTTGATATGTTCCAGGAGGATGGACGGAGGCAAGTTCTGGAGGAGATGAAGGTTTTATACGAGCAAAACCTACCTGATGTGTAAGTTGGTAAGTTGATATTCTAAAACAGTGTAAGAAATATAATATTGATGTCAGATCATCCTAACATTAGTTTTTGGATATGTTTTCTTTTTTTTTAATTCTCTGTGAGCTTGATCATACCCTAGCTATACAGAAGTAGAAGGATTTGTGTTAATGATTGTTATGTCTCTAGGGACCAAATAGTGCTTGGCACATGGTAGGGGTTCAATAAATACTTCTTGTTTGACTGGTATGACTTGAACGGAATTAGGGTGGATCCAAGAGAGATGACACTAGAGCAAGTGAGAGAGCTGACGAGTGAAGTGTATTGTTTCCGCTGCTTGTTTTCATCAGGTGAGGCCTTAGTGGGTTTAAAGGGAGAACAGGCAGTTTGCAAATTTAGCAGGAGTAGCAGTGACTTCCGAAAGCTTGAGTGAAGTGGGCTGGGAACTCGTGCTGCAGAACACTACAGCTTGGTAGGCTAGAGGGCGCTGGAGTTTCGGACTGTTTAGAGCCAAGCATGGGAGTGGGCACAGAGGAGAATTTGAGCTGAACGACAGACTTCAGAGGACCTGTGATTGGGTGAAGAATAAGACACAAGACTACTGACTGCTGGAGGAAAAATGAGTTATTGAGAGCTCATCCTGGAGAGAAGTAGGTCTGCAACTTGAGATTTCGTCCCTGGCCTTGTTCGGTAGTGTTTTCATCAGTTAGTTGAGCACAGAAATCAGTAGCGTGCTGTTAGGGTGTGTGGAGGACACAGAACAGTAGGAACACTTTGCAGTGACTGTTTAGGGATAGATGCTGATGAACGAGGAACTGATGTGCAAGAGGTCTGCAGTAAATGTAAGGGAGATGGAAAGTCCTGCACTCAGGTTCCCAAGTCCTTCATTTGTTCGTGCAGCAGATATGCACTCAGCAGTTATGAGCTGATAAAGGGCTCTGGTGTTTCAGTTGTAAACAGCAGAATCAAGAGGTTTGCCCCCGTGGCCCCCAACAGTGTCATGCAGAAGGCAGGTGTTAAACGCAGGTAAAGCGGGTCAGAGTCCCTGCCGTGAAGGAAAACACCACACTTGGAGAGAGTGTCATGCACTCAAAATATTGGTAGATGGAGAAATCCGGGAAATTCCTCTCCGAGAAAGAGACTCTTCAGCTGGAGCCTGAAGAAGCGGGTTTTAGCGGGGAAGTAACTGTGGTCAGAGAGCATTCTAGTTGTAGGAAACAGCATGTGCAAAGGCCCTGAGTCTTGAAAGAGGGTGGGATGCCCAGGGACCTGGGCATTCCCAAAGACCACTGTGGCTGGAACTTAGTGAGCAGGTTGAGGGTAACACTAAAGGAGATTTCTAAGCATGTGGGGCCGGTGGTGGCGTGTTTGTGTTCTAAGGACCACCCTGGCCGCCATGTGGATAGTGGATGGTGGAATCGAGAGGGAGGATGGTGGTCATGCAGGTGACAGGAGAGGTGAGCCAGACTAGGAGAAAGGAGAACAGTTTACACACCTGTTTAGGAGGTGACTGAACAGGCCTTGGTCCAGCAAGGGAATGATTTTCCGGTATTCGTACCCTGGGGAAAATCAGGATCCAAAATTCTGTGCCCTGTCCTCCTCGTTTGGTTCTGGGCAGGACACCACTATTACCAGTTTCTGGTTAAAATTCTTTGTCAGAAGAAATGTATCCCTATTTAATTGCTCACATGGACATGTGATTTTTTAAGGACGTTCTTGTGTACTGAATCAAGTACTTTGACGTTAAGTTGGGTGTATTTTATTTGTGCTATTCATTATAACAAGAGCACATTGTAAGCAGTGTGGAGAATCAATCTAATGTTTGTAGAGTGGCAGAAGTGTCTAGAATAGGTCTAGAAGACATGGTACATCTATGTACATGGTACCGATCTAGAAGACATGGGGCATATATTTTGCCTGTATTTTCAGGGCCTGGAGCAGACACATATATTTTGTGTTTATCTGTTTCCTTTTAACACTCCAAAGTAGATATTTATTAAATCTGTACATTTGGTTTGTTTTGTTTTCTTTTTTCGTTCTTTTCAATTGTTGTTAAGATACACACCAGGTAGCTCAGTGGTAAAGAATCTGACTGCCAATGCAGGAGATGCATTCCCTGGGTCAGGAAGATCCCCTGAAGAAGGAACTGGAGAGCCATCCCAGTTCTCTTGCCTGGAAAATTCCAAGGACAGAGGAGCCTGGCAGGATACAGTCCATGAGGTCACAAAGAATTGGACAAGACTGAGAGACTAACATACATTAAACATATATATATATATATATATATATATATACATATTTTTTCGTGTTCTTTTCCACTATGGTTTGTCATAGAATATTTAATATGGTTCCTTGTGCTATACAGTATGACCTTGTTGTTCATATAGTCTATATATAATAGTTTGCCTCTGCTAATCCCAAACTCCCTTTCTTTCCCTCCCCTCCCTGCTCCTTGGCAATAACAAATCTGTTCTTTATGTCTGTGAGTCTGTTTTTGTTTCACACGTATGTTGATTTGTATTGTAATTTTTATTATTTAAAAATGTATATTTATGTATTTATTTGGCTGCCTTGGGTCTTAGTTGCAGCACATGGGAGCTTCATTGCACCACGCAGGATCTTGTGTTATGGTGCACCCGAGTTGTAGCGCTTGGGCTCTGGAGAGCTCAGACTCAGTAGTTGTGGCACATGAATTCAGTTGTTGCATGGCATGTGGGATTTTAGTTCCCTGGCTAGGGATCAAACCTGTGTCACCGCATTTCAAGGTGGATTCTCAATCACTGGACCGCCAGGGAAGTTCCTGTATTGTATTTCAGACTCTACATTTAAGTGATACCATATGAGATTTCTTTTTGTCTGTCTGACTTAGTATGATAATCACTAGGCCCATCTATATTGCTGCAAATGGCTTTATTTCATTATTTTTGGAAGCTGAGTAATATTCCATTGCATATGCATACCACAGCTTCATCCATTCATTTTTCGATGGACATTTAGGTTGCTTCTGTGTCTTGTGTTTGGCCACATATTTTAAAAGAGAAGTTTGGAGGTGGTCAGGGACGGACTTGGTGTCTAAAATGATGTGCATTTCTCAAAAGGGCAACTCTATATAATGCACATGATTGTGTGAGAAGCATTGTTGCCGTTAGGTCTCTAGTGACTGTCTTACAGCCAACATAGAAGGTACTCTTGCAGCCTCCTGCCTGAGTACTGATCTGAGTATTGGACTTCGCCTCCAGGAAGATAACAAAGTGGCTTCAAACAGAGCCTGGGAGCCTGAGTCCAGCTTTGTGGTTTCCAAGTGACTCTGGGAAACCTGACCCATCCCTTAGACCCTGTGGGTTCCTAGTCTCATTCTGAAGACACGAGAAATATATTTTTAGAAGAAATTCCTAAATACAGACCTTGGTTGGGGAGGGGGGCAGGTTTCCCATGCCTACCTAGAAGCAAGGCCAGCTTTAGATCAATCTACAGCGTCCTGTCTGCTCTCACTCAAAATCGTGGAAGAGAGAATTGCTAGGAAATTAAAATTGGGCTTTTGTTATTATCATCCTTGTTTTTCTTTGGCAGAGATGCAATAGCTGCCTCCCTCCACCAATCATTCCAGATTGGTGTGTTCCTCACTCTACAGAAAGGCAAGGGTGAAGGATGTAAAGAAAAGGGGAGGTACCACATCCCTGGAAGCAGTGAATGATGCTCAGACAGCAGTGTGACTGCCTCCCCCACCCTCCTCTACTCCACTCCCTCTTCCTAAATTTTCTGAGCAATTTGGCCCAGGCTTTTCGTTGAGAATAATCTTCAACCCTGCAGGTAACTATATTGCAACCCTCTTTCTCCCTGGGTGTTCTTCTGATCACTGAACATTTTAAACTGGTTTTGATGAAGCTAAAACTGCCAAAGTGCATCCTGTCAGGACTCTGGGAGTACAGATGTGTGTTAGCACCACATTCTCAGTAGGAGAAAGAAGCCCAGGGGTGGGTGACCAAGAAGAGGGGCTTACCCTGCAAGGCAGGACCCCTACATCTGAAGTCCATTCACTAGTGGAGAAGGAAACAAAGGGGAGACTTGATCAGCTTTGTTGAGGAGATGCTAGGAAGCCCTGTATCAGACATAGAAAGCCACAAGGTCAGGGAGGCTGGAATGTCTCCAAGTGGGACGAAGGAGATCTGTGCTTTCATTCCATCTTGGCGATTCTCTGATAATTACCACTGAAGGAGCCATCGTGTTGCTGATTTTACTTAATGTGCTTAAGTTATAATTAATATTATTTGATTCTTCTTAGAGGTGAAACTAAACATGCTTGTTTGCTCTTAACACCCTTCTTTCTCTCAAGAATTTGCATAAGGAGTGAAGTTATGTTGGCATTTATTGCATTTCAGCAATTGGCCTTTTTGCCTTCCCAGTTTCACTCCACTTTCTGTTCTAACCTTTTTCTCTCTCTGTTCATCTGGGCGAGGAGAGGACAGTTATGGGTGTCAGACAGCCCTGCGTGTCAGAGACCAGGATGCATTGATGGGAGCCCGGGCAGGGAACTGGGAAATCCCACGGTGCTGGGGTTCCTGCAGAGACAGCTTATCTTGTGCAGGTGATGAAACTGAGGTGAAGCTTCACAGAAGCGGAACAACTCACCTGTGATCACAGGTTTTAGGTTCCTGTGTCTGAGGGTAGAGATTTGTCTCTGCCTCCGGCCTTGTTTTGATAATTCCATGAGATATAATTATCCGTGAAAGGATTTTGCCTGCTGTCACGTATCAGAAAGTTTGAGCTATTATTTTTCTGGTTAACTAATCAAAACAACCCCAAACTCCCATGACATGTCTGCTGCATCCTCCTGTCTCACGGTTCGAGCTTTCACGGAGCCTGAATTTGCCATGGTGACTTCTGGTAGCTCGCCATGTGCGTAGGGCAGGCTCCTGAGTCGCCATGGAAGGGAGCTGGAGAGACTCTGTGTCTGGGTTGTGCCTGAGGCCAGCCTGGTCTCAGAGGAGCCTGGTTTGGGGTGGAGTGTGTCTCCCGTGTGCCTTCCCTCTGGACATTGATGAACTGGAGGTGAGGATGGGCGAGGTGCCATGCTGAGCCAGGGGGGTAAATAAAAAAGAAAATGCATGAGCCCTGCCTTCACAGTGGGCACGTGGTCTAGGCACTGACAGGGTGACCACGGACAGAGGTATTGCAGGATGGTGGATGTCAGCACAGGCGTGGCAGGTGGGAAGGAAGGTGCTTGTGGGGAGGAGGTGGGGAGAGGTGCTCTAGGCAGACAGATGGGGCTGCATGGGATGTGGAAACTGCGAGAAACTCACCAACACACTCTGAGATACGGCTCCTTTACAAGGTGATGGGTCTGGATGAGGCTGGGGCCTCCTGGTAAGCTGTTCTGAAATGTCATACTGAGGGCTCCGGACACCACTGGAGGCTTGGGAACAAATGAGTCTCCAACAGGTTTGCTAGAAAGGTCCTTTCAGCAGAAAGAGAGGCTGGAGGCCAGAGGTCAGTTAGGAGAGGCCGGTGTGGCTGCCACCCAGGGGAGTGAGGTGGGAGTCTCTCCACCCATCCCATTGTCTGGAGTTCAGAAGGAGGTCAACCTGAGTAAGCTTTGGGATGATTCGAGCTGCTGTTGAAGGGTCAAGATCAGGGGTAATTTATGCAGAAAAAGATGGAGCTCTCCTCCAGCCCAGTGAGAATCCCTTCCTACAGAGACCAGCTAATAGAGAGTTTCGCTTAAAGCACCGGGGGAATGCTGTGAAGGACTTGCATAATCACTTGCCCGGTGTTGGTTGAAGGAAATTACTCCACTAGGATCAGCTGATGTATCTCCAGACACATGAGGGCTGACTCCATGGCTGCATCTTTTCTTCTGAGCACCTGCCGCCTCCCCGTCCAGCTGCCCTCACCCTCCAGAATCCTTCCTGCTCTTCCTGCTGCTTGGGGAGGCGGCCAGAGGGGTGGAGAGCATCCCTCTGTGCGAGGCTCCCTGCTTTTGGTTCAGGGCTGGGCTTTGTGCTTTCAGAGTTAAGATTGTGTCCATCTTTTCCAAGTCTGTCTGGTGTCTATTACTGAAATGTCCATGCAGGTCCCTTGCTTGCTTTCTTATAAGCAGTTGTTATCTTCTTTGTAGGATAAGGTCCTAAAATATAGATAGTAGGGAACATGTTTTGTTCTAAGAAGTGAGCAGAGCATCCCCACAGCCATAGAAGCACAGTAAATAGCTGTTTAATGCTGAGCGTGATGATGGAGGCATGGATTTGGTGACTTGGAAAATCATACCAAAGAGAGGGAGGGGTATGTGTGTTTCCACACAAGGTTTTAAGCATCAGCACCTCCCTGTTCTTCTGAGTTCCTTCTACTTTCAGGTGTGTTGTGTACTTTCAGGTACAACATATGTTGTATGTTTCTTTGAACCTTGGATGGCCTTGAGGATTGAGTGGGCAGATAAGTTTTTTCCCATTTGACACATAGGAAAACCGAATCACAGAAAGGGTGGGGACCCAGGCTTGTCATAGCAGATGAGATAAGAAGACAAGGACCCAGCTGGCTCGATTCTGTGGAAGTCAGGGCAGAAGTTCAGGGCCTGGCCGCTTCTTCTCTCCACTATGAACTGGGAACTGAGGTTCCAGCAGATAAAATACCCCAGTGTCTGGCAACCTCCAGATGGGAGAGATCTTAAAATCCAAGTAATACCTGGTGCATTGTCAAGCTTTCAGAACGCTCAGTGCACAATCTCTCTTCGAATCCACCAACCCCAGAAAACACTGTTGTTTTATGTCAAGTTAAGGAATCAGGAGAGGCAAGTTCCCATCCCCAACCTTTTTTTTTTTTTTTTTAAATTTCTGTTGGAGTAGAGTTGCTTTACAGTGTGTTAGATTCTGCTGTATGGCAAAGTGAATCAGCCATACATATACATATATCCCCTCCTTTTTGGGTTTTCCTCCCCATTTAGATCACCACAGAGCATTGAGTAGAGTTCCTTGTGCTACACAGCAGGTTCTCATTAGTTATTTACTTTATACATAGTAGTGTATATACATCAGTCCCAATCTCCCAATCTGTCTTACCTTGCAACTCCATTTTGAACTAAATAGCTATATAGCTGTAGGCTTAAGAGGGACATAGCTGTATGTCTAAATGTCTCCAGGGTCTGTATCTATACATGACTTCTCAGGCCCCTCTAAGCACCAAATATACACCTTCTGCAAAGTTCTCAGTATAACACCTTCCCTGGCACATAGACGCAGCACATAGACCTATTTATTTTCTGTGCAACACCACATACTATCCTCTCATAAAATGCCCAAGATTGATTGTAATCTGTCTCAGCTTCTCTTTGGCAGAGCAGAATATCTGTGTCTGTCTTATTCATCCTATGTGGCATCACTTAAGCACCCAACACACTGCATGGTCCATATGAGATCCTCACTGAACACTTGTCAAACAAGTGAAGAATTCGATAAACCCCTAACCCTAACCACAGCCCCATCTCGGAGGCTGTTTTCTTCCCGTGGAGGCAACTCCCCTGTGCTCCTGCTCTGTATGTTTAGTTTAAGGTGAGCTCAGAACTCACTGTCCCACCCTGAGATTCCCAGTCTACATGCCCCCCCCCACCTCCAGGCAGCTGACACCCCCAGTAGGAGGCCCTTCTGTGCTTGGGCCTGGCTGGATTGACCCTTTGCCCCGTGGTGTCAGCACCCCGGGGTGGCCCCTGCCCACCCGGCTCACTCACCTGGCTGCCGGCTCCTCTCAACACCTCCCAGAGTAGGACCTCGTTACCCACCTCTCCTCCTACCCCCAACCCTGTGCTGGTTCCTCCCCGCAGCCTCCCAAGCATCTCATGTAGCCTTTCTCATGGGGTCGCCCCCTGATTGCAAAACGTTTGTGAGAATTTCAAACAGGATTGTCTTAGTTCTAGAGCCCCAGAAGCTGGCCCTGAGAGGCGAATTTGTGTGAATGTGACTTATTAAGGGCCTGTTCCCCGGAGAGATCACAGAAGGAGAGGGGTGGGGCAGCCAGGAAGGGCAGGTGTCCCCGAAGGGGGCTCCAAGGGGACCTGCTCCCACTGCCGGCGCCCCACTGCTGCCCTGGGGACACACACCCCTCCCCAGGCACCTCGGCCCCTGGGAGTGGGTGCGGAGGGGCACCCACCGTCTAAGGCAGCCTCCAGGGAGAGGCAGGTGTGGCCGCTTTAGAAGAGAAGTGCGGAACCAGGGCAGGGGCACAGATATAACACGAGGACCCCAGGGGCCTGGGCCGACAGACTGCAGCCACGCGCTGCAGAGGTGGGGACACCCTGTGGACGGAAGACGGGGACTCGCGCGTGGCTTCTGCCTCCCTGGTCCAAGTGCCGTTTTGTCTCCTCAGCCTTGAGCTTCTCCCCAGCTGGTGGTTCGAGTCCTCACCATAGGTCATCCTGAATGGTGACAGGAGGGCATTAGAGGCAGGATCCAGGCCTGCAGGAGGGACTCCAAGTGTGTCCAAACAAGGAGCTGGAGCTGAAACTCACCACAGAGATGGGACCAGCATGGCACATATGCTGCTTCGTCTGAGGCTGACTCCCACGCATAGAGTGCCAGGCTGGCGCGTCTTCCCCAGCCACCCCCAGCTCTGGGCTCAGGGACACTGGGGACTTCCAGACCTGTTTCCAGCATGGCAGGGCACCCCGATACACACCGTCCCCCCGCCCCAGGGTACCTGAGCGAGTCTTGGTTTTCCAAGTGTACCTGTGAACAGTGTCAGCTTGGACCAAAATTAGTGCATCCCCCTGCTGCTCTCCTGTGAGCTGGTCCACCATCTCCAGGATGAAGCTTCATCTCAGGTGTGGGCTCTACACACCTGGCTGTCCGGACAGGATGGCTGGAGGGATCAGAGACTCAGATGAGAAGAAGCAGGCTCATTTCCCTCCGGGGATCTGGCCCCTCCTCCCAGGGCGGTCCACGCTCGGAGAAGGGGCGGGGCTTAGGCTTGGTGCTTCTGTGGCTTAGTAACCCTTGATGACTTTTTCAGGTGGCCACTGCAGAGCTCCTCAGTTTGGGTCTCTGGTCTTTGCTATCTTCAGGAGAAAGGAAACAGTCCGTCACGCGGCTTGCTGCCTTAATTCCTGTAGGGAAAAGATGGCACGCTCAAACTAGGCAATTTGAGGAGAGTTTAATAAGGTGGATGTTTAAAAAGATAAATAAATAAAGTGGATGTTTACAAAGGTGCAGTCAAAGTGCAGGAAAGACCACGAAGGTTAGTTAGGACCCCCAGGAGCAAACGGGGTGGGAGTGGGGGTTGGCTGATACCTCCAGGTCTCAAATAGTGAAAGGAGGAGGTCGAAGCTCTTACCAGGGACAGAGGTCCCTGGCCAGGAGCTGTGACCTCTGACAGGAATGTGGACGGCTGGTGGTGACCCCTCCCCTGCCCATCAGCTGACCCGACAAGAGGTCGGAGGTCAGGAAACAGTCAATGTGACCCACACTAGTCAGTCTGCGGTGGATGGAGGGGACACAGAAAGAGCAGGACACTCACTCACTGGCTTCATCTCACCTACCTTTTCTGCCAAAGCCTGATGCTCCTTGCAGGCCAAATGTCCATTCTTTTGCAAACACGCTGGTGTCTTTCCATAGCTCCGCTGTACTTTGCCATGCTGTTTTCTCTACCTGAAATGCTGTGCCTTGCTCTGTTCTCTTTAGCAAACTCCTTCCAACCTCAAAGGCCACCTTGACTCTCACAAGACCCATATTGCCTTGAAAATAGCCAAAAATCCTTGGAACAGAGAGACACATGTTGTATGCCCCCTCCCCCCACTCATATTACAGATAGACTGAGGATGGATGGTCTTCAGAGCACATGTCTTTTGTTTTCTCTGGAAGGCAAAACAGTAGCAGTTGAGCGATGTGAGGCCAGTGAAAAATTGTGAGTTCAATGTTTGTGTCTGTAGGTGACCCAAGCCAATTTCATACAAGTGTCTATTCTAGTAGGGTCAAAATTGGGCTTCCCTGATGGCTCAGTGGGTAAAGAATTGGCCTGCAATGCGGGAGACCAGGGTTCAATCCCTGAGTTGGAAAGATCTCCCTGGAGGAGAGCATGACAACCCACTCCAATATACTTGCCTAGAGAATCCCATGGACAGAGGAGCCTTCCAAAGGATCGCAAAGAGTCGGACATGACGGAGCGACTAAATGCACACACACACAGGGTCAAAATTAGCAACCCTCCTCGTCCCTGCAGTAAAGAGCTAAGGTGCCAGCTGTTTTCTGCTGAATTTTCAGCAGGTCGGTGATGGAGCATCCTGGTTTGTCTTTTGGTTGGTGTCCTGCAGAAGCGGACGTGGGAGATGTACAGGCCAGTTGGTATTTCCGGGCCCTCCTCGTTGTGATGCTTTGCCCTGAAGCTTGAAGGGAGGTGCCGGGCACAAGCTCAGAGGAACCAGACTTAGGGGCAGCTGGACCATTTCTGCGAGATAAGAGGAGATTGTGATCAGGTGCTGTGAAAGGCGGAAGCACCTACTTCGCCGTAGGCTCAAATGTTGCTAGAGACGTGTCGCTTTTCAAAGGCAGTTAAAGGGCCATTTGAGAGAAGGGACGGGTGGGTTACCCACTGTCCAGGCCCATTATAGTCCTCAGATCTTCAGGCAGGTGTGTTTAAGAAAGGCCGAGCCAGAATTGTTCTTTCTTCAATAATCCTTCTCTTTATTTCAACCCTCTTTTTGTCTGTCTTCAGAAGGTGCCAAGCAGATCTTTCTGCACTATTTTTCTTCCAGCTTCCAGGTTCCTATTTCTCTCTCTGTCTCTTTTTTTCCTTTCCTCCCAAATCCAGGAGGAGCTTGAGGCCCCGAATCCACATTTTATGTTTTATCTCTGCAGCACTCTTCTTAGCCTTGCTTAATCATTTTCTCTTGCTATTCCTCTATGTACGAATGCAGCCACTATAATAAAGCCGCTATTCATCAGCGGGAGATTAAGGGCACAGAGGGCTGCGTTTTCAGAGCCTTGGTATCATCGGAGCAGCTGCAGAAAATTTCAGGTGTATCAGCTCTCCCCGCCATGCACTGCATTCAGGTGCGTGGTCTGGCATAGCTCCATGGGGCTGGTCCTCTTCTGGGCAACCACACGTGAGACTCCTCATCATCAAAGGGGATGCAGGCTATCCATGCAGGCTGGACACCCTTGACGGCATGCACTCACATGGACCAGGCCCATCTCTGTAAGAAGAAACCGCTGCAAGGAAAGGAACAGGGTGAGGACAGACATACTGAGGAGGATATGGGCACAGCAGTGAAGGGGTGAACAAAACATGCCTCCCAGGTTTTCTCTGTCTGTCTGGATCCTGCCAGGATGTTGCATACAGGCGAGACCATGCATGGTCCAGGAGGGTCTACACATGGGAAAGGAGAGCCTCCAGTCTGGTGAGAAGGGAGGACCTATCAGAGAAGTAGGGAAGGCTGAGGGCTACTGGCTGGAGGGCCGGAGTGTAGATGCAAGTGAGGGCAGGCACTGAGGCTCTGAATGGAGAGATGATTGGAGTTTGGGGAGTCCCAGGGCTCAGGCTGGAAGCCCAGTGTGTGCAGAGGTTGTTCCTCTGTTTTTTGCATGTGTTTCAGGACAGGCAGAGGAAACGATGCTCAGGGTGGGTGTCTGATGCATCTCAAGTTTGTGGGAGAGGGATGGAGACCTTCAAGGTTGGGGCAGGGAGTCTCCTATCCTTCCTGGCTCTCTTCTTCTCTTCCTGGCCTGCCTCACACCGGCCTGTGACTCCTTCTCCAGTGACAAGTAGCCGTGTCTTGTTACTCTCACCTGGATTAGTTAGGGCCGGTTGAGTTTGAAGCTTTACTTACTCCTGATTAATTTTAGAGTTGATCCCCTTCCTGGGGGAGTTGAAATAGCAATGAAATACATCTGATTTCAGGAGTAATTTTGTCAAAGTGAATTAAGGGCTATGCCTGGAAAAAGAAAGCCTGGTGACTGAGTTTTCCACCCAGTCTTCTCCCGACTCCCATTAACTGAAGCTTCAGTTCTGCTTGGAAGTGCACTCATGCTCTTTTCACTTTTTTTTTTTTTTTTAAACTAGCCAGGAGAATTGTCTCCTGTACATGGTTGTAGAGACTCGATAAATGAGACAGATAGAAGGGGGCAGGTGTGAGGAAGGGCCCGGAGTTGGCTGCCAGGTTACCTTTGCAATCCAGCTCTGCAGAAGCCACATTAATTCCGTGGAGACTCAGCAAGACTGATATCCAGCAGTGACAGTTTGGACATCTACTCATGACCTTGGAAGTGCCCCAAGCCAGGATGGAAGCTATGCCAATTTTTCCATATAGTATTTCACAAGGGGGCCGCCTAACCACGCTGAAATTGGGTGTGTTGGAGCATGAGTGCTTCTGCAAATGGCCGTGTTTGGCCCTGTGAGTGTGGTGCAGTGTGGTGAGACCACTTCCATTTCAGTCAATTTCCAGTCACTAGACTCTCACGAGAAAGCCCAGCGTGGTCTTCTCGTGTTCACCAGGAGGCTGTGAGATGCTCCCTTGACGGGCATCAGAAACAATTACCAGGCAGTTTAGAGGTTGTTGATCAGCCTGTCCTGCAGCAGCTCCGTTACCTGGTGTCTGGTTGCATTTAAGCTGCTGGAGGAGAAAATAGCCAGGACTCTGCTTCTGGCTTGTCAGAGAATGTCGGTCGTAAGAAAGTTCTCTCCTATAAAGTAGTAGAAAAGTGTTTTAAATGAGAGTCATTTCCTCATGCCCATTGTGCTGCAGCTCTCATGTCACCAACAACCAGAGAAATGTCTAAATTAATGGTTCTCAAAATGGGGTCCCCAGCCCAGGTAGGAGCCGAGCAGTCTCTCCTTTATCAGGAATTACAGGTGGTTCTGGTGCTTGTTGAATTTAAGTGTTGTGGGGACTTTTAAAAATATGTATTTTATTGCAAAATATTTGCTTTACAATATTGTGCTGGTTTCTGCCACACATTAAAATGAATCAGCCACAGATATACCATATATCCCCTCCGTCTTGAACCTTCCTCCCATCTCCCACTCCACCCCACCTCTCTAGGTTGTCACAGAGCACTGGGCCGAGTTCCCTGTGTCACACAGCAAATTCCGACTGGCTATCTATTTTATATATGATAATGGATATATTTCCATGCTACTCTCAATTCATCCCATTATGGGGACTTTTGAGAGGCCCTGGATAAGGACATTCAAGATCCCTGACTTTAGGGAAAACAAACAAAAACTGGGTTTGAATCGTGTTTCTGCAGCTTATCTATCAGGGTCATCTTAGTTCGTTTGGATAATATTTGTTACACTCAGTTAGCCTCATCTGTAAATTGGCAGTAATAAGTGAACCCAACCAAGTTTTTCAAGATGATAAAACAACACACAGCATACACTTGCAGTGTGTGTGTGCTAAGTCGCTTCAGTTGTGTCTGACTCTTTGCAACCCCATGGGCTATAGCCCGCCAGGCTCCTCTGTCCAAGGGGGATTCTCCAGGCAAGACTACTGGAGTGGGCTGCCGTGCCCTCCTCCAGGGGATCTTCCTGACCCAGGGATTGAACCTGCATCTCTCACATCTCCTGCATTGGCAGGCGGGTTCTTTACCTCTAGTGCCACCTGGGAAGCCCCATAGACTTGCAGGGTACCTAGCATATAGTATTATGTGTTCAGTAAACATTAGCCATGAGTATGAGTTTAGCCAACTCCTCCATTTGCGTCCAAGCAAAATCCTGAGCAGTGGTTGCCCTTAAGGTCATGAATATGAATGACATCCCGGGTACAATGCTAGCAAAGCAAGCTGTGGAATGTGTTGTTCTTAAGGGATTTCAGACCATTATGGTTCAAATCCACAGTTCAATGAGGTAGCCTGAGAGGAAGAGCATCAGGTGTGCAAGGAAAGCACAGCCTCAGGGGAGGTCCAGCATCAGGTGCTTCCTCCATCGGCTGCACTTTCCCAGGTATGTTCAGGATATTGTTATCGCAGCTGACAGCAAATGTGCTCTAGACCGGCTCAGACTGCAAGTGCCTTCTGGTGACTGGAGAGCTTATTAAAATACAGGTTCCATTTCACTACATCTGAGGTGGGGGCCTGAGAATCTGTGTTTCAAATAAGCTCCCAAGTGATGCTCATCTGCTGGTTTTCTGATCACACTTTCCTGTGGTGAAGTGCTATTAATAGCTCAGTGCTCCTCAAGCCTTCACATGCATATGATTCCCTCTAGATTTATGCTGTTGAAGAAATGGTCTGGGGGCCGCCAGCACTGTCATCTCCTGGGAGCTTACTGAAACTGCAGAATCTCAGGCCCCACCCCAGATGTACCAAATCAGAATGTGCATTTCAGTAAGAGTCCAAGGAAATTTATAAAATGTGACATCCATTCAGGGTGTGTGTTTATTCACATTGGACCCTGCTCTGGTTAAATGCCATGCTCTCACCGTCTTGAAATTCTTAATAATTCTTGAACAAAGGGTTCTGCATTTGTGTTTTGCACTGAAAACCACAAATCATGCAGCCTGGTCCTGGACACCCCTCTCTACATCCATGCTTTTCAAATTTAGGTGGGTACATGACCCAACTGGGGTATTGTTAGGAATTTGTGTGTCTGTCTTCCAAAAGATTCTGAATCCGTAGGACAAGAAGATCTGTAACAAACACCTCACCTGATTTTGATGCAAGTGGTCCATGCCCACTTTCAGAAATACTCCCCTGGTCAGCTTTCCCATCATTTCTCTCCTTTATTGTCCAAAAAAACAAACAAACAAACAAAAAAAAAAACACAAAAAAATGCAGTAAGCGGCACGAAGCGAGCTGGACAGCGGACAGAGGTGTTTCTGGTTGAGCAGTTTTCCCCACAGGGGCTCTCAGCAAGCCTCCACACCTGCGCCTGAGAGGCCCAGCAATGATCCTGTGACATTTACATAAGTACGAGTGGAAAGGATGCACAGAACAGGAGAGCAGTCTCGAGAGGGACCGCCTCGGGGAGCGGACGGGCCTGGCAGGAGTCCTCAGGCTTTTTATGGTCACAGACAACTTTGAGAATTCAATGGAAGCCACTGTCCCTCCCCACTGGAAACCTCACCTTTGCACATCCTCAGGGGAACCCAGGACTAGGAATTAGAACCTAGCTGAGAGGGCTGACTCCATCACCCCCTTGCTCTCTGTCCTGGACAAGTCATCAGGCCATTCTGACCCTAGAGGCCTGATCTTTAAGGTGGAGAATGGTAAGATCATCTATCTCAGCAATTTGCTGCAAGAATCACAGTGTGGATGTAAAAGCGCTTTGTACTCAGCAGAAGAAGATATAAATTGGAGGCAATATTGTACCTACTGTGGCTCTGTTGCTATTTCCAGCCTTATACTCAGGATCAGGACACTGCATTTGTGAATTTAGCCTCAGGCCATAGAACATATTCTGTGTAGCTAGAGAAGGAAATGAATGCAGAGAAACTTGATGAGGACTTGGCGAGAGTAGCTAGGAAATTTGAAAGTGCAGGAAAAGAGAAGGGAGCTTCCACAATTTGGGGACTCCAGATGCAAAAATAAAAGAAAGAAAATCTATTTTTACACGTGCAAACAGTTTTGAGATTTTGGAAAATGCCTTTAGTCTAGCAGTAATTGAACATTTCTGCCCCTGGGTGTAATGAAGAGAAGTAGCAATGGTGGTGGTCTGTATTTAGTTTTGACTTCAAAAGCCTTCTGTTGGAATCTGCTATTCTGAGATGAGAGGAAGAAAGTTTAGTAGTTAAAGTCTGGGTTTCTGATCTAACACATATTATCTGTGTGATTTAGGAGAGGCGTTCAGTGTCTTTGTTCTTCAATTCTTTTCACCAATAGGACCTTCCTCATGGCGTTGTTATGAGTATTGGACAACTTAGTACACCCAGAACACTTAGAAAGTAATGCGAGGAATTATCATCATGCGCATCATGGAAATCTCAGAGGGAGGGGAGGTGGGGGTAGTCCCAGGGCCCAGCTATTCTTGGGATGGACAATGACTCCAGGCTATAGCTATTGAATATTTAGGACTATTGAAACCATTCTGTGCTCAGGGGTTTTCAGACACAGAGTCAGTCAGGACCTGGAAGTTTGAATTAGCCACTGTTCTGAGGCTGCAGTTCTGCAAGGCCTCTGATGCTGAAACCCAGGCCAAATCAAACAGGAGGTGCCTGTGGGTACACTGGGGGCAGGGTGACCAGTCATCCCAGCCTTGCCAAGAAGACCCTGATGGCATCTGTTTCCCTGTGGTCCCTTGACTTACCCATCTGGTCCTCCCTCCAGGTGCACGATTGACAACCAGGTCACCCGGGTGGCCTGGCTGAACCGCAGCACCATCCTCTACGCCGGGAATGACAAGTGGTGCCTAGACCCCCGCGTGGTCCTCCTGAGCAACACCCAGACCCAGTACAGCATCGAGATCCAGAACGTGGACGTGTACGACGAGGGCCCCTACACCTGCTCCGTGCAGACGGACAACCACCCCAAGACCTCCCACGTCCACCTCATCGTGCAAGGTAGGCAGCCTTGGGGGCGGCCAGGGGTGGCTGGGAGGGCCTGTGTTCCACACTTTCACTGTGATCCTCAATTTAGATGAGACTGTCTGCTCCATCTGGCCAGGATGGTTTCCTGATTCTCGCTTTGCCCTTAGATGCTGAAATTTCAAATCATTTTCCCATTGAATAGGACTAGGATCTGGGGCCTTTTCTTTGCTCCTGATCCAATAATATATTGTCTTAGAAAATTATCTCCTCATTATTTCTTTCCTTGGTTTTTTTCTCTTCTGAGTTTTTTAAAGGTTCCATCCAGCGCTAAGCGTGCTTTATTTTCAGAGCAGTGTGTTAGCTCTTCTGGCTCTGCGCATATGCCATCCCTCACACAGCCTGCAAAGAAGGCAGAGCCGACCGCGGTGCTCTAGACACCTACCTGGGATGCAGCCATTACAGCCACCTCTGCTGTTTGCAGCTTGCTTGCTTCCTATTTCCCCTCCAGCTCTGGGCCACGTCTCCCCTTTAATCCCTGTGTCTGATTCTCCGTGTTTTGGTTGCACCCCACTCCCCTCCCATTCCTCAGAGCCTCTCACCTTACCCCCAGCTTTTGAGATCTGTGTTTTCGCTTCTCTCTTACTTCTGCTGTCTCTGTGCTTCTCTGGTACTTCTGTACTTCCCCATAAGCAGAGCACGTGCTAAACATTCAGACCACAGGTGACCACACAGACAGGTTCCTTGTCAGCGAGTCAGCGCTTTCTGACTTGGGGGAACCTCAAGTTACCAACTGTGTCTCAGGGTTTCCATCTGTAGAATGGAATCAGTGTTGCAAACATCTGCAGTGAGGATTACACATTCCATGTACTGGAGTGTGAAACAAAAGAGGGTCTGGCACACAGAGATGCTATTTAAGTGTTAGCTAGGGCTTCCCTGGTGGCTTAGAGGTAAAGAATCTGCCTGCAGTGCAGGGGACCTGGGTTTGATCCCTGCATCAGGAAGATCCCCTGGAGAAGGGAATGGCAACCCACTCCAGTATTCTTGCCTGGGAAATCCTATGGACAGAAGAGCCTGGCAGGCTACAGTCCTTGGGGTTGCAGAGTTGGACATGACTGAGAGACTCACGCTTTCACTTTTAAAAGATACAGTTGTTTTTAACTTTTTAAAAAGCATAGTTGTGTGTGGACCAGATACCTTATTGTATAACCTCAGAGGTGAAGCCCCCAAGTGATGGAGCTGGGGCCTCTGCTGGGGTCTCTCTCCTGTTCTTCATCCCTCTAGATGGCAGGCCAGGGGCAATATGCTCCCGGTCTCCAACAACCCCCTTGGCAGCACACCCACAGGGAGTGTGGATGGTGGGTGAAAACGCAGGGAGCAGGATGGTGGTTCAGGGAGGATGAATAGGAAGGAGCTAGAAGATTCACGGGGAGCAAGCTGGGAGAAGGCAGGAGAGAGGGCAGCCGGGGTCAGGGTGCCGATTGTGAAAGGCAAGTCGGTGGGCAGTGATGGTTAGAGGTCAGGCTGGAGAGATACTTGCTCAGGGATTAGGCCATTGAGGCTTCTGAGCCCGTCGTGCTGCGACACACCTTGGTCACACCGTGTTGTTTGCATTTTATGTTTGTTTTCTTCCCCCTCTTCTTTTTCCAAAAGAAAATGATGATGGCTTTTTTCTTTTGTTGGTTCTATATATGAATATCTTTCAAACTGCTGAGTGCAAACAGCATTTTTTAAAGGAAATGAGATTGCAGAGACAGGATCAGAGTGTATCACTAACAGAAGAATAGGTTTTGTTCCTTGAGATGGTTTCAGTGGGTGAGCGTGTTGTTGTTGTTGTGAAGAATTGGCCAGAAGAAGGCTGAGAATCACTCTTCCGCAAGGGGGTTTGAAGGAAGCCCCAGTGGCTCAGGTCGCAGCAGGTGGTGTGACTGAAGCCACATCCCATGCCCCCGGCCCCATTCCCTCCACACACACACACACACACACACACACTTACCGCTGAGAGTGTCTGACACTGACAGAAAGACCTTAGGAGCTCTGCACCATCACAGACACTTGTGTTAGGCAGCAGGGCTTTTTTGGAGCCAGAAAATGGAAATAGCTGTGAGAAGCTCGGAAGCCCCCGTGAAAACAAGGATCATGTTTGTGCCATTTCTTTCTTAAGTTCCCCTCTCCCTCCTCCCACACACCCATACACTCTCACCACGAGCACCTGGCAGGTGTCTTCAACAAAGTGCACATTTAACAAATGCTTCTTGAAGCAAATGGCTAGATTGTAGCCGCAAGGACTCACACAGACTCAAAGAGGGGAGGTTGGGTGTATAGGGGTGGGGAGGCCTGAGGGGCAGGGCATAGGGGATGGGGTCTACAGCAATGCTCCCTCCTGTCCACGCTGATGGAAAGTGTCTAATCCGCAGCTCGGCATTTATACCTCTGGCTTGGAGAGGTGGCCTCTGAGCATGACACACCTCCTTGAGTATCGAAATCTCATCTTGGGCTAATTTTCGAATGCTGATGGGTGTATTGATCTGGAAACGAGCTGGGTTAAAAAAGGCTCTGGTCTTGTCCACAGACTCAGCCCCAGCTAATCTGCTGTCGATATGCCTGGACCAGTCATTATTGACACTTTAATGAATAGAGGACCATGGTTTCTCGGAGCCAGCCTGTCCCTGCTCTTAAAAGCAATCAGACAAACTAAATACAGCCAAGCTTCCCTGTTTCTGTATTGGAAAGAGGATGAATCACCATCCAGGATTAAAAAAAGAAAGAAAGAAACGTATCTATCTTGGGATCATTTATTGTTCTGAACATAAGCCTCATTCCCTGCAAAAGCGGACTTCTGGATTCTGTTGATATCCCCACTCAAACTTTTGCAGAACAGTGTTGAAAGATGTATGAACTTTTCAAAACTGTATTGTGATCATTAAACACACGCTTACAGACACACACATCATAGCAGCAGCAGAAAGGAAGTAAACTGATATTTTTACCCAGGAGTGTGTGTATTTGGGTATGCGTAGTCAGCTTCGTACATAAATAAACCCACACAAAAGGAAGGTAATTTTTTGTTACAGGATCATATGAGCTTACTGAAGTCTGGGATTATGTTTCCCTCATTCCTATCAAATACCCCTGCTGCCCGACTTGTTCTCTGTACGGGGTCTCCTCTCTGGTTGTGATTCTGTGCATTTATCCCCTGCTGAGGCCTGGTTCCACCCTTGAATCTGCCTCAGTACCAGCCACTCTGCCCTCTGTACCTGCCCCCACCCTCACCTTCATTCATAAAGGCGAGGGTGGGACATAAATCACCATTGAGAACAACTCTGCTTCCCAGGACCCTGGCCCAGCTCTAGGCACATGAAAATGAATGAAATGCCACCCATGAAGCATGAGGTCCCCTTCATGGGGAGTGGATGGAGTTGGATGCCACACCCAAGCCCTCCCCAGGAATTTAGTTTCTAAGTTGCTTCAGTCATGTCTGACTCTCTGTGACCCCATAGACTGTAACCCACCAGGCTCCTCTGTCCATGCGATTCTCCAGGCAAGAATAGTCGAATGGGTTGCTGTGCCCTCCTTCAGGGGATCTTCTCAACCCAGGGATCAAACACACGTCTCTTATATCTCCTGCATTGGCTGGCAGGTTCTTTAACCCTAGCGCCACCTGGAAAGCCCCTCTGGGAGTGTAGACTTTGGCTAAATCCTTCTGGGGCTCCAACTTCCTCCAAGCCCCTGGATCCTCTCACCCCACTGCTGTGTGATCAGACATTGTAATAGCATTCAGAACCATCTCTACAGAGACCAGGCTGGTCCACTTATGTGGCCCCCACGTTTCCCAGGGCCACTGGGCAACGGGCAGTCCTCTGGCTCAAGCTCGGGGCTGAAGGCTGGGATTTTCCTTTCCTGCGCCTTCCAGAGCTTGAGTTCTTAGTGTATCTTCAGCCTTTCCACCCCTCAGGGCAAACCTTTCACTGTGTCAAGTTCTAGAGTTGTCCTTGGTTCCCTAGGATACTTTTAAAAACCTGTCCTTATAGTAAAAGAAAAGGGAAAGAGGGGGTGTTCAGTTCCTTTTATTAGTGGGTCCATCTCTTCTTGTCTCACTACCTGTAGTTGTTGCATTGTATTTTCTGTGTGTATGTTGTCTTCTTTTCTTTCTTTTTTTTTTAAAGTAGATAGCTCTGGAGCTACCTAAATTCTCCCAGAGCTTTCGAATGCTGGTGAGGGGTGGGGTGGTTTCCAAAGGTCCTGGCAGGACTGGTGAAGTGACTGGAGTGGGGACAGGGGTCAGGCTGGCCTGGGCTGCAGGGAGAGCCCTGCAATGGGCAGCCCGGGGGGTGAAGGAGCAGCTCTGGAGTTGAGCCATGGAGAGCCCCGGGCAGAGGAGAGGAGAGTGTGAAAGCCCAGGGAACTCAGCCTGCATGGCCAGGCATGTAAGAGCAGCCGGCAGGATAGAGTTGATGGTGCTTCCAATTTGCACTGTCCCAGTACAGCATCTGGGGAGGAGCCCAGGCAGTCACGTGGGGCAAGTGTCCGAGGCAGGTCGCGAGCAAGGGGCAACCTTGGGAGGAGAGCGGTTCTGGAGCAGGTGTGGGAGGGAGGTGGGGGCAAGCAGCTGGGGCTGGTGGCAGGAAGGATGAGGGCCAGACGAACAGGTGAGCTAAGTAGCTGCTCAGTAAGGTGGCTTTAAAATTAAATTCGAATTAGCTAAAACCAAACACAATTTAAAAATCTACTCCTTCAGTCACACTGACCACATTTCAGATGCTTCTAGAGCTACAGGGGGTGGTGGCTCCTGTACTGAACGGTGCAGATGGGATGTCCCCAGCGGCCTTGAACCATCACCTGGGCAACAGGTGCTGAAGCCAAATGGGCTTCATTGACTTCAAAGGCCAGGTGTGGGGTGGAAACAGGGATGGGATTTTGGAGAGAAGACGGAAATTAGAAAAGATGGTGGTGCTTTAAATACAAGAGAGAACTTTGGGAAAAGATGTAGGTCTGGGGTTCGTCTGTTAGCTGTAGAGAGGAGGACTTCCGAAGTCAGGAACTTTGTCCTAAAAAGCAGAGGAATAACTCATAAGCTGGATAAGTGTGCGAATGAGGTGGGGAGGCGCGTCCACCAGGACATGGAGATTCTGGCCTTGGAGCCTGGGGCAGGGTGATGCTCACTCATCTAAAGGGCCCTGTGATGAAGAGGCAGCAGGGTGCGGGGGCTTCAGCAGACACGGGGGGTAACAGAGAGGGGGGCTTCAGACACTAGGAATTCTTGATTTTCTGATGCCTTGAATTCTCCATTCAAAATAAGTTTGTGAAGAGTAAAAAAGACCACCCAGGGGTTTGCGTGCCCACTTAGGCAGCCATAATGTAATCTCTGAGACCAGAGTGAGGAAGCTCCATCTACAATTTATTAAAATTTGGGTCTAGCGATTTCCATCTCTTTGACCTCAGGGTGCCCTGCTTTATGAGTGTAATTAATAAGAGGCCGCTTCTCCAGTTCAGCTGCACACTTTAACTCTTTTCCCCTCTGGATCCGGCTGCCAAAGCAAGCTTCTCGGAAAAGCTCTACGCTTGTCTTCATTGCTCCTTGCAAGAGGCCCCATTCTGGAAAGCAGAGTGAACAAAAACACTTTGTATGAATTGTTTCCAAATTCAGGACAGCATGGAAGACATCCCCAAAGCCCTCATTGTATCTATAAAAGCCCTCTAGTGCAGGGAAACCACCCTGGTGGTCTTATGGAAACTTCGGGAATGGTCTCTGTTGTTGTTCAGTCACTAAGTTGGGTCCAAATCTTTGCCACTCCATGGTCTGCAGCACGCCAGATTTCCCTTGTCCTTCACCATCTCCCAGAGTTTACCCAAATTCATGTCCCTTGTGTTGGTGATGCCATCCAGCCATCTCATCCTCTGCTCATTTATCAGAGGGCAGAAATTGACTGGTGGTCTGCCTGCTGAGCTTAAATCTCACTTAGAGACCTATTTGCTTGATACAGAAGAGTAGAATATAGTGCTTATAAAAATGGAGGTATTGGTATAATAATAATAATAATAACACAAGCTTTTGGCCCTTTATCGGTTTTCTAGACCCTATCTAGGTCTCTCTTTTGTCACTGGAGGATCTAATCACCCCCTCCCTTTTGTTTGGTGTAAATGAGTTTTCGTAGTTCTTCCTGGGCAGAATTAATCTGAAAATCCTTCCTATTGTTTGATAGTTAATTACCTGCCTTTTGGAGTCAAACAGGCTCTGAAGCTCACGTGAAGCGGGGCCTCCACTAATGTCTGTGGAATAAGGCAGAAAGAAGAAGAGGAAGCCAGGATGTGGCTGTCCGTTCCTTGGGCTGGGGGATTCAGAGAGAAAGGGAAAAGGCCAGGGAATAGCCCGCAGCAGCAGGTGATTTGCAGACAATAAACAGAGCTTTGCAAACACCAGCCCTTCTTTTAGCTTGTATTGTCTTCCTACTCAGAGCCCTCCCCTCTTACCCGCCTGATAGGTATAATAGTGTTGCTTCCTAATCCTGAATAATTAATTGACCTTGTCAAGCCAAACTCATTATTATGATTAAGAGAACAGGAACAATAACTTTTAATTTCTAGACACCAAGCCCCACAGACCCTCCCCACCCCAAACCTGAACAAAAGGGAATTTGAAAAACAACAGATCAAACGAAACCATGTGGTCTAATCCTTAAACTGAAAGCAAGGAGTTCTGTCTCTCCAGTCACATCCTCAGGAAAGCAGTCTGCCTCCCCTTCCCCCCTTTCTGCCCACCCCTGGCCCTGGAAGGCTCCCTTGGAGCTGAGGAGACCTTTGCACCATCTAATTTCCATTCGGGCTGCGTCTCCCTGAGTCCGTAATGGAGGAGCATCACCATTGAGCCTGAGTCCACAGAAGTCATCTTTTGAGCCCATCTGCCTTCTTCAGCTGCCAGTGGCCTTGCGTGACTGAAGGTCCCGTTTGCCATCCCAAACTGCTCTCCAGACTGTCTTAGCCACTCCCTGCCCCATTCAGGGCAGAGATGAAAATGCAGATTTGGCCTGGCTGTAAGACTGCCTCTGAATTCCACCGGACTTTCCCCAAAGTCAGGAAATTAAATTCTGCCACGCAATTCAAGTGTTCCTCAGAGCACCCTGGAGAATGACAGGAAGTAGGGCATTTTACCTGACATTGATTCACAGAATTTCGACAGCATGCGAATGAGGCGACTCAGTTTTACCTGCTGAGTTTTAAAACTTTTTTGATGCGGTTATGGGCCATGTGGGGGCAAAAATTCTGAGCGAGTTTACTCAATTTTAGTAAACCCCCTGGAACGTCATCCATCTGCTAAGCCAAGTAGGGTAGAGTCTATTAGACTGAGGGAATCTGAGGAAATTGCTGTAGTAAAATTTATATAGGCGTAATAATAGCATTTTCTGTGTGGTCTGGTGTTGCTGGGGAGGGTCCTCCAGTTTTCTAGGCAGTTGGGAAAACTAGGCTCCTGCCTGCTGGGGCTTCCTGGTCAGCACAGTCAGTCATATTATTATGGGTCCCGTGTCCAAACTGTCCACACCACAGGGCTCTAGGGAAGCAGAAAGCCTGGGTGACCCTGTCGCTTCACAGCAAGCCTTACGGGAGTCTGACAGTGTCCCTCCAGGCAGGCAATTAGTGTTTCTGAGGGGAGGTCTTTGTGCAGCTGCAGAATTCTCCCTTAGGTGGTTTTCCCCAGGGAGTCTGAACTTCCTCAGATTCTCATACCAGAGGTTGAATAAAGTGGCTCCTATTCCTCCTGGGTCTTGTGTAGCCCTGCAACCTCCAAATAAGCCTTGTTGTCCTTTTTCACTGGGGAGAGGTCACACATCAGATCCTGAGTGAGCAGCTCTTCCTAATAACTTCCTCCAGACTCTCATTCCACACCAGAGGCCCCTTGTGGTTTCCTCAAATTGAGCTCGAAGCAAATGTTTTCAAGGAAGGATTGTATGAGGTGTCTTTACGGCTTTGTGACCTGCTGGATCTGCCTCATGAGTCTGTTCCTAAAGGTTCTGGTAGGTCATCCCTGTAAGAGTGTGTATCAAGTGAGATCAAGAACAGCATCTTTAATTTGAAGGTCATGACTGTTGTCAGTGACTCAGAAACATCTGAAACCTCTCTCCTCTTCTTGCTAAACTTGAAATGCCCAGCTTCCTAGGGCATGGGGAGAAACTGGTGACCAAGTCTCTTAGTCCATCTTTTGTCAACTTGAGGATTGTCAGCTGTCAACTTTCAATTCCATTTAACAAACATTTGGAAACCAGGCGCTGGGCACACAAATGTTCAGAGTGCCCACCTTGTCTAGCAGAGGAGATGTGGTGTTAGCAAATAACCCTCTTAGAAGGTCACAGGAATTCAGGTGCTTATACATAGAGAAACCATGAATACATGGAAAGGGAGGAACTGACTTTATCTACAAGATTAGGGAAAATTGCAAGATCGCATTTCTCTGGGGTCTTTGGGGTGAGCAGGATTTTTGGGGGCCTCTGGCCAGAAGCAGAGCAGGCAGGAGCAGTGGCATGCACAAAGGTGGAAAGTCTGAGAATGTATGACAAGTAGGAGGAGGAGTGAGGAGCAGACGGGCTCCCAGGGCAGGGCTCCTGGTATGAAACCACTGAAAGTGTGGCCAGGGAGATCGGCTGCATCTCGGCTGGCCTGTGTGTCCAGAAAGGAACTCAGTGATAATCAGAAGGATGGGCGTCCTGTGATTTCCCTTGACGTCCTACAAGAACATCACTTCTCTTCCTCAAGGAAAGTTGCATTCCATTGTCTTGGCAAAGGGCAAGTATCCAGAAGGCTCTCAGTGGAATAGAGAATGGCAATTGTCAGGGGCGGCACACCTTGGAGAAGTGTTGGAAGGAAGAGCAGATCCAAACCCAACCAGTCCAAGGCCCCTCGCATGTCCAGATACACAGGGGAAAATGCAAAGATTCTTTTGCCATAAGGTCAGTATTTAAAGCATAGCAATATATGTTTTATAATTGCAGTCACATCAATGATGATGACTTTCCCTCACTGTAGTTAAGGTACCTTTCTTTGTACACTAGCATACGGGTTCCCAACCTCCAGGATGGAAAGCTTGATGATCTGAGGTGGAGCTGATGCAATAATAATAGAAATAAAGTACACAATAAATGTAATAATGCTAGAATCATCCCCAAACCATCCCTGCCCCTTGCAGGTTCATGGGTGAAAAAACAGTCTTCCATGAAACTGGTCCCTGGTGCCAAAAAAGTCAGGGACCCCTGCACTAACAGAGTCCTTGAAACTGGGGTTCTTAGTTCTGTCATCATGATGACTGAATCAGAGAGGGTGAGGATGCTGCCAAGGATAAATGAGAATCACAGGAAGGGGTCCGCAGCCCCTCGGGTCCACAAGACCACCCACCACCAGTATCTGCCTCTCACTGGTACCCAAGAGCTGGTGGGCAGAGGACACCCAATGTTTTAGATGTCTCCAGGCCAACTTAGGTTAGATGATATCACCCCTTGGAGCCTAGTGTAAGATTTATATTCCTGTTGAGGGCTGTCTGTGATAATTTAGAGTCTGACATTGGTGAGAAATCTAATTGGCTTCTGCTGGAGTTGGGCTCAGTGGAGAAGGACTCCCGGAGATACTGGAGCTGGATGTTTTTCTTTCGGGAGATCTTCATTTCATGTTATTTGAGAAAAAAAATTTATTGATTTAAAATTAGGGCAGTTTAATTTGGTGGCATGTTTTCTTTATGTCTCAATTATATATTCATGTCTTTGTGGTAAACTCAGCTGGTGGGGGGGATTAAGAATTCAAAATAGAGGATTTTCACTTGGCAAATAGTGTTTTCTACTCTGATTAATTGGAAGTCTGCACAGTGAACCCGGCATTGGCTCTGTCAGGGATGGAACGGCTTAGCAGAAAGAAGTAAATTTCAGGATTTAGGAGTCCTGGATTCTAGTCTGAATCTTGACATAAGTATCTGGGAAAATGACCTACTTCTTTCATCTATTTCAGATTAGACACACTTAGTAGAAATGTCTTGATGTATCACCCAGTCTTAATTTGGAGAAAGGTACGGGAGAGAAGGAAGCTGAACATCACTAGATAGTAACGTCCTCCATGTGCGTAGTCGTTTATCAGCCATAAAGGCTTCCAGGCTCTTCCTTCCTTTTGTCTTGTGTTGGCTCTTTTAGACAGTCTTGGTTCTCTGCACCAAGAATGCATACATGCCCTCTTGCAGATTTGGGTCCCCATTCTTGGAAGCTGTCTGGGGTGCACCCCCACCTCTCCCAATCCTGGTCCCCCCATGACACTGTGTGCCTGGTTTTCTGACCTCTGACCTGCTGATCTCCCTCCGCTCTCCTGCCAGCATCCCCTTCTCTCACAATTCCCAGGCCTGGTTTGTGGGGGTCATAGGGTACCACCGTGCCTGGACTTCAACAGGGGGCTCTTATGCTCACGCTGCTCCTCCCTCTCAGCACCCAAGCTGGCCATGCCTTTTCTTACTGCCTGGAGATAAGGGATCAGAAAATCTCAGTGTTCTTTTCCCCTTCACTTGTGAGTACTGATATATGGGTTGGAGTAGATATAAAGATGAATGAGACCGGTCTCTGTGATCAGGATATATAATGGGGTTGGGACAGTAATTAGGGTTTAGAAGGGGAGCTGTTGGGACAGAGCCATTCACGAGGATCCAAGGACTAAGACAGAGATGCTCTTGTGAGCTGGGGAGCCAGCTTGGGTTCTGGGAAGGCCAAGCAAATAGAAGATCTTTTGAAATGAATGGTCTGACATTTTAGCTCTTGACTGTTAAAATGAAAATAGCTCGTCTGCCCACACCCTCTCTGCTCTCCATCACCCACCATTTCTCCCCTCGAAGCCCAAGTGCACTTCTGAAGCCTCGATTTGATGGTACCTCAAGGACTTTGGGGCTTCCCAAGTGGTACCAGTGGCAAAGAATCCCCTGCCAAGGCAGAAGACATAGAGACATGGGTTAGATTCCTAGATCAGGAACATCTGCTGGAGAAGAAAATAGCAACCCACTCCAGTATTCTTGCCTGGAGAATCCCATGGACAGAGGAGCCTATGGGGTCGCAAAGAGTCAGACACGACTGGGTGTCTGAGTATGTATATGGACATCCTTTAGACATGAATCCGAATGCCATGTCCTGAGGGAGCTTTCTCAGATCCCTGGTCTTAGGTTAGCTCCTACCCTTCCTCCCCCTGGAGGTAGAATCATGAAACTCTGTGTTTCTCACTGCCGTTATAATTTGACATTAGTTTTGTGATTAGCTAAATTATGTATGTTTTCCAAGAAGCGTGTCTGCTTTTGCATTCTACCCCCAGGGCTTGGAACTTAATAGGGGCTCTCAGGCTCCTTGTTGGGTAATGAATGGACCCATAAAGCTTCTTTTTTAAATCATTAAGCAAATTGATTTGTTGTGTGTTGAGGCTGTCTACGACCTTAAATAATCCCCACCCTAAAATATCAGGCCCTAATTTTTGGAGCATTGAGTGTTACCTTATATGGTGATACCTTTGTAGTTTAAGTGATTAAAGTTTGGCATGGAGAGATTAGCCTGGATTAACTAGGTGGACACTGAATGTAATCACATGTATCCTCAGAAGAGGGAGGCAGGAGATTGTACACAGACACACAGAGGAGAAAGCCACGTGAAGATGGAGCAGAGAAGGACTCAAGATTGCTGTCACTGGTAACTAGGGTGATGTGGCCATGAACCAGGGAGTGTCAGCAGCCCCCAGATGCTGGAAGAGACCAGGGACAGAGTCTCCCCATAGAGCAGCCAGAAGCCGTGTGGCCCAGCACGCACCTTGGTTTCATCCCAGTGAGACTCACTTTGGACTACTGGTGTCCAGAACTGTGGGAGAATACATCTCTGTTGTTGTAAGCCACTGAGTCTTCGGTAACCTGTTAATAGCAGCCACAGGAAGCTAATACACTGGCCTTTAACACTGCGAGTTCCCGGTGGCTGAGAGTCCGCAAAGTTTGGTAGTTCAGATCTGCCAGAAGTGCAAATTTGGCCAATGGAAGAGTTGAAGAAAGGGCTATCTTTGGGGCAGGCTGTTTCCATTATTTATTTTTCAAAGTAAGAATCTCTCTAGCGATCCACTCTTGTGATGTAGACGTGTGTACAATATCAGCTCCTTGTCCGTAGGGGTACCTGCAGGAGGTGTCAGAGTCATCCAGATGCCGAAACGGAGACTATGCTCTGTGATACTGAGCATAACTGCTGAGGTGGGGGAACCACATGTGGGAGGAGACTGGTGACATTGCCCTGCCCTGGGCTGTGAGATGTGGTTTGGGGATGTGGGGTTGGAGTTGAGATAAAGTTACTCAGCATTCTCTTACTAACTGGCTGGGATCGGGGTAGGCGGGGGCGCTACTCTTTGGACTTGATCTCTGTTTGTCTCACAGGCATCTTAAACTGAAAAGGTACAACATTGACCTCTTGCATTCTAGCCGTCTTTGCAGATGGGCCCTCACCCCGACCTCAACCTTCCTCCTTCTGTGTCTCCCCATCTGTGGCCTTGAGCACGTGTGAGTTGTTGATGGCGCCCCGGGTTGGCCACAGTGAGGCCCTGTTTGGAAGCTGGGTGGGGTTGACGTAGAGGTTAAATGCACACTCTCTCTGGGACGGTCGTTCCCTCCCTCTGCCGTCTCCCATCTGTCTCTCCGAGGCTGTTTTCATTTGATCTTGCCAGCAGTTTCTTTTTTATTGCCGCCTGCACTTTTTGTGGTCTTCTGCCTCTTGCAGCTTTTCATCCTTTTTCCTTTCTTTCCAACCTTGCTCAGGTTTGCTCTCCTTGTCACTCTGTTTCCCGATCACCACCTTGAACTTGTGGCTGCACTGTCTTCACTTTGACCTTCTGGTGTCTGTCCTGTGCCGTCTTGTGCTCATGGGCCCTTTGCTCTCATATTTGTCTGGATCCCCTCTTCCTGCTATGTTTTCCCTCTGTCTCTCTCCCTTCTCCCCTGCTTCCTCGGCCCCCTTGCATCTGGCATCCCTCAGTGGTATCCATGGCCTCTTCCCTCCTGTTCACAACCCCATGCTCCCCAGCCTGCCCCCTGCCCCGCAGTCTCTGTCCTCCAGCCTGTCCACTAGGACACTTTCTCCTGTGATTGGCATCTGTGATTTCCCTCCAGTACTGAGAGCTCACATGGCTGTGATGCAGAGAATAAGTAATCAGGTGTGCTTTTTATTTCTTTGTTTTCATTTCACCTAATAAGCACATCTTGAAATGGAGCTGTGTGTCACTCACAGTATATCACTTCCCCTGGGGAGTCCTCATTCATTCTCACTTGGAATTCTCTCCCTGCACAGCCCAGGGAGGGAAGACGGTACACTGAAGGTTTCTTTGTTGAGCTTCAAACATGATGTGTCTGTGTCCTTCATCCCTAATGCTATTGTATGTGTTGGGGAAGGGGTGCATCTGTTTATGAGCCAGAAGGAACTCACAGATGATCGTGATGTAATGGACTTATGTTAGGCCAGATTGAATGTGAAGGACCATGGAGGGAAGGAGGGCTGCACCCTGGGGCTGGGGTCTCTGGGGTGACTTTGGAAGAAGGACCGTTCTGAAAGACTGTTCTTTAACTCCACCTGCCTTTCCACTGATCCACTCAAGAGAGTGACAAGTGAAAGTACCAGTTGTCTGAAACATCACGGCCACTCCACTGGTCGCCCAGACCCTTCTCCGCAGAGAGGCACTGCCTGTCATGAGGCCTGGCCGGCCACACGCAAGAGCAGCAGGACAGAGGGACTTCTGGAGTGGGACAGTGGCTGTAGGGCAAGCATCTGAGCTGAGTTCCAAGGTCTTCCCGAACCCCACTATGCCCAGAGGCTCCAGACTGGGGTGCCTTACTGGGGTGTAACGTGCCCACAGCTGTGCTGGTCTTGGGAGGTTGTAAGCTTCTCATCGCATCTCACTGTAGAGGCAACTGGGGGAAAACAATGCTTGAGCTTTCATCATGCAGTGATCATGATACTTACAGCTGTTCCTTACTGAAAGCTTACTACGTGGCAGCCAGAAAGTGGGTAAAACACTTTACATATATCATCTCATTTCATGCTCAAAACAACCTAGTGCAACCTGTGAGGAAGCAGAAGTTTGCTCGCCTGGGTCTAAGGTCCCCCACTTTGGGAAACAGCAGAGCCAGGTCTGAGCTCTGGTGTCCTGACCACTACACACCTGACCACAGGCGTTGCTCTCCCTCTCGTGAGCAAAGACTCACGTTAATCTGACTCAGAGGAATGGCTGCCAGGTGGGAATGTGCCTTATGAGCGTGGACCACAGTCTCAAACCATTTCAGAGCTGGAAACACCTTGAAGGCCACCTAGCCAGTGATCCTCATTGCTAGTGTACATCATTTTTACTTAAAGTGTTATCCAACAACAGTCTTGAAGGTCTCCTCCCCGACTCAGGTTTCTGACTCTACGGTCATGGCATACTTATATCTTAAAACACGCTGGGTGCTTATATGTTTCACTTATGTTGAGAACCACTGTTCTAATTTTACAAATGGTTCTTGTTGTTCAGTCACTCAGTCGTGTCCAACTCTTTGTGACCTCATGGATTGCAGCACGCCAGGCTTCCCTGCTCTTCATTATCTCTCGGAGTTTGCTAAAACTCATGTCCGTGAGTTGGTGATGCCATCCAACCATCTCATCCTCTGACACCTCCTTCTCTTCCTGCCCTCAATCTTTTCCAACCTCAGGGTGTTTTCCAGTGAGTCAGCTCTTCCCATCAGGTGTCCAAAGTATTGGAGCTTCAGCTTCAGCCTTAGTCCTTCCAATGAATATTCAGGGTTAATTTCCTTTAGGATTGACTGGTTTGATCTCCTTGCAGTTCAAGAGACTCTCAAGAGTCTTCTCCAACACCACAGTTCAAAAACATCAATCCTTTGGCACTCAGCCTTCTTTATGGTCCAACTCTCACATTCATACATGACTACTGGAAAAACCATAGCTTTGACTTTGCAGACCTTTGTCAGCCAAGTGATGTCTCTGCTTTTTAACATGCCATCTAAGTTTGTTTTCTTTCCTATTGAACCCCAAATTCTGTCACCTGATCCTATAGGTACCCCTTGTTCATATCGGCCCATCTTTACCGTCACTGTGTTGGTTCAGGATTGTATCTCATTTTACCTCATTGGTTACCTAATCGATGTGCAGTCCATGTCCTCCACTATGCATCCTCTGTCCAGCAGTCACAGCAATAATATCCTAGGAAGTAGCGTGCATGCATGTTCAGTCGTGTAGACTCTTTGCGACCCTGTGGATGCTAGCCTGCTAGGCTCCTCTGTCCATGGGATTCTCCAGGCAAGAATACTGGAGTGGGTTGCCATTTCCTCCTCCAGGGGATCTTCCCAACCCAGGGAAATGAACCCAGGTCTCCTGCATTACAGGCAGATTCTCTACCTCTGAGCCACCTGGAAAGCCCACAAGCAATAATAATAGAAAACATTTATTGGGTTTTTAATAGATCGTGGGTACCAGGCTTAGGACTTAACAAAATGTCATTAAATCTCACTGCAGGTGCTTCCCTGGTGGTTCAGCAGTTAATGCTCCCGGCTTCCATTGCAGGGGTGCAGGTTTGATCTCTGATAAGGGAACTAAGGTCCCCCATGCTGCATAGCATGGCCTATATATATATCTGTCTGTCTATTATCTGTCTATCTCACAACAGTCCTAGGCAATAGGTAAGAATATGATACCTACACTTTGCAGATGAGGAAACTGAGGCTTACAGGGGTTAACATCTTGCTAGAGATCCTAAAGCTTCCACATGGGAGATGGGGCTTGAACCCTTACCTGCTGTTGAAAGGGTGGTTGCCCAGGGTGGTTTACCCCCTTGTCAAGAGGCTGAACTTTTGAGGTGATTTCTCAAAATCATACTCTTGCTAAATGCTGCTACCTGCAGAGAAGAGTCCTTTTTTCTTTTATTTTTGGGAGTTTCCCTGTTTTCTCCATAACGTTGATTTCATTGCATTTTCATAATATTTCATGCTTTAATTTAATTTATTTAGTGCTGCTGTACAGTGCCCTGGGCATCTCAGGAGAAGCGAGAATTTTATAAATAAAATTATTATTATAGCTGCTCTGATAGCAGCCCCTGAGCTAGTTGGTTGATGTATTGATTACTCCCTGTGTTGAAAACTTTCCCCTAAAGCCCTTTATGGCCCAAGTTCTCCCTGTCTTTTGCTGCTCTCTCCTAGTTGTGTAGATTTTCTTCTAGAGATCAACCCTGCCAGGGTTGATCAGAGAACCCCTCAGCCAGAGTTCCCTGTAATGTATTCCAGAGAGCATGACCTAGGTGTGTTTTTTTTTTGTTTTTTTTTTTTAACCTTTTTGAAGCACTGAAGTACCAAGTCCCATTTGCTAGACCTATAATGTCAATTTTGCAGTGATTCAATCCTCTTGGCCCACCATGCTAAATAAGACCTTGTTAGTTATTGGACTGCAGCAGGAATCTCTTCCAGGATACTCTCAGGCTAGATAGGAATTAATCCTGACACTAATTTGAAACCCAGAATTTCAGAACTCTAAATTGGAAGAGATAAGCAGACATAATATGTGTCAGTCTCAAAAAGAAGAGAAGCCCAAACCAGAGGAATATGGTGAGAGTCTGTGTTATTGACCATCATTTTTAGCATTAAGGCTTCTTTCTGGAACCGCCTGCTGCCTCACAGTCTCTGAAGCCTTTATCAGTAAGAGGTGTGGGAGGACCATTGTCTTGTATTTATAGAATACCTGTGACATGATGAGGAATTCACAGGATAAACTCATGACTGTGCTGGGGTTTCTCCCTGGACATCTCTCAGACCAATGGATGAGACCTTCCCTCTCTCAACTCCTTACATGGCATGCTCCTTTTCCCATTATTTTCAATGCACTGACTCATTGATTCAATGCATTTTCTCATTGACTCATTCAAGAAAAATTCATCAATGGGAACTTCCCTGGTGGTTCAGTGGTTAAGAGTCTACCTTCCAATGCAGCAGACATGAGTTTGATCCCTGGCCGGGGATCTAAGATCCCACCTGCTGAACGGAAGCTAAGCCCATGTGTCACAACTAAGACCCGACACAGCCAAACATAATTCATTTATTAATTTAAAAGAAAAAAATTATTTAAAAAATTCACCGAGCAAAATTCCCACAAACAGGAGAGTGCAGCAAAAGACAGGGAGAATTTGGGCCACAAAGGGCTTTAGGTGAAAGTACGTCCCACCTCTGTGGCCAGCGTGTACTAAGACAAGGATGAGCAAGATCAACCTCGATAGTCACTCCTTTGGTGTTTGCTTCCCACCTCCATTCCTCCGTTCATCTTGACTTGTCTCCATCTCAAGCCAATATTTTCCTCCTAATTTACAGTTGCCTTTAGGATTTCTGAAGAAGTTTCCTAATTAACCAAGAGCAATACACTGCGCTGTCTCCACTTGATGTTTTTAGAGAACAGATGGAAGTAGCCAATCTGTCCATTGCAAATGAGTTCATTCCTATTCAGGCAGCGGCTGGCACGCACCTTGCCTGAGGCTTCTGATGTTATGAGCAACATATTGGCTTTCGATGTCTGTACTTCTTCCCAGCTACACTGGGAGCCCTAGATGGATGGGAGACACTGTAACTCGGAAGAATTTATTGCATTACACATGGCGGCCACGCATGGTTTCAGTAGCAGGCAGTGTGGTGGGTTTGTTCAGGGTGGATGTGTACAGACTTCTCTCCTCACCACACAAAGGTTGTTGGCTATCTAACAGCTATATTTCCTTCTAACCAAATAATAATATGAAACGAACTGTGACCCAGAGGTCTAGGTCCATGAGAAATAGATGGGATGAAGCCTGTTTCTCCCCCAAAGGGAAGAATAATTTCCAATGAAAAATGACTAACTGACCGTTTGCTACAAAGGAGATAGCCTAGAGACCTGCCTAGTTCGGTTAAATTTTCCTGTGGCTCAGAAATGCCTCCCAGTCCTTAGTAAGCAAAGAGTACCCAAGAAACTTTGCATTTCTCAGCCCAGTCTTCTCAAGATGCAGGAATCACTCAGTGGCAGTTTGTAGCCCTACTAAGTGCAAGTCACTGTTCACAACACTGCTTATGCTGAGCAAGGACATTCTACCCCATTCTTCATGGTACCATGAATTTGGCTGGAGTGATTTGTTTTTTGTCGCCTCTCTGGAGCCTATCTATCTAAAGATGTACAAATCTCCCATTTCTCCACATAGACTGTGAATTTAGGAGGCCTTCTTGCCTAGATCAGGAGAGTCTTAGGCTGCTGTCTGTCCCTGCTCCATTGAGAGTCTCATGTCACGCTCATTGTCATTTTCTGCTAGTCCTTTAATGAAAATGGCCAACTCGCTCAGAGATAACAGAATGAGAATCAATGGGACCTGCGATTGTCTGCATGCCAGACTCTCTTGTCAACCTCGTCTCTGATCCATTCTGCCAACCCACCCTCCTCTGGGACTGAGACGTTTGAAAACAGTGCAGCAGCCTCATCTCCCAGGCAGTGTTTTTCTCCATCATTTGCTTTATTAAATATTGATTTTCTGTTGCATTATTAAACCTTAAGTCTAGAGCATAAATTCTGGGCTGATACTTTAATCTGGCTCTCCTCATTTTTTTTTTTTTTTTTTTTTTTTTGGCTTTTGGAACTGATTTTCAGGCCAGATCTCCTGGGGAATCTTTAAGTCAACCCAAGGCCTGCGAGAAATCTGCCTGAAAGAAGGGGGAGGAGCCCAGGCTTGAGAGGAGCTCACCTCCTGGGGCAGGACAAAAAAGACTGAGCTTGTGTAAGGCAGACCTTCACTTGGTGCAGACCCAGAAGCCTGGCCCTGCTGGGATGCATGTGCTTGTACTAGGAAGGCCTTTTGGGAGTCACACAACCAGAACTGAGGAGCAGGCAAATGGTGTCCTGAACTAATTTTAGAATCAGACATCGCAGAGCTCCACAGACATTATCTGACCCATTATCCATTCACAACTCCTTTTGTTTTGGTCTCTATTATTCCTAGGCTTTGAGCCATCAATTCTAATCACACAGTCCTTTGGCTTATCACTTGTTTTGAACTTCTGGTTCATTCTTATTTCATCTTCCTCTCTCTTCTTCCTGAGGGCCAGTGGCTGAGTGGTCAACAACATCAGTCCATTGTAGGATGGAGCCATCATACATGTTATAAAACTCTTTCTGAGGGATGTAGACATCTCCAGATGGCTGTGTTGGCTAGGGCGATCTCCTAGTTCAGGTCCCCATCCTGAGATTAGCCTCCTGGAACTGCCATTGGCTGGGGCCCAGAGATTAGAAGCAGGAGGAGCACCTTGCCTTTGTCTTCAGCACTGACGGACAAATAGGAGAAAAACTAGGAGTAAATATTGATGGAGTTTCCCTGGCAGGAATGGAGCATGGCAGTGACTCTCTGGAGGTTTGCAGAGAGCTCTGACCATCTCCTGCCCAGACTTCAGCTCATCCCATCTCTCTGTCTGTTGTTGTTCAGTCACTAAGTCATCTCTTTTGCGACCCCATGGGCTGTAGCACACCAGGCTTCCCTGTCCTTCACCATCTCCCAGAGCTTGCTCAAACTCATGTCCATGAGTCAGTGATGCCATCCAACCATCTCATCCTCTGTCATCCCCTTCTCCTCCTGCCCTCAGTCTTTCTCAGCATCAGGGTCTTTTCCAATGAGTCAGCTCTTCGCATCAGATGGCCAAAGTACTGGAATTTCAATTTCAGCATCAGTCCTTCCAATGAATATTCAGGATTGATTTCCTAAAAACTGTGCCTCCCTCTAAAATCTGTCTTGTTTTTTTCTCCTCAAATTGCATAGAGTAAGTTGATTTCTTTGCAATAATAAAAAATGTTTGACTTTGAATCAAGAGCTATGAAGTTTGAATCTTACTACTGTGTAAATTTCCACAAGTTATAGATCAAAGTGGCTGAATATTAGCAGTTGTGCATGTTTCAATGAAATGCTTAATCTCTCTGAGTTCCAGATTTCTCATTTTTAATGGCCTGAGTACAACCACTCATCAGTTTATCGTGATATAGATAATATGAGGAAGCATTGAATTTTTTTTTTTTCACAATTCAGTTTGACAGATATTGAATATTTGTGTTTTGAGGCACTGTGTTGAGTGCTAGGAGTAGGACAGTCAGCCATATGTGGTCCTGACCTCATGCTGGAAATGACAATATTTGACAATGCCTGTCGTGTTCCTTAAGTGTCCTCTTCTCCCCTAATCAGACTGTTCAAGCATTGCAATGGGTCTCTCCTTGTACTGACCTCATTATGTCCTAATTATCTCTTCACCCAAAAAACCTAGCTCTTTGGGGCTCAAGAGTCATTTGCCAAAATGTCACATATTGTCCTCAGTAAATGTGGCTTGTTGAATGAATCTCTAATTCCTCATCCTTCATTCTGTGATAGATTCTAGTGTCTTTAGGACTGCCCTCGTGGTGCATTGGTAAAGAATCTGCCTGCCAATGCTGGAGACACAAGAGACCGGTGTTTGATCCCTGGGTCAGGAGGATCCCCTGGAGAAGGAAATGGCAGCCTACCTTAATATACTTGCCTGGGACATCCCTTGGACAGAGGAGCCTGGCGGGCTACAGTCCATAGAGTCACAAGGAGTCAGACACGACTGAAGTAACTTAGCATCCAGCACGTGCACATGTGTCTAGTCAGGGTTCTGCTGTTGCAATGTTGATATGCAAAAAGCGTTAGCAATTGGCAGCTTTCATAAAGAGATGCTTTGTAACGTCTGCATGTTGAAAACCAAGGGTGGGGACTTCCCTGGTGGCCCAGTGGCTAAGGCTCTTTGTTCCCAATGCAGGGACCCTGGTCGATCCCTGATCAGGGAACTAGATTCCCACATTGAGTTTGCACGCTGCAGCTGAAGATCCCACATGCCACTGCTAAGACCTGGCACAGCCAAATAAATAAATAAACATTAAAAAGAAAACATGGGTGCTTTGTGCTGTGTCTGATTCCTCCTGGTTCTTCTCATTTGTTTGACTCCCTTCTGAGCACTGTGCTGAGACACAGTCAGAAAGTGTGTTCAGAGAACACAAGGTTTCTGCACAAAAAACGACTTGGGAGAAATTTGTTCACTGACTAGAAATCACCCTAAGTTTGGTTGGGTGATACAAAAATGTTTTGGCCTTATAGAGGAACGAGACCATTAAAATCTACTTAAATGCCAATAATGCATGGAGTCACAAAGAGTGGGACACGGCTTAGCGATTGAACATCAGCCACAGTATTGGAGAAGCCAGTCAACTCCCACATCTCCAGAGCACGCACAAGATGTGCAGTTCCCCACTTGTGCATCACAGAAGGCTCCAGATCACATAGGAATATTGCAAATGGGTTGGGCGCCCAGGGTCTTTGGGCTATTTCTGCCTCCAACTATTTTGATTTTTCCATTCAGTGCTGTCAGAAACTCAGGAACTGATCATTTGTGCTGGAAATAGCACAACTTCTGCCCTTTGTTTCGATCGCTTTGGCCGTGTTTGATTGGCAAATTTGATTGCTGGCCACAGAAAATTGCATTTGTGTCAAGAGCATTCTGAAGAGATCAATGTAGGAGGAAACCAAGCAAGATCAATTGTAATACCAAAGGACTAGTGTAAAAAGTCATGCAACTCACATGTCATGCTGTAGGTCTCTGTGTCTAAACACTTCCCAGGTCATCTAGAGGAGAGGGGCATAACTCCATGTCCATGCTCCTGACCTTACACAGGACATGTGCAAAGAGTGAGACAACCTGTAATCCTACAAATAATTATGATAATTGCTCCGTGTGTTTTCTAGGTACTGTGTCATCTCCTATAGGCCCATTTTTAATCGAATCTTCAGATGTGTGGAAGTGATAGTTGCTCAGTTGTGTCTGACCCTTTTGCCCCCATGGACTGTAGTCCACCAGGCGCCTCTGTCCATGGAATCCTCCAGACAAGAATACTGGAGTGGGTTGCCATTCCCTTTTCCAGGGGATCTTCCTGGCGCCGGGGTCAAACCTAGGTGTCCCACATTGCTGGCAGATTGTTTACTATCTGAGCCACCAGGGAAGCCCCTGCAATAGGAGCTTTGAGTTAAATCATTGCCATTTTAATGACCAAGGAATCAGAGCTCTAGAGGTTAAGGAATTTGTTTTATGACTGTTGCCATGTGCTCAGGAGGTGGGGATGGGCATGTATGTTCTAACGGCTCCAAATTCTACCCTCTTAACTGTCTTCATGTGTTTTCTTTGTGTTTTTGAACCACGGTGTTTTACACCAGTGTGAACATGCATTGTGGTTGCTGCTGCCACCCCTGCTGTTTTAGTAATTCCGCCGGATGTGTGTAGTAGGCTAACCATTTCCTCGTCTCCACGAGAGGACTCTGGGAACCTCGGAGGAGGTTTCTCAAACTCTTAAGACATGTGTAATAGCTGTATGCATGTGACTTTATGAAGCGGTTTCCATGCCTACTATTACCAGCAACTTATGAAGTAGGGCAAGTGTTATCAATTCCATTTTCTAAGTGCTGATTAAAAAAAATTGCACAGTATGAGAATTTTGAGTTAAATTTTATTGGGGGCAAAATGAGGAGTGCGTGTAATCAAGCACATATTTTTTGCAGAAGCTTTCTTCTGGTCATGAGGCACACTCATTTCTATGAAGGATTTTAATGCTTTTCTAGATATGAAGAGACACAAGAATCAGGCTCCTAAAATCAGCTCCTGAAAATATCTGACTATCTGAAGTCCTATTCTACCAGTTGTTCCCTAAGCACAGAGTGCCTCGTTTCTGCTCCCCACCCTGAGCTCCTTTCAGGGGTTGTTCAAAGTCAGCAACTACTGCAGCACCTGCTTTAATCCTTGTAGAGGTAGATGGCAAGTGCCCATGGCAAGCACCAATTTGTAGTTGACATAAGCAAAGAAAGTGAGGCTCAGTGAATGTGACTGGTTTCAGGAAACTAAAGAGAGAAGCCCTCTGGCTGCAAAGCTGCTGGTCTTTCCACTCCCTGCCCTTCTCTAAGGTAACACATTTACCTTAACAGTAGCACAGCTTAAATGGGATGAGCCTTTTTCTTAAATGTGGGACTGTCTCCATCCCTTCTCTCTTAGAAACAGCAACAACAACAGTCACCTAAACGTTCCAGAGTGCTTTGGTCAAAGAGTGTGTCTTGTTTGACAATGGCTTATACACGGTTTGGCCCTACCTACGTTTGACCCTGCATGCATGCATGCTAAGTCTCTTCTGTCATCTCTGACTCTGTGAGCCTGTGACTTGTGGCCCCGCCAGGCTTCTCTGTCCCTGGGGTTCTTCAGGCAAGAACACTGGACTGGGTTGTTGTGCCCTCCTCCAGGGGATCTTCCCAACCCAGAGATTGAAGCTGAATTTCTTATGTCTCCTGCACTGGCAGGTGGGTTCTTTACTATTAGCACCACCTGGGAAGCCCACATTTGACCCTACCTAGCTCTTAATAGACTGCCTTGAACAGAGAGAGATGTTAGATAGAGGCTTCCAGTGGCTCCTAGACTACCAACTCCTTGATTCAGATACTTAACAGTTTAGTCTCATCATGCTTTATAGCCAAAAAAATGTTTAATTATGGCCTCCTGCTTTCTAGACCGTCAGCTGGGCACTGAACAGGTGGCTGGCCTTGAATAAGTCATTGAACGTCTCCAGGCTTTGATTCTGTGGTCTGTTAAATAGAGGTGATAGTGATCCATTTCCTAAGTCGAATAGAATAAAATTGCATCATGGATATGAGCTGATGATGCAAAATAGTCAATCCTGTACTTATATATTACACTGAGCTCTCAAAAATGTTTGGAGATGGGTTGGCAAATCAAGAACATGCTTTTCTACACCCCCCAAGTGTTAACGGAAAACAATGCTGAGAAAGTGACTCAGGTGTGTTGGATGAAGGCTGAGCAGGACGGTGGTCACTGTGTCCCTCTTTTCCCCTCTGGGTGGAAGCGGTCACCTTGGCAGGATTTATCCACTCATCTCTGCTTTTGAAACTGCTTGCTCAGAACGGTGTGACTCTACGGCATTTTCTCCTTTCTCTTTCTGACAGTGACTCTTTGAAATATTATTTTTGCTTCCTCGACGGCAGGGCTATATAATTGATGGCCTGTCTGGGTTTCTGGAGCCCCGCATTTAAACCATGCTCGCCTTGGCTCCTATGCCTGTGAGTTCATTACTTTTTGAAAAGCCTCACGTCTGTTTGTGTTCAGATGATTGTTACTCTGGAGAGGGCAGTGACTGTCAGGCAGGAAGAGGAACATGGAGAGGAATTCACGATAATCAAATCGTCTCTTGTCCTTAGATGGATATTTCTGGGTAACAGGACTTTACGTTTATCTGATGTGGCTGTTCTGAACTGGGGTACTAAAGGACCTGCACTTTGCCCACAGCATGCCAGAGGGGCCCTGCCACTTTCAGTCTTGGGATGTGGGAGGCTGCGGCTTTGCAAATAGAGTGGGTAATGAAAGTGTCCAGCTCAGGTACTCGAGGATGATTTAGTGCAGAATATATACATGTAAGATTTTTAATTAAAGGTGTGGGATACCCTTGGTTCTTGGTGATAGGGTAGGTGGAGGGCACAATTCCTCCTCCCTGCAGCCTGGAGTTTTCTCTCCTCTCTGCAGGGATCACCATGTCCCTCTCATCCCTGCTCTTTCAGCCCTCTGGCTCCCCCACATTTTTCCACACACTGTCTCCTGCTGTCCTGCTTGGTAAGCAATAGGGCCTCAAATCTGGTAAAGTCAATCAAGTTTGCAGAAATTTAGAATATCCCACAACCTAGTCTTTATGGCAGATGAAGAGTAATGTCTTCAGTTTGCCTGAGATGGAGATTCAGAGACCGACTGTTGGGAGTGGTTGTGAGAGGTAGAACTGAGAACTTTTAACTCTCTGAACCTTCCTTCCCAGTCTGAAACAAACAAGCCCATTCTCTAAAACTGCAATTAACTGCCTTCTTGGAGAATCCATCTTCTGAGAGTCCCCTTCTGCACCCATCAAACATGAAAGGAGCCTTGATTTCCTTGATGGCACTCCAGAGAAACCCCAAGAACACTGTTTCAAGGCTAGAGGGATCCTGAGGTCACTGTAGCAACACCAAAGAGCTCCGTGGACCAAAAATCAACTCGAGATGAGAGGTTAGTCCCTGGCTTCGACTCCAGAAGAATACCAACTTACCACAAGCACCTCAAGAGGAGGCTTCTCTCAGCTCTAGGTATGTGAGAGGGACCCTGAGTTTGCGGCCTCAAGTGGAATGGACACCGAGATGCCCTGACTCGAAATAAGTCCGGATATCCCTGCAGTGACTTGAATGCAGGCTCGTCTTGCATCTCCCAAGACGAAAGGATGTCTGAATCTCCTGTGGAGACCACAGAGAAAGAACTAGTTCCTCTCTTCATCACGAGCGGAGGCCTCACATCCTTTGAAAATTTCAGAGGTGCACGGAGATCAATGCCTCAAAAGGAGATGATGCCTGACTCCTCGTGAAACTCGATAGTAGTCCCAGGATTCCTGTGGCACGTGGAAAGGGACCCTTGGCCTCCCGCCTCAGCTGGAGAGGCGTCCCAATTGCCCTGCCAAGCCTCGAGGAGAATCCCGAGTTGTCCCTCGCAACTAGGCAGGAGTCCTGACGTCGCTGAACAAACCCGTGTTTGGAAGGGCCATCCCCGTCGTAACTCAAGAATATACCCCAGTTTCCCACCGCAACTTGAGAAAAACCATGAGACTTCCCCCTCGCCGCGAGATGAGGACCGATTCCCCGGCACTGCGTGCAGACCAATTCCCTGTTGCACATCAAACATGAAAGGAGCCTTGATTTCCTTGATGGCACTCCAGAGAAACCCCAGGAACACTGTTTAAAAGCTAGAGGGATCCTGATGTCACTGTAGCAACATGAAAGAGCTCCGTGGACCAAAAATCAACTCGAGATGAGAGGTTAGTCCCTGGCTTCGACTCCAGAGGAATACCACCTTACCACAAGCACCTCAAGAGGAGGCTTGTCTCAGCTCTAGGTATGTGAGAGGGACCCTGAGTTTGCGGCCTCAAGTGGAATGGACACCGAGATGCCTTGACTCGAAATAAGGCCGGATATTCCAGCAGTGACTTGAATGCAGGCTCGTCTTGCATCTCCCAAGACGAAAGGATGTCTGAATCCCCTGTGGAGACCACAGAGAAAGACCTAGTTCCCCACCTCATCGCGACCGGAGGCCTCACATCCTTTGAAAACTCCAGAGGTACACGGAGATCAATGCCTCAAAAGGAGACGATGCCGGACTCCTCGAGAAACTTGATAGGAGTCCCAGGATTCCTGTGGCACGTGGAAAGGGACCCTTGGTCTCCCGCCTCAGCTGGAGAGGCGTCCCAATTGCCCTGCCAAGCCTTGAGGAGAATCCGGAGTTGTCCCTCGCAACTAGGCCGGAGTCCTGACGTCGCTGAACAAACATGTGTGTGGAAGGGCCATCCCCGTCGTAACTCGAGAATATATCCCAGGTTCCCGCCGCAACTCGAGAAAAACTATGAGACTTCCCCCTCGCCGCGAGATGAGGCCCGATTCCCCTGCACTGCGTGCAGAGCAATTCTGTGTTGCACATCACACATGAAAGGAGCCTTGATTTCCTTGATGGCACTCCAGAGAAACCCCAAGAACACTGTTTCAAGGCTAGAGGGATCCTGAGGTCACTGTAGCAACACAAAAGAGCTCCGTGAACCAAAAATCAACTCGAGATGAGAGGTTAGTCCCTGGCTTCGACTCCAGAGGAATACCACCTTACCACAAGCACCTCAAGAGGAGGCTTCTCCCAGCTCTAGGTATGTGAGAGGGACCCTGAGTTTGCGGCCTCAAGTGGAAAGGACACCGAGATGCCCTGACTCAAAATAAGGCCGGATATTCCTGCAGTGACTTGAATGCAGGCTCGTCTTGCATCTTCCAAGACGGAAGGATGTCTGAATCCCCTGTGGAGACCACAGAGAAAGACCGAGTTCCCCACCTCATCGCGACCGGAGGCCTCACGTCCTTTGAAAACTCCAGAGGTACGCGGAGATCAATGCCTCAAAAGGAGACGATGCCTGACTCCTCGAGAAAATTGATAGGAGTCCCAGGATTCCTGTGGTACGTGGAAAGGGCCCCTTAGTCTCCCGCCTCAGCTGGAGAGGAGTCCCAATTGCCCTGCCAAGCCTCGAGGAGAATCCCGAGAGGTCCCTCCTCGTATCTTTCACACCTTTTCATGCTCGTATTTTTGACACCTTTTCATGCTCCTCGTATCTTTCACACCTTTTCATGCTCGTATTTTTCACACCTTTTCATGCTCCTCGTATTTTTCAGACCTTTTCATGCTCTTTGTATTTTTCACACCTTTTCATGCTCCTCATGTTTTTCACACATTTTCGTGCTCCTCGTAATTTTCTCACCTTTTCATGCTCCTTGTATTTTTCAGACCATTTCATGCTCCGCGTATTTTTCAGACCTTTTCATCCTCCTCGTATTTTTCACACCTTTTCTTGCTCCTCTTATTTTTCAGACCTTTTCACGCTCCTCCTATTTTTGACAACTTGTCATGTTCCACGTATTTTTCACACCTTTTCATGCTTCTCGTATTTTTCACACATTTTCCTGCTCTTCGACTTTTTCACACAATTTCATGCTCCTCGTATTTTTCACACCTTTTCATGCTTCTCGTATTTTTCACACCTTTTCATGCTTCTAGTATTTTTCACACCTTTTCATGCTCTTCGTATTTTTCACACCTTTTCATGCTCCTCATATTTTTCACACCTTTTCATGCTCTTTGTATTTTTCACACCTTGTCATGTTTCTCATGTTTTTCAGACCATTTCATGCTCTTTGTATTTTTCACACCTTGTCATGCTTCTCGTAATTTCAGACATTTTCATGCTCCTCGTATTTTTCACCCCTTTTCATGCTCCTCGTATTTTTCACATCTTTTCTTGCTCTTCAAATTTTTCACCCTTTTTCATGCTTCTCGTATTTTCAGACCTTTTCACACTCTTCATATTTTTCACACCTTTTCACGCTCTTCATATTCTTGACAACTTTCCCTGCTCCTCATATTTTTCCCACCTTTTCCTGCTCTTCAAATTTTTCAGACCTTTTCATGCCCTCGTATTTTTTACACATTTTCCTGCTCTTGAAATATTTCACACCATTTCATGCTCCTCCTATTTTTCACACCTTTTCATGCTCCTCGTATTTTTCACACGTTTTCCTGCTCCTCGTATTTTTCACACCTATTCCTGCTCTTCGAATTTTTCACACCTTTTCATGCTCTTCGTATTTTTAGACCTTTTCCTGCTCTTCGTATTTTTCACACCATTTCATGCTCCTCGTATTATTCCCAAGTTTTCATGCTCCTCGTACTTTTCACACCTTATCATGCTCCTCGTATTTTTCAGACCTTTTCCTGCTGTTCGTATTTTTCACACCTTTTCATGCTCCTCGTATTTTTCCACCTTTTCATGCTCCTCGTACTATTCACACCTTATCATGAACCTCGTATTTTTCACACATTTTCCTGCTCTTCTAATATTTCAAACCTTTTCATGCTCCTCGTATTTTTTACACCTTTTCATGCTCCTCGTATTTTTCACAACTTTTCACGCTCTTCATATTTTTCACACCTTTTCACTCTCTTCGTATTTTTGACAACTTTTCCTATTCCTCATATTTTTCACACCTTTTCCTGCTCTTTGAATTTTTCAGACCTTTTCATGCACCTCGTATTTTTCACACGTTTTCCTGCTCTTCGAATATTTCACATCATTTCATGCTCCTCGTATTATTCACACCTTTTCATGCTCCTCGTATTTTTCACAACTTTTCTTGCTCTTCGTATTTTTCACACCTTATCATATTCCTCGTATTTTTCAGACCATATCATGCTCCTCGTATTTTTCACACCTTATAATGCTCCTCGTGTTTTTCAAACCTTTTCATGCTCCTCCTAATTTCAGACATTTCATGTTCTTCGTATTTTTCACACTTTTCCTGCTCCTCGAATTTTTCACACCTTGTCATGCTCCTCACATGTTTCAGAGCGTTTCATGCTCCTCATATTTTTGACACCTTTTGAAGCTCTTCATATATTTCACACCTTTTCATGCTCTTCATGTTTTTCAACACCGTTTCATGCTCTTCATGTATTTGAACAACGTTTCATGCTCCTCATATTTTTCAGACCGTTTCATGCTCCTCATATTTTTGACACCTTTTGAAGCTCTTCATATTTTTCACACCTTTTCATCCTCTTAATTTTTTCCACACCGTTTCATGCTCGTCATATTTTTCAGAGCGTTTCATGCTCCTCATATTTTTGACACCTTTTGTGCTCTTCATATTTTTCACACCTTTTCATTCTCTTCATGATTTTCAACACCGTTTCATGCTCCTCATATCTTTCAGACCGTTTCATGCTCCTCATATTTTTGACACCTTTTGAAACTCTTCATATTATTCACACCTTTTCATGCTCTTCATGTTTTTCACCACCGTTTCATGCTCTTCATGTTTTTCAACACTGTTTCATGCTCCGCGTATTTTTCAGACCTTTTCATGCTTCTCATATTTTTGGCACCTTTTGAAACTCTTCATATTTTTCACACATTTTCATGCTCTTCATGTTGGTCAACACCGTTTCATTCTCCTCATATTTTTCAGACCGTTTCTAGCTCCTGATATTTTTGACATATTTTGAAGCTCTTCATATTTTTCACACCTTTTCATGCTCTTCATGTTTTTAACACCATTTCATGCTCCACCTATTTTTCAGACCTTTTCATGCTCTTCATATTTTTGACACCTTTTGAAGCTCTTCATATTTTCACACATTTTCATTCTCTTCATGTTTTTGAACACCGTTTCATGCTCCTCATATTTTTGACACCTTTTGAAGCTCTTTATATTTTTCACACCTTTTCATGCTCTTCATGTTTTTCAACACCGTTTCATGCTTCTCATATTTTTGACACCTTTTGAAGCTTTTCATATTTCTCACACCTTTTCATGCTCTTCATGATTTTCAACACCGTTTCACGCTCTGCATGTTTTTCAACACCGTTTCATGCTGCTCATATTTTTCAGAGCGTTTCATTCTCCTCATATTTTTAGCACCTTTTGAAGTTCTTCATATTTTTCACACCTTTTCATCCTCTTAATTTTTTCCACACCGTTTCATGCTCCTCATATTTTTCAGAGCGTTTCATGCTCCTCATCTTTTTGACACCTTTTGAAACTCTTCATATTTTTCACAGCTTTTCATGCTCTTCATGTTTTTCAACACCATTTCACGCTCTTCATGTTTTTCAACACTGTTTCATGCTCTTCATGTTTTTCAACACCACTTCATGCTACCCATATTTTTGACACCTTTTGAGACTCTTCATATTTTTCACACGTTTTCATGCTCTTCATGTTTGTCAACACCGTTTCATGCTCCTCATATTTTTCAAACCGTTTCATGCTGCTGATATTTTTGACACATTTTGAAGCTCTTCATATTTTTCACACCTTTCATACACTTCATGTTTTTAACACTATTTCATGCTCCTCCTCTTTTTCGGACCGTTTCATGCTCCTCATATTTTTGACACCTTTTGAAGCTCTTCATATTTTTCACACCTTTTCATCCTCTTCATGTTTTTCCACACCGTTTCTTGCTCCTCATATTTTTCAGAGTGTTTCATGCTCCTCATTTTTTTGACACCTTTTGAAGCTCTTCATATTTTTCACACCTTTTCATTCTCTTCATGTTTTTCAACACCGTTTCATGCTCCTCATATTTTTCAGACCGTTTCATGCTCCTCATATTTTTGACAACTTTTGAAACTCTTCATATTTTTGATACCTTTTCATGCTCTTCATGTTTTTCAACACCGTTTCACTCTCTTAATGTTTTTCAACACTGTTTCATGCTCCGCGTATTTTTCAGACCGTTTCACGCTCTGCATATTTTTGACACCTTTTGAAGCTCTTCATATTTTTCACACCTTTTCATGCTCATCATGTTTTACAACACGGTTTCATGCTCCTCATATTTTTCAGACAGTTTCATGCTCCTCATATTTTTGACAGCTTTTGCAGCTCTTCATATTTTTCAAACATTTTCATGCTCATCATGTTTTTTAACATCATTTCATGCTCCTCATATTTTTCAGACCGTTTCATGTGCCTCTTGTTTTTGACACCTTTTGAAGCTCTTCATATTTTTCACACATTTTCATGCTCTTCATGTTTTTCATCACCGTTTCATGCTCCTCATATTTTTGACACATTTTGAAGCTCTTCATATTTTTCACACCTTTTCATGCTCTTCATGTTTTTCAACACCTTTTCATGCTTCTCATATTTTGACACCTTTTGAAGCTCTTCGTATTTTTCACACCTTTTCATGCTCTTCACGTTTTTCAACACCGTTTCACGCTCTTCATCTTTTTCAAACCGTTTCATGCTCTTCATATTTTTCAGACCGTTTCATGCTCCGCATATTTTTGAGTCCATTTGAAGCTCTTCTTATTTTTTTCTCCTTTTCATGCTCTTCATGTTTTTCAACACCATTTCATTCTCCTCATATTTTTCAGACCTTTTCATGGTCCTCATATTTTTTACTCCTTTTGAAGCTCTTCATATTTTTCACACGTTTTCATGCTCTTCATGTTTTTCAGCACCGTTTCACGCTCTTCATGTTTTTCAAACCGTTTCATGCTCCTCATATTCTTCAGACCGTTTCATGCTCCTCATATTTTTGACACCTTTTCAAGCTCTTCATATTTTTCACACCTTTTCATGCTCTTCATGTTTTTCAGCACCGTTTCACGCTCTTCATGTTTGTCAAACCGTTTCATGCTCCTCATATTCTTCAGACCGTTTCATGCTCCTAATATTTTTGACACCTTTTCAAGCTCTTCATATTTTTCACACCTTTTCATGCTCTTCATGTTTTTCAACACCGTTTCACGCTCTTCATGTTTTTCAACACCGTTTCATGCTCCTCATATTTTTCAGACCGTTTCATGCTCCTCATATTTTTGACACCTTTTGAAGCTCTTCATATTTTTCACACCTTTTCATGCTCTTCAATTTTTTCAACACCGTTTAATGCTCTTCATTTTTTTCAAAACTCTTTCACAGTCCTCATATTTTTCAGAGCGTTTCATTCTCCTCATATTTTTGACACATTTGAAGCTCTTCATATTTTTCACACCTTTTCATGCTCTTCATGTTTTTCAACACCGTTTCATGCTCCTCATAGTTTACAGGCCGTTTCATTCTCCTCATATTTTTGACACCTTTTGGAGCTCTTCATAATTTTCACATCTTTTCATGCTCTTCATATTTTTCAACACCGTTTTACCCTATTCATGTTTTTCAAACCGTTTCATGCTCCTCATATTCTTCAGACCGTTTCATGCTCCTCATATTTTTGACACCTGTTGAAGCTCTTCATATTTTTAACACTTTTTCATGCTCTTCATGTTTTTCAAACCGTTTCATGCTCCTCATTTTCTTCAGACCGTTTCTTGCTCCTCATATTTTTGACACCTTTCGAAACTCTTCATATTTTTCACACCTTTTCATGCTCTTCATGTTTTTCAACACTGTTTCATGCTCTTCATTTTTTTCACAACTGTTTCTTGCTCCTCATATTTTTCAGACCGTTTCATGCTCCTCATATTTTTGACACCTTTTGAAGCTCTTCATATTTTTCACACATTTTCATGCTCTTCATGTTTTCCAACACCGTTTCATACTCCTCATATTTTTGACACCTGTTGAAGCTCTTCATATTTTTCACACCTTTTCATGCTCTTCATGTTTTTCAGCACCGTTTCACGCTCTTCATGTTTTTCAAACCATTTCATGCTCCTCATATTCTTCAGACCGTTTCATGCTCCTCATATTTTTGACACCTTTTCAAGCTCTTCATATTTTTCACACCTTTTCATGCTCTTCATGTTTTTCCACACCGTTTCATGCTCCTCATATTTTGGACACCGTTTGAAGCTCTTCATATTTTTCACACCTTTTCATGCTCTTCATGTTTTTCAACAACGTTTCATGCTCCTCATATTTTGGACACCGTTTGAAGCTCTTCATATTTTTCACACCTTTTCATGATCTTCATGTTTTTCAAAACTGTTTCACGCTCTTCATGTTTTTCAACACCGTTTCATGCTCTGCGTATTTTTCAGACAGGTTCATGCTCCTCATATTTTTGACACCATTTGAAGTTCTTCATATTTTTCACACCTTTTCATGCTCTTCATGTTTTTCCACACCGTTTCATGCTCTTGATTTCTTTCAAAACCGTTTGATGCTCCTAATATTTTTCAGAGCGTTTCATGCTCCTCATATTTTTGACGCCTTTTGAAGCTCTTCATATTTTTCACACCCTTTCATGCTCTTCATTTTTTTCAAAACCATTTCATGCTCCTAATATTTTTCAGAGCTTTTCATGCTCCTCATGTTTTTGACACCTTTTGAAGCTCTTTATATTTTTCACACCTTTTCATGCTCTTCATATTTTTCAACACCGTTTCATGCTCCTCATATTCTTCAGACCGTTTCATGCTCCTCATATTTTTGACACCTTTTGAAGGTCTTCATATTTTTCACACCTTTTCATGCTCTTCATGTTTTTCAACACCGTTTCATGCTCTTAATTTTTTTCAAAACCGTTTCATGCTCCTCACATGTTTCAGAGTGTTTCATGCTCTTCATATTTTTGACACCTTTTGAAGCTCTTCATGTTTTTGAACACCATTTCATGGTCTTCATGTTTTTCAACACTGTTTCATGCTCTGTGTATTTTTCAGACCTTTTCAGGCTTCTAATATTTTTGACACCTTTTGAAGCTCTTCATATTTTTCACACCTTTTCATGCTCTTCATGTTTTTACCACCGTTTCATGCTCCTCATATTTTTCAGACCGTTTCATACTCCTTATATATTTGACACCTTTTGAAGCTCTTCCTATTTTTCACACCTTTTCATGCTCATCATGTTTTTCAACATCGTTTCATGCTCCTCATTTTTTCAGACCGTTTCATGCGCCTCATATTTTTGACACCTTTGGAGCTCTTCATATTTTTCACACCTTTTCATGCTCTGCATGTTTTTCAACACCATTTCAAGCTCCTCATATTTTTCAGATCGTTTCATGCTCCGCATATATTTGACACCTTTTGAAGCTCTTCATATTTTTCACCCCTTTTCATGCTCTTCATGTTTTGCAACACCGTTTCATGCTCATCATATTTTTGACACCTTTTGAAACTCTTCATATTTTTCACACGTTTTCATGCTCTTCATGTTTTTCAACACCGTTTCATGCTCCTCATATTTTTCAGACCGTTTCATGCTCCTCATATTTTTGACACCTTTTGAAGCTCTTCATATTATTCACACCTTTTCATGCTCTTCATGATTTTCAACATCGTTTCACGCTCTGCATGTTTTTCAACACCGTTTCATGCTCCTTGTATTTTTCACACCGTTTCATGCTCCTCATATTTTTGACACCTTTTGAAGCTCTTCATATTTTTCACACCTTTTCATGCTCTTCATGTTTTTCAACACCTTTCATGCTCTTCATTTTTTTCAAAACCGTTTCATGCTCCTCACATGTTTCAGAGCGTTTCATGCTCCTCATATTTTTGACACCTTTTGAAGCTCTTCATATTTTTCACACCTTTTCATGCTCTTCATATTTTTCAACACCGTTTCATGCTCCTCATATTTTTCAGACCGTTACATGCTCCTCATATTTTTGACACCTTTTGAAGCTCTTCATATTTTTCACACCTTTTCATGCTCTTCATGTTTTTCAATACTGTTTCATGCTCCTCATATTTTTGACACCTTTTGAAGCTCTTCATATTTTTCACACCTTTTCATGCTCTTAATGTTTTTGAACACCGTTTCATGCTCCTCCTATTTTTGACACCTCTTGAAATTCTTCATGTTTTTCAAACCGTTTCATGCTCTTCATGTTTTTGAACACTGTTTCATGCTCCTTATATTTTTCAGACAGGTTAATGCTTCTCATATTTTGGACACCTTTTGAAGTTCTTCATATTTTTCACACATTTTCATGCTCTTCATGTTTATCAACAGAGTTTCATTCTCCTCATATTTTTCAGACCGTTTCATGCTCCTCATATTTTTGACACATTTTGAAGCTCTTCATATTTTTCACACCTTTTCATGCTCTTCATGTTTCTCAACACTGTTTCATGCTCTTCATGTTTTTCAACACCGTTTCATGCTACTCATATTTTTCAAACCATTTCATGCTCCTCATATTTTTGACACCTTTTGAAGCTCTTCATATTTTTCACACCTTTTCATGCTCTTCATGTTTTTCAACACCGTTTCATGCTCCTCCTATTTTTCAGATCATTTCATGCTCCCCATATATTTGACACCTTTTGAAGCTCTTCATATTGTTCACACATTTTCATGCTCTTCATGTTTTTCAACAACGTTTCATGCTCCTCATTTTTTTGACACCCTTTGAAGCTCTTCATATTTTTCACAACTTTTGATGCTATTCATGTTTTTCAACACCGTATCATGCTCTTCATATTTTCACACCTTTTCCAGCTCCTCGTATTTTTGACACCTTTTCATGCTCCTTGTATTCTTCACACCTTTTCATGCTCCTCATATTTTTCAGACCTCTTCATGCTCCTCGTATTTTCACACCCCTTCATGCTCCTCGTATTTTGCAGTCCTTTTCATGCTCCTTGTATTTTTCACACCTTTTCATGACTTCGTGTTTTTCAAACCTTTTCATGCTCCTCGTTATTTTCACACGTTTTCATGCTCTTCATATTTTTCAGAACTTTCCATGGTCTTGGAATTTTTCACACCGTTTCATCCTCCTCATATTTTTCACACCTTTTCATGCTCCTTCTATTTGTCAGACCTTTTCATGATCCTCGTATATTTCACACCTTTACCTGCTCTTCGTACTTTTCACACGTTTTCATGCTCTTCATATTTTTCAGAACTTTCCATGGTCTTGGAATTTTTCACACCGTTTCATCCTCCTCGTATTTTTCACACCTTTTCATGCTCCTCCTATTTTTCAGGCCTTTTCATGCTCCTCGTATTTTTCAGATCTTTTCATGATCCTCGTATTTTTCACACCTTTTCATGCTCCTCGTATTTTTCAGACCTTTTCATGCTCCTCGTATTTTTCAGACCTCTTCATGCTCCTCGTATTTTTCCCACTTTTACATGTTCCTCATATTTTTCAAACCTTTTCATGCTCTGCGTAATTTTCACACCTTTTCAAGCTCTTCATATTATTCAGAACATTTCATGGTCTTGATATTTTTCACACCTTTTCATGATCCTCGTGTTTTTCACACCTTTTCATGCACCTCATATTTTTCACACCTTTTAATGCTCCTCCTATAAAAATAGGCCTTTTCATGCTCCTGGTATTTTTCAAGCCTTTTCATGCTCCTCGTATTTTTCACACCTTTTCATGCTCCTCTTCTTTTTCACACCTTTTCATGCACCTCATATTTTTCACACCTTTTCATGATCCTCGTATTTTTCACACCTTTTCATGCTCATCATATTTTTCAGACCTTTTCATGTTCCTCATATTTTTCACACCTTTTCATCCTCCTCATATTATTCAGGCCTTTTCATGCTCCACCTATTTTTCACACCTTTTCATGCTCCTCATATTTTACAAAACTTTTCATGCTCTTCATATTTTTCACACCTTTTCATGCTCTTCATATTTTTCAGAAGTTTTCATGGTCTTGATATTTTTCACACCGTTTCATGCTCCTCGTATTTTTCACACCTTTTCATGCTCCTCCTATTTTTCAGGCCTTTTCATGCTCCTCGTATTTTTCACACTTTACATGTTCCTCGTATTTTTCAGGCCTTTTCATGCTCTTCATATTTTTCACACCTTTTTATGCTCCTCGTATTTTTCAGACCTTTTCATGCTCCTCGTTTTTCTCAGACCTTTTCATGCTCCTCGTATTTCTCAGATGTTTTCATGCTCCTCCTATTATTCACACCTTTTCATGCTCCCCATATTTTTCTCACTTTTTCATGCTTCTCGTATTTTACAGACCTTTTCATGCTCCTCGTATTTTTCACACCTTTTCATGCTGCTCGTATTTTTCACACCTTTTCATGCTCCTTGTATTTTTCACGCCTTTTCATGCTCCTCGTATTTTTCACGCTTTTTCATGCTCCTCGTATTTTTCACGCCTTTTCATGCTCCTCGTATTTTTCACGCCTTTACATGATCCTCGTATTTTTCATGCCTTTTCATGCTACTCATATTTTTCAGACCTTTTCATGCTCCTCGTATTTTTTAGACCTTTTCATGCTCCTCGTATTTTTCAGACCTTTTCGTGCTCCTCGTATTTTTTAACCTTTTCATGCTCCTCGTATTTTTCAGACCATTTCATGCTCCTCGTATTTTTCACTCCTTTTCATGCTCCTCTATTTTTCACACATTTTCATGCTCCTTGTATTTTTCACACTTTTCATGCTCCTCCTATATTTCACATCTTTTCGTGCTCTTTGTATTTTTCAGGCCTTTTCATGCTCCTGGTATTTTCCAGGCCTTTTCATGCCCCTCGTATTTTTCACAACTTTTCGTGCTCCTCCTATATTTCACACCTTTTCGTGCTCTTCGTATTTTTCAGACCTTTTCATACTCCTCATATTTTTCACACCTTTTCGTGCTCTTCATATTTTTTAGTTCTTTTCATGCTCCTCGTATTTTTCAAACCTTTTCATGCTCCTCTTTTTTTTCACACCTTTTCATGCTCCTCGTATTTTTCACACCTTTTCATGCTCTTCGTATTTTTCACAGCTTTTCATGCTCCTCTTATTTTTCACACCTTTTCCTGCTCCTTCTATTTTTCACACCTTATCATGCTCCTCGTATTTTTCACACCTTTTCATGCTCTACGAATTTTTCAGATCTTATCATGCTTCTCGTATTTTTCAGACCGTGTCATGCCCCTCGTATTTGTCAAAACTTTTCCTGCTCCTTCTATTTTTCACAACTTTTCATGCTCCTCATATTTTTCACACCTTTTCATGTTCCACGTATTTTTCAGAGTTTATCACGCTTCTCATATTTTTCAGGCCTTTTCATGCTCCCCGTATTTTTCACACCTTTTTCTGCTCCTTCTATTTTTCACACGTTTTCATGCTCCTCTTATTTTTCACACCTTTTCAGGCACCTTGTATTTTTCACACCTTTTCATGCTCCTCGTTTTTTTCATGCCTTTTCATGTTTACGAGGAGCATGAAAAGGTGTGAAAAATATGAGAAGCATGAAAAGTGTGAAAAATCCGAGGAGCATGAAACGGTGTGAGAAATACGAGGAGCTTGAAAAGGTGTGAAAAATATGAGAAGCATGAAAAGTGTGAAAAATACGAGGAGCATGAGAAGGCGTGAAAAATACGAGGAGCTTGAAAAGGTTTGAAAAATATGAGAAGCATGAAAAGTGTGAAAAATACGAGGAGCATGAAACGGTGTGAGAAATACGAGGAGCATGAAAAGGTGCGAAAAATTCGAGGCACATGAAAAGGTGTGAAAAATAAGAGGAGCAGGAAAAGGTGTGAAATATAAGAGGAGCATGAAAAGGTCTGAAAAATATGAAGAGCAAGGAAACGTGTGAAAAATATGAAGACTACGAAAATGCTGAAAAATACGAGAAGCATGAAAAGGTCTGAAAAATATGAAGAACCTGAAACGGTGTGAAAAATATGAAGAGCATGAAAAGGTCTGAAAAATATGAAGAGCAAGAAAAGGTGTGGAAAATACGAGGAGCATGAAACGGTCTGAAAACAACGTGGAGCATGAAAAGGCGTGAAAAATATGAGGAGCATGAAATGGTCTGAAAATTATGAAGAGCATGAAAAGACATGAAACATATGAAGTTCAAGATAAGGTTTGACAAATACGAGGATCATGAAAAGGTGTGAAAAATACGAGGAGCATGTAAAGATCTGAGAAACAAGAAGAGCATGAAAGGTCTGAGAAATAGGAGGAGCATGAAAACGTCTGAGAAATACGAGGAGCGTGAAAAGGTCTGAGAAATACGAGGAGCATGACCAGGCGTGAAAAATAAGAGAAGCATGAAAATGTCTGAAATATATGAAGCGCCTTAAAATGTGTGAAAAATATGAAGAGCATGAAAAGGCCTGAAAAATATGAAGAGCACGAAAAGGTGTGAAAAATAAGAGTAGCATGAAACGGTGTGAAAAATTCGAGGAGCATGAAAAGGTGTGAAAAATACGAGGAGCATGAAAAGGACTGAAAAATACGAGGAACATGAAAAGGTCTGAAAAATATGAGGATCATGAAAAGGTCTGAAAAATACAAGAAGCATGAAAAGTCTAGCAAAATACGAAGAGCGTGAAAAGGCCTGAAAAATAGGTGGAGCATGAAACGGCCTGAAAAATATGCAGATCATGAAAAGGTGTGGAAAATACAAGGAGCATGAAAAGGCATGAAAAATACATAGTGCATGAAAAGGTGTGAAAATATGACGAGCATGAAAAGGCGTGAAAAATATGAGGAGCATGAAAAGGTGTGAAAAAAATGAGGAGCATGAAAAGGTCTGAAAAATACAAGTAGCATGAAAAGGTGTGAAAAATACAAGGAGCATGAAAAGGTGTGAAAAATACGAGGAGCTTGAAAACGTCTGAAAAATTCGAGGAGCATGAAAAGGTCTGAAAAATACGCGGAGCATGAAAAGGTGTGAAAAATATGAGGAGCATGAATAGGTCTGAAAAATACAAGTAGCATGAAAAGGTGTGAAAAATAGAAGGAGCAGGAAAAGGTGTGAAAAATACAAGGAGCAGGAAAAGGTGTGAAACACACGGGGAGCATGAAAAGGTGTGAAAAATAGAAGGAGCAGGAAAAGGTGTGAAAAATTCGAGGAGCATGAAAAGGTGTGAAAAATACGAGAAGGATGAAAAGGTGTGAAAAATACAACGAGCATGAAAAGGTGTGAAAAATAGAAGGAGCAGGAAATGGTGTGAAAATTAGAAGGAGCATGAAAATGTGTGAAACACACGAGGAGCATGAAAAGGTGTGCAAAATACGAGGAGCATGAAAAGGTGTGAAAAATAGAAGGAGCAGGAAAAGGTGTGAAAATATATGGAGTTGGAAAAGGTGTGAAACACACGAGGAGCTTGAATAGGTGTGAAAAATATGAGGAGCATGAAAAGGTGTGAAAAATACGAGGAGCATGAAGAGGCGTGAAATATACGAGGAGCATGAAAAGGTCTGAAAAATTCGAGGAGCATGAAAAGGTCGGAGAAATACGAGGAGCATGAGAAGGCCTGAGAAATACAAGGAGCGTGATAAAGTCTGAAAAATACGAGGAGAATGAACAGGTCTGAGAAATACAAGGAGCGTGAAAAAGTCTGAGAAATACGAGGAGCATGAAAAGGTCTGAAAAATATGGAGAGCATGAAAAGTGTGAAAAATACGAGGAGCATGAAAAGGTGTGAAAAATACGAGGAGCATGAAAAGGCATGAAAAATACGAGGAGCATGAAAAGTGTGAAAAATACGAGGAGCATGAAAAGGTGTGAAAAATACGAGGAGCATGAACAGGTCTGAGAAATACGAGGAGCATGAAAAAGTCTGAGAAATACAAGGAGCGTGAAAGTGTCTGAAAAATATGAAGAGCATGAAAAGGCCTGAAAAATATGAAGAGCACGAAAAGGTGTGAAAAATAAGAGTAGCATGAAACGGTGTGAAAAATACGAGGAGCATGAAAAGGTGTGAAAAATACGAGGAGAAAGAAAAGGTGTGAAAAATACGAGGAGCATGAAAAAGTCTGAGAAATATGAAGAGCCTGAAAGGGTGTGAAAAATATGAGGAGCACGAAAAGGTGTGAAAAATATGCGGAGCATAAAAACTTCTGAAAAATACGAGGAGCATGAAAAGGTCTGAAAAATATGAAGAGCCTAAAAAGGTGTGAAAAATATGAAGAGCAGGAAAAGGTCTGAAAAATATGAAGAGCACGAAAAGGTGTGAAAAATATGAAGAGCTTGAAAAGGTAGGAAGAAAACGAGCAGCATGAAAATGTCTGAAATATACGAAGAGCACGAAAAGATGTGAAAAATAGGAGGAGCACGAAGAGAGGTGACATATATGAGAAGCATGAAAAGGTGTGAAAAATATTAGGAGCATGAAAAGTTGTGAAAAATACAAGGAGCATGAAATGTCTGAAATATATGAGGAGCATGAAAAGGTCTGAAAATACAAGTAACATGAAAAGGTGTGAAAAATCGAAGGAGCATGAAAAGGTGTGAAAAATACGAGGAGGATGAAAAGGTCTGAAAAATGCGAGGAGCATGTAAAGTTCGGAGAAATACGAGGAGCATGAGAAAGTCTGAGAAATACAAGGAGCGTGAAGAAGTCTGAAAAATACGAGGAGAATGAACAGGTCTGAGAAATACGAGGAGCGTGAAAAAGTCTGAGAAATACGAGGAGCATTAAAAGGTCTGAAAAATATGGAGAGCATGAAAAGTGAAAAATACGAAGAGCATGAAAAGGTGTGAAAAATACGAGGAGAATGAAAAGGCATGAAAAATACGAGGAGCATGAAAGGTGTGAAAAATACGAGGAGCATGAAAAGGTGTGAAAAATACGAGGAGCATGAACAGATATGAGAAATACGAAGAAAATGAAAAAGTGAGAAATACAAGGAGCGTGAAAAAGTCTGAAAAATATGAGGAGTATGAACAGGTCTGAAAAATACGAAGACGATGAAAAGTGTGAATAATATGACGAGCAAGAAAAGGTGTGAAAAATACGAGGAGCATGAAAAGGTGTGAAAAATACGAGGAGCATGAACAGATATGAGAAATACGAAGAGAATGAAAAAGTGAGAAATACAAGGAGCGTGAAAAAGTCTGAAAAATATGAGGAGTATGAACAGGTCTGAAAAATACGAAGACGATGAAAAGTGTGAATAATATGACGAGCAAGAAAAGGTGTGAAAAATACGAGGAGCATGAAAAGGTCTGAGAAACACGAACAGCATTAAAAGGTGTGAAAAATAGGAGGAGCAATATGAGGAGCATGAAAATGTGTGAAAAATACGAGGAGCCTGAAAACGTCTGAGAAATAGGAGGAGCATAAAAAGGTCTGAAAAGTACGAGGACCATGAAAAGGTGTGAAAAATACGAGGAGAATGAAAACGTGTGAAAAATTCGAGGAATATGAAAAGGTGTGAAAAATACAAGAAGGATGAAAAGGTGTGAAAAATACGAGGAATATGAAGAGGTGTGAAAAATACGAGAAGGATGAAAAGGTGTGAAAAATACGAGGAGCATGAAAAGTTGTGAAAAATAGAAGGAGCAGGAAAAGGTGTGAAAAATGGAGCATGAAAAGGTGTGAAACACACGAGGAGCATGAAAAGGTGTGAAAATAGAAGGAGCAGGAAAAGCTGTGAAAAATACGAGGAGCATGAAAAGGTGTGAAATATATGAGGAGCATGAAAAGCTGTGAAAAATACGAGGAGAATGAAAAGGTGTGAAAAATACGAAGATCATGAAAAGGTGTGAAAAATACGAGGAGCATGAAAAAGCGTGAAAAATACGAGGAGCATGAAAAGCCGTGAAAAATACGAGGATCATGAAAAGGCGTGAAAAATACGAGTAGTATGAAAAGGTATGAAAAATACAAGGAGCTATAAAAGGTGGGAAACACACGAGGAGCATGAAAAGGTGTGAAAAATACGAGGAGCATGAAAAGAACTGAAAAATACGAGGAACATGAAAAGGCCTGAAAAATAGGTGGAGCATGAAAAGGCCTGAAAAATATGCGGATCATGAAAAGGTGTGGAAAATACAAGGAGCATGATAAGGCGTGAAAAATACGAGGAGCATGAAAAGGTCTGAAAAATATGAAGAGCATGAAAAGGTCTGAAAAATACGAGGAACATGAAAAGGCCTGAAAAATATGAAGAGCCTGAAAAGGTGTTAAAATTATGAAGAGCATGAAAAGTTCTGAAATATATGAAGAGCTCGAAAAGGTGTGAAAAATTTGAAGAGCACGAAAAGGTGTGAAATATGTCTGAAAAATATGAAGAGCCTGAAAAGGTGTTAAAATTATGAAGAGCATGAAAAGTTCTGAAATATATGAAGAGCTCGAAAAGGTGTGAAAAATTTGAAGAGCACGAAAAGGTGTGAAATATAAGAGGAGCATGAAAAGGTGTGAAAAATACTAGGAGCATGTAAAGGTCTGAAAAATATGAAGAGCGTGAAAAGGTCTGAAATATATGAGGAGCATGAAAAGGTGTGAAAAATATGAAGAGCATGAAAAGGTCTGAAAAATACGAGGAGCATGAAAAGATCTGAAAAATACGAGGAGCATGAAAAGATCTGAAAAATACGAGGAGCATGAAAGTTCTGAATCAAATGAAGAGCATGAAAAGGTCTAAAAAATACGAGGAGCATGATAAGGTCTGAAAAATACCAAGAGCCTGAAAAGGTGTGAAAAATATGAAGAGCCTGAAAGTCGTGAAAATCATGAAGAGAATGAAAAGGTGTGAAAGATATGAAGCACACGAAAGGTCTAAAAAATACGAAGGGCAGAAAAAGGTGTGAAAAATACGAGGAGCATGAAAACGTCTGAGACATAGTAGGAGCATAAAAAGGTCTGAAAAATACGAGGACCATGAAAAGGTCTGAAAAATACGAGGACCATGAAAAGGTGTGAAATATACGAGGATGATGAAAAAGCTTGAAAAATAGGAGTAGCATAAAACGTTCTGAAAAACACGAGGAGCAAGAAAAGGTCTGAAAAATATAAAGAGCCTGAAAAGGTGTTAAAAATGTGAAGAGCATGAAAAGTTCTGAAATATATGAAGAGCACGAAAAGGTGTGAAATAGAAGAGGAGCATGAAAAGGTCTGAGAAATACAAGGAGCATGAAGAGGTTTGAAAAATAGAAGGAGCAGGAAAAGGTGTGAAGAATACGAGGAGCAGAAAAGGTGTGAAAAATACGAGGAGCATGAAAAGGTGTGAAAAAATACGAGAAGCATGAAAAGGTGTGAAAAATACGAGGAAGATGAAAAGGTGTGAAAATACGAGGAGCATGAAAAGGTGTGAAAATAGAAGGAGCAGGAAAAGCTGTGAAAAATATGAGGAGCATGAAAAGGTGTGAAATATATGAGGAGCATGAAAAGCTGTGAAAAATACGAGGAGAATGAAAAGGTGGGAAAAATACGAAGATCATGAAAAGGTGCAAAAATACGAGGAGCATGAAAAAGCGTGAAAAATACGAGGAGCATGAAAAGCCGTGAAAAATACGAGGATCATGAAAAGGCGTGAAAAATACGAGTAGTATGAAAAGGTGTGAAAAATACAAGGAGCTATAAAAGGTGGGAAACACACGAGGAGCATGAAAAGGTGTGAAAAATACGAGGAGCATGAAAAGGACTGAAAAATACGAGGAACATGAAAAGGCCTGAAAAATAGGTGGAGCATGAAAAGGCCTGAAAAATATGCGGATCATGAAAAGGTGTGGAAAATACAAGGAGCATGATAAGGCGTGAAAAATACGAGGAGCATGAAAAGGTCTGAAAAATATGAAGAGCATGAAAAGGTCTGAAAAATATGAGGAGCAGGAAAAGGTGTGAAAAATATGAAGAGCCTGAAAAGGTGTTAAAATTATGAAGAGCATGAAAAGTTCTGAAATATATGAAGAGCTCGAAAAGGTGTGAAAAATTTGAAGAGCACGAAAAGGTGTGAAATATAAGAGGAGCATGAAAAGGTGTGAAAAATACTAGGAGCATGTAAAGGTCTGAAAAATATGAAGAGCGTGAAAAGGTCTGAAATATATGAGGAGCATGAAAAGGTGTGAAAAATATGAAGAGCATGAAAAGGTCTGAAAAATACGAGGAGCATGAAAAGATCTGAAAAATACGAGGAGCATGAAAAGATCTGAAAAATACGAGGAGCATGAAAGTTCTGAATCAAATGAAGAGCATGAAAAGGTCTGAAAAATACGAGGAGCATGATAAGGTCTGAAAAATACCAAGAGCCTGAAAAGGTGTGAAAAATATGAAGAGCCTGAAAGTCGTGAAAATCATGAAGAGAATGAAAAGGTGTGAAAGATATGAAGCACACGAAAGGTCTAAAAAATACGAAGGGCAGAAAAAGGTGTGAAAAATACGAGGAGCATGAAAACGTCTGAGACATAGTAGGAGCATAAAAAGGTCTGAAAAATACGAGGACCATGAAAAGGTCTGAAAAATACGAGGACCATGAAAAGGTGTGAAATATACGAGGATGATGAAAAAGCTTGAAAAATAGGAGTAGCATAAAATGTTCTGAAAAACACGAGGAGCAAGAAAAGGTCTGAAAAATATAAAGAGCCTGAAAAGGTGTTAAAAATATGAAGAGCATGAAAAGTTCTGAAATATATGAAGAGCATGAAAAGGTGTGAAATAGAAGAGGAGCATGAAAAGGTCTGAGAAATACAAGGAGCATGAAGAGGTGTGGAAAATAGAAGGAGCAGGAAAAGGTGTGAAGAATACGAGGAGCAGAAAAGGTGTGAAAAATACGAGGAGCATGAAAAGGTGTGAAAAAATACAAGGAGCATGAAAAGGTGTGAAAAATACGAGGAACATGAAAAGGTCTGAAAAATACGAGGAGTATGAAAATGTGTGAAAAATACGTGGAGCATGAAAAGGTGTGAGAAATATTAGGAGCATGAAAAGGTGTGAAAAATACGAGGAGCATTTAAAGGTGTGAAAAATAGGAGAAGCATGAAAAGTCTGAAAATACGAGGAGCATTAAAAGGTCTGAAAAATACGAGGAGCATGAAAATGTGTGAAAAATACGAGGAGCATGAAAAGGTGTGAAAAATTCGAAGAGCAGGAAAAGGTGTGAAAAATACGAGGAGCATGACAAGATGTAAAAATACGAGGAGCAGGAAAAGGTGTGAAAAATACGAGGAGCCTAAAAAGGTGTGAAAAATTCGGAGAGCAGGAAAAGGTGTGAAAAATACGAGGAGCATGAAACAGTGTGAAAAATTCAAAGAGCAGAAAAAGGTGTGAAAAATACGAGGAGCATGAAAAGGTGTGAAAATTTCGAAGAGCAGGAAAAGGTGTGAAAAATATGAACAGCATGAAAAGGTGTGAAAAATATGAAGGGCGTGAAAAAGTCTAAAATATACGAGAAGCATGAAAGGGTGTGAAAAATTCAAAGAGCAGGAAAAGTTGTGAAAAACACGAGGAACACGACAAGGTGTGAAAAATACGAGGAGCAAGAAAAGGTATGAAAAATACGAGGAGCGTGAAAAGGTGTGAAAAATTCAAAGATCAGGAAAAGTTGTGAAAAATATGAACATTTGAAAACGTGTGAAAAATACAAGGGGCATGATATGGTGTGAAAAATACGAGGAGTATGACAAGGACTGAAAACTACGAGGAGCAGGAAAAGGTGTGATAAGTACGAGGAGCATAAAAAGGTGTGAAAAATTCGAAGAGCAGGAAAAGGTGATAAATACGAGGACCATGAAAAGGTGTGAAAAATTCGAAGAGCTGGAAAAGGTGTGAAAAATACGAGGAGCATGAAAAGGTGTGAAAAATACGAAGAGCATGAAAAGTTGTGAGAAATATGAGGAGCATGAAAAGGTGGAAACATACGAGAAGCATGAAAAGGTGTGAAATATTTGAAGAGCAGGAAAAGGTGTGAAAAATACAAGGAGCATGAAAAGGTGTGAGAAGTACGAGGTGCATTAAATGCTGTGAAAAATACGAGGAGCGGGAAAAGTTGTGAAAAATACGAGAGGCATAAAAATGTGTGAAAAATTTGAAGAGCTGGAAAAGGTGTGAAAAATACGAGGAGCAGGAAAAGGTGTGAAAAATACGAGGAGTGTGAAAAGATGTCAAAAATATGAAGATCCTGAAAAGGTGTGAAAAATATGAAGAGTGTGAAAAGTTCTGAAAAATACGACGAGCATGTAAAGGTCGGAAAAATACGAGGATCATGAAAAGGTCTGAAAAATACGAAGAGCATGAAAATGTGTGAAAAATACGAGAGGCATGAAAAGGTCTGAGAAATACGAACAGCATTAAAAGGTGTGAAAAATACGAGGAGCAATATGAGGAGCATGAAAATGTGTGAAAAATACGAGGAGCCTGAAAACGTCTGAGAAATAGGAGGAGCATAAAAAGGTCTGAAAAGTACGAGGACCATGAAAAGGTGTGAAAAATTTGAGGAATATGAAAAGGTGTGAAAAATACAAGAAGGATGAAAAGGTGTGAAAAATACGAGGAATATGAAAAGGTGTGAAAAATACAAGAAGGATGAAAAGGTGTGAAAAATACGAGGAGCATGAAAAGTTGTGAAAAATAGAAGGAGCAGGAAAAGGTGTGAAAAATAGAAGGAGCATGAAAAGCTGTGAAACACACGAGGAGCATGAAAAGGTGTGCAAAATACGAGGAGCATGAAAAGGTGTGAAAAATAGAAGGAGCAGGAAAAGGTGTGAAAAATAGAAGGAGCAGGAAAAGGTGTGAAACAAACGAGGAGCATGAATAGGTGTGAAAAATACGAGGAGCATGAAAAGGTGTGAAAAATAGAAGGAGCAGGAAAAAGTGTGAAACACACGAGGAGCATGAAAAGGTGTGAAAAATATGAGGAGCATGAAAAGGTGTGAAAAATACGAGAAGCATGAAAAGGTGTGAAAAATACGAGGAAGATGAAAAGGTGTGAAAATACGAGGAGCATGAAAAGGTGTGAAAATAGAAGGAGCAGGAAAAGCTGTGAAAAATACGAGGAGCATGAAAAGGTGTGAAATATATGAGGAGCATGAAAAGCTGTGAAAAATACGAGGAGAATGAAAAGGTGTGAAAAATACGAAGATCATGAAAAGGTGTGAAAAATACGAGGAGCATGAAAAAGCGTGAAAAATACGAGGAGCATGAAAAGCCGTGAAAAATACGAGGATCATGAAAAGGCGTGAAAAATACGAGTAGTATGAAAAGGTGTGAAAAATACAAGGAGCTATAAAAGGTGGGAAACACACGAGGAGCATGAAAAGGTGTGAAAAATACGAGGAGCATGAAAAGAACTGAAAAATACGAGGAACATGAAAAGGCCTGAAAAATAGGTGGAGCATGAAAAGGCCTGAAAAATATGCGGATCATGAAAAGGTGTGGAAAATACAAGGAGCATGATAAGGCGTGAAAAATACGTGGAGCATGAAAAGGTCTGAAAAATACGAAGAGCATGAAAAGTTGTGAGAAATATGAGGAGCATGAAAAGGTGGAAACATACGAGAAGCATGAAAAGGTGTGAAATATTTGAAGAGCAGGAAAAGGTGTGAAAAATACGAGGAGCATGAAAAGGTGTGAGAAGAACGAGGTGCATGACATGCTGTGAAAAATACGAGGAGCGGGAAAAGTTGAGAAAAATACGAGAGGCATAAAAATGTGTGAAAAATTCGAAGAGCTGGAAAAGGTGTGAAAAATACGAGGAGCAGGAAAAGGTGTGAAAAATACGAGGAGTGTGAAAAGATGTCAAAAATATGAAGATCCTGAAAAGGTGTGAAAAATATGAAGAGTGTGAAAAGTTCTGAAAAATACGATGAGCATGTAGAGGTCGGAAAAATACGAGGATCATGAAAAGGTCTGAAAAATACGAAGAGCATGAAAATGTGTGAAAAATACGAGAAGCATGAAAAGGTGTGCAAAATACGAGGAAGATGAAAAGGTGTGAAAATACGCGGAGCATGAAAAGGTGTGAAAATAGAAGGAGTAGGAAAAGCTGTGAAAAATATGAGGAGCATGAAAAGGTGTGAAATATATGAGGAGCATGAAAAGCTGTGAAAAATACGAGGAGAATGAAAAGGTGTGAAAAATACGAAGATCATGAAAAGGTGTGAAAAATACGAGGAGCATGAAAGAGCGTGAAAAATACGAGGAGCATGAAAATCCGTGAAAAATATGAGGATCATGATAAGGTGTGAAAAATACGAGTAGTATGAAAAGGTGTGAAAAATACAAGGAGCTATAAAAGGTGGGAAACACACGAGGACTTTGAAAAGGTGTGAAAAATACGAGGAGCATGAAAAGGACTGGAAAATACTAGGAACATGAAAAGGCCTGAAAAATAGGTGGAGCATGAAAAGGCCTGAAAAATATGCGGATCATGAAAAGGTGTGGAAAATACAAGGAGCATGATAAGGCGTGAAAAATACGAGGAGCATGAAAAGGTGTGAAAAATATGAAGAGCATGAAAAGGTCTGAAAAATACGAGGAGCATGAAAAGGTCTGAAAAATACGAGGAGCATGAAAAGATCTGAAAAATACGAGGAGCATGAAAGTTCTGAATCAAATGAAGAGCATGAAAAGGTCTGAAAAATACGAGGAGCATGATAAGGTCTGAAAAATACCAAGAGCCTGAAAAGGTGTGAAAAATATGAAGAGCCTGAAAGTCGTGAAAATCATGAAGAGAATGAAAAGGTGTGAAAGATATGAAGCACACGAAAGGTCTAAAAAATACGAAGGGCAGAAAAAGGTGTGAAAAATACGAGGAGCATGAAAACGTCTGAGACATAGTAGGAGCATAAAAAGGTCTGAAAAATACGAGGACCATGAAAAGGTCTGAAAAATACGAGGACCATGAAAAGGTGTGAAATATACGAGGATGATGAAAAAGCTTGAAAAATAGGAGTAGCATAAAATGTTCTGAAAAACACGAGGAGCAAGAAAAGGTCTGAAAAATATAAAGAGCCTGAAAAGGTGTTAAAAATATGAAGAGCATGAAAAGTTCTGAAATATATGAAGAGCATGAAAAGGTGTGAAATAGAAGAGGAGCATGAAAAGGTCTGAGAAATACAAGGAGCATGAAGAGGTGTGGAAAATAGAAGGAGCAGGAAAAGGTGTGAAGAATACGAGGAGCAGAAAAGGTGTGAAAAATACGAGGAGCATGAAAAGGTGTGAAAAAATACAAGGAGCATGAAAAGGTGTGAAAAATACGAGGAACATGAAAAGGTCTGAAAAATACGAGGAGTATGAAAATGTGTGAAAAATACGTGGAGCATGAAAAGGTGTGAGAAATATGAGGAGCATTTAAAGGTGTGAAAAATAGGAGAAGCATGAAAATCTGAAAATACGAGGAGCATTAAAAGGTCTGAAAAATACGAGGAGCATGAAAATGTGTGAAAAATACGAGGAGCATGAAAAGGTGTGAAAAATTTGAAGAGCAGGAAAAGGTGTGAAAAATACGAGGAGCATGACAAGATGTAAAAATACGAGGAGCAGGAAAAGGTGTGAAAAATACGAGGAGCCTAAAAAGGTGTGAAAAATTCGGAGAGCAGGAAAAGGTGTGAAAAATACGAGGAGCATGAAACAGTGTGAAAAATTCAAAGAGCAGAAAAAGGTGTGAAAAATACGAGGAGCATGAAAAGGTGTGAAAATTTCGAAGAGCAGGAAAAGGTGTGAAAAATATGAACAGCATGAAAAGGTGTGAAAAATATGAAGGGCGTGAAAAAGTCTAAAATATACGAGAAGCATGAAAGGGTGTGAAAAATTCAAAGAGCAGGAAAAGTTGTGAAAAACACGAGGAGCACGACAAGGTGTGAAAAATACGAGGAGCAGGAAAAGGTATGAAAAATACGAGGAGCGTGAAAAGGTGTGAAAAATTCAAAGATCAGGAAAAGTTGTGAAAAATATGAACATCATGAAAACGTGTGAAAAATACGAGGGGCATGATATGGTGTGAAAAATACGAGGAGTATGACAAGGACTGAAAAATACGAGGAGCAGGAAAAGGTGTGATAAGTACGAGGAGCATAAAAAGGTGTGAAAAATTCGAAGAGCAGGAAAAGGTGTGATAAATACGAGGACCATGAAAAGGTGTGAAAAATTCGAAGACATGGAAAAGGTGTGAAAAATACGAGGAGCATGAAAAGGTCTGAAAAATTCGAAGAGCAGGAGAAGGTGTGAAAAATATGAACTGCATGAAAAGGTGTGAAAAATATGAAGGGCATGAAAAGGTCTGAAAAACACGAGGAGCATGAAAAGGTCTGAAAAATACGAGGAGCATGAATAGGTTTGAAAAATACGAGGAGCATGAAAAGGTGTGAAAAATTCGAAGAGCAGGAATAGGTGTGAAAAATTCGAAGAGCAGGAAAAGTTGTGAAAAATATGAACAGCATTAAAAGGTGTAAAAAATATGAAGGGCATGAAAAGGTCTGAAAAATACGAGGAGCATGAAAAGGTGTGAAAAATACGAGGAGCATGACAAGGTGTGAAAAATATGAACAGCATGAAAAGGAGTGAAAATTAGGAGGAGCAGGAAAGGTGTGAAAAATATGAACAATATGAAAAGGTGTGAAAAATTCAAAGAGCTGGAAAAGGTGTGGAAAATATGAAGAGCGTTAAAAGGTCTGAAAAATACGAGGAAGATGAAAAGGTGTGAAAAATACGAGGAGCATGAAAAGGTGCGAAAAATAGGAGGCGCAGGAAAAGGTGTGAAAAATACGAGGCGCAGGAAAAGGTGTGGAAAAAAACGAGGAGCATAAAAAGCTGTGAAAAACTCGAACAGCAGGAAAAGGTGTGAAAAATGTGAGGAGCATGAAAAGGTGTGAAAAATTCGAAGACCTGGAAAAGGTGTGAAAATACGAGGAGCATGAAAAGGCGTGAAACATTAGAAGAGCAGGAAAAAGTATGAAAAATATGAACTGCATGAAAAGGTGTGAAAAATATGAAGGGCGTGAAAAGGCCGGAAAAATAGGAGGAGCATGAAAAGGTGGAAACATACGAGAAGCATGAAAAGGTGTGAAATATTTGAAGAGCAGGAAAAGGTGTGAAAAATACGAGGAGCATGAAAAGGTGTGAGAAGTACGAGGTGCATGAAATGCTGTGAAAAATACGAGGAGTGGGAAAAGTTGTGAAAAATACGAGAGGCATAAAAATGTGTGAAAAATTCGAAGAGCTGGAAAAGGTGTGAAAAATACGAGGAGCAGGAAAAGGTGTGAAAAATACGAGGAGTGTGAAAAGATGTCAAAAATATGAAGATCCTGAAAAGGTGTGAAAAATATGAAGAGTGTGAAAAGTTCTGAAAAATACGACGAGCATGTAAAGGTCGGAAAAATACGAGGATCATGAAAAGGTCTGAAAAATACGAAGAGCATGAAAATGTGTTAAAAATACGAGAGGCATGAAAAGGTCTGAGAAATACGAACAGCATTAAAAGGTGTGAAAAATGCAAAAAGCAGGAAAAGGTGCGAAAAATATGAGGAGCATGAAAAGGTGTGAAAAATACAAAGAACAGGAAAAGGTGCGAAAGTACGAGGAGCATTAAAAGGTGTGAAAAATACGAGGAGCATGAGAAGGTGTGAAGAATTCAAATAGCAGGAAAAGGTGTGAAAAATATGAGTAACATAAATTGGTGTGAAAAATTCGAAGAGCAGGAAAAGGGTGAAATATATGAACAGCATGAAAAGGTTGTGAAAAATACCAGGAGCATGGAAAGGTGTGAAAAGTTTAAAGAGCAGGAAAAGGTGTGAAAAATACGAGGAGCATTAAAAGGTGTCAAAAATTCAAAGATTATGAAAAGGTGTGAAAAATACGATGAGCATAAAAAGGTGTGAAAAATACAAAGGGTATGAAAAGGAGTGAAAAGTACGAGGAGCATGAAAAGGTGTGAAAAATATGAGGAGCATGAGAAGGTGTGAAAAATACGAGGAGCATGAGAAGGTGTGAAAACTACGAGAAGCATGAAAAGGTGCGACACATACGAGGAGCATGAGAAGGTGTGAAAAATTCAAAGAGCAGGAAAATGTGTGAAAATTACGAGGAACATAAAAACGTGTGAAAAATTCGACGAGCCGGAAAAGAGTGAAATATATGAACAGCATGAAAAGGTGTGAAAAATACCAGGAGCATGAAAAGGTGTGAAAAATACGACGAGCATGAAAAGGTGTGAAAAATACGAGGAGCATGACAAGGTGTGAGAAATATGAAGGGCGTGAAAAGTTCTGAAAAATAAAAGGAGCATGAAAAGATGTGAAATATTCGAAGAGCAGATAAAGGAGTGAACAATTCGAAGAGCATGACAAGGTGTGAAAAATCCGAGGAGCATGACAAGGTGTGAAAAATACGAGGAGCATTAAAATGTGCGAAAAATTCGAGGAGCATGACAAGGTGTGAAAAATACGAGGAGCAGGAAAAGGTATGAAAAATACGAGGAGCGTGAAAAAGTGTGAAAAATTCAAAGATCAGGAAAAGTTGTGAAAAATATGAACATCATGAAAACGTGTGAAAAATACGAGGGGCATGAAATGGTGTGAAAAATACGAGGAGCAGGAAAAGGTGTGATAAGTACGAGGAGCATAAAAAGGTGTGAAAAATTCGAAGAGCAGGAAAAGGTGTGATAAATACGAGGACCATGAAAAGGTGTGAAAAATACGAGGAGCGTGACAAGGTGTGAAAAATATGAACAGCATTAAAAGGAGTGAAAATTAGGAGGAGCAGGAAAGGTGTGAAAAATATGAACAATATGAAAAGGTGTGAAAAATTCAAAGAGCTGGAAAAGGTGTGGAAAATATGAAGAGCGTTAAAAGGTCTGAAAAATACGAGGAGGATGAAAAGGTGTGAAAAATACAAGGAGCATGAAAAGGTGCGAAAAATAGGAGGTGCAGGAAAAGGTGTGAAAAATACGAGGCGCAGGAAAAGGTGTGAAAAAATCGAGGAGCATAAAAAGGTGTGAAAAACTCGAACAGCCGGAAAAGGTGTGAAAAATGTGAGGAGCATGAAAAGGTGTGAAAAATTCGAAGACCTGGAAAAGGTGTGAAAATACGAGGAGCATGAAAAGGCGTGAAACATTAGAAGAGCAGGAAAAGGTGTGAAAAATATGAACTGCATGAAAAGGTGTGAAAAATATGAAGGGCGTGAAAAGGTCGGAAAAATACAAGGAGCATGAAAAGGTGTGAAATATTCGAAGAACAGGAAAAGGTGTGAAATATTCAAAGAGCAGGAAAAGGTGTGAAAAAAATGAAAAGCATGAAAAGGTGTGAAAAATACGAGGAGCATGAAAAGGTGTGAAAAGTCGAAGACCTGGAAAAGGTGTGAAAATACGAGGAGCATGAAAAGGCGTGAAACATTAGAAGAGCAGGAAAAGGTGTGAAAAATATGAACTGCATGAAAAGGTGTGAAAAATATGAAGGGCGTGAAAAGGTCGGAAAAATACAAGGAGCATGAAAAGGTGTGAAATATTCGAAGAACAGGAAAAGGTGTGAAATATTCAAAGAGCAGGAAAAGGTGTGAAAAAAATGAAAAGCATGAAAAGGTGTGAAAAATACGAGGAGCATGAAAAGGTGTGAAAAGTCGAAGAGCAGGAAAAGGTGTGGAAAATATGAAGAGCGAGAAAAGGTCTGAAAAATACGAGGAGCATGAAAACGTGTGAAAAATACGAGGAGCATGAAAAGGTGCGAAATATACGAGGAGCATGACGAGGTATGAAAAATATGAGGAGCAGGAAAAGGTGTGAAAAAAACGAGGAGCATAAAAAGTTGTGAAAAACTCAAAGAGCAGGAAAAGGTTTTAAAAATAGGAGGAGCATGAAAAGGTGTGAAATATTTGAAGAGCAGGAAAAGGTGTGAAATATTCGAAGAGCTGGAAAAGGTGTTAAAATTTTGAACAGCATGAAAAGGTGTGAAAAATATGAAGGGTGTGAAAAGGTCTGAAAAATACGAGGAGTGTGAAAAGGTGTCAAAAATACGGGGAGCATGACAAGGTGTGAAAAATATGAGGAGCATGAAAAGGTGTGAAAAATTCGAAGAGCAGGAAAAGGAGTGAAATATACGAGGAGTGTGAAAAGATGTCAAAAATACGAAGAGCGTGAAAAGGAGTGAAAAATATGAGAGTGTGAAAAGTTCTGAAAAATATGACGAGCATGTAAAGGTCGGAAAAATACGAGGAGCATGAAAAGGTCTGAAAAATACAGAGCGTGAAAAGGTGTGTAAAATACGAAGAGCACGAATCGGTGCGAAAAATACGAGGAGCATGAAACGGTGTGAAAAACACGAGGAGCATGAAAAAGTGTGAAATATTCGAAGAGCAGGAAAAGGTGTGACATATTCGAAGAGCATAACAAGGTGTGAAAAATCCGAGGAGCATGACAAGGTGTGAAAAATCCGGGGAGCATGAAAACGTCTGAAAAATTCGAGGAGCATGATAAGGTGTGAAAACTACGAGAAGCATGAAAAGGTCTGAAAAATACGAGGAGCATGATAAGGTGTGAAAACTACGAGGAGCATGAAAAGGTCTGAAAAATACGAGGAGCATGATAAGGTGTGAAAAATACGAGGAGCATGAAAAGCTGTGAAAAATATGAACAGCATGAAAAGGTGTGAAGAATTCGAACAGCAGGAAAAGGTGCGAAAAATACGAGGAGCATGAAAAGGTGTGAAAAATCAAAGAGCAATAAGGTGTGAAAAATACAAGGAGCGAGAAAAGGTGTGAAATATACGAGAAGCATGAAATGGTGTGAAAAATTCGAAGTGCAGGAAAAGGTGTGAAAAATACGAGGAGCATGAAAATGTTTGAAAAATTTGAAGAGGAGAAAAAGGTGTGAAAAATTCGAGGAGCATGTAAAGGTGTGAAAAATTCGAAGAGCAGGAAAAGGTGTGAAAAATATGAACAGCATGAAAAGGTGTGAAAAATATGAAGGCGTGAAAAGGAGTGAAAATTAGGAGGAGCAGGAAAGGTGTGAAAAATATGAACAATATGAAAGGTGTGAAAAATTCAAAGAGCTGGAAAAGGTGTGGAAAATATGAAGAGCGTGAAAAGGTCTGAAAAATACGAGGAGGATGAAAAGGTGTGAAAAATACGAGGAGCATGAAAAGGTGTGAAAAAAACGAGGAGCATAAAAAGGTGTGAAAAACTCGAACAGCCGGAAAAGGTGTGAAAAATGTGAGGAGCATGAAAAGGTGTGAAAAATTCGAAGACCTGGAAAAGGTGTGAAAATACGAGGGGCATGAAAAGGCGTGAAACATTAGAAGAGCAGGAAAAGGTGTGAAAAATATGAACTGCATGAAAAGGTGTGAAAAATATGAAGGGCGTGAAAAGGTCGGTAAAATACAAGGAGCTTGAAAAGCTGTGAAATATTCGAAGAGCAGGAAAAGGTGTGAAAAAAATGAAAAGCATGAAAAGGTGTGAAAAATATGAACAGCATGAAAAGGTGTGAAAAATACGAGGAGCAGGAAAGGTGTGAAAAAAACGAGGAGCATAAAAAGGTGTGAAAAACTCAAAGAGCAGGAAAAGGTTTTCAAAATAGGAGGAGCATGAAAAGGTGCGAAATATTTGGAGAGCAGGAAAAGGTGTGAAATATTCGAAGAGCAGGAAAAGGTGTGGAAAAATATGAACAGCATGAAAAGGTGTGAAATATATGAAGGGTGTGAAAAGGTCTGAAAATACGAGGAGCGTGAAAAGGTGTCAAAAATATGGGGAGCATGACAAGGTGTGAAAAATACGAGGAGCATGAAAAGGTGTGAAAAATTCGAAGAGCAGGAAAAGGTGTGAAATACACGAGGAGTGTGAAAAGATGTCAAAAATACGAACAGCGTGAAAAGGAGTGAAAAATATGACAGTGTGAAAAGTTCTGAAAAATATGACGAGCATGTAAAGGCCGGAAAAATACGAGGAGCATGAAAAGGTCTGAAAAATGCAGAGCGTGAAAAGGTGTGTAAATACGAAGAGCAGGAATCGGTGCGAAAAATACAAGGAGCATGAAACGGTGTGAAAAACACGGAGAGCATGAAAAGGTGTGAAATATTCGAAGAGCTGGAAAAGCTGCGAGAAATACGAGGAGCAAGAAAAGGTGTGAAATATTCGAAGAGCAGGAAAAAGTGTGACATATTCGAAGAGCATAACAAGGTGTGAAAAATCCGAGGAGCATGACAAGGTGTGAAAAATCCGAGGAGCATGAAAAGGTCTGAAAAATTCGAGGAGCATGATAAGGTGTGAAAACTACGAGGAGCATGAAAAGGTCTGAAAAATACGAGGAGCATGATAAGGTGTGAAAACTACCAGGAGCAGGAAAAGGTCTGAAAAATACGAGGAGCATGAAAAGCTGTGAAAAATATGAACAGCATGAAAAGGTGTTAAAAATTCGAAGAGCAGGAAAAGGTGTGAAAAATACTAGGAGCATGAAAAGGACTGAAAAATTCTAAGAGCAGGAAAAGGTGTGAAAAATATGAGGAGCATTAAAATGTTTGAAAAATACGAGGAGCATGACAAGGTGTGAAAAATACACGGAGTGGGAAAAGGTTTGAAATATACGAGCAGCATGAGAAGGTGTGAAAAATTCGAAGAACAGGAAAAGTTGTAAAAAATATGAACATCATGAAAACATATGAAAAGTATGAGAAGCATGAAAAGGTGTGAAAAATACGAGGAGCATGACATGGTGTGAAAAATACGAGGAGCATGACAAGGTGTGAGAAATACGAGGAGCATGAAAAGGTGTGAAAAATATGAACAGCTTGAAATGGTGTGAAAAATATGAAGAGCGTGAAAAGGTCTGAAAAATACGAGGAGCATGAAGAGGTGTGAAAAATACGAGGAGCATGAAAAGGTGTGAAAAATATGAGGAGCATGAAACGGTGTGAAGAATACGAGTAGCATGACAAGGTGTGAAAAATATGAGAAGCAGGAAAAGGTGTGAAAAATACAAGGATCATAAAAAGATGTGAAAACTTCAAAGAGCAGGAAAAGGTGTGAAAAATATGAGGAGCAAGACAAGGTGTAAAAAACACGAGGAGCATTAAAAGGTCTGAAAAATACGAGGAGCATGAAATGGTGTGAAAAATACGAGGAGCATGACAAGGTGTGGAAATACGAGGAGCCAGAAAAGGTGTGAAAAATACGAGGATCATAAAAAGGTGTGAGAATTTCAAAGAGCAGGAAAAGGTGTGAAAAATATGAGGAGCAAGACAAGGTGTAAAAATACGAGGAGCATTGAAAAGTCTGAAAAATACGAGGAGCATGAAATGGTGTGAAAAATACGAGGAGCATGAAAAGGTGTCAACAACGAGGAGCATGAAAAGGTGTGAAAAATTTGAAGAGCAGGAAAAGGTGTGAAAAATATGAACAGCATGAAAAGGTGTGAAAAATATGAAGAGCGTGAAAAGGTCTGAAAAATACGAGGAGCAGGAAAAGGTCTGAAAAATACGAGCAGCATGAAAAGGTCTGAAAAATACGAGGAGCAGGAAAAGGTATGAAAAATACGAGGAGCATGAAAAGGTGTCAACAAATACAAAGAGCGTGAAAAGGTGTGAAAAAAATGAAAAGTGTGGAAAGTTATGAAAAATACAAGGAGCTTGTAAAGGTCTTAAAAATACGAGAAGCATGAAAACGTCTGAAAAATACGAAGAGCAGGAAAATGTGTGAAAAGTACGAGGAGCGTGACAAGGTGTGAAAAATATGAACAGCATTAAAAGGAGTGAAAAATATGAAGGGCATGAAAAGGTCTGAAAAATACGAGGAGCATGAAAAGGTGTGAAAAATACGAGGAGCGTGACAAGGTGTGAAAAATATGAACAGCATTAAAAGGAGTGAAAATTAGGAGGAGCAGGAAAGGTGTGAAAAATATGAACAATATGAACAGGTGTGAAAAATTCAAAGAGCTGGAAAAGGTGTGGAAAATATGAAGAGCGTTAAAAGGTCTGAAAAATACGAGGAGGATGAAAAGGTGTGAAAAATACAAGGAGCATGAAAAGGTGCGAAAAATAGGAGGTGCAGGAAAAGGTGTGAAAAATATGAGGCGCAGGAAAAGGTGTGAAAAAATCGAGGAGCATAAAAAGGTGTGAAAAACTCGAATAGCCGGAAAAGGTGTGAAAAATGTGAGGAGCATGAAAAGGCGTGAAACATTAGAAGAGCAGGAAAAGGTGTGAAAAATATGAACTGCATGAAAAGGTGTGAAAAATATGAAGGGCGTGAAAAGGTCGGAAAAATACAAGGAGCATGAAAAGGTGTGAAATATTCGAAGAACAGGAAAAGGTGTGAAATATTCAAAGAGCAGGAAAAGGTGTGAAAAAAATGAAAAGCATGAAAAGGTGTGAAAAATACGAGGAGCATGAAAAGGTGTGAAAAGTCGAAGAGCAGGAAAAGGTGTGGAAAATATGAAGAGCGAGAAAAGGTCTGAAAAATACGAGGAGCATGAAAACGTGTGAAAAATACGAGGAGCATGAAAAGGTGCGAAATATACGAGGAGCATGACGAGGTGTGAAAAATATGAGGAGCAGGAAAAGGTGTGAAAAAAACGAGGAGCATAAAAAGTTGTGAAAAACTCAAAGAGCAGGAAAAGGTTTTAAAAATAGGAGGAGCATGAAAAGGTGTGAAATATTTGAAGAGCAGGAAAAGGTGTGAAATATTCGAAGAGCTGGAAAAGGTGTTAAAATTTTGAACAGCATGAAAAGGTGTGAAAAATATGAAGGGTGTGAAAAGGTCTGAAAAATACGAGGAGTGTGAAAAGGTGTCAAAAATACGGGGAGCATGACAAGGTGTGAAAAATATGAGGAGCATGAAAAGGTGTGAAAAATTCGAAGAGCAGGAAAAGGAGTGAAATATACGAGGAGTGTGAAAAGATGTCAAAAATACGAAGAGCGTGAAAAGGAGTGAAAAATATGAGAGTGTGAAAAGTTCTGAAAAATATGACGAGCATGTAAAGGTCGGAAAAATACGAGGAGCATGAAAAGGTCTGAAAAATACAGAGCGTGAAAAGGTGTGTAAAATACGAAGAGCACGAATCGGTGCGAAAAATACGAGGAGCATGAAACGGTGTGAAAAACACGAGGAGCATGAAAAAGTGTGAAATATTCGAAGAGCAGGAAAAGGTGTGACATATTCGAAGAGCATAACAAGGTGTGAAAAATCCGAGGAGCATGACAAGGTGTGAAAAATCCGGGGAGCATGAAAACGTCTGAAAAATTCGAGGAGCATGATAAGGTGTGAAAACTACGAGGAGCATGAAAAGGTCTGAAAAATACGAGGAGCATGATAAGGTGTGAAAAATACGAGGAGCATGAAAAGCTGTGAAAAATATGAACAGCATGAAAAGGTGTGAAGAATTCGAACAGCAGGAAAAGGTGCGAAAAATACGAGGAGCATGAAAAGGTGTGAAAAATCGAAGAGCAATAAGGTGTGAAAAATACAAGGAGCGAGAAAAGGTGTGAAATATACGAGAAGCATGAAATGGTCTGAAAAATACAAGGAGCATGAAAAAGCCTGAAAAATAGGAGGAGCATGAAATGGTCTGAAAAATACAAGGAGCCGGAAACGGTCTGAAAAGTATGAGGAGCATGAAAAGTCCTGAAAAATAGGAGGAGCATAAAATTGTCTGAAAAATAAGAGGAGCATGAAATGGTCTGAAAAATATGAAGAGCCAGAAAAGGTGTGAAAAATACGAAGAGCATGAAAAGGTCTGAAAAATATGAAGAGCACGAAAAGGTGTGAAAAATACGAGGAGCATGAAAAGGTGTGAAAAATATGAGGAGCATGAAAAGGTTTGAACAATATGAAGAGCATGAAAAGGTGTGAAAAATACGAGGAGCATGAAAAGGCCTGAAAATAGGAGGAGCATAAAATGGTTTGAAAAATATGAGGAGCATGAAAATGTCTGAGAAGTACGAGGAAAATTAAAAGTTCTGAAAAATACGAAGAGCCTGAAAAGTTTTGAAAAATAGGAGGAGCGTGAAAAGGTGTGAAAAATACGCGGAGCATGAAAAGTTGTGAAATATAAGAGCAGCATGAAAAGGCCTGAAAAATACCAGGAGCATGAAAAGGCCTGAAAGATACGAAGAGCCTGAAAAGTTGTGAAAAATACGAAGAGCCTGAAAAGGTGTGAAAAATATGAAGAGCACGAAAAGGCCTGAAAAATATGAAGAGCTCGAAAAGGTATGAAAAATATGAGGAACACGAATAGGTGTGAAAAATCCGAGGAGCATGAAAAGGTCTGAAAAATATTAGGAGCATGAAAAGGTCTGAGAAATACGAGGACCATGAAAAGTTCTGAAATGTATGAGGAGCATGAAAACGTCTGAAAAATATGAAGAGATCGATAGGTCTGAATAATACGAGGAGCATGAAAAGGTGTGATATATGTGGAGCATGAAAAGGCCAGAAATATACGAGGAGCATGAAAAGGCCTGAAAAATAGGTGGAGCATGAAAAGTCGTGAAAAAAACGAGGAGCAAGAAAAGGTGTGAAAAATACGAGAAGCATGATAAGGTGTGAAAAATATGAGGAGCACGAAAAGGGGTGAGAAATTCGAAGAGCACGAGAAGGTCTGAAATATACGAGGAGCACAAAAAGTTGTGAAAAATACGAGGAGCATAAAAATGTCTGAAATATATGAGGAGCATGAAACGGTTTGAAAAATATGAAGAGCATGAAAAGGTGAGAAAAATATGAAGAGCATGAAAAGGTGTCAAAAATACGAGGAGCAGATAGAGGTCTTAAAAATAGGAGGAGCACGAAAAGATCGAAACATAAGAGGAGCATAAAAAGGTGTGAAAAATACGAGGAGCATGAAAAAGAGTTTAAAATAGGAGGAGCACGAAAAGGTGTGAAAAATACGCGGTGCATGAAAAGGTGTGAAAAAGACAAGGAGCATGAAAAGGTGTGAAAAACACGAGGAGCATTTAAAGGTGTGAAAAATACAAGGAGCATGAAATGGTGTGAGAAATACGAGGACCATGGAAAGGTGTGAAAATAAGAGGAGCATGAAAAGGTGTGAAAAATACGAGGAGAATGAAAAGGTGTGAAAAATATGAAGATCATGAAAAGGTGTGAAAAATACGTGGAGAAAGAAAAGATCTGACAAATACGAGGAACACGAATAGGTGTGAAAATCCGAGGACCATGAAAAGGTATGAAAAATACTACGAGCATGAAAAGGTCTGAGTAATACGAGGACCATGAAAAGTTCTGAAATATATGAGGAGCATGAAAAGGTCTGAAAAATACGAAGAGATCGAATGGTCTGAAAAATACGAGGAGCATGAAAAGGTGTGAAATATACGAGGAGCATGAAAAGGCCTGAAATATACGAGGAGGATGAAAAGCCCTGAAAAATAGGCGGAGCATGAAAAGTCGTGAAAAATACGAGGAGCATGGAAAGGCGTGGAAAATACGAGGATCATGAAAAGGTGTGAAAAATACGAGGAGCATGAAAAGGTGTGAAAAATACGAGGAGCATGAAAAGGTGTGAAAAATACGAGGAGCACGAAAAGGTGTGAGAAATTCGAAGATCACGGAAAGGTCTGAAATATTCGAGGAGCTCAAAAAGTGTGAAAAATACGAGGAGCATGAAAAGGTCTGAAATATATGAAGAGCATGAAAAGTTCTGAAAAATATGAAGAGCACGAAAAGTTGTGAAAAATAAGAAGAGCATGAAAAGATCTGAAAATACGAAGAGCACAAAAAGGTGTGAAAAATAGGAGGAGCACTAAAAGGTGTGAAAAATTCAAGGAGCAGGAAAAGGTGTGAAAATCGAGGTGCATGAAAACCTGTGAAAATACGAGGAGAGTAAAAAGTGTGAAAAATACGAGGAGTATGAAAAGGTGTGAAAAGTACGAGGAACACGAAAAGCTGTGAAAAATAAGTGGAACATGAAAAGGTGTGAAAAATACGAGGAGCATGAAAAGGTGTGAAAAATCCGAGGAGCATGAAAAGGTCTGAAATATACGAGGAGCATGAAAAGGTGTGAAAAATATGTGGAGCATCAAAAGGTGTGAAAAATCCGAGGAGCATCAAAAGGTGTGAAAAATACGAGGAGCAAGAAAAGGTGTGAAAAATATAAGAAGCAGGAAAAAGTGTGAAAAATTCGAGGAGCATTAAAAGGTGTGAAAAATACGAGGAGCATGAAAAGGACTGAAAAATTCGAGGAGCATGAAATTGTCTGAAAATTAAAAGGAGTATGAAAAGTCTAGACAATACGAGGAGCATGAAAAGACTGAAACATAGGTGGAGCATGAAAAGGAGTGAAAAATACAAGGATCATGAAAAGGTCTGAAAAATATGAAGAGCCGGAAAGGTGTGAAAAATATAAGGAGCACTAGAAGGTGTGAAAAATATGCGGAGCATCAAAAGGTGTGAAAAATATGAGGAGCATGAAAAGCTGTGAAACATACGAGGAGCATGAAAAGGTGTGAAATATACGAGGAGCATGAAAAGGCCTGAAATATACGAGGAGGATGAAAAGCCCTGAAAAATAGGTGGAGCATGAAAAGTCGTGAAAATATACAAGGAGCATGGAAAGGCGTGGAAAATACGAGGAGCATGAAAAGGCGTGAAAAATACGAGGAGCACGAAAAGGTGTGAAAAATACGAGGAGCATGAAAAGGTGTGAAAAATACCAGGAGCACGAAAAGGTGTGAGAAATTCGAAGATCACGGAAAGGTCTGAAATATTCGAGGAGCTCAAAAAGTGTGAAAAATATGAGGAGCATGAAAAGGTCTGAAATATATGAAGAGCATGAAAAGTTCTGAAAAATATGAAGAGCACGAAAAGTTGTGAAAAATAAGAAGAGCATGAAAAGATCTGAAAATACGAAGAGCACAAAAAGGTGTGAAAAATAGGAGGAGCACTAAAAGGTGTGAAAAATTCAAGGAGCAGGAAAAGGTGTGAAAATCGAGGTGCATGAAAACCTGTGAAAATACGAGGAGAGTAAAAAGTGAAAAATACGAGGAGTATAAAAAGGTGTGAAAAGTACGGGGAGCATGAGAAGCTGTGAAAAATAAGAGGAACATGAAAAGGTGTGAAAAATACGAGGAGCATGAAAAGGTCTGAAAAATACAAGGAGCATGAAAAAGCCTAAAAAATTGGAGGAGCATGTAAAGGTCTGAAAAATACGAGGAGCATGAAAAGGTCTGAAAAATACGAAGAGCACAAAAAGGTGTGAAAATTAGGAGGAGCATGAAAAGGTGTGAAAAATAAGAGGAGCATGAAAACGCCTGAGAAGTACGAGGAGCATTAAAAGGTCTGAAAAATACGAAGAGCCCGAAAAGTTGTGAAAAATAGGGGGAGCACGAAAAGGTGTGAAAAATACGCGGAGCATGAAAAGGTGTGAAAAATACGAGGAGCATGAAAAGGTGTGAAAAATATGAAGAGCACGAAAAGGTCTGAAAAATATGCAGAGCTCGAAAGGTCTGAAAAATACGAGGAACACGAAAAGGTGTGAAAAATCCGAGGAGCATGAAATGGTCTGAAAATTATTAGGAGCATGAAAAGGTCTGCGAAATACGAGGTCCATGAAAAGTTCTGAAATGTATCAGGAGCATGAAAACGTCTGAAAAATATGAAGAGATCGAAAGGTGTGAAAAATACAAGGAGCATGGAAAGGTCTAAAAAATATGAGAAGCATGAAAAGTCCTGAAAAATAGGAGGAGCATGAAATGGTCTGAAAAATACAAGGAGCATGAAAAAGCCTGAAAAATAGGAGGAGCATGAAATGGTCTGAAAAATACAAGGAGCATGAAAAAGCCTGAAAAATACGAGGAGCATGAAAAGGTGTGAAAAATATGAGGAGCATGAAAAGGTTTGAACAATATGAAGAGCATGAAAAGGTGTGAAAAATACGAGGAGCATGAAAAGGCCTGAAAATAGGAGGAGCATGAAATGGTCTGAAAAATACAAGGAGCATGAAAAAGCCTGAAAAATAGGAGGAGCATGAAATGGTCTGAAAAATACAAGGAGCCGGAAACGGTCTGAAAAGTATGAGGAGCATGAAAAGTCCTGAAAAATAGGAGGAGCATAAAATTGTCTGAAAAATAAGAGGAGCATGAAATGGTCTGAAAAATATGAAGAGCCAGAAAAGGTGTGAAAAATACGAAGAGCATGAAAAGGTCTGAAAAATATGAAGAGCACGAAAAGGTGTGAAAAATACGAGGAGCATGAAAAGGTGTGAAAAATACGAGGAGCATGAAAACGTGTGAAAAATACGAGGAGCAGAAAAGTTGTGAAATATACTAGGAGTATGAAAAGGTGTGAAATATACTACGAGCATGAAAAGGTGTGAAAAATACGAGGAGCATGAAGAGCTGTGAAAAATACGAGGAGCAAGAAAAGGCCTGAAAAATACGAGTAAAATGACAAGGTCTGAAAAATACGAGGAGCTAGAAAAGCTCTGAGAAATACAAAGAGCATGAAAAGGATGAAAAATACGAGGAGCATGAAAAGGTCTGAGAAATACAAGGAGCGTGAAAAAGTCTGAAAAATACGAGGAGTATGCAAAGGTATGAAAAATACAAAGAGCATGAAAAGGTGTGAAAAACATGAAGAGCATGAAAATGTGTGAAAAATATGAAGAGCATGAAAAGTTGTCAAAAACACAAGGAGCTTAAAGAGGTCTGGAAAATACGAGGAGCATGAAAAGGTATGAAAAATATGAGGAGAATGAAAAGGTGTGAAAAATACGAGGAACATGAAATGGTGTGAAAAAATACGAGGAGCATGAAAAGGTGTGAAAAATATGAAGAGCCTGAAAAGCTGTGAAAAATATGAAGAGCCTGAAAAGGTGTAAAAAATATGAAGAGCATGAAAAGGTCTGAAAAATATGAAGAGCACGAAAAGGTGTGAAAATATGAAGACCAAAAAAAGGTCTGAAATGTATGAGGAGCACGAAAAGGTGTGAAAAATATGAGTAGAATGAAACGGTCTGAAAAATCTGAAAGCATGAAAAGGTGTGAAAAATACGAGGAGCATGAAAAGGCCTGAAAAATATGAAGAGCACGAAAAGGTCTGAAAAATATGAAGAGCACGAAAAGGTGTGAAAATAGGAGGAGCACGAAAATGTTTGAAAAATATGAGGAGCACGAAAAGATGTGAAATATATGAGGAGCATGAAAAGGCCTGAAAAATTCGAGGAGCATGAAAAGGTCTGAAAAATATGAGGAGCATGTAAAGGTGTGAAAAATATGAGGAGCATGAAACGGTCTGAAAAATATGAGGAGCATGAAACGGTCTGAAAAATATGAGGAGCATGAAAATGTGTGAAAAACACGAAGAGCATGAAAAGGTGTGAAAAACACGAAGAGCTTAAAATGGTGTGAAAAATATCAAGAGCATGAAAATGTCTGAAAAATATGAAGAGCATGAAAAGGTGTGAAAAAAATGAAGAGCATGAAAAGTTGTGAAAAAAATGAAGAGCATGAGAAGGTGTGAAAAATAGGAGGAGCATGAAAAGGTGTGAAAAATATCAAGAGCATGAAAAGGTGTGAAAAATATGAAGAGTATGAAAAGTTGTGAAAAATATGAAGAGCATGAAATGATCTGAAAAAATTGAGGAGCATGAAACGGTCTAAAATATACGAGGAGCATGAAATGGTCTGAAAAATACGAGGAGCATGAAAAGTTGAGAGAAATATGAGGAGCATGAAACGATGTGAAAAATATGAAGAGCATGAAACGGTGTGAAAATTATGAAGAACATGAAACGGTGTGAAAAATATGAAGAGCATGAAAACGTGAGAAAAATATGAGGAGCAGGAAAAGGTGTGAAAAATATGAGGAGCATGAAAAGGTGTGAAAAATATGAGGAGCAAGAAATGGTCTGAAAAATTTGAGGGACAAGAAAAACTGTCAAAAAAATGAGGAGCATGAAACGATGTGAAAAATATGAAGAGCATGAAAAGGTGTGCAAAATATGAGGAGCATGAAAAGGAGTGAAGTATACGAAGAACTTGAAAAGGTCTGAAAAATAGGAGGAGCATGAAAAGTTCAGAAAAATACGAGGAGCATGAAAAGGTCTGAAAAATATGAGGAGCATGAAAAGGTGTGAAAAACAAGAAGAACATAAAAAAGTGTGAAAAAAACGAAGAGCTTGAAAAGGTGTGACAAATATGAAGAGCATGAAAAGTTGTGAAAAATATGAGGAGCATGAAAAGCTCTGTAAAATACGAGGAGCATGAAAAGGTCTGAAAAATACGAGGAGGATGAAATGGTCTCAAAAATACGTGGAGCATGAAAAGGTCTGAAAAATATGAAAAGTATGAAAAGGTGTCAAAATATGAGGAGCATGTAAAGGTGTGAAAAATATGAGAAGCATGAAGCTGTATGAAGAATCTGCGGAGCATGAGATGGTCTGCAAAATATGAAGAGCAAGAAAAGGTGTGATAAATATGAGGAGTATGCAAAGGTCTGAAAAATACGAGGAGCATGAAAAGGTCTGAAAAATACAAGGAGTATGAAATGGTCTAAAAAATACGAGGAAAAAAAAAATACGAGGAGCATGAAAAGGTCTGAAAAATAAGAGAGCATTAAAAGATCTGAAAATACGAGGAGCATGAGAAGGTCTGAAAAAACGAGGAGCATGAAAAGGTGTTAAAAATATGAAGAGCATGAAAAGGTGTCAAAATATGAGTAGCATGTAAACGTGTGAAAAATAAGAGGAGCATGAATCTGTATGAAAAATATGAGGAACATGAAGCGGTGTGAAAAATATGAGGAGCATGAAAAGCTGTCAAGAATATGAGGAGCATGAAATGGTGTGAAAAAATTGAAGAGCCTGAAAAGGTGTGAAATACATGAAGAGCATGAAAATGTGTGAAAAATATGAAGAGCATGAAAAGTTGTCAAAAATACAAGGAGCTTAAAGAGATCTGGAAAATACGAGGAGCATGAAAGGTGTGAAAAATATGAGGAGAATGAAAAGGTGTGAAAAATACGAGGAACATGAAATGGTGTGAAAAATACGAGGAGCATGAAAAGGTGTGAACAATATGAAGAGCCTGAAAAGCTGTGAAAAATATGAAGAGCCTGAAAAGGTGTAAAAAATATGAAGAGCATGAAAAGGTGTGAAAAATATGAAGAGCATGAAAAGTTGTGAAAAATATGAAGAGCATGAGAAGGTGTGAAAAATAGGAGGAGCATGAAAAGGTGTGAAAAATATCAAGAGCATGAAAAGGTCTGAAAAATATGAAGAGCACGAAAAGGTGTGAAAATATGAAGACCAAAAAAAGGTCTGAAATGTATGAGGAGCACGAAAAGGTGTGAAAAATATGAGTAGAATGAAACGGTCTGAAAAATCTGAAAGCATGAAAAGGTGTGAAAAATACGAGGAGCATGAAAAGGCCTGAAAAATACGAGGAGCATGAAAAGGTCTGAGAAATATGAAGAGCACGAAAAGGTGTGAAAATAGGAGGAGCACGAAAATGTTTGAAAAATATGAGGAGCACGAAAAGGTGTGAAATTTATGAGGAGCATGAAAAGGCCTGAAAAATTCGAGGAGCATGAAAAGGTCTGAAAAATAGGAGGAGCAAGAAGAGGTCTGAAAAATACTAGGATCATGAAAACGTGTGAAAAATATGAAGAACAATAAAAGGTGTGAAAATTATGAAGAGCATGAAAAAGTGTGAAAAATATGAAGAGCATGAATGGGTGTCAAATATATGAGGAGCATGAAACAGTGTGAAAAATGTGAAGAGCATGAAAAGGTGTCGAAAATATGAGGAGCATGTAAAGGTGTGAAAAATAAGAGGAGAATGAAACTGTATGAAAAATATGAGGAACATGAAACGGTGTGAAAAATATGAACAGCATGAAAAGGTGTGAAAAATATGAGGAGCATGAAACGGTCTGAAATATATGAGGAGCATGAAACGGACTGAAAATTATGAGGAGAATCAAACCGTCTGAAAAATATGAGAAGAATGAAAAGGTGTCAAAAATATGAGGAGCATGAAACGGTGTGAAAAATATAAACAGCATGAAAAGGTGTGAAAAATATGAGGAGCATGAAATGGTCTGAAAAATATGAGGAGCATGAAACGGTCTGAAAAATATGAGGAGCATGAAAAACTGTAAAAATATGAGGAGCATGAAACGGTGAGAAAAATATGAAGAGCATGAAAATGTGTGAAAAACACGAAGAGCATGAAAAGGTGTGAAAAACACGAAGAGCTTAAAAAGGTGTGAAAAATATCAAGAGCATGAAAATGTCTGAAAAATATGAAGGGCATGAAAAGGTGTGAAAAAAATGAAGAGCATGAAAAGTTGTGAAAAATATGAAGAGCATGAGAAGGTGTGAAAAATAGGAGGAGCATGAAAAGGTGTGAAAAATATCAAGAGCATGAAATGGTGTGAAAAATATGAAGAGCATGAAAAGTTGTGAAAAATATGAAGAGCATGAAATGATCTGAAAAAATTGAGGAGCATGAAACGGTCTAAAATATATGAGGAGCATGAAATGGTCTGAAAAATACGAGGAGCATGAAAAGTTGAGAGAAATATGAGGAGCATGAAACGATGTGAAAAATATGAAGAGCATGAAACGGTGTGAAAATTATGAAGAGCATGAAACGGTGTGAAAAATATGAAGAGCATGAAAACGTGAGAAAAATATGAGGAGCATGAAAAGGTGTGAAAAATATGAGGAGCAAGAAATGGTCTGAAAAATTTGAGGGGCAAGAAAAACTGTCAAAAATATGAGGAGCATGAAACGATGTGAAAAATATGAAGAGCATGAAAAGGTGTGCAAAATATGAGGAGCATGAAAAGGAGTGAAGTATACGAAGAACTTGAAAAGGTCTGAAAAATAGGAGGAGCATGAATAGGTCAGAAAAATACGAGGAGCATGAAAAGGTCTGAAAAATATGAGGAGCATGAAAAGGTGTGAAAAACAAGCAGAACATAAAAAAGTGTGAAAAAAACGAAGAGCTTGAAAAGGTGTGACAAATATGAAGAGCATGAAAAGTTGTGAAAAATACGAGGAGCATGAAAAGCTCTGTAAAATACGAGGAGCATGAAAAGGTCTGAAAAATATGAGGAGGATGAAATGGTCTCAAAAATACGTGGAGCATGAAAAGGTCTGAAAAATATGAAAAGTATGAAAAGGTGTCAAAATATGAGGAGCATGTAAAGGTGTGAAAAATATGAGAAGCATGAAGCTGTATGAAGAATCTGCGGAGCATGAAATGGTGTGCAAAATATGAAGAGCAAGAAAAGGTGTGATAAATATGAGGAGTATGCAAAGGTCTGAAAAACACGAGGAGCAGGAAAAGGTCTGAAAAATACAAGGAGTATGAAATGGTCTAAAAAATACGAGGAAAAAAAAACTACGAGGAGCATGAAAAGGTCTGAAAAATAAGAGAGCATTAAAAGATCTGAAAATACGAGGAGCATGAGAAGGTCTGAAAAAACGAGGAGCATGAAAAGGTGTTAAAAATATGAAGAGCATGAAAATGTGTCAAAATATGAGTAGCATGTAAAGGTGTGAAAAATAAGAGGAGCATGAATCTGTATGAAAAATATGAGGAACATGAAGCGGTGTGAAAAATATGAGGAGCATGAAAAGGTGTGAATAATATGAGGAACATGAAATGGTGTGAAAATATTGAAGAGCCTGAAAAGGTGTGAAAAACATGAAGAGCATGAAAATGTGTGAAAAATATGAAGAGCATGAAAAGTTGTCAAAAATACAAGGAGCTTAAAGAGGTCTGGAAAATACGAGGAGCATGAAAAGGTGTGAAAAATATGAGGAGAATGAAAAGGTGTGAAAAATACGAGGAACATGAAATGGTGTGAAAAATACGAGGAGCATGAAAAGGTGTGAAAAATATGAAGAGCCTGAAAGGCTGTGAAAAATATGAAGAACCTGAAAAGGTGTAAAAAATATGAAGAGCATGAAAAGGTGTGAAAAATATGAAGAGCATGAAAAGTTGTGAAAAATATGAAGAGCATGAGAAGGTGTGAAAAATAGGAGGAGCATGAAAAGGTGTGAAAAATATCAAGAGCATGAAAAGGTCTGAAAAATATGAAGAGCACGAAAAGGTGTGAAAATATGAAGACCAAAAAAAGGTCTAAAATGTATGAGGAGCACGAAAAGGTGTGAAAAATATGAGGAGAATGAAACGGTCTGAAAAATGTGAAAGCATGAAAAGGTGTGAAAAATACGAGGAGCATGAAAAGGCCTGAAAAATACGAGGAGCATGAAAAGCTCTGAAAAATATGAAGAGCATGAAAAGGTGTGAAAAGTATGAAGAGCACGAAAAGATCTGAAAAATATGAAGAGCACGAAAAGGTGTGAAAATAGGAGGAGCACGAAAATGTTTGAAAAATATGAGGAGCACGAAAAGGTGTGAAATATATGAGGACCATGAAAAGTCCTGAAAAATTCGAGGAGCATGAAAAGGTCTGAAAAATAGGAGGAACATGAAGAGGTCTGAAAAATACTAGGAGCATGAAAACGTGTGAAAAATATGAAGAACAATAAAAGGTGTGAAAAATATGAAGAGCATGAAAAGGTCTGAAAAATATGAAGAGCATGAATGGGTGTCAAAAATATGAGGAGCATGAAAACGTGTGAAAAATATGAAGAGCATGAATGGGTGTCAAATATATGAGGAGCATGAAAAAGTGTGAAAAATGTGAAGAGCATGAAAAGGTGTCAAAAATATGAGGAGCATGTAAAGGTGTGAAAAATAAGAGGAGAATGAAACTGTATGAAAAATATGAGGAACATGAAATGGTGTGAAAAATATGAACAGCATGAAAAGTTGTGAAAAATATGAGGAGCATGAAACGGTCTGAAATATATGAGGAGCATGAAACGGTCTGAAAATTATGAGGAGAATCAAACGGTCTGAGAAATATGAGGAGAATGAAAAGGTGTCAAAAATATGAGGAGCATGAAACGGTGTGAAATTATGAAGCATGAAATGGTGTGAAAAATATGAAGAGCTTCAAAAGGTGTAAAAAATATGAGGGGCTATAAAAGGTGTGAGAAATATGAGGAGAACGAAACGGTCTGAAAAATATGAGGAGCATGAAACAGTCTGAAAAATATGAGGATCATGAAACGGTCAGAAAAATATGAGGATCATGAAAAGGTGTCAAAAATATGAGGAGCATGAAACGGTGTGAAATTATGAAGCATGAAATGGTGTGAAAAATATGAAGAGCTTCAAAAGGTGTAAAAAATATGAGGGGCTATAAAAGGTGTGAGAAATATGAGGAGAACGAAACGGTCTGAAAAATATGAGGAGCATGAAACAGTCTGAAAAATATGAGGATCATGAAACGGTCAGAAAAATATGAGGATCATGAAAAGGTGTCAAAAATATGAGGAGCATGAAACGGTGTGAAATTATGAAGCATGAAATGGTGTGAAAAATTTGAAGAGCTTCAAAAGGTGTAAAAAATATGAGGGGCAATAAAAGGTGTGAGAAATATGAAGAGAATGAAACGGTCTGAAAAATATGAGGAGCATGAAACAGTCTGAAAAATATGAGGATCATGAAACGGTCAGAAAAATATGAGGATCATGAAAAGGTGTCAAAAATATGAGGAGCATGAAACGGTGTGAAAATATGAAGAGCATGAAACTGTGTGAAAACTATGAAGAGCTTCAAAAGTTGTCAAAAATATGAGGAGCATGAAAAGGTGTGAAAATTATGAGGAGCATGAAACGGTATGAAAATATGAGGAGCATGAAATGGTGTGAAAAATATGAAGAACATGAAAAGGTGAGAAAAATATGAGGAGCATGAAAAGGTGTGAAAAATATGAGGAGCTTGAAAAAGTCTGAAACATACGAGGAGCATGAAAAGGTCTGAAAAATGCGAAAGGCATGAAAAGTTGTGAAAAATACGAGGAGCATGAAAAGGTCTGAAATACGAGGAGCATGAAAGGGCCTGAAAAATATGAGGAGCATGAAAAGGTCTGAAAAATAAAAGGAGCATGAAAAGGTGTCAAAAATATGAGGAGCTTCAAAAGGTGTCAAAAATATGAAGAGAATGAAAAGGGGTCAAATATATGAGTAGAATGTAAAGGTGTGAAAAATAAGAGGAGCATGAATCAGTATGAAAAGTATGAGGAGCATGAAACGGTGTGAAAAATATGAACAGCATGAAAAGGTGTGAAAAATATGAGGAGCATGTAAAGGTGTGAAAAATATGAGGAGCATGAAATGGTCTGAAAAATATGAGGGCATGAAACGGTCTGAAAAATATGAGGAGCATGAAAAACTGTTCAAAAATATGAGGAGCATGAAACGGTGAGAAAAATATGAAGAGCATGAAAATGTGTGAAAAACACGAAGAGCATGAAAAGGTGTGAAAAACACGAAGAGCTTAAAAAGGTGTGAAAAATATCAAGAGCATGAAAATGTCTGAAAAATATAAAGAGCATGAAAAGTTGTGAAAAATATGAAGAGCATGAGAAGGTGTGAAATATAGGAGGAGCATGAAAAGGTGTGAAAAATATCAAGAGCATGAAAAGGTGTGAAAAATATGAAGAGCATGAAAAGTTGTGAAATATATGAAGAGCATGAAATGATCTGAAAAAATTGAGGAGCATGAAACGGTCTAAAATATATGAGGAGCATGAATTGGTCTGAAAAATACGAGGAGCATGAAAAGTTGAGAAAAATATGAGGAGCATGAAATGATGTGAAAAATATGAAGAGCATGAAACGGTGTGAAAATTATGAAGAGCATGAAATGGTGTGAAAAATATGAAGAGCATGAAAACGTGAGAAAAATATGAGGAGCATGAAAAGGTGTGAAAAATATGAGGAGCAAGAAATGGTCTGAAAAATTTGAGGGGCAAGAAAAACTGTCAAAAATATGAGGAGCATGAAACGATGTGAAAAATATGAAGAGCATGAAAAGGTGTGCAAAATATGAGGAGCATGAAAAGGAGTGAAGTATACGAAGAACTTGAAAAGGTCTGAAAAATAGGAGGAGCATGAAAAGTTCAGAAAAATACGAGGAGCATGAAAAGGTCTGAAAAATATGAGGAGCATGAAAAGGTGTGAAAAACAAGAAGAACATAAAAAGGTGTGAAAAAAACGAAGAGCTTGAAAAGGTGTGACAAATATGAAGAGCATGAAAAGTTGTGAAAAATACGAGGAGCATGAAAAGCTCTGTAAAATACGAGGAGCATGAAAAGGTCTGAAAAATACGAGGAGTATGAAATGGTCTCAAAAATACGTGGAGCATGAAAAGGTCTGAAAAATATGAAAAGTATGAAAAGGTGTCAAAAATATGAGGAGCATGTAAAGGTGTGAAAAATATGAGAAGCATGAAGCTGTATGAAGAATCTGCGGAGCATGAAATGGTGTGCAAAATATGAAGAGCAAGAAAAGGTGTGATAAATATGAGGAGTATGCAAAGGTCTGAAAAATACGAGGAGCATGAAAAGGTCTGAAAAATACAAGGAGTATGAAATGGTCTAAAAAATACGAGGAAAAAAAAAACACGAGGAGCATGAAAAGGTCTGAAAAATAAGAGAGCATTAAAAGATCTGAAAATACTAGGAGCATGAGAAGGTCTGAAAAAACGAGGAGCATGAAAAGGTGTTAAAAATATGAAGAGCATGAAAATGTGTCAAAATATGAGTAGCATGTAAAGGTGTGAAAAATAAGAGGAGCATGAATCTGTATGAAAAATATGAGGAACATGAAGCAGTGTGAAAAATATGAGGAGCATGAAAAGCTGTCAAAAATATGAGGAGCATTAAATGGTGTGAAAAAATTGATGAGCATGAAAAGGTGTGAATAATATGAGGAACATGAAAAGGTGTGAAAAATACGAAGAGCCTGAAGAGGTGTGAAAAACACGAAGAGCATGAAAGTGTGTGAAAAATATGAAGAGCATGAAAAGTTGTCAAAAATACAAGGAGCTTAAAGAGGTCTGGAAAATACGAAGAACTTGAAAAGGTCTGAAAAATATGAGGAGCATGAAAAGGTCAGAAAAATACGAGGAGCATGAAAAGGTGTGAAAAATATGAGGAGCATGAAAAGGTGTGAAAAATATCAAGAGCAGAAAAGATCTGAAAAATATAAAGAACATTAAAAGGTGTGAAATATATGAAGAGCATGAAAAGGTGTGAAAAATAAGAAGAGCATGAAAAGGTGTGAAAAAGATGAAGAGCATGAAAAGATGTGAAAAATTCGAGGAGCATGAAAAGGTGTGAAAAACACGAGCAGCATGAAAAGGTGTCAAAAATATGAAGAGCATGAAAAGGTGTGAAATATATGAAGAGCAAGAAAAGCTCTGAAAAATATGAAGAGCATGAAAAGGTGTGAAAAATATGAGGATAATGAAAAAGTGTCAAACATATAGGAGCATGTAAAGGAGTGAAAAATATGAAGAGCATGAAAAGGTGTGAAATATATGAAGAGCACGAAAAGGTGTGAAAAATACGAAGAGCATGAAAAGGTGTGAAAAATACGAGCAGCATGAAAATGTGTGAAAAATATGAAGAGCATGAAAAGGTGTGAAAAACACGAGCAGCATGAAAAGGTGTCAAAATTATGAAGAGCATGAAAAGGTGTGAAATATACAAAGAGCATGAAAAGGTGTGAAAAATACGAAGAGCATGAAAAGGTGTGAAAAATACGAAGAGCATGGAAAGGTGTGAAAAATACGAGGAGCATGAAACGGTGTGAAAAATACGAGGAGCATGAAGAGGTCTGAAAAATACGAGCAGCATGAAAAGGTCAGAATAATATGAAGACCATGAAAAGGTGTCAAAAATATGAGGAGCAGAAAAGGTGAGAAAAATATGAAGAGCATGAAAAGATGTCAAAAATACGAGGATAATGAAACTGAATCTAACACGTGTTTGTTCAGCGAGGTCAGGACTCCTGCCTAGTTGCGAGGGCCAACTCGGGATTCTCCTCGAGGCTTGGCAGGGCAATTGGGACGCCTCTCCAGCTGAGGCGGGAGACCAAGATTCCCTTTCCACGTGCGATAGGAATCCTGGGACTCCTATCAAGTTTCACGAGGAGTCAGGCATCGTCTCCTTTTGAGCTATTGATCTCCGCCTACCTCTGGAGTTTTCAAAGGATGTGAGGCCTCCGGTCGCGATGAGGTGGGGAACTAGGTCTTTCTCTGTGGTCTCCTCAGGGGATTCAGAGATCCTTTCGTCTTGGGAGATGCAAGACGAGACTGCATTCAAGTCACTGCAGGGATATCCGGCCTTATTTGGAGTCAGGGCATTTCGGTGTCCATTCGACTTTAGGCCGCAAACTAAGGGTCCCTCTTATATACCTAGAGCTGAGAGAAGCCTCCCCTTGAGGTGCTTGTGGTAAGGTGTTATTCCCCTGGAGTCGAAGCCAGGGACTAACCTCTCATCTCGAGTTGATTTTTGGTCCACGGAGCTCTTTCGTGTTGCTACAGTGACCTCAGGATCCCTCGAGCCTTGAAACAGTGTTCTTGGGGTTTCTCTGGAGTGCCATCAAGGAAATCAAGGCTCCTTTCATGTTTGATGTGCAACAGGGAATTGCTGTGCTCGCAGTGCAGGGGAATCGGGCCTCATCTCGCGGCGAGGGGGAAGTCTCATGGTTTTTCTCGAATTGTGGCAGGATCCTGGGGTATATTCTCGAGTTACAATGGGGATGGCCCTACCACACACGTGTTTGTTCAGCGACGTCAGGACTCCTGCCTAGTTGTGAGGGACAACTCGGGATTCTCCTCGAGGCTTGGCAGGGCAATTGGGACGCCTCTCCAGCTGAGGCGGGAGACCAAGGGTCGCTTTCCACGTGCCACAGGAATCCTGGGACTCCTATCAAGTTTCACGAGGAGTCAGGTGTCGTCTCCTTTTGAGGCATTGATCTCTGCGTACCTCTGGAGTTGTCAAAGGATGTGAGTCCTCCGGTCGTGATGAGGTGGGGAACTAGGTCTTTCTCTGTGGTCTCCACAGGGGATTCAGACATCCTTTCGTCTTGGGAGATGCAAGACGAGCCTGCATTCAAGTCACTGCAGGGATATCCGGCCTTATTTTGAGTCAGGGCATCTCGGTGTTCATTCCACTTGACGCCGCAAACTCAGGGTCCCTCTCACATTCCTAGAGCTGAGAGAAGTCTCCTCTTGAGGTGCTTGTGGTAAGGTGGTATTCCTCTGGAGTCGAAGCCAAGGACTAACCTCTCATCTCGAGTTGATTATTGGTCCACGGAGCTCTTTCGTGTTGCTACAGTGACCTCAGGATCCCTCTAGCCTTGACACAGAGTTCTTGGGGTTTCTCTGGAGTGCCATCAAGGAAATCTAGGCTCCTTTCATGTTTGATGTGCAACAGGGAATTGCTCTGCACGCAGTGCAGGGGAATCGGGCCTCATCTCGCGGCGAGGGGGAAGTCTCATGGTTTTTCTCGAGTTGCGGCGGGAACCTGGGGTATATTTTCGAGTTACAACGGGGATGGCCCTTCCACACACCTGTTTGTTCAGCGACGTCAGGACTCCTGCCTAGCTGCGAGGGACAACTCGGGATTCTCCTCGAGGCTTGGCAGGGCAATTGGGACACCTCTCCAGCTGAGGCGGGAGACCAAGGGTCCCTTTCCACGTGCCACAGTAATCCTGGGACTCCTATCAAGTTTCACGAGCAGTCAGGCATCATCTCCTTTTGAGGCATTGATCTCCGCGTACCTCTGGAGTTTGCAAAGGATGTGAGGCTTCTGGTCGAAATGAGGTGGGGAACTAGGTCTTTCTCTGTGGTCTCCACAGGGGATTCAGTTATGCTTTCGTCTTGGGATATGCAAGACGAGCCTGCATTCAAATCACGGCAGGAATATCCAGCCTTATTTCGAGTCTGGGCATCTCGGTGTCCATTCCACTTGAGGCCGCAAACTCAGGGTCCATCTCACATACCTAGAGCTGAGAGAAGCCTCCTCTTGAGGTGCTTGTGGTAAGGTGGTATTCCTCTGGAGTCGAAATCAGGGACTAACCTCGCATCTCGAGTTGATGTTTGGTCCACGGAGCTCTTTCGCGATCCTTCAGTGAGCTTAGGATCCCTCTAGCCTTGACACAGTGTTCTGGGGTTTCTCTGGATTGCCATCAAGGAAATCAAGGCTCCTTTCATGTTTGATGTGCAACAGGGAATTGCTCTGCACGAACTGCAGGGGAATGGGTCGTCATCTCGCGGCAAGGGGGAAGTCTCATGGTTTTTCTCGAGTTGCGGCGAGAACCTGGGGTATATTCTCGAGTTACGACGGGGATGGCCCTTCCACACACGTGTTTTTTCAGCGACGTCAGGACTCCTGCCTAGCTGCGAGGGACAACTCGAGATTCTCCTCGAGGCTTGGCAGGGCAATTGGGATGCCTCTCGAGCTGAGGTGGGAGACCAAGGGTCCCTTTTCACGTGCCACAGGAATCCTCGGACTCCTATCAAGTTTCACGAGTAGTCAGGCATCGACTCCTTTTGAGGCATTGATCTCTGCATACCTCTGGAGTTTGCAAAGTATGTGACACTTTCAGTCGCGATGAGGTGGGGAACTAGGTCTTTCTCTGTGGTCTCCACCAGGGATTCAGACGTCCTTTCGTCTTGGGGGATGAAAGACGAGCCTGCATTCAAGTCACTGCAGGGATATCCGGCATTATTTCGAGTCAGGGCATCTCCGTCTCCATTCCACTTCAGGCCGAAAACTCAGGGTCCCTCTCACATACCTAGAGCTGAGAGAAGCCTCCTCTTGACGTGCTTGTGGTAAGGTGGTATTCCTCTGGAGTTGAACGAGGGACTAACCTCTCATCTTGAGTTGATTTTTGGTCCACGGTGCTCTTTCTTTTTGCTACAGTGACCCCAGAATCCCTCTAGCCTTGACACAGTGTTCCTGGGGTTTCTCTGGAGTGCCATCACGGAATTCAAGGCTCCTTTCCTGTGTGATGTGCAACACGGAATTGCTCTGCACGGAGTGCAGGGGAATCGGGCCTCATCTCGCGACGAGGGGGAAGTCTCATGGTTTTTCTCGAGTTGCGGCGGGAACCTGGGGTATATTCTCGAGTTACGACGGGAATGGCCTTTGCAAACACGTGTTTGTTCAGCGACATCAGGACTCCTGCCTAGTTGCGAGGGACACCTCGGGATTCTCCTCGAGGCTTGGCAGGGCAATCGAACGCCTCTCCAGTTGAGGCGGCTGATCAAAGGTCCCTTTCCTTGTGCCACTGGAATCCAGGGTCTCCTATCAATTTTCAAGAGGAGTCAGGCATCGTCTCCTTTTAAAGCATTGATCTCCGCGTACCTCTCGAGTTTTCAAAGGATGTGAAGCCTCCGGTCGCGATGAGGCGGGGAACTAGGTCTTTCTCTGAGGTCTCCACAGGGGATTCAGTCATCCCTTAGTCTTGTGAGATGTAAGACGAGCCTGCATTCCAGTCACTGCAGGGATATCTGGCCTTATTTCAAGTCAGGGCATCTCGGTGTCCATTCCACTTGAGGCCGCAAACTCAGGGTCCCTCTCACATACCTATAGCTGAGAGAAGCCTCCTCTTGAGGTGCTTGTGGAAAGTTGGTATTCCTCTTAAGTCGAAGCCAGGGACTAAGCTGTCATTTTGAGTTTATTTGCGGTACACTTAGCACTTTCATTATGCTACAGTGGTCTCAGGATCCCCCTAGTAATGAGACAGTGATCTTTGGGTTTCTCGAAAGTGCCATCAAGGAAATCAATGCTCCTGTCATGTTTAATGTGGAACACGGAATGGCTCTGCACACAATGCAGGGGAATCGGGCCTCATCTCGCGGCGAGGGGGAAGTCTCATGTTTTTTCTCGAGTTGCATTGGGAACCTGGGGTATATTCTCGAGTTACGACAGGGAAGGGCATTCCAGACACGTGTTTGTTCAGCGACATCAGAACTCCTGCCTAAATGCGAGGGGCACGTCGGGAATCTCCTCGAGGCTTGGCAGGGTAATTGGGACGCCTCTCCAGGTGAGGTGGGAGGCCAAGGGTCCCTTTGCACATGCCACAGTGATCCTGGGACTCCTATCAATTTTCAAGAGGAGTTAGGCTTCGTCTCCTTTGGAAGCATTGATTTCCCCATACCTCTCTATTTTTCAAAGGATGTGAGGCCACCGGTCGCATTGAGGCGGGGAACTAGGTCTTTCTCTGTGGTCTCCACATGGGATTCAGACATCCCTTCGTCTTGGGAGATGCAAGACGAGCCTGCATTCAAGTCACTGCAGGGATATCCGGCCTTATTTCGAGTCAGGGCATCTCGGTGTCCATTCCACTTGAGGCCGCAAACTCAGGGTCCCTCTCACATACCTATAGCTGAGAGAATCCTCCTCTTGCGGGGCTTGTGGTAAGGTGGTATTCCTCTGGAGTCGAAGCCAGGGACTAACCTCTCATCTCGAGTTGATTTTTGGTCCATGGAGCTTTTTCGTGTTGCTACAGCGACCTCTGGATCACTCTAGCCTTGAAACAGTGTTTCTGGGGTTTCTCTGGAGTGCCATCAAGGAAATCAAAGCTCTTTTCATGTTTGATGTGCAACACGGAATTGCTCTGCATGCAATGCAGCAGAATCGGGCCTCGTTCGTGGCGTGGGGGAAGTCTGATGGTTTTTCACGTGTTGTTGCTGGAACATGGGGTATATTCTCGGGTTACGCCGGGAATGGCCCTTCAAAACACGTGTTTGTTCAATGACGTCTGGACTCCTCTCTAGCTGTGAGGGACACCTCGGGATTCTCCTAGGCTTGAAAGGGCAATTGGAACACCTCTCGAGGTGAGGCGACAGACCCAGTGTCCCTTTCCTGTTGCCACTGGGATCCTGGGATTCCTGTCAATTTTCAAGAGGAGTCATGCATTGTCTGCTTTTTAATCATTGAACTCCACATTACTCTCGAGTTTTCAAAGGGATGTGAGGCCACCTGTCGAGATGGGACGGGGAGCTAGGGCATTATCTATGGTCTCCCCAGGGGATTCAGATATCCCTTCTTCTTGTGAGATGAAAACCAGCTTGCTTTCAAGTCACTGCAGGGAATTCCAGCCTTATTTCGAGGCCGGGCATCTCGGTGTTGATTCCATTTGAGGGCACAAATTCAGGGTACCTCTCACATAAGTATAGCTGAGAGAAGCCTCCTCTTGTGATGCTTATGGAACGCTGGCATTCCTCTTGATTTGAAGCCAGGAAATCAGCTCTCATCTCGAGATGATTTGGGGTACACAGAGCTCTTTCGTGTTGCTGCAGTGACCTCAGGATCCCTCTAGACTTGAGACAGTGTTCTTGGGGTTTCTCTGGAGTGCCATCAAGGAAATCAAGGCTCCTTTCGTGTTTGATGTGGAACACGGAATGGCTCTGCACGCAATGCAGCGGAATGCCTCATCTCATGGTGAGGGGGAAGTCTCATGGTTTTTCTCAAGCTGCGGCAGGAAGCTGCGGTATATTCTCGAGTTACGACGGGGATGGCCCTTCGAAACCCGTGTTTGTCCAGCGACGTCAGGACTCCTCTCTAGCTGCGAGGGACACCTCGGGATTCTCCTCTAGGCTTGGCAGGGCAATTGAGACACCTCTCCAGGTGAGGCGGGAGACCCAGGTTCCCTTTCCACGTGCCACAGTGATACTGGGATTCCTATCCATTTTCAAGAGGAGTTTAGGCATGGTCTCCTTATGAAGCATTGATCACTGTGTACCTCTCGAGTTTTCAAAGGATGTGAGGCTTCCGCTCGCGATGAGGTGGGGAACTAGGTCTTTCTCTGTGGTCTCCACAGGGGATTCAGACATCCCTTCATCTTGTGAGATGAAAACCAGCATGCATTCAAGTCACTGCATGGAATTCCGGCCTTATTTCGAGTCAGAGCATCTCAGTGTCGATTCCATTTGAGGCCGCAAATTCAGGGTCCCTCTCACATACGTATAGCTGAGTGAAGCCTCCTCTTGTGGTGCACGTGGAAAGCTGGCATTCCTCTTGATTTGAATCCAGGAAATCAGCTCTCATCTTGAGATGATTTGGGGTACATGGAGCTCTTTCCTGTTGCTGCAGTGACCTCAGAATCCCTCTAGACTTGCGACAGTGTTCTTGGGTTTTCTCTGTAGTGCCATCAAGGAAATCAAGGCTCCTTTTGTGTTTGATGTGGAACACAGGATTGTTCTGCGTGCAATGCTTCAGAATCGGGCCTCATCTTGCGGTGAGGGGAAAGTCTCATGGTTTATCTCAAGTTGCAGCAGGAAGCTGGGGTATATTCTCGAGGTACATCGGGGATGGCCCTCTAAACACATGTTTGTTCAGCGACGTCAGGACTCCTGCCTAGTTGCGATGGACACCTCGGGATTCTCTTCGAGGGTTGAAAGGGCAATAGGAACACCTCCCGAGGTGAGGCGGCAGACCCAGGGTCCCTTTCCTGTTGCCACTGGGATCCTGGGATTCCTGTCAATTTTCGAGAGGAGTCAGGCATCGTCTCCTTTTGAATTATTGAATTCCGCGTTCATCTCGAGTTGGCAAAAGGATGTGAGGCCTCCTGGCGACATAGGGCATGGAGCTAGGCCTTTCTCTAGGGTCTCCCCAGGGGATTCAGACATCCCTTCATCTTGTGAGATGAAAACCAGCTTGCTTTCAAGTCACTGCAGGGAATTCCGGCCTTATTTTGAGGCAGGGCATCTCCGTGTCGATTCCATTTGAGGCCGAAAATTCAGGGTCCCTCTCACATACGTATAGCTGAGAGAAGCCTCCTCTTGTGGTGCTTGTGGAAAGTTGGCATTCCTCTTGATTTGAAGCCAGGAAATCAGCTCTCATCTCGAGTTGATTTGTGGTCCAGGGAGCTCTTTCGTTTTGCTACAGTGACCTCAGGATCCCTCTAGCCTTGAGACAGTGTTCTTGGGGTTTCTCCGGAGTGCCATCAAGGAAATCAAGGCTCCTTTCATGTTTGATGTGGAACACGGAATTGCTCTGCTCGCAATGCAGGGGAATCGGGCCTCATCTCACGGCGAGGCGGAAGTCTCATGGTTTTTCTCGCGTTGCGGTGGGAACCTGGGGTATATTCTCGAGTTACGACGGGGATGGCCCTTCAAAACTCGTGTTTGTTCAGCTATGTCAGGACTCCTGCCTAGTCAGGCAGGTTAGGAAGTCAAGGCTCCTTTCGTGTTTGATGGGGAACATTGCCTTGCTCTGCTCGCAATGCAGGGGAATCAGGCCTCATCTCACAGCGAGGGGGAATTCTCATGGTTTTCTTGAGTTGTGACGGAAACCTGTGTTATGATCTTGAGTTAAAGCAGGGATGGCCCTTCTAAACTCGTGTTGTTTAAGGAACATCAGGACTCCTGTCTAGTTGTGAGGCACACATCGGGATTCTCCTCGAGGGTTGGCAGGACAATAGGTACGCTTCTCGAGGTGAGCGGGGAGACCCAGGGTCCATTCCAGTTGCCACAGTAATTTTGGGATTCCTATCAATTTTCAAGAGATGGCAACCATCCTCTCCTTTTGAAACAATTAACTCCGCATGCCTCTGGAGGTTTCAAAGGTTGTGAGGCCCCTTGTCGAGATGAGCCGGGGAACTAGGGCTTTCTCTAGGGTCTGCACATGGGATTCAGACATCACTTCATCTTGTGTGATGAAAGACTTACAGTGACTTCAAGTCACTGCAGGGAAATCCGACCTTATTTCGAGTCACAACATCTTTGTACCATTGCAATTGACACAGCAAACTCAGGGTCCCTCTCACATACCTATAACTGAGAGAAGCCTCCTCTTGAGGGACTTGTGGAAAGTTGGCATTCCTCTTGAGTCGAAGCCAGGGAATCAGCTCTCATCTCGAAATGATTTGCAATACACGGAGTTTTTCTCGAGTTGCTGTGCTCAACTTGGTGTTCCTCTAGACTTGAGACGGTATTCTCGGGTAAACTCTGGAGTTGCCTAAAGGAAGTCCAGCCACTTGTCGTGTTTGGTCATGAACGAGTGATGGCTCTGGAGAAAATGCTGGGGAATCGGGCCTCATTTCCAGTTGATTTAAAGTACACGGTGCGCTTTCATTTTGCTGCGGGGTCCTCATGGTCCCTCTAGACTTGTGACAGTGTTCCTGGGGACTCTCTGGAGTTCCATCAAGGAAGTCAAGTTTCCTTTCCTGTTTGATGGGGAACACGGACTTACCCTGCCTGCATTGCAGGGGAATTGGGCCTCATCTCTCGGAGAGTGGAATGTCTCATTGTTTTCCTGGTGTTGCGGCAGGAACCTGGGTATGTTCTCGAGTGATGGAGGGGATGGCCCTTCAAAACTCGTGTTTGTTCAGTGATGTGGAGACTCCTGTCTAGTTGCGAGGGACGCCTTGGGATTCTCCTCGAAGCTTGGCAGGACAATAGGGACACCTCTCGATGTGAGGCGGGAGACCAAGTTTCCCTTTCCAGTTGCCAGAGCGATACTGTGACTCCTGTCAGTTTTTAAGAGGTGTCAGGCTTCGTCTCCTTTTGAAGCATTGAACTCCACATGCCTCTCGTGTTGTGAAAGGGATGTGAGGCCTCCTGTCATGATGAGGCGGGGAACTAGGGTATTCTCTATGGTCTCCACAGGGGATTCAGCCATCCCTTCATCTTGTGAGATGAAAGACGAGCCTGCATTCAAGTCACTGCAGGGAATAACTGCCTTATTTCAAGTCAGGGCATCTCGGTGTCCATTCCACATGAGGCAGCAAACTCAGGTTCCCTCTCACGTTCCTATAGCTAAGAAAAGCCTCCTTTTTAGTGTTGTTTAAAGCTGGCATTCCTCCTGAGTCAAAGCCAGCGAATCAGCTCTCATCTCGAGATGATTTGAGGTACACGAAGCTGATTTCTAGTTGCTGTGCTGAACGTGGTATTCCCCTATACTTAGGACAGTGTTCTTGGGGAATCTCTGGAGTTGCCTAAAGCAAGTCAAGCCACTTGTCGGGTTTGATGGGGAATGCCGGATGTCTCTAGAGCCAATATAGGGGAATCTGTCCTCATCTCGAGGTGACTTGGGGTACAACAAGCTCTTTCTTGTTGCTGCGGTGACCTCCTCAGGGTCCCTCTAAACTTGTATCAGTGTTCTTGGGGACTCTCGGAAGTTCCACCAAGGAAGTCAAGGCTCCTTTCTTGTTTGATGGGGAACGCGGAATTGCTCTGCATGCAATGCAGGGGAATCTGTTCTTAACTCTCATCGAGCGGGAAGTCATGGTTTTTCTCGAGTTGCGGAGGGAACCTGGGGTATATTCTCGAGTTACGACAGGGAAGGGCATTCCAGACACGTGTTTGTTCAGCGACATCAGAACTCCTGCCTAAATGCGAGGGGCACGTCGGGAATCTCCTCGAGGCTTGGCAGGGTAATTGGGACGCCTCTCCAGGTGAGGTGGGAGGCCAAGGGTCCCTTTGCACATGCCACAGTGATCCTGGGACTCCTATCAATTTTCAAGAGGAGTTAGGCTTCGTCTCCTTTGGAAGCATTGATTTCCCCATACCTCTCTATTTTTCAAAGGATGTGAGGCCACCGGTCGCATTGAGGCGGGGAACTAGGTCTTTCTCTGTGGTCTCCACATGGGATTCAGACATCCCTTCGTCTTGGGAGATGCAAGACGAGCCTGCATTCAAGTCACTGCAGGGATATCCGGCCTTATTTCGAGTCAGGGCATCTCGGTGTCCATTCCACTTGAGGCCGCAAACTCAGGGTCCCTCTCACATACCTATAGCTGAGAGAATCCTCCTCTTGCGGGGCTTGTGGTAAGGTGGTATTCCTCTGGAGTCGAAGCCAGGGACTAACCTCTCATCTCGAGTTGATTTTTGGTCCATGGAGCTTTTTCGTGTTGCTACAGCGACCTCTGGATCACTCTAGCCTTGAAACAGTGTTTCTGGGGTTTCTCTGGAGTGCCATCAAGGAAATCAAAGCTCTTTTCATGTTTGATGTGCAACACGGAATTGCTCTGCATGCAATGCAGCAGAATCGGGCCTCGTTCGTGGCGTGGGGGAAGTCTGATGGTTTTTCACGTGTTGTTGCTGGAACATGGGGTATATTCTCGGGTTACGCCGGGAATGGCCCTTCAAAACACGTGTTTGTTCAATGACGTCTGGACTCCTCTCTAGCTGTGAGGGACACCTCGGGATTCTCCTAGGCTTGAAAGGGCAATTGGAACACCTCTCGAGGTGAGGCGACAGACCCAGTGTCCCTTTCCTGTTGCCACTGGGATCCTGGGATTCCTGTCAATTTTCAAGAGGAGTCATGCATTGTCTGCTTTTTAATCATTGAACTCCACATTACTCTCGAGTTTTCAAAGGGATGTGAGGCCACCTGTCGAGATGGGACGGGGAGCTAGGGCATTATCTATGGTCTCCCCAGGGGATTCAGATATCCCTTCTTCTTGTGAGATGAAAACCAGCTTGCTTTCAAGTCACTGCAGGGAATTCCAGCCTTATTTCGAGGCCGGGCATCTCGGTGTTGATTCCATTTGAGGGCACAAATTCAGGGTACCTCTCACATAAGTATAGCTGAGAGAAGCCTCCTCTTGTGATGCTTATGGAACGCTGGCATTCCTCTTGATTTGAAGCCAGGAAATCAGCTCTCATCTCGAGATGATTTGGGGTACACAGAGCTCTTTCGTGTTGCTGCAGTGACCTCAGGATCCCTCTAGACTTGAGACAGTGTTCTTGGGGTTTCTCTGGAGTGCCATCAAGGAAATCAAGGCTCCTTTCGTGTTTGATGTGGAACACGGAATGGCTCTGCACGCAATGCAGCGGAATGCCTCATCTCATGGTGAGGGGGAAGTCTCATGGTTTTTCTCAAGCTGCGGCAGGAAGCTGCGGTATATTCTCGAGTTACGACGGGGATGGCCCTTCGAAACCCGTGTTTGTCCAGCGACGTCAGGACTCCTCTCTAGCTGCGAGGGACACCTCGGGATTCTCCTCTAGGCTTGGCAGGGCAATTGAGACACCTCTCCAGGTGAGGCGGGAGACCCAGGTTCCCTTTCCACGTGCCACAGTGATACTGGGATTCCTATCCATTTTCAAGAGGAGTTTAGGCATGGTCTCCTTATGAAGCATTGATCACTGTGTACCTCTCGAGTTTTCAAAGGATGTGAGGCTTCCGCTCGCGATGAGGTGGGGAACTAGGTCTTTCTCTGTGGTCTCCACAGGGGATTCAGACATCCCTTCATCTTGTGAGATGAAAACCAGCATGCATTCAAGTCACTGCATGGAATTCCGGCCTTATTTCGAGTCAGAGCATCTCAGTGTCGATTCCATTTGAGGCCGCAAATTCAGGGTCCCTCTCACATACGTATAGCTGAGTGAAGCCTCCTCTTGTGGTGCACGTGGAAAGCTGGCATTCCTCTTGATTTGAATCCAGGAAATCAGCTCTCATCTTGAGATGATTTGGGGTACATGGAGCTCTTTCCTGTTGCTGCAGTGACCTCAGAATCCCTCTAGACTTGCGACAGTGTTCTTGGGTTTTCTCTGTAGTGCCATCAAGGAAATCAAGGCTCCTTTTGTGTTTGATGTGGAACACAGGATTGTTCTGCGTGCAATGCTTCAGAATCGGGCCTCATCTTGCGGTGAGGGGAAAGTCTCATGGTTTATCTCAAGTTGCAGCAGGAAGCTGGGGTATATTCTCGAGGTACATCGGGGATGGCCCTCTAAACACATGTTTGTTCAGCGACGTCAGGACTCCTGCCTAGTTGCGATGGACACCTCGGGATTCTCTTCGAGGGTTGAAAGGGCAATAGGAACACCTCCCGAGGTGAGGCGGCAGACCCAGGGTCCCTTTCCTGTTGCCACTGGGATCCTGGGATTCCTGTCAATTTTCGAGAGGAGTCAGGCATCGTCTCCTTTTGAATTATTGAATTCCGCGTTCATCTCGAGTTGGCAAAAGGATGTGAGGCCTCCTGGCGACATAGGGCATGGAGCTAGGCCTTTCTCTAGGGTCTCCCCAGGGGATTCAGACATCCCTTCATCTTGTGAGATGAAAACCAGCTTGCTTTCAAGTCACTGCAGGGAATTCCGGCCTTATTTTGAGGCAGGGCATCTCCGTGTCGATTCCATTTGAGGCCGAAAATTCAGGGTCCCTCTCACATACGTATAGCTGAGAGAAGCCTCCTCTTGTGGTGCTTGTGGAAAGTTGGCATTCCTCTTGATTTGAAGCCAGGAAATCAGCTCTCATCTCGAGTTGATTTGTGGTCCAGGGAGCTCTTTCGTTTTGCTACAGTGACCTCAGGATCCCTCTAGCCTTGAGACAGTGTTCTTGGGGTTTCTCCGGAGTGCCATCAAGGAAATCAAGGCTCCTTTCATGTTTGATGTGGAACACGGAATTGCTCTGCTCGCAATGCAGGGGAATCGGGCCTCATCTCACGGCGAGGCGGAAGTCTCATGGTTTTTCTCGCGTTGCGGTGGGAACCTGGGGTATATTCTCGAGTTACGACGGGGATGGCCCTTCAAAACTCGTGTTTGTTCAGCTATGTCAGGACTCCTGCCTAGTCAGGCAGGTTAGGAAGTCAAGGCTCCTTTCGTGTTTGATGGGGAACATTGCCTTGCTCTGCTCGCAATGCAGGGGAATCAGGCCTCATCTCACAGCGAGGGGGAATTCTCATGGTTTTCTTGAGTTGTGACGGAAACCTGTGTTATGATCTTGAGTTAAAGCAGGGATGGCCCTTCTAAACTCGTGTTGTTTAAGGAACATCAGGACTCCTGTCTAGTTGTGAGGCACACATCGGGATTCTCCTCGAGGGTTGGCAGGACAATAGGTACGCTTCTCGAGGTGAGCGGGGAGACCCAGGGTCCATTCCAGTTGCCACAGTAATTTTGGGATTCCTATCAATTTTCAAGAGATGGCAACCATCCTCTCCTTTTGAAACAATTAACTCCGCATGCCTCTGGAGGTTTCAAAGGTTGTGAGGCCCCTTGTCGAGATGAGCCGGGGAACTAGGGCTTTCTCTAGGGTCTGCACATGGGATTCAGACATCACTTCATCTTGTGTGATGAAAGACTTACAGTGACTTCAAGTCACTGCAGGGAAATCCGACCTTATTTCGAGTCACAACATCTTTGTACCATTGCAATTGACACAGCAAACTCAGGGTCCCTCTCACATACCTATAACTGAGAGAAGCCTCCTCTTGAGGGACTTGTGGAAAGTTGGCATTCCTCTTGAGTCGAAGCCAGGGAATCAGCTCTCATCTCGAAATGATTTGCAATACACGGAGTTTTTCTCGAGTTGCTGTGCTCAACTTGGTGTTCCTCTAGACTTGAGACGGTATTCTCGGGTAAACTCTGGAGTTGCCTAAAGGAAGTCCAGCCACTTGTCGTGTTTGGTCATGAACGAGTGATGGCTCTGGAGAAAATGCTGGGGAATCGGGCCTCATTTCCAGTTGATTTAAAGTACACGGTGCGCTTTCATTTTGCTGCGGGGTCCTCATGGTCCCTCTAGACTTGTGACAGTGTTCCTGGGGACTCTCTGGAGTTCCATCAAGGAAGTCAAGTTTCCTTTCCTGTTTGATGGGGAACACGGACTTACCCTGCCTGCATTGCAGGGGAATTGGGCCTCATCTCTCGGAGAGTGGAATGTCTCATTGTTTTCCTGGTGTTGCGGCAGGAACCTGGGTATGTTCTCGAGTGATGGAGGGGATGGCCCTTCAAAACTCGTGTTTGTTCAGTGATGTGGAGACTCCTGTCTAGTTGCGAGGGACGCCTTGGGATTCTCCTCGAAGCTTGGCAGGACAATAGGGACACCTCTCGATGTGAGGCGGGAGACCAAGTTTCCCTTTCCAGTTGCCAGAGCGATACTGTGACTCCTGTCAGTTTTTAAGAGGTGTCAGGCTTCGTCTCCTTTTGAAGCATTGAACTCCACATGCCTCTCGTGTTGTGAAAGGGATGTGAGGCCTCCTGTCATGATGAGGCGGGGAACTAGGGTATTCTCTATGGTCTCCACAGGGGATTCAGCCATCCCTTCATCTTGTGAGATGAAAGACGAGCCTGCATTCAAGTCACTGCAGGGAATAACTGCCTTATTTCAAGTCAGGGCATCTCGGTGTCCATTCCACATGAGGCAGCAAACTCAGGTTCCCTCTCACGTTCCTATAGCTAAGAAAAGCCTCCTTTTTAGTGTTGTTTAAAGCTGGCATTCCTCCTGAGTCAAAGCCAGCGAATCAGCTCTCATCTCGAGATGATTTGAGGTACACGAAGCTGATTTCTAGTTGCTGTGCTGAACGTGGTATTCCCCTATACTTAGGACAGTGTTCTTGGGGAATCTCTGGAGTTGCCTAAAGCAAGTCAAGCCACTTGTCGGGTTTGATGGGGAATGCCGGATGTCTCTAGAGCCAATATAGGGGAATCTGTCCTCATCTCGAGGTGACTTGGGGTACAACAAGCTCTTTCTTGTTGCTGCGGTGACCTCCTCAGGGTCCCTCTAAACTTGTATCAGTGTTCTTGGGGACTCTCGGAAGTTCCACCAAGGAAGTCAAGGCTCCTTTCTTGTTTGATGGGGAACGCGGAATTGCTCTGCATGCAATGCAGGGGAATCTGTTCTTAACTCTCATCGAGCGGGAAGTCATGGTTTTTCTCGAGTTGCGGAGGGAACCTTGGTTATAATCTCGAGTGAAGATGGGGATGGCCCCTCAAAACTCGTGTTTGTTCAGCGACGTCAGGACTCCTGTCTAGTTGCGAGGGACAACTCGGGATTCTCTTCAAGGCTTGGCAGGGCAATAGGGACGCCTCTCGATGTGAGGCGGGAGACCCAGTGTTCTTTCAAGTTGCCATACGGATACTGGGATTCCTGTCAATTTTCAAGAGGAGTCAGTCATCCTCCACTTTTGAAGCATTGAACTCCGTGTTCCACTCTTGTTGTCAAATGGATGTGAGGCCTCCTGTCGAGATAAGGCGGGGAACTAGGGCTTTCTCTAGGGTCTCCACAGGGAATTCAGACATCCCTTCATCTTTTGAGATGAAAGACGAGCCGGCATTCAAGTCACTGCAGGGAATTCCGGCCTTATTACTAGTCAGGGCATCTCGGTGTCCATTCCACTTGAGGCAGCAAACTCAGGGTCCCTCTCACATACATATAGCTGAGAGAAGCCTCCGCTTGAGCTGCTTGTGGAAAGTTGGCACTCCTCTTGATTTGAAGCCAGGGAATCAGCTGTCATCTCGAAATGATTTGGGGTACACAGAGCTTTTCTCGAGTTGCTGTGCTGAACTTGGTGTTCCTCTAGACTTGGGACAGTGTTCTTGGGGAATCTCTGGAGTTGCCTAAAAGAAGTCAAGCAACTTGTCCTGTTTGATGAGGAATGCAGGATTGCTCTGGAGCCAATGCAGGGGAATCGGTCCTCATGTCGAGTTGATTTGTGCTACACGGGGCTCTTTCATGTTGTGCGTTGACCTCAGGGTCCCTCTAGACTTGTGACAGAGTTCTTGGGGACTATGTGGAGTTTCATCTAGAAAGTCAAGGCTCCTTTCATGTTTGATGGGAAACACGGACTTGCTCTGCATGCAATGCAGGGGAAATGGGCCTCATCGTGGCGAGGGGGAATTCTCATGGTTTTCTCGAGCTGTGGTGGGAACCTGGGTTATGTTCTCGAGTTGCAGTGGGGATGGCCCTTCCAAATTCGTGTTGTTTCAGAGACATCAGGACTCCTGTCTAGTTGCGAGGGACACATTGGGATTCTCTTCGAGGCTTGGCAGGAAAACAGGGATCCCTCTCGAGGTGAGGGGGGAGACCCAGGGTCCATTCCAGTTGCCACAGGAATTTTGTGATTCGTATCAATTTTCAAGAGATGGCAGCATTCCTCTCCTTTTGAATCATTTAACTCTGCTTGCCTCCGGATGTTTCAAAAGGTTGTGAGGCCCCTTGTCGAGATGAGCCTGGAAACTAGGGCTTTCTCTAGGGTCTCCACAGGGGATTCAGACATCACTTCATCTTGTGTGATGAAAGACGAGCCTGCATTCAAGGCACTGCAGGGAAATTAGACGTTATTTCAAGTCACGGCATCTCGGTGATGATTCCACTTGACGCAGCAAACTCAGAGACCCTCTCACATACCTATACCTGAGAGAAGCCTCCTCTTGAGGGGCTTGTGGAAAGTTGGCTTTCCTCTTGGGTTGAAGCCAGGGAATCAGCTCTCATCTCGAGATGATTTGGGGTACATGGAGCTTTACTCGAGTTGCTGTGCTGAACTTGGTGTTCTTCTAGACTTGAGACGGTATTCTCAGGTAATCTCTGGAGTTGCCTAAAGGAAGTCAAGCCACTTGTCGTGTTTGATGGGGAACGAGTGATTGCTCTGGAGACAATGCAGGGGAATCGGGCCTCATCTCGAGTAGATTTCAAGTGCACGGTGCACTTTCATGTTGCTGCGGGGACCTCCGGGTCCCTCTAGACTTGTGACAGTGTTCCTGGGGACTCTCTGGAGTTCCATCAAGGAAGTCAAGGCTCCTTTCTTGTTTGATGGGGAACGCGGAATTGCTCTGCACGCAATGCAGGAGAATCTGATCTTATCTCTCATCGATCAGGAAGTCTCATGGTTTTTCTCGAGTTGCGGAGGGAACCTTGGTTATAATCTCGAGTGAAGATGGGGATGGCCCCTCAAAACTCGTGTTTGTTCAGCGACGTCAGGACTCCTGTCTAGTTGTGAAGGACACCTCGGGATTCTCTTCAAGGCTTGGCAGGGCAATTGGGACGCCTCTCGATGTGAGGCGGGAGACCGAGGGTCCTTTCAAGTTGCCACACGGATACTGGGATTTCTGTCAATTTTCAAGAGGAGTCAGTCATCGTCTACTTTTGAAGCATTGAACTCCGCGTTCCGCTCGTGTTGCCAAATGGATGTGAGGCCTCCTGTCGAAATGAGGCGGGGAACTAGGGCTTTCTCTAGGGTCTTCACAGGGGATTCAGACATCCCTTCATCTTTTGAGATGAAAGATGAGCCGGCATTCAAGTCCCTGCAGGGAATTCCAGCCTTATTTCAAGTCAGGGCATCTCGGTGTCCATTCCACTTGAAGCAGCAAACTCAGGGTCCCGCTCACATACCTGGAGCTAAGAAAAGCCTCCGCTTGAGCTGCTTGTTGAAAGTTGGCATTCCTCTTGATTCGAAGCCATTGAATCCGCTCTCATCTCGAAGTGATTTTGGGTACACGGAGCTTTTCTCGAGTTGCTGTGCTGAACTTGGTGTTCCTCTAGACTTGGGACGGTGTTCTCGGGGAATCTCTGGAGTTGCCTAAAAGAAGTCAAGCCACTTGTTCTGTTTGATGAGGAATGCAGGATTGCTCTGGAGCCAATGCAGGGGAATCTGGCCTCATGTCGAGTTGATTTGTGCTACACAGGGATCTTTCATGTTGTGCGTTGACCTCAGGGTCCCTGTAGACTTGAGACAGAGTTCTTGGGGACTATGTGGAGTTTCATCTAGGTAGTCAAGGATCCTTTCATGTTTGATGGGGAATACGGACTTGCTCTGCATGCAATGCAGGGGAATCAGGCCTCATCAGGCAGCAGGGGGAATTCTCATGGTTCACGAGTTGTGGCGGGACCCTGGGTTATGTTCTTGAGTATGGCGGGGATAGCGCATCAAAACTCATGTTGGTTCAGCAACATCAGGACTCCTGTCTAGTTGCGAGGCACACATCGGGATTCTCCTCGAGGGTTGGCAGGACAATAGGTACACCTCTCGTGGTGAGGGGGGAGACCCAGGGTCCATTCCAGTTGCCACAGGAATTTTGGGATTCCTATCGATTTTCAAGAGATGGCAACCATCCTCTCCTTTTGAAGCATTTAACTCCGCGTTCCTCTGGAGGTTTCAAAAGGTTGTGAGGCGCCTTGTCGAGATGAGCTGGGGAACAAGAGCTTTCTCTAGGGTCTCCACATGGGATTCAGACATCACTTCATCTTGTGTGATGAAAGACGCGCCTACATTCAAATCACTGCAGGGAAATCTGAACTTATATCGAGTCACGGCATCTCGGTGACCATTCCAATTGACGCAGCAAACTGAGGGTCCCTCTCACATACCTATAGCTGAGAGAAGCCTCCTCTTGAGGGGCTTGTGGGAAGTTGGCATTCCTCTTGAGTCGAATCCAGGGAATCAGATCTCATCTTGAGATGATTTGGGGTACACGGAGCTTTTCTCGTGTTGCTGTGCTGAACTTGGTGTTCCTTAGACCTGAGAAGGTAATCTCGGGTAATCTCTGGAGTTGCCTAAAGGAAATCAAGCCACTTGTCGTGTTTGATGGGGAACACATGATTTCTCTGGAGACAATGCAGGGGAATCAGGCCTCATCTCGAGTTGATTTCAAGTACACGGTGCACTTTAATGTTGCTGTGGGGACCTCAGGGTTGCTCTAGACTTGTCATATTGTTCCTGGGGACTCTCTGGAGTTCCATCAAGGAAGTCAAGGCTCATTTCATGTCTGATGGGGAACTCGGACTTGCTCTGCACACCATGCAGGGGAATCGGGCTCAACTCGAGTTGATTTGGAGTACATGGAGCCCTTTCATGTTGCTGCGGGGACCTCAGCGTCCCTCTAGACTTGTGACAGTGTTCCTTGGGTCTCTCAGGAGTTCCATCAATGAAGTCAAGGCTCCTTTAGTGTTTAACCTGGACACGGACTTGCTCTGCATGCAATGCAATGGAATCGGGCCTCATCTCACGGCTAGGGGTACGTTTCATGGTTTGTCTCTCGTTGTGGTGCATACCTGTTGTATGATCTCGAGTTACGGCAGAGATGGCCCTTCAAAATTCATATTTTTTCAGCGATGTGTGGACTCCTGTTTAGTTGTGATGGATACCTCGGCAATCTCCTCGAGGCTTGGCAGAGCAATAGGGATGCCTCTCGAGGTGAGGCGGGAGACCCAGTGTCCCTTTCCAGTTGCCACAGGGATATTGGGATTTCTATCAATTTTCAAGAGGAGTCAGTCATCTTCTACTTTAGAGGCATTGAACTACGCGTGCCTCTCGTGTTGTCAAAGGCATGTAGGGTCTCCTGTCGAGATGAGGCAGGGATGTATGGCTTTCATTGTGGTCTCCACAGGGGTTTCAGCCAGTCCTTCTTCTTGTGAGATTAAAGACGAGACTGCATTCAAGTCACTGCAGGAAATCTGGCCTTATTTCGAGTCACGGCATCTCAGTGTCCATTCCACTTGAGACAGCAAACTGAGGGTCCCTCTCAAATACCTATAGCTGAGAGAGCCTCCTCTTAGGTGCTTGTGGAAATTTGGCATTTGGGTTGAGTCGATGTCTGGGAATCACCTCTCATCTCAAAATGAATTGGGGTACACGGAGCTTTTATCGAGTTGCTGTGCTGAACTTGGTGTTCCTCTAGACTAGAGACGGTATTCTCAGGTAAACTCTGGTGTTGCCTAAAGGAAGAAAAGCCACTTGTCGTGTTTGATGGGGAATGTGGGATGGCTCTGGAGACCATGCAGGGGAATCGGGCCTCATCTCGAGATGATTTCGAGTAAACGGTGTGCTTTCATATTGCTACGGGGACCTCAGTGTCCCTCTAGACTTGTGAAAGGGTTCCTGGGGACTCTCGAGTTCCATCAAGGAAGTCAAGGCTCCTTTCGTGTTTGATGGGGAACAGGGACTTACTCTGCATGCAATGTAGGGGAATCAGGCCTCATCTCGCAGCGAGGGGAAACTCTCATGGTTTTTCTCGAGTTGCGGCAGGAACGTGGGTTATGTTCTCGAGTTACGACGAGGATGGCCCTTCAAAACTCGTGTTGGATCAGAGATGTCAGGACTCCTGTCTAGTTGCGAGGGTCAACTCGGGATTCTCCTCGAGGCTTGGCAGGTCAATAGGGACGCCTCTCGAAGTGAGGCGGGAAACCCAGGTTCCTTTTGCAGCTGCCACAGGGATATTGGTATTCCTATCAATTTTCAAGAGGAGTCAGGCCTCGTCTCCTTTTGAAGCATTGAAATTCGCGTGCCTCTCGAGTTTTCAAAGTGATGTGAGGCCTCATGTCGAGATGAGGTGGGGAACTAGGGCTTTCTCTAGGGTCTCCACAGGGGAATCAGACATCCCTTCTCCTTGTGAGATAAAAGACGAGCAAGCATTCAAGTCACTGGAGGGAAATCTGGCCTTCTTTCGAGTCAGGGCATCTTGGTGTCCATTCCACTTAAGGCAGAAAACTCAGGGTCCCTCTCACGTACCTATAGCTGAGAGAATCCTCCTCTTGACATGCTTGTGGAAAGTTTGCATTCCTCAAATCCAGTGAATCAGCTTTCATCTCGAGATGATTTGGGTTACAGGGAGCTTATCTCGAGTTGCTGTTCTGAACTTGGTGTTCCTCTAGATATGGGACGGTGCTCTCGGGGAATCTCTGGAGTTGCCTAAAGGATGTCAAGCGACTTGCCCTGTTTGAGGGGAATGCGACATGGCTCGGGAGCCAATGCAGGGGAATCGGGCCTCATCTTGAATTGATTTGAATTACACGAGCTCTTTCGTGTTGCTGCGGAGACCTCAGGGTCCCTATAGACCTGTGACAGTATTCTTGGGGACTATGTTGAGTATCATCTAGGAATTCAAGTCTCCTTTCATGTTTGAATGGGAACACGGACTTGCTCTGCACTCAATGCAGAGGAATCGGGTCTCACCTCGAGGAGAGGGGGAAGTCTCATGGTTTTTGTCATTTGCAGCACGAACCTAGGGTATGTTCTCGAGTTACAGAGAGGATGGCCCTTCAAAACCCGTGTTGGTTGAGCGGTGACAGAACTCCTGTCTAGTTGTGGAGACACCTCGGGATTTTCCTCGAGGCTTGGCAGGAAAATAGGGATGCCTCTTGAGGTGAGGGGGGTGACACAGTTTTCCTTTTCAGTTGCCACAGGGATATTGTTATCACTATCAATTTTCAAGAGTTCTCAGGCATCATCTCCTTTTGAAGAACTGAGCTCCGAGTTCCCTTCAAGTTGTCAAAGGGATGTAAGGCCTCGTGTCGACATGAGACGGGGAACTAGGGCTTTCCCTAGGGTCTCCAGAGGGGATTCAGACATCCCTTCATCTTGTGAGATGAAAGACGAGCCTGCATTCAAGTCACTGCAGGGAATTCCGGCCTTATTTCGAGTCAGAGCATCTCGGTGTCCATTCCACTTGACGCAGCAAATTCAGGGTCCCTCTCACATACCTATAGCTGAGAGAAGCCTCCTCTTGAGGGGCTTGTGGAAAGTTGGCACTCCTCTTGAGTCAAAGCCAGGGACTAAGCTCTCATCTCGAGATGATTTGGGGTACTCGGAGCTTTTCTCGAGTTCTGTGTTGAACTTGGTGTTCCTCTAGACTTGAGACGGTATTCTCAGGAAATCTCTGGAGTTGCCTAAATGAAGTCAAGCTACTTGTCATGTTTGATGGGGAATGCAGAATGGCTCTGGAGACAATGCAGGGGAATCAGGCCTCATCCCGAGTTGATTTCGAGTACATGGTGTGCTTTCATGTTGCTGCGGGGACTTCAGGGTCCCTCTAGACTTGTGACAGTGTTCCTGGGGACCCTCTGGAGTTCCATCAAAGAAGTCAAGGCTCCTTTCATGTTTGATGGGGAACAAGGACTTGCTCTGCATGCAGTGCAGGGGAATCGGGCCTCATCTCGCGGAGAGGGGAAAGTCTCATGAATTTTCTGGAGTTGCAGTGGGAACCTGGGTTATGATCTTGAGTTAAGGTGAGGATGCCCCCTTCCAAACACTTGTTGGTTCCGTGATGTCAGGACTCCTGTGTATTTGCGAGGGACACCTTGGGATTTTCCTCGAGGCTTGGCAGGAGAATAGGGACTTCTCTCGAGGTGAGGCAGGAGACCCAGTTTCCCTTCAGAGTGGCAACAGGGATATTTGGATTCCTATCAATTTTCAAAAGGAGTCAGTCCTCTTCTCATTTTGAAGCATTGAACTCCACGTGCCTCTTGAGTTTTCAAAGGGATGTTAGGACTTATGTCGAGATGAGGCGGGGAACTAGGGCTTTCTTTAGGGTCTCCACAGGGGATTCAGACATCCCTTCATCTTGCGTGATGAAAGACGAGGCTGCATTCAAGTCACTGCAGGGAATTCCAGCCTTAATTTGATACAGGGCATCTCGGTGTCCATTCCACTTGAGACAGCAAACTCAGGGTCCCTGTCACATACCTATAGCTGAGAGAAGCCTCCTCGTGAGGTGCTTGTTGAAAGTTAGCATTCCTCTTGAGTTGAATCCAGGGAATCAACTCTCATCTCGAGATGATTTGGGGTACATGGAGCTATTCTCGAGTTGCTGTGCCGAACTTGGTGTTCCTCTAGACTTGAGTAGATATTCTCTGGTAATCTCTGTAGTTGCCTGAAGGAAGTCAAGCTACTTGTCATGTTTGATGGGGAACGAGTGATGGCTCTGGAGACAATGCAGGGGAATCGGGCCTCATCTCGAGTTGATTTCGAGTACATGGTGTGCTTTCGTGCTGCTGCGGGGCCTCAGGGTCCCTCTAGACTTGGGACAGTGTTCCTGGGGACTCTCTGGAGTTCGGTCAAGGCTTCTTTCATGTTTGATGGGGAACATGGACTTGCTCTGCATGCAATGCAGGGGAAACAGGGCTCATCTCATGGAGAGGGGAAAGTCTCATGGTTTTTCTGGAGTTTCGGCAGGAACCTGGGTTATGTTCTCGAGTTATGACGAGAATGGCCCCTCAAAACTCATGTTGGATCAGCGACGTCAGGACTCCTGTCTAGTTGCAAGTGACACCTCAGAATTCACCTCGAACCTTGGCAGGTCAATAGGGATGCATCTCGAGATGGTGGAAACTTAGGTTCCCTTTGCAGTTGTCACAGGGATATTTGGATTCCTATCAATTTTCAAGAGGAGTCAGCCATCATCTCCTTTTGAAGCATTGAACTCTGCATGCCTCACGAGTTTTCAAAGAGATATGAGGCCTCATGTTGAGAAGAGGCGGGGAACTAGACCTTTCACTAGGGTCTCCACAGGGGATTCAGACAACCCTTCATCTTGAGAGATGAAAGACGAGCCTGCATTCTATTCACTGCAGGGAAAATACGGCCTTATTTTGTGTCAGGGCATCTCGGTGTCCATTCCACTTGAGGCAGGAAACTCAGGGTCCCTCTCACATTCCTAGAGCTGAGAGAATCCTCCTCTTGAGATGCCTGTGGAATGTTGGCATTCCTCTTGAGTCGAATCCAGCGAATCAGCTCTCATCTTGAGATGATTTGGGGTACACGGAGCTTTTCCCGAGGTGCTCTCCTGAAATTGGTGTTCCTCTAGACATGGGACGGTGCTCTCGGTAAATCTCTGGAGTTGCCTAAAGGAAGTCAAGCCACTTGTCCTGTTTGATGAGGAATGTGGGATGGCTCTGGAGCCAATGCAGGCAGGGGAATTGGGCCTCATCTTGAGTTGATTTGAGTTACACGAGCTCTTTCATGTTGCTGTGGTGACCTCAGGGTCCCTCCAGTCCTGAGACAGTGTTCTTGCCGACTATGTGGAGTTTCATCTAGGAAGTCAAGTCTCCTTTCGTGTTTGAAGGGAAACACGAACTTGCTCTGCACTCAATGCAGGGGAATCGGGCCTCACCTCGTGGCCAGGGGGAAGTCTCATTGTTTTTGTTAAGTTTCGGCAGGAACGTAGGGTATGTTCTCGAGTTACGTCGAGGATGAACCTTCAAAACCCGTGTTGGTTGAGCAGCGACAGGACTCCTGTCTAGTTGCGTGGGACACCTCGGGATTCTCCTCAAGGCTTGGCAGGGCAATAGGGATGCCTCTCGAGGTGAGGGGGTGACCCAGTTTCCCTTTGCAGTTGCCATAGGGATATTGTTATTCCTTTCAATTTTCAAGAGGTGTCAGGCATCGTCTCCTTTTGAAGCATTGAACTCCACGTTCCTCTCGAGTTGTCAAAGGGATGTAAGGCCTCCTGTCGAGGTGAGGCGGGGAACTAGGGCTTACCCTAGGGTCTCCACAGGGGATTCAGACATCTCTTCATCTTGTGAGATGAAAGACAAGCCTGCATTCAAGTTACTGCAGGGAAATCCGGCCTTATTTTGAGTCAGGGCATCTTGGTGTCCATTCCAATTGAGGCACCAAACTCAAGGTCCCTCTCACATATCTCGAGCTGCAAAAAGCCTCTGCTTGAGCTGCTTGTGGAAAGTTCACATTCCTCTTGAGTCGAAGCCAGGGAAACAGCTCTCATCTTGAAATGTTTTGGGATACATGGAGCTTTCCTCGAGTTACTGTGCTAAACTTGGTGTTCCTCTAGACTTCGGCCGGTGTTCTTGGGGAATATCTGGAGTTGTGTAAAGGAAGTCAAGCCACTTGACCTGTTTGATGAGGTATGCGGGATTGCTCTGGAGACAATGCAGTGTAATCGGGCATCATCTCGAGTTGATTTGGGGTACCTGTAGCACTTTCTTGTTGTTGCAGTGACCTCTGGGTCCCTCTCAACCTGTGACAGTGTTCTTGGGGACAATGTGGAGTTTCATCTAGCAAGTCAAGGCTCCTTTCATGTCTGATGGCGAACACGGACTTGCTCTGCACGCAATTCAGGGGAATCACGCCTCATCTCACGGCGAGGGGGACTTCTCATGGTTTTTCTCGAATTGCGGAGAGAACCTGGGTTATATTCTCGAGTTACAACGTGGATGGACCCTCAAAACTCCAGTTTGTTCAGCGAAGTCAGGATGCCTGTCTAGTTGCGAGGGTCAACTCGGGATTCTCCTCGAGGCTTGCTGGGCAATAGGGACGCCTCTCGAGGTGAGTAAGGAGACCCACTGTCACTTTCAAGATGCTACAGGGATACTGGGATTTCTGTCAATTTTCAAGATGAGTCAGTCATTGTCTACTTTTGAAGAATTGAACTCCGTGTTCTGCTCTCATTGTCAAAGGGATGTGAGGGCTCTTGTCGAAATGAGGCGGGGAACTCGGGCTTTCTCTAGGGTCTCCACAGGGGAGTCAGACATCCCTTCATCTTGTGAGATGAAAGACGAGCCTGCACTCAATTCACTGCAGGGAAATCCGGCCTTATTTCGAGTCAGGGCATCTCGGTGTCCATTCCACTTGAGGCAGCAAACTCAGGGTCCCACTCACGTACCTATAGCTGAGGGAAGCCTCCTCTTTAAGTGTTGTTTAAAGCTGGCAATTCTCTTGGGTCAAAGTCAGGAAATCAGCTCTCATCTCGAGAAGATTTGAGGTACACGGAGCTGTTTTTTGTTGCTGTGCTGAACGTGGTGTACCTCTATACTTAGGACGGTGTTCTCGAGGAATCTCTGGAGTTGCCTAAAGAAGTCAAGCCACTTGTCGTGTTTGATGGGGAATGCCAGATTGCTCTGGAGCCATTGTCAGGGAATCTGGCCTCATTTCGAGTTGATTTGGGGTACACCGAGAACTTTCATGTTGCTGCGGTATCCTCAGTGTCCCTGTAGACTTATATCAGTGTTCCTGGGGACTCTCTGGAGTTCCATCAAGGAAGTCAAGGCTCCTTTCATTTCTGATGGGGAACATGGAATTGCTCTGCACGCAATGCAGGGGAATCTGATCTCATCTCTCATCGAGCGGGAAGTCTCATGGATTTTCTCGAGTTGCAGTCGGAACCTGGGTTATATTCTCGAGTGACGATGGTGATGGCCCTTCAAAACTCGTGTTTTGCAGCGACATCAGGAGTCCTGTCTAGTTGCGAGGAACAACTCGGGATTCTCTTCGATGCTTGGCAGGGCAATAGGGATGCCTCTCGAGGTGAGGCGGGAGACCCAGTGTCCTTTCAAGTTGCCAAAGGGATACTGGGATTCCTGTCAATTTTCAAGAGGAGTCAGTCATCGTCTACTTTTGAAGCATTGAACTCCGTGTTCCTCTCGAGTTGTCACAAGGATGTGAGGCCTCCTGTTGAGATGAGGCAGGGAACTAGGGCTTTCTCTAGGGTCTCCACAGGGTATTCAGATATCCCTTCATCTTTTGAGATGAAAGACAAGCCTGCATTCATGTCACTGCAGGGAAATCCGACCTTATTTCGAGTCACGGCATCTCGTTGACCATTCCACTTGAGGCAGAAAACCCAGGGTCCCTCTCACAGACCTAGAGCTAAGAAAAGACTACTCCTGAGCTGCTTGTGGAAAGTTGGCATTCCTCTTGATTCGAAGCCAGGGAATCAGCTCTCATCTCAAAATGTTTTGGGGTACATGGAGCTGTTCTCGAGGTGCTGTGCTGAACTTGGTGTTCCTCTAAACTTTGGACGGTGTTCTCGGGGAATCTCTGGAGTTGCCTAAAAGAAGTCAATCCACTTGTCCTGTTTGATGAGGAATGCAGGATTGCTCTGGAGCCAATGCAGGGGAATCGGGCCTCATCTCGATTTGATTTGCGGTACACGGGGCTCTTTCGTTTTGATGCGTTGATCTCAGGGTCCCTCTAGACTTGTGACAGAGTTTTTAGGTACTATGTGGAGTTTCATCTAGGAAGTCAAGGCTACTTTCGTGTTTGATGGGGAACACGGACTTGCTCTGCACGCCATGCAGGAGAATCGGGCCTCATCTCGCGGCGAGGGGATTCTCATGGTTTTCTCGAGTTGTGGCGGGAAACTGGGGTATATTCTCAAGTTACGGCGGGGATGACCCTTTAAAATTCGTGTTGCTTCAGCGATGTCAAGACTCCTTTCTAGTTGCGAGGGACACATGGGGATTATCCTCGAGGCTTGGCAGGACAATAGGGACGCCTCTCGAGGTGAGGTGAGAGACCCAGTGTCCTTTCCAGTTGCCATAGGAATTTTGGGATTCCTATCAATTTTCAAAACGAGGCAGCCATCCTCTCCTTTTGAAGCATTTAACTCCACATGCCACTCGAGGTTTCAAAAGGATGTGAGGCCTCCAGTCGAGATGAGCCGGGGAACTAGGGCTTTCTCTAGGGTCTCCACAAGGGATTCAGACATCCCTTTATCTTGTGAGGTGAAAGACGAGCCTGCATTCAAGGCACTGCAGGGAAATCCAGCCTTATTTCGAGTCACGGCATTGCGGTGACCATTCCACTTGACGCAGCAAACTCAGGGTCCCTCTCACATACCTATAGCTGAGAGAAGCCTCCTCTTGAGGGGCTTGGGGAAAGTTGGCATTCCTCTTGAGTCGAAGCCAGGGAATCAGCTCTCATCTCGAGATGATTTGGGATACACGGAGCTTTTCTCCAGTTGCTCTGCTGAACTTTGTGTTCCTCTAGAGTTGAGATGGTACTCTCAGGTAATCTCTGGAGTTGCCTAAAGGAAGTCAAGCCACTTGTCGTGTTTGATGGGGAATGCGTGATTGCTCTGGAGACAATGCAGGGGAATCGGGCCTCATCTCGAGTTGATTTCAAGTAAAGGTGCACTTTCATGTTGCTGCGGGGACCTCAGGGTCCCTCTAGACTTGCGACAGTGTTCCTGGGGACCCTCTGGAGTTCTATCAAGTAAGTCAAGGCTCCTTTCGTGTTTGATGGGGAACACGGACTTGCTCTGCACAAAGTGCAGGGGAATTGGGCCTCATCTAGAGTTGATTTTTAGTACACAGAACACTTTCAAGTGCTGCTGGGACCTCAGGGTCCCTCTAGACTTGTGACAGTGTTCTTCTGGTCTCTCTAGTGTTCCATCAAGGAAGTCAAGGCTCCTTTCTTGTTTGATGGGAAACACGGACTTGTTCTGCACTCAATGCAGGGGAATCAGGTCTCATCTGTCATCGAGCGGCAAGTCTCATGGTTTTTCTCGAATTGCGGAGGGAACTTGGGGTATATTCTCGAGTTACGACGAGGATGGCCCTTCAAAACTCCTGTTTGTTCAGCAACGTCAGGACGCATTTCTAGTTGTGAGGGTCACCTAGGGATTCTCCTCAAGGCTTGGCTGGGCTATAGGGATGACACTCGAGGTGAGTAGGGAGACCAACTCTCACTTTCAGGTTGCTACAGGGATATTGGGATTCCTGTCAATTTTCAAGAGTAGTCAGTCATCTTCTACTTTTGAAGCTTTGAACTCCGTTTTCCTCTCGAGTTGTCAAAGGGATGTGAGGCCTCCTTTCGAGATGAGGCGGGGAACTAGGGCTTTCTCTAGGTTCTCCACAGGGGATTCAGACATCCGTTCATCTTGTGAGATGAAAGACAAGCCTGCATTCAAGTCACTGCAGGGAAATCTAGGCTTATTTCGAGTCACGGCATCTCGGTGACCATTCCACTTGACGCAGCAAACTCAAGGTCCCTCTCACATACATATAGCTGAGAGAAGCCTGCTCTTGAGGGGTTTGTGGAAAGTTGGCATTCCTCTTGAGTCAAAGCCAGGGAATCAGCTCTCATCAAGATGATTTGGGGCACACGGAGCTTTTCTCGAGTTGCTGTGTTGAACTTGGTTTTCCTTTAGACTTGAGACGGTATTCTCGGGGAAACTCTGGATTTGCCTAAAGGAAGTTAGCCCCTTGTTTTTAATGACGGGTAATGCATGATGTCTCTGGAAACAATGCAGGGGAATCGGGCCTCATCTCGAGTTGATTTTCAGACCACGGAGCCCTTTTATGTTGCTGCAGGGACCTCAGGTTCCCTCTAGACTTGTGACAGTGTTCTTGGGGTCTCTCTGGAGTTACATCAAGGAAGTCAAGGCTCCTTTCATTTTTGATGGGGAACACGGACTTACTCTGCATGCATTGCAGGGGAATCGGGCCTCATTTCGTGGCGAGGGGAAAGTCTCATTGTTTTTCTGGAGTTGCATTGGGAACCTGGGTTATGTTCTCGAGTTACGGCAGGGATGGCCCTTCAAAACTCGTGTTGGTTCAGCGACGTCAGCACTCCTGTCCAGTTGCAAGGGACACCTTGGGATTCTCCTTGAGGCTTGGCAGGACAATAGGGATGCCTCTCGAGGTGAGGAGAGACCCAGGGTCCTTTCTAGTTGCCACAGGAATTTTGGGATTCCTATCAATTTTCAGGAGGAGGCAGCCATCCTCTCCTTTTGAAGAATTTTACTATGTGAGCCTCTCGTGGTTTCAAAAGGATGTGAGGCCTCCTGTTGAGATGAGCTGGGGACCTAGGGCTTTCGCTAGGTTCTCCACAGGGGATTCAACATCCCTTCATCTTGTGTGATGAAAGACGAGCCTGCATTCAAGTCACTGCAGGGAAATCTGGTCTTATGTCGAGTCATGGCATTTCAGTGACCATTCCACATGAAGCAGGAAACTCAGTGTCCCTCTCACATACCTATAGCTGAGAGAAGCCTCCTCTTGAGGGGCTTGTGGAAAGTTGGCATTCCTCTTCATTCAAAGCCAGGGAATCACCTCTCATCTTGAGATGATTTGGTGTACATGGAGCTTTTCTCGTGTTGAAGCGCTGAAAGTGGTGTTCCTCTAGGCTTGACATGGCATTCTCGGGTAATCCCTGGAGTTGCCTAAAGGAAATCAAGCCACTTGTCATGTTTGAGGGGGAACACCTGATGGCTCTGGAGACAATACAGGGGTATCGGGCCTCATCTCGAGTTGATTTCAAGTACACGGTACAGTTTCAAGTTGTTGCGGGAACCTCAAGGTCCCTCTAGACAAGTGACAGTGTTCCTGGGGACTCTCTGGAGTTCCATCAAGGAAGTCAAGGCTCCTTTCCTGTTTGATGGGGAACATGGACTTGCTCTGCACTCAATGCAGGGGAATTGGGCCTCATCTTGAGTTGATTTGGAGTACACGGAACCCGTTCATGTTGCCTCGGGGACCTCAAGGTCCCTATAGGCATGTGACAGTGTTCCTGGGGATTCTCTGGAGTTCCATCAAGGAAGTCAAGGCGCCTTTCGTGTTTGATGTGGAACACGGACTTACTCTGCATGCATTGCTGTGAAATCCGGCCTCATCTCATGGCGAGGGGAAACTCTCAATGTTTTTCTGGAGTTGTGGCGGGAACGGGAGTTATGTTCTCGAGTTACGGCGGGGATGGCCCTTCAAAACTCGTGTTCATCCTGCGACGTCAGGACTCCTGTCTAGTTGCGAGGGACACCTTGGGATTCTCCTCGAGGCTTGGCAGGACAATAGGGACGCCTCTCGAGGTGAGGCGGGAGACCAAGTTTCCCTTTGCAGTTGCCAGAGCGATACTGTGACTCCAGTCAGTTTTCAAGAGGAGTCAGGTTTCGTTACCTTTTGAAGCATTGAACTCCGTGTGCCTCTTGAGTTTTCAAAGGCATGTGAGGCCTCATGTTGAAATGAGGCTGGGAACTATACTTCTCTCAGCCCTAGGTATGTGATAGGGACCTTGAGTTTGCTGCCTCAAGTTGAATGGACACCAAGATACCCTGAATGGAAATCAGGCCGGAATTCCCTGCAGTGACTTGAATGCAGGCTCGTCTTTCATTTCACAAGATGAAGCGATGTTTGAATCCCATGTGAAGACCCTAGAGAAAGCCCTAGTTCCCCGCCTCATTTCGACAGGAGGCCTCACATTCCTTTGACAAAACGAGTGGAATGCAGATTTCAGTGCTTCAAAAGTAGATGATGACTGACTTCTCTTAAAAATTGATAGGAATCCCAGTATCCCTGTGGCAACTGAACAGACACTGGGTCTCCAGCCTCATCTTGAGAGGCGTCCCTATTGCCCTGCCAAGCCTCCAAGAGAATCCCAAGTTGTCCCTCCCAGCTAGACAGGAGTCTTGACGTTGCTGAACAAACATGAGTTTTGAGTGGCCATCCCCGTCATCACTTGAGAATATAACCCAGGTTCCCTCCGCAACTCGAAAAAAGTCATGAGACTTCCCGCTCATGAGAGATGAGATCAGATTCCCCTGCATTGCGTGCAGAGCAATTCCGTGTTCCCCATCAAAAATGAAAGAAGCCTTGACTTCCTTGATGGAACCCAGAGAGTCCCCAAGCACACTGATACATGTCTAGAGGGACCCTGAGGTCACCACTGCAACAGGAACGAGCTCAGTGTACCCCAAATCAACTCGAGATGAGGCCAGATTCCCCTACATTGGCTCCAGAGACCTTTGGCGTTCCCCATCAAACACAAGTGGCTTGACTTCCTTTAGGCAACTCCAGAGATTCCCCGAGAACACCCTACTAAGTATAGAAGAACACCACGTTCAGCACAGCAACTAGAAAACAGCTCCGTGTACCTCAAATCATCTCGAGATGAGAGCTGATTCACTGGCTTTGACTCAAGAGGAATGTCAGCTTTAAACAACACATAAAGAAGAGACTTCTCTCAGCTATCGGTAGGTGAGAGGGACCATGAGTTTGCTGCCTCATGTGGAATGAACGCCGAGATGCCCTGACTCGAAATAAGGCCGGGTTTCCCTGCAGTGACTTGAATGCAGGCTCGTCTTTCATCTCACAAGATGAAGGGATGTCTGAATCCCCTGTGGATACATAGATAAAGCCCTAGTTCCCCGGCTCATCTCGACAGGAGGCCTCACATCCCTTTGACAATACGAGAGGCACACAGAGTTCAATGCTTCAAAAGGAGACGAAACCTGACTCCTCTTCAAAACTGACAAGAGTCACAGTATCGCTCTGGCAACTGCAAAGGGAAACTTGGTCTCCCGCCTCACTTCAAGAGACATCCCTATTGTCTTGCCAAGCCTTGAGGAGAATCCCAAGGATCCCTCTCAACTAGACAGGAGTCCTGACATCGCTGAACAAACATGACTTTTGAAGAGCCATCCCCGTCATAACTCGAGAACATAACCCAGGTTCCCGCCGCAACTCCAGAAAAACAATGAGACTTTTCCCTCGCCGCCAGATGAGGCCCAATTCCCCTGCAATGCATGCAGAGTAAGTCCGTGTTCCCCAACAAACAAGAAAGGAACCTTGACTTCCTTGATGGAACTGCAGAGAGACGCAAAGAACACTGTCAAAAGTCTAGAGGGACCCTGAGGTCCCCGCAGCATCATGAAAGGGCTCCGTGTACTCCATTTCAACTCGAGATGAGGCCCGATTCCCCAGCACTGCATGCAGAGCAAGTCCGTGTTCCCCATCAAACAAGAAAGGAGCCTTGACTTCTTTGATGGAACTCCAGAGAGTCCCCAGGAACACTGTCAAAAGTCTAGAGGGACCCTGAGGTCCCAGCAGCAACATGAAAGTGCACCGTGTACTTGAAATCAACTCGAGATGAGGCGCGATTCCCCTGCATTGTCTCCAGAGCCATCACGCGTTCCCCATCAAACATGACAAGTGGGTTGACTTCTTTAGGCAACTCCAGAGATTCCCCGAGAACACTGTCCTAAGTATAGAGGAACAATACGTTCAGCACAGCAACTAGAAAACAGCTCTGTGTAACTCAAATCATCTCGAGATGAGAGCTGATTCCCTGGCTTTGACTCAAGAGGAATGCCAGCTTTAAACAACCCTAAAGAGGAGGCTTCTCGCAGCTATAGGTACGTGAGAGGGACCCTGAGTTTGCTGCATCAAGTGGAATGTTCACTGAGATGCCGTGACTCGAAATCAAGCCGGATTTCCCTGAAGTGATATGAATGCAGGCTCGTCTTTCATCACTCAAGATGAAGGGATGTCTGAATACCCTGTGGAGACCCTAGATAAAGCCCTAGTTCCCCGGCTCAACTCGACAGGAGGAGTCACATCATTTTGAAACCTCGAGAGGCACACGGAGTTAAATGCTTCAAAAGGAGAGGATCGCTGCCTCCTCCTGAAAATTGACAGGAATCCCAAAATTCCTGTGGCAACTGGAAAAGACACTGGGTCTCCCCCCTCACCTCGAGAGGCATCCCTAATTCCCTGCCAAGCCTCGAGGATAATCCCCATGTGTCCCTCGCAACAAGAAAGGAGTACTGATGTCGCTGAACCAACACGAGTTTTGAAGGGCCATACCCGCCGTAACTTGAGAATATACCCCAGCTTCCCGGCACCACTGGAGAAAACCATGAGAAATCTCCCTCGCCGCGAGATGAGGCCCAATTCCCCTGCATGCCGTGCAGAGCAAGTCCGTGTTCCCCATCAAACACTAAAGCAGCCTTGACTTCCTAGATGAAACTCCACATAGTCCGCAAGAACTCTGTCACAAGTCTAGCGGGACCCTGAGGTCAACGCAGCAACACGAAAGTGCCCCGTGTAATGCAAATCAACTCAAGATGAGGCCCGATTCCCCTGCATTAGCTCCAGAGCAATCCTGCATTCCTCATCAAACAGGACAAGTGGCTTGACTTCTTTTAGGCAACTCCAGAGATTCCCTGAGAACAAGGTCCGAAGTCTAGAGGAACATCAAGATCAGCACAGCAACTCGAGAAAAGCTCCGTGTACCCCAAAGCATTTCAAAATGAGAGCTGATTCCCTGGCTTCAACTTAAGAGGAATGCCCACTTTCCACAAGCCCCTATGAGGAGGCTTCTCTCAGCTATACACATGTGAGAGGGACACTGAGTTTGCTGCGTCAAGTGGAATGGGCACAGAGATGCCGTGACTAGAAATAAGGCCGGAATTCCCTGCAGTGATTTGTATGCAAGCTCGTCTTTCATCACACAAGCTGAAGGGATATCTAAATCCCCTGTGGAGGCCCTAGAGAAAGCCCTAGTTCCCCGGCTGATCTTGAAAGGAGGCCTCACATCCCTTTGACATCTTGAGAGGAACACGGAGTTCAATTCTTCAAAGTAGAGGATGACTGACTATTCTTTAAAATTGACAGGAAACCCAGTATCCCTGTAGCAACTTGAAAGTGACAGTGGGTCTCCCTACTCACCTCGAGAGGCGTCCCGATTGCCCAGCCAAGCCTCGAGGAGAATCCCAAGGTGACCCTCACAGCTAGACTGGCGTCCTGACATCATCGAACATACAGGAGTTTTGAGGGACCATCCCAGTTGCACCTGGAGAATATACCACAAGTTCTGTCCGAAATTCGAGAAAAACCATGAGACTTCCGGCTCGATGACAGATGAGACCAGATTCCCCTGAATTGAATGCAGACAAGTCCGTGTTCCCCACCAAACATGAAAGGAGCCTTGACTTCCTTGATGGAACTACAGAGGATCCCCTAGAACACTACCCCAAGTATAGAGGAACCCTGAGGTCCCCACAGCAACACGAAAGCACTCCGTGTACTCCAAATCATCTCAAGATGAGGCCCAATTTGCTACATTGTCTCCAGAGCCATCCAGCATTTCACATGAAACACGACAAGTGGCTTGACTTTCTTTAGGCAACTCCAGAGATTCCACGAGAATAAGGTCACAAGTCTAGAGGACCACCAAGTTCAGCACAGCAACTCAAGAAATGCTCCATGTACCCCAAATCATCTTGAGATGAGAGCTGATTCCCTGGCTTTGACTCAAGAGGAATACCAGCTTTCCACAAGCACCTCACGAGGAGGCTTCTCTCAGCTACATGTATGTGAGAGGGACCCCGAGTTTGCTGCCTCAAGCGGAATGGACACCGAGATGCCCTGACTTGAAATAAGGCTGGATTTCCCTGCAGTGACTTGAATGCAGGCTCATCTATCATCTCACAAGATGAAGGGATGCCTGAATCCCCTGTGGAGACCCTAGAGAATACCTTAGTTCCCGCCTCATTTCCCAGGAGGCCTCACATCCCTTTGACAACATGAGAGGCATGCGGAGTTCAATGCTTCAAAAGGAGATGAAACCTGACTCCTCTTGAAAACTGACAGGAGTCACAGTATCGCTGTGGCAACTGCAAAGGGAACCTTGGTCTCCCGCTTCACATCGAGAGGCGTCCCTATTGCCCAGCCAAGCCTCGAGGAGAATTCCAAGGTGACCCTCACAACTAGACAGGCGTCCTGACGTCACTGAACAAACAGGAGTTTTGAGGGGCCCTCTCCGCCGTAACTCGAGTTCATACCCCAGGTTCCCTCCGCAATTTGACAAAAACCATGAGACTTCCTGCTCGATGACAGTTGAGACCAGATTCCCCTGCATTAAGTGCAGAGCAAGTCCGTGTTCCACATCAAACACGAAAGGAGCCTTGACTTCCTTTATGGAACTCCAGAGGGTCCCCAAGAACACTCTCACAAGTAGAGGGACCCTGAGGTCCCCGCAGCAACAAGAAAGCACTCTGTGTACTCCAAATCAACTCGAGAAGAGGCCAGATTCCCCTGAATTGTCTCCAGTGCTATCCGGCGTTCCCCATCAAACAGGACAAGTGGCTTGACGTCCTTTAGGCAACTCCAGAGATTCCCCGAGAACACCATCCTAAGTATAGAGGAACACCACATTCAGCACAGCAACTAGAAAACAGCTCCATGTACCTCAAATCATCTTGAGATGAGAGCTGATTCCCTGGCTTAGAATCAAGAGGAATGCCAGCTTTAAACAACACCTAAAGAAGAGGCTTCTCTCAGCTATAAGTACATGAGAGGGACCCTGAGTGTGCTGCCTCAAGTGGAATGGACACCAAGATGCCCTGACTCGAAATAAGGCCGGATTTCCCTGCAGTGACTTGAATGCAGGCTCGTCTTTCATCTCACAAGATGAAGGGACATCCAAATCCCCTGTGGAGACCCTAGAGAATTCCGTAGTTCCCGCCTCGTCTCCCAGGAGGCCTCACATCCTTTTGACAACATGAGAGGCATTCGGAGTTCAATGCTTCAAAAAGAGACGAAACCTGACTCCTCTTGAAAACTGACAGGAGTCACAGTATCGCTCTGGCAACTGCAAAGGGAAACTTGGTCTCCCGCCTCACCTCAAGAGGCATCCCTATTGTCCTGCCAAGCCTCGAGGAGAATCCCAAGGTGTCCCTCGCAACTAGACAGGAGTCCTGACGTCACTGAACAAACACGAGTTTTGAAGGGCCATCCCAGCCGTAACTCGAGAACATAACCCAGGATCCCACCGACACTCCAGAAAAACATTGAGACTTTCTCCTCACCGTGAGATGAGGCCAGATCCCTGCAATGCATTCGGAGTAAGTCTGTGTTCCCATTCAAACATGAAAGGAGCCTTGACTTCCTTGATGGAACTCCAGAGAGACCCCAAGAACACTGTCACATGTCTAGAGGGACCCTGAGGTCCCCGCAGCAACATGAAAGGGCCCCGTGTACTGCAAATCAACTCGAGATGAGGCCCGATTCCCCTGCATTGTCTGCAGAGCCGTCCCGCCTCACCCATCATACACGACAAGGCACTTACTTCCTTTAGGCAACTCCAGAGTTTCCCCGAGAATACCGTCTCAAGTCTAAAGGAACACCAATCAGCACAGCAACTCGAGAAAAGCTCTGTGTGCCCCAAATCATCTCGAGATGAGAGCTAATTCCAAGGCTTTGACTCAAGAGGAATGTCAAGTTTCCACAAGCCCCTCAAGAGGAGGCTTCTCTCAGCTATATGTATGTGAGAGGGACCCTGAGTTTGCTGCGTCAAGTGGAATGGTCACCGAGATGTCATGACTCGAAATAAGGCCAGATTTCCCTGCCGTGACATGAATGCAGGCTTGTCTTTCATCTGAAAAGATGGAGGGATGTCTGACTCCCCTATGGAGATGCTAGAGAAAGTCGTAGTTCACCGCCTCATCTCGAAAGGAGGCCTCACATCCCTTTGACAACTCGAGAGGAACATGGAGTTCAATATTTGAAAGTAGACGATGACTAACTATTATTGAAAATTGACAGGAATCCCAGTATCCCTGTAGCATCTTGAAAGTGACAGTAGATCTCCTTACTCACCTGGAGAGGCGTCCGTATTGCCCAGCCAAACCTGGAGGAGAATCCTGAGGTGATCCTTGCAACTAGACAGGCTTCCTGACGTCACTGAACAAACAGGAGTTTTGAGGGGCCATCCCCGTTGCAACTTGAGAAAATACCCCAGGTTTCTTCCGCAATTTGAGAAAAACCATGAGACTTCCCAGTCGATGATGATGAGACCAGATTCACCTGTATTGGGTACAGAGCAAGTCCGTGTACCACATCAAACACGAAAGGAGACTTGACTTCCTTTATGGAATTCCAGAGGGTCCCCAAGAACACTCTCACAAGTAGAGAGGGACCCTGAGGTCCCCGCAGGAACATGAAAGCACTCCGTGTACTCCAAATCAACTCGAGATGAGGCCCAATTCCCCTGCATTGTTTCCAGAGTCATTTGGCGTTCCCCATCAAATACGACATGTGGCTTGACTTCCTTTAGGCAACTCCAGAGATTCCACGAGAATAACGTCACAAGTCTAGAGGAACACCAAGTTCAGCACAGCAACTCAAGAAAGGCTCCATGTACCACAAATTTTCTCGAGATGAAAGCTGATTCCCTGGCTTTGACTCAAGTGGAATGCCAACTTTCCCCAAGCACCTCATGAGGAGGCTTCTCTCAGCTATAGGTATGTGAGAGGGACCCTGAGTTTGCTGCGTCAAGTGGAATGGTCACCGAGATGCCCTGAATCGAAATAAGGCCATATTTCCATGCAGTGACATGAATGCAGGCCTGTCTTTCATCTCAAACGATGAAGGGATGTCTGAATCCCCTGTGGAGACCCTAGAGAAAGTGCTAGTTCCCCGCCTCATCTCGAAAGGAGGCCTCACATCCCTTTGACAACTCGAGAGGAACACTGAGTTCAATGCTTCGAAGTAGATGACGACTGACTATTCTTGAAAATTGACAGGAATCCCAGTATCCCTGTAGCAACTTGAAAGTGACTGTGGGTCTACCTACTCACCTTGAGAGGCGTCCGTATTGCCCAGCCAAGCCTCGAAGAGAATCCCGAGTTGACCATCACAACTAGACACGAGTCCTGATGTCACTGAACAAACACGAGTTTTGAGGGGCCATCCCCACGTCACTCGAGAAGATAACCCAGGGTGCCTCTGCAACTCGAGAAAAACCATGAGACTTCCCGCTCAATGAGAGTTGAGAGCAGATTTTCCTGCATTGCGTGCAGAGCAATTTCATGTTCCCCTTCAAACATGAAAGGAGCCTTGACTTCCTTGATGGAACTCTGGGGAGTTTGCAAGAACACTGATACAAGTCTAGAGGGACCCTGAGGTCCCTGCAGCAAATTGAAAGAGATTGTTGTACCCCAAATCAACTCGAGATGATGCCAGATTCACCTACATTGGCTCCAGAGCCATCCGGATTTCCCCATCAAACACGACAAGTGGCTTGACTTCCTTTAGGCAACTCCAGAGATTCCCCAAGAACACCATCCTAAGTATAGAGGAACACCACTTTCAGCACAGCAACTAGAAAACAGCTCTGTGTACCTCAAATCATCTCGAGATGAGAGCTGATTCCCTGGATTTGACTCAAGTGGAATGCCAGCTTTAAACAACACCTAAAGAGGAGGCTTCTCTCAGCTATAGGTACTAGAGAGGGACCCTGAGTTTGCTGCCTCAAGTGGAATGAACACCGAGATGCCCTGACTCGAAATAAGGCTGGATTTCCCGGCAGTGACTTGAATGCAGGCTCGTTTTTCATCTCACAAGATGAGGGATGTCTGAATCCCCTGTGGAGACCATACAGAATACCCTAGTTCCCTGCCTCATCTCGGCAGGAGATCTCACATCCCTTTGACAACACGAGAGGCACGTGGATTTCAATGCTTCAGAAGGAGACAAAGCCTGTCTCTTCTTGAAAACTGACAGGAGTCACAGTATCGCTCTGGCAACTGCAAAGGGAAACTTGGTCTCCCGCCACACCTTGAGAGGCATCCCTATTGTCCTGCCAAGCCTCGAGGAGAATCCCAATGTGTCCCTAACAGCTGGACGTGAGTCCTGAGGTCACTGAACCAAAACGAGTTTTGAAGGGCCATCCCCGCCGTTACTCGAGAACATAACCCAGGTTTCTGCCACAACTCGACAAAACCATGAGAATTCCCCCACGACGCGAGATGAGGCCCGATTCCCCTGAATTGCGTGCAGAGTAAGTCCATGTTCCCCATCAAACACGAAAGGAGCCTTGACTTCCTTGATGGAACTCCAGAGAGACGCAAAGAACACTGTCACAAGTCTAGAGGGACCTGAGGTCCCCGCAGCAACATGAAAGGGCTCCGTGTACTACAAAGCAACTTGAAATGAGGACCGATTCCCCTGCACTGTGTGCAGAGCAAGTCCGTGTTCCCCATCAAACAAGAAAGGAGCCTTGACTTACTTGATGGAACTCCAGAGAGTCCCCAGGAACATTGTCACAAGTCTAGAGGGACCCTGAGTTCCCCGCAGCAACATGAGAGAGGACCGTGTACTTGAAATCAATTCGAGATGAGGCCCGATTCCCCTACATTGTCTCCAGAGCCATCATGCGTTCCCCATCAAAGATGACAAGTGGCTTGACTTCCTTTAGGCAACTCTAGAGATTCCCCGAGAACACCGTCCTACGTAGAGAGGAACACCATGTTCAGCACAGAAACTAGAAAACACGTCCGTGTATCTCAAATCATCTCGAGATGAGAGCTGGTTCCCTGGCATAGACCCAAGAGGTATGCGAGCTTTAAACAACAACTAAAGAGGAGGCTTCTCTAAGCTATAGGTACGTGAGAGGGACCCAGAGCTTGCTGCCTCAAGTGGAATGGACACCAAGATGCCCTGCCTCGAAATAAAGCTGGATTTCCCTGCAGTGACATGAATTCAGGTTTGTCTTTCATCTCAAAAGGAGAAGGGATGTCTGAATCCCCTGTGGAGATGCTAGAGAAAGCCCTAGCTCCCGCCTCATCTCGACTAGAGCCCTCACATTCCTTTCACAACTTATGAGGAACACAGAGTTCAATGCTTCAAAATTAGACAATGACTGACTCTTCTTGAAAATTGACGGGAATCCCAGTATCCCTGTGGCAACTTAAAAGGACACTGAGTCTCCCACCTCACCTCGAGAGGCCTCCCTATTGCCCTGCCAAGCCTCGAAGAGAATCCCGAGTTGTCCCTCACAACTAGACAGGAGTCCTGATGTCGCTGAGCAAACAGGAGTTCTGAGGGGCCATCCCCGTCGTCACTCGAGAATATTTACCAGATTCCCTCCGCAATTTGAGAAAAACCATGAGAGTTCCCGCTGGATGAGTGATGAGACCAGATTCCACTGCACTGAGTGCAGAGCAAGTCCGTGTTCCCCACGAAACCCAAAAGGAGCGTTGACTTCCTTGATGGAACTCCAGAGAGTCCCCAAGAACATTCTCACATATATAGAGGGACCCTGAGGTCACCACAGCAACATGAATGTGATCTGTGTACTCCAAATCAACTCGAGATGACGCCCGATTCCCCTGCATTGTCTCCAGAGCCATCCGTCGTTGCCCATCAAACATGACAAGTGGCTTGACTTCCTTTACGCAACTCCAGAGATTCCCCGAGAACACCGTGTAAGTATAGAGGAACACGACATTCAGCACAGCAACTAGAAAACAGCTCTGTGTACCTCAAATCATCATGAGGTGAGAGCTGATTCCCTGGCTTTGACTCAAGTGGGATGCCAGCTTTAAACAACACCTAAAGAGGAGGCTTCTCTCAGCTATAGGTACGTGAGAGGGACCCTGAGTTAGCTGCCTCAAGTGGAATGGACACCAAGATGCCCTGACTCGAAATAAGGCTGGATTTCCCTGCAGTGACTTGAATGCAGGCTCGTCTTTCATCTCACAAGATGAAGGGATGTCTGAATCCCCTGTGGAGACCATACAGAATACCCTAGTTCCCTGCCTCATCTCGCCAGGAGGCCTCACATCCCTTTGACAACACAAGAGGCACGTGGAGTTCAATGCTTCAGAAGGAGACAAAGCCTGTCTCTTCTTGAATACTGACAGGAGTCACAGTATCGCTCTGGCAACTGCAAAGGGAAACTTGGTCTCCTGCCACACCTCGAGAGGCGTCCCTATTGTCCTGCCAAGCCTCGAGGAGAATCACAATGTGTCCCTTGCAACTAGACCGGAGTCCTGACGTTACTGAACCAACACGAATTTTGAAGGGCCATCCCCACCATTACTCGAGAACATAACAGAGGTTTCCGCCACAACTCGAGAAAACCATGAGAATTCCCCCACGAAGCGAGATGAGGCCGAATTCACCTGCATTGCATGCAGAGTAAGTCCATGTTCCCCATCAAACATGAAAGGAGCCTTGACTTCCTTGATGGAACTCCAGAGAGACGCAAAGAACACTGTCACAAGTCTAGAGGGACCTGAGGTCCCTGCAGCAACATGAAAGGGCTCCGTGTACTCCAAATCAACTCGAGATGAGGCCCAATTCCCCTGCACTGCCTTCAGAGCAAGTCTGTGTTCCCCATCAAACAAGAAAGGAGCCTTGACTTCCTTGATGGAACTCCAGAGAGTCCCCAGGAACATTGTCACAAGTCTAGAGGGACCCTGAGTTCCCCGCAGCAACATGAAAGAGCACCATGTACTTGAAATCAACTCGAGATGAGGCGCGATTCCCCTACATTGTCTCCAGAGCCATCACGCATTCCCCATCAAAAACGACAAGTGCCTTGACTTCCTTTAGGCAACTCCAGAGATTCCCCGAGAACACCGTCCCGAGTCTAGAGGAACACCAAGTTCAGCACATCAAATCCAGAAAAACTCCGTGTACCCCAAATCATCTAGAGATGAGAGCTGATTCCCTGACTTAGATTAAAGAGGAATGCCAACTTTCCACAAGCACCTCAAGAGGAGGCTTCTCTCAGCTATAGGTATGTGAGAGGGATCCTGAGTTTGTTGCCTGAAATGGAATGGACACCGAGATGCCCTGACTCTAAATAAGGCCGGATTTCCCTGCAGTGACATGAATTCAGGTTTGTCTTTCATCTCAAAAGGAGAAGGGATGTCTGAATCCCCTGTGGAGATGCTAGAGAAAGCCCCAGTTCTGGCCTCATCTGGACTAGAGGCCTCACATCCCTTTCACAACTCGTGAGGAACACGGAGTTCAATGTTTCAAAATTAGACGATGACTGATTCTTCTTAAAAATTGACAGGAATCCCAGTATCCCAGTGGCAGCTTGAAAGGACACTGAGTCTCCCACTTCACCTCAAGAGGCCTCCCTATTGCCCTGCCATGCCTCGAAGAGAATCCCGAGTTGTCCCTTACAACTAGACAGGAGTCCTGACGTCGCTGAACAAACAAGATTTCTGAGGGGCCATCCCCGTCGTCACTCGAGAATATACACCAGGTTCCCTCTGCAATTCGAGAAAAACCATGAGACTTCCTGCTCGATGAGAGATGAGACCAGATTCCACTGCATTGTGTGCAGAGCAAGTCCATGTTCCCCATCAAACACAAAAGGAGCGTTGACTTCTTTGATGGAACTCCAGAGAGTCCCCAAGAACACTCTCACAAGTATAGAGGGAACCTGAGGTCCCCACAGCAACACGAAAGCACTCCGTGTATTCCATATCAACTCGAGATGAGACCCGATTCCCCTGCATTGTCTCCAGAGACATCCCGCTTTCCCCATCAAATACGACAAGTGGCTTGACTTCCTTTAGGCAACTCCAGAGATTCCCCGAGAATACCGTCTCAAGTCTAAAGGAACACCAAGTTCAACACAGCAACTCGAGAAAATCTCCGTGTGCCCCAAATCATCTTGAGATGTGAGCTGATTCCCTGTCTTCGAATCAAGAGGAATGCCAACTTCCCACAAGCCCCTCAAGAGGAGGCTTCTCTCAGCTATAGGTTGTGAGAGGGACCCTGAGTTTGCTGCGTTTAGTGGAACGGTCACCGAGATGCCATGACTCGAAATAAGGCCGGATTTCCCTGCAGTGTCATGAATTCAGGCTTGTCTTTCATTTCAAAAGAAGAAGGGATGTCTGAATCCCCTGTGGAGACCCTAGAGAAAGCCCTAGTTCCCCGGCTCATCTCGACAGGAGGCCTCACATCCCTTTGACAACTCGAGAGGAACACGGAGTTCAATGCTTCAAAAGTAGACGATGACTGACTCTTCTTGAAACCAGACAGGAATACCAGTATCCCTGTAGCAACTTGAAAGTGACAGTGGATCTCCCTAATCACCCCGAGATGCGTTCCTATTGCCCAGCCAAGCCTCGAGGAGAATCCTGAGGTGACCCTCACAACTAGACAGGAGTCCTGATGTTGCTGAACCAAAAGGAGTTCTGAGGGGCCATCCCCGTCGTCACTCGAGAATATACAGCAGGTTCCCTCCGCAATTCGAGAAAAACCATGAGACTTCCCGCTCGATGAGAGATGAGACCAGATTTTCCTGCATTGCGTGCAGAGCAGGTCCGTGTTCCCCATCAAACACGAAAGGAGCGTTGACTTCCTTGATGGAACTCCAGAGAGTCCCCAAGAACACTCTCACAAATATAGAGGGACGCTGAGGTCCTAGAAGCAACACGAAAGCGCTCCGTGTACTGCAAATCAACTCGAGATGATGCCCGATTCCCCTGCATTTTCTCCAGAGCCATCCCCCGTTCGCCATCTAACACAACAAGTGGCTTGACTTCCTTTTAACAACTACAGAGATTCCACGAGAATACCGTCACAAGTCTACAGGAACACCAAGTTCAACACAGCAACTCAAGAAAAGCTCCATGTACCCCAAATCATCTCAGGATGAGAGTGAATTCCCTGGATTTGACTCAAGGGGAATGCCAACTTTCCACAAGCACCTCACGAGGAGGCTTCTCTTTGCTATATGTATGTGAGAGGGACCCTGATTTTGCTGCCTCAAATGGAATGGACACCGAGATGCCCTGACTCGAAATAAGGCCGGATTTCCCTGCAGTGACTTGAATGCAGGGTCATCTTTCATCTCACAAGATGAAGGAATGTCTGAACCCCTGCTAAGACCCTAGAGAAAGTCCTGGTTCCCCGCCTCATCTCGACAGGAGGCCTCACATCCCTTTGACAACACGAGTGGAACGAGGAGTTCAATGCTTCAAAATTAGACGAAGACTGACTCCACTTGAAAATTGACAGGAATCCCAGTATCCCAGTGGCAACTTGAAAGGACACTTGGTCTCCCGCTTCACCTCAAGAGGCGTCCCTATTGCCCTGCCAAGCCTCGAAGAGAATCCCGAGCTGTCCCTCGCAATTAGACAGGAGTCCTGACATCGCTAAACAAACACGAGTTTTGAGGGGCCATTCCCATCGTCACTTGAGAATATAACCCAGGTTCCCTCGCAACTCGAGAAAAACCATGAGACTTCCCGCACGATGAGAGATGAGATCAGATTCCCCTGCATTGCATGGAGAGCAATTCCGTGTTCCCCATCAAACATAAAAGGAGACTTGACTTCCTTGATGGAACTCCAGAGAGTACCCAAGAACACTGATACAAGTCTAGAAGGACCCTGAGGTCACCACAGCAACACGAAAGAGCTCGGTGTACCCAAATGAACTCGAAATGAGGCCAGATTCCCCTACATTGGCTCCAGAGACATCGCGCTTTTCCCGTCAAACACGACAAGTGGCTTGACTTCCTTTAGGCAACTCCAGAGATTCCCCGAGAACACCGTCCCAAGTATAGAGGACCACCATGTCCAGCACAGGAACTCGAAAATGGCTCCGTGTACCCCAAATCATCTCAAGATGAGAGCTGATTCCCTGGCTTTGACTCAAGAGGAATGCCAGCTTTAAACAACATTTAAAGAGGAGGCTTCTCTCAGTTATAGGTACCTGAGAGGTACCTTGAGTTTGCTGAGTCAAGTGGAATGGACTCCCTGTTGCAATGACTCGAAATAAGGCCAGATTTCCCTGCAGTGACTTGAATGCAAGCTCGTTGTTCATCTCACAAGATGAAGGGATATCTGAATCCCCTGTGGAGATCCTAGAGAAATTCCTAGTTTCCCGCCTCATCTTGACATGATTCCTCAAATCCCTTTGAAAATTCGAGAGGCACGCAGAGTTCAATGCTTCAAAATGAGATGAGGCCTGACTCCCCTTGAAAACTGATAGGAATCCAAATATCCCTGTGGCAACGTCAAAGGGAAACTGGGTCTCCCGCCTCACCTCGAGAGGCGTCCCTATTTTCTAGGCAAGTCTCGAGGAAGACCCGAAGGTGTCCCTCACAACTAGACAGGAGTCCTGACATCGCTGAACCAACAAGAGTTTTGAAGGGCCATCCCTGCCGTAACTCAGGAACATAACCCAGGTTCCAGCCGCAACTCCAGAAAAATCATGAGACTTTCCCCTCGCCGCGAGATGATGCCTGAAACACCTGCACTGCATGCAGAGCAAGTCCGTGTTCCCCATCAAACACGAAAGGAGCCATGACTTCCTTGATGGAACTACAGAGAGTCCCCAGGAACACTGTCACAAGTCTAGAGGGACCCTGAGGTCCCCGCAACTGCATGAAAGTGCACCGTGTACATAAAATCAACTTGAGATGAGGCCCAATTCCCCTGCATTGTCTCCAGAGACATCCCGCTTTCCCCATCAAATACGACAAGTGGCTTGACTTCCTTTAGGCAACTCCAGAGATTCCCCGAGAATACCGTCTCAAGTCTAGGGGAACACCAAGTTCAGCACAGCAACTCGAGAAAAGTTCTGTGTATCCCAAATCATCTCGAGATGTGAGCTGATTCCCTGGCTTCGACGCAAGAGGAATGCCAACTTTCCACAAGCCCCTCAGGAGGAGGATTCTCTCAGCTATAGGTATGTGAGAGGGACCCTGAGTTTGCTGCGTCAAGTGGAATGGTCACGGAGATGCCATGACTCGAAATAAGGCCAGATTTCCCTGCAGTGAATTCAATGCTGGCTTGTCTTTCATCTGACAAGATGAAGGGATGTCTGAATCCCCTGTGGAGACCCTAGAGAAAGCCCTAATTCCCCGGCTCCTCTCGACAGGAGGCCTTACATGCCTTTGACAACTCGAGAGGCACATGGAGTTCAATGCTTCAAAAGGAGACGATGCCTGACACCTCTTGAATATTGGTAGGAATAACAATATCCCTGTAGCAACTTGAAAGTGACAGTGGGTCTCCCTACTCACCTCAAGAGCATCCCTATTGCCCAGTCAAGCCTCGTGGTGAATCCTGAGGTGACCTTCCCAACTAGACATGTGTCCTGATGTCACTGAACAAACAGGAGTTTTGAGGGGCCATCCCCATGGTAACTCTAGAATATACCCCAGGTTCCCACTGCTATTCGAGAAAAACCATGAGACTTCCCGCTCGATGACAGATGAGACCAGATTCCCCTGCACTGAAAGCAGAGCAAGTCCGTGTTCCCCATCAAACACGAAAGGAGCATTGACTTCCTTGATGGAATTCCAGAGAATCCCCAAAAACACTGTCACAAGTCTAGAGGGACCCTGAGGTCCCAGCAGCAACACAAAAGCGCTCCATGTACTCAAATCAACTCGAGATCAGGCCCGATTCCCCTGCATTGTCTCCTGAGCCATCCCGTGTTCCCCATCAAACACGACAAGTGGCTTGGCTTCCTTTAGGCAACACCAGAGATTGCACGAGAATACCGTCACAAGTCTAGAGTAACATCAAGTTCAGCAAAGCAACTCGAGTAAAGCTGTGTGTACCCCAAATCACCTCGAGATGAGAGCTAATTCCCTGGCTTTGACTCAAGAAGAATGCCCTCTTTGCACAAGCACCTCACGAGGAGGCCTGTCTCAGCTATATGTATGTGAGAGGGACCCTGAGTTTGCTGCCTCAAGTGGAATGGATGGGTCTTCAGGCTGGGGTCAAGGTGGGGCCTGGACTTGGGCCTTTGCTGGGTGTTCTGGCTCCCATGCTCTGTCCCTTCCTGGGCTCTTCACTGCACACACTGCTTCCTGTGGGACTAGGGGACTTGGGCTTCCCTGGCTCACTTTCTTTTGGAAGCTGAAGGGGAGAAGGGCTGTATAGTTGGAGAAGTCCTGAGACTACAGGAAGAATAAAACTGAAATCCAGAGGCAGGAGACTTAAGCCCAAAACCTGAGAACACCAGAAAACTCCTGACTACATGGAACTTTAAGTAATAAGAGACTGTCCAAAAGCCTTCATACCTACACTGAAACCAACCACCACCCAAGAGCCAATAAGTTTTAGAGCAAGACATACCATGCAAATTCTCGAGCAACGCAGGAACATAGCCCTGAACATCAACATACAGGCTGCCCAAGGTCACACCTAACACATAGACCCATCTCAAAACTCATTACTGGGCACTCCATTGCTCTCCAAAGAGAAGAAATCAAGTTCCACGCACCAGAACACTGACGCAAGCTTCCCTAACCAGGAAACCTTGACAAGCCAATCGTCTAACCCCACCCACTGGGTTAATCCTCCACAATAAAAAGGAACCACAGACCTCCAGAATACAGAAAGCCCACTCCAGATACAGCAATCTAAACAAGATGAAAAGGCAAAGAAATACCCAACAGGTAAAGGAACATGAAAAATGCCCACCAAGTCAAACAAAAGAGGAGGAGATAGGGAATCTACCTGAAAAAGAATTTAGAATAATGATAATAAAAATGACCCAAAATCTTGAAAACAAAATGGAGTTACAGATAAATAGCCTGGAAACAAAGATTGAAAAGATACAAGAATTGTTTAATAAAGACCTAGAAGAAATAAAAAAGAGTCAATTAAAAATGAATAATGCAATGAATGAGATCAAAAACACTTTGGAGGGAACCAAGAGTAGAATAACGGAGGCAGAAGATAGGATAAGTGAGGTAGAAGATAAAATGGTGGAAATAAATGAAGCAGAGAGGAAAAAAGAAAAAAGGATCAAAAGAAATGAGGACAACCTCAGGGACCTCTGGGACAATGTGAAACGCCCCAACATTCGAATCATAGGAGTTCCAGAAGAAGAAGACAAAAAGAAAGGCCATGAGAAAATACTCGAGGAGATAATAGCTGAAAACTTCCCTAAAATGGGGAAGGAAATAGCCACCCAAGTCCAAGAAACCCAGAGAGTCCCAAACAGGATAAACCCAAGGCGAAACACCCCAAGACACATATTAATCAAATTAACAAAGATCAAACACAAAGAACAAATATTAAAAGCAGCAAGGGAGAAACAACAAATAATACACAAAGGGATTCCCATAAGGATAACAGCTGATCTATCAATAGAAACCCTCCAGGCCAGAAGGGAATGGCAGGACATACTTAAGGTAATGAAAGAGAATAACCTACAACCTAGATTACTGTACCCAGCAAGGATCTCATTCAGATATGAAGGAGAATTCAAAAGCTTTACAGACAAGCAAAAGCTGAGAGAATTCAGCACCACCAAACCAGCTCTTCAACAAACGCTAAAGGATCTTCTCTAGACAGGAAATGCAGAAAGGTTGTATAAACGTGAACCCAAAACAACAAAGTAAATGGCAATGGGACCACACCTATCAATAATTACCTTAAATGTAAATGGGTTGAATGCCCCAACCAAAAGACAAAGATTGGCTGAATGGATACAAAAACAAGACCCGTATATATGCTGTCTACAAGAGACCCACCTCAAAACACAAGACACATACAGACTAAAAGTGAAGGGCTGGAAAAAAATATTTCACGCAAACGGAGACCAAAAGAAAGCAGGAGTCGCAATACTCATATCAGATAAAATAGACTTTCAAATAAAGGATGTGAAAAGAGACAAAGAAGGGCACTGCATAATGATCAAAGGATCAATCCAAGAAGAGGATATAACAATTATAAATATATATGCACCCAACATAGGAGCACCGCAATATGTACGGCAAATGCTAACGAGTATGAAAGAGGAAATTAATAGTAACACAATAATAGTGGGAGACTTTAATACCCCACTCACAACTATGGATAGATCAACTAAACAGAAAATTAACAAGGAAACACAAACCTTAAATGACACAATGGACCAGCTAGACCTAATTGATATCTATAGGACATTTCACCCCAAAACAATCAACTTCACCTTTTTCTCAAGTGCACACGGAACCTTCTCCAGAATAGACCACATCCTGGGCCATAAATCTGGTCTTGGAAAATTCAAAAAAATTGAAATCATTCCAGTCATCTTTTCTGACCACAGTGCAGTAAGATTAGATCTCAATTACAGGAAAAAAATTGTTAAAACTTCAAACATATGGAGGCTAAATAACACGCTTCTGAATAACCAACAAATCATAGAAGAAATCAAAAAAGAAATCAAAATATGTATAGAAATGAATGAAAATGAAAACACAACAATCCAAAACCTATGGGACACTGTAAAAGCAGTGCTAAGGGGAAGGTTCATAGCATTACAGGCTTACATCAAGAAACAAGAAAAAAACCAAATAAATAACCTAACTCTACACCTAAAGCAATTAGAGAAGGAAGAAATGAAGAACCCCAGGGTTAGCAGATGGAAAGAAATCTTAAAAATCAGGGCAGAAATAAATGCAAAAGAAACTAAAGAGACCATAGCAAAAATCAACAAAGCTAAAAGCTGTTTTTTTGAAAAAATAAACAAAATTGACAAACCATTAGCAAGACTCATTAAGAAACAAAGAGAGAAGAACCAAATTAACAAAATTAGAAATGAAAATGGAGAGATCACAACAGACAACACTGAAATACAAAGGATCATAAGAGACTACTACCAGCAGCTCTATGCCAATAAAATGGACAACTTGGATGAAATGGACAAATTCTTAGAAAAGTATAACTTTCCAAAACTGAACCAGGAAGAAATAGAAGATCTTAACAGACCCATCACAAGCAAGGAAATCGAAACTGTAATCAAAAATCTTCCAGCAAACAAAAACCCAGGACCAGATGGCTTCACAGCTGAATTCTACCAAAAATTTAGAGAAGAGCTAACACCTATCTTACTCAAACTCTTCCAGAAAGTTGCAGATGAAGGTAAGCTTCCAAACTCATTCTATGAGGCCACCATCACCCTAATTCCAAAACCAGACAAAGATGCCACAAAAAAAGAAAACTACAGGCCAATATCACTGATGAACATAGATGCAAAAATCCTTAACAAAATTCTAGCAAACAGAATCCAACAACATATTAAAAAAATCATACACCATGACCAAGTGGGCTTTATCCCAGGAATGCAAGGATTCTTCAATATCCGCAAATCAATCAATGTAATACACCACATTAACAAATTGAAAGATAAAAACCATATGATTATCTCAATAGATGCAGAGAAAGCCTTTGACAAAATTCAACACTCATTTATGATTAAAACTCTCCAAAAAGCAGGAATAGAAGGAACATACCTCAACATAATAAAAGCTATATATGACAAACCCACAGCAAGCATCACCCTCAATGGTGAAAAATTGAAAGCATTTCCCCTGAAATCAGGAACAAGACAAGGGTGCCCACTCTCACCACTACTATTCAACATAGTGTTGGAAGTTTTGGCCACAGAAATCAGAGCAGAAAAATAAGTAAAAGGAATCCAGATAGGAAAAGAAGAAGTGAAACTCTCACTGTTTGCAGATCACATGATCCTCTACATAGAAAACCCTAAAGACTCTACCAGAAAATTACTAGAGCTAATCAATGAATATAGTAAAGTTGCAGGATATAAAATTAACACACAGAAATCCCTTGCATTCCTATATACTAACAATGAAAAAACAGAAAGAGAAATTAAGGAAACAATACCATTCACCATTGCAACAAAAAGAATAAAATACTTAGGAGTATATCTACCTAAAGAAACAAAAGACCTATACATAGAAAACTATAAAACACTGATGAAAGAAATCAAAGAGGACACAAACAGATGGAGAAACATACCGTGTTCATGGATTGGAAGAATCAATATTGTCAAAATGGCTATTCTACCCAAAGCAGTCTATAGATTCAATGCAATCCCTATCAAGCTACCAATGGTATTTTTCACAGAACTAGACCAAAGAATTTCACAATTTGTATGGAAATACAAAAAACCTCGAATAGCCAACGTAATCTTGAGAAAGAAGAATGGAACTGGAGGAATCAACCTGCCTGACTTCAGACTCTACTACAAAGCCACAGTCATCAAGACAGTATGGTACTGGCACAAAGACAGAAATATAGATCAATGGAACAGAATAGAAAGCCTAGAGATAAATCCACGAACCTATGGACACCTTATCTTTGACAAAGGAGGCAAGGATATACAATGGAAAAAAGACAACCTCTTTAACAAGTGGTGCTGGGAAAACTGGTCAACCACTTGTAAAAGAATGAAACTAGAACACTTTCTAACACCATACACAAAAATAAACTCAAAATGGATTAAAGATCTAAATGTAAGACCAGAAACTATAAAACTCCTAGAGGAGAACATAGGCAAAACACTCTCTGACATAAATCACAGCAAGATCCTCTATGACCCACCTCCCAGAATATTGGAAATAAAAGCAAAACTAAACAAATGGGATCTAATGAAACTTAAAAGCTTTTGCACTACAAAGGAAACTGTAAGTAAGGTGAAAAGACAGCCGTCAGATTGGGAGAAAATAATAGCAAATGAAGAAACAGACAAAGGATTAATCTCAAAAACATACAAGCAACTCCTGAAGCTCAATTCCAGAAAAATAAATGACCCAATCAAAAAATGGGCCAAAGAACTAAACAGACATTTCTCCAAAGAAGACATACAGATGGCTAACAAACACATGAAAAGGTGCTCAACATCACTCATTATTAGAGAAATGCAAATCAAAACCACAATGAGGTACCATTACACGCCAGTCAGGATGGCTGCTATCCAAAAGACTACAAGCAATAAATGCTGGAGAGGGTGTGGAGAAAATGGAACCCTCTTACACTGTTGGTGGGAATGCAAACTAGTACAGCCACTATGGAAAACAGTGTGGAGATTCCTTAAAAAACTGGAAATAGAACTGCCATATGACCCAGCAATCCCACTTTTGGGCATACACACTGAGGAAACCAGATCTGAAAGAGACACGTGCACCCCAATGTTCATTGCAGCACTGTTTATAATAGCCAGGACATGGAAGCAACCTAGATGCCCATCAGCAGATGAATGGATAAGGAAGCTGTGGTACATATACACCATGGAATATTACTCAGCTGTCAAAAAGAATTCATTTGAATCAGTCCTAATGAGATGGATGAAACTGGAGCCCATTATACAGAGTGAAGTAAGCCAGAAAGATAAAGAACATTACAGCATACTAACACATATATATGGAATTTAGAAAGATGGTAACGATAACCCTATATGCAAAACAGAAAAAGAGACACAGAAGTACAGAACAGACTTTTGAACTCTGTGGGAGAATGTGAGGGTGGGATGTTTCAAAAGAACAGCATGTATACTATCTATGGTGAAACAGATCACCAGCCCAGGTGGGATGCATGAGACAAGTGCTCGGGCCTGGTGCACTGGGAAGACCCAGAGGAGTCGGGTGAAGAGGGAGGTGGGAGGGGGGATCGGGATGGGGAATAAGTGTAAATCTATGGCTGATTCATATCAATGTATGACAAAACCCACTGAAATGTTGTGAAGTAATTAGCCTCCAACTAATAAAAAAATTAAAAAAAATTAAAAAAAAAAAAAAAAAGAAAATGGAGAGATCACAACAGACAACACTGAAATACAAAGGATCATAAGAGACTACTACCAGCAGCTCTATGCCAATAAAATGGACAACTTGGATGAAATGGACAAATTCTTAGAAAAGTATAACTTTCCAAAACTGAACCAGGAAGAAATAGAAGATCTTAACAGACCCATCACAAGCAAGGAAATCGAAACTGTAATCAAAAATCTTCCAGCAAACAAAAACCCAGGACCAGATGGCTTCACAGCTGAATTCTACCAAAAATTTAGAGAAGAGCTAACACCTATCTTACTCAAACTCTTCCAGAAAATTGCAGATGAAGGTAAGCTTCCAAACTCATTCTATGAGGCCACCATCACCCTAATTCCAAAACCAGACAAAGATGCCACAAAAAAAGAAAACTACAGGCCAATATCACTGATGAACATAGATGCAAAAATCCTTAACAAAATTCTAGCAAACAGAATCCAACAACATATTAAAAAAATCATACACCATGACCAAGTGGGCTTTATCCCAGGAATGCAAGGATTCTTCAATATCCGCAAATCAATCAATGTAATACACCACATTAACAAATTGAAAGATAAAAACCATATGATTATCTCAATAGATGCAGAGAAAGCCTTTGACAAAATTCAACACTCATTTATGATTAAAACTCTCCAAAAAGCAGGAATAGAAGGAACATACCTCAACATAATAAAAGCTATATATGACAAACCCACAGCAAGCATCACCCTCAATGGTGAAAAATTGAAAGCATTTCCCCTGAAATCAGGAACAAGACAAGGGTGCCCACTCTCACCACTACTATTCAACATAGTGTTGGAAGTTTTGGCCACAGAAATCAGAGCAGAAAAATAAGTAAAAGGAATCCAGATAGGAAAAGAAGAAGTGAAACTCTCACTGTTTGCAGATCACATGATCCTCTACATAGAAAACCCTAAAGACTCTACCAGAAAATTACTAGAGCTAATCAATGAATATAGTAAAGTTGCAGGATATAAAATTAACACACAGAAATCCCTTGCATTCCTATATACTAACAATGAAAAAACAGAAAGAGAAATTAAGGAAACAATACCATTCACCATTGCAACAAAAAGAATAAAATACTTAGGAGTATATCTACCTAAAGAAACAAAAGACCTATACATAGAAAACTATAAAACACTGATGAAAGAAATCAAAGAGGACACAAACAGATGGAGAAACATACCGTGTTCATGGATTGGAAGAATCAATATTGTCAAAATGGCTATTCTACCCAAAGCAGTCTATAGATTCAATGCAATCCCTATCAAGCTACCAATGGTATTTTTCACAGAACTGGACCAAAGAATTTCACAATTTGTATGGAAATACAAAAAACCTCGAATAGCCAACGTAATCTTGGGAAAGAAGAATGGAACTGAAAGAATCAATCTGCCTGACTTCAGACTCTACTACAAAGCCACAGTCATCAAGACAGTATGGTACTGGCACAAAGACAGAAATATAGATCAATGGAACAGAATAGAAAGCCTAGAGATAAATCCACGAACCTATGGACACTTTATCTTTGACAAAGGAGGCAAGGATATACAATGGAAAAAAGACAACCTCTTTAACAAGTGGTGCTGGGAAAACTGGTCAACCACTTGTAAAAGAATGAAACTAGAACACTTTCTAACACCATACACAAAAATAAACTCAAAATGGATTAAAGATCTAAATGTAAGACCAGAAACTATAAAACTCCTAGAGGAGAACATAGGCAAAACACTCTCTGACATAAATCACAGCAAGATCCTCTATGACCCACCTCCCAGAATATTGGAAATAAAGGCAAAAATAAACAAATGGGACCTAATGAAACTTAAAAGCTTTTGCACTACAAAGGAAACTATAAGTAAGGTGAAAAGACAGCCGTCAGATTGGGAGAAAATAATAGCAAATGAAGAAACGGACAAAGGATTAATCTCAAAAATATACAAGCAACTCTTGAAGCTCAATTCCAGAAAAATAAATGACCCAATCAAAAAATGGGCCAAAGAACTAAACAGACATTTCTCCAAAGAAGACATACAGATGGCTAACAAACACATGAAAAGATGCTCAACATCACTCATTATTAGAGAAATGCAAATCAAAACCACAATGAGGTACCATTACACGCCAGTCAGGATGGCTGCTATCCAAAAGTCTACAAGCAATAAATGCTGGAGAGGGTGTGGAGAAAAGGGAACCCTCTTACACTGTTGGTGGGAATGCAAACTAGTACAGCCGCTATGGAAAACACTGTGGAGATTTCTTAAAAAACTGGAAATAGAACTGCCATATGACCCAGCAATCCCACTTCTGGGCATACACACTGAGGAAACCAGATCTGAAAGAGACACGTGCATCCCAATGTTCATCGCAGCACTGTTTATAATAGCCAGGACATGGAAGCAACCTAGATGCCCATCAGCAGATGAATGGATAAGGAAGCTGTGGTACATATACACCATGGAATATTACTCAGCCATTAAAAAGAATTCATTTGAACCAGTCCTAATGAGATGGATGAAGCTGGAGCCCCTTATACAGAGTGAAGTAAGCCAGAAAGATAAAGAACATTACAGCATACTAACACATATATATGGAATTTAGAAAGATGGTAACGATAACCCTATGTGCAAAACAGAAAAAGAGACACAGAAATACAGAACAGACTTTTGAACTCTGTGGGAGAATGTGAGGGTGGGATATTTCAAAAGAACAGCATGTATACTATCTATGGTGAAACAGATCACCAGCCCAGGTGGGATGCATGAGACAAGTGCTCCAGCCTGGTGCACTGGGAAGACCCAGAGGAACTGGGTGGAGAGGGAGGTGGGAGCGGGGATCGGGATGGGGAATAAGTGTAAATCCATGGCTGATTCATATCAATGTATGACAAAACCCACTGAAATGTTGTGAAGTGATTGGCCTCCAACTAATAAAAAAATAAAATTAAAAAAAAAAAAAAGATGAGACCCGATTCCCTTGCACTGGCTCCTGAGCAATCCCGTGTTCCCCATCAAGCACAACAAGTGGCTTCACTTCCTGTAGGCAAATCCAGAGATTCCCCGAGAACACCGTCCCAAGTCTAGAGGAACACCAAGTTCAGCACAGCAACTCAAGAAAAGCTCCGTGTAGCCGAAATCATCTCGAGATCAGAGTGGATTCCCTGGCATCAACTCAAGGGGAATGCCAATGTTCCACAAGCATCTCAAGAGGAGTCTTCTCTCAGCTATAGGTATGTGAGAGGGACCCTGAGTTTGCTGTCTCAAATGGAATGGACACCGAGATGCCCTGACTCGAAATAAGGCCAGATTTCCCTGCAGTGACTTGAATGCAGGCTCGTCTTTCATCTCCCAAGATGAAGGGATGCCTGAATCCCCTGTGGAGACCCTAGAGAAAGCCCTAGTTCCCTGCCTCATCTCGCCAGGAGGCCTCACATCCCTTTGACAACTCGAGAGGAGTGCAGTGTTCAAGGCATCAAAAGGAGATGATGCCTGACTCAACTTGAAAATTGATAGGAATCCCAATATCCCTGTGGCAACTGGGAAGGCAGCCTGGGTCTCCCGTCTCACCTCGAGAGCCGTCCCTATTGCCCTGCCAAGCCTCGAGGAGAATCCCGAGGTATCACTGGCAACTAGACAGGAGTCCTGAAGTCGCTGAACCAACACGAGTTTTGAGGGCCATCCCCACCGTAACATGAGAACTTACCCCAGATTCCCGCTGCAACTCAAGAAAAACCTTGAGACTTCCCCATCGCCGCGAGATGAAGCCCGATTGCAATGCTGCATGCAGAGCAAGTCCGTGTTCCTCATCAAACATGAAAGGAGCCTTGACTTCCTTGATAGACCTCCAGAAAGTTCCCAAGAACACTGTCACAAGTCTAGCGGGACCCTGAGGTCCCCGCAGCAACACAAAAGAGCTCCGTGTACCCTAAATCAACTCAAGATGAGGCCCGATTCCATTGCATTGCATGCAGACCACATCCGTGTTCCCCATCAAACACGAAAGGAGCCTTGACTTCCTAGATGAAATTCCACATAGTCCTCAAGAAGACTGTCACAAGTCTAGAGATGCAACATGAGATGCAACACGAAAACGCTCAAATCAACTCGAGATGAGGCCTGATTCCCATGCAATGTCTCCAGAGCCATCCCGCATTACCCATAATACACGACAAGGGGCTTACTTCCTTTAGGCAACTCCAGGGTTTCCCTGAGAACACCGTCTCAAGTCTAAAGGAACACCAAGTTCAACATGCCGTGTTTTTTCATGGTAGATATTTTGCTTTTCTTGGCTAAGATGTTGCCAAGTGAAAGGCATTTTTATAGAAATAACAGCAAGCCACAAAGAGAAAATCTTGAACATAGAAATGAAGACAGAAAGGAAACTTCTAGGAGAGAGTAGACCAGGCAGTAGCTTCAATAGCAGTTCTCTTCTCCCTGACAGCCTTTTATCTCTTCCCTCTTAGGAAAAGGGCTGTATTCACCAGGGATTTGGTCACATTCTCCTTTCCACATGAGGAGTACGAAGGAGGTCTGGCACTCTATTCTTATCATGACTCATTTTTTTTTTGGTAGGAAGAAGATTCCTCACACCCAGTGGAACCACCCTTCTGTCAGATAGAGAAGGCTCTCTGCCTCCAGGGTTCTGCCAAACCATCCACAAGAGCAGTCAGTCGGTCATTTCCTCCCAAGCATGGCTTTCAATAAACTAACAAAACAAAACAAAAACAGAAAAACACAAAAAGCAACAAACTGATGCTGTTGTCTCCTAGATTATATCAGTATTACCATGGGAGTGCTGTAGGTATGGAAGTCAGAAGCTGGAAGAAATTATTTGAGGAGCTTTAATATCTATGGTTTTTCCAGTGGTCATGTATGGATGTGAGAGTTGGACTGTGAAGAAAGCTGAGTGCCAAAAAATTGATGCTTTTGAACTGTGGTGTTGGAGAAGACTCTTGAGAGTCCCTTGGACTGCAAGGAGATCCAACCAGTCCATCGTAAAGGAGATCAGGCCTGGGTGTTCATTGGAAGGACTGATGCTGAAGCTGAAACTCCAATACTTTGGCCACCTGATGCGAAGAGTTGACTCATTGGAAAAGACCCTGATGCTGGGAGGGATTGAGGGCAGGAGGAGAAGGGGATGACAGAGGATGAGATGGCTGGATGGCATCACCAACTCAATGGACATGAGTTTGAGTAAACTCCGGGAATTGGTGATGGACAGGGAGGCCTGGCATGCTGTGATTCATGGGGTTGCAAAGAGTTGGACACGACTGAGCGACTGAACTGAACTGAACTGAACATCTAGGACACACTTGTTCTGTGCTCTGGTCTCCACCCAGTGAACCTTGGATATTGGGGTTGGTTGATTGTAGTAATGTCTGAATTTTTTCCCACCACCTGTATCCAGGCCTTTCATAATGCCCCCCTGCACTGACTTTTGGCACAGTCACGTGTCTTGATTTGGCCAAGGGAGCAGCCTGAAAAGTGCCTGTATATTGGGGCTGGTCCTCTTGCTGGTCTTGCAACCACTGCTGCTGCCACCAAATGATCAAGCACAAGCTTGCTTCCTGGAGGAGATACCACATGATCAGAGATAAGCCATCCCACTCAAGCCATCATAGACTAGCCAGTTGCCAGTCAACTCTACAGCTGATCACAGATTTATGAGTGCCCAGCTGATGTTAGCAGAGTGTGCTCCCAAGCTGCAAGAACCACTCAGGCACAAGAGGCCTACACTGCAACTTCTCAAATTGTAAGCCAAAGTAATGTCTTTTTTTTCCTTTTTTCTTTTTGTTGTTGTTGTAGGCCACCTGGTTTTGAACTGTTTTGTTATGTAGCAAAAGTTAACTAACACAGATATTTCCCTAAGTGTTCTCCTAGAGCCCAGTGCCACTGGTGGGATCACATGGCTGGGATTTTAGGGACATTTTCTACTGTGCCAAGTGTAATGTGGGTGAACTGAGCTAGCAGGTGGGCTGTTAACAGTCATGCTCTGTGCTGTTCGGGAGCACAGGCTTTGGAGTCAAATTGGCATTAATTCGAATCATGGCATTATGTCAGTGTGGAAGTAACAGCTATAAAATCTCAATGGTATAAAAACATCAAAATCTCAGTGGCTTGACACCAGAAAGGTGTATTTCTCTCCTATGTCACTGCTTATCTATATATTTATATATTTGGTGCCCTATACATATGCGATGGTATTTCCCTGGTGGCTCAGATGGCAAGGAATCTGCCTGCAATGCAGGAGATCAGGTTTGATCCCTGGGTCAGGAAGATCCCCTGGAGAAGGAAGTGGCAACCCACTCCAGTATTCATGCCTAGAGAACTCCATGGACAGAGGAGCCTGGTGGGCTACAGTCCATGGGATTGCAAAGAGTTGGACATGGTTGAACAACTAACACTCTTCACTCACATCTGTGATGATATGCAGAGCTGGCTGGCTGCCAGGTCTAAGAGGGCTCAGTTGGGATGGTATCTTGTCCTCCAGCTGGCTAACTTGTGCATGATCACACTCATGTATATTCACGTAGAGATTCAGGGACCAAGGCTCCTTCCACCTAGTGTGTTCTCTGGGTCCTCCACCGGATCTTCTGCAACCAGCCAGGAGATGAGAAAAGAAAAAGAACATGGAGAATCTGGTGGGTTTAAGGGCCAGGGCTGTAAATGCCAGAAGTTAACTCATTCCATTGCTAGAACTAGTCACATGGTTCCACCTAGATGTAAAGGGACTGGGAACATGATCCAGTAGAGTGCCAAGGAAAGAGAGAAGGTACATATTGGTGAGATACAGAAATCTGTCTCATTTAGCAATTCATTAACTAGGTAATTAGGCAAGTTACTTGATTTCTTTGATAGTTAAATAGTCCTGTGTGGATTGTACAATCATGTAGAAGTGACCTCATGCCAATCTGTCTTTTAATTCTGGTCTGTGTCCATTCATACTAGGAATTGAGGCTGTTTAATGCCATATTGTTATGCTGTTTTTGAGAATCAGGCCCTATCTGGCATACCAAGGAAGAAGGATATGAATGGTTTTCCCTGGGTGCAGGAAATGAGTGGGTACATTTTTTGCAAGGAAATTTTTTAAATTATAAAACCATCTGTGAGTTGGTCTTTTTTTTATTATTGTCATATGCCAGTAAATAATAATAAAATATTCCTTCCTAAAAGAAAAACTGTTATCTAACTGTGGAAAATTCTGAAAGAGATGGGAATACCAGACCACCTGAACTGCCTCTTGAGAAATCTGTATGCAGATCAGGAAGCAACAGTTAGAACTGGACATGGAACAACAGACTGGTTCCAAATAGGAAAAGGAGTACATCAAGGCTGTATATTGTCACCCTGCTTATTTAACTTATATACAGAGTACATCATGAGAAACGCTGGGCTGGAGGAAGCACAAGCTGGAATCAAGATTGCCGGGAGAAATATCAATAACCTCAGATATGCAGATGACACCACCCTTATGGCAGAAAGTGAAGAGGAACTAAAGAGCTTCTCGATGAAAGTAAAAGAGGAGAGTGAAAAAGTTGGCTTAAAGCTCAACATTCAGAAAGCTAAGATCATGGCATCTGGTCCCATTACTTCACGGCAAATAGATGGGGAAATAGTGGAAACAGTGGCAGACTTAATTTTTTTTGGTTCCAAAATCACTGCAGATGTTTACGGTAGCCATGAAATTAAAAGACGCTTACTCCTTGGGAGGAAAGTTATGACCGACCAAGACAGCATATTAAAAAATAGAGACGACACTTTGCCAACAAAGGTCCGTCTAGTCAAAGCTATGGTTTTCCCAGTAGTCATGAATGGATGTGAGAGTTGGACTATAAAGAAAGCTGAGCACGGAAGAATTGATGCTTTTGAACTGTGGTGTTGGAGAAGACTCTTGAGAGTCCCTTGGACTGCAAGGAGATCCAACCAGTCCATCCTAAAGGAGATCAGTCCTGAATATTCATTGGAAGGACTGATGCTGAAGCTGAAACTCCAATACTTTGGCCACCTAATGTGAAGAACTGATTCATTTGAAAAGACCTTGATGCTGGGAAAGATTGAAGGCAGGAGGAGAGGGGGATGACAGAGGATAAACTGGTTGGATGGCATCACCAACTCAATGGAGATGAGTTTGAGGAAACTCTGGGAGTTGGTGATGGACAGCCTGGTGTGCTGCAGTCCATGGAGTTGCAAAGAGTTGGACACGACTGAGCGACTGAACTGAACTGAAGACCTAAACAGTTACTGCAATACTATTGAGATTTAATTGGATTATGTAGCTAGAATGGGCCCTTAACACACAAGGGCCCAACTGCACACTTGAGGAGTACATTACAGAGGTATTTGGATTTCAGTTTCATTTGAGCATGTTTTCAAATAATCACCCTGGTCACTCTGTTTCAGTGTTTTATTTATTTATTTATTTAAATTGAGTAACTCACTTTAATTGGGGAATAACTACTTTACAATATTGTGATAGTTTTTGCCATGCATCAACATGAATCAGCCACAGGTATTCATGTTTCCCCCTCCCCCATTCTGAACGCCCTTCCCACCTTCCTCCCCACCCTCTCTCTCTGGTTGTCCCAGAGCAGGCTTTGGATTCCCTGCTTCATGCATTGAATTTGCGCTGGTCATCTATTTTACATATGGTAATGTACATGTTTCACTGCTATTCTTTCAAATCATCAGTGGGAGAAGGCAGCGTGGGATGTTTCATGTTCTAAACTTTTGAACACAAATAGGAAGCATGTGGTCACATAGAATGTTAGAACTAAAGGAACTCAGCTTCTGTTCCATCATCTTCACAAGCATTGTTTATTTTTGCTTTACAGCTTAAATGCAAGAATATCTAGTGCCACAGGTGTTGGAGACACAAAGTGATTCCAAAGGGAGCTTTTGTTGTTTTTCAGTTGCCAAGTCATGTCCAACTCTTTGTGGCCCCATGGACAGCAGCATGTCAGGCTTCCTGTCTTTCACTATCTCCAGGAGTTTGCTCAAACTCATGCCCATTGAGTCGATGATGCCATCCAACCATCTCATCCTCTGTCACCCTCTTCTCCTCCTGCCCTCAGTCTTTCCCAGCATCAGGGTCTTTTCCAGTGAGTTGGCTCTGCACATCAGGTGCCTGAAGTTTTGGAGCTTCAGCTTCAACATCAGTCCTTCCAATGAGCATTCAGGGTTGATTTCTTTTCGGATTGACTGGGTTGGTCTCCTAGCAGTTGAAGGGACTGTGAATTCTTTTCCATTTATGCTAAACCATTATGAACTTATTGGAAGCTCACCAAATTCACTTCCATATAGAATATAGTATCTACTTAAAGGATAAAGTGTTTTAGTCAGCATGGGCTGCTATAAAACATACCACATGCTGGCTGGCTTAAACAACAGACATTTGTTTCTCATAGTTCTGGAGGCTGGTAAGTCCAGGGTGAAGATGCTGGCCAGTTTGGTTCTTGGTAAGGGCTCTCTTCTTGGATTGCAAATGGCTGTCTTGTTGCTGTATCCTCACATGGTAGAGAAAGGAAACTCTGATGTCTACTGCTCTTCTTATAAGGGCACTAGTCCCACCATGGGGGCTCCACCTTTATGAAATCATCTAAATTTAATCACATCCCCAAAGCCCTACCTCCTGATGCTATACCTTAGGGGTAGGGCTTCAAGAAATAAATTTGAGGTGGGACACAAACATTCAGTCGAAGACAATCGGTAATGAAATTGTACCACTTTGAAGATAATTTGAGGGAGAAGTCAGAAAATGATATGCTCTGTGTTCAGATTTTGCTAGCTTAGCCACTGGCTGCTCCACAGATATTTGGTCTTTGATATCTGCTCCTTGCTAGCACTCAGCCCTCCACTGTTTCCTGGATCCTCCCACATGCATTAGGATCTTCATTAGAAGCAGGATGACTGGATAGGTCTGCAGAATTCCAGGTCTCAGATCTAGACATTGTGGCCTAGACCACACGGTTCACTGGCTGGTATGGCAAAGCCATGTTGAATCCAAGGGTGTAAGCATAGAAGCAGATCATCATCTCCTGAATCCTTATCCTTTCTCTCACTGTCGTTTGCTGCCCTAGTCTTTTTGCTTGTTTGTTATGTTTTTAAGTTAACAAAATACCAGCTGCCTATCAGATAGCTCTGTTCAATTTTCCTCTTATCCAAATGATTAAATCCAAATCTGTACGGATCTGTTCTTCCCATTCATGACTCTTTTTCCAAGTGTCCCACATTCTTCCTTTAGTTGTTGTTGTCACCATTATTCTCCCAGCTTCTGTAATCTTGGACATGTTCTCTTTTACTCTTTCAACAAAATTTCAAGATCTGTAATCAAGTTCTTTCCTCTTCCATTTACCCTGGTTTCAATCCAGATCAACTTGCATCTAAGATTTAGATGCAAAAAGCAAAACTGCCTCACTAACCTCACTAACCCTGCCACTAACCCTGTTTTCTACTGCCAAATGAAACTTTCCAAATACCATTTCCATCATGTCACTGTTCCCCCAAGAGTTTGCAATAGTTTCCTGTTGCTAATGTATTGAAATTATCTCCCCTGAGGCCTGAGGATGCTGGAGCAAATGAAAGATGAAAGTTTTTTTTCAACTAAACATTCCAGTTTTCAATTAAAGATGTTTTTCCATAAGCCTAAATCTTTCTTTTATACATAAGAAGGATGTGTTAACTGATGTAGGGGCTTAGTAAATATTTCTTGAATAGAGAAAAGAACTTTATGGTTAGTATGTGAAACTGTAACTCCCCTAAATAGGGTACTTTGTCCATATTCATTTATGGATACTGTTTTATTTATCTATAGCTGCATTAATAAGTTATTGAAAACCTTGGTGGCTTAAAACAATGATTTCATACCTTTCATATTTCTGTGGGATGCCTACGGTCATCGGGGCAGTTCTGCTGATCACTCTTGAGTTCTGTCACGCAGTTGTAGTTAGACAGAGGCTTGGCTGAGATGCCAGGATAGCTGCTCCTCTTTCCCACTTTAAGTGGCCTCCTCTGTCTCTCCGTGTGGCCTCTCTGCATTTTCTGTCAATGTGATCTTTCCAGAAGGAAAGCCAGACTTCTTGTGTGAAGACTCAAGGTTTTCAAAACTAAAAAGTGGAAGCTGCCAGGTCTATAAAGCTTAGGCTCTAGCTGGTATAGTGTCAGTTCTGCCATATTCTGTTATTTAAATCAAGTCCCAGGAAAGCCCAGCTTCAATGACAGAGGGGTCTACACATGATGTAAATTCAAAGAGATGTGGTTCATTGGGAGCCATCTTTGGAGACCGGGGTGCCATCCTCTGGCTCTTACTGATTCATGGCCTTTCTACATGAAAAATGTGCTTACCTCTGCAAATCTCATCCTAAATATGGTATCAGTTTAAATTCCAGGATATTGTCAACAAAATCAAGTGCTGGTATGGATGTGACTGCTCGAAGGCATCTTCTCATATGCACTTTCTCAGGTGCAGAGACCAGTGAAGAAGAGCAGATTATCCACCCACCCCCAACCCATCTCTTTCATGTAATGGTGAAAGAGACAGAAAAACTTCAGCAGACTCCCATGTTCAAAAAGAGGAGAAAAGGGAGACATGAGCATTTCCTGATTTATAGCAATTCTAAAATCCAACCTGGTGCATATCCCAATTTCTCTAACTCAAGGCAGAGGATCGTCCTTGATTAAGGTACAGTTTTGCTTTTTAGGAATGGTTTCCCTCTGCTCTTGGTTTTATCCTCTGGGTTCTGGCTCTGAGTCATTCTTCCATTTTCATTAAAATGGCCTATGTTTGTAGCTGTATAACTCTAAACCTGTTTCCTATCTCTTTGGAAGTTAAGGGCCCAAAGTGAAGGCAAACTGGGGTGGCTAGTCTATGAACATGCCCCAGTGAATCACACCTCCTGTTCATATTCTTCTGTGGTTCCCCTACTCGTTGAATCTGGGCTGGCCCAGTGATCTGTTTTAACCAATGGACAATGGCAGTTTTCTGATTTTGTACTTTGGGGATGCCTGAGCCACCACCATGTAAGAGGTCTGGTTTCCCTGCTGCAAAGACCACATGTAGAGTCTACATAGAGAGGAAGAAACTTGAGACTATGGAGAGGGAGGGAGACCATGTCAACCCAGTATCCTGGTTGAGCCTCCAGATGAACCCATGCTAAGCTGTTACCTGACTGCAAGCACACGAGAGAATCCAAGTGAAACCACCAGAAGAACTTCCCATTGAGCCTAGTCAACCTTTGGAACTGTAAAAGGTAAAGTCATTTTAAGCCATTAAATTAGGGTGGTTTGTTATGCAGCAGTAGAAAACCACACATAATCCATTCACTGAAAGTTACTGAACTGTCCATCTGTGCCTGACGCTGCATTAGGTGACGTGAATGTAAGACTAAATAAAGCATTGATTCTGAGCTCTACCTCATTTTTGTTAATGAAAGATTTTTGTAAAAGGAAATGTTTTACTCAACATTCTGCTAATGAGTTCACATTCCACTCTTGTCCCTCCGTGGATTATTGCCCATGCGTTTGGAGACTTCCTTGCCTTAATTATTGGGGGGAAAAAATCTCTTCTTGGTCTTTCCTTGCTAGACATTGCTGGCTCTGAGTTTCTAGCTCTTACCTCTGATGTGTCTTTGTTTTTCACATAAAGAGAGATCATAAAGCAGAGAGAAGCCCTGAAGACCATATAATTTTATGGATGATCAAACTTTGGCCAGAGAGCCAAGTGACTTATTCAAAGAACTACAGTTAGTGGCAGAATCAGGGCCAGAATCCATATCTCTAAACTAAGAAGTTCTGGTTTCACTATAGTAATGAATTCACTCTCAGACCACATCAAACTAATGCAGGTAGGCTAACTGATGCTTGATCAACCCGTTCTATTTACAATTAATTAATAAATTTTCATTATATCTCAATTAGATTCTCAGTCTTGGACTACAACTGGGGGAAAATAAGAGAAAGAAGTAGAGTGAGTTCATAAGCTGTGAGGTGTACAGCAGCAGTTCATAATATTTATTATTGCTTAGGGTTTTGATGAATGCTCTTGAGCCTCTCATTACTTTATTCAAGAAATATTTACTGAGTATCTACTCTGTGCATATCTGTGTGTATGTGTGAACACATACACACATAAACACAATTTCCTTAGATCTTCTTTTAGGGAGCCACTGTGTGAATGGTGTCAATATCCTCATAAATATCTTATAATACATACAAGTTTCATACCCATAGCAATATACCAAAAATTAGTTGCTTTTTTGGGGAAATGCACACTGTGATTCCTTATAGATAGTTTACCTTCATAATTATTCCCATGTCTCCAATTCTTAGAATCATCTAATTCTTGTATTTCATAGTGGAGGACCTCAGACTCAAACACCTTCAAAGGCCATGTAGTTATGGTAAATGAGTGAAGTAGGTGGAGACCTGCAGACAGAGCCGGTGTTGAGACTACAAGTCCTGTTTGAAGGGGCAGCTGCCACTCCATGTCAGGTGATTTTTGTCATGTGGGAAATCAAGGGCTAGTACTTCTAGAACTTCTGTATTTCTAAGAGAGGCTGGAAATCTTTCTTTATATGAAATCTCCTGATTTTTATAATGTTGGTGACTAATCAAAAACATTTAAAACCTCTGCATTGGCCAAATGAAACATGTGTACCTAATTAAAATCCTGGACATATAGTTTGCCCTAGCACCCTTTGTGTGCCTTCTCCATTTGCAGAGACAAATTGCAAGATCCAAGCTTCCAAGCCACAGGACTCTCTCGTTTCTAAGAATTCTGGAAGTGAGGGCTCAAGGGAAATAGTCCTAACTCACTGACCTCTGGAGTGGTCAAACAACCCACCCACTGATTTGCTTGGTCAGTTCCCACTTAATGCCACTGAGAGAATAAAAATCCCTTTCTAGAGAAAATGCAGGGAAAAGTGTTGTTCCTTTTGCAGAGATCAAAATAAGGGCTATCTTGCTTTTATTCAAACTATAGTAATTATTCTAGAAATTAAAATGTAGTATTGGTATGCATGCTACCCAATGGGTGTGTTTGATGTTTGGCCCTACGTGGGTCATGCGAACACAAATCTATACATGGCATCTTGAATCCTATTTCTCCAAACTCAATAATTAGTGTCTGATATTAGCTCCAACTTCTCAGTTCAAGGTCCTCACTAGTCTCCTAAACTTCAAATCTAATTGCCTGTCTTATTTCATTTTCTCATTTGTCAAATATTTATAGACTGCCTCCCAGGTGTCAGATATGTTTTAAACACTAAAGATATATGACAGTTAATCACATAGACATGGTCTATTCACCCACAAAGCTTACTCTCTGTGAAGCCTAGGGAGACAATAGTCATGTAAACAAATGAATAAATGACACAGTTTCAAGCAGTGATAATTGTTATGAAGAAAGTAAAATAGGGAAATGGGATAGGAGTGATTGAGGAAAAGCTGTACTGCACAGTCATTTGGATTGAGACCTGAATGGTGAGAAGGTGAGAGCAATGCAAAGATATGGGGGAAGAGGGTTGCAATCAAGGGAAACATCTGGTGCAAAAGCCTGTCACAGGACTGGACTTGAAGCATTTAAGGATCAGAAAATCAACCTGTGGCTGGAAAGTCTAAGCTGACTTCTTTCCAGTATTTGCCCATTTATAATCCTGGTTTTGACAGAACTTGCCTAGTTCTATTTATCAGCTACCTTTGCTGGTTCTCTCCAAGGTCCTGATGAAAGATTGTGTCCTTCTTTGGAGAGTTTATCCACTACTAAAACCTTATTTATTACCTCAGTGTTGTCTTCACCTGAGTATATGTACTAACTTATGAATTCAGGTAAATTTTCTATGCATGGAAATGGCAAGAAGACTTGCCATATTTACAGATCTCTTCTCTCTGGAACCCAGAAACCATATGAAGTAGTCGAGAAAGATAATGTCCTGAACTAAAGCAGTGGCTGGGATAGAATCATCAGTACCTGGTAGCCCACTAGACATGTCTGTGTGGATGTGGATCTATGTAATGCGAGTGAGGGGGCACACTAAGGGAGAATGACTCCAAAGTGTCAGACTTTAGTCAATGGTAGATGACAAGTGCTACTCATTGAGATTCAGAAAACAGGAGGAGAAGTAGGCTTTATTTGGATGAAGGTGGGTAGGTGAATACAGGTAATGGAAGGTAAGAAAGAGTGGAGAGTTAAGAAGGAATTCCTGAATCTGAACAGCAGGTAGTCTCTTTCTGCCATCTTAGACTGGAACTTCAAATAAATATTGCCAAGTAAGAATGATTACAATGGGAAAACAGGTCTGTAATATAATTGAATGCCATTAGTTTTCTATATTCTGATAAAATAATTTTACAAGGAGTACATCAAAGCTGTATATTGTCACCTGCTTATTTAGCTTATATGCAGAGTACATCATGCGAAATGCTGGGCTGGATGAAGCACAAGCTGGAATCAGGATTGCCGGAAGAAATATCAATAACCTCAGATATGCAGATGGCACCACCCTATGGCAGAAAGCGAAGAGAAACTAAAGAGCCTCCTGATGAAAGTGAAAGAGAAGAGTAAAAAAGCAGGCTTAAAACTCAACATTAAGAAAACTAAGATCATGGCATCCAGTCCCATTACTTCATAGTAAGTAGATGGGGAAACAATGGAAACAGTGAGAGACTTAATTTTGGGGGGCTCCAAAATCACTGCAGATGGTGACTGCAGCCATGAAATTAAAAGACGCTTACTCCATGGGAGGGAAGTTATGACCAACCTAGACAGTATATGAAAAAGCAGAGACTTACTTTGCCAACAAAGGTCCATTTAGTCAAAGCTATGGTTTTTCCAGTGGTCATGTGTGGATGTGAGAGTTGGATCATAATGAAAGCTGAGTGCCAAAGAATTGATGCTTTTGAACTGTGGTGTTGGAGAAGACCCTTGAGAGTCCCTTGGACTGCAAGGAGATCCAACCAGTCCATCCTGAAGGAAATCAGTCCTGAATATTCATTGGAAGGAGTGATGTTGAAGCTGAAACTCCAATTCTTTGGTCACCTGATGCAAAGAACTTACTTATTTGAAAAGATCCTGCTGCTGGGAAAAATTGAAGGCAAGAGGAGAAGGGGATGACAGAGAATGAAATGGTTGGATGGCATCACCGACTCTATGGGCATGAGTTTGAGCAAGCTCTGGGAGTTGGTGATGGACTGGGAGGCCTGGCATGCTGCAGTCCATGGTGCTGCAAAGAGCTGGACATGACTGAATGACTGAACTAACTGACTGAATTTTACAAGCTGATCTAGAAACTCACCCATTAATAATGGAATTGCTTCCATTAAATCAGAATGCTACAAACCATGTAAGTTAAAAGTTGAGGCAATTCCCTAGGAAATTCAGGCTAGAGCTGTTTGATGTCAATCCAGTGTTACCTTCATCCAACTAAGTATATTTGATTAACATAATCCTAAATATATTCCTTGGTTTTAGAGAACTGGAGCAAAGTGGCAGACATGGCATCATTATATCCTGGCTAATATTCACTAATCACTAAACAAAACTTATTGGGTACTAACAATGTGCCAGACATTATGCTGGATGCTGGGGATGCAACGATGAGTAAGACATAGCTCTTGCACAAAAATTACAAACAAACCATACCTGGGCTGACCTGACCTTCGCACAGAGACTCTTTTTTGTAACTGTTGGATACTGTCTTTTAAGTGGTATGTTATGAATCAAGGCTATATGGGGCCAATTTGTACTTATTCTTTTATTCTTAAAGCTAATTGCAAATTCTCATCTCAGCACAGAGCCCTGTGATGCCAAGAGACTCATTGTAGTTCACTGGGGAGAGGAAAGAATTCTAGTAGTGGTCAAGATCTGCTGCGTTTATTATTTTAAGAGTTTGTTCCACTTGGAAATAGTTTTCCTAGTTATTATTTATGAGTCCTCTCACCTGGTCTTCCGATAAAGCTGCTTGCGGGCATACGTTCTGGCATTTTGATGGAATGGGTTTATTTCCTTTACCCTGGACACCAGGTGCTGCTGGCTAAAAACAGCAGAGGACTGAATCTCTTCTCTTAAGGGTCCTGGCAGCTCTGTGGCAAATTCGGCCACCGAGCTATCTAGGCTCTATTATTTCCATTCTAATGGGCTTTCCTCCCTAATGGTGTGTGTGTGTGTGTGTATGAGAGAGAAGTGGGAGCAGGGGAGAGAGAGAGAATGTGTTTCATTGTCCCTGTTCTCAAATGGAGTTGACCTTCTCAGTTGTCTCACAGCATTTTCTGGAAATAAAACAGGACAAAAATGTGACTGTACCTAGAAAAAATGAATTGTGACATTTAAAAATATCACTAATTGTGCAGTAGTTTGAGCATTCTTTGGCATTGCCTTTCTTTGGGATTGGAATGAAAATTGACCTTTTCCAGTCCTGTGGCCACTGTTGAATGTTCCAAATTTGCTGGCATGTTGAGTGCAGCACTTTCACAGCATCATCTTTCAGGATTTGAAATAGCATATGAGAGATGGGATAATCTACTGGTTAAAACCCCCACTTTTTTTATTTGGCTTTTGCTGGTGTGATTTCAGGTGAATTACTAAATCTCTTCGAGCCACAATTTCTTTGTCTGTGAAAAGATAATAACTTAATCTGCTTCATATGTTGCTGTGAGGGTTGAATAACTTATTTAGGTAAAGCACTTAGCCTGGTGTCTGGCAAATGGAAAATGTTAACTTAATCAAGTATTTATTCTCCTTATCCCTTCCCTGCCCAAGAGGACCTTATAGCTCTTTACAAATGCAGTTATACAGAAATGACCACCTTCATCCTCCCATGACCCACTGAAATCAAAAACAGTTGCAAAATGGAGAGACCTCATGTACCCAAGAAAACAAGCTGTTGAAGGACCAGGATTTTAATTCTGATGCTTTGGTCAGTTGGCTGGATGACCTTGGACAGACTCTTTGTTTACAGTTATATTAACATTTCTGCAATATTTGGATGGAGAAGCTAAGGACCTGACTCCCCCCCCCCCCCGCCCCAGGTAATAGAAATGCTCATGTCTCCCCTATGCCCTTTAAAATCAACCAATCAATCAATATCCATCCAAACATTTCAATAAAAGACTTTCTCTTTTTGGTCCTAGTCAACCTCCTTAAAAGGTTATCTGCATTAATTTTTCTCCACCTTTCCACCTGCATTTATTTCTTAGCAAGGCATGGCAATCTGCCCTTGGCCTCCTAACCATCATTACACCAGCTCTGGTTAAAACTACCTCTTCATTAACAAAAGCAAATGGTTATCTTTTGATCCTCATCTTGCTTAACTTTTGACCACAAAAAGAAGAAGGCAAATGACCTTAAGGTGTGGGAAATACATTTTGAAGTTTGAGTCCAGACAAACTGAGTCTCAATGCTGAAATCGCAATTGCCATTTAAAGGGCCTTTGTTCTGCTGAAAGCATCCCATATTCAGAATCAAAATGTGAATTATTCAAGTAATCAAGGAAACTGGGTCTACTAAAGTACCTTACCATGACATCAGACACCAAAAGTGAAATCTGATGACAGGGAAATGATTAGAGCACAAAGCAATCTGTTGCTTTGTTCTGATTTGAAATGATGATGGTAAAGTAGGCACCTGCTGCTATGTGTACCTGATGGGTCCTAATACATTTCAGACCACTGTCTAGTCATTCTGCCATGTTCAATCACAATGTATTTGTCTGGTGTCATATACCATTAAGACCTTCTTCTTTGTTAAGGAGCCTCTCCAAAGATCCAAGCAAAATGTTAAAGATGATAATTTGCCTTACAGCAGACATCTTCAGTGGTTAATTTCAGGCACACAGGTATGTGGGTGCGGGCAATATTTTTGGTTAGGAAAAACTTTTCCAAGCCCTCTGGACCACCACCCCCTTCCTTTCTTTTCACCTCCCCTTGGAGTTGACTGCATTTTAATGGGGCATTTGGTGAAGCTGCTACCCTGAGCTGAGTCAGATTGTTGCAGAGAAAGTTTATCATTCTCAGGATTGCTGTCAGGATGATTAAATAGAGCTGTTGTGCAATAGGTCCTAACCCACAGCAGCAATGAAGGGGAGTAAACACTGGACTGGAAATCGGGAACTGGTCTAGTCTGGTTCGGTGACTCTGGGCAAGTCTCTTCCACTCTGTTAGCCTGGGTAGTGTCACCTATAAAAGGTGGGCTGACCTAGATAACTGACTCTAAAGTCAGTTTTAAAAATTTCTCTTTCAACTCTATAGTTCTCCGAATTTCTTTAAACCAGTTTTACCTTGGTTGATTTTACCACTACTTTGCAAAGTGATTACTTCTTGTCTCTCACCTCTTCACTTACTTTTTGGCTAGTTCACTCAGAGATAACCACAGGAAATATGCATCTCACAAGCAAATAATTTTCTCCTTTGGAAACATCTATGCTGTGCTCACTGTGGAGCAATTACATGGTAAATATGGGATGTGTCCAGAATAGTCACTCTTATAAAACTCTTCAGCCTGAATGTTGGTTGCTCACTGATACTTGTATGAAATGCCAATTTGGTGGCAAGGTTTGAAACCAGACAACTCTACTAAATAACCAGGCTCTGTATGAAATAGGTTATAGTCATCTCATGCTTCCACTCTGATAATTACTCTAAAGATTTTCAAATCCTAAGACTGATGAAACTTTTTACATTTTTTTTTCTTGTTCCTGTTCCCCAGACTCAAGCTGATAGACAGCCAGAGCCTGGAAGCAATAATGACTCATTATTTAAACATTATTATGTCAATAATAATCATACCCTCTTTCTTGGGGCTCAAGCACTAATATAAAGACTTTTTTTCTTTTAAAGATTCACAACCAGAAATACTGTGAAATTTCAGAATGTTAAGGATAAAAAGAATATCCCTAAAAATGTCCCAATAGTGTCAACATAAAATACAGGACAGCTAGTTAGCATTGAAGTTCAAATAGACAATAAGTAATATTTTAGAATAAGTATGTTTCTAGAATTTCCTTGTTTATCTGAAATGCAAACTTAGTTGTATATCTTACATATTTACTTGCTAGATGTGGCAGTGCTGTTTTTCAGAGTAAAACCAGATCACCCAAACATCCCACAATTAGCAGTGGATGGTAATAGGCAATTTGACTGATGTTTTCAAAATTCAGAGACATTAAAACTCTCAAGTTATAGTCACAACCTACCCAAGATATCAATGAAGGGATAAATGAAAACTGAAACTGAAAACTGAAAATATGAAGAATATGAAAATGTGTGAAAAATATGAAGAATATGAAAACATGTGAAAAATATCAAGAATATGAAAAAGTGTGAAAAATATGAAGAATATGAAAATGTTCCAAAAATATGAAGATTATGAATATGTGTGAAAAATATGAAGAATATGAAAATATTCTGAAAATATGAAGAATATGAAAATATTCAGAAAATATGAAGAATATGAAAATATTCTGAAAATATGAAGAATATGAAAATATTCAGAAAATATGAAGAATATGAAAATATTCCAAAAATATGAAGAACATGAAAATATTCAGAAAATATGAAGAATATGAAAATATTCGAAAAATATGAAGAATATGAAAATGTATGAAAAATATGAAGAATATGAAAATATTCTGAAAATATGAAGAATATGAAAATGTGTGAAAAATATCAAGAATATGAAAATATTCCAAAAATATGAAGAATGTGAAAATATTCTAAAAATATGAAGAATATGAAAATATTCTAAAAATATGAAGAATATGAAAATATTCCCAAAATATGAAGAATATGAAAATATTCAAAAAATATGAAGAATATGAAAATGTATGAAAAATATGAAGAATATGAAAATATTCTGAAAATATGAAGAATATGAAAATATTCAGAAAATATGAAGAATATGAAAATATTCCAAAATATGAAGAATATGAAAATATTCCCAAAAATATGAAGAATATGAAAATATGTGAACAACATGAAGAATATGAAAATATTTGAAAAATATGAAGAATATGAAAATATTTGAAAAATATGAATATGAAAATATTCAAAAAATATGAAGAATATGAAAGTATTCTGAAAATATGAAGCATATGAGAATATACTGAAAATATGAAGATTATGAAAATGTGTGAAAAATATGAAGAATATGAAATATTCCAAAAATATGAAGAACATGAAAATATTCAGAAAATATGAAGAATATGAAAATATTCAAAAAATATGAAGATTATGAAAATGTGTGGAAAATATGAAGAATATGAAAATATTCTAAAAATATGAAGAATATGAAAATATTCTAAAAATATGAAGAATATGAAAATATGTGAACAACATGAAGAATATGAAAATATGTGAAAAATACGAAGAATATGAAAATATGTGAAAAATATGAAGAATATGAAAATATTCAAAAAATATGAAGAATATGAAAATATTCGAAAAATATGAAGAATATGAAAATATTCTGAAAATATGAGGAATATGAAAATATGTGAAAATATGAAGAATATGAAAATATTCTGAAAATATGAAGATTATGAATATGTGTGAAAAATATGAAGAATATGAAAATATTCTGAAAATATGAAGAATATGAAAATATTCCAAAAATATGAAGAATATGAAAATATTCCGAAAATATGAAGAATATGAAAATATTCCAAAAATATGAAGAATATGAAAATATGTGAAAAACATGAAGAATATGAAAATATTCGGAAAATATGAAGAATATGAAAATATGTGGAAAATATGAAGAATATAAAAACATTCTGAAAATATGAAGAATATGAAAACATTCCAAAAATATGAATAATATGAAAATATTCAGAAAATATGAAGATAATGAAAATATTCAGAAAATATGAAGAATATGAAAATATTCAGAAAATATGAAGAATATGAAAATATTCAGAAAATATGAAGAATATGAAAATATTCTGAAAATATGAAGAATATGAAAATATTCCAAAAACATGAAGAATATGAAAATATGTGAAAAATATGAAGAATATGAAAATATTCAGAAAATATGAAGAATATGAAAATATTCCCAAAATATGAAGAATATGAAAATGTTCCAAAAATATGAAGAATACAAAAATATGTGAAAAATATGAAGAATATGAAAATGTGTGAAAAACATGAAGAATATGAAAATATTCGGAAAATATGAAGAATATGAAAATATTTGAAACATATGAAGAATATGAAAATATTCTGAAAATATGAAGAATATGAAAATATTCCAAAAATATGAAGAATATGAAAATATTCCAAAAATATGAAGAATACGAAAATATGTGAAAAATATGAAGAATATGAAAATGTGTGAAAATATGAAATATATTAAATATATGAAAATTTATGTATTATATGAAAATATATGAAATATTGAAAGTATATAAAATATATGAAGAATATGTAAATATTCTAAAAATATGAAGAATACGAAATATATGAAATATATGTGCAATATGAAAATATATGAAATATATGAAATATATTAAATATTTGGAAATATATGTAATATATTATGAATATGAAAATATATGAAAAGATGAAAAGATGAAAATATATGATATATATGAAGAATATGAAAATATATGTAAAATAAGAAAATATGAAATATATTAAAGTATATGAAAATATATGAAATATATGAAAATATATGAAATATATAAAATATATGAAATATATGAAAATTTGAGAATGAGAATATATGAAATATATGAAAATATATGAAATATATGGAAATATATGAAATATATGAAAAATATGAAAATATATGAAATATATGGGTAAAGAAACAAAATAAAGACAAACTTTCCTGCCTTCATGGAGCTTACATTCAGGTGAAGAGATGAAAAGCAACTATGCTATAAAGTGATATGTGTTGGTGTAATAAATAAAGTAGAGGAGGAAATAGGAAGTGTTGTAGACTGCTGGAACTTTAGGAATGGTGTTTGGAACATCCTCACTGAGGATATCTCCTCAGTCTAATGAGGGGACATGACTGTCTCCTCAGTCATTGTCTGCGATGGAATGGATTTGGGGAATCAGTCAGACTGTCCACTGTACCTGCAGAACGTACAGTCCAGGTAAAACAGGAGGACAGGTGGCTCTGGGGGAGAGGTCTCCTGGGACAAAAGGAGACGTTGTAGAATATCTGTTGTCATGGAAAATTTAAAAATACTGTGAGAATTAGAAGAAATAAAAACAAGTATAAGGAGACAGTTAACTTCACAGGATACCACTTGACTCCTCCGTGAATAATGCTTACAAAGTCACAATGATGTAAAACGTTGTTATTAGTTTACAAATTTTAAAATATACTGGTAGAGAAAGCATGGAAGATGTAATTTTAATTATAGGACCAAATGTAAATGTTATCACCTGGAATGCTCTACGATTGGAATGCCAGGAAAGGAAGACAGCAGAGCTAAAGATAAGTCTAAGAGCACCAGTGTTCTCTTTAAACCCAAGGGGATGTTAAGAGACCGACTATATTTGGTGTATGTTTACTGCCTAAAATTTCAAAGATAGCCAAACAATAGAGAAACAAATATGTGTTATAATTACACAGGGAAATTGGGGAAGATAGATGTGAGGTGATATAAGTGAGCTGAATCTTATAGCAGCAACTTGAATATCTAAAATGGACAAATTCAGACATTGTATATAAACTCACATTTACTGTAGAATCATAGAAGAAATACAGAATTTTGATGTAGCTACAGAATAAACAAGTTATAGAGTTAGTGGGCTGATTTTGGGGAGTTAAGACAGGGTGAGAGTGAAGAACAGAGTATTATTTTCATTATTAGTCCTTTCAGACAAATTTGACTTTTGAACTATGTGTGTGCATTACACTGAATTTTAAAATATCTGGTTTCCACTCTACAAAAATTTCTTTCTGTACTCCTGAAAGTGATATGCTTTCACTATGGAAAATTTAGAAACTATATAAAACTTCTCCAGGATTTAGAGGTAACTATTAAAATATTGGCCCATTTTCTTCTAGTCTTTTGAGATCAATTACATTTACACACATTTGTGATTATGTGGAGTAAGGATACAACTTGATGTATTCAAATTTGTGAATCTAAACTGATTAACTTAGATTCCATAGATAATTTGTAACATTTAAAATCTCCCTTATGATTTCAAATGAAACCAAAATAAACATGATATTAAAATCTTTCTGCAAAGAGACCTTTGGCATTAAACAATAGCAGTAAAATTAGCCTATTTACCAATGTGACTAGACCCCAACAATCTAAGGGTAAGTTCATTCTGATGTTAATCAGGCAGTGAGAACTATGATTTGCCAGACAAAATTAAATGACAGATTTGTTTCATAACTGGACAGTTACATCAGTTCAGTTCAGTTCACTCAGTCATGTCCGACTCTTTGCGACCCCATGGACCACAGCATGCCAGGCCTCCCTGTCCATCACCAACTCTTGGAGTCTACCCAAACCCATGTCCATTGAGTCGGTGATGCCATCCAACCATCTCATCCTCTGTCATCCCCCTCACCTCCTGCCCTCAATCTTTCCCAGCATCAGGGTCTTTTCAAATGAGTCAGCTCTTCGCATCAGATGGCCAAAGTATTGGAGTTTCAGCTTCAACATCAGTCCTTCCAATGAATACTCAATGAACACTTCAATGAACACTTCAAATGATCTCCTTTAGGATGGACTGGTTAGATCTCCTTGCAGTCCAAGGGACTCTCAAGAGTCTTCTCCAAGACCACAGTTCAAAAACATCAATTCTTTGGCATTCAACTTTCTTTATAGTCCAACTCTGACATCCATACATGACTACTGGAAAAACAATAGCCTTGACTAGATGGACCTTTGTTGGTAAAGTGTTGTCTCTGCTTTTTAATATGCTCTCTAAGTTGGTCATAACTTTGCTTCCAAGAAGTAAGTGTCTTTTAACTTCATGGCTGCAGTCACCATCTGCAGTGATTTTGGTGCCCCCACCAAAAAAGTCAGCCACTGTTTCCACTGTTTCCCCATCTATTTCCCATGAAGTGATGGGACCGGATGCCATGATCTTAGTTTTCTGAATGTTGAATTTTGTGTGTGTGTAATAAAGTTTTATTAAAGTATAAAGGAGATAGAGAAAGCTTCTGACATAGGAATCAGAAGGGGGCAAAAGAGTACCCCCTTTGCTAGTATTAGCAATGGAGTTATATACTCTCCAATGAATCCAAAGAATGTCTGGAGGCTGCAAAGACCTCACCAGACCCATTCCCATAATTTACATTTTAAGATAACAGAGTTGGCCAGAAGGTTTAATCCAAAGATTGTCCTCAGGCAGGATAAATCCTTGTAAAGACCAGACCTACTCCCATAATTTATGTTTTAAAATAACAGAATTAGCCAGAGGGTTTAATCCAAAGACTGTCCTCAGGCAGGATACATTATTGTTATATAATCCTAAGGAATGTAGAGGAAAAAAAGTAAAAAAAAAGTTTGTCCTTTCTTTCTCCTTGAATATCCCAGACCTCTCTCTCCTTGGGGACCCCTAGACTTCTTATCAACCTGCCTAGGAAATGACTCTCATTCCCTCCTTTTCTTTTAGGAGAATTATGTTGCCTAGGGAAAAGGGGCGTCGTTCTCATTCCACAACTGCTTCTGAGCTGACAAGGGGCGTTGTCCCTAAATTGGTGAGGCAACATATTCTCCTAATCCTCAAAGTGAGGATGTCTGATCCAGGGGCCCCAAGTAATAGTTGGAGGAGGCTGTGGCACTCATAGGAGCTCGGACAACTATTTGTAAATTAAAAGCAGTTAGAAAACCCCATTATACAGTTACAGATGTAAGGCAAAATAGTCATTAAACCAAGTTAAAATCAAAATGAAAAGTCACATTATGTCCATGGTTACATCAGTCCATCTTAAGGTTGTTAGATGTCATCAGTTTAAGAAGAGGCATCACATGCGATTGTTGAAGGTATTTGCAGACTTGGAGAAAGTTCTTTCCTTGAAGTGGAGATGTCCACCATGAGACGCCTTCCACTGATGAAGAGGGGAGTGCTCCGCAGACCCAGCAGTTTGAATGATTGTGGAATGCAGCTTAGGAGTGAGCCCAGGAAAGGAAGGCATTGTCTTGAGGATCAAACGGCACACTCAGGATTTCTGGAGTCAGCAGAAGTAGGCTCATATAGATTATCAGGCCCATCTTGTCCTGAAAGATCCCGGACGAGCCCCCAAGATGAAAGGTTGTCGCTGAACGATGAGAAGAGGATTCTTGGCCTCCGGAGGAGATGAATTCAATCCAGGGCCAAAGACGAGGCTGGATCGCTCAGAGCTTTTGTGTAATAAAGTTTTATTAAAGTATAAAGGAGATAGAGAAAGCTTCTGACATAGGCATCAGAAGTGGGCAAAAGAGTACCCTGAATGTTGAATTTTAAGCCAAATTTTTCACTCTCCTCTTTCACTTTCATCAGGAGGCTCTTTAGTTTCTCTTTGCTTTCTACCATAAGGGTGGTGTCTCATCTGTGTATCTGAGGTTATTGATATTTCTCCCCAGCAGTCTTGATTCCAGCTTGTGCTTCTTCTAGCCCAGCGTTTCTCATGATGTACTCTGCATATAAGTTAAATAAGCAGGGTGACAATATACAGCCTTGATGTACTCCTTTTCCTATTTGGAACCAGTCTGTTGTTCCATGTCCAGTTCGAACTGTTGCTTCCTGACCTGCCTACAGATTTCTCAAGAGGCAGTTCAGGTGGTCTAGTATTCTCATCTCTTTCAGAATTTCCCACAGTTTATTGTGATCCACACAGTCAAAGGCTTTGGCATAGTCAATAAAGCAGAAATAGATGTTTTTCTGGAACTCTCTTGCTTTTTCAATGATCCAGCAGATGTTGGCAATCTGATCTTTGATTCCTCTGCCTTTTCTAAAACCAGCTTGAACATCTGGAAGTTCACGATTCACATATTGCTGTAGCCTGGCTTGGAGAATTTTGAGCATTACTTTACTAGCGTGTGAGATGAGTGCAATTGTGCAGTAGTTTGAGCATTCTTTGGTGTTGCCTTTCTTTGGAATTACAATGAAATTTGACCTTTTCCAGTCCTGTGGCCACTGCTGAGTTTTCCAAATTTGCTAGCATATTCAGTGCAGCACTTTCACAGTATCATCTTTTAGGATTTGAAATAGCTCAACTGGAATTCCATCACCTCTGCTAGCTTTGTTTGTAGTGATGCTTCCTAAAGCCCACTTGACTTCACATTCCAGGATGTCTGGCTCTAGGTGAGTGATCACACCATTGTGGTTATTTGGGCCATGAAGATATTTTTTGTACAGTTCTTCTGTGTACTCTTGCCACCTCTTCTTAAAGTCTTCTGCTTCTGTTAGATCCATACCATTTCTGTCCTTTATTGAGCTCATCTATGCATGAAATGTTCCCTTTGTATGTCTAATTTTCTTGAAGAGATCTCTAGTCTTTCCCATTCTATTGTTTTCCTCTATTTCTTTGCACTGATCACTAAGGAAGGTTTTCCTTTTTTTTTTTTTTTTTTTCCATTTATTTTTATTAGTTGGAGGCTAATTACTTTACAATATTGTACTGGGTTTTGCCATACACAGACGTGAATCAGCCATGGATTTACATGTATTCCCCATCCCGATCCCCCCTCCCACTTCCCTCCCCACCCCATTGCTCTGGGTCTTCCCAGTGCACCAGGCCCGAGCACTTGTCTCATGCATCCAACCTGGGCTGGTGATCTGTTTCACCCTTGATAATATACATGTTTCGATGCTGTTCTCTCAAAACATCCCACCCTTGCCTTCTCCCACAGAGTCCAAAAGTCTGTTCTGTACATCTGTGTCTCTTTTTCTGTTTTGCATATAGGGTTATCATTACCGTCTTTCTAAATTCCATATATATGCGTTAGTATGCTGTATTGGTCTGTATCTTTCTGGCTTACTTCACTCTGTATAATGGGCTCCAGTTTCATCCATCTCATTAGAACTGATTCAAATGAATTCTTTTTAATGGCTGAGTAATATTCCATGGTGTATATGTACCACAGCTTCCTTATCCATTCGTCTGCTGATGGGCATCTAGGTTGCTTCCATGTCCTGCCTATTATAAACAGTGCTGCGATGAACATTGGGGTACACGTGTCTCTTTCAGATCTGGTTTTGAGGAAGGCTTTCTTATCTGTCCTTGCTATTCTTTGGAACTCTGCATTCAAATGGATATATCTTTCCTTTTCTCCTTTGCTTTTCACTTCCCTTCTTCTCACAGCTATTTGTAAGGCCTCCTCAGACAGCCATTTTGCCTTTTTGCATTTCTTGTTCTGGGGGATGATTTTAATCCCTGTCTCCTGTATAATGTCATGAACCTCCGTCCATAGTTCATCAGGCACTCTGTCTATCAGATCTAGTCCCTTAAATCTATTTCTCACTTCCACTGTATAGTCATAAGGGATTTGATTTAGGTCATACCTGAATGGTCTACTGGTTTTCCCCACTCTCTTCAATTTAAGTCTGAATTTGGCAATAAGGAGTTCATGACCTGAGCCACAGTCAGCTCCCAATCTTGTTTTTGCTGACTGTATAAAACTTCTCCATCTTTGGCTGCAAAGAATATAATCAATCTGATTTCAGTGTTGGTCATCTGGTGATGTACATGTGTAGAGTCTTCTCTTGTGTTCTTGGAAGAGGGTGTTTGCTATGACCAGTGCGTTCTCTTGGCAGAACTCTATTAGCCTTTGCCCTGCTTCATTATGTACTCCAAGGCCTAATTTGCCTGTTACCCTGGGTGTTTTATTTTCTTCCTACTTTTGCATTCAAGTCCCCTATAATGAAAAGGACATCTTTTTTGGGTGTTAGTTCTAAACGATCTTGTAGGTCTTCATAGAACCATTCACCTTCAGCTTCTTCAGCATTATAGTCAGGACGTAGACTTGGATTACCGTGATATTGAATGGTTTGCCTTGGAAACGAACAGAGATCATTCTGTATTTTTTGAGATTGCATCCAAGAACTGCATTTCAGACTCTTTTGCTGACAATGATGGCTACTCCATTTCTTCTAAGGGATTCTTGCCCACAGTAGTAGATATAATGGTCATTTGAGTTAAATTCACCCATTCCAGTCCATTTTAGTTCACTGATTCCTAAACTGTCAATGTTCACTCTTGCCATCTCCTGTTTGACCACTTCCAATTCATGGACCTAACATTCCAGGTTCCTATGCAATACTGCTCTTTACAGCATTGGACCTTGCTTCTATCACCAGTCACATCCACAACAAGGTGTTATTTTTGCTTTGGCTCCATCCCTTCATTCTTTCTGGAGTTATTTCTCCACTGATCTGCAGTAGCATACTGGACACCTACCAACCTGGGCAGCTTATCTTTCAGTGTCCTATCTTTTTGCCTTTTCATACTGTTCATGGGATTCTCAAGGCAAGAATACTGAAGTGGTTTGTCATTCCCTTCTCCAGTGAACCACATTTTGTCAGAACTCTCCACCATGACCCATCTGTCTTGGGTGGCCCAACACGGCATGGCTTAGTTTCATTCAGTTAGACAAGGCTGTGGTCCATGTGATTAGATTGGTTAGTTTTTTGTGATTGTGGTTTCAGTCTGTCTGCCCTCTGATCCCCTCTCTTAGCGCCTACCATCTTCCTGGGGTTTCTCTTACCTTGGACATGGGGTGTCTCCTCTCGGCCGCTCGCTGCTCCAGCACTATCGCCACTTGCTGCTCATAGATACCTTATATAATAAGGCATGGTATTCAGATCCTGCCTTCCTCACTGGCCTTGCCTTCCATTCTCCAGTCTTTGCTCAGTGCCCAAGCTCCTGGGATCTAGCTCTCCATCATAGAATGTACCAGGCTTCTCTCCCTGCTTTGTGCTTGCTGCATGCATTCCCTGATGCATGCACTTGGGATGCTCTTTGCAAGCTATTTAGCCTGAACAAGTATTACACGTCCATTAGGTCTCAGCCTAGATCCTCTCTCCCCTGTGATGCTTACCTAATTCCTTCATGGATATTGTACAGCCTCTTCCCTTGGGCAACCACCAAACTTTCTCCATATGCTATGACTAGTGCATATGAAGTATGAGTTACAGAGCTAAAAGAATGTGTTATGGGGTCAGACTGCCTGAGCTTGGCTCTCAGCTCCATATCTAACTGGAAAAGTCACTAAAATAATGGGAGCCTCAGTTTGTTGTTGTTAATAAGTAGCTAAGTCATATCTGACTCTTTGTGACCCCATGGACTGGAGCATGTGAGGCTCTTCTGTCCTACACTATGTACTGGAGTTTGCTCAAAGTCATATCGTGATACCTTACCATCTCATCCTCTGCTGCCCCCTTCTCCTTTTGCCTTCAATTTTCCCCAGAATTGGAGTCTTTCCCAGTGAGGTGGCTCTTTGCAAAAGGTGGCCAAAGAATTGGAGCTATAGCTTTAGCATCAGTCCTTCCAATGAATATTCAGGGTTGATTTCCTTTAGGATTGATTGGTTGGATCTCCTTGCAGTCCAAGGGACTCTCAAGAGTCTTCTCCAACACCAGAGTTCAAAAGCATCAGTTCTTTGATGCTTAGTGTTTTTAATGGACCAACTCTCACATCCATACCTGACTACTGGAAAAACTATAGCTTTGACTAGATGGACCTTTGCCAGCAAAGTGATGTCTCTTTTTAATACCTGTCTAGGTTTGTCATAGCTTTTCTTCCAAGTGGCAAGAATCTTTTAATTTCATGGCTGCGGTCACCATCCACAGTGATTTTGGAGCCCAAGAAAATAAAGTCTGTCACTGCTTCTACTTTTTCCCTTCTCAGGGCTCAGTTTACTCATCTGTAAAATGGTATTATTAATAATATCTACCTCATTGGCTGTGGGAAAGATTACAAACTACAGAGAAGGCACTTGGCACAGTGCCTGGACTATGTTGTAATGATTGACTTGCATGGCTAGCCACTGAATTAAGGGACTATAACTTTTCATCTTTACATACTCTGCACCACTGTAGAACTTGGCATCGTGTCCTTGAAAGTTTATTGACTAAATGAATGGATAAATGAATGCTTTAGAGAGTAAATTCTGTTACCTTTTTATAATTATCATTTTTCAGGATAGTAGTTCCAAGAATGGGCCTCAAAGTCATGCAAAAAGCCAATAAGCATTATTAATTCAAGGAGCCAATATTTTTCTTATTAAAATAAAGAGTCACTTCCTGACTACATTAATTGTATTATCAGCCCTGAGAAAGATTAATCTAAAAGCTATGAGGTCTCTCAGCAATGCAGGACCTTGTCTGTTTCCTATAAGATTTCTCACCATCATAGAGATGACAGTACTTCTGATCTACAGAGATTGAGGACTAATGGGATAATGCATTTCATGAAGGATTCCTAACCACAATATGAGTGGGAGCAACATTAAAGCACGTTTTTATTATCTTGTGAAATATTATCTTGTGAATTCATGTTTTCTATTTGACTGTTTTTCTCCCCCTCGACAGAATTGTGGTTCCACTCAAGCCCAGGCACATGTGATGCCTTTGGAGTTGTGTGGTGCTGACTCGTGTCCTCGGGGACTGTAAGTACTAAGGGTGATGCTGTTCTGTGCATCACCCCGGAACCAAGACTCCACCATCAGAATGAGACGATGCCTTACTCCACCTGCAAGAGAATGGGATTCTATTGGCATTTTGCAAGTCTGAGTCCAAGCCAGACACTCTGGCATTTATTTGGGAGAATAATATTTGTCCTGCTTATCTGCAAAGGCTGCTGGAAGACTCTAGTGAGCGATTTTATAGAGTACAAAGTGATCTACAAATACAAGCATTTTTATTATGATTGAAAACACATCTCATCTTCTACTGGAACCTCTAGATAAAGGAATGTTGGTATGATAAAGAGCTAGAGCTAAAGGGGGAAAAGTGCTAAAAACCTAATTACCAAATATGGCATTAAGAGAGTAATTACTTGATTAATTAATGATAGGGGCCCTATGTTTAAAGTCTTTCAGTTATACTGACATCAACCATCTTTGCCTATCAGGATTGGCTTATTTCTGCTGACGAAAAACTACCAAACCACTGAGGCCTAACTGACATGTGATTAATATGGACTCTGTAATTGTATGGTTGAGTTTTATGCATGAAGCTGTATCCCTGATTTTTCTCCCTTAATTTCCTTCTGTTTAACTGTTGGTTGTAAAACAGTTTTAAATATATCTGCTGAGCATGAGTGCAAGTTTTGCAACTTGAAAAGTGCCTGAGTCATTTTGGGCATTTCATGTAGTAAAATAGACTTGGGGGAACTCATAGTCTGAGAGATGGATTGCCACTTGGCTTCCACTCCCAACCCTCCTGGCTCTTTCCTGCAGCTGCTCACTGGCACTGAATCTCATCTGTTATCATTAAGCACATGCATAGCATCAGTAGTGGCAAAAGGCTTAATCACTTTCTTTTTGCCAGCCCATCTGATGGCCCTCTTCAACCTCTTTCTGGACAGATGAAGATGATGACAGCTGCCAGTCTGGTCTTCTCAGCAATCATTTACCCTTTCTGTTAGTGGCACCTGATTTCCTTTTGGGACCCTACCCTTCCTCCTACACTTTGCCTGCTCATATTCTCTGTGGTTCAAGTAGAGCTGATCTCATTTCCCTTGCTCCAGGGCAGGTCTTACACAAATAGAATCTCAATGATTGGTTTAAGGATGGGCATGTGACCCAAGCTGAGCCAGTGAGAGGCACCCCTGGGACCCAGGTGGCACTAGTGGTGAAGAACCCCCCTGCCAAAGCAGGAGATGCGAGACACAGGCCGCAGGTTCTGTCCGTGGGTTGGACAGATCCCCTGGAGGAGGGAATGGCAGCCCACTCCAGTGTTCTTGCCTGGAAGATCCCACAGACAGAGGAGCCTGGCGGGCCATAGTCCATTGGGTCACAAAAAGTCGGGCACGACTGAGGCGGCTTAACACACACACACGTGGGGAAAGAACAGCTCTCTCTTTCCATTAAGCCTAGAGTTTCTGGTCTCTTTGTCACAAACAAAGGAGAGTTCAGCCAAGAATGCAGACAGAGGAAAGGAGAGCGAAGAGATGGAGAGAGATAAACTCTGTGGGCCTTGTTTGAATATGTGGGTTTGGTCATACCTGAAGACAAACCTGATCCTGTGCTTTGCCATTATATGACCCAGTTTGAATAGATTTTTGTCACTTGTAACATTGAGTCTTGACTCAAATGATGCTGCAGATCACCATACCTTCTGCCTCAACATTTATGTTCAGATCCTTAAGAAAAATGAGAACGAGACAGAAATAAGTCAGTCTGCAGGAAATAAGATTCAGTGTTTTAGAAATACTTATACTTTTTTTTTTTTTTTTTTTTTGTCAAGCTGCGAGGCATGTGAGATCTTAGTTCTCCATCCAGAGATTGAAACTGTGCCCCCCTGCAGTGGGGGGCAGAGTCCTGACCACTGCAACGCCACAACAGTCCCAGAGATACATATACATTAAAAAAAATATATTTCCTCCCCTAGAAAAAGTGATTGGGTCCATCAGACACTTTTCCTTATTTTATTGGAGTGGTCTGATTAAAGTGATTCTGTGACATCTTGCTGGTTGGAGAATGGCTTCATTCACTGGAGGAGACCCTGCAGTTCATTCATTCATTCAATGATGGGTGTCTACTTGTGTGAGGCGATAAAGATGTGTCAGGTAAACAAGATCTCTGTTTACCTAGCAGAGATTACAATCTAATAGATTTTAGTGAATCAAGAATCCAGGATACATAGACATAGAGAAAAATTAACAGATTTTCATAATACCCTTTATTGATGGGTAGGACCACCTGAGGATAGATCCTATGACTTTGAAGGTATGTTCATAATATTATTACAGAAATATTCATGCTTTGATATTTGTTTTACTCTATAATGACCCTCAGGTCTTTTAGTTTTTATTCTTAAAAAGGAAAAATTTTATTTAAAAGGAAATTGAGGCAGCTCAACAATAAGAAGATTGGAAGGACTGAAAAATATGCCCCCCACCCCCCAAGCCCCACTAATCCTATTACTATAAAACAACTGACTTTCTTTGGGGCTACTAAGATTTTTGCAGATTTTGGGCACCTTTACTCCAGTGAGCTACAAACACTTTATATGGTTGAGTGCATTTTATTTTCCCCAGCTCTGCTGATTGTATCAGAGGCCAGAGTTATATTTCCCAATTCACAGAGGGGATAACCAATAGAGAGAAGGCTAGAGTTGTCTGAGGTATCACAGTTGGAGGTTGAGACAGATACTGATCTACTCTGGTCCTTATGAGGTCTTTCAGTGACCCTCTCTCCACTCTCAATCTTGATTCACCATTCCCCAAATATGGAATCCCCAAAGGCATTCCATGCCTTTATCACCACTGTTCTTTATCCTGGACTGTTTGTACCTCTGTGTCCCTTCCTCTCCTGAATTTTCACCTCTAGTTGTCCTTCCAGACCTCAAGAAAAAGCCTTCTCTTTTCATAAAGCTCTCTGAGATCTTTCCTAGATAGAAGCAATTTCCTTATATTCTCTTCTCATTATATTTGATTTATTCCTGCAGCTTTTTTTCAAACTTAGTCTAATATTTATTTACATACCTCTCTCTCCTGATGGCATGTAAACTCATTTAGACAAGGAAAGCTGCCTGGCTCCTCCTTGTGACTCTGATTGGGTGTGCTGTTTTGAAAGAGAATTAAATAAGTATTTGCTGAATGAATGATGTGTGGGTTCTTTCACAGATTAAAAACGAGGCTAAATACCTCCTGCTCTCTCTCCACTGAGTCTTGCAGTGGCTGTTCCCTCTCTGGGATGTGTGCTTCCATCCCCTCACTTCTGCCACTGGCTAGTTTACAGCCCGCACTAAGAAACACATCTTATAGTTAACTCATTATAAACATATCATGAAATATTAACCTTTGCTACCTGAAATATGTTCTGATCAATACTCTATTACTCTATTCTGTTTCCTTCTATCCTTTTCTCTTCTACTGTGCTATTGTCCAGTCTATTATTTCATTTCAAAAGACATTGGTTGTGGCACACTATTTAATTTCCTTAACCTAATTAGAGTTTACAAGAAGCATTGGCCTAGTTGATTCCTACTTATCTTTCAGATCTCTGTTCACAAGTTGCTTCTTCAGGAAAGTCTCCTGACCTCCAAGGCTAGATTGAGCCTCTGCTAGAGCCCCCTCTTCTTCAGAGAATTTAACCATGTCTTCTTGTGTAATTGTTTGGCTGTATTTTTTCCCCATTAAACTCCAAGCTTCATGAGGGTGGGGCTTCTTTATTTTTTAATCATCATATTCTCAGTGCCTAGTACAGTGCCTGGGACCCACCTATGCACATTAAAACTTTGTGAATAAATTACCTGGGTATTTTTAAATTGATGGATGAGAGGCTGTCATAGTCACATTTGCGCTTTAAGTAGATCTCCTAGGCTACATGCATTTCATTGTTCAAAGGACAGATGAAGTTGGGGAGGTGCTGAAGGGTGGAAGGCCTCAATGCCAAGAGACAGGGAGATCAGTTTGGGAGCCAATATAGAGGGGATCTGGACTAAGGGACCATCAGTGGTGTTGAAGAACTAAGGACAGGTCCCTGAGATTGTTTGAAGGGAAAACTGAGGGAACATAATGATCTGTTTTGGGGGTGAATCCAGTTCTTGTGAATTCTTTTCCATCATGGTCAGACAGCAGGAAGTCACCCTTCTGGCTCTGGGTGCCTCCCAGGCTGAAGGTCTTCCTCGTCCTGGGGTTTTGCCCCTGGAGGGATGCAATAAAGGTATCACAGCCTGTGTTGGGTCTACTGCCTCACAGCACCATTCCAGGGGCTAATTATACCCTGGCTCTCTTTGTTTTCTCCATTGATGTTAGTTTTAAACCAATTAAGATGGGGAGGGATTTCAAGTAAGATTGTGTCTTTATTGATCAGTTTTACACTAACGTCTTAGTTCTTAATTAAGGGAGTCCAATGCTCTTGTCTACAGACACAAAGCCTCCTGAGCTGACCTAACCCACAGCAGAGGAAAGGCAGGCTCCCATGGCACTCAGTTTAGAGATGCAATGGCAGCACGATCCCTCAGCTCCCAGCACCAGCTCTGGACTGGACTGTGTTTTCTGGCAATAGCTCTGGAACCCAGGGCTGTGTCTATGCAGTGTGACTGAGACTTCTCTCGGTACTAGATTTGGTATCTGTGCTCATCATGAGGGCACATTGCCCAGCTATGGTTCAGACTGTCTGTGATTATTCTAATTTGGTTATTCAAACAGCCAAAATAATGACTAATGCAACTGACAAAAATATTTTTGGTGCACAGTGACATCAACCACTTGACCACTGACCTCTGTTAGAGTTGGAAATCTTAAATCAAGCACAAAAGGAGCAGTCCATAGGATGAGGAGATATTTATCAGAGGCCATCCCATCTCCTTTTCCTAGGGTCATGCTATATAGAACAGGGGCCCTCTGGCTGTATTTCTGCCAGTACCCTTTCCTCTGTTCATTATCTCTACCTCTCTGAGATACACCCTTTCCCCCTTCTGGGTTGACTATGCATTGAACTGTTTCTTCTTAGATAAACTATTTTTCTCCCAAGATAAATCTCATTTTATTATGTGCTGTCCATATTTCTAATCCACTAAGTCCATTTATATTATCACTTGGCCTTGCCCGATGCTTGGCCTACTTCTCATTTCAGTGTTGCCATGAATCCAGAGTTGCCACAGAACAAGCAAGGAGCACACTTCCTTCCACTACAGAAAAAGGAGAGGAGAAGAGGAAGAAAAACCAATGAGGAGAAAAATGATCCTCTGTTTACTTTCTGTACAGGACCAGCTGTGGTTTCATACAAAATGTGTGGAAAGAACCAGCCATATAGAGAGTAATGATAACAAGTACCATTTGACTGTTTTATATATGTTAACTTTCTCAGTTCTTACAGCCACTCTCTGGAGAATGTGCTGTGATCATCTCCTTTCAGCTGAGGAAACTGAGGCACAGAGAGTTTACACATAATATGCCCCAAATAAGTGTGCTAATGTAACTACTAAGTGATTGAGTGAAGCTAACATATAAATTATACAGATTCTAAATTTTCGTAGCTTTCAAATTTTCCCTTTTTAAAAAATATTTATTATTTATTTATTTGGGTTTCCCAGGTGTCTCACTCATAAAAAATCTGCCTGCCAAAGCAGGACAGATCCCATGGACAGAGAAGCGTGGCAGGCTACAGCCCGTGGAGTCACAAAGAGCCGGACGTGACTGAGCATGCGCTCACACTCACGCTGTAATTTGTTTATTTGGCTGTGCCGGCTGTTAGTGGCAACATGCAAACTCTTAGTTGCAGCATGTGGGATCTAGTTCCCTGACCAGGTATCAAACCTGCCCCCATGCCGCACCCCCACCCCCTGCAATGGGGGCACAGTCTTAATTCCTGGACCATGGGAAAAGTCCCTAAAATTCTCAGTTTTTAAGCTCAGGTGTCAGACATAAGTGATCTCAACTGTTACACAGTCATTATTTAAAAATGGGCGAGAGAGCGTGACCACACCATCTTGGCTCATTTGCTCTCTCCCCACAAATAGACTCACAGATATAGAGAACAAACTTGTGGTCACCAATAGGGAGGGAGGTGGGATGGATTGGAAGTTTGGATGCAAGCTATTATATACAGAATGGGTAAGCAACAAGATCCTACTATGTAGCACAGGGAACTATATTCAATATCCTATGCTAAACCATAATGGAAAAGAAATTTTAAAAGAATATATATATACATATATATGTATAACTGAATCATTTTTCTGTAAAGCAGAAATTCACACAACATGGTAAATCAGTTATCCTTCAATAAAATAAATCTTTTAAAAGCAAGATAATTATGATGCACATGAATTTGAGTCCCTGTTTTCAATTCTGCTTCTCTAGAGAAAAACCTGACTAATATATATCATATATATATACTATATTAATCAAGAAGGTATTTCTAATTTCTAAAAGTTAAGATTTTCTTTTGATTACTTTTAAATTATTCATTTCTTTTTCATTGGCTGAAAAACTTTCTTTTTTTAATTGACTATTAATTTAACCCTTAATTTTTTCCAAATAATATATTCTTTGTGGACAAATGCATAGCTGGTTTTCATAAATATTCCAGGGACATAAGAAAAAAACAAGTAGTTCTTGTTTGGTGGATTTAGGATTGAAATATACCTATAATTTTATTATTCACTTCCTCAATCTCCAATGAGACAGTTAATTTAGGTAGGTTGATAAGGAGTCCAGAGTCCTCAAGGAGGAAGTAGTCCAGGCCCTCGAGAAGGAGAAAAGTGTCCTGGGCTCTCAAGGAGGAGAAAGGGACAAACATTTTTTTCCTACATTTTTTTCCTACATTCCTTGTCTTAGTCACATAAAATACTTTTTCTTTAAGACCAGAACTAATGTCTCAAGGCTATGTTTTCCCTTAAACTCTGTACCAATGATAATATAAAAACAATGTATCCTGCTTGAGGACTTGTTTCTCCTTCTTAAGAACCTTCTGACTAATCCTGTCATCTTAAAATGTATGATGTGGGAGTGGGTCTGGTAAGACCTTTCTATTGTCAGTTCTCAGTTCAGTTCAGTTCAGTCTCTCAGTCGTGTCCAACTCTTTGTGACCCCAGGGACTGCAACACACCAGGCTTCCCTGTCCTTTACCAACTCCCGGAGTTTGCTCAAACTCATGTCCATCGAGTCAGTGATGCCATCTAACCATCTAATCCTTTGTGGTCCCCTTCTCCTGCCTTCAATTTTTCCCAGTATCAGGGTCTTTTCAAATGAGTCACTTCTTCGCATCAGGTGGCCAAAGTTTTGGAGTTTCAGCTTCAACATCAGTCCTTCCAATGAATATGCAGGACTGATTCCTTTAGGATGGACTGGTTGGATCTGCTTGCAGTCCAAGCAAGGGACTCTCAAGAGTCTCCTCCAACACCACAGTTCAAAAACATCAGTTCTTTGGTGCTCAGCTTTCTTTATGGTCCAACTCTCACATCCATACCTGATTACTGGAAAAACCATAGCTTTGACTAGATGGAACTTTGTTGGCAATGTCTCTGCTTTTTAATATGCTGTCTAGGTTGGTCATAGCTTTTCTTCCAAGGAGCAAGTGTCTTTTAATTTCGTGGCTGCAGTCACCATCTGCAGCGATTTTGGAGCTCCCCAAAATAAAATCTACCTTTAAAATAATGAATTGAAAAGTGTTCTTTTTGTATTCTGGATACATGTCATTTATCATGAATTGTGGATACTTTCTTCCTTTTTATGGGTTGTCTTTTTATTTTCTTGATGGTGTCATTTTAACCACAAACATTTTAAATTTCAAAGAGTCCAATATTTCTAATATTTTTATCTGTTGCTTGTGATTTCAGTGACATTGCTTAGAAATCATTGCTTTACCCAAAGTCATGCAGCTCTACTCCTCTGTTTTCTTCTAGGAGTTTTAGGTATTATATTTATGTCTATGTTCCACTTTTCTTAAGTAGGAATCCCACTTTGTTGTTTTGCATATGAATATCCTCCCTAGATTCTTTTCCTAAGGTGTTGATACACTCTCCGACTTCCAGCATGTTCCTATGCATTTTCCATTCATTCTAATAAGGGAATAATCTTGGCTGGGAGTAGAATCTTGGTTGCAATCTCACAGTGTCTGTGGCTGCTATTTTACTGTTTTTCAGCTTCTATGGTGGCAGTAAAGAAATCTGATGCCATTCTGATTATTTTTCCCTTACAGAGCTTGTGTTCTTTTATTTTAGTTTTTTTAATTTATTTTTAATTGAAGGATAATTGCTTTACAATATTGTGTTAGTTCCTGCCATATAGCAGCATGGATCAGCCATAGGTATAAGCATGTCCCCTTCCTCTTGAACCTCTCTCCCACCTCACACCCCACCCCTCTAGGTTGTCAGAGCACATGATTTGAGTCCCCTGCACCATACAGGAAACTCCCACTGGCTATTTAATTCTACATATGGTAATGTTTCAATGCTATTCTCTCAATTTGTCCCACCCTCTCCTTCCTGCATTGTCTCTGCAAGTCTGAGCTTACATTCTTTTTATTTGAATGCTTTTCTTTTCACCCAAAGTTTGGAATATTACCAAGATGTTTCTTCATGTATCTCTTTACTCTATAGTCCTGACAAAACTCAAAGAGTCTTATGTGTTACAACTCTTCTTTGCTTCTCCTGGAGCACCCATGTTTCACATACTGGGCCTTCTGGATATATTCTCCATGGCTCTTAAGTTTTCCTTCATGATTTCCATCTCCTCACATTTTTCCTTTGTGTTTTGAAATATTTCTTATAATTTGATCTTCCAGGCCATTAATTTGGATCTCAACAAAGACCACGCTCTATTTTGATTTCTTTCCTGAATCTCTTAGTTGAGATTTTTTGACTCCAGTAAGGCTATCTTGCTGTTGTGTGTTTTGTATGTGAGTCTCCATAAGTACTTGTTATTTTTTATTTTATTTTTAATTTATCTTTTCAGATCATGCTTTGCAGCATGTGGGATCTTATTTCCCCAACCAGGGATCAAGCTCATGTCCCCTGCTTTGGGAGAATGGAGTGTTAACCAGTGGACCACCAGGGAAGTCCCCAAGTACTCATTATTTTTATTTAAAAAAATTATTAATTTAATTTAATTTAATAAATTAAATTAGAAATTTATTTTAAAAGTGTTGACATTCTTCTTCAGCAGCTCTATTTCACTGTACATGCATTCTGTGTCTTCTTATGGATATTTCCATATCAGCAGAAACTCACATTACCCACATCCTCACTAGAGCCTGCTGTCCAAAGACCCCAGAAGCCCTTAGAAGTGGGAGAGGTAGAGAGATTGAATGCGTGCCTGAGAGAGTGAGGGAGTTTGGATCATTATCTTCCAAGGATGCTTGCAACAGGTTACACCACTTCAGTTTCAGTTTCTGATCTAATTCTCTGCCTCTTCAAGCAGAATGTGTTCTCTTAGGCCTGGGCCTGAATCCTATTTGTTTTTGCACATTAACACTTGGTCCAGGGCGTGGGGCATAAAGGACTTTCACCAGCTATACTTGGAACGCATGAATGCAAATGTGAAACTCCAATGAATAATTTGATCAGGACTCAGGAAATTCATCTAGAATCTTGCATTGCCCACAGAGTCTTTGACCCTGGTAATTTAAACAAAGGAGATTTTATTGGAATGATTTTGAGATAGTCCAAGGATTGAGAAAGTAGAGAACTAGGCCTGGAAATGGGCAGGAGGCAAGGCAGCCCTTGAGGGCCAGGAAACTAGAAGTCAGGACTAACCAAGCAGTAGAAACACTATGATCAGTGTTACATTACTGAGGGAATGTCCCCCAGTCTTTTTAAAAAAATTGCTCACTCAATATTTAAAGCCCTGGAGAGACTCTATCAGCTATACAACAACCATGGCAGGAAGGATTTGATCTATTGGCTTCTGGAGTGGGAGTCAGGCATCTGGATTTCCCACCTCAAAAAGACAAACCCACAAAGAAAGGTAACTCCTCCTAAGGGCAGGGTGTGTTAGGGAGGGGGGCATAGTGCCGGGCGACCACAAAACAGCATGTTTCCAACAAAGGAGGCTTTTAGAAAAGAGGTGTCTGATTTCCAAAGTAGTGCAAATGTTCCCTCTCTGAAGCCTACCTTTTCTCCCTGCTGTTGGAGCCCCTAAGAGTACGGCCAATGCTGGAGTGAGGGAGGGGAGAGGAAAGGGTAAATGAAATGCTATCAGACTCATACCGGCCCCCTCCATCTTCCAAGCCCTGCTCTTCTGAAGTGCGACCTGTTCTCTTGGGAGCCAGGGGAATTCTCAAAACTGGTTTTATGGAGAGGCAGGTGGGCTCCTGGGGTCCTACAATCAACCCATCTCATAAAAGCAGTGTAGGTATGACATTTAGGTTCTTAGATTAAACAGACTTTTGTGGGTTGGATTGAGATGTTAGTCACTGAACAGTGTTACTAATTTCCAAACAACCTTCCTTTCCCCCTCTCTTCTTTTCTCTACAAATGTTTATTGAATGTCAGTCGTTGAAAACCAAAACAGCCCCTTTTTAAGCTCCAGTACTTTGACCACCTGATGCGAAGAATCATTGGAAAAGACCTTAATGCTGGGAAAGATTGAAGGCAAAAGGAGAAGGTGGTGGCAGAGGATGAGATGGTTAGATAGCATCACTGATTCAATAGACATGAATTTGAGCAAATCTTGGAAGATAGTGGAGGACAGGGGAGCCTGGCATGCTGCAGTACATGGGGTCAAAAAGAGTCAGACGTGGCTTAACGACTGAACAGCAACAACATGGAACTTCCAGTCTAGTGGGAGAAAACAGATATGAAACAAAAAAACCACACAACTGAGCACGTATTTGTAAACTGGTTCTGTACTATATGCAATAAGTAGTGTCATGACAGAGACCTACTTCAGATGGGGGAGATATGAAAAGGTCTCTGAGGAAATGACACATTGACTGAAGACTTGAATGCCTTAGGCAAATTGCTTCATTCCTCGATTTCCATCTCATCACAAAAAGTTCTGTCTTGCAGTTCTCAACCCTGGGTAGTGTTCAGGCGTGTCATTTTGCTGCTGTTGTTGTCATCACAATGATTCAGGGGGTATAACTGAAAGTCTGTGTACAGAAGCGTGAACACTAAAGGCTAACAAGGGTTCTGCATAATAAAGAAGAATCCTGCTTGAAATGCTAACAACATCATCTGAGAAGCCCTATAGGCAGCCAGCCTCATCAGGAGAGCTGCTCCTCAGCGTTTGTTGCTCTGGAAGTGATGGGATGGAATCAGATTGGCACAGCTTGAGTCCCCCTGTCCACTCCTGAACCAAGCACAGTGACTCAGAGTGGGAAGGGGTGAAACTGCCAAGGCAGATAGTGGTGCTGAATTTCTGCTGGGCTGGTGGAGAAGCTGATGGCCATTACGTGGGTGAGAAGGGCAGCTGTGCAAGATGAGGCTGGATAGGGAGGCAGGGCTGATCACTCGGGGCCTTGTCAAAGATTCTGGATTCCTCCTGAGTGCCCTGGGAGACCACAGACAGGTTTTAAGCAGGGGAAGAGGATGGCATAATTTGTGCCAAGCTTCAGAGAGTGTACACTAAATTTTAGTGGGGACATGACTGAGTGACTGAGCACATATGGGCTTCTTGCCTAGACCTTCCTCCGTGGAAGAAAGACTGTATCTCCTCTGCTTCTTTTACCTTCTCCTTTCTTCTGTCTTTTTAATGAATAGATTCCATTGTCTTCTACCTAGAGATAAAGGACAAAGGCAGAATTGTGCTCTGGGAAAGCACTATTCTTTCATAGGCCTTTATCAAGTGTGGTTTTCTGATCTGCATCACATGACAAAATCTGCTTTCTGCTCTGGAGATGAGAGTTGGAAATGAGCAAGTGTTCTTATCCTAGGAAGTCATTCTTTTAATCCAATTAATTACCTAGTGGAAAACCTCTCCATCCCAGCAATGCTTATGCTGTGATGGCCAAGTCCAGGGCATCACCAACATATCTTTGCAAATTTCATTAGCAGTGGCTATTTCCGTTTTCTTCTAGGTCATTAATGAGTTTGTTAAATGAGGTCAGTTCCAGCACCAGCCTCTGACATGCCCTAGTGGACCTTTTGCTTCCAACCAGATGTACTTCCCATTTATCCCTGATTACATAGTATTTTCACCCTGCCAGCAATCCATTTAGATGAGAGCATTCAAAAACAGGCCGATTTAATTTGCAGCACAACTTCTATGGAAGTAGTTGTCAAATGCGTTTCTGATGCCCACATAACGTTACTGTACTCTTGTCACCTGCTCACTCTTCTGTTCTCTTTTATACTTCTTCCTATTGCTTTTTGCCAAACAAGTTTTTTTCAATTGTAATAGAATGCACATAACATAAAATTTACTACCTTAGCCATTTTAAGTGTACAGTTCAGTAATGTTAAGTATATCCATACTGTTGGGCAAGTAATCCCCAGGACAATTTTATCTTGCAAAATTAAACTCTATACCCATTGAACAACCATTCTCATTTTCTCTTCCTCTAAGCCCCTGGAACCTACCACTCTACTTTCTGCTTTTACAAATTTGGTTACTCTAGATACCCTGTGTGAGTAGAATCATAGAGTATTTATCTTTTTGTGACTTACTTATTTCACTTAGCATAATGCCCTCAAGGTTCATTCACATCGAAGCATGTGCCAGAATTTCTTTCCCTTTAAGACTAAATGATATTCCATTATATATATATATATATGTTAATATATATATATTCCATCATATACATATATTCCATTATATGTATCTACATATGTCTACACTAAATTTTGATTGTCCATACATCTGTTAATGGACACTTGGGTTGCTTCTCCCTTTCAGTTAATGTGGATATTGCTGCTACGAACATGGGTGTACATTTCTTTCAATTCTTTTATTTATAGACCCAGAAGTGAAATTGCAGAATCATATGGAAATTCTATTTCTAATAGAATTTTTTAGAGACTGTTATACTATTTTCCACAGGGGGTCACCATTTAACATTCCTACTAACAGTGCGCCAAATTTTCAGTTTCTCTATACCTTTCCCAGCATTTGTTATTCCTGTCTTTTTGACTGTACCCAACCTAATGGGTATAAAGTGACATTTCATGGTGGTTTTGGTCTTCCCAGTGGCTCAGATGGTGAAGAATCTGCCTGCAGTGCAGGAGACCTGGGCTCGATGCTAGGTTGGGCAGGTCTCCTGCAGGACGGCGTGGCAGCCCACTCCAGTATTCTTGCCTGGAGAGTCCCCATGGACAGGGGAGCCTGGTGGGATGCAGTCCTTGGGGTCGCAGTCAGACGCGACTGAGTGACTAAGCACACAGCATGGTCCCTGGTGGTGCATCTCTACAATGACTAGTGATGCTGAGCACCTCTTCATAGCTTGTTAACCACTTGAATATCTTGTTTGGGGAAATATCTAAGTTCTTTGCTCATTTTTTAGTTAAGTTTTTTGTGTTGTCATAGGAGTTCTTTATATATTCTAGATATTAATCTTTTTATCAGATATATGACTTGCATTTCCCTTATTCCATAAGCCACTTTTTCATTCTGTTGATTGTGTTTTTTGATGTATAGAAGTTTTAAATTCTGGCTTAATCTCCTAATGAGTTTTATGATTTTAGAAATTATCATTTTTCTTGTAGAAATTACCATTCTGTGTATTTGCCACACATTTTTTTCTCTATTATCCAATTCTGATACTTCACCTTCTTTAGGGTTAGCATTTCTGAATCATAACTGTTGGCATCAATTTCCACAATATGAAAGAAATCTTAGTAATGGCTTGAAATAAGAAAAATAAGAAGGTGGGATAGGTAGTTTGTTGCTTCATTTGGAAAAATTAAGAAGTGACCGGGGTGAGTGAACATTAACTCTAATAATGATCTTTAACACTGCATAACATTCTATGGCCAATCTTGTCTTTTCTCCAATGATCCTGCATAGAAGAAATTGTAATTCCCACTTACAGGTGAGAAAACTGAGATTAAAGAGAGGTATCTTGTTCAGTTTCACAAACATTACAAACATTCTTCTGTTCTGTGCAACACCTCCAAGGAGATGTTTGGAAACCCTTCTGAAAACAAGTGAATAACCTCTTACCTCATTCCTCTCGTTTGAGCCCGCCCTGTGCTACAAAATTGAGACTTGCTTACCTGTCAGAGCAGGCATTGCGCTGTGAACTTCACATGCCTTAGTTCATTGATCCACCTCACTGTGCAAGGCAGTCTGAGGCTCAGAGAAGTTAAAGAATTTTGCCCAAGATCACACTTCCAAAAAGTGGTAGAGCAAGAATTTGTACCCAAGCCAGCCTGATTCCAAAGCTGTTTCATCCCAAGTTTAGATCACAACAGAGACCTTGAGTCAGAACATACTCTGCTTGCTGCTGCTGCTAAGTCTCTTCAGTCGTGTCCGACTCTGTGCAACCCCATAGACGGAAGCCCACCAGGCGCCCCAGTCCCCGGGATTCTCCAGGCAAGAACAGTGGAGTGGGTTGCCATTTCCTTCTCCAATGCATGAAAGTGAAAATGAGAGAAGCCGCTCAGTCGTGTGCGACTCTTAGCGACCCTATGGACTACAGCCTACCAGGCTCCTCCTTCCATGGGATTTTCCAGGCAAGAGTACTGGAGTGGGGTGCCATTGCCTTCTCCGATACTCTGCTTAAACTATCCTTATTATAAAGCACCTCAAAAGACCCTTTGTTGATTAAATTATTTTGCTTAGACTTTCAGTCCCCTTTCATTTGTTGTTTGTTTTAGAAAGGAGTTATAGTCTCAGATCTCTGCTCTGCAGTGAACTAGCTGTAAAACTGTAGATAAGTAGCAAACTCCTCTTGGCCTTAATTTTTTCATCTGAAAACTATCCATTATATCACGTACTTCATGTGGTTGACTTGAGTAGTAAATGAAATAATATATGCACAAATGCTTAGCAGATAGCCTAGCCCATGGTAAGCACTCAGTAAATTTTAGCTATTTTATTAATTTATCAAATTTAAAATACATTTTATAAACAAATTTGACCCATATAGTATATAGCATATACTATATGTCCTTCTCTTAGTCCTTCATGATTTTTCCTTGTTAAACAGAGTACATAAAAGGAGACTCACAGTGAAATCTTTTGCTGGAAAAGTTAACTACAGGTAGGTTCTGCATCAGGACTTGATATTGCTGTAAATTATTAAAAAGCCTAAGCAATGTTATAGACACACAGTACTTATTCTCTCACATAAAAAAATCCAGAGATAGGAAATTCAGAGCTGGTATGGCAACACCATGAAGTCTTTCAGACACAGGTTCTATCTCTTTGGTTTCACTAGCGCTAGAGCATAGTCTTTAACTTCAAAGTGACCTAACGGTTCAGCGTGGTTGCAGAAGCTCAGCCATCATGCCCATATTTGAGAAAGCAGAAAGGAGGAAAAACAGAAGAACAGAAAAGGCACAGCTTTCAGTTCTAAGGAGTCTTTTGGGAATCTCATATAGCACTCTCATTTGTATATCATTGGCCAGTCTTTAATCAGTACTGGCTTACTGGCTTTATGTAGCAGCAAGACAGGCTTGGAAATGTCATCTTTTAATTGGTTTCATTTCCACCCTTATTAGAATCTGGTTACGAAGAAAGAAGGGGAAAGGGATCCTGGGATGGTAATTTGCAGTCTCTGCCTCAGAGGCAAAAATTGGTGTGCATTGAGGTTTTAGAGCAACTGTATCTAGAGTTGCTCCTGAGGCTGGAGAGAGTCTGGGGAAAGGACAGACTCAGGGATCTCTGTTTATGTGTATTAGATATTGAAGTTGCATAGAAGTTTATTTTGCTAAAACTGTTCTACTGCCTACAGTAATTCTACAAACTACTATTAGAAAGCAAGGGGCTATTACCATTCACTCCAGTCTACCAGTCCAGTCCACCAGTTATACCACCAGTCCACTCAAAATAAGACTGAAGGCAGGAATATTACATAAAGGGATAGAGAGAGGCTATACCAGGATATTTGAGGTAATAAAAACTTACCTATGTGCATGTCCCTATAGCAAATTAGAGGAGCAATCACCTTGAGTTGTTGTGTTGTGCTGTGGAAGCTGTGTGAAGAAAGGTGAGATCTCTTTCCCTTATGCACATGGCTGTACCCATTTTGATGTTGGATCTGAACTCATGTTATGATTACATTGGATTTAACCTCATGTGTGCAGAACCAATTAAATGTTTTAATCAATGATTCCACTGGCCTTTCAAGTCTTATTTTGGGTAAGCAAATGTTTTGGTTTTTTAGAGGTAGATCTGTATTCAAATTTCCTGTTCCAGCAGACTCACGGGGATCGTTCTGCTGTCAGATCATGTGTTCTGATTTCTGGTACTCTGTGCTCTGCCAAAGGATTGATTCACTCTTGCCCACATGTTCCTCGGGCCTAGTGCATCAGTAGATATTTGATAAATGTTTGTTGACAGTAATTGCTACTAATTATGCAATGCAATCGAGTTTTAAAAAGGCACAGGCCCTCACTTTAAAACTGTCTTCAGAATCTGTTTGGTAAGATCATGTAATAATGAGGTCAGGGTTTTTTTCCTTCAGTGGCTAAAGTTTTTTTGAAGGATGTAATATTGAGCCTTCAGATGTTGAAGTCAATTCCAAAGAAAACAGGACTTGGAGGAGGACCCAGGAGAGGGAAGCCCGCAGTGAGCACTTGCTTAACAAAATACTTGTCCTCATGCTGGGACTGGCCTTCCCACCCTCTTGATGGGTTGCTCCTCATGGGGGCCCAGGTGCTGCTGCCAGAATGATCTGAGGTCGGGACCTTCCTCCTCTCCATCAAGGTGCCTCTCTCTTAAGCCCAGTGAACATATTTGCCCTGTCTCAGTTCAGAGTTCTGACACTGCAAAAGAAACCACTGCCTGGGCCCTCTGCATGAAGATACTCCTTTTTGCATCCCTACCTCATTGGTGGCCTACTCCTTGTTTCTTTGGAGGGTCCCCTTTCTGACATCTTTCTCAGTAGCTACCAGACCTCTGGGCTTCCTTTGTCACCATATAGGACTTCCTTTGTCTTCCCCTCCTGCCACCAGACCCCCAGAAAGGAGGCTAGGCTCTTATTGCCTGACCTCAGGGAGAAGTTGGAAGTCCCAGTTTCCTCAACCTCCCACTCCTGCCACCAGACCCCCAGAAAGGAGGTTAAGCTCTTATTGCCTGACCTCAGGGAGAAACTGGAAGCCCCAATTTCTAGTGGGCTTCCTCCCACTGGAAGCCCCAGTGGGAACTGTTGTATATACTTTCTCACAAAATCACCTTGCAAAGACCGACAGGTCTTTGGAGCACTCTGAGCCCACATGGATCTCTAGTGCCTATTCTTTGGGGAAAGCTGCACCCTGCCTCTGACTAACGTATTTTTGAAACCCACAGGGTTCAGAAGTTGAGGATTGCTTGTGTTTCTGGGACACCGTGTTATCAGGAAGGCAAGACAGTAGAAAGGGGATTAGGAAAATGGTCCTGACCATGGGCACGACTCTGTAGCTTAATTCTAAAGCCTTTGTGGTGTAAAGCAGTGCTTTGAAACCTGACTACAGGTTAGAATCTCCTGGGAGACTTCTTAAAAATGTGGCCTCTTGGTTCTCACCCTAGGATACTCTGATTCAGAGAAACTGACATGCAGACCAGACATCTGTGCTTTTGACGAGCTCCTTAGGTGATCCTGGGGCAGTCACTGGTTAGAGGATGTACACACAGAGAGCAGCCTTGTGTGAAGAGTGGTGTGCATCCATCGCAGTGTAGTGGGGGGCGTGCACTCTGGGCTGGAGGGGACACCGAGGGCCGTTGCCGTCTGCACTTGCAGAGTGTGCCTGGCTCGTCAAGGGGAAAACTGGAGGCCCCGGGGGCCGAACTTCCAAGCTAACTTAGGTTATGCAGGGAATGAGACCATCCCCAAAGGACAGAGTAGATCTGAAAGGGGTAAGCTAGAATGGACAGGAGGAAGGAGTTTTGCTAGAGCACTTGGGACGATGGAGCTGGGGATCTTTGTGGGGCTGTTGGAGGATTTTAGGACGAAAAATGGGTAAAAGGAGTTTCTGTTGTATGTTTTTCCATGTGACTGTCCCTTTAGCCATATCTTCCAGGACTTCATGAAAGACCTACTTAATTTTCAGGTTGTTTGGTTTGGGTTTATTTTGGATGTGACACCATGCTGGCATGTAGGCAGCCTTGTTTTTTATTCAGGTTATAGACATAAAAATACTGCCCTTGAAGGATTATGATGAGGAGTTGAGATACCCTATTTAATATCTCAGTCAAATAGTAGATGCAAAAACAAACAAACAAAAACCACAGCACAATTATTGAATTACCAGCAGTTACTGAGAGCATACATATGCCACATGGTGTGCTGGGCACCATGGAAAAGCAGAGAAATGAGGAGCCTACAGTCTGAATCAATTAACTTTTATCATAAATTTGTGCTCCAGAAAGATCTCTGACTCAGACATCATCAGACCTGACTGCATAAGCTTTGCAGAAAGTCTGTGAGAATTAGAACCACATATTTAAGAATCTGGCCAGATTCAAGAGTGCCTGAGCTGGAAAGGGCCATAAGAGCATCCATTTCATTTTCCACATTTTCCTGATGAAGACCTCAGGCCTGCAGAGAGGGAGAACTTATAACTGAGATAAATTGTTATAACTTTTATTAAGTATTTAAAGATGTGGTTATTATTTATAGAGCAACTCTAAAAGTTATGCCAATATAACCTTCTTAATAGACAGAGCATGAAGTATAAAATGTCAGTGCTAAAATTTTCCTAAGGGTCCCCTGGTTCAGATTGCTTATTTTACTAATGAGGAAACTAGGGATATACTTTACTGTGTTACTGCTGAGTCACAGCCTGTGGGTGAGTGTATCTCAGCAATGTTTGAGGTAGGAGACTGGCAAATGATAGTGCAGCAGTCTTGAGTATTTTTTTCCAGAACGGTGTTGATAAACTGCTGCTCAAATACATTTCCTTTCCTTCCTTGACTGCCTGGTTTTATTTGACCACATAGCTACAAGTCAAGTGAAATAAAGAAAGGCAAAAAATGTATAGACATAACATATGTCTATACATGGACAAAGAATATGTGTATAAGTTAGGATGCATTTAAAGGCAAAGTGACACAATGCCTTACAATTGCTTAAGCAATAAAGATGTATAACTATCCTTGCAGCAAGAAATCTAGAGATAGAGGAGTCCAGATTTGATGCATTGGCTCCATTTGTCATTAGAAACTCAGGTGTGTGTTTTGTTTTTTTTTTTAATTTTCTATCCTGCCAACCTCAGTACATTGGTTTTTCTGTTCAAAGGCTGATGAGCCTAAAATAATTGTCTCAACGTTCAGCGCTAGGTTTTGTGTGCTTGGTCGCTCAGTTGTGTTTGACTCTGCAACCCCATGGACTGGCCCGCCAGGGTCTTCTGTCCATGGGGATTCTTCCGGTAAGAATATTGGAGTGGACTGCCTTGCCCTCCTCCAGGAGCATCAGGTTTTATACATATTCAAAAAATGAGAGATATACAGGACTCTCAATTTATCTGTTTATCATGAACCAAAACTTTCCCTAGACAGGATTTCCCAAAATCCTCTGACAGGATTTTTCTGGGTCTCATGACTGGATCTGTGTCACATGTCCTCTAATTTCCAGCAAAGAAAACCGAAATTGTTCTGCCTGGCCCAAACCAATCATAATTTCCCTCCTAGGTCTGAAGAAAGATCCTTCTTTCTTTGAGATGTTTCTTCTTTGACAATGCAAAATTCCATAAACTACAGACAAGGATAACACTGGGAAAGGAAAAAAGGTATAGCCAATTTTACACATCAAGAGATTCGTAGATCTTGAATTTTTTTTTTTTGAATAATACTTTGTAAGGTTACTTTCTAGATAGATTAGTAGCTATACTCTTGAGTTTAATTTTTCTATTAATTTATTTTAATTGGAGAATAGTTGCTTTACTATATTGTGATTGCTTTTGTCATACATCAATATGAATCAGTCACAGGTATACATATGCCCCCCCCCATCCTGAACCCCCTCCCACCTCTCCCCTCCCCATCCTATCCCTCTGGGTTGTCCCAGAGCACCAGCTTTGGGTGCCTTGCTTCATGCATTGCACTGGTCATCTATTTTACATATGGTATTGTACATGTTTCACTGGTATTCTCTTAAATCATCCCACCCTCACCTTCTCTAGATGAGTCCAACATCTGTTCTTTACATCTCTGTCTCCTTCACTGCCCTAAGATCATTGGTACCATCTTTCTAAATTCCATATATATGTGTTAATATACAGTATTTGTCTTTCTCTCTCTGACTTACTTCACTGTCTATAATAAGTTCCAGGTTCATCCACCTCATTAGAACTGACTCAAACGAGTTCCTTTTTATAGCTGAGTAATATTCCATCATGTATATGTACCATAATTTCCTTATTCATTCATCTGCTGATGGACATCTAGATTGCTTCCATGTCCGAGCTATTGTAAATAGTGCTGCAGTGAACACTGGGGTACATGTATCTCTTTCAATTCTGTTTTCTCTGAGGTGTATGCCCAGCAGTAGGATTGCTAGGTCATATGGCAGTTCTAGGGCTTCCCTGGTAGTTCAGTCAGTAAAGAATCTGCCTGCAATGCAGGAGACCCTGGTTCAATTCCTGGGTTGGGAAGATCTCCTGGAGAAGGGATAGGCTACCCACTTGGGCTTCCCTGGTGGCTCAGATGTTAAAGAATCCTCCTGCAATGTGGGAAACCTGGGTTCAATCCTTGAATTGGGAAGATCCTCTGGAAGAGGGGATGGCCACCCACTCCAGTATTCTTGCCTGGAGAATTCCTTGGACAGGGAAAGCTGGCAAGCTGCAGTCCATGGGGTCACAAAGAGTTGGACACAACTGAGTGAGTAAGCACACACGCTCATGGCAGTTCAGTTTCCAGTTTTTGAAGGAATCTCCACGATGTTCTCCCTTGTGACTGTACCAGTTTGCATCCCCACCAACAGTGCAAGAGGGTTCCCTTTCCTCCACACCCTCTCCAGCATTTATTGTTTGTAGACTTTCTGATGATGGCCATTGACCAGTGTGAGATGATACCTCATGTTTTGATTTGCATTAATTTAATAATGAATGATGTTGAGCATCTTTTCATGTGTTTATTAGCCATCTGTATATCTTCCTTGGAGAAATGTCTGTTTAGTTCCTTTGCCCACTTTTTGATTGGGTTGTTTACTTTTCTGGTATTGAGCTGCTTGTATATTTTGGAGATTAATTCTTTGTCAGTTCTTTCACTTGCTATTATTTTCTCCCATTCTGAAGGCTCTCTTTTCACCTTGGTTATAGTTTCCTTTGTTGTGCAAAAGCTTTTAAGTTTAATTAGGTCTCATTTGTTTATTTTTGTTTTTATTTCCATTACTCTGGGAGGTGGGTCATAGAGGATCTTGCTATGATTTATGTCAGAGAGTGTTCTGCTTATGTTTTCCTCTGAGAGTTTTATAGTTTCTGGTCTTACATTTAGGTCTTTAATCCATTTTGAGTTCATTTTTGCAAGTGGTGTTAGAGAGTATTCTAGTTTCTTTTTTTTTTACACATAGTTGACCAGTTTTCCGAAAACAATTTGTTGAAGAGACTGGAGTCAGAAATCCGAGATTTAAATCTTGGCACTAGCACATATAAGCTGTCATTCAGTTGTCTCATCTGTAAATTAGGAATAGTAATACTACCTATTTCATAGTTTTGGGGGATTGTTATTATTATTATTTTGCAAATAAAGACTTGGTAATATTGTATAGTTGTTAAGTACTTGAAACTCTGTCAAGCACCTAGGAAGTTCTCAATAAACCTTGGCGGCTTTTATTTTAGAAACATTGGTTCTATACATTTAAATTATGTTTGAGTGAAAGTCACTCCGTTGTGTCCAACTCTTTGTGACCCCATGGACTATACAGTCCATGGATTCTCCAGGCCAGAATACTGGAGGGGATAACCTTTCTCTTTTCCAGGGAATCTTCCCAACCCAGGGATCTAACCCAGGTATCCCACATTGCAGGCAGATTCTTTAGCATCTGAGCCACCAGCGAAGCCCAAGAATACTGGAGTGGGTAGTCTATCTCTTCTCCAGTGCATCTTTCTGATGCAGAAATTGAGCCAGGGTCTCCTGCATTGTAGGTGGATTCTTTATCAGCTGAGTTTGTCTTCTTTCAAATCAAAATTGTATAAGACTCTCCCCTATTCCCTAAGCCTGTGGCTGTATTTTTCTAAATGTAAAACAATATCTAGTATGGATGTGTCCTCTTGTTGGGTGGGGTGGGAGTGGGGCTTCTCTTCTTCAGCCAAGGAAGTTCAGGCAGAATGTTGCTGGTGCATCTTTCTGATCTTCAGACCCCAGATATGCAGTTGACACCACTCTTGTGGCAGAAAGCGAAGAAGAACTAAAGAGCCTCTTGATGAAAGTAAAAGAGGAGAGTGAAAAAGCTGGCTTTTTCAACATTCAGAAAACTAAGATCATGGCATCTGGTCCCATCACTTGATGGTGAATAGATGGGGAAACACTGGAAAGTGACAGACTATTTTCCTGGGCTCCAAACTCACTGCAGATGGTGACCGCAGTCATGAAATTAAAAGACGCTTGCTCCTTGGAAGAAAAGTTATGACCAACCTAGACAGCATATTTAAAAGCAGAGACATTACTTTGCCAACAAAGGTCCATATAGTCAAAGTACAGTTTTCCAGTAGTCATGTATGGATGCAAAGAAGGCAATGGCACCCCACTCCAGTATTCTTGCCTGCAGAATCCCAGGGCCAGGGGAGCCTGGTGGGCTGCCATCTCTGGGGTCGCATAGCATTGGACACGACTGAAGTGACTTAGCAGCAGCAGCAGCAGCAGCAGCAGCATGTTTGGATGTGAGAGTTGGACTGTAAAGAAAGCTGAGTACCAAAGAATTGATACTTTTGAACTGTGGTGTTGGAGAAGACTCTGGAGAGTTCCTTGGACAGCAAGGAGATCCAACCAGTCCATCCTAAAGGAGATCAGTCCTGAATATTCATTGGAAGGACTGATACTGAAGCTGAAGCTCCAGTACTTTGGCCACCTATTGTGAAGAACTGACTCATCAGTAAAGGCTCTGATGCTGGGAAGGATTGAAGGGAGGAGGAGAAGGGGACAACAGAGGATGAGATTATTGGACAGCATCACCGGCTCAATGGACATGAGTTTGAGCAATCTCTGGGAGTTGGTGATGGACAGGGAAGCCTGGCATGCTGCAGTCCACAGTGTCAGAAAGAGTCAGACACAACTGAACTGAGCTAGAGTGAATCTTACTTAAAAAGCTTACTCAGGTCTAGAATCCATTTATTTGATCTCCAGTTGAATGTTTGCCTCTCAGGTCCAAACCAAAACAGCAATGCAATTTACCTTATCTACGTTATATTTCTGGCTGCCAGGGTGAGATCTGGCAGTACCTCAGCTCACAGGAGGCCAGGGCACACAGCCCATTGAGCTTTCTTTCCTAGGTCCAGGAAACTGAGCAGATCTGGAAAATTTGGAAATTTTCAGAGGACTAGCAGATCATTGCCCCCATTCAGTTAGAATATTGACAGGAGGGTGTATTTATTCAGAATCCAATCACCACTGTTATATTTGTGTCCGATAGGAAGTGGAGTTGGTGTCAGAGGAAGGGCTATGGTCACTCTCATTGCTTACAAGACAATAGTTGGGAAGATCTGCTCAAGGTTCTCTTGACCATGGTGCCATTTACAATCTTTGGCATAATTGACTGGATTTTACTGCTACTCCTCTGTTTATTCCTGAGAGTCTCCCTGAGAATTCTATAAATATCCAAGATGTCCCCTGTAAGGGACTCAGTGCTAGAAATTGATGGTCTGAAGGTAGACACTTCCTGTGCTGTGGGCTTTAGACTATAATGAGCAAATATTTGGCTTCCCACTGGTGGGAAAAGGAAGACTTGCCTCTCCTCACATACAGATTCCAACATGAACTCTGCTGTGTCTTATATATAGGTGTTTTTACTGACCTTGAGAAAGGTCAGAAAACTGGCAAACTTGGGTGTTGGGTGATCATTTTAGAAAATGGGAAAACCCAGGAAATACCTTTAAAATTTTTTCCTGTATATTCTTCCTTGATTTCTCCTCTTTTTAGTTTAATTTTTCTACTATTTATCTTTTTCCTTTCTGTTCAGATCAGTTCAGTTGCATAGTTGTGTTCAACTCTTTGTGATCCCGTGAACTGCAGCACATCAGGTTTCCCTGTCCACCACCAACTCCTGAAGCTTGCTCAAACTCATGTCCATTGAGTCAGTGATGCCATCCAACCATCTCATCCTCTGTTGTCCCCTTCTCCTTCCACCTTCAATCTTTCCCAGCATCAGGGTCTTTTCAAATGAATCAGTTTCATTTCACATAAGGTGGCCAAAGTATTGGAGTTTCAGCTTCAACATCAGTCCTTCCAATGAATATTCAGGAATGATTTCCTTTAGGATGGACTGGTTGGATCTGCTTGCAGTCCAAGGGACTCTCAAGAGTCTTCTCCAACACCACAGTTCAAAAGCATCAATTCTTCAGCACTCAGCTTTCTTTATAGTCCAACTCTCACATCCATTCGTGACTACTGGGAAAACCATAGCTTTGACTAAACAGACCTTTGTTGGCAAAGTAATGTCTCTGCTTTTTATACGCTTTCTAGGTTGGTCATAACTTTTCTTCCAAGGAGCAAGTGTCTTTTAATTTCATGGCTGCAGTCACTATCTGCAGTGATTTTGGAGCCCCCCAAAATAAAGTCTCTGACTGTTTCCACTGTTTCCCCATCTATTTGTTTTGAAGTGATGGAACCATGACCTTAGTTTTCTGAATGTTGAGTTTTAAGCCAACTTTTTCACTCTCCTCTTTCACTTTCATCAAGAGGCTCTTTAATTCTTTGCTTTCTGCCATAAAGGTGGTATCATCTGCATACCTGAGGTTATTGATATTTCTCCTGGCAATCTTGATTCCAGCTTGTGCTTCATCCAGCTCAGTATTTCTCATGATGTACTCTGCATATAAGTTAAATAAGCAGGGTGGCAATATACAGCCCTGACATACTCCTTTTCCTGTTTGGAAATAGTCTGTTGTTGCATGTCTGGTTCTAACTGTTGCTTCTTGACCTGCATACAGATATCTCAAGAGGCAGGTCAGGTGGTCTGGTAGTCCTATCTCTTGATGAATTTTCCACTGTTTGTTGTGATCCACACAGTCAAAGGCTTTGGAGTAGCCGATAAAGCAGAAGTAAATGTTTTTCTGCTGGTTAGGAAAATAGAAATTATATTTGTGCCCTTTTGGTGGTTATTCATGAAAGATGGCTGTGGCCTTGTCTTGCTATGCTACTGTTTCATTTATGGCCTCTGATCACAGAACCTTGCATATGCCGTAACCCCCAGAAACAATTTGTGGTAGCTTTTCTCAGTTTTCTTTCAAGGGTAGTTAAACCTGGGTTCAAGAAGTGACCTCAGTTCTGGTTGCTCTGCTTCACATGAGGAACTTTACCTTTTAGGAGCTGACACTGGGTCACCTCTGCCTCCTTCTGGCCCTGCCCCAGTAGGCATGCTTTAAGTTTCCTTCATCACCTTGAATTTATTTTCTATATCTGGCACAAATAAATGTTCTTCTTCTCCACCCTCCCCTTTCCCTTTTCTACCTCTCTTTCTTTTTCTCTCTCAGTCTGTTCTTGCTACATGTTCATGACTAAAAATATGGTCTTCCAGTGTCATCCTTACTGAAAGTCCTTGACTTGTAATAGAAGATATAAGTCACAGCCCATCACTCACATCAATAAACAAGACTGCCAGCCTGCTAGGGAAGATGTCAGGGCAAGCCATCAGATACTGATTCACTTTATCAGATGCAGTGGTCTCAAACTAGAATTCCCTCACAATCCAGATGTGCAGAGTGGGGGACTGATTGAAAAGCACTCACCCCACCTAAAACTGCTACTCAGCATGAGCTGATTATTGCAATGAAGGAAAACACAAACAAACAAACACTGTATGGTGGAAATATCCAATTTTCATATTTTTAACATTTAGAGAAACTATGTGGACTCTGAATTGAAATCCCCTGAATTCTGAATGCCGCCCACTGATTCTCTGTAAACAGATGAGAACAACGTGGCGGTCGGTGGGGCCCATGTGCCGCTGATGTGCCCCACCAGCTGCTGCGCTGTTGTGCCTTTGTCTACTGCGGTCGCATCTGGACTCCCAAGCTGTGTGGTGCTTGCCTTATACAACGAACTGACAGTTTCCATCCTGTATGGTCTTTTTGAAAGAAGGACAGTATAACTTGTGAACCACAAATAAAAAATCATGTGCTCTTCTGTTTGCATTGTTGGCAAGCATTTATGTGTTCTAGCCTATGGAGCACGGTCAAGGGGGAGGAAGCATACTCGGTATGGACCTGGCCACTGAGCTTCACGCTCACGGCCAGACAGCCTTGGGTTTAAATGCTGGCTCCTCTATTTGCTAGACATTTGACCTGAGGCAAATTACTCAACCTCTCTGAATCTCATCTATCATATGTGGAAAACAGTGCCTCCTTCCCATGGCCCCCTGTGGGTACCTGAGATGACCTGCACAGGCAGAGGGCCCAGCACAGAGGAGGTTTCAGTAGTGGCAGCTGTCATTAGTCGTTCACTTCCATGCTTCTAAGATACTGAGCTCATTTGTGGCAAAGTAAACCTGAGCTAATAAAGATGATTATAATCTGTATGTATCCCACTTGATGTGAATTTTCACAAGTTTCACTGAAAAATGTGTTTGATTATAGGTGCTACCCAGAACCTCTATTATTTTTCTACAATTTGAAAAGTTTTGAATTCTACAATACATTTGATTTTACAGGGTTTGGATAAAAGTCAAAGACTCTGTAGTTGCAGTAACATAGCAACAAGTGGAGATCGACATCATGAAAACCAAACACATAACCCACAATATTGCTAGAAGGTGACAGAGTAATATAAATGATTAGAGCTAGGAGAGTGGGGAGGTAAGTTTGGGAGAGCTTCCTGAAGGCAGTGGTCTTTTGAGCCTGATCCCAGGAGAAATGAAGGAATTGCATTTGGTGACGAGGCGGCAAGTTCCAGGGAGAATGCATAAGATTCTTGGCTGTCTTTCAAATGTCCCCAGCAATCCAAACTGCTTTCAGGTCTGTGCATTGTCATGGAGAGTACATAATCACCTTTAGAAAGATGCAGCTGGGGAACTGACAGGGAAAAACGTTGCTGGTAGGGAGGAGTGTAAAGAATGGGATGAGAAGACCCACTTTATGATGAAGCGCTGTTGGAGAGAAAGCGTGTTTTGAATGGCCCCTGAGGAGCCCTTTGCCTTTCTAGGCTGAGGACCTGGTTTTGCACACTGGCAGCTCTCTTTGTATGACTTCTGCATATGGCAGCAAGCTATTGCTGCATTCAGGGAAACTCTCCTGGAGCTGGGACCATGGCAAGCCAACATTTCTAAATTGCACACCCCAAATCATTCCCCACTTGGCTTGTCTTTTTTTAATGACCCAAAGATGATGCTGAGGAGATGATCTGGCTGAGCAGGGGAGTGATGAAACTTGGTTATGTTTCAGGAAAAGCACTCTTCCACTATGTGGGTTAGAGATGGGCAATACAAGACAGAGAAAAAAATACATAAGTCTTGTTCATCACTCTCTTCCCGGCACTTAGGACAGGGCCTGACACAGACTTGTTCAACTAAGTTAGTAACAAACATAATGCCCATCTTGGCACAGTCTCCTCCTCGGCCTGGAAACCAGAACATGTGATGACCCCCTGAAAGGTGGCCCTGGACCAACACTCCGTTTGTTCTGTGTGAACAGCAATGGTTGGAAGACAAGGAGTCTCTTCAATAATGTTTTGTAACAGGAACAACTGACCTACTCACATGCTACTTCTGTTGTCTACAACTGTAAGAAGAGGACTAAGAGGAACCTCGGGGAACAGAGAAACACTCAGCACCTCCTGGAACACAGTGTGAGGGGTCAGCTTCTACTACTGGCAGCAGCTCTGGCCTCTGAGTCTAGTACAGAATCCCTAGGTCTCTCTACTGAGATGGTACTTTTGTTTTTCCCAAAGTCTTCTACTTCCTGATGGGGACTGTGATGCCAAGCATATGTAGTGATGACATGAGTTTTATATGGATTGAGAGGCTGAATCTGTGGGTTGGACAGGATGCAGTAAAGGCACATTGTGAAGGAGCCCTGGGAGAATTCTGTAGACTTTGGAGAGGGAGGGGTAGAGTCACTTGCCTACTTAGAAGTTGTGATTTGCTGACTGGAAATCACTGATTTGGAAAACATATTAAATTATTCTGGTTTATCTATTATGTATCTGAACTTCACATCTGCAGGACTAGGGATCACAATTCTTCCCAAATACATGTGTGTTAGAGAGGGCTGCCTTCCTGCCAAGTGAGGCATATGACTGCCCAGCTGCTCTACATTTCCCAGTCTCCTTGTCTTGATCTTGCACTTCTAGCCTCCAAAACCATGAGAAATAAATGTTTATTTATTTTACAGGCCCTCAGTCTGTGAAATTCTGTTATAGCAGCCCAAATTGACTAAGACACTCTGACTCCTAATTCTTAGCCTCTTGGATCTATGCATGTTCCTACTTCACAGCCTTTGTCTGAAGAGCCCTCTAGAATCACTGTCTGAGGCTTTTCTGATAGACTGAAGGTCACAGGAATCCTGGCCTGGGGGCCAAGAGTTAGTGAATAACTGTCCTGGCTTTCCCAGGACCGAGGGGTTTCCTGAGGCTTTGGATCCTCGTGCTAATACTGGGAGTGTCCTAGATAATTAGGACAGTCAGTCATGCTACTGACAGGACATGTGCAGAACCATAATGTTCCTGCTCCAAGAAATGGCCCAGGGTAATTGAAGACATTATTCTGGGGAATTATAATCACAGGAGCAAAGCGAGATTACCAGGCTAAACTGAGTTTACCCTGGATCTCATGTTTTCGTTTCTTGAATGTAGAGCAGAAGGTAAGAAAGCTGAAATGATTATTGACACAGCTGTGAGCCTCACAATTGCCCTCTCTATTCATTCCTCTACACAAATCCCGAAAGTCTAGTCTCTTAAATGAACGCATATAATCCAGAGATATCCAAGTGTAGGCTATCAACTCATTTATTTCCAGCAGTACTTGAGACAATGAAATTCTAACATAATCAGCAAATCTGGGCTGTCCCTTAGGAGGAAATGGCCTAGGACTTGACCTGTTTCACCAAGTTCAGCCAAGATCAATTTATTTCCTTCTTGGGAATGATTCCGTGCTTTGCCTGGGGGAGAAATCCGCTGTAATTGCTGGAGAAGTTTTTATGCCATTCTTTCTTTCTTTGGGACCAGGAAAGAGTACCTAATAGTGGAAGGAAGAATTACAGGTATATAGGCCTGATATGTACTGGAGTTAGCTTGTACTGGCTCAAAAGAGCAAATTTGTAAATTTCCAGGAGACTTGAGAGCCTATTGTTGAAAATTAAATCCAGCAATTAGTAAAACTACATTATGCATAGTTATAATTATGTTACCTTAAAAGGAAGGTATCTTCAACTTAGGCTTCAGCAAATACTTAAAACTCATCACTTCCTAATTGTTTTCCTATTACCTATATTCTCAAGATTATATGTATTTATCATATCTGTATGGCAGCCTATGCCTGTATTCAGACAAAGCCTTCTAATTCTCTTTACTAGAATGTTCCTGGGTACCTCTTCCCAAATCTGTCTTCACTGGTGTCAGGTTGGTGGCTGAAATCAGCCACGATGGAGATACCACAACACATGACACATCCATCTCCCGCCTTCTGAGAATCAGTCATTAAACGTATACCAGTGTGCCTCTCAGTAAAGTTGTCATTCATTGAAGGCTTGCTATGTGCTAGGCATAATTCCAAGAATTTTGTAAATATTTATTATTTATTCAGCCAATACTGAGTCATTGCCTGCAGTATACCAGGCTCCATTATCATTAGTAGTAGTTTTTTATCAAATACCTACTGTGTGCCTTGCATTCTTCTAAGTGTAATAATTCAAGGAGGGAGGTTCTATTATTTTTTTCTCAATATATATATTTTATTGAAGTTAACTTACAATGCTTCAAGTGCACAGCAGTGTGATTCAGTTATACATATACACACATATTATTTTTGAAATTATTTTCTATTATGGCCTTGGAGTACAGAATGAAGCAGGACAAAGGCTAATAGAGTTTTGCCAAGAGAACACACTGGTCATAGCAACCACCCTCTTCCAACAACACAGGAGAAGACTCTACACATGGACATCATCAGATGGTCAACACTGAAATCAGATTGATTATATTCTTTGCAGCCAAAGATGGAGAAGCTCTATACAGTCAGCAAAACAAGACTGGGACCTGACTGTGGCTCAGGTCATGAACTCCTTATTGCCAAATTCAGACTGAAATTGAAGAAAGTGGAGAAAACCACTAGACCATTCAGGTATGACCTAAATCAAATCCCTTATGACTAAACAGTGGAAGTGAGAAATAGATTTAAGGGACTAGTCCTGATGGACAGAGTGCCTGATGAACTATGGACGGAGGTTCATGACATTGTACAGGAGACAGGGATCAAGACCACGCCCAAGAAAAAGAAATGTGAAAAAGCAAAATGGTTGTCTGAGGAGGCCTTACAAACAGCTGTGAAAAGAAGGGAAGCAAAAAGCAAAGGAGAAAAGGAAAAATATACCCATCTAAATGCAGAGTTCCAAAGAAAAACCAGGAGAGATAAGGAAGCTTTCCTCAGCGATAAATGCAAAGAAATAAAGGAAAACAATAGAATGGGAAAGACTAGAGATCTCTTCAAGAAAATTAGAGATATCAAGGGAACATTTCATGCAAAGATGGGCACAATAAAGGACAGAAATGGTATGGATATAACAGAAGCAGAAGATATTAAGAAGAGGTGGCAAGAATACATGGAAGAACTATACAAAAAAAGATGTTCATGACCCAGATTATCACAATGGTGTTGTGATCACTCACCTAGAGCCAGACATCCTGGAATGTGAAGTCAAGTGAGCCTTAGGAAGCATCACTATTAACAAAGCTAGTGGAGGTGATGGAATTCCAGCTGAGCTTATTTCAAAACCTGAAAGATGATGCTGTGAAAGTGCTGCACTGAATATGCCAGCAAATTTGGAAAACTCAGCAGCGGCCACAGGACTGGAAAAGATCAGTTTTCATTCCAATCCCAAAGAAAGTCAATGCCAAAGAATGCTTGAACTCCCGCACAATTGCACTCATCTCGCACACTAGTAAAGTAATGCTCAAAATTCTCCAAGCCAGGCTTCAGCAATACGTGAACCATGAACTTCCAGATGTTCAGGCTTGTTTTAGAAAAGGCAAAGAAGCCAGAGATCAAATTGCCAACATCAGCTGGATCATCAACATCTATTTCTGCTTTATTGACTATGCCAAAGCCTTTGACTGTATGGATCACAATAAACTGTGGGAAATTCTGAAAGAGATGGGAATACCAGACCACCTGACCTGCCTCTTGAGAAACCTGTATGTAGGTCAGGAAGCAACAGTTCGAACTGGACATGGAACAACAGACTGGTTCCAAATAGGAAAAGGAGTATGTCAAGGCTGTATATTGTCACCCTGCTTATTTAACTTATATGCAGAGTACATCATGAGAAACACTGGGCTAGAAGAAGCACAAGCTGGAATCAAGATTGCCGGGAGAAATATCAATAGCCTCAGATATGCAGATGACAGCACCCTTATGGTAGAAAGTGAAGAAGAACTAAAGAGCCTCTTGATGAAAGTGAAAGAGGAGAGTGGAAAAAGTTGGCTTAAAACTCAACATTCAGAAAACTAAGATCATGGCATCTGGTCCCATCACTTCATGGCAAATAGATGGGGAAACAGTGGAAACAGTGACTGACTGTATTTTTCTGGGCTCCAAAATCACTGCAGATGGTGATTGCAGCCATGAAATTAAAGATGCTTACTTCTTGGAAGAAAAGCTATTACCAACCTAGACAGCATATGAAACAGCAGAGACATTACTTTGCCAACAAAGGTCTGTCTAGTCAAGGCTATGGTTTTTCCAGTGGTCATGTATGGATGTGAGAGTTGGACTATAAAGAAAACTGAGTGCCAAAGAATTGATGCTTTTGAACTGTGGTGTTGGAGAAGAATCTTGAGAGTCTCTTGGACTGCAAGGAGATCCAACCAGTCCATCCTAAAGGAGATCAGTCCTGTGTGTTCATTGGAAGGACTGATGTTGAAGCTGAAATTCCAAAACTTTGGCCACCTGATACAAAGAGTTGACTCACTGGGAAAGACCCTGATGCTGGGAAAGATTGAGGGCAGGAGGAGAAGGGGTCAACAGAGGATGAGATGGTTGGATGGCATCACCGACTCAATGGACATGGGTTTGGGTGGACTCCAGGAGTTGGTGATGGACAGGGAGGCCTGGCGTGCTGCGGTTCATGGGATCACAAGGATTTGGACATGACTGAGCAACTGAACCGAACTGAACTGAAAGGTTGTTACAAGATATTGACTGTAGTTCCCTGGCTATACAATAAACCTTTGCTGCTTGTTGCATATTTATTTTTTTTAAAATAGAAATCTAAGTCAAACAAGTGGAATCAAAATAAATTTCATAAATTTTTTAGTTGGTCAAAGATTCATAAGTTTTCTAAAACACACACATTATGTGTATTATTTATACATATGTATACAAAAGCTTTTCTACTATACTTGAGAAAGGCTTGAGAAATAACATCAAAAAAAAAAAAGATGGAGAAATTGGAAAACATAAAATAAATGTAATGGGAGCACTGAATATGAAATAAAAAAAGTGAAACAAACTAGTTAAAAGTAAAGGATCATCATATAGTTCACTTGTTTTTAAACACTACTGCTCATTAGAAATTTATCTGGAGCTCTGGAGAAAAAGAAAGCAGTACCTAGGCATTTACATTTTTCAAAATATTTCAAGATAATTCTGATGTGCATCTGGATTTAAAAAAGTGATTGTAGCGTTTTCTATTAAATCATAGTTTTGGTGATATAGAGTTCTATTATTCTTCTGTTGACCAATCGTGATACAATGGTATTAAGGGAATAATAGTTACATAATCACAATAGTAAAAGATGTTTATTGATTTTTACAGAAAATAGCCAGACAAAAAACAAAAGATAATTACAATTGCAAGCCATAATTGGAACATTATTAATGTAACAATATAAAATAGTTACATACAGTTTGAGGGGTCAAGCAGTGTTAAGTGGCAGAGCATACATGCACATGTTTTCATCCACCCAGCCAGTCTATGTCTTTCCTTTGGTGAATTTAATCCATTTACATTTAAGTTAATTATTGGCATGTGTGGTTCTATTACCATTTTCTTAATTGTTTTTGGTTTATTTTCTGTAGGTCTTTTCATTCTCTTGTGTTTCCTGCTTAGAGAAGTTCCTTTAGCATTTGTTGTAAAGCTGGTTTGGTGGTGCTGAATTCTCTTAACTTTTCCTTGTCTAGAGAGCTTTTGATTTCTCCATCAAATCTGAATGAGAGTCTTGCTGGGCAGAGTATTCTTGGTTGTATGTTCTTCCCTTTCATCACTTTAAATACATGCTGCCATTCCCTTCTGGCTTGTAGAGTTTCTGTTGAGAAATGATTCTGATACCCTGATGGGAGTTTCCTGGTAAGTTATTTATTTTTCTCTTGTTGTTTTTAATATTTTATCTTTGTCTTTAATTTTTGTCAGTTTGATTACTATGTGTCTTGGTGTGTTCCTCCTTGAATTTATCCTGCCTGGAACTTTCTGTGCTTCCTGGACTTGGTTGGCTATTTCCTTTCCCATGTTAGGGAAGTTTTCAGTTATCTCTTCAAATATTTGCTAAGGTCCTTTTTCCTCTCTCTTTTCCTTCTGGGACCCCTATAATGCAAATGTTAGTGCTTTTAATACTGTCCCAGAGATCTCTCAGGGTGATTTCATTTCTTTTCATTCTTTTTTCTATATCCTGTTCTGTGGCAGTGATTTCCACCATTCTGTTCTCCAGGTCATTTATCTGTTCTTCTGCCTCAATTATTCTGCTATTGATTCCTTCTAGTGTATTGTTCACCTCTGATTGTTTGTTCCTTAGTTCTTCTAGGTCGTTGCTAAACATTTCTTGCATTTTCTTCATTGTGTTTCCAAGATCCTGGATTATTTTCACTATCATTATTCTGAATTCTTTTTCTGGAAGTTTGCCTATCTCCACTTCATTTCACTGTTTTTCTCGGGTTTTATCTTGTCTCTTCATCTGGGACACAACTTTCTGCTTTTTCAACCTGATTAACTTTCTGTAATATGGTTTTTGTTTTAGCACTTTGCCATTGTGCTGCTTCTTGCTTTCTCTGTCTGCCCTCTGATGGAGAAGGCTAAGAGGCTTGTGTAAGTTTCCTGGTGGGCGGGACTGGTGGGCAGGACCTTGCTCAGTAAAACTTTAATCCAATTTTCTGCTGGTGTGTGGGGTTGAATTTCCTCCTGGTTTGGGTTCATTGTATGGTATGAGGAGACCCATCCCTGGGGTTTACAGGCTCTGTGGTAGGGTTAATGGTGAACCCCAAGAGAATTTACACCAAGGGGGACCTTCCTGGCCTGCTGTTGCCAGTGCCCCGTCCCTGTGGTGAGCCCCTGCCAACCAACGCCTCCACAGGAGGCCCCCCAACACCAGCAGGTGGTAATGTTCAGTATCCTGTGAGGTCACTACTCCTCTCCTCTGGGTCTTGGTGCACAAAGGTTTTGTTTGTGCCTCCAAGACCAGAGTTTCTGTTTCCCCTAGTCCTGTGGAAATCCTATAATCAAATCCAGCCGGCTTTCAAGGTCAGATTCCCTGGGGATTCCCACCCTTTGTTGCATCCCCAGGCTGGGGAGCCTGATGTGGGTTCAGAACCTTCACAACAGTATGAGAATTTCTGTGGTGTTATTGTTGTCAAGTTTGTGGGTCACCCACCCAGCAGGTATGGGATTTGATTTTACCGTGGTTACGCCCCTCTTACTTTTTCACTGCAGTTTCTTTGTTTTTGGACGTGGGGTCTCTTTTTTTTTTTTTTTTTTGGTGGGTTCCAGCATCCTCCTGTTAATGGTTGTTCAATAGTTGCAATTTTGGTGTTCTCACAGGAAGAGATGAGCGTATGTCCTTCTACTCTGCCATCTTGAACTGGAAGTCCTCTCTATTATTTTTTTTTTTTAATTGGAGGAAAATTTCTCCATGATGCTGTGTTGATTTCTGCTTCACAACAACATGAATCAGTCATAATTATATATATATATATAATATATATATATATATATATATACACACACACACACACACACGTCCCTTTCCTCTTGAGTCTCCCTCCCCTCTCCCGTCCCACCCCTTTAGGTTGTCACAGAGCACCAAGCTGGGTTCCCTGTGTTACACAGCAGCTTCCTACTAGTTTTCTATTATACACATGACTGTGTATATAGGTTAATGCTGCTTTATCATTTCATCCTACCCTCTCCTTCCCCCACTGTGTGCACAAGTTCATCCTTTATATTTGCATCTCCATACCTTCCATGTAAATAGGTTCATCAGTATATTTTTCTAGATTCCATATACATGAGTTAATATATGATATTTATTTTTCTCTTTTCTCATCAGTCAGAAAAATAAGTGAAGTTATACTTCACTCTGTATAACAGGTTCTAGGTTCATCCATCTCACTACAACTGACTCAAATTCATTCCTTTTTATGGCTGAGTAATATTCTATTGTATAAATGTGCTATATATTCTTTATCCATTCACTTGTCAATGAATATCTAGCTTGCTTCCACATCCTTGCTATTGTAAATAGTGCTGCAATGAACATTAGTGTATATATGTCTTTTAGATTTGTCGTTTTCTCAGAGTATGCCCAGTAGTGGGATTGCTGGGTCATATGGTAGTTTTAGGGGCTTCCCAGCTGGCACTAGTGGTAAAGAACCTGCCTGCCAATGCAGGAGACATAAGAGACATAGGTCCAATCCCTGGGTCAGGGAGATCCCCTGGAGGAAGGCACGGCAACCTACTCCAGTATTCTTGCCTGGAGAATCCCATGGACAGAGGAACCTGGTGGGATGCAGTCCATAGGATCACAAAGAGTGGGACATGACTGAAGCAACTTGGCATACATGCAAGCAAGATAGTTTATTCCTAGTTTTTTAAGGAATCTCCACACTGTTATCCATAGTAGCTGTATCAATTTACATTCCCACCAACAAGGCAGTAGAATTCCCTTGGAAAGTTTTATTACTGTCATTTTAAATATAGGAAAACTGAGGAATTGAGAAGTTGAGTAATTGTCCCAATTCACACAACAGTCCATATTGAAACCTCAGAAACCTGGTTCTGGAGCCGTTGCTCTTAACCACTAAGCTCTCCTGCCTCTTGTTGCCTCTAAGTTAGTCACTTAGCCATGTCTGACACTTTGTGACCCAGTGGACTGTAGCCCACCAGGCCCACCCATGGAATTCTCCAGGCGAGAATATGGGAGTGGGTTGCCATTTCCTTCTCCACCAGATCTTCCTGACCCAGGGATCGAACCCAGGTCTCCCACAGTCTGGGCAAACACTTTATCGACTGAGTCACCAGGGAAGATTATTGCCTTGTTGCCTCTAGGCCAACCAAAGTAAACAAGCAAAGTTCCTGACATCATGGAACTTACATTCTGGTTGATAGGGAGATAGATACTAAATAATAAACAAGAGCATCAAAACATGTATATTATCAAGGGTGAAACAGATCACCAGCCCAGGGTGGATGCATGAGACAAGTGCTCGGGGCTGGTGCACTGGGAAGACCCAGAGGGAGCGGGTGGAGAGGGAGGTGGGAGGGGGGATCGGGATGGGGAATACGTGTAAATCCATGGCTGATTCATGTCAACGTATGGCAAAAACCACTACAATATTGTAAAGTAATTAGCCTCCAACTAATAAAAATAAATGGGGGAAAAAAAGAGTAACAAGTGAAATGTACAAATAAAAAGTAAGAATAATAGAAAACAATGAAGTAGGGGAGTGTTCATTTCTTCAATTATCTTACTTTAATCTAATACTATCTCATTTTCAGTTCAGTTCAGTTCAGTCACTCAGTCGTGTTAGACTCTTTGTGACCCCATGTATTGCAGCAGGCCAGGCTTCCCTGTCCATCACCAACTCCCAGAGTTTACTCAAACTCTTGTCCATTGAGTTGGTGATGCCATCCAACCATCTCATCATCTGTTGTCCCCTTCTCCTCCTGCCTTCAATCTTTCCCAGTCTTTTCAAATGAATCAGTTCTTCACATCAGATGGCCAAAGTATTGGACTTTCAGCTTCATCATCAGTCCTTCCAGTGAATATTCAGGACTGATTTCCTTTAAGATGGACTGGTAGGATCTCCTTGCAGTGCAAGGAACTCTCAAGAGTCTTCTCCAACACCGCAGTTCAAAAGCATCAGTTCTTCGGTGTTCAACTTTCTTTATAGTCCACTCTCACATCCAAACATGACTACTGGGAAAACCATAGCTTTGACTAGATGGACATTTGTTTACAAAGTAATGTCTCTGCTTTTTAATATGTTGTCTAGATTGGTCATAGCTTTTCTTTCAAGGAGTAAGCATCTTTTAATTTCATGGCTTCAGTCACCATCTGCAGTGATTTTTGAACCCCTGAAAATAAAGTCTATGACTGTTTCCACTGTTTCCCCATCTATTTGCCATGAAGTGATGGGACCAGATGCCATGATCTTAGTTTTCTGAATGTTGAGTTTTAAGCCAACTTTTTCCACTCTCCTCTTTCACTTTCATTAAAAGGCTCTTTAGTTCTTTTGCTTTCTGCCATAAGGGTGGTGTCATCTGCATATCTGAGGTTATTGATATTTCTCCCAGCAATCTTGATTCCAGCTTGTGCTTCATCCAGTCCAGCATTTCTCATGATGGACTCTACAGATAAGTTAAATAAGCAGGGTGACAATATACAGCCTTGACGTACTCCTTTACCAATTTGGAACCAGTCAGTTCCATGTTCGGTTCTAACTGTTGCTTCTTGACCTGCATACAGATATCTCAGGAGGCAGGTCAGGTGGTCTGGTATTCCCATCTCTTTAAGAATTTTCCACAGTTTGTTGTGATCCACACAGTCAAAGTCAAAGTGGTCAATGAAAGAGAAGTAGATGTTTTTCTGGAACTGTCTCGCTTTTTTGATGATCCAATGGATGTTGGCAATTTGATCTCTGGGTCCTCAGCCTTTTCTAAAACCAGCTTGAACATCTGGAAGTTCATGGTTCACGTACTGTTGAAGCCTGACGTGAAAAATTTTGGGCATTACTTTGCTAGCATGTGAGATGACTGCAATTGTGTGGTAATTTGAGCATTCTTTGGCACTGCCTTTCTTTGGGATTGGAATGAAAACTGATCTTTTCCAGTCCTGTGGCCACTGCTGAGTTTTCCAGATTTGCTGGCATATCGAGTGCAGCACTCTTCACAGCATCATCTTTGAGGACTTGAAATAGCTCAGCTGGAATTCCATCACCTCCATCAGCTTCTTTCATAGTGATGCTTTCTAAGGCCCACTTGACTTCATATTCCAGGATGTCTGGCTCTAGGTGAGTGATCACATCATTGTGAGTTTCTGGGTCGTGAAGATCTTTTTGGTATAGTTCTTCCATGTATTCTTGCCACCTCTTCTTAATATCTTCTGCTTCTGTTCAGTTCAGTTCAGTTCAGTCGCTCAGTCATGTCTGACTCTTTGCAACCCCATGAATCACAGCACGCCAGGCCTCCCTGTCCATCACCAACTCCCAGAGTTTACTCAGACTCATGCCCATTGAGTCAGTGATGCCATCCAGCCATCTCATCCTCTGTTGTCCCCTTCTCCTCCTGCCCCCAATCCCTCCCAGCATCAGGGTCTTTTCCAATGAGTCAACTCTTCACATCAGGTGGCCAAAGTATTGGAGTTTCAGCTTCAGCATCAGTCCTTCCAATGAACACCCAGGACTGATCTCCTTCACGATGGACTGGTTGGGTCTCCTTGCAGTCCAAGGGACTCTCAAGAGTCTTCTCCATCACCACAGTTCAAAAGCATCAATTTTTCAGCACTCAGCTTTCTTCACAGTCCAACTCTCACATCCATACATGACCACTGGAAAAACCATAGCCTTGACCAGATGGACCTTTGTTGGCAAAGTAATGTCTCTGCTTTTTAATATCTATCTAAGTTGGTCATAGCTTTCCTTCCAAGGAGTAAGCGTCTTTTAATTTCATGGCTCCAATCACCATCTGCAGTGATTTTCGAGCTCTCAAAAATAAAGTCTGACACTGTTTCCACTGTTTCCCCATCTTTTTTCCATGAAGTGATGGGACCAGATGCCATGATCTTAGTTTTCTGAATGTTGAGCTTTAAGCCAACTTTTTCACTCTCCCCTTTCACTTTCATCAAGAGGCTTTTTAGTTCTTCTTCACTTTCTGCCATAAGGGTGGTGTCATCTGCATATCTGTTTCTGTTAGGTCCACACCATTTCTGTCCTTTATTATGCCCATCTTTGCATGAAATATTCCCTTGATATCTCTAATTTCCTTGAAGAGATCTCTAGTCTTTCCCCTTCTATTATTTTCCTCTATTTCTTCGCATTTATCACTGAAGAAGGCTGTCTTATCTCTCCTTGCTATTCTTTGGAACTCTGCATTCAGATGGGTGTATCTTTCCTTTTCTCCTTTGCCTTTCGCTTCTCTTCTTTTCAAGGCAAGTATATTGAAGTGGTTTGCTATTCCCTTCTCCAGTGGACCACATTTTGTCAGAACTCTCCACCATGACCCATCCATCTTGGGTGGCCCTGCACAGCATGGCTCATAGTTTCATTGAGTTAGACAAGGCTGTGGTCCATGTGATCAGATAGGTTAGTTTTCTGTGATTGTGATTTTCAGTCTGTCTGGCCTCTGATGGAGAAGGATAAGAGACTTATGGACGCTTCCTGATGGGAGAGACTGACTGAGGGGGAAACTGGGTCTTATTCTGATGGGCAGGGCCATGCTCAATAAATGTTTAATCCAATTTTTGTTGATGGGTGGGGCTGTGTTCCCTCCATGTTATTTGACCTGGGGCCAAACTATGGAGGAGCTAATGAAGATAATGGCGACCTCCTTCAAAAGGTCCCATGCATGCACTGCTACACTCAGTGTCCCCAACCCTGCAGCAGGCCACACTGATGCATGCCTCTGCCAAAGACTCCTGGACCCTCATGGACAAGTCTGGGTCAGTCTCTTGTGGGGTCACTGCTCCTTTCTCCTGGGTCCTGGTGCATACAAGATTCTGTTTGTGCCCTCCCAGAGTCTGTTTTCCCAGTCCTGTATAAATTCTGGCAGTTCTGTGGTGGGGCTAATGGCAATCTCCTCCAAGAGTATTTATGCCATACCCAGGTCTACTGCATCCAGAGCCCCTGCCCCTGCAGCAGTCCACTGTTGACCTGTACCTCCTCAGGAGGTACTGAAACACAGTTCTGTCTCAGTCTCTGTAGGGTCTCTGGGCCCTTGAGCCCTCTGAGCATCTCTGGTGGGCATGAGGTTTGATTCTAAATGTGATTTCACCCTTCCTACCACCTTGCTGGGGCTTCACCTTTGCCCTTGGGTGTGGGGTATCTCCTCATTATTTTACAGATGAGGAAATTGAGGATCAAAGTGGTTAAAACCATATCTAAGGATGAATTCATGCCAAGTCACTTCAGTTGTGTCCTACTCTTTGCGACATTATGGACCGGAGCCTCCCAGGCTTCTCTGTCCGAGGGATTCTCCAGGCAATAATGTCAGAGTAGGTTGCCATGTCCTCCTCCAGAGGATCTTCCCAACCCAGTGATCGAACCTGTGTCTTTTGGGTCTCCCCCATTGGCAGGCGGGTTCTTTACCACTAGTGCCACCTGGGAAGCCCACATCTAAGGATGTTAGTCATTCGTTCATGTCCAACTCTTTGCAATCCCATGGACTGTGGCCCACCAGGCTCCTCTCTCCATGGGATTCTCCAGGCAAGAATACTGGGATGAGTTGCCATTCCCTCCTTCAGGGGATCTTCCCAACCCAGGGACTGAACTCGTGTCTTCTGCATTGCAGGCAGATTCTTTATCGTCTGAGACACCAGACTAAGGATACACAGCTATTAAGTGGTGGATCTGGGATTCATACCTATAGCAGTCTGGTTCCCAAGTCTGTGTGTATTTTCTGTATAAGCTTTCTTCCCTCTGCTTCTTGAAGCTCCCAGGATACCAGGCCCTTAATTCAAGCTTGAGTTTCCTGTGCAAACTCAACTCAGCTGTAATCTGCCCTGTGTCCATGCTCCTTTATTTCTCTGTCCTCCAAAGCCACATGAGGGGATAAATCAGTGTTGAGTTCACAGTGATCCTGAAAGCTGGCAGTGCCAGGGGCCCTGAGAAGCCTGCATGGATGAATGCAACATCTGCAATGTGGAATCAGCCACACGGTTCTTCTCCACGTTGGTCGCCAAGGGCACTTTGTCTGTGAAAACAGACTTGTGGCTAATATATGTCACAAGTGGAAAGGCCGGGGATGGACAGAGTTTTACTGGATTCCATTAGCACTCATAACAATAGCTCAGAGAATAGGCATTGTAGGGACTTGGAACTGTTCTTTCAAGCACCCCACACTGCCCCACTGGAAATACTGTATTTAATGTCAACTTAGTTTGACCTTTAGTTTTGGTGGCATTTACTAATTCTATGAAAACCACCATTTCTCACTTCCCCTGAAGCTTAATAGAAAATCGAACTATTAGTTAGACATAGCCCAGTTTATGCAAAGGGGACAATCTCTCTCAAATGTTTCCCCCACAACCTGAAAAAAGATATAGAACAACCTCTATTATTTTGGTTAATTTAAATTTCTAACACCAGGGGAATTGAAAATGGTATTCTAACCATAGTTGAAAGCATCAGTTTGTTGTCTTTGGGAAGTCAAGAGAAGCCAGATCTCTCAAAGTGGGCCTGATTCTTGGGTTGGAGAAAAGCATACTTGTTCCAAAGATTTCAGGGTCCCTGATCATTCAGTGATAGATAACTACTGCGTGTATTAGTTTTTCATTGCTGTCATAACAAATTATCACAAACTTAGCAGCTTAAAATAACACCCATTTATTATCTCACAGCTCAAGGAAGCTCAGCTGGGTTCTCTACTCAAGGGCTCACAGTGCCAAAATCAAGGTGGTATTGGCTGGGCTCTTGTGGGACACTCTGAGGGGGAATCTGCTTCCAGGCCTACTCAGATCATTGGCAGAATTTAGTTTCTCAGTGTTCTTCCTGACTCATAGACGGAAGTTACTCTCACTTCTAGAGACCACCTGTATGCCCTGACTCATGGGTGTCTGTCCCCACATGCTCATCACAGCATCACTCACAGTGGCCAACGTACAGAAAGAGCCTGGGTGTCTGTCAGCAGACAAGTGGATAAACAGGTAGGGGATATATATATACACACACATATATATATACACACACATACACACACACACACACACACACATATACACATAGACATACACAATGGAATATTACTCAGCCATGTTAAAAAATCTTGCCATTTGCAACAATATGGATGGATCTAGAGGGTGTTATACTCAGTGAAACAAGTCACACAATAAAGAAATATGGGGTGATCTCATTTACATGTTGTTGTTGTTTAGTTACTAAGTCATGTCCAATTCTTTGCAACCCTTTACCAGGCTCCTCTGTCCATGGGATTTCCCAGGAAAGAATACTGAAGTGGGTTGCCATTCCCTTCTCCAGGGGATCTTCCCCACCCAGGGGTCAAACCCATATCTCCTGCATTACAGGCAGATTCTTTACTGCTGAGCCACCAAGGAAGCCCCACTTACATGCAGCTTTTTAAAAAGTTGAATACATAGTGACAGAGAGTAGAAGAATGGCTACCAGGGCCCAGGGGGAGGATGGGAGAAATGGGGAGGTGTTGGTCAAAGAATACGAACTTCAAGGTATAAGATGAATAAGTTCTGGGCATCTAATGCATAGCATGGTGATTATAGTTAACAGCACTGAATTAAATACTTGAAGTAGTTAAGAGAGTATATCTTCAATGTTCCTATCACATAATGCAGTAGTAAGTATATGACATGATGGAGGTGTTAGCTACTGCTAAGGTGGTGATTATTTTCAAGGTATAACAAATCAACACATTGTGCACCTTAAACTTACACAAATTTTTGTGTCAGTCATATCAGTAAAACTTGGGTGAAAGCCAACAAAGGCAGGTTGAGAGTCTTTCTCACATTTCAAATCTTGTGATCCTTCTGCCAAATCTCTTCTGCTTCTAGCTGGAGGAAGTCCTCTGTTTTTAAGTGCTCCTGTGATTAGATTGGGTCTAGTTGAATAATTAGGCTAACCTCCCTTAATTACACCTGCAAAGTCCCTTTTGCTGAACATTGTAACATATTCACAGGTTTGGGGGATTAGGATGTAGACTTCTTCAGTGGTACATTTTATTTGTCATACAAGGTATCCCCTTGACTTCTGTGGGACTCAAATACCTGGCTTAGAGGATCCTGGAGGCAACACAGTGAAGGTGTTTTGGGAGCTGACTGTACCATACAGCTTTGAGGCTTGAGGCCTCAGGGGTGCAAATAAACAGATGTGCAACTAAAAATCAACTTCACCTATTTGTGTGAAAATAGGTATTTCCAATTATGATTTTCTGCCCCTTAATTTTATGGTAGCTCCTGTGAGGACATTCATGCATTCATTTTCACGAGTCTTCCTTGAGCGCTTACTATGTGCTTGGTTCAATTCCAAGTTTGGAGAATCCAGCTGTACAGACTGATAAAAACCCCTGCACTCAGGAACCCTATGTTCCAGTATTGAAGAGCACAAAATAAACCCAGTAAATAAAGTGTATGAGGTACTAGAAGGTAAAAAAAATTATAAAGAAAAAGGAAAGTAAGGGAGAGGAATGGGGAGCAGTCTCGTGAGATGAGGGTAGGTTCCAGATTTAAATAAAGGTGGTTGGGTGAGGCCTCACTGGGAAGGTGACATTTGAGCAGATACTTGCAGGAGCATGTAGAAGAAGTGCAGAAGAAAACGCCAAGGGGGTTTAGAAATGTGGGAATTGTGTGTGTGTTCTTACACAGCTTGTGGATTTTTTTTTTTTTTTTTTTTTGAGTCATGAAGCTAAATGAGTTCTCTGTAGGAGTAAATGTAGACAGAGGACAGAAGAGAGCTGAGGAATGCATCCTGGAGCACTCCACTGTTAGAGGTCAAGAAGATGAGGAGGAACAAGCAATGGATGTGAGAGTGAGCAGCTGGTGAGGCACGGGGGTGATCAGATGAGGATAATGTTCTAAGAAAGAGTTTTGAGGTGAAGGGCTTATTTATCTCTGTCAAATTTATGGATGGGTCATGTAAGATGAGAATGAACAATTGACAGAGTTAACAATTTGGAGGTCCCTGGTTTCTGTGTCTTGGGAACAACATCCTGATTGAAGAATCTCAGTAGAAAATGAGAGGAGAGGACTCAGAGAAAGCAATAAGTAGCGTAGACCACTTGGGAGTTCTGAAGAGGGGCAAGAAAGTGGGCAAATATCAGGCAGGGCATGTGGGATCAAGAGATTAAAAAACAAAACAGATTGCATGTTTGTATGCTGGTGAGGATGAGGAAGTAGAGAGGGAAAAAATTGATGACATAGGAGAGAGAAGGGTCATTTCCTTGAGTGTGAGGGTGTAGAGTCTTGAGAAGGGTTTGGCCTTGAATACAGGAAAGACAACATGTTCTTGGTAACAGAAGGCAAGGCAGAACATACTGGCAAAGATACAGGTAGGTGGAAGGTATAGATGTGTTCTTCTGGTGGCTTCTGTTTTCTCTAGGAAATAGGAAGATCAGTGGGGTGGGTGAGGGAAGGGAAAGAGATGAAAGGAATGACCCTCTCTTGGTGTAGCCATTGGTGAATAGGAGGGATTGGCCTTGAATATAGGACAGACTCACTTCTCTGATAAATCTAAGGACTTCCAGGTTCTGCTCCTGTTTCTGGTCAGCAAATATATGTTAAAATATATACATATATATTTACATATATATATATATATAAATATATTTGCATGCTAGACCAGAAGATATCTATCTATCTATCTATCTATCTATAGATAGATATAGATATATCTTTGGGGCTTCCCTCGTGGCTCAGCTGGTAAAGAATCCACTTGCAATGTGGGAGACCTGGGTTCGATCCCTGGGTTGGGAAGATCCCCTAGATAAGGGCATGGCAATCCACTGCAGTATTCTTGCCTGGAGGATCCCAATGGACAGAGGAGGTCCATGGGGTCGCAAAGAGTTGGACATGACTGAGCAACTCAGCACAGCATATAGCATGTATATATATATTCATTGCAGTCCCTATATATATATACAGGTTGTTCAGCATTTGTTTGTTGTTAGGAAACTTCTTAAGTGACAACTTCCAAGCTCTTTACTTGCTGCACCAGAAACTGGAAGTCCCTATGACTTTTTCATGTAATCCTCACCACAATGCTACAATATAGACATGACTAACTCAGTTTCAAAGATAAAGGAAAACATGAGAAAAGTTAAGGGACCTGTGTAAGCCACACCGCTTGAAGTGGCAGAACCGGAATCAAATTCAGATCTCCCTGCTCTAGGGTGACCATTATCCTTCCACAGTGCCTATTGTCTCTGCTCATACAAAGCATCACAGGTTTATACTTCATTTGGCCAGATTTGTTCTGGTGCTTACCTTGAAGCTCTTTAAATTAGAACTTGAGTATTTTGACCTGGTTTTGCAAATGTGTGGGTCTTCTAGGGAAATCCAGCTTTTCATCATACAGTGGTTTATTACCTAATTCCTTTTTAACCTATGATTTTGCTTCTACTTGGGGAGAGAAAAAGAGTGAAAAGTGAAATATGCTCATTTTATAACTTGATATTAGCTCAAGTAAAATGATTTAGGATGGCATAATTTGAAAGGAAGAGCCAAAATGTAGCTGTAGGAATACATGTGATCACTGTTAATTTGTGCAGAAATGAAAAATGGACTTATAATCATCAGGCCAGAGTTTCAGTTGAGTCCTGGCTCTGCCCTCAATCTGCAAAGGAATCTGAGTCTCAGTTTCCTCATCTATAAATAACTACTTTCTTATATTTGCATCATGATTGATTTAAAAAATACCTATCAACATTTATGGACTATCTCTGTGCCAAGCAGTATGCAAATAGACAGGAGTAATATAAAAGATATATAATGATGCTTGTCTTGATGGGGGTGTTTGTGGAGAGTGGAGAGCTGTGTGCTTCAGGAGACAGGTTGCAAACTATCAGACCTTGTACTGGAATCATTTCTGTCCTGCAAAATCAGTTGAGACATCTCATACCTTCTGCTTTGGCTCTTAAATTCCGAGTTTTTTGTTTAATTTCCTCATGTCCTTGCCTACTGCTCAGCTGACTGCATCTTTCTGTTGGTCCAGTAGTCTATCTAATCTATTTAGTTACAAAACAACTCTAGTTTCATTTAGTACAGCATCCTTCAGCAGGCTTTGCCACTTTCCACCTATAGACCAGTTCTGACTCAAATGCTCAGGGATCCTTTTCCCCATTAATTCCGTGATTCACCTCATTTGTACTTCCTTTACCTTTAAAGAAAGCCAACACCAAAAGAGTGTCTTCCCAACATCTCAGTGGTAACCAGTATAAAATAAGTAATGCTTATAATTGAAGTAAAAGGCAAAGGAGAAAAGGAAAGATATACCCATCTGAATCCAGAGTTCCAAAGAATAGCAAGGAGTGATAAGAAAGCCTTCCTAAATGAATAATGCAAAAAAAATAGAAGAAAACAATAGAATGGGGAAGATTAGAGACCTCTTCAAGAAAATTAGAGATACCAAGGGAAAATTTCATGCACAGATGAGCACAAAAAAGGACAGAAATGGTATGGACCTAACAGAAGCAGAAGATATTTAGAAGAGGTGGCAAGAATACACAGAAGAGTTATGCAGAAAATACCTCAATGACCCAGATAACCATGATGGTGTGATCACTCACCTAGAGCCAGATATCTTGGAGTGTGAAGTCAAGTGGGCCTTAGGAAGCATCACTATGAACAAAGTAGTGGAGGTGAAGGAATTCCAGCTGAGCTATTTAAAATCTTCAAAGATGATGCTGTGAAAGTGCTACATTTAATATGCCAGCAAATCTGGAAAACTCAGCAGTGGCCACAGGACTGGAAAAGGTCAGTTTTCATTGCAGTCCCAAAGAAGGGCCATGCCAAAGAATTTTCAAACTACCACACAACTGCACTCATTTCACAAGCTAACAAAGTAATGGTCAAAATTCTCCAAGCCAGGCTTCAACAGTATGTGAACCAAAAACTTCCAGATGTTCAAGCTGGATTTAGAAAAGGTAGAGGAACCAGAGATCAAATTGCCAACTTCTACTGGATCATAGAAAAAGCAAGAGAATCCCAGAAAAGCATCTGCTTCTCCTTCATTGACTACACTAAAGACTTTGACTGTGTGGGTCACAACAAACTATGCAAAATTCTTAAAGAGATGGGAATATCAGACCACCTTACCTACCTCCTGAGAAACCTCCATGTATGTCAAGAAGCAACAGTTAGAACCAGACATGAAACAATGGATTGGTCCAAAATTGGGAAAGGAGTATGTCAAAGCTGTATATTGTCACCCTGCTGTTTAACTTATATGCAGAATACATCATGTGAAATGCCAGACTGAATGAAGCACAAGCTAGAATCAAGATTGCCAGGAGAAATATCAATAACTTCAGATATCAGATGACACCACCCTTAAGCAAGACAGCAAAGAGGAACTAAAGAGCCTCTTGATGAAAGTGAAAGAGGAGAGTGAAAAAGTTCTCTTAAAACTCAACACTCAAAAAACTAAGATCATGGTATACAATCCCATCACTTCATGGCAAATAGATGGGGAAACCATGGACACAGTGACAGACTATTTTCTTGGGCTCCAAAATCACTGTAGCCATGAAGTTAGAAGACACTTGCTTCTTGGAAGAAAAGCTATGACAAACCTAGACAGCATATTAAAAAGCAGAGACATTACTTTGACAGCAAATGTCCACCTAGTCAAATCTATGGTTTTTCCAATAGTCAGGTATGGATGTGACAGTTGGACCATAAAGGAGGCTGAATGCTGAAGATTGATGCTTTTGAGCTGTGGTGTTGGAAAAGCATCTTGGGAGTCTCTTGGCCTGCAAGATCAAACCAGTCAATGCTAAAGGAAATCAATCCTGAATATTCATTGGAAGAACTGATGCTGCAGCTGAATCTCTAATACTTTGGCCACCTGATGTGAAGAGCTGAGTCATTAGAAAAGACCCTGATGCTGGGAAAGATTGAGGACAGCAGAAGAAGGGAATGACAGAGGACAAGATGGTTGTATGGCATCACTGACTCAATGGACAACAGTTTGAGTAAGCTCCAGGGGTTGGTGAAGGACAGGGAAGCCTGGCATGCTTCAGTCCATGAGGTTGCAAAGAGCTGGACATGACTGAGTGACTGAATGACAACAACAATAATTGAGCACATTTAATGTAAGACCTCCCACCCCCACATCCAAAAGTGGACACAAGACAGTCTGCATAAATTGTGCCTGGCAGAGTTGAGTGCATTTGTCATTCTGAATCCTGCTCTGTTCAGGTTCAGCTCAGGAATAGAAAGTTGGAGTATGCAATGAGTTGCTTCAAGAATGTGGCAGATGAGGTCATCATCCAAGAGACAAACCAGGAAGACTCAGCAAACAGTGGATACACTTGGCCATGTCAGGCGGAGTCTACCCTGAGAAGAGCTTTGTAAACATGCTGCTGATGGAAACTTAGGAAATATTCAAGTGCAGCTGAGGATATGACCTCAGGCTTGGATTTCACTGCAGGAAATATTTATTGAATAATCCTTTGGAACAGTGGTTTGGCAAAATGACCAGGCTGCATTGGATCTGGGAAGAAGGAATTGGGCTGTGCAATCTCACCAAAACCAACCTTATAGCCATGAGAATGTGGGTCCTCAGAAAGGTTTTACTTTGATACAGATTCCTCATAGCGCAACAAGAGCATTCCCTCACTTGAGAATCTTGAATGGTTCTCATGTGGGGGTGATTTTTCCCCAGGAAATACTTTTCAATCTTCTCTAGTATCCAGTCAGTGGATACTATCCAGTATAGTGATAGCAGCAAAATTGGGGGATCTAGGAGGCTTTCATAATAGTCCAAGTGAGAGATGGCAGGGCTAAACCAGAACATAGTACTGGGGACAGAAGTTAAGGACTTCAAACTCCTTTCCACTCTTCTCAAACACTTTGCTTGGTCACTGTTCCCAAGTAAATCCCAGTGCAGCCTCAGCTAATTATTGGGCCAAAAACAGCTCTCCCAGGAGCCTTTAAACCTTCATGTCACCGTTCCCAACCTCTTCTTCTTGTGGGAGTGCTTTTGAGTCCCTAGGCATCCTTGCTTGTCAGTTTGACCTTGATCAGAATCACTATACAGTATACAGTCCAGTGTTCTGGAAGAGTGCATTTTGACCTGAGAAAGAGTATAACATATTCTTGGCACATTTCCTCTTCAGCTTCCTAAGTTCCTGACCCCTCCATTTGTGTTGTTGGAGTGCCATGGTCAGAAAGAAACAACAAAACCTTTAGCAAGGAATGAATAAAGGGTGATGGGGGTGGGTACAAAAGTGATACAAAGAATGCAGCCAAAGATAAATAAATCTTTTAAAAAAATGGTACACATTTCCCTGCTCTAGTTTTGGAGACAAGAAGTCTGAAATCAGTTTCACTGGGTCAACATCAAGGTGCCAAGAGGGTGGTTTATTCTGGAGACTCTAGAATAGGATCCATTTCTTTGCCTTTCCTAGCCTCTGGAGGCCACTTGCACTTCTTGATTCATGACCTCTTCCTTGCATCACTCTTACCTCTGGCTTTTGTTGCACATCTCCTCATTCTTCTTTTGTAGTCAAATTGCCTCTGCCTTTCTTTTATAAGAAGTCTTGTGATGACATTTAAGGTTCACCTCATCTAGAATAGTCTCCCCATTTCAAGATCCTTAACTCAGTCATATCTACAAAGTCCTCTTTTTCGCCATATAAAGTGAAAGTGAAGTGAAGTCGCTCAGTTGTGTCCAGCTCTTTGCAATCCCATGGACTGTAGCCTACCAGGCTCCTCCATCTATGGGATTCTCCAGGCAAGAATACTGGAGTGGGTTGCCATTTCCTTCTCCAGGGGATCTTCCTGAACCAGGGATAGAACCCGAGTCTCCTGCATTGCAGGCAGATCCTTTACCCTCTGAGCCACCAGGGAAGCCAGAGGTTTTTAAGGTAACATGGTAAAAGATTCCAGGAATTATAACTTGGATATCATTGGGAGTCATTATAAAGTCTACTACAATTATAGAATGAAGAAAAGGGTATTGGGACTGGACCTTGAGGAATGAATGAGTTCTGGCATTATTCTAGCTGAAGGGATATAATATGGAAAGCCTCACCTGCTTAGGAAATACAAAAATCTTTCAAGTAACCAGAATATAAGCTGTATGATGAAGGAAGACAGAAGTTGAAGATGGTGAGGAGAACAAGGCCAACTCACAAAGAGCCTTGAATACTAAACCAAGAAGTTTGGATCTGGCCTTCCTAAAAACAGAGCTGTTAAACAACAGATGGAATGGGCTGTTGACACAATCAAGTGCAAAGATGATGAGTTCTGAATGAAGGCAGACACTGCGTTCATCAACTACTAAATAACAAAGCTGTTCCTGCTGGAGGTGGGTAGGAATGCTGAATATTCTTAACTTCTGTCCCCAGTACTATGTTCTGGTTTAGCCCTGCCATCTCTCACTTGGACTATTACGAAAGCCTCCTAGATCCCCCAATTTTGCTGCTATCACTATCTAATCAATTTCTTAGTCTGTAGTCAGAGTGAGGAGAAGGCAATGGTACCCCACTCCAGTACTCTTGCCTGGAAAATCCCATGGACGGAGGAGCCTGGTAGGCTGCAGTCCATGGGGTCGCTAAGAGTCGGACACGACTGAGCGAGTTCACTTTCACTTTTTACTTTCATGCATTGGAGAAGGAAATGGCAACCCACTCCAGTGTTCTTGCCTGAAGAATCCCAAGGATGGGGTAGCCTGGTGGGCTGCCATCTACGGGATCGCACAGAGTCGGACACGACTGAAGCAACTTAGCAGCAGCAGCAACAGTCAGAGACCTTCTAGAACATAAGGCTGACCACACCACTGTTCACCTAGTTAAAATGGCATCCAGTTGCCTTTAGGGCACTCAGTCCTTCAGCATCTGGGTTCTTCTCGCCTTTCCACTCTTATACAGTTTGCTTGGTCACTGTTCCCAAGTAAATCCCAGTGCAGCCTCAGCTAATTACTGGGCCCAAAACAGCTCTCCCAGGAGCCTTTAAACCTTCATGTCACCATTCCCAACCTCTTCTTCTTGTGGGAGTGCTTTTGAGTCCCTAGGCATCCTTGCTTGTCAGTTTGACCTTGATCAGAATCACTTGAATCCTCTTCAATATGATTTAATAAATTTGAATCTCAGGGTGGAGATTCTAGGAAGGATGGAGTTCTAGGAAGAATCCCAAGGTGTCTCTCAAGCTTCACCTTTCTGAGTCTCACCCACCTCATGCCCAACCCTGGGTAGATGCCTTGAATAATCCTCTCTCCTTTGTGGGGGGGAGGGGAATCTGTGGATGTGATAGGGTATCACTTTCATGACTAGTGATCGAAAGTTCAACAAAAGACAGATTTCCCTGAGTGGGTCTGACCTCATCAGAAGAGCCTTTAAAAGAAGTTAGAAACCTGTGGTCCTGCTGACCTTAGGGAAGAGGAAGATATACTAAATGTGAGAGGGTCAGTGGAGCTGAGTGCAGGTGGGGGGTGCTATGGCAAGGACTGCAGTAAAATTCTGGAAGCTGAGAGCAGCCCAAGTCACCAACCAGCAAGAGGATAGGGGCCTCAGTCCTAGAATCTCAACAAATTGAATTCTTCCTACAACTGCCTGTGTTTGGAAGAGGCCTCGGAGCTCTAAGAAGGAACACAGCCTGGTGAACTCCTTGACTTCAGCCCCTCAGGCAGAAAATCTTGCTCAGCAGAGCGCAGATTTCTCTGCAGAAACCAGATAATCAGTGGATGTTGTTTGTCACTAAATTTGAGTCCCTTCCCACCCAGCAGACCCCCCGGACTCCTTACACAAAAGCATTCATTCCCTTCCCAGGGCTCTGCACAGCAAGAGGACCCAGGAAGACATCAGGCCACAAAGTCCTTTTCCATCTTTCTCTCCTGGATGCCTTCTGGTTTTAGAGTTACAAAGCCGAGAGTGTTATCACAAAGACTCTTCTCTAATAAAGTTCTGTGTTCAAAGGACTTGCTGGCTCTACCTACACAGAGAAGCAATGCTGAGCTGTCCGCTTGGGACTGTATCATGCATGGCTAAGAGTGAGGAAAGGAGTAGAAGGAGGTGTTCTAAGGAGATGGTGTAAGTGGTTTGCCCAGCGTGGCCCTTAAAGCAGCACCAGAAGCAGCGTCTGGGAACTTGCTAGAAATGTGAATTCTCAGGCCTCATCCGGATCTTCTGAATCAGAAACTATTTTAGCAAGCCCTCCAACTGATTCTGACGCACAGTAAACTGAACCACTGGCTTAGATAAGTCATTCTTGATTGCATTAATGACATATAGCAGCATTTCCTTTTTTTAAGTCAATTTTTATCAGAGTACAGTTGATTTACAATGTTGTATTAGTTTCTGTTGTGCAATAAAATGATTCAGTCATGTATATAAATATATTCACTCCTTTTCTTAGATTCTTTTCCTATATAGGCCATTCAGAGTACTGAGTAGAGTTCCCTGTGCTGTATAGTAGGTTATTAGTTATTTATTTTATGTTAGTAATGTGTGTATGTCATTTCAATTTCCCATGATATCCCTCCCCATCTTTATCCTCTGGTAACCATAAGTTTGCCTTCTACATCTGTGCCTCTATTTCTGTTTTGTAAATAGGTTCATTTGTAGCATTTTTTAAGATTCCACATGTAAGCAATATCATATGATATTTGTCTATAGCAGCATTTTTTAAGAAACCCCCTCTAAAGACTACCAGAGTAACAAAAGATGTAGAGGGTGGCCAAGGCTCAAACATGCCCACACTGGCCACAAAGTGACCAGCCAGTCTCAGTTTCTCATAGACTCTGATAACAGGACAGAGAGAGAATCTGTGATGTTAGGTGTCAGGGTCAGCTTAGGATTTAACCCCTGTCTGCAATTTAATCTTTGTCCTCATGAAGCCTGCCACATAGTTGATGTTCAATAAGCAGATGTAAGATGCATAAATAAAACAATCCTTTCTGGTGGGAACAGAGAGACCAAATCCCTTACTCAGGCCCTGGGGTTGGAGTCCTCCTCCCAGTTAACTCAGGGATAAATTCACCCTCATTAAGAGAGAAGACAGTCCCCTAACCTGGCTTCCTTTTAGAATCTTTCTGGAAAACCAGGAGTATGGTACATGGTGAATAGTGCCTTGGCATTCAGAAAGAAGCCAAAGAGCAGAAGGAAGTACCATTCAAGAGCCTGCAGAGCCCACCTCTGCCCCGTTTGACATCCAGTTCAGGTTATTGGAGTCGGTCCAGCACCTGTGCTCACAGTCAGAGCCCTTGACTGCTGTTCCTTCACAGGGTGCCTCAGACAGAAAATCCTGCACCTCTTCTTGTCATATTGAAATGAAGAAGAAACCAATTTGCATTAATGTACACAACTAATAGATGGGAAATTGAATGACTCTCTCTGGGTAGCAAAGGTGTTCCCAGGACATTCAAGAGCAGAAGGTATTTTTTTAGTTTGGTCAGTTCAGTTCAGTCACTCAGTTGTGTCTGACTCTTTGTGACCCCATGGACCACAGCACGCCAGGCCTCCCTGTCCATCACCAACTCCCAGAGTTTACCCAAGCTCATGTCCATTGAGTTTGTGATGCCATCTAACCATCTCACCCTCTGTCGTCCCCTTCTCCTCCTGCCCTCAATCTTTCCCAGCATCAGGGTCTTGTCAAATGAGTCAGCTCTTTGCATTAGGTAGCCAAAGTATTGGAGTTTCCATTTCAACATCAATGAACACTCGGGACTGATCTGTTTTAGGATGGACTGGTTGGATCTCCTTGCAGTCAATTCTTTGGCACTCAGTTTTCTTTATAGTCCAACTCTCACATCCATACATGACCACTGGAAAAACCATAGCCTTGACTAGATGGACCTCTGTTGGCAAAGTAATGTCTCTGCTTTTTAATATCTATCTAGGTTGCTCATAACTTTCCTTCCAAGGAGTGAGCGTCTTTTAATTTCATGGCTCCAGTCACCATCTGCAGTGATTTTGGAGCCCCCAAAAATAAAGTCTGACACTGTTTCCACTGTTTCCTCATCTCCTTGCCATGAAGTGATGGAACCAGATCCCATGATCTTAGTTTTCTGAATGTTGAGCTTTAAGCCAACTTTTTCACTCTCCTCTTTCACTTTCATCAAGAGGCTCTTTAGGTCTTCACTTTCTGCCATAAGGTTGGTGTCATCTGCATGTCTGAGGTTATTGATATTTCTCCCGGCAATCTTGATCCCAGCTTGTGCTTCATCCAGCCCATCATTTCTCATGATGTACTCTGCATACAAGTTAAATAAGCAGGGTGACAATATACAGCCTTGACATACTCCTTACCAGACTTTAATTCCTTCTGGACCATGTATTATTATGTGATTCCTGTTGCCTTGGAAAGCTCAGATGATTAAAAGAGTTTATATTTGCCACTTCCAAGAACTCCTCTTGCAATTTAAATGATTCATGCATCTAAGTTTTACAAAGAGGAAAACAATCTCCTTGTTATTTGCTCTATTAAAGCCCTCAAGGGTTCATCTTATTATTTTGTTATCTGGTAAAAAGGGGGAGTTTAATTCTCTAATCTTTTCCATGGGAAATTCTTAACAGCATAATAAAAATCCCTTATTTAACTAGCAGAGAAATAGCTACTGCTGTCATCTTTTCTCCTTTTTGGGGAGGGTGGAAGAAAGATACTGTTGGTTACATGCTAATACTCTCATGCCATGTGGCAAATTTCAGAAGAAGAAATGGGCAGAAGCCAGGGCAGAGTGATAGGAGTATCCCTCTGTCCCTGGTCTTTGCACCAGAACACTAACTGTTATGGAGACTGCTTACCGTCCCCTGGCAATCGTCTCCTTCTTCCTTTTCACAGATGGAGTTTCACTTGTCCTCGCTGGTGGGCTTGTTATTTTATCACCCGTGTAGGTCTTTGTGGCCATCCTCACAGTCAAGGTGGAGAGTGATTCTGTCATCACAGTGGTCCCTAGTGTTGCCTTTTTATAAACACATCTATCTTCCTTCTGTTTCTCCCCTCCTCACCTAACCAACCCCTGGCCCTCCACTTGTGTCTTTATCCCTGGAAACCATGATCTATTCCATTTCTATAATTTTGGCACTTCGAAGATGTGTAATGGAATCCTACAGTATACACCATGTTGGGATTGACTTTTTTTTCCCAGCATAATTCCCTTGAGATTCATACAAGTTGTTTCATGTTATCAGTAATTGGTTTTTAAAAGACATAGAGACACAGATGTAGAGAATAAATGTATGAACACCAAGGGGAAAAGGAGAAAGTGGGATAAATTGGGCAAGCCACCTGATGCAAAGAGCTGACTCATTTGAAAAGACCCTGATGCTGGGGAAGATTGAAGGCAGGAGGAGAAGGGGACGACAGAGGATGAGATGGTTGGATGGCATCACCGACTCGATGGACATGGGTTTGGGTAAACTCCGGGAGTTGGTGATGGACAGGGAGGCCTGGCGTGCTGCAGTCCATGGGGTCACAAAGAGTCAGACACGACTGAGCGACTGAACTGAACTGAACTGGACCTGGGCTATACAGTAGGCTCTCATTATTATCTATTTTTTACATAATATCAACAATGATACATACACAGGGAACTCTCCTCAGTGCTCTGTAGTGACCTAAATGGGACAGGGAAGCCTGGAGTGCTGCAGTCCGTGGAGTCGCAAAGAGCTGGACACGACTGAGTGACTGAACAAGAAATGGGAAGGGAATGCAAAAAAGAAAGGGGAGCTGATTCACTTTGCTATACAGTAGAGACTAACACAACATCGTAAAACAACTATACATAAATGAAAATTAGTTAAAAATTATTTTTCTATTGTCGAGTAATATTCAAGGTGTGGGTGCATCAGTTTTCTAACCATTCAGCCATTTAAGAATATGTAATTGTTTTCAGTTTTTGGCTATGAATATCTGATAACAGTTTTTTAATCAACAGTGTCACTCCTCTGGGATAAATGTCCAAGAGTGCAATTGTTAGGATGTATGGTAGTGGCATGTTTAGTTTTATAAGAAACTCCCAAGTGCCTTGTACCATTTTTACATTCCTATCAACTGTGTATGAATGATCCAATTTCTCCACATCCTCACCAGCATTTGGTGTCACTATTTTTGTTTTAGTCATTTTGATAGATATGTAGTATCTCCTTGAGGTTTTAATTTGCATTTTTCTAACGGTTAATGATGTGGAATATTTTTGTGGGCTTGTTTGCCATCTGTATATCTTCTTCACTGAAATGTCTGTTCATATCTTTTGCTCATTTTCTAATTAGATTGCTCATTTGAGAATAATTAAACATTATTTAAGTTTTGAGAGTCCTTTGTATGTTCCGGATACTGATCCTCTATTAGATATGTGGTTTGCAGTCCTTTCTCTTAGTACTAAACTTCTGGGGTTTAAGCTGGGCATCTGGCTACTTTTCCCAACCTCTCTTGCAGCTAGGTGTGGCCATCTGGCAAAGTTCAGAGCAATGAGATAAAAGCAGAAATCCTACATGCTATGCCTGAATCATCTCCAAGGAAAACAAAAATTGTGTGTTCTGAATTTCCATCTTCTCCCTCTTCACGCAACACGCTCTTGCAACTACCCAACTTCAGCCATGTATATGAAAACTGTGCCTTAGGGCAAGATGGGCAGACTTTTTGTTGAGGGACAGACAGTTTGGGCTTGTGGGCCTTACGGTCTCCACACATGCTCTTCATCTCTGCTGTTGATAGAAAAGCAGCTGTTGTCACGGAAGCAGCTGTGACAGTGTGCAGTCAAGTAGGCATGGCTGTGTTTACATAAAATTCATTTTGAAAAACAGGTGGTCTGCTCACGAACTTCAGTTTGCTGACTCTCCTTTAGGAGTCTATATTAACACAAAACCACACACAGCAGGAATGGGATCTCTGAAGTCACATGGAACCATTCCATCAGCCTGGATTGCTACCCTCTAGATTAATTCCTGACAAAGAAATAAACTTGTCTTATTCAAGTCACTTTCTTTTACAGGCTCTTTGGTAGCATCTCAGCCTATGCCTATCTAAGAGCAATAAACTTGGCTTTCACAAGGCACTTGTTCTGCTTGATGTACAAAGATGATTCAAAGGTGTATACCTATATTCATTGCCTAGAGAGAGTTTGCAATGTGGTGTGAGAGAGTATCCCAGTACTGTAGATTGAGCTATAACCTAATTATAAAAAAAAAAAAAAAAAAAAAGTGCTCTGTAAACAGCATGGGGATGACTGGGGAGAAGGAAAGAAACACCGAGTGCCTAACATATGGCAGGCATTTTAGTGTTATTATGTGGCTGAAGTTTCAGAGACATCTATGAAATATGTTGCATTTCCATTTTAGGGAGAAAAAAATGAGTCTCCAAAAAATTATTGAACTTTCCCTGTAGCAGAGATGAACCTTTGAAAAGTGTCCACTTCCATCATGGATTTACTCCTTGCTGACATTCACAGACTGACCTGAGTCCCCTCCTTGGGCAGCACAGCACCTTTCTCTCCAAGTCCCCTCTGGCAGGCAGAGCCCTCATCATCATATTCTGTTAAAGTTAGCTCAGCAAGCATTTACTATGCACCTTCTATCTGCCTGCAACCAAAACCAGGAAATATAAAGGAATGTAGTAAAAGGCCTGAAAACTGTTTCATTTTTTTTTTTTCTTCACTTTTTGGCTATGGGGTCTTTGTTGCTACTCACGGGCTTTCTCTAGCTGTAGCGAGTTGGGGCTACCCTCTGGTTGTGGCGAGAGTGTTTCTCACTGCAGTGGCTTCTCTAGCCGTCAAGCACAGGCTCTGCAGCAGTTGTGACTTGCGGGCTCTAGAATGTGGGTTGAGTAGTTGTGGTGCAGGGGCTTTGTTGCCCCGCAGCATGTGGAAACTTCTCTGACCAGGAATGGCATCTGTGTCCCCTGCATTGACAGGTGGATTCTCAACCACTGGACCACCAGGGAAGTCCAGGAGTTCATCTTTGAAAGAACAAATCTTTGGACAGTGTTGCATTTTATATGAGCCCTGCACTCCTGGAAGCTTTTGTGTTCCTGGACTTGCTAACAACAAAGGAGGTCCTTGTATATTCTGAGATAAGATCTGTCTCCATCCTTATCCAGGACTCCCATGAGACTCCTAATAAGTTGTTTGCTTACCTGCCTCTATAAATCCCAGGTCCCCTTATTTTTCTGTGAGACATTCCTCATTAATTACCATTTTCCTTATTGCAATAGTATAAGTAAAATCATATCCTTAATTGTCCAATGCATTTTGTCTTTCACAGTTTCGGTGCTGTGACTTAAACAAGATTGGACCTCATCTTTGAATCCACATTTACTCTATCTACATCCTGAAGCTTCTCAGAGTCAGCTGTGCTCCCTCCTTGACTTCTAACTTGGGACCCCCATGGTGCCCCTGACTCCTGGCTGGTATTCTGGGCTCTTGCCTGTTAATAGCTGAGTAAGGATTTGGTGCTGATTCTGCGTACTCACTCGACTTCCAGTCCTGGCTTTTCTTGGTTTTATTGTCTGACAAATTGGTGTTCTCTGTAAATAGACTAATGTAAATGTAACAGATGTAACATCATGAAAAAGTTCTTTTCTCTATTGGATGGAAGATAGCACAGAATCAGAATTGTTAGTCTTTCCTGTTTGTCTTTTGTTTGTTTTGAATTTGAATTAACTAAGAATTTGTACGGGAAAAATTCCTTGATACAGACCAGCGAGTCTTGTATTTCTGTTTTTATGCTTGATCCATAGCTGACATTTTAAACTTGAAGCTATTTCTCTCTGTATGTGTTTGTGTGTTTATATATATATGATTCAGAAAGACCTTCACCTTTCCTTTGTGTGACTGTGTAATGTTTTCCTGTTTCTGAATTGTATTACTAAATTAGATTATAAATCTCTTTATAGGAGCTCTATTCTGATTACCTTAGAGGTAAATAAGTGCTTATGTAAATGGAATATTCCTAAAATTCCAAGAAATTAAGGAAATTAAGCCCCAAATATTTTCAATGTGAAAAAGAGATATTCCTATGTAAATGAACTCAGAAATGATTTAAGAATTCAAGTTAACATAATTTAGGTAAATCTTTCACAAAGAAGACTTGTATAATTTTGGTTTAATAAAAACAGCTGTTTTTCTGAGTTATTGACAGTAAGTATAAAAATAGCATATATTTTGTTGTACTTTATGGGTTTTCTAAACATACACACGTTCACTTATTAGATAATTAACATTACTTTTACTTAATGCTTAAGGTTATGAAAGACATACATTTATATTTTCCCAAATTGAATCACTATTCTGAAAACTTTATTTCAACAGTCATTATCTTTTGTAATATGTAAGCTTGAAGGTAATTTCCCAGAATATTAGGTGATTTAAAACTTTAGACTTCTACTAAATTGAGTTTACATACATCACCTCCAAGTAAGATAGAGTACTAAAACATTAATTACTAATCATAATTTAAAGTTTGAATACACTTGCCTCTTATTTTTATACGCTGCCGAGAGGTTTTCTACTTTGGGTTGTTAATGAGCATGTTTAATTTTTGCCACTTTGAGACACTGTATTGTAAGGGACATGTATGGTTACAGGAAGTTGTGAGCTCTGCTAATCTGCTGCAAAATGCTGGTGTGTGGCAGATTGTTCAGTTATCAGCCTCTTAATTTTCCCTGTGGAATAGAAGTTGCTGTGGTTAAAAGTTATAATCAATATATGTGAAGGAGATGCCAGAGAGGACTAACTCCATATGCAAGGTAGGTAGGATGTGCTTTTGTTAATGAAGCAAGAGAGTGGTTTGGTTCTAAGCTATCACTGGTTGCTGCAGAATGAGAAAGAGAAAAGAGGAAGGCCGAACCTAAATGGATGTAAAACCTAATAGAAAATTTGTGAAAAGGAAATTTTATTTGTTGTGGTCAGTGCTATCTCAACTTTGATAGGTTTCTTATAAGATTTCAAAAAGGGCTTTTAGTGTCAAATATTGGTGGTAGTGGTTTAGTTACTAAGTCATGTTTGACTCTTGCAACCCCAAGGACTGTAAAGTGCCAGGCTCCTCTGTCCCTGGGATTTCCAGAATACTGGAGGCGGTTGCCATTTCCTTCTCCAGGAGCAGGAGAAGGGATCCTGATCTTCCTGGATCAGGGATCAAACCTCAGTATCCTGCATTGAAGGCAGATTCTACACCATCCAAGCCACCAGAGAAGCCCAAGTGTCAAATATTATGCTGATGCAAAATTGAGATTGTTTTTATCTCTGTTAAAACGGCAAAATTTTCTGTCCATTTAGCATGAAGTTTTAAAATATTATTCTTTGCCTTCTGCATAATGTTTTAGTTCACAAAGATTTTGTGTCTTAACAGAATAACCCTCTATGGTTTAATGTTGGTTTTAATGTATCTTTGAAGATTTAAGAAAATAAAAGCTTATCACTTAGGAAAAAGCACGTTACCTTCGGTGTTTATTTTTGGATGTTCCATTGTCACTTTGAAACAAGAAGCAAAATGTCTCAGGCACTCATGATGCAATTCTATCTTAGATGTTCAAATTTCCTAACAACTTTTGAGTTTTGTATTTCCAAAATACAGTTATAAATGATATCTTTACACCTAAAACTGCCTTTGGGATTTCCCAGAGGGCCCCTAGAAACTCACAGAGAATTTGTTCTTTCACCTTATCAAAAGAGAGGTGCTAGAAATAATCAAATTTATTTCCTATGTTACTATTGATGAAAAGCAAAGAGTTGTCAAATCAAAAGAGATGCTTAGCCTTCCCTAGGTAAATTTGTATGGGTGATATTATTAATACAAACATTTTAAATTGTATGTCATAGAGGAAGTTCCTAGTGATCTGTCGGTGCCCTTGCTTTCTACAGTATGTTTCTATTTATCAGATTCCTGGTTCTTCATTGCCTTATATTAGATAACATCAGTGTAGTATTAGTCATATTTTCAGTATTTAAAAAAAATTTAACTTTGTTGCAACTTTATTTCTTTACTTTAAATCTGATAACTTCTAGAACTGAAATCTGACTGCCTAGATCCCTATTAGGATACTAGATTGCCTTGTAGCTGGTGCTATTTCCCAAGATCTGAAGAGGCCCTGCAAGCTGAAGCCCAGCAACTTGCCATAAACTTCCAAGGGCTCACCACTGCAGCAGAATTCTCCCTGTACAAGCTGTGTTTGGATCACTAAGTGAGTGCAGTGAAAAGTTCAGATCATACATGCTCTTTTACAAGATGTAACCAAGACAGTGGACAACATCACCAAGAACAACAACGTCTCAACTGGAGAACTTTAAGAAATCGAGTACTGCCGAACAACCTTCTCCAACCTCTTGGAGTCCATTGGACTAGCTGCCCTTAGAATTCAGCTTCTGGCTCTTTACCTTAATACAACATTCAGTGCTAATATTTACCTTTCTAACTTTAGGTATCCCTCTTTCAAGATGCCTGATCTCCAGAACCCTAAAACGACTGATCTTCGCTACCACTTCTCAACAGATGGTTCACCTGGTCTTACAGGAATGGCATTAACAAGAATGCTTGCATTGCAGGAAGAGGGACCCTGAGAGTGGATTCTTGTCTAACACTTGGAAATGAATTGGCACCTCCTTTTGACTTTCCCAAGTTCTTCTATTAATCATTGTTGGTGGCTTGTTAGTTTCATGTTCCTTACCAGGATCACTTGTCATCAAATAACTCACACAAATTGTTACTGTGGTGGCTGGCCAGGATAGGCAGTTTCAGTCAGTGTTTTCTCTAACAACTACCTTCCTGCAACACCTGGGAGACTATTTCTTAGATTCTACTTTGCCCTCTCAAGAGGCTTATAATTACCTCTGAGTTGTTCAGCAATGAATGATGCTTGTCTGGAAAAAAGGGGTTCTGACAATGTTGAATTATTTTCTGAAACTTGTGCTCTCAGAAAGTTGCAACAGTTAAGAAATCCCTACACTACTGTATATAAAATAAACAAGGTCCTACTGTGTAGCATAGGGAACTATATTCAACACCTTGTGATAGCCTATAATGGAAAAGAATTTGAAAAGAAAATTAGTTGTGCATATGTGTGTGTGTGTATAACTTTGCTGTACACCAGAAAATAACACAGCACTGTAAACCAACTATACTTCAAAAAGTAAAGTAAAAATGAATGCCAAAAGTCAAAAATCCAAAACCAACCAACCAAACAAAAAAGAAACCTTCCCCCTAACCCTTCCTTTTTATACTCCAAGATCCATTCCCATCCTTTCTCCTGACTTCCATAAGACTTATAGATTACTTCCTTATTTATCTGCTCTACAAAACCCAGGTTCTCTTCCTTTTTATGAGATGCTCTTCATTAATGAATGTTGTCCTTGTTGCAATAGCCTGAACAAAATCATATCCTTAATTATCTGATACAATCTGTCACACTCTCATTTCTACGGTTGAGTTCTCTCAATTTCTTCATTTCTCTGAGCCTCAATTTCCCCATCTATAAAGGACCATTATGTCCACCTCCAAAAGATGTGAAGGTTGAGGCAATACACAAGATAGAACAAGCTAGTCTAATAGCAGGTGGTCAATAAGTAATAGTCCTTCTCCCTAGAGGAAAACAATCTCAATGCAATTGGTAGCCAGAGTGGGAACTGTGGTGACTCAAGATTGAAATAGCAGATGAAACCAAGGAGGGGCTTGGAATGCAGGAACAGAAAAGCCAGACCCTTATTGTCCTTCCCTCCCCCATGTTGTAACTATTAATGGATTTCAGGTCCTCCTGGGCAGTGTAACCTGTCTCCCCTCCTACCCCACAGGGAGAAGGTATTTGCCCTACTCTTCCCCCCACCCACTACATGTGCCTTATCCAATCAGCAAATGACCCGCAAGACCCCTATCCCACTCCTTGTACCCTGGGTATAAAAGTGGACTAAGGACCCCTGTTCAACGTCCCTTCTCTCTTGAGCTGGCCAGCTGTTCTAACAGCGCCTCCCACTCTAATAAACTGTATTTCCCTCTCATTCTGTCTCATGTCTGGAAATTCTTTTCCTACTACTGCCCGGACCACGACCTTTTTAGGGGCCTGTATGGGGACTTGGGGTCTCTTCCCCACCGCCTCAATTCTCCTTTCTCAAAGGGACCCTCTGCGAACACACAAGTGCTGTGGAGCAACTGAGGCACTCTGGCCAGGGTTATCCTCTGGTGTGTTCCAAAGGGCCCGCTGCCCGCTGCGCCCCAGTAGCTGCCGCCAGAACGGGTGAGGGTCTTTCCTTTGTCTTCTTTCCAATTGAGGACTAGGCCAACCAATATCGTGTGAGCACAGGTTAGGCACTTAAAAGCCACATGAAGACTCCCGTGTGAGGATAAGGGGCACACGGAACAGATCAGGCCACAAGGGCCTCCGCCCACAGCAAGACAACTTCCATGCACTGTGTCAGGCTCACAGTGGTTAACGCAAAGCAGAGCCCACTGTCCCCTGGCCACCGCCTCCCCAGGAGGCTCGGAAGGCAGATTCCTCAGCCTTCTTCCCTGTCACTCTCCCTTCTTTCCCTTTCAGTCCGGATTCGGTTACAGGAGCCTCGGTGTTGCCTCTGGGCCATGCCAAGAGTGCCCTCCGCGTTTCAGGGAGTCTCCCAGCCGTGCGTCACCCTGTTGCTCCCGGGAAGCTGTCTTTCTCTGCCCGGGTCACACGGTGCCCTAGCTGCACGGCTCTCGGGGGTCGCCTCTCACTGTCGGACACGGCTGTGGGGAAGGGCAGCCATTTTTATGCCGTTAGTGGCACAGAGAGATCCCTGGGACAAAGGGACGCCTTTCTGTCAGCCGGTGACTCTCAGGACCCACGTTCTATGGCAGGTAGGCTAAGAGTGGGTTCTGGGTGTCCTGGGAGCCCTCTCAGACTCACCCCCTGGCTACATTCTCAGAGACGGGAAAATTCTGACCTTGTGAAAGGTCTGGCCTCAATACAAACTGGGGGACGCCCCCAAAATGGCCTCTGAATGGCACACTAGCTCTTGCCAAGAGCAGGGAAACGACCCAGAATCTCCTCACATTCAGTCCTTCATGGCCCTCAGTCAGAATTCGGATTTCAGGACTCATGCCTCACGTGTCTGTCTGTTGCCTCCTTATCTCCCGTCCCCCTCTGACTCTCTCCACCAGATTTCCTAGGCGACCCCTACTCGACCTTTCATATCCACATGATTTCTAGGAAAGGATTCTGAGGTTCCCTTGGGTCCAAGTCTTTCTCCTATATTCAAAAGCCTGAAGGATTAAAACCTCTCCTAACATTCTAAAGAATGTTCTAACTACACTCATCTCACGGGTGTGGAGGGAACCAAGCTTTCCCCACTCCTGAACATCCTAAAGAATTCCCTTCTAACTACTTCTGTTTCTCAGGGTAGAGAAAGACCAAGCTTCCCCCACTCCTGCAAACTCCCTTAACCCTTCAGATTCTTCTGATGTGACGAAGACCTCCCTTCCCACCAGAGATTTTTATCAGCTGATATCGCCTGATATCAGAGTCAGTTTGAGCACTATTTGGTCTATATTTTAGCTATAGAACTATGACTACAGAAAGGAAAGATGACTTTTTGACACAGGATGGCCATGATATTCTTTAGACTCTGGAGAAATCTGGTTAAAATGAAATTTTTTTTTCTTGGAAATTGCAAAACCAATTCTTTTTGCATATGCAATTAAAAAAAAACTAGCTTGTCAAAAGGCCTGCCTAGGGAAAAGCTTGAAGTTAACCCCTTCCATGTCCTTGAAACACACAACCAATTTTGAGACCTCAACCTTGGCCAAATTAGAACTGCAAGCCAAAAAAGAGGGTGGGGGCCGGGGAGGTGGTGTCAAAGTGATATTTTAAAGCTCAAGCAGAAAATTATGAGATCTCGCAGAAAACTGAGATCTCTGTCTGTCTGTCTGGATTTATGCATGTCTCAGTGTGTGTCTTTTGTGTTTTGTTTTTTTGATAATATTGCTGAAGTTGTAAATGAGTTCTAAATTGGCCTAAAGAAAAGTAAGCACTTACAAATGAGATAATTCTAAATACAAGAGAAATTAACCTAAATGAATTTAAGATTCACATGAACTGGGAAATATTCAGTATTAGATATCTAGTATTAATGTTTGCTTGTTAATCTAATATAGGCATGTCCAAGAGTTATTAACATTAAGCATACTATTTTCACTGTCCCTAGGTTTATTATAAGTTATGTGTTATTATATTGTTATTATCTATTACAAGTTTATCCACAAGGAAAGAACCTCAAGAGAAGAAACTTCCAAAAAATATGTAAATGAGATATGAGCTTTTAGATAAACTCTGTTAAGAATAACCATACTTTAGAAATGTCTGTCTAAAACAGTCTCTCTAGATTTTGGTAACCTGAATTTCTAGGGTTGTGCTAAACTAAGTAACAGAAGTTTATTGAATAGATAGGTCATTTCCAAATAAAATAAGATTCTGAAACATTCATTACTGAATACTAACTTCCTCTTACAGAGAAACTAGAGATTTTGGACTATTAATGAATAATGTTTGATGGCATCCTGAGATGTTCTATAGAATTTTTTTTTTTAGAAATTGTCTATGTTCACCAATCTATAGAATGCTAATATAAAAGTCACTTCTTGGTTGCTTGAGGAAGGTAGGATGTGTGTTTTCAGTAAAGAAGGTATGAGGAATGAAATTACATTTTATAAATGGAAACATAAGTAGGTCTGACTTATAGGTGGCTGTTTCAGGATGGGTGAGGAAAGTAATGGGTACAGATAGTGATAAGAAGATTTTATGGAAAGTGGACCCCAAGGGAAGAGTTTTTTGCATAAATACAAGTTTTCTTGAGATGTTGAACTGCCTTTGATAATAGATTTTAAGTTTCTTTACCTCTGAAGTGATATGTTCTATGTTTACCTTTGAAATCTTCCTAAATACTTTGGTTAAATGAATATATTGTTTTACAGTGATCTATATGATTCTATCTGACTGTTATAAACCCTTTTGATATTTATCGACAAAACTTCTTAAATAACTTAACTTCTAGCTAACTTTGGGATGCTTCAGAGGGCCCCTGAGACATCCCAAGGAGCTATTAAACTACCTGGGTTCATTGGACATGTTAAAGTACATGGGAAGTACTATTGAAGGGGTGACAAATCTTCTCAGGTTATACTGAATGGTTGATGTTATTAATATAGATATCCTAAAGTTATATGGAATTCATATAGATCTGATATACCCTGAGAAAATGTGGTTAACTATAATGCTAGTTAGCATATTGAAGTGTTACATCTCACAGCAATGACCAGGCTATTTTGTCAATTGGAATTTAATCAGATTTTAAACATGCCTTCTATGGTTTCACTCTGATAAATGCAAGAATACTGCTACTTCAAGATTTATGGAAAAGACTTATCTAAGATTAACCAATAAACAAATTTTCTTTGTTTCTTATCTGGTAAACTGGTAACAGACTGGAATTTATTCTACTCTCTTTGTTAAGAGAACAAAGTTTTCTTAGAATGAAACTTTTGTTAATGGATTATGAATTTCTTTGCCTTTAAGTGATTTATATTTGTTTTTAAAATCTTTTGTTACTTTGATAAAGTAAATAAGTATTATTTAAGATTATGGTACATATAGGCAAAGCTCATTCTGCTTCTACAAAAAATAAGTCCTCACTGTTAGACCTTTGCTATCCTGATGTCCTTAAAACATGGCAACAGTCTACTCCTAAATCGGGGAATTAGAAATAGGTGAACAATAGCTGTAAATCAAAGAGTCAGGGCTGTGGGAAATCCAAGGTGGCCGCTTGGCTTTCCTTGCTCCCTGACAAACCTCATTTTCATTTGATGAGTTAAAGCCTTCCCTGGCTACAGGGTTAATGTCCTCACAATGACAAAAAATTATATTTCACTTAATATTAAGTTCTAGTTTTGCTAATTAAGGCCTGGTTTAGTACGATTCATTTCTGAGATAGTTCCTTGTTGTTATGTTATATTGCTAAAAGGTTTAATTAATTAAGTTATTAGAAAGGACATTCTAAGTTTGTTTCTAAAGCTTATCTCAATGACTAATCTTTGGATAAAGGTCAGAGGCTCCATGATGTACACCAGGAGATTAACACATGGCTATAGTCATTTAACTAAGTCAGATGACCTGGGGTATACTGGGCTATACCTAATGAAAGTTCTTGACTTAAATTCTTGCTTAAAGTGAAGTCGCTCAGTCGTGTCCAACTCTATGACCCCATGGACTGTAGCCTACCAGGCTTCTCCGTCCATGGGATTTTCCAGGCAAGAATACTGGAGTGGGTTGCCATTTCCTTCTCCAAAATTCTTGCTTATGACCTTACTAATACCTGCTAGCTATATCATTTTCTGTGTCACTTGTTTCAGAACTGTTTCTTATGTTACTAAATGTGTGCCTGAGCCTGTGATAAAATGCTGATATGCAGTTCCATATAAGATCAATGATTGTAATAACGGAACTCTAGAATTGGGAAGAAGCAACAAGAGGGAATACTTTCCTGGACCAAGAGGCTAGTAAGACAGGTATGGTCCAGAGACTTTTGCTACTCTCAAGGTCTGGTCCAATAACAGCACACTGAGTGGCCTCTCAATGGGATCTTCCCAAGACCTGGGAATGAGCCTTCCCAGCACCGTGGGACACAATGGCCATGAAATGCCCCCCAAACATGGTCAAATATGTGACTATGAAGGGATCCTGCTGACTGGAAATTGGTGCTTGCCAGCTATCTCTACAAAGATTACATCATGACCATTGCAAGCTGTTGACCTTCAACACCCCTTGAAAGAAATTCAGGGTGGAGATCAGAAATAAGGCACTCTGTGCTCTGGGAAAAACCCAAAAGAACTGGCCTTCAGAGGGTCAGATGCTTTCAGGTAAAGGTTTTTATGAGCCCAAATTCTTGCATCTTCTCTTACCTGGAAAAACACTAATGTCACAAACCAAAGTCTAGTCCTGGTTCTCCTGGCTAGCTCCTCAGAATCTTTTCTACTTCTATTAGTCTTTAGGCCATATATCTTTAAATTTCTCATTAAGCTGATTTCTTCTAGAAAACAAAAAATCTCCGAGTGATAGTTTGACAAGAATATTCCCGACCAACACCTAGACAATGCTGAAACAAGCCACTTTATTATTCCATGGACTCTCATCTCCCTCCATAAATGCACCCTGACAGAGAGCAGGCAAAGGGAACTGAAACCCAGCGCCCCAGTATGCCCCTACAGCCTGAAGAAACCAGAGTGGTCATCGCCTCTTTTCCTTTGAGACTGGGTTCCCAAATGCTTGAGAAGGAAAATAGGTAGATAGTTAGACGTGAGCAGAGTATCAACAGGGGCCAAAAATTTGGTCCTAAAAGTAAAGAGAGGGAGGAATGTGGTGACCCAAGGACGAATGAGCAGATGAAACCAAGGAGGGTCCTGGAATTCAGGAACAGAAAACCAGACCCTTATTGTCCTTCCTTCCCCCACATTGTAACTATTAATGGATTTCAGGTTCTCCTGAGAAGTATAACCTGTCTTCCTCCTACCCAATAGTGAGAAGGTATTTGCCTTACTCTTCCTCCCACACCATATATGTGCCTAGTCCAATCAGCAAGTGACCCGCAAGTCCCCTATCACACTCATTGTACCCTGGGTATAAAAGTGAGCTAAGGACCCCTTTTCAACATCCCTTCTCTCTTGGGCTGGCCAGCTGTTCTAACAGCCTCTTCCACTCTAATAAACTTTATTTCCCTCTCATTCTGTCTCATGTCTGGAAATCCTTTTCCAACCCGCACACAGACCATGACATAGATGATATAGATGTAGAATAGACTTATTAATAGATGGTATAGATATAGTGCAACTGAGTAGGATTCTAGGGGACTTTTTCAGACAAGCCTTCCTCGATGCCGTATGCTTCTCTCTAAAGTACCTAGATTTGATGCACATTTCCCGAGTTGTTTTGCAGATGTGAAAATCCCTCCACAGATTCAGTGCAGTTCAGTTCAGTCGCTCAGTCGTGTCTGACTCTTTGTGATTCCATGAATCACAGCACGCCAGGCCTCCCTGTCTATCACCGACTCCCGGAGTTGACTCAAACTCATGCCTGTTGAGTCGGTGATGCCATCCAGCCATCTCATCTTCTGTCGTCCCCTTCTCTTCCTGCCCCCAATCCCTCCCAGGATCAGGGTCTTTTCCAATGAGTCAACTCTTCGCATGAGGTGGCCAAAGTATTGGAGTTTCAGCTTCAGCATCAGTCCTTCCAATGAACACCCAGGACTGATTTCCTTTAGGATGGACTGGTTCAATCTCCTTACAGTCCAAGGGACTCTCAAGAGTCTTCTCCAGCACCACAGTTCAAAAGCAATTTTTCAGCGCTCAGCTTTCTTCACAGTCCAATTCTCACATCCATACATGACCACTGGTAAAATCATAGCCTTGACTAGATGGACCTTTGTTGGCAAAGTAATGTCTCTGCTTTTTAATATGCTATCTAGGTTGGTCATAACTTTCCCTCTAAGGAGTAAACATCTTTTAATTTCATGGCTCCACAGAATAGAAGACACTAATTACTTGACAACTAAAAGCACACAGCCTCAGGCCTCCTGGAGCCTAAGGACTGATAATGTGACACCACCCTGTTCCCTCCCCAAATCAGAGAATTGTATACCAGCTCACCCCTCTCCCCTCACCTGGCTTTTAAAAGTGCTTTGCTAAACTCTTAAGGGAGTTTGGGCTTTTAGGGTGTGAGCCACCTGTCTCCTTGCATAGCCCTGCAATAAACCTTTCTCTGCTTCAAACTCTGATGTTTCAGTTTGTTTGACCCCAGTGTGCATGCACAGGAATGTGTGCTAACAGTAGAATAAGTGTAGTTGATATAGATATAGAATAGATGGAAATAATAGAGACATAGACTAGATGTAGTTCATATAGATGTAGATGTAGAATAGATGGAGATGATACAGATATAGAATCTGTGAAGAGCACCCTGGGGTGACAGTGGGGATGATACTGGGCTGGTGGAGGGACCAGATCCAGGGCTGGCTTACAAGCAGTGGCAGTGACACCAACGAACCCAAGGTGGGGGCCCGCACCATCATTGTGAGGCCCGCCATTTCCTCCGACCTCAGCAGCCAAGAACACATGCCTCCCGCCAGCCCTGAAGTCTCCATGCTTATTCCTGACTGGCTTTGGGATACCATTCAGCAGCAGGAGAACCAGGAGTCAAGGAGAAGACCAGAGAGCCTGCCACTCCCTCACCCTGCCCGGAGGCGAGGACCGTCACCCCCAGCTCAGCCCCCTCCACTCACGACACCCATGATGACAGCAGCGCCCGAACCACCGATCACGCCGGTGACCGCCACGACACGTGCGGCGCCACGGCCGCGGGGGACCACGCCGAGGCAAGCGCTGCGCTCACGGGCAGGACCGGGCCCCCCGGCCCAGCCGCCGCCGTCGCCTACCACAAGCAGGTGTCCCTGTCGCACGTGTAGGAGGAGGCGGACAAGGGACCAGGAGCCGGGCGGGAGTTGAGGGAGCTAGGTTGTTTTCCGTTGGTAGCTTTGCCAAGGTCACTTCCGTTTTACCTTAATGGTGCAACTTGGAGAGGAGGGGAAGGGGCTGTTTCCAGGGGGGCACCTGTCCCAGGACTTCTCAGAGGGGCTCAGCTGACGTCTGCTCTATCTTCCTGCCTTTTTGAGGAGAACCATGTTTTTAATTTATATGTCGTTTTCTTAATTTTTAACTTTGTTGCATTTTGGCAACAAAACTTACCTTTGCTTTGGGGGGGGCGGTTACAATCCTGAGGTTGGCATTATAATGAAGGTCCACTTGGTTCACGGTTCTGTGAACTGTGTGGTCTCAATTGGGAAAATGTATTTCCTATACTTGTGTCTTTAAAAATAATGTGAACAGTGAAAGTTTAGGTTGCTGTGAGCGGGAAGTTTCCCGTGGGCTTCTCCAGCTTACTTCTCCTTCCACTGCTTAAAGTGTCCCAGATGCTTTAAGATGAGCTGCTTGGCCCTTTCCCTAACTTTGGGGATACCCTAAGTCATACTGAGGAGGGGGAGCATAATGGGTTTACACCTCCGGAAAGTGACAAGGTTAGGAAATGTTGAGAGTTTCTGTGTGCGTCCTAGCTTTGTTTAGCAAGCTTGAGTTTCTTTTCTGTAGTCCTTGTAATCATTCTCATTCTTAACAGTGCCAGCTTTGCTTGAATGACTTAGAGGTAGCATTGTAAGTGTCCAGAATAAATGTTTGGAATAGTGCTAACCTAAGGGATGGCGATTGGTTGAACTTCAATTCCAGACTGTTAAGATGGCAGCTTTGTGCTGGAGGAGTGGGTGGTTCTTAATAGACTCTAGTGATCTTACTTAAAAAAAAAACAAACAAAAAACTTGTGTTATATTTTGGTAAAAATGAGCCCACTTCCTTCTTCTGAAAGTACTTAGTGATAGAGCTGAAGGGGTCTCCTTTTTACATTTAAGGACTAAACTGGATATACCTCCTGTAATTAAGTAAATTTCCAACACTTCTCTTATCTGCTCCTCCCCCATCCCACCTCCTTTATCATGTTAAACAGTCCTTTTGCTTTTCTTATTCCTCCTCTCCTGGAGAGCTGTGATTAGAAACCACACCCATCCTTGAATGAGGTGCTTGAAAGGGAGGCTGGCTACCTGTGAACAAACATTGGCAGCAATGAGGGAAAATGACTGTCCCTGGACATTGGACTAGATTACAGCCAGATATTTCAAAAGCAGCGAGACACTGCTCTCTGCAGCCTCTGACAACAAATGAGACCCATAACACACTTGCTTAAGCTTTTGAAACGTGAATCAGTGTAGCAAAAGGAAAGCCGTTTTCCCCACCCCACCTCAATATATTTTTCTTTTCCTCCTCTTCTGAGAAAGCCTGTATATTGGTGAGCACACCCTCACAAACTTTACTGTTAGAGAATTCTGTTTGCTTTTCTAATCTGTTGAACCATTCCCTCATTCTTATATGAAAGCCTGCGTATTGTTGAATACACACGTACACACACTACACACACACACTTTACTATTGAAAATGCTGTTTGCTTTTCTAATCTGTTTAACCATTCATTCAAGAAGAGTGTGAGGCTATAGTTGGGGAAGGGAGTGACAGTGCATTTTCCGGTAAAATACTGGGGACTAGATTTAAGAAGCTAAAATGGCAAATGCAATTAAAATTTGGGAAGGCCTCTCTAGAAAAATGACAAGTATAACGATTTGCACTTCATTTATACCAAAGTTGGAAAAGTAAGATTTAAGCCCAGGGCAGCTTTTACTTTATGGATATTAAGTAAACAAGTGTGTATTTTCCACAATGGATTTAAGCACTATGCTGATGGAAAGAAGCATGATGTTAATAGTCTTCATGAACTTTCAAAGGCTGTTCATGTTTATAAAAATGCACTGCTCTTAAACACTCACCTAAATCAAAATTAAATTTCAGTATATTTGACAAAACCTGGTACACCGAGCTACAGAACTTTCTGCACATCTAATACGTCTGCTTTTTCTGCAGCTGCTTAGAACCTTGAAATAGATCCCCTGCCTGAGGGCCAGTTCCTCTCCTGTTTTTCAAATGAGGACCTTTTCTGATCACCTTGACCTCTTCCCAGAAAATACATAGATTATTCTGCTGCCTTCAGTCATTGTGTCTAATTTGGGTTGTTCCTTTTCCTTTTTTTTTTTTTTTTTTTTTTTTTTGTGGAAGAGTGTAAAGATGATGCAGAATTTATCTAAAAGTTGTGAGAGGATGTGGTTGAAGTGATTTAATTCTTACTTTTAAAACAATTATTTTTTTATTTCGGCAACATACCAAACCTAAAAAGAACAACCAATTTACTTTAAAAACAATTTAAGACAGTTAAGAGAAAGGATACTAAGGCAAAGAGCAGTAATAGAGGTAATGCACTGGAGGTTTTTTGGTTCATCCCAGTTGTTAGCGTTGCCTGTTTTCAGTCTCTCTCTCTCACCCCTGCTCTCCCTTCCCTCAAAGATTAAGCCCACTGCTTCCTGAAGTCTTGCATCAGCCACCCCTCCCCCTACCCAGGCAGAGAAACCCATCTATTTACGCTCACCCCCTGTTTCCATCTCATACTCAATTCTCTCCTGATTTTTATTTTCATTAGGCAGACCATCCATACTCATGAAAGCAATTATAAAATGAAAGGATGTGAGGTAGTTTAGCAACTTCTTCACAGGTAGCTCTGATTTTAGTGAGGATTTAAGGCCCAGTTTAGTCTCATACACAGCTTTTGGGCTGTCCCTTTCGTGGTTCAATTTTAAGCAATGTCTCTCAGCATAGATAGGAGGGTGAAGATTTAGAAGGAACTAATATGCGACCTATCAGTGAATCAGCTGACAAGAGCCTTAGGAAGTCTTTTTACTATGTATTATTAACCTCACATTCTGAAGCTGTCTAAATTGACTGGAAGAAAGTTCTCTTGGTGCCTTATTGGTTTATCCTTGCAAACCTTTGTCATACTTTCTTGCCGTCGCTTCCAACGACGGGCCCATGTGTGTGTTGTGTGTCACTGTGCGCATGTACAGGCTTAAATAATGTGCCAGCAGCCCTGTTTCCAAGTTGGTATTCATTAGGCCCTTTCCTCCTGGGCTAGGGCTGCACTAATCCTGACACCGGCTGCCAGGAGAAAACCTCATGGATCCCGCACCGAACCTTAGTAACAGCATCCGTGACCCGCAGTCTCAAGTACAGAATGGGAACCCCAGAGCTAGGAGACGTAGTTGTATATTTTAATGAACTGCCACCCCTGCTAAAGAGGCTTCTTTCACTTTTGTGCTCTACAGAAAGACCAAGGCGGGTAGGAGGGACAAAGCTTTGAATCACTGCTTTCTAACACTGAATGGGGCCAACAGGACAGAGAACATCACAAATCTAGGCAGGTGTGAGGTACAGTGGCTGAGAATTGCCTGCTCCCTCTGCGTGCCCTTTCTTGCCTCCAAAGTCCAATCAAGTGATCCTGGGAAAGAAATCTGCCTGGGTTGAGGAGGGTGGTTCTGAAAGAAAAAGCTACCAGGACATGAAAGCAGGGTGAAGGGTAGGCAGGATGAAAGTAACTAAGTAACCCGACTCAGAACTCTCAAAAGCTTCTAGCAGCTTGATGACAATTACAGGATTTATTTCAGCCAGGATAATGTCTGTGGTACATCATTTGAAGACAATATTACTTCATGTTGTTAAAAACTGTATGCATAGTATGTATGTGTTGTGGGTGTATATAAATAATTTTTATATATGGGAGATTTAGTGACTTTTGATACGGGTTTGGTGCAGGTGAATTTATTACTGAGCCAAATGAGGCACATACCGAGTCAGTAGTTTGAGCCCAGGGCATTCACTACTTTTTCTGATTTCCACATATGTGTATTGCCTGTCCCATGAGGTATTGTCGATGTCATGTCAAATCCAGAACTCATAAAGCAATGCCAGTGGTATTTTATTTGTAGACAATCAACTCAAATCTATAAATTATTACTGCCAGATGATTATAATATTGAATCTCTTAACACTAACAAAAGGAAATCCAGAGCATCTTGATAAAAAGTTTTTTGTTTTGTTCCTGGAAGTCAGTAGAACAGCAGTTGCATGTGGTTATGTTAGTTTCAAGGTACTTAATTTGCTGACACTATTTCAGATAAAAAATCTGTATGTATTATATTTGTGGGAAGCTAAAATAATGGTTTGAGATTTTTATCAAATATGGAGAGTAGCTATTTATGAAAAACAAAGAAATGTCTGTTTTTGTTTCTTTGTTCCCAATATAGATAAATTTTAAAGTGCATTAAAGCAATGGTAAAGTAAGTAAAAAGATGCTACACAAGTATTTTTCTCCTCATGCTTTTTACAAAGAGACACACTGCTTTCTAAGGGATTCCCTGGAGTAGGAAATGGCAAACCACTCCAGTATTCTTGCCTGAAAAATTCCAAGGACAGAGGAGCCTGGTGGGCTACAGTTCACGGCATCTCACAGAGTTGGACATGAATGAGCATGTGCTGGCTGAAGGCGCTATGTGGATTCTAACTTAATTATCAGATTTTTCAGATATGAGTGGCAACCTTTTTATTGATAATGAAATTAAGCAAACTCCAATCACAGAAGCAGAACTAATGAAAACATGTTTTACTTGAATATACTTCTTAGGTTTCTCCTGCCAATCCTGTGATTGTTTTATGATTCACTGGAAGAAGGGAAATACACAAGAACAGAGGCACTGCCTGACATTGTGTTGTTTTGTCAGCTCTGTCTAGACTGCTGAAGCAATTTGGATGGAAGCGGTGCTGTTCTGTGTGTCTGCTTGGCAGTCATGAACTCCCCAAACTTGATCATTCAATTTACAACTTGGTATGAAGGCCTCCCAGGTGGCTGAGATGGTAAATTATGTGCCTGCAATGCTGGAGACCTGGGTTCAATCCCTGGGTCTGGAAGATCCCCTGGAGAAGGAAATGGCAACCTACTCCAGTATTCTTGCCTGGAGAATTCCATGGACAGAGGAGCCTGGCGGGCTATAGTCCATGGGGTCACAAAGAGTTGGACATGACTGAGCAACTAACACCTTCACTTTCATTAAGGTCTAAACACCAGTCAAGGAGCCCAGATAAGGAGATATATATTCTCCCTCTATATTTGTGGAGTACTGGTTCCAGGAACTTTCCCTCCTGCAAATACCAAAATCCACAGATGCTCAAGTCCTTTATGTAAAATGGTGCAATATTTCCATATAACCTACACACAGTCCTTCCGTCTTCCCCCTGCATCCTCCCATATACTTTAAATCATGTCTAGATTACTTCTAATGTCTAATACAAATCCTCAGTAAGGAGTTGTTTTAAGTATAATGCAAATGGTTGGTAGTATGCAGCAAATTAAAGTTTTGTTTTTCGGAACTTTCTTAAATTTTTTCCCCAAGTATTTCCAACCCATGGTGATTGAATCCACTGATCAGAATCTGTGGGTACAGAGGACCTATTGTAAGTTGATTTAAAGTTGCCACTTCCCTGACAATATGGACAGATGCTTAGCAAACCTGAGAGAATGTAGTGTCAAAGTAAGATGAGCATTGTTAGACTGGTACACATTAGGGCATTTGAGAGAATAGAAAATACAGCAGCTGAGCTGGATCCTGGTAGAAGAGCCACTGTGCCTTCCCCATACAGGTCTCCATAGTTGACACATCTTCCTGATGCTTTCTAAGACATTGCTTATTCCCCACCAGTAGAAAAGGGGCCTGTTAGACTTGGGTGGCTAGAGAAGTAGGTCATAATGCATTTTTAGTGGCTTAGTTGCACAGCTCTTTAATTGGTCACATCCAGCAGAAGGAGAGGCAGTATAAGCGTTCTATGCATAGATTTGGGAGCTAGACTGACGAGGGACTCAGATTCCAGCTCCATCAATCATGGGCTGCTTGATCCTAGACAGATGGCTTAACCTTTTAGTACTCTCATCTTAGCACTTTCTCATCTGTGAAAGGGCGATAATGATAGTATTTATATTTTAGAGTTGAGAGGACCTGAAGGATTAAACCAGGTTAAGGTAAGTATCAATAAAATGAGGAGGAAGCAGCCATTCAGGCATGGGATGGGAGAGAATTGAAAGACTAGTTTTCAAGTTTGTGTCTGTGTAAGAATCATTGGGGGTTCCTATTAGAAATGTAGATTTCCTGGCTTCGCTCCAGGAACTGAGATTCGTTTAGTCTAGGGCCCAGGAAGTGGTTCTTTTTGTTTTGTTTGCTTGTTTAAACTTTTAGAATTATTTTAGGTTTACACAGAAGTTGCAAAAATATATACATCTTGCCCTAATATTAACATATTATCATAGCACTTTTGTTAAACTGAAGTCAAGATTATCATATTACTATTAACTCCAGACTTCATTTGGATCTCACCAGATTTTCTACTAATGTTTCTTTATCTGTTCCAGGATTCCACTCATTTCTTACAAGTTTTCAGCCCATGAGAGGCAAGATGGTCTAGCGACCACATCTTGTGAAATACTGGGACATGTAAAGGACCAAGCAAGGTCAAACTGCCCTATCCTCATGTTGGGAAGATGAATGCAATTTTGAAGCAGAAGGGAATAAACTGGTGAGGTTCTGGAGGGGATGGGGGTGGATATAGCAGTTTGATTTTAAGCCTTGGGATGGAATTGCCTCCGTTGGATGAGAGGGGTTACCTTAAGAGTGAGGCATCTGTTCCTAACGCCAGGTGAAACAAGTTGTGGAGTCTGCACGTGGGGTTGCTGCTTAGCCTGAGGTGATACGTCTAGAATTGTGGGCAGGTCAGGGGACTGAGTGCAGCAGATGGGGAACAAGCACCTTGAGGAGGGCCCAAGTAGTTGATTCAAGGGGATCACAGGGACCAGTTAGCCTGTGAGCCATATAAATCCTGTACTTCCTGGAACCTGCTAAGGCTTTGGAAGTGGATCACAGTAGTAACCAGCATCAAGCACTGCCACATTTGGCACTAGCAGAAAATCAGAGGGTGAAGCTGAGATGATCCTGAGAGAGGCCAGTGGGAGGTGACCGAACACTCAACCTTTGCCCTTGGAAGGGTCAGTTCCCACAGGGAGGTAATACAGGGCCACCGTCTGGGGAGCCAGAAGTAAAGGTTGGAAATGAGAATGCTAGGATGAAGGAATAGATGTTTTAAGAAAAAGTCAGAACAATCTGAGTAGATATGGACACATTCTTGAGTACCTTAGGTTCTGAGGCTGTCGCTGAATTTTTCTAATATTCAAATTACTAGCTCCCTTCACATTTACCTGGGCCTTTTTTAAAGAATGTTAACCACTTTTCATTTGACTCTGGATTCCTCTTAATTTCTGTTTCACTTTCCTAGTTCTTTCTGCATCCTAGAGTTCCCTAAACCACAAACTGGTATTCTTAAAATTTGTTTCACATTAAATTGTTCTCTCATCTGCCAAACCCATTTAAAATAGACTAAATTGCCTCCGAAACCAGACTGCACCTGTGTACAAGGGACCAGACTTTGCTGAAGGGCTCCTGGATTTTATTTTTGCTGGCAGTGTCAGGCCGGCCAGGGTGATAAGTGGCCAACAGTTGAGATCTTAGGTGATCTAATCCTTGGTAGATGCTAGGGATAATCGACAGATTCTGCACAGAAACTAGCGCTTGCCTGAGAGAGGCTCTGCCAGCCATCAGGTGCTTTACCTAGTAGCTCTGAACTCACAGACCACGGCTTCTGGGCGAGGAACAGTCCTAGTCACTCTACACGTGGTAGAAGGCTTGTGTGATCAAAGAGTTCAGGTAACCTACATGCTGTATGGAAACACTTCCCAAAACACTGCATAACCTGAAATATAGAGTGAATGATTTTCCAGTAAATACTGACTTCATCAGCACTTTTAAAAAATCAAGTAATGGTATATCTTATAAAATGGGAAAACTAACAAATGAAACATGAGTTGTTATAAAACCAGGACTTAGTAAGGTTGAATTTCAATAATGGGCATACAGGGTACTTTAGATGTGATAGAATAGGGTCATGATAGAATCTGATACAGAATGGAAAAAACTTCTCAGAAACACTGGGCCCTAAGTTGTCTTAGGGTGAACCACGTGAATTTAATGTAGAAAAATGACAATTTCATTTGGTTCATACATAGATTTGAAACCTTTGCCTTCTCCTTATCAAGTTCAGTTCACAGTATTCCAGTTAAAATTGCACCGTCAGTATATTCCAAAAACTAAAAATGAAAATAAATTTGAGTTGAGGTATTCTTTTATAGTCTTAGTACTTTAGGGAATAAACTCTTCCTAGGTATAAAATCTCAACACTACCCTATTGCCCCTACTAGGAACTAGTTTTCATGCCCTATAGTACTTATGAGAATCTTTAAGTTTTCCATTTATCAAAATGGCTGTAATTGTCTCTAGAATTAACACTGAAAGAGCAATGTTTAGTGATTCTAACTTGTCTTCAAACTACAGTCGTGTCCAAGCAGTGTTCCTACCCCCACTTTTTTTTAACCTTTGACCACTCAAGATGTGACAGCATTTCTGCTTAGTAACTGGCGTATTATTACATGGTACAAACTATCTTAGTGATTTGTCATAGTTTTTCTCTCCTTCTGCACTAATTCAGATTATTTCTCCTAATCAACAACTTACCAAGAACAAAGTTAAAAGATCTGACCTTAGGTAGTGAATTAAGGTGGATGAAGACACAACAATACTATCAGGAGTGATGGAATATTGCGTGAGTGCAGTGACTAGGGTCCTAGAGAAACCTGATGGTGATCCGGTACATCACATGGCTTGTTTAACATCACCCTCTTTACAACAACCGCAGTTCTACTTCCTCTTATTCCATTTTCTTTCCTGTTCAGTGGCTTGAAATCCTCAAGTAACTCATGTTCTGATTCAACAGTATTTCTGTAACTCCTTTCTGTGTTTTACCTTTTATCTTCCAATGTGCTTTTTTCCCCTGTTGGTACAATAACACACAATTCCAAAGTGCCATCTAATGCATTATGCCACTGAGCACCACAGCCAGTGATTTTAAGTGTACTAAATTATCTTCTGGTTGAAAAGAACATAAGCCGAAGAAATAAATGCCTCTTAACTAAAGGCAACGGTCAAAGAAACTTTTGAATGGGTAGTCGGAAAATGCTTTCAGGCCTGCCTATCAGAGCGGATTGAGAACATTTGCGCTAAGCAGAGCCGTGATGTTACGGGAGCAGTGAGAAGGTGCACAACAGCCACATATTTTAATTAAAATACTTTTATTTTCTTTTAATATAAACATGAGGAAGAAAAACCACACAAGTTGTAGCATCCTTTTCAAAATAAAACTGCAATCGATACTTGAATCTCCAAGCTCCATAAACAACATTTTTTGAGGTGGTAGACTGTAATATTTTATATCCATTATTTATCATTTATGTCTCTGTCCTTTAAAAATGATGGAACCTGTGGCACTCAATATAATGTGAAGCCTTGCTATAAAGAGAGAAAGTATTTATAGCCCAGAAATGCTTTGTTTACAGGCAAAATTCCTAGGATTATGTTTGAGAAGGTAGGAGAAAGATTTTACATAGTTGAGAACACTTTTTTTTTTAATGTTTCACGTTTAGGTGACATCATTACCAACTTCCTAAAAGACTGATTACTGGACCTCCCTGTCTTTTAATGGGCTTCCTGGTGGCTAAGTGGTACCCTGTGTTTTAAAAAGCCTGAGGTAAGGGTTCCTAAGATTTATCTTTCCTCAAGTAACAACTTGAACTGACACACCTACAGCCAGGTTAACACGCAGAACAGAAAAGCTGTTTCATGTCGCTTACTTCCCTGTCACTACTACTAGGGTCCAGTTCCTTTCAGTTTATTATCGATAACTAATGCTATTGTTCGTAATTCCTTTACCAAACCTATAAAAAAGAAACTTCCGGGCTCAAGCAGATCAACAGCCCAGCCAGGCAAAGGACTATTTTAAAAAGAGGAGGCCAGGTCTATAAAGATACAAGATATCCTCCTGAAGTCTTTGTGCAATTTGAAGCTTTGATACTTGTAGAAATATAAATGCTACAAACTTACAAAACATCACCTGAGAGTTTACTTGAATTTCTTCTAAACTCATTTAGTTTTGTAAATTTTAAACATTAAGCTCTTAATTTTAATCTTTTCTTTCAGCCTATTGTTTGCCATCTTCAAGAGGGACTGAAACAAAAAATTCAAATTAAAAGCTTAACATCTAAGATTTACAAAACCAAATGAGTTTAGAAGAAATTCAAGTAAACTTTCAAGTCACATTTTGCGTCTGTAGCATTTATACTTCCACGGCAGTGTCCTGGAGTGTCCAAGCACACTGTATTAAAGCTTAAAATTGCACCAAGACTTTTGGGACACCTTCTATTTCACTATCTGCTTATTCCTGGACTAACAGGTTGGCTGCAATTATGAAAATATCCTTTAATACAAGTATTTAACAAAGAGGAAAATCATCAGAAAATGAGAAGCACCATTAGAGTTAACAAGAAACGCAGCAGGGACCCAATAGAAGCAGGTAACAACATACTTTCTCTGCTTATGATCCCAAACATGCTAATATGCTAATAAGTAGTGCTTGCAAAAAAACTGAATGACAAGTGTTATTCAGCAGCTTTTTGGTTTAAACTGATTGCCAAAAATGACTAGCAGCTTCAATGAAATAGGGAGGAAGAATCCTTCAAAACCTAACAGTGCTACAGCAGTCTGTTCCTAAGTGGCTATATGAGTTGTCAGGAGTCCCGTGTTTGAACGGCAATACTGCACTGATTCTAAAGGAATATGCAGCAATATGGGCGAGAAAAATAGGAAAAAGTAAAAGTTATACAGTTAGTGTCTTTAAAGTCTAAAAATTTAAACTATTAAAAAAAACTCACATAGTTCACAGTTATCGGCCTACACAGTAAGCAAATATCTGTGGGTGGGTTGGGAGCTTTTAGCTTTGGAGTGGTTTTTGTAACTCTGTTTACATTAAAAAGGACAGAAGAGTGTGTTGTCTTGACAAGGTCCAGTTTTTTCCTATGACCATAACCTTTGCTGTCTGCAAGTCTCTTGAATTCAGTGTCTTTCTTCTAGGTGAAAATACTAACTTTGCTGGTTTCTGAGCAGGAGAGGTGGTATTTCTCCAGTCCTTGTTACGAGGGGTTCATGATGTTACAACCCCTCACCTCTCTCTGTTCATGAGAGGATGGCATTGGAGCGCTGAATACCAAAGAAATGATCAGCGCTGAAAGACCTTCTCACAGCAACTCTGCCCAAGTCTTTGTATTTGTCTTCACACAGTCTGGAGATGGCCTAAGAAAGTCAATCAGATAGAACATAAGTATAATTGGGGGAAAAAAGTTCCAACCTTAAAGAAAGCAGCATTGATAAGCCACACATCTGCATTCATTTAGGTTGACAGTTGCTGCTACTTTGGATAGCTCATATCTACACTGCTGATTCCCTAAGATAATATTCTTCAAGGGCTATGATGAGATTGCTGGGGCAGGGAGGAACATATTTAAAAACCGGGTTCCCAAAATAGGCCCCATCTAACAGCAATATGATGTTACCTACATACTAGGTCCTTAAGCATAATGAACACACCTGAGCAAAATCAGTGTTTACCCAGCTATTCAACTTCTATTCAGTCTTCATTATTTACTACACTACGAACATTTTAATGAGGGTAGGTGTGTGTTGAAGGCAAGAAAGGTCTAGTGATGAAGCACTACAAGGTGCTATTTCACATGCATGTAAATTATTGTAGAAAAATGTCTTATTTCTAAAGTACCAAGGTACCAGAAAAAGTGTCAACTTTATATGTATTCATTTCAGTTGTAAATTTTGCTGTATACCCACCAGAAATCACAAACTACTTCAAATTACTCTTCAAATCACTACTACAAATTCCTTCATCCCATGTATGTTACCACTTCCATTAAAAACCCACCTACTTTCTACATCCAGTTTCTGAACCCACATTCTAATTTCCAAGTATAGGTCTCACAGGTTAGCCCCTGATGCTTCTGGTCTAATAAACTCATGGGGCTGAACTGTGATACACAAACACACACTACAAGCTCAGGCAGTTAAGAGTGGTAAGTAATTATCAATGTACATATGATTAGGGACACAATTATAAGAATTATTCCTGTATGGTTATATGTAAGTGTGGAGGTTCAAATGGAAAACCATTAAGAACAATTAAATCTGATTTAAAATATTCTGAATTATGGTTACATAAGAGATATCTGTAATTTTTTTAAAAAAATAATGTGATATCTCTGTCTAACCCATAAAAGACACAGGGAATAAGATGCCAATGGGTTAATAAGCTCTGCAAACTGTCAGTCACTGCGGAGTGTAAGTCAGCCACAGACGCTGGCTTTGGTGGCTGACAGAAAACCCAGTTAGTGAATCCCCAGTCTTACCTCTAGGCTCTGTGCTCTTTCTGTGCTAAAAGGAGCAATTGGAAAACTCAGGTTGTCGTCATCTGCTAAGGAGAAAAGGTCAAAGTAGTATCTGGCATAAACACTGGTGGAAACATTAATATGAAACTGGAGGAGCTCCACAAAGTGCGTTTCCGCCTCATTCCTGGGGGAGGAGAAGACAAAACCAACATAGGACAATTTTAGTCAACTGGGCTATCTTCAGAAACCCCATTCTGTGCCACAACAGCTCTAAATACAGCTTGGAAACAAACAACAGCTCCCCAGCTGGATTAATACACTCATGTTCAAACAAGGGACAGCTCTTGGTGGTTCTTCCTGCGTCCTGGCACTTGGAGTTTGGGACAAGGGGGGGAGGTTACGGCCCTCTTATGCACCCATGCTGCTGACTCGGGGGCTCATTCCTCAGAGTTCCATCAGTGCAGCTGCGCATTCATGCTCCACGCTCGCTCACACGGCCCCGTTACAGTCATCAGATGACAGGAATGATGTGTGCTGTTTACTAGCTCTGGAGAACTTGCAGACATTCCCACAGATAACAGGAAGGGGCTTATTGAAGTAGAGACACACCAACAAAAGGAGTAGGCACATCACCACGGCAACAAATGGGGCCATGGAGAGCCACTGCTATTATCTCCGAGGGGAGAAGACTCTTGAGGCAACAAGGATTCATCTCAGATAAATAAATAAATAAGCTACACTCGATGCGAAAGGGAATCCCCTCCCCCCGCTCCAGTGCAGGGGACTGTGGCAAAGGGCAGAATGCAAGTTTCTGTTCCTCTTAATCCCAGTAGGAGCAGAAGGTGTTCCTGGGACAGGATGGGATACACTTTTCAAGCTATGGGAGGCAGTAGGATTAAGGGGAGACGTCTTGGCTAGACTAAATGCACCTGAGCAATGACCCCGATGGAGCAGTTCCCCCTGCGCTCCGTCCGCCGGCCCTGACTAGGACAGAAGGTGCATAGGCACGCAGGGGGCGAATTCAATGAAGTGGGAAAGTAGGGTCCTGGGAGCAGGTCTTTCCTGTGGGACCATACACAGTCATTAGCTTGTCTAATGTTTAAGTAAATAAAATCAGAGTAAGTCTTACCACTTTCACAGCAATCACTTTAAAGAGTTAATTATATACAAATGATAAATACCCAGACAAATGAAAGTGACTTATTTTTCAAAATATTTGTTTCCTGGTTTTAAAGTGTTAATATTTTATCCACTGGTAAGTCATCAAATGTTTGACGTTCTCCTGCGTGGACAGCAGAGTGTGAGCAGAAATGAGGTTTCTCATTTGCTGAACTTTAAACCTAACTGAACCTACCTCCAAAATTAATTTCCTGTTCATATGGCCATAAGTCTATAGAAATGTAAAACAGATAATGTTTTGATAATCAGCTAATGAGGACTTAATTTACTACGGGAATAAATGCACTTCACTATCCCTTTTATATTCTCTTCCACTAATACATTTTAATTGTGTGGAAATACAGTACTTCATAGGATTAACATGTCTATTAACAGAGCTTTACTTACTGAAGAAAAAGGCATTAGGACTACAGAATACGCTTCTGCGTTGTTTTTTTTTTTTAAATGACTAGATGACTGAAGAGCATGCCATTTATAGGCGCAGCAAATTTTCTGAACAGCAGCTGCTCAATATATTCAAACAAGATACATGAATGTTAGAAAACTTTTAAGGAAAAGCTGATAGATGCCAATTTTTCAATTTAGACTCAAAATGAGACCATTACAAATAGCAGCCAACAGCAGGGGGATGACACAATGTGACTTGAACACTTGGCTGTAATGCTTTCCAGTTTCCAAAGATCATAAACAAAAGCAACCTATTACGAACATAGCTCCTGGTGATTCTGTTGTACACAGAAAAGGGCTGTTTACAATTAGCTTCTTCCTGTAGCTAGACACTGCCATCAGTGCTATTGGGCTCACATCTATGAACATCCACACACTTCCCTGCATGTTCTCTGATGCTGTAACTGGACCCAGAGCCCCCGTCAGCTTAGCTGCAGGTTCTGAGAAAATTTCAGCTGCCATCATGGCAGACCTGGTGTTTATGATTACACATTTTCCTTCCTTCAAGGAACCAGTTTAAAGATGGATGATAGTGGTGCTCAACGTCACCTTAGTTTCTACAAATTCCAAAAGTACTTCTACTTATCTCGAATTATCTGCCGTAACACTAAGGTGGCTACCAGCAATATCACCATGACACTTTCTATCATCAAAGTGGACATTTTCACCAAAAGCCACTTTGACAGCTACCAACAATCACTGGTCCCTTCTCTTAGTCACAAGCTTCTTTGCTTCAGTTGTAAATATGCACTTTGGTAAATCTGAATTAAGAGTCAGGGGCAAAGGGAACAAACTCTTGCCACTGCCTGCCATGACCTTGATCGTCCTCTGCTGTTCAGTATAATAAAGAGGTGCCCCTTTACATTTTCCTAAATGCCACCCACAAGGACATTTTTCCTGTCAAGTGAGCACTTCTAGAGTCTGCTGCAAATACCTCTCTGGTTCCTGCTGCCTCCCACCCTCGGGGCCCTTCCCTGAAGCCAGACAGCAAGCCTGATGTTTCACGCCCATGGGAGCATGCCATCTGTGAGGAACCCCCCAAGTTAACTCGAGGCCCCACCAAGTACCACTGTGGTTGCTGAGTGCCCCGGGTGAGGCCCCACTGACACTTCCTCGGCTATCTGAGACAAAGGAGTTTCCTAACTCAGCAGACCTACTTCTAAACATGGGGAACACTCCTGACAGTGGAGGAGACAGAACACAGAGATCTGAAACCTTTCTATTTGGTCATCTGTACATCATGGTTTCCGTAACAACAGAACCTTAGAGACAACCTCAGATTACAAAAGAAAAGACCTGCAAAAACAAACATACAATGTGTGACTCAAGTTGAAGTTATAACCTCAGTAGTCTGGAGGTGCTAAGACCTCAGCAGTGACCACTTAACTTCCAAGGCCAGACATGTGTCTCTTAAAAACAGACTGGACCTGGTAGACAGCTTTAAGAAAGACGTGAAGTTATTTACTGCATCATGTTGTTCTGGTAGTGAGCTTGTAAAATGGCAAAAACCACCAGAAAAGTAATTTCAATTTATCAAGCAGAATATTACAACAGTAACACACCAAGATTTAACTAATTAATGATGGGAAATACAAATGGTTATACTACATCTAGACAGAAAGAAGTCTAATTTTATATTTATACCTAATTCAGCTCTCTGCGCAATGTAACATTTCTTAAAATGTAACATTTCTTAAGCTGTAAACTTTATGGGAGCAAATAAGGTATTGGAAAATGGTTAGACAGTTCACCGTAACCTTACAAACTCACATGTCCTCAACTGTAATGTCCTTTAGGATCTGGCAGTAGTCCGAAACAGCCTTATCGTCCCAAACCTTGGAGGCAAGAAGAATGGCTCCCAAAACAATTCTTTTCCAGTTAGTGGGGCAAAGGTCGATCTCAGCATAAGTTAAAAGCCTTTCTAAGTAAACCTGCAAAAGTAGAGGACTGACCTTTGATTTTAGTTCAGTTTAAGAGCTGTCATAGAATTGTTAGGAATGATAGGTTTCATCTGTTTTTAACATATCTTTTATTCTTTGGTTCTACAGAGACTTTTGCTTGGCCAGCCAAGGCCAAAGGGCAGGTCACAGTTGTAAGGCAAATATTTCTGTCAGTCTGGTATTTCTACTCTGCCCATGTGAATTTCCAACCCAATTTTGGTCGCAGGAATGAAAGGACATCTCAGCATTCTAAAGACAGGCATTGTGTCATTACCTTCCCACTTGTAAAAGGCAGCACGTATGGCCCAGCATTGATTCAACCGTTCAGTAAATGCTTGAGTGCCTACCGTGTGCAATGTACCTACCATACTGGTGGTGGGTACGTGGCAATTTTACATAAAGCTTGAGTATGTAAAACTCTGGTAAGACTGAGCATTTCTTTATCTTCTCTTCAGAGGGTGAACTTGAAGATAATAACTGGTGGTCAAGGAGCCTCCCAGGTCAAGGAGCCTCCTTGCTGCGCCCCACAGGGCAGGCAGCACGGAGCAGCTGTGCTTTACACTCAGGGCCTCTTCAGGGAAGATTCACGCACAAAGAGCTCTTTGTTCACACCCCGATTTTTCACATCTCCATTATTTCATAACTCATTGGTCTTACATATTCTGCAACTTAGTCAATTTGTTTGGTTCTAAGGTGGTTAAGAGCTGCCGATGTCTGAATCCCTGGGGCTCCTCTAAATCTGCCAGGTAGTTTGTGGGATGACTTCATGGCTTCTTTTATATGTGTCAAATGGCTATTCTATAAAGAACCAGACCAAGTTAACAGCTGAGTAAAGACTAAAGACATAAGTTGTGATGGTGTTACCTCTGCAGAAGAAAATATATGCCATTTGACAAAAAGAAAAATGTCCCGTTATCAGACTGACAGCTCCGATCTGCCAAAGCTCTCCAAACTCAATTGTGTTTCAAACACGGTTTCTGAGATTATATACCCTTAGTGAACTTCTGCACCCCACTCCCCAGAGAACTCCGCACGCGCCAGTACTCTCCAAGAACGAGTCTCCCGCAGGGTCCGCCCCTCTGCTGTATTATGGCACTGACAGAGGCAGTTCAGCCTTAGGGGCAGTCCCTCAGCTTCCTCTCAGCTTCACTTTATAAAGGCAAACCTGGTCTCATTTACACCACTTGCCCTCCTGTCTCAGTGGAAGTTACACTTCTTTCTTTTCCCTGAAGCTAACTCTTCTATGAATGAAGTCAGTCCCACCTCTCATTTCTGCAGAACACTGTTCCCACAATTCATCTCTTCTTGAACAACCCCCTCTCTGTCAGAGATTTTCTCCAATGTTTTCTTACATGTTCTCAGCCCATCCATCACCACCCCTTAGAACACTTCCTTCAGGAAATGTTCTGACACTGGCTCCTCATGACCCATCCTCTCCTTAGCCCATCTAGTCTGCCCCTGGCCGCCACTGCCCCCCTGAAACTACTGAGGCATGGTCACTGCTGCCTTCATGACGAACAGCCAGCACTCTTCATCACAGCGCCCCACTCCCCAGGCCTGCCCTCAGAGCTGAGAGACACTGCCACACGCCTGGCTGCCGGGACCAAAGACCTCCACTTGAGTTATCTCACTACCATCTGTTGGGAATTCTTATCTCCACTTTCACTGGTCACCTGCCGGCTCTGCTCTTCTGTCCGTCACTTCTGGCTTCTATCACTGCCATTGCCTCCTAACTTCTCTGCTTCCACTGAAAGCCAACCACAGTCTGTTCTCCCCAGAGCAGCCAGGAGAGCCTCTCAGATTAAGTGCACTTCACGGGCCTGCTCAACATCTGCCAGGGCTCTCCCATCAAACAGGTCACTTCTGTGGCCTGCTAGTCACGAGGCCCTGGGTGAGATGCCATCGTCCTTCTGTGCCCTCATTGCCTGTGCCTTCCCTCATTCCCTACTCTGATCACAGCGGCACCCTGCTGACCCCTCAGCACAGAACCCGCTCCTGTCTGCGCCTCGTGCTCTGCCCCCTGCCTGTGCTCTCAGGCCCCTCATCTTCCTCAGTCCAGCCAGGTCCTGGTTCAGATCTCACCTCTGTAAAGAGGCTCTTCCTGGTCTTTCTAGCGTGCATGTGTTAAGTCGCTCAGTCGTGTCTGACTCTGTGACCCCATGGACCCGTCTGGCTCCTCTGTCCATGGGGAATTCTCCAGGCAAGAATACTGCAGTGGGTTGCCACTCCCTTCTCCAGGGGATCTTCCCAAACCAGGGATGGAACCCAAGTCTCCTGCACTGCAGGCAGACTGCTTCCTGTCTGAGCCACCAGGGAAGCCCCTCAAATCTCTCCATCCCTTTACCTTGCTTTCTCTTTCTAGCTTTCACTACTACTTCAAACAGTCATCTTTTTAAAAATACTCATTTTAAAAAGTCTTACACTCTGTGGTACACCCGATACTTACACACACTGTAAATGAACCATACTCCATAAAAACTAGAGAAAAACAAAACCCTTATGTCTGCTATACTTACCTCAGAAAGGCAAGAACTCTCCTCTATGCCCAGCACTTAGAACCGTGACACGGGCAGGCATTTGGTGCCCATGTATGCCCTAAGGAGTTCCTTGGCAGCACTCAGCACGTGCACCATGCTCTCCTTCTTCAAGCTCTCCTGGCAGCTCTTCTGATTCTGTCCTGGGTTTCCTACCACTCCGGCCACTCCTCTGGGGATGTGTCCTGTGAGTGCTGACAGTCCCCACAGATCTATCTTCTCCTCAACTTTTATTTAACGTACTTTCTCTGCATTTGAACAGCTACACGTAATTCCCTGCCTCTTGCTCAGCTTCGGGCTCCAATCCCATACAGTCAAATGACTGCTAGACACTGTCACTCTGCTGTCTCACAGGTCCATCAGGCTTAACTTGTCTACAAAGAAATGCCCCTCTTCCAACCCACACACCCTCTCCTGCCTGCATTTCCCAGCTCTCCACGTGCCAGCGCCACTCCCGCCTCTCTCAAGCACATGCCAACTGAGCCCTGTACCTGGCTCGCAGCTCCAAGAAAAGGCCTGCGTCTGACCCGGGCCCACTGAGGGGAAGCCTCCTCTCCTACACTCTGCCTGCAGGGGCGCGGGCAGCGGTGGACGCAGGCCCTCCCTCCAGACCATGCAGCTGACCTTCCCCTATGGGTTTGCTATAGGGAGGAGTTAGGCAATCCCAACTACCTCTCAGCTGAATATGATGTATTAGTCAAATGATGAAATCTTACCACAGGAATTCAGTATGGATGACAGAAAGGTCCTCACATAGCTGGAGCTCGGCAGGCTAACCTGAGTAAAGCCTTTCCAAGCACTGCTGACACCCCAGTCCTGGGTACCTTCACACGCCGGCACCAGGGGACAGTAGAGATGGTTAACACTGTCGTCCAAGGTCAGGGAGGTGAAGGCAGTCAGTCTCAATCAAGACACACATCACACTGCCTAGGCAACACAGCCTGAGACTCAGAAACACACTGAATCTACACCTGCCGTGGGCCAGGAAGTTCAGTGATCGCCTCCATCCTACCACCCAGCACACTTTGCCGGTGTGCGCCTGTGTGCCCTGTGTGTGCATGCATCCTGAGGTGTGGAAGGAGAAACCAGAAGTCTCTCCTGCTGCCTTTAACATCAACTGTTTTGTGATGAGAAAAGCAGTGGCAACATTTTAAATCATGATGATTACTAAAGCTCAAATCTGTATGTTTTAATTCCTTTTGATACATTTCTCTTTAATAAAGTTCTGATGATCATTTCAGGAACCTACTTTCATTTGAAAAACAGGCCCATACCTTCTGTACAAGAAAAAAATTTCTAGAGATGCTTCTATTAAGAGAAAAATATATTACCAAAGTCACTATTGCACATTTAATAGTAGTCAGCTGGGCGGCACTGAAAAGAGCATAAACAAATCTGTAGATGTATTTGGGTTCAGGATCATGCTGAAAGTACTCCTCCGGAACCCTTTCTCGCTGAAAGAAGAAAAAACACAATGTTAAGTATCCACTGAAGAAAAATACTTAAAAGTACCCTCAAGATAGCAATCTTCACACGTGGGCCCACCTGCTACTTAAAATAATTTTGACTACGTGACATATCTTGTAGTCTTTTAAATATAAACAATTGGATCCTAAAGTACCATAGTGATTCAATACTCACTACCATTCATTAAAGAAAAATGCAAGCACAACCTCAGAAAATGTATTTTCACCTTCTTCCCCAAAGAATTCTAACCAAATGCAAACTATTTTTAGGCTCAAAGTCTTGCTGATCATTGTACGTCATCAGACTTTTCTGCAGTCAACTATGAAAACACCTTTCCAGTGTCCTGTAACCAGAGGCTCTAAGAGTGTGCTCTCTTACACAGAGGTCACCAGTCACATGTGTCTACTGAGCACCTGAAGAAGTGAGTTTTTAAACCCTGTCATTTTAATTAGTTTAAAATTTAAACAGTTTTTAAATTTTCTCCTTAGAGGTCTTACATATGTGTTAGGAAATGTTTATATTGTGTGACGCTATGGAAAATCATCCTTTAAAAACCTACATTTTCTGTTACTTGTGTATGTTTACTTACCTGCTCATTCGTCATACAAAGCATAACTTGGTTCTTATCAGTCACACCCCTGACACAACATGCTTTTGGTAAAATTACTTGACATAATATGGGGTGGGGGAAGAAGACTTAAAGGAAGACAATCTTGGCTTTGAGCTGGAGGCAATAATTTTCTTCTAGTAATTAATTTCAAAGCAAATCAGCATGAAATAAACACAACTGTAATAAGAGAAAAATACACCTTCAATAAAAGTGACACTTACTGTGAGTGGATGTGATCTCTCATCAAAAATGTCCAAGGACCTATTGGTATCTCTATAAAATAAGAATGTGTATTTTAAAAATTAATTCAGGAGTTACTAGCTTAGTAAAATATCTGCTAAAAGTAAAGAGAGGAGTAGAGGAAGCTTAACCTTAATAAAGCAAACAGTTTTACATATTCTCCTGGATTCTGCCCTTAGAAAGGTTTTCTGACCTATTTTATACTCAGCACACCAAGTTGCATGAAATCTCTTCTATAACCAGCCAGAGCTGCCTTTACCCACACAGACCCCTTCTAACAGGCAATGTTCGTAGACCAATACATTTCCACTTCACTAACCTCACAATGGAATATACAAGAACATTTTATAAAGTGGTAGTAGTAGGCAATAAAGTCTTCTAACTTCAATGAATGTAAATATGACATTCATGATTTTTTCTTGTCTCCACCCCCTTTTGTTCTTCATATTATATTCTTATTGTTTATTTCTTCTTGTCTCTTTTAAATAGTTTGAGTTAAAAATTTTAATTGTCTTTTAAGAGAGACCAGGCTTTTTCTTTTAAATTCCACCACACTACTACACTGTGCCCATTTAAACAGTAGTTCTGCAAATGTGGTCTATAGGCCTCTATAGGAATCTCCCCGGCCCCTCTTCAGAAATCCTGTAAGTCCAAGAGGTCAAAACGTTTTTTATAAGAATACCAAGACATCACCTGCCTTTACCCTGTTTGACACTTAACTATGATTGTATAAAAGCAAAAGTGGGTAAAATTGCTCATTTCTGAGTGTGAATCAAGGCAGTGGTATGAAACTAAATTAGAAGTCATTCACTTATTCCTGGCCAAATCAATGTAAAAAATCTGCTTCACTTAAGAACATCCATGATGAAAGAGTAAAAATTAAGTGTTCTTAAACCTTTACTCTTCTTCTTCATATTCTGAGTAAGCGGAAAGTATGCATTAAGCGCTTGTATGGACTGAAATATGGCTGTGCTAAGGAGGAGCACTTGTAACTTACTGGTAACCAAGTCACTTTCTTCCCCCTAGAACATCATATTTAAACCACTTTTTTCATGAAACGCCAATTGACAGTCATTTTTTCAAAAATGAACAAAGTGAGCCTGTCACTTCAAAGAAAACTCTAAAGTATTTGTTGCCAATGATAAAATTCAAACCATCAAGCTAAAAATATTAGGATTTTTGGGAAATTTGTACCTTCCAGTGTGTTATTTATGGTGAGCTTGATTTATCAATACTTAAAGACTTTCCCGATAAGACTGGTAGTGATACTAACAAGAGTGAGTTTTTGACACTGTCTGAAGACATGTGAACCAATACTTTGCAAATGACAATGTATAATATAAAATCATGTACAGATAAAAAGATCCACTCAGTATGCATGACAGATCAATGGGCATTAATTTAACATAGTATCTACCTCAAGTTCACTGATAATGACTTGGAACTCCATCTTAACTAATTTAATAAACTGGCACATGTGGATTTTGGGGACAGTATCAAAGAATATGTCCAATTATCTCAAGGCTTTAAAAATTCACCTTTTCCCAACTATATGTCTGCATGTAGCTGGATCTTCATATTGCTTCTTCAAAGCAAATGACTGAAGACAATGTTGACATGAGAATCAACTGTCTCCTATTAATGAGATACTATCCTCTCCACTATTTTGTTGTGGAAAATGGTTATTTTTCATTAAAAAAATGACTTATGTTCAACACTGGCGTCCCCAGTCAGATGGTGATCTCATCCCTCAGGAGACAGTGTTCCTGTCCTAATGTGGAGAGAAGCAGAACACCTTACTTGCACCTACAGAGCAGAGGCCGGGGTGCTGCTAAACACTCTGCGGCACACAGGGTGGCACCCCACGCCAAAGCCTCATCTGGCTCAGAACTTCAGCAGTGCTGAGGAAAGCCTGTTTTCACATACAGTGGATTTAATTTTTTAAATTTTAAATTTCAATTTCTAATACAGTAAATATCCATGTAAACCACATAAAACTTAAAGAATTAAGAGTCTCAAAATAAAAATAAATGATTCACTTCAATACTGTAATGAAAGGACTCCTAACAGTAAAAGCTTACTCTAATACTGTCCATTGTTATTAACACTAAACTTGATACTGTGTAAATTAATTAGCTGGAATAACAAGACAGGTTTTAAAAGAGCTCACCTGTTCTTTATGTGGTAATATATTTCTAAGCTCACCCTGTGGAGAAAAAAAAAATATTGTAATAATTGGTTTTTATCACATTAGGCCTGAAGACATTTTAAAGGGTTGGCAGAGAGGTAAGACCATCCAGATGCCCGGTGGCCCCCACACCCCCTAATTCAGAGCAGTACCCATAGGTGGTATCCCCCATGTTTTAGGTTCTTTGGCTTTTAGCAAAATTAGGAGACCCAAAATATAGATGTGCTCTTAGAAGACATGTTTGGGTTGATTATTATAATATATAAATTCTTACATATTTCCCCGGTCATTTGTCCTTCTATGCACAGAATCTTTCATCCCATACAAGTTACATCATCTATCCACATGGTTAAATTTAAGCCATACAGATTTTGTGCGTGTGGCTTTTTGTTAGGCACTGCATTTCAGTTGATTCCGTTCGGTAGTCCCCCTAACACATCTATTTTCCATTATTTCTCTAAAAGTAAGTAATACAAGTGCTCCATATCAAATAAAATGGATTTAAAATCACTTTCACACATAATTATTAGAAAATTTAATAGCAAAATTTCATAGTCACAAAATTGATGATAGGCCTAGTTATCCTGAAATAAGCACTGCTAATAAGGCAGCACAATACAGCACAGTACACTATTAATGACAGGTATTTCCACATTATTTTAAATAAAGTATTAACTAACCAACAGGTACAAGTCCTCAGATAGTTTTTACACTACTATAGCCCTAAGTTATTCACAGATGCTGTGTATTAGGCAATTAAGGGGTTCTCTGGTTAAGTTATTTGCTTCCCTTTGTTCTCAGTATCTAAAATGAAACTCAAAATAATAGAGAGAAGGCAAATCTGAATTTTGTAACTCCTCTATAGAATCTTAGCATTTGCAGAAAGGCCTGTAACACTGTTAGCATCAAAGATGGATACTTCTATAGTGCTTCAAAGTTTCTTCAAATTGATTTTAAAGTCACAGAATTAAAAGTTACACGATAAAAAGGGCAACTGAACCTAATATGATACTTAACCCATTTTACAAATAAGAGAATCAAGGCTTAAAATTCACTTACTCAACGTCCCACCAATTATCAGAAGTAGTTCTCTTTCTCCTACCCTCAAAGCAGAGAGTGGTTCCCAAGGTCAGCTGCACACTGGATTACCCGGGACGCTTTAAACACTGCCTGGCTTCTGCTTCAAAATGTTCTGATTTAACTGCATTAGGTACGACCTGGGCAACAGGATTGTATTTAAAGCTCCCCAGGTGACTGCAATGTGCAGCCAAGTCTAGGAATGAATGAGTCAGGGTTAAGATCAGAATCTCTCAGGATGCTTTTGTCTATGAAATCATGCCTCACACATCATTCCTCAGCTTGTCAAAAGGGGTGTGTGTGTGAGAGAAAGACACACAGGGACAGAGAGGCAGATAGACCCACAGACTGTGTCTTGAGGGCAGGGAGGAAAGGTGGAATTCATGTATGTGTTCAGAGACATACATCTTGAAAAAGTTGCACAAGTGATTCTAATAAGGCTCACCTACCCCAAATGAAAACTAATCCCATTGTATTTTTCAAAATCATTCCTAAAAGCCAATTTGCCCTATTAATTTTCTCAGTAAACCTTTATTTCATCAATAATGAATGTGAATGGTCATTTTTAAAACTTAATGAGAAAAAAATTTACTTTATTTCCAAACACTAAGACTAGGTTGAGAATAAAAAGCATGAAACCTACTTGTCTGAGCAAGGTTAATCTTTAAAACTACTTCTGAATTATATACTGGAACATCAGGCTCTTTTGAATTCAAAAGAAGCTGTGAGTCTAGCCACAGTGAGAGTAGTTTTTAACCCACAGATTTAGAGTCTTGGCTGAATAAAAACATTCAGTGATTACGAGAGAAGTGCCAAAACTCAGGACTTTAAAGAGCAATGGGGCTCAGTTTTTGTTGAAATACGATCTGACGGAAACTAATATTATAAGAAAGTTACATTATTATGATTGTGAACTGGTTGTTTTTAATTAAAGTTAGAAGTTACTGATCATTTAAATAGCTAAAAAATAAAAAGCCTTGCACATTAAAAATTAAATTAAATTTATAAGCTAATTATACTTTTAAGACAGAAAAGTAAAATTAATGATAAGGATACTAATATTTTCTTTCTTTTTTTTTTTAATTTTATTTATTTTTTCAGTGGGTTTTGTCATACATTGACATGAATCAGGAATAGATTTACACGTATTCCCCATCCTGATCCCCCCCTCCCACCTCCCTCTCCACCCGATTCCTCTGGGTCTTCCCAGTGCACCAGGCCCGAGCACTTTGTCTCATGCATCCCACCTGGGCTGGTGACCTGTTTAACCATAGATAATATACATGCTGTTCTTTCGAAACATCCCACCCTCACCTCCTCCCAGAGAGTTCAAAAGTCTGTTCTGTACTTCTGTGTCTCTTTTTCTGTTTTTGCATATAGGGTTGTCGTTACCATATTTCTAAATTCCATATATATGTGTTAGTATGCTGTAATGGTCTTTATCTTTCTGGCTTACTTCACTCTGTATAAGGGGCTCCAGTTTCATCCATCTCATTAGAACTGATTCAAATGAATTCTTTTTAACGGCTGAGTAATATTCCATGGTGTATATGTACCACAGCTTCCTTATCCATTCCTCTGCTGATGGGCATCTAGGTTGCTTCCATGTCCTGGCTATTATAAACAGTGCTGTGATGAACATTGGGGTGCACGTGTCTCTTTCAGATCTGGTTTCCTCAGTGTGTATGCCCAGAAGTGGGAGTGCTGGGTCATATGGCAGTTCCATTTCCAGTTTTTTAAGAAATCTCCACACTGTTTTCCATAGCGGCTGTACTAGCTTGCATTCCCACCAACAGTGTAAGAGGGTTCCCTTTTCTCCACACCCTCTCCAGCATTTATTGCTTGTAAACTTTTGGATAGTAGCCATCCTGACTGGCATGTAATGGTACCTCATTGTGGTTTTGATTTGCATTTCTCTAATAATGAGTGATGTTGAGCATCTTTTCATGTGTTTGTTAGCCATCTGTATGTCTTCTTTGGAGAAATGTCTGTTTAGTTCTTTGGCCCATTTTTTGATTGGGTCATTTATTTTTCTGGAATTGAGCTTCAAGAGTTGCTTGTATATTTTTGAGATTAATCCTTTGTCTGTTTCTTCATTTGCTATTATTTTCTCCCAATCTGAGGGCTGTCTTTTCACCTTACTTATAGTTTCCTTTGTTGTGCAAAAGCTTTTAAGTTTCATTAGGTCCCATTTGTTTATTTTTGCTTTTATTTCCAATATTCTGGGAGGTGGGTCATAGAGGATCTTGCTGTGGTTTATGTCGGAGAGTGTTTTGCCTATGTTCTCCTCTAGGAGTTTTATAGTTTCTGGTCTTACATTTAGATCTTTAATCCATTTTGAGTTTATTTTTGTGTATGGTGTTAGAAAGTGTTCTAGTTTCAGAATCCAGATAGGAAAAGAAGAAGTGAAACTCTCGCTGTTTGCAGATGACATGATCCTCTACATAGAAAACCCTAAAGACTCTACCAGAAAATTACTAGAACTAATCAATGAATATAGTAAAGTTGCAGGATATAAAATTAACACACAAAAATCCCTTGCATTCCTATATACTAACAATGAGAAAACAGAAAGAGAAATTAAGGAAACAATACCATTCACCATTGCAACAAAAAGAATAAAATACTTAGGAGTATATCTACCTAAAGAAACAAAAGACCTATACATAGAAAACTATAAAACACTGATGAAAGAGATCAAAGAGGACACAAACAGATGGAGAAACATACCATGCTCATGGATTGGAAGAATCAATATTGTCAAAATGGCTATTCTACCCAAAGCAATCTATAGATTCAATGCAATCCCTATCAAGCTACCAACGGTATTTGTCACAGAACTAGACCAAAGAATTTCACAATTTGTATGGAAATACAAAAAACCTCGAATAGCCAAAGTAATCTTGAGAAAGAAGAATAGAACTGGAGGAATCAACCTGCCTGACTTCAGACTCTACTACAAAGCCACAGTCATCAAGACACTATGGTACTGGCACAAAGACAGAAATATAGATCAATGGAACAGAATAGAAAGCCCAGAGATAAATCCATGAACTTATGGACACCTTATCTTTGACAAAGGAGGCAAGGATATACAATGGAAAAAAAACAACCTCTTTAACAAGTGGTGCTGGGAAAGCTGGTCAACCACTTGTAAAAGAATGAAACTAGGATACTAATATTTTCAAGTAGCATTTCCCAAACTGTTCTGGAAAGTCAACATTCATATGCTAAGAAGACATTATTTAATGTTCCATGGACAACTCCAAGGGAGGTAGGAAGGTCTGCATCCTGTTTCGTTTTTAATTCTCTCTCTTAAATAAACTTGAACATTCCCATTATTAGGGCGTTTTGAACTGTGCATCTCCAATTGTGGACTATGAGGGGCTTCCAGAAGTTGAGGAATAGTTTTCGTCATTGTAACACTGTTCGTGTCTTCTTAAGTATAAGCCTGGCCACAGCCTTGTTTCTGAAACTTCATCTCTTTTTTTGTTCTCTGCTTTGATTGATACAGTGTGTTAGAGATACACATATATAAACAAAAATTAAAAAAAAAACAAAAACAAAAATTAAATGTGTCTATTAAGTTAAAATCTCAGTTGAACAAATTTCATCTATGGAGAAATTAAGCTTGAGAGTATGCCCCTTAAAACGGTTTTGATATATTTTCCCCCTCTTTGGGGGAGAGGAAGGAGAAGTAAAATTTCCTACAGAAATATTGCAGGAAAAAAATGCACGGTGGGATAAATCTGACCAAGTCCAGTTAAATTTAACTGCAGATTCACTTCAGTGCCAATAGGGGACAAGCTGTTCCTTCTTCTAATGGTAGCTTCCAAACTAGTATACATAGTTGTAGGACTCTCCCAACTCATAAAGAAATAATTTTTTTTCTAGAAACATACAATAAACAGGTACCTCTGTTTCTCATTACGTTCAACATTGTCTTAACAATAGAAATGAATCAAATGAGGTTTACATTTTTCCTGGGATTTCTCACTTGCTAACTGACTTTCCCTTCTATCATGTACTCTATGATTAACATGGAAACTGAAGACTCATATTGAGAGGTCCCTGAAGCCAACATAGAGTTGACACCAGTTTCTTAACCTGATCACTGAAAAGGACAAACCAAACGAATGAAATAATGTATGGCGAGGATGCTTTCAGCATGAAGGGGGTCTGCCACTCAGCCTTGGCAACCTAGTTGTACTCACCATTTTATTGTGGTTCTAAGATTAGGCTCGCTGACTGTGCTGTCATCTGGAAATATGGTTGGGCATGAGCTATACTTTTTAGTAAGCTTCCCTGGAGATACCTGAAGGGGAAGGGAGATAGAAGAAAATGTCACAGTAAGTTAAACCTATAAAAGTGTGTTTTTTCCTTGGTTAAAATGTCAAACGATAAAGCATTAAGATTTTCCTTATACTCCATGAACTGCTGAGTGTGGCATCACGTGCAGCTCCATGGGAAACCTCTGTACTCTCACTTCCACAGGCAAGATCTGAGAAATGTGGTATAAACTGCTGCTCTTGAAAAAGGACCCACAAATGAACCTGGAAAGCACCTATTATAAATTGCCTTTATAGTAATGAGAAAGCTTTTAGTAAGACTTCAGTGTTTCTTCCTTAAGCAATGAAATGCAGCGGAGATTTCTATTTCTATTCATTTACTACAATAAAATGCAATGCTTTATATAATATCGATGTGAGAGCATTTCATTGCAGTCAATGAACGCCAATCATAAATGTATTAGTTTGGGAGACAGTGTGAGGAAACAAGCGTTTTTGAATCAGAGGCTGGGCATGCCAGGGCTGCTCTATCACTAGTGACCTGAAGGCCATAAATCTCTTTGAGCCTCAGTTTCCTTATCTGGAGGATGAAAGGGTATAGCTTTAAGATTCTCTCACAGCCAAGAAACAGACAAAGCAGCTCTGAGAATTTCACGGTTAAGTAAGACTGCCATTATATTACACAAGGGAGAGCCTCAGAGAATACTTTCCACTCATCTCACAGTTTTATTAATTCTACTCTACATGTTATCTGCCACTCATCATGGCACTCTGCTGCCTTGCGCATGCTGCTCTCTGCCTGCAGTGGCTTCTTCCTCCTCCTTGTCCCAGCAAGCTTGACCCCATCGACCTCCAGCAAACCTCAGCCAGCAGCCACACCACCAAACTTCTACCTTTCTGCACACTTACACCTCTGTTTCACCACCTGTTACATGGTCTCAACTGCTTGCCTGGTATCCCCCTCCTAAGTAAGCAAACAAGCTCCTCCAGGTGACAGATTCTTACTGCTCCTCCTCCAGCTGCTGAGAACAGAATCTGGGACAAATTAGGAATCAAGAAGCATTTGACCAATTATTTAAGATCGATTACAACTGGAAGGTAAATCATGCTAATGATACACATTCAAACTATCTGCAGTGGTGCTGGGTAGGTGACAAAGAGCTTTGTCAGACCCTCTAGAGAACAAGCTATCTTTAAAACACTTTAGAAGTATCCATTTATTTGTGAAGAGCCCAAAACACAGCCATAGTCAAATACTAAAACAGCCTGAACTATGTGAGGACAATTCTCTTCCTTTAAGTAAAGGCCAATAATCAAATCCCAGTCACTGTCAGTAGCTCTGAGTAATAGCATTCTTTAATACCACAGAACACAAGCAGTTTTAACACTTGGTTTTCTTGGTTTTTGTTTACTAATTCAGATGAGCCTTCCTTCCTTCTATTAAAATAGTTTTCACCACGCTGTCACACTCTATCCGTGTCCTCCACAAATGCATCAAAGGTGAAACAAGGAGAAAATCTAGTCAATGTTTTTTTTAAAATACAGAGCATTTAAATAAACATTGCCAGTAGCCAATAATAAGAACTATCCAAATGGGTGTATAAGCCACCGTTTTGCTTGTTTCAGGTATTTTATGGCAAGGCCACTTACTCCTTATTAACAAAAAGTTCTACACATAACATACCTGAAATGCACCACTATTTGGAAGAATTTCTCCTTCAAGCTAGAAATGATTTCAACTGAAACTCATATATTCCTTAAGCCATCTGGTTAATGTGTAATTTCAGAATCTCAAAAGAGACACAGCATGAAAACTGTTCATTCAAATAGTTATATTCTAAATGAAGTTATCTTTTAAAAGGTCACCACTATTAAGAGTATGACACATTACACACAGTAAAAGTCAGTTCTGACTATAAAATCTACCTATGAGGGGAATAAAAATAGTAAGAAAATGCACCAAAATATAGACTAGTTTGTAGAGCTTTGGCTTTGGGTAACATTTATCCCGTTTTTCTCTATTAAAACTTTTTCTTTATTATGAATTATATCTGTTTATCTTTGGAAATATTAGTGCTGAAACGTTTAAGAAGTTTAATCAGACGTAGCCCTACAGACTATGGGCGCTCATTTAGTCTATCAGTAACCTACAGACTACTGGCTAGATCCTACCAAAGAAATAGTGAACACTTCTCCAGGCCTACTCCTGAAGCGATTCAAACTTTTGGCATCTACTATTCACTAAAGGATGGCAGAATTAAAGCCTCTGAGCAAAGCCTGGATGTATTAGCTGCCAACAGGTTACTTTCCCCTCATCTCACTTTAAAATTTAAGGTAACTGTCCTTTATGATTAAAGCCTTATCATCACTGGCTCAAAACCTCAATAAACTACACTGACAAAGATTAATGATATAAAATGCAAATACAAAAATCAAACAGCAGAACCCACTCACTGATAGTTTAATGTTCAATGAAGAAGAGTATTTACCTTCATTCAGAGCTAAGGACAGAACAGATGGACTTCTACAATCTTTACAAGAAGGGAAAAGGCTTACTTAGTAGACTTCAGTTTTAATGGCAAAGACTAGAAAATCATCATACTGGAAGACTAATAAGTAACAATCCCCCCCAAAACTTATCATTAAAAGTCAAGCACCTGTTGAAATTCTGCCTCCACCCAAGTGAATCTTCCCATCCTGCCTACTGCCTCTGAGTTTAACCCATCAAAAAAATTAAGCTGAAATTCACTTTTTTCTTCCCCTTTCCACAAGCTTTAGATGTGTTTATTAATAATTATTAAGACTTTAACTTAAAATTTTGTAATATTCTATGCATTAGCCTGGGGCTTCCCTGGTGGCTCAGTGGGTGAAGAATCCACCTGCCAATGCAGGAGACGCAGGTTTGATCCCTCAATCAGGAAGATCCCCTGAAGAAGGAAATAGCAACCCACTCCAGTATTCTTGCCTGGAGAAGTCCATGAACAGGGGAGCCTGGTGGGATACAGTCCCTGGGGTTGCAGAAGAGTCATGTCTGACTTAGCAACAAAACAACAAGAAGTGCATGAGTGTAAACTACTCCATCCACATTATTGCACGTTAATGGCCAATGTGGCAGGATGAGTAGTCTGAACAGGATTCTTATCAAGGCCTTAGTAGAAATGTGCAGTATTCTAATTGTAGGTATAATAGAAAGTACTGTCTGAATCAGTATCATTAACTATACTGAATTAAAACTTTTAAACTGAGAATTTACATTCAAAGTATAAATCCAGCTTTGAGTGGACCAACCACAAATCTACTTCTTTTCCCACCTTCTTTCAGAGATATCATCTCATTAGAATTAAAAGTATTTTTTCAAAAAAGCTGTACCCAAGACAGGATAAACTGCAGATGATTTTTGATGTTTGAAAGATGAAAAAATGAGATAAAGGAGTAGTAACTGACATGGCATAACAGAGGAAGCACAACCTTGGAACTACAGAGTGACTGGGCCAGGAACAACAAAACCAATCTGGCTTACAGAACCCAAGGCAGGTTCAAAATTCAGAGACGTGGTCGCCAAATCCGTGCAGTGAGGTCTATCAGTTAGCAAAGTGATGCTTCCAATTAGATCTTAACAGACAGCGAGGGACCATCACATGTTTGAGGGAAACCTCCAAGAAGTCACAGATCAAAGCAGGGAGAAGGAACTGATGGGAATGATAAAAATCCAGGAGCAAATAAAAACTTTAAAAAAAATCTTCAACATCTACAGAAAGATGAGAAATTGCGTCAGTGAAAAAAAGAATGAAAGGATGGAAGAGAACTCTAAAAAATAAGGTAGACAAAACAATATATTCAATAGAAGGATTAGAGCAGAGTCAAGGAAACCTCCATGAAGTAGGACAAGAAGACAAAATGGAAAACAGAAAGGGAAAAAAATCTGTGCAGAAATATTGCTCTAAAATTTTCAACATCTAACAGGAATCCAAAAGAAAAAAATAGAAAATACCAAAGCAGCACACAAAAAAATTCACTAGAAGAAAAGATGTTCTGCATGTTTAAATGCCCCAATAGCGTGACAAGGTCTATACCAAACCATGTTATGAAATTTCAAAACCCCACAAAGACAGAGGGTACTACAAAGTTCCACAGGAGGAAGGAATGGAGAAAAGACTAACTTGGTAATATACAATGTATCAAATTCAATAGATTTAAGAGCAACACTGTAAATGAGAAGAGAAGAGGGAAATGTCTCTAAAACTGCAAAAATTAGTTTCGACCTAGAATTCTACACTGTATCAAATAGAAGGAGTTTCACAGAGGCTAGGTCTTTATAAAATTTTTGCTCATGTGCCTTTTTCCAGGAAAATGTGCTCCAGTAAAACAGGACAGAGGGAAACCGAATCTAGGACATAGGCGATCCAACACGAGAGAGCAGTGATGTGAGATCCCAGGTGACTTCACACAGATATCCCAGGAAAACAGGCACAGAGCTAGTCCAGGAATCATTAGTATGTAGGAGGTAGGAAGAAAAAAGGTTGGCGAAGAGTGTCTCCAAGAAGAAATGGAACAGATGTGGTTTTCTGGATGGTAAATATTTTTGATAGGCATGTGACAAATGTTACAACATTTGGGGGAAAAAATAGCTGTTAGAGTGAATATAGTCAGGAAATTAATTCCACAGAACAAAAATGAAGAATGTGAAAACAGGGAGACTGGCCAGGGAGCTACTCAACTATGTTGGGCTGTGTGAGATCATGTTTGCTCGAAAAAGCAGAACTGGATTATCCTGAGAAGTGTAGAAGTGCTCAGATTTCATTAATATTGAAGAAAAAGAATGAAAGGTGTATAAGGAGGTGGCACAGAGAACTATATGGCTCAGCAATGAACAATACTTGCTTAGTCATAATAAAGTAAACAGTGATTCCGATTTAACAAAAACTGATGCATGTAAAGGGACCAGAAGGAGGGAAATAAAATCACGGTGGACGAGGAGGTTAAGCTTTCACCTGTTGTACCAAGAAGTCAATGGACGGTGCTAAAAATTAAATTACCTATTACACTTTTATTACTTTGGTTAAAAACTAAGATAAAAAATTTAAGGCAAAAGAATTTAAGGTAGATCTTTATGCTATAACCATATTATTGAAATTTAACTTAAATGTCAGGACCCTTAAAAAAAAAAAGGGTACTACTAAGTCAAAAACCTTTCTGAATATACTTGATAATTAGGAACTAGAGATTCAGAAATTTTATAAATAAGAGGTTAATGCTAACAGTATTGGATCCATCATACTTTTTAGGAATCATGGCAGACATACTTTTAATTAATCAAACTATTGATTTCTTAACTTTTCAACTATTTACTTACATGGTTTAAATGGTTGCTCTTCCTCTTTTCTCGCACTAAGAATAAAAAAAAAAACTAACTGATGAATTCTGATAAAACTACCATAGAAAAATAAGTCACTAATTATCTGATGGATTACCAATATACACAATGAGTTAAAATTTCATTCTGTTTTTTAAAATAATTTCCAACAAAATATATAATTTAAACCACCCAGCAAAATGAATCCTATAAATAATATCTAAAAACTTAGTTTTACTATTTGACTAATACTAACAGATACTCTGTATTAGGTACAAATCAAAGACTCTCCATTTACAAAAGAAAAGGACAAAGCAAATTAGGCCAGGTGAGATATTTAGCTGATAAAAAAATTTACCAGCTGCACAGTATGTAGTATTTTCTAGTTCTACATGTACTTTAGTCACCAGGATTAACAGATGACAACTCCAAGTTCCAGTTTCTGGTCAAGCACCCGTGTCTCTGGAAGCATCCCGAACCCCTTATTGGCCACCTACTCAAGCACCCAACTTAAAAAATACAGGTTCTTTACACACTGGAAAGTAATCTATAAATTTTAACATACGTGCTGACCTCACTGAACATACATCGACAGCACACAGAACTGTTTTGCTCCAACAAAGGCCAGAAGAATATAAGCTCAAAGAGGGTCTTAGGCCATACACTTTCCCATGGCATCACAAGCACAAATTCCTTCAGACTGAGGAGAGACAGGGGCATGGGAGAGTGTTTCTTTTCCTCTCTCCACCGTCTCTCTACAGTGTGAGCAGCTCAGGAGTCTGGAAAAGACTGAGAAATACAGTAATCCTAACTAAAAATAATTGCCTCAAGGCAAAGTACACACACTTTAAGAAAATGCAAACTAGAAACCCCAGGAGCTCCCAGGTTGGAGAACATGTGGTACACTCTGGGCCCTGCCCCCATGCCTGGCCCTCTTCCGTCTGGCTGTTCCTGAGACAGACCCTTTGATAAAAACCAGTAATCTAATGAAAATAAAAGAGGAAAAGAACCCTCTATTTTTTACTGTGCTGCATTACTTCAAATATTATAGAACGTTCACTTCTGGTATTCCTGCTCTCATAAACAACCGAAAAACCTGATCATATATGGCTTTTTAGCAAATAAACTAGGATTTAACATATATTAAGGAAGACAAGCAGGCAAGACAAGCAGGAGTGCAAAAACTTCTGATTCTCATCTTAAAACAAGCAGGACACTGGAAATTTACACAAGGTTTCCCACACTGAGGATAACCTTCTGGAAAATCCCATATGGCAGGCACATTGGTCTGATTACCCTGACCCAGCACTACATCAGGATGAAAGAACTTTGAAGAGCTAAAAGTTCTTATAAGAACTTTTAAAAGAACTTAAAAATTCACATGAATCTGGATGTGAGAGAGGTTCACCCGGTTGAGCACTGTGCAAAATGGTGCCGAAATCACAAGCCTCGACTCCCATACATAACAACTGATTATGAAGACCTAACTGTGACCTAAACCGTGTCATTCATCTTTAACTCATGTGCTCTTGGAGCGAAAGGAAAAGGACAAAGTAGCATGGAAAAACAGACCACAACTAAATTGTGTGGCAAGCTGACTGCTGATAAAGAAATAGCAAAGTGTATAAACAGATGGCCTGGGTGTTTTTCCTCATTAAAACAGTGACACCTAAATGAAAAATGTATCATCACATATTAAAATAAAACATCACATATTAAAATATTATCACATATGAAAAAAAAAAAATTTAAACCATTCTAAGTGCTTTTCTGTATCTTCCTATAATACACAAAACAAAAACAGTTTTCAATCTTTTTCTCAGGGGGGGAAAACACTGTCTTACCGTCCGTTACAGATTTGCTCCGGAAAATTGTGCTTGCCCTTGGGTGGTCAAAAGGGTTTGATTCCAAAGCTAAGTCTGCACAGGAAAAAGAAAAAGGTGTGACAATTTAGTTAAGTAGAAAAAGACATGACTTTTAAAACAGCTACACGCTGATTTTAATCAAGTTTAATAGTCTTAAGAAGAGCGTTTAGTAATGACAAGAAGGAAACTGTAGTAAAGGCAACAATACAAAAATTCTATTGGGAAACAGAAAAATTGTAGAAATTCTCCATATATGTGGAATAAAACCAGGGCTATGTCTTAGGCTTTTTTTTTTTTTTAACTTGCACTTAATCTATGCCACTTTTAGGCAAATCATGTATGTGATTCCCCTCCTACATATTGATTAAAAATTCAGTCACCTCTCTTTAAGCTGATATTACTAGCACATTTCAAGAAGTCTCAAGAAGCAAGTTATGCTGTAGTCACTTACTATCAGATACCAGATCAATCAAATATGCTATAACCAAATGAGCTGCTTTTGGCAAACGTTCTTCAGACAATCTAATGGCTAATTCCAACTACACTCAACAAACCAACTCATTTAGTTGGCTGCCGTTTATCTAGGGGCTATTCATCATGGCAGATTTAAGAGGATTACATAAGAGTTCAATGTTCTGATCCATAGGAACACTTCCAGGATAGTGAGTTTTAACTTGGCCCTCTATTTCCAAAGCTAAACTCTCACTTCTTCCTTTCATGCTGCATGATTAATAGAGGGCTTCAGTAACAGTATTTCCTGGAGCACATCAAAGGGCTGCTTGAAAAAAATTTTGCCCATACCTACATAAAAAAGGTGGGTCTGCTGGCAGTTCAGCTTGCACGAAGGTGGGACAGTCTTCTATTTAGGCAGAAATATCAAGCAAGCACAGGCTGCCATGCTGGACAGTAAGGTTGTTGTTTAAAACAAACGTAAAAGCCCTATGGGCAGTTACTTAGTGAAGTCCACCTCAAACCAATTAAACAATCTTTTAAGAAACTGGACCAAGATTTTTAAAGAGCAACAGTTAAGGCAGCATTTCCCAAACCACATAATAATTGGCCTATTTTTAAAGGGGACTTTGGTGGTCAACGTGATTTACACATTATCGCTGAGAATCAAAAGAATATACACATTGATATATTAAAAACTAACCATGTGTTCCCCATCCCGTATGGCAAAAACGACTACAATATTGTAAAGTAATTACCCTCCAACTAATAAAAATAAATGAAAAAATAAATAAAAACTAACCAGTCCCATAGTGAATTCTGTCTGACCCAGCATTTAACAAATGTTATCTACCTAGAAGCCTTTTCTTCCCCAAAGAAAGAATTTTGCATGAACAGTAATTTGGGACTTCCTGGTTTAATGGGAATTTAATTGTTACTGCCAGCACTAGAAATTTACATAGCTAAACCGACTGCTTTGTTCTTCGTGAAAATTCCTTCACTGCATTTGGAGTTTATTAAGCTGTTTTTGGAGAAAATGTTCTACTCAACAGTTTTATGTAAAAGACCCATAAAATTATTTTAAAGTTTTTTCCCCCCTACAGATTTGAAAAGTGGGACACTGGGAAAATAAATTATTTCAGTTATACACAAAGTTGACAGGCACAGACTTTCGACCTAAGGCTTCTGAAAGGATTCATGACTACTTACTTGTACCAGAAAGTAAACAGACTACACTGGAATCTAAAAAATAAGCAGAAATGCTTGCAAAGTAGCCATATGGAATGGTAAAATTTAACAAGAGTCAATGGAAGTCCAGGAAAAATAAGTGTCAGGATCAAAGAGAAGCAAGCTTTAACATACACACACACACACACACACACACACACCCCTGCCAAACCAGGGTGTGTTACAGGTATGCTATGATGTGCTACTATGGATCTATATACAGAAATCAAGAAGGCTGGGATAAAAGAAATGACAACATGCAGGAAAAAAGTAAACTTGCCCAAGTGATCAGAAAAGAGCTGGCACTCCCCCTACCCTACCCTAGAGGTTTCAAGGGTGGGCACATGACCCAGAACTGACTGACAGATCACAGCTTTCCTGGAACTTTCCAAGACGCAGAAGAAGGCAGAGGGGTGCCCTAGGACCCTTAGCTAGTCTGGGGCTGCTGGACACTCCTCTTGCCATCATGAGGGGAAAGGCTTTTCAGGAGAGATCAATAGAGGACAGCAGAACTGAGATAGGCTGTGAGGTCATTGAACTCCTGGGTCAAGTACTGCTTCATTTACTCATTCAACTCCAGTTATATAAAAGTCAATATATATATTTTTTAATTTAAGCTATTCTGAGACATTTTCTCAAGCTTGCAACTGAAAGAGACCTGGTTAACCAGCAGTACTGATGATCACAATGAAGGTGGGGAAAGGTAAAAGTCACTTGCTCATTCCTTTAACAAATGTCATGAACAAAAATTTGCATGAGCCAAAATGACCCTATTTAAAAATTAACCCACAGACTTACAACCCTTACTTTTAGTTGTTTTCCTTATACATTAGAAAAAGCTCTAATTAGTGTATAATTTATGTCTTCTTGTTACTAACAACCCTTCTACATCTCACTGTTGCATATTTACTGTTTAATGAATACACAACAGTCCATCAAGCGTTATTCCTGTGCTGGACTTAGCCAATCCCCTATTGCTGGGGTTTAGGTACTTACAACGTTCTATTCTTTGATGAGGAAACTTTTCATCTATAGTTATACAGCTTTTTAAATAAATAATGGTTTTATCTCCTTAGCAAAGATCTTCAAAAGTGGGATGTCTAAGCCAAAAGGTTAGATCATTTTCATGGCTCAAGGTACAGTGCTAAACTGCTTCCTGAAGAAGGTGGGGCCACATTAATGTATAATACTACCAATCATGACAGTTTTAGTTCCGACCCCTGCTCTGTACAGTTGAGAGGCGGGGGGGAAGTTCTACTAATATAAATAAGGAACAGCACTGTAGATCTAATCTGTATTTCTTTCGATTACACAGTTTTTACTACTTTCCCATAATTATCAGCATCATTTCCACTTTGGTGAGCTGCCTATCATTCATACATACTAAACATACCAGGGCCTTACTGCTGTTAATTTGCATGAGGTTTTCAGAAAATATTAATCTTCTGTTTACAGCCTATATAACAATTTTCTATACAACTTGCACTTTTTGCCAGTGAAAACTACATCACTATTTTATAACAGACTTGACAAGTAAGCCATTAGACAGTAAACTCATACATACACACAATATTTCTGCACACTCCATTAACTGTTTTGCCAAGAGTCTAAGGAGACGATGAAAAAAAACTACCGTACTCTTCACTGTCACAAAGGTAAGACTGTCAACTCTGAAGCAAAGCATTACCACCCACACTTCCCCTCATCCCCTCTCCCACAAGCACACACAGTAATGTTAGAGGTATTTTGAGAAATTACTGTGCATTTTATATGTGAATTCTTCCTAAAATTACTTCTCCAGCAATCTTTAAGAATGTTTTAACCCAGGAGAAATATTCTTGAGCTTATGATTAGGGGTTATCATTAAAGTTATATTTTAAGACCCATCACTTTTATATTACCAATTTAAATTGCAACTTATTTGACAGCATGATAGACTTATGTGGAAAAAGGATGGCTAAAAAAATTTAAGTTGGGGTCTTAATATAAACACTCCCAGGAGGAAACCTGTAAAATACCAGGTCACTGAACATTACTTTTCCTCCAACCTAACATTCTATCAATCGTGAGATCCATCTCAATTGCAGATGTTAAAAATATGAAAATAAAGGCCACTTAGGACAAACAAGATGCATTACTGAAGCCTAAAAGTATTAAAATTATGCTGTCAAACTGTCAATAAATGATTTTTCCCTGTCAAAATATCAGAGAGAGGGTAGTGACCAAGAAATCATCTGACAGGAGGAGACTAATGCCAACATACTGACTTCAGTTCAGTTCAGTTCAGTCGAGTCCAACTCTTTGCGACCCCATGAATCGCAGCATGCCAGGCCTCCCTGTCCATCACCAACTCCCGGAGTCCACCCAAACCCATGTCCATTGTGCCGGTGATTCCATCCAACCATCTCATCCGCTGTCGTCCCCTTCTCTGCCTGCCCTCAATCTTTCCCAGCATCAGGGTCTTTTCAAATGAGTCAGCTCTCTGTATCAGGTGGCCAGAGTATTGGAGTTTCACCTTCAACATCAGTCCTTCCAATGAACATCCAGGACTCATCTCCTTTAGGATGGACTGGTTGGATCTCTTTGCAGTTCAAGGGACTCTCAGGAGTCTTCTCCAACACCACAGTTCAAAAGCATCAATTCTTTGGCGCTCAGCTTTCTGTATAGTCCAACTCTCACATCCATACATGACCACTGAAAAACCATGGCCTTGACTAGATGGACCTTTTGTCTCTGCTTTTTAGTATGCTGTCTAAGTTGGTCATAACTTTTCTTCTAAGGAGCAAGCGTCTTTTAATTTCATGGCTGCAATCACCATCCACAGTGATTTTGGAGCCCAGAAAAATAAAGTCAGCCACTGTTTCCACATCTATTTGCCATGAAGTGATGGGACTGTATGCAATGATCTTGGTTTTCTCAATGTTGAGCTTTAAGCCAACTTTTTCACTCTCCTCTTTCACTTTACCTTCATCAAGAGGCTCTTTAGTTCTTTTTCACTTAATATATTGCAATTAAACAGGACTGTCAGCATTTTCTGGGCCAACTTCTGGGCTCCAGTTTACTTAAAGGTTTACTCCATTTACTGAACTGCCCTATCACCCCTAGTAGTACAGTATATTAGTTTTATGGCTAATATTACATTTCATGTCTTACAGTCATCCGGTGATTTCATCTGAGTCCACACTTCACACCCTAGCCAAGCGGTTCTTGCCAGCAGATGCTGACCTGGGCTGTCTCACCGGAGGGCACACAGCATGCTCCTGCAACCCCCTCAACTGACCTGCTTCCCCAGTTTCTGACCAAGCTGGCTTCCAAACTGCTTCTCAACTTGCCTCTAACTTGGTTCTCAGTCCTGCCTTACCTTAATCCTCAATCAAATGCTGTAATGATGATGACCAAGAGATGATAGACAGGTAAGTATACCTGGATTTATGTATTTCTAAGGAGTACATAGCTCGGGCTTCTTGGACTTTTAGGAACCTTTCTGGGTTGCAAGCTATGGTGATTTCATTTCACATCATACAATGTTACTGTTTTAACTCTTCAAGTTTTATTGCTTTAATACCCTAAAAATAAACAATTTTTCTAAAAGGGGCGAGAAAAAAGGGAGTATTTCAAAGCAGAGCACAAAATGACATCAATAAATTTTATCCCTATATGTCATGTACATGGAATTTACAGTCCTGATCTATCAAGGTTTTAAAAATGAGTAAAACCTTGGACAATTCTATACCTCAGAGAAGAATCCCTACACTGCCTAACTCAGAACACGATAAGAATCAAATGAAATTCAAGAGCAATCCATACACTATAGCTTCACAGAGTTACACAAGCCCCTTCACCATGACAAGGCTGCAATCCATGAGGGGATATACTATATAAAGCATAATAAATGACACATCACAGCTTTCACAAATTAACTCAAAAGCCAAAAGTGAACATTTAGCATTTCATAGGAAAACTGATGTCCACTTATCACCCTCAGCCAAATAACATCTTAAGTAGATAGTGCTTTGTTGTTGTTCAGTCACTAAGTTGTGTCTGACTTTGCAACTCCATGGACTGCAGCACGCCAGGCTTACCAGTCCTACACGATTCTGTTTGTGCAAACTCATGTCATTGAGTCAGGCCACCCACTAAAGGAAAGAGGATAAGAGTACCCAAGGGCAAGCATTTCTCCTAGTGTTCTTCCTTTTTCTTCTTTAATAAGCAAATACATATCATTTCTCCTGCTTCTGTCCTGGAGATTGGTGTATATTTTCTCCCCATTTTTTTTCAGGTTAACATCCCCTGCAGATGAAGTCATTAACAGTGGAGAGAGCTCCTTCACAGCTCCCTAATTCTTCAGTGTCTGGATGTGCTAGTTTACCAGTCCCTTACTGGACATCTGAATTATTTCCAGTATTTTGCTACTGAAGATAATGCAACATATGCAGCCTATACCTTCAGAATAAATTCCTTTAGTAGGATCTCTGGATTAAGTGAGACTGTGCCAACTTCCCCTTCAAGGGTTGACCAATCTCCCATTTTTACCAGCAATATATGAATGTAACTTTCCTCAGTATCACCGAAGAATGCAGTGCCAAGTTTCTGAATTTTCTCCCAACACAAGCTACAGTAGTTGTATTTTCACTTCTCTTATGTGTGAGGATACACTTAAAAGCCATCCGCATTTCTTTTTCTGTGACTTATCCCATTCATATTGCTGTTAGCCTACTTTTAGATTCACTCAGTTTCTTCAAGTCAGCCTATTTTAGGCCCTTCTTAATGTTGCTTTTTTGTTCAAACCACTGTTGGCTCTCAGCTGAGTGACTACACCAGCTTCCTAGCTTGTCTCCCTGCTTCATTCTACCCCTGCCCACGTGAGAGTAGCGAGTAGCTCGTCTGATCTCCCTCCCCTCTCCCCACGTCTCCTTCCCCTTCTTTAAGAATTATCACCATTCCCTTGCATATAACCTTTCAATGGTTTCCCATTACAATTAGACTAAAATCCGTATTTTTTCTTGTCAAGGTCTACTAGACACAAGGCCTTAACCCCCTGATATTCCTCCTGGCATTCTTTCACTCAGCTGCAGCCACCCTCTTTCTGTCCTCTGCCTACACCGAGCATATTTCCTTCTGAGGACCTCACAGGGCTCCCCTTCACTCCTAGGATGCTCACTGTCACTTAAGGAGACCACCCCCAGTAACACTGCCCCCTCCCCAGTCCATGACCATCCTTTTCTTTCTTCTCAGTGTTTCGCTACTTGACATTATTCCTGTGTCAACAGGCCCCAGGGACCTCTAGGAAGTAAAGACCAGAGTTAGGGTTTGGGTTTTGTCAGTATAACCTCTGTTTGTCCTGCCCCTAAATCGTGCCCAATAATCATCCATTTCAGTGTACCCCAAATCATTTATGCTTCTCCCAATTTTCCTTCATCATCTAAGATTTCTTCTAATGCTGTCCTTTGATGGGTCTGTCACCCAAGACCAGCATTAATTTCAGATCTCTTCGAGCGGTAGTTTAGTTACTCAGACTCAAAGACACCGACAGGTTACCAAGACCCACAAAAACCTAAGAGAGGAAATCTACTGTTCAGTGACAAATCAATGGTAACTTTAATTTGGGGACAGAACATTTAATGTTAAAATACCTTAACTACAAAATGACTCACCCTATGAATTTAATTAAGTCGAAAGACAAAGCCACAAGACCAGAATTCTGCAGGGAAGTACGATACATCACTTTTTATGTCTGTGCCCAGATTAAAGCAATATAATGAGATTATAAAAGACAACCATAAAGGGTGGATAAATGAATGATGCTCCAACCATTAAACAGGTGGTAAAAAGCAGACTGCACAGCTACATGCAGCTGCGTGGAAATACATCCTGGGGCACGCTTCAGGTGTCAGCACGGTTCCAGGAGCTTCCCGTCTTCACTTTACAAGAGAAAGTTACAATGTGGCACACAAAGAACGATCTCATACAATAAACACAACATTCTGTTTATTCGTATACAAAAGGTTCAGGAAGAACCAACACCAAAATATTAATGAAAATTCTGGATATTCTGAGTATGAGTGAATGACTTTTTAGTATTTTGCAAATCTTTTACCTCAAATGTTTACTGGTATCAAAAAAGTAAAAAAAAAAAAAAAAGTGTTTATAATAGCTACTGAAAGGAGGAAAAACCTGTTGCTCAGAGGTTTTCCCCCATTACGTTGTCAATTCCTTCCCTACCCGCTCCTTGGAGGATGGAAGGAAGGAATCACTTGAGAGAGCAGCTTGCACCAGAGAATGAGCAAAGTTCCTAAGAGGAGAATATAAAGGCTGTTTGAAAAGCTGATGCATAATAATAAAATCAGATAATAGGACCTTAGCATCTTATTTTCTATTATTGACAGTAACATCAGTTACATTAGATACACTGTTAAAGGCAAGATAGCCACAAAATTCTTTTGAGTCTATCTGATATTTATACTAGGTTCGTAGGAGTTAACTGAAACAGCTTGAAGAAATCATGTTCTTCTCAAAGGTTTCTGAAGAAAAACACACAGCATCATTTATGTTTGGTTTTGTCTAAGTAACCAAATAATTCTTCACTGCAGAAAAGCCAAAATGTTTTATATCAATGGAGGTATTTCTCAGTTTCCAGGGAAACTGATATAAAATTGTCTGAAATAAAAACATTAAGAGCAAACTTCCAATGTGCTTGCACTTTACATTCGTGTTCTGACCTCGTATCTATGGAAACTTAATAATAGGCAAATGCTGAAATTGAGGTTTCTCTCATCACTTTATTGAATGCCAAAAAAGAGAGACAAATTTAAGTAAAATTTTCACAATCATGTCAAACATAAAAAGGTAAATTCTGTGCTCATGAACCCTCTTTTTCTAGTTCCCGGCTCAGCACTCCCCCTCACTAAATGCTTCGTACCTTACCTGCCCCCTTACCGGTTTCTCTTAATGTCCCTCTGTCCAGGGCATTCTCGGCTTCAATTCGAGTCAGCAGAACAAACTCTTTAAAATATACCAACATGTTTACCTGACTGGTAAATTGAGGCTATTTCACGACTTCTTTTATTCCTATCCATTGTAAGAAATGTACAGACACAGAATGCAGAGGTATGTGTTGCTTCTGAGTTGTGAACAATAAACTTAAATGGAAATAACCAAACTGAAGTTGAGTTAGGCCTATCTTATGGATAAATTATAAAATAAAAGGTGCATTCCAAACTTTTTTTTAAGCACCCAACAACTGAATTTGGTGTATCTACCATTCTCAAGTCTGTCTCTTCTGTTCAGTAGCTATGTTACACAGTTATTTCAGAGCTCTAAGTCTTGGCTTCTTCATTGGCATCACAGGGAGAATATTCACAGGCCTTATTTATAGATGGAAGGGTCAGGTGAAATACACCCGAAAATATGTTGTAAATCGTAAAAGAATCATACAGAAGTCCAATTTTGGTCTCCCTACACTAGCCTACTACTGTTTTTTAAAATCACTTAGAGGCTTACCTTATAGCAACAAGCTGAGCAGTTTTCACAGGTATGCACAAGCTTTGTTTTTAAAGCTACAATTAATTTACATTAATTTGTGCTTTCACAGTATCTGAGTATTCTGAAAAGGGAGTACTTTCCACTTACAAAGCCATGTCCATCATATGGGTGAGTTCACAGGCTTACCTATTCTAACTTTGAAAGAAATTAAGTAAACCCAAATAAAATTTAAATAGAAGAGCTATAAGACATATCCTCTATGAAATAAAGAAATACTCTCTGGCATTTAAATGAAACAAGTGGGCCAGTGGGGCTTTAACATCTTCATGGCACAATGTTTTCTACTTTAAAGAACACAGTCTTGATTAATGAGCCACAGTGTTATCCAGAATCTTTTTTTTTTTAGAACCTAGAGCCGTCCAGTCTCAAAATTCTAGAGGAAAAAAAAAAAAAAATCAAACATTTCCTCTCCTCTCTCTCCTCTTCTCCATGACAACCCACCCCCACCCCCAGCCACTTCGTCTTCAGAATTTTCCCTGAACTTTATAAAAGTTGACTAGGATTCCACGGGCAGGAGGGGGTTGGAAGGAGAGGTAGCCATGGAGACAACTTTCCTGCAGGATCTGCCATCTCAACTGCCAAATCTTTGCATTACAAATTACAGTCTGAATTTCTCTTTTCTCCTTTGAAACTTTTGACCAACAGTCTCAGGAACCACCCCCAATCCTCCCTTAGAAGAGGCAACATGCAAGTGAAGTTGGTTAAAGCTGGGGAGCTGAAGACATTTTTGTGTCAAAGTGGGAATCTTAATCTGAGCTCCGTGGGATCGTCTTTGGGTAAAAACAACAACAACAACAACAAAACTATTCCCTGCAGCCGTTGCAGTAACGTTTCACACCGTTCAGTTATTTTAAGACCCCCTCTAACCTTTTTCTTTCTTATCGTTTTCAAATTATAGTTAGAATAAGGTCGCTTCAATCAGGACAACTCTAGACAGAATATTACTTAACGCCACACTAACTCTGTCGATAGCAGTTTTGATTTTAAATAACAAACCCTAAAATCTGTCTTAATTGTCCCGGGTATCAACTATCCTAACGAGTGGAAGTGTATCTAGATCCTTACCTCGTTCCTTCTCTTAGGTACCATCTGAACAGGTAAGGATTGGAAGATGGGATGGATATCGCCGAAGTTGGGAGTATTTAAGTTTTCATTGAGAAAAGAGAGAATACATCAGAAAGTCTTTACAAAGTCCCACAAGATGTTAAATAGAATCACGAACAGGAGCCACAGACTTGAGGGTCTTGGGTCGGGTTGCGAAAAGGGAATGGGGAAGAATTGGGCGTTCGGGGAGAGAAGAGGGAGAAAGACTGGCCGGACGCGACGGAGAAAGAATAAGGGGTGGGGACGCCAGGCAGGGCCAGCCTCCGTCCTTGGTGCCCAGCCCCGAGAGAGCCAACTCCAGGCAGGAAGGAGCCCTAGGCGGCGGCTTCCTCCCGGGGGACCTGGGGGTCGGCGGAGGCCAGAGGTAAGCCCGAGCAAGGGGCGAGGCGCGCCGGCCGCTTCCTTACCTTCGGGCATCTCCCGGTCGCTGCAGGTGGTGGCCTTCACCCGCTCGGAAATCCAACTCGGTGGCTTCCACGGCAGCCGGCGCCGGTGCTACGGCCACCGGGTCTCCGGCCGCCGCCTCGTAGACCTCAGACTCGGAGTCTGGCTCCGCCGGCCCCGCGCGCCGGCCCAACTTGGGGCTGGCATTGGGGGACACGCAACAGGTCAGCGTGTGCCCCATGGGGCGCCTCCGCTCCTCGCCGCCGTCGCCTCCGCTCGGCCCCGGACTCCGCCAAGCTCAGAGACCGCCCCCTCCCCCAACAATGGCGCGGCGGGCACCGGCAGACCCGGGCTATGCCGGGGCTGCGCCGCACAGGTAGACGCGGCCTCGCCTGCCTCTCTCCTGTCCGCCACGCCGCCGGGGCCGGAGCAGGGCTCCGGCCCGGCCGCACCCCCGCTGTCTCGCCGCCGCCGCCTCCCCGGAGTCAGCTAGTCAGTGAAGGCTGCGACCAGCCGGGCTTATTTAAAAGGGGTGGGGACCCGACAAGCGCTGAGACGCACAGCCACTGCCGGGAGAGAGCGCGGTCGGAGCTCCTCCTCCTTCCGCCGCCGCCTCCAGACTGAAAGCCGCTCGCCTGGCTGGCCCTTGCCAACCAGAACGCGTCCTTCGGTCACCTGGTTACGACGGACCAATCACACACAGAGGTTCCTCCCCGCGCCCGCCTCAGAGAGCAGGCACGTGACTCACAATGCCCCGCCCCCACCCCGCGACTGCCCCGCCCCTCGAGTGGCGCGCCCGGGACTCCTGTTTCCATTCCTCGTGCGGCACTCGGGGCTTTCCGTGTCCTTCGGGAAGCATTGCGGGAGTTTGTGAATCGAAACTAGAGAGTCAGTGGACTCTATAGAAGGCTTGTTAGTCAAGAGTCAGTTCCGTTAAGCAACTCGGTTTCACCGGGTCTGACAGCTGACTCATTTGATGCATTCCTCAACGGACTTAGTTACACCCGAATTGTTGACAGTTTTTTGTAACTAAATGTTCCTCTCAAATTGACTTCGAAGGAGTGTTAGTTTCCGCCTTCAGTTTAACCATAGCAACCCCCCGGGTCCTCAATAAAGAGCTGTGTCCGTGTCTTGAATGAGACTCGAGGACACGTCACCCCTCCGCTTCCTCCTCGGTAAATTAGGGACCGAACGCCTCCCTCCCAACTCTGAAATGCTGGGATTCAGCCACTCGATTTTCTCGCTGTTTCTCTCTTCCACGGCACGAGTCTCCAGGTTTCCCTACTTTCACCGGTCACATAAAGCATAAAGCACGATTTTCTCATACAAAACTGAAGAGTCGCAAAGTGAAGTACCACGGTTTTGATTTAATGAAGGTGATGGTAAAGACAGGTTCCCAAGGTCACATGATTGCTCAGGGGTATGGCCAGGATTTGGTCTCCGATTGTTTGGATCCCCAAAGGCACCTTATTGTGATTATCAGAAAAGAAAGGTAGAAGTCAAATTTGATTGGAAGTGGCATAGGATTTTCTCTAAGGGAGAACAATTTTTTGAAGTGGATTTTAAAATTCTTTCCCTTCGTTCAACATTGGTTAGTCCCTCCTACTTTCTAGGCACTGTGTTCCTGCAATAGCCCTGCCCTCGATGAGCTCCGTCAGGCACAGGAGAAAACAAAGGTTAGAAAGTCCAGTTGTCTGAGGTCACTCACACTGCTGCCAAGTACTTGAACCTGAAATTCAAACCTAGATCTGTCTAACCCCAAAGTAGGTTCTGGGGTAAAGAGCTTGATTTTTTTTCCCCCCAGAAACATGAAAGCCTTTGAATGTTGTGACGTTAAGGAGTCACAATCAGGTGGTTTCTAGTGAGGACACTATGGACAATAAGGAGGATTGATGAAAGAAACAAGAGCAATGAAGAGACTTTTTATTCATCTAAGAGAGGAGTGAGAGTTTAAACTGAAGGCAGTGGCAGAGACTGGTGTGGTGGGAAAGGATTTGAGGTCATTTGGTGACTAGATACGGAGCAAGAGGGGGAAAAGAGAGGCAAAAATGGCTGCTAGGGTTCTGACTGAGGGAACTAGGGAGAGCACAGTGACTTTTTCCTAGACAGTGCAGAAAGAGGAAGAGGTTTGAGGAGGAAGATCATTTGGGGCTCTGTTAATGAGAGCATGGAATTAGAGCTCTCCAGTTGAAAGTTAGATGTAAACTTCTGTAGGCCAAGTCCATTTTGTGATATCCCATCTTATGTTTTTGAAAATAACACATACTAAATCAATTTTAAAATGTAGTTGGGGAAATCCCCTAACGCTGTGCTGACAGTTAAGACTATGATATTTTTCATGGAGCAAATTGGAATCTATGGTTTTAGTAAATGACATGTCCTATGTAAACTAAAACTGTTAAATGAGAACAATATTAAAATTGTCATTGGAGTACGTACAAAGTAGTTGAAGCCATGGGTGTAGAGGTAATTGCCTCGAGAAGACATGTATAATAAGGAAAGGGATGAAGGGAGGAAGAGAGGGAACTTCACAAATAGGGAAATTTAAATGGCGTTCAAGTAAACCTGCCAAAGGGAGAAGTGGAAATCAAGGGACCTGTGTATTAACCAGAAGTGGCTGATCAGCTGAGTTCCATGAGGGTAGAAATCACATCTGCTCTTTTCTGGAACAGAGCACCTAGCACAGTACCTGGACAGTAGAAGCTCTAATTTGTAATTCCCCAAACAGAGTCCAGTGTTGTCCAGAGGGCAGGAAAGTTACAAGTACCACTGACCGTGGTACATGGGTAACTGAGGATGGGTGCAAACTGGAAGGCAAGCAGTGAGTAAAAGAAAGAAATAGGCGGTGATAAAGTGGAGACAAGGATTTTCTTCCCAAACATTTGACTGAGAAGAGAGGTGTGCCAGTCATTAGAAGGAAATGTGCAGTTAATAATTTTTTAAGATGAAAAAAAAATGTGAGTATATTTATATGTTAAAGGGTATGAGCCGATGGAGAAAAAACAAGTTTGAGGTTAGAGGAGATGGGAAAATTGACAGAGCAAGGTCCTCAAGAAGGCAGAAGTGGATGTCCTCCAGGGCAGACATAGATTAGCTTTGGATTGAGAGAAAAGCAAGGAAGGAAACAGGACCTGGGTGACAGATGCCTGTTCTGGGTCTGTCAGAATAGAGACATTTCTGATAGAGAAGATGTTTAAGAAGAGCTCATCTGATGCCCTCTATTTTTCTCTGTTATAATAGGCTTCTGTTTGGAAAGCTACTCCAGGAAAGTGAGGATAATGTGTAAAGAAGTTTAAACACTAGAAAAGCTTGATATACCTAATAAAAAGAAAATGATAGCTTCCCTCAAAATCAGAAAAGTTGAAAATAAATTTGAGCAAAAAACCAAGGACTTAGGGTATAAAACAGGTATGTCACAAAAGTGAATGATGGGAACATTTGTTCGTCCAAATAGTAAAAAGAAATAGCAACAACGTTCAAGGGGGAAGAGTTTTTTAAAAAATTAAGGAATTACATGTAATTGCCAAAAATGTGAACTGTTACAAACCCTTTCATCGCACATAAGACCAAAAGGAAAGGAAAAAAACCCAGAGGGAGTAGTCTCCTTTGTTAAAAGGATACCAGGATGGAAAGGTCACCTCAAAAATCAAGGAAGCAAAGATGATTAATATTTAATTGTTTAAAAGATATAAGTAAGGTTTGGATACAAAAACAGGCAATATATTGAAATGTGGGAAACCATGGTAGAATGGGAAAGGATTCAAGGAAGTTCAGTTTCAGTGAACAACTTCTCGTTAAATCCTTAGGACCTAGTGACTACATTCCATGACAATAATAATACTGTCTGAAGTCCTAGGAATGTCATTAGCTACCATTTTGGATGATTCTTCTAGACTTGGGACAATGCCTAAGATTAAGTTTCAAAACACTGCCTGCATTTAACATCAGGCACATACAAAAATAGATAGGCATGACCTTGAAAATTAAAGAATTTTAAACTTGCTAAGCAGAAAAATTATTCAGAAGCACCATTATGAAAGTATTAATAGATTTGAAAATATTTTGTTTTAGAAGAACATTGGAGGGCAGTGAGAAAAAACCTTATCCTGTTATGACTGTGGCAAATCTGGGAGAGAAAAGGGAAGCAGAGCAGTAATGACGTTTGAATTAAGCTAGAGGCTGATTCTGTGATAGAACCTGATATTTGCATATGCCAACTGATGTATGAACATTCCCTGTTTTACACGGATCTGGAGTAAACACATTCATTAATTCAACTTATTCATTTAATGGCTGTTCAATACCCTGATGACTCCGAAGGTAAAGAATCTGCCTGCAATGTGGGAGACCTAGGCTTGATCCCTGGGGTGGGGCAAAGAACCCATTCCAGTATTCTTGCCTGGAGAATCCTCATGGACAGAAGAGCCTGGCAAGCTATAGTCCATGGAGTGGCAGAGCCAGGCATGACTGAGCAATTAAGCACAGCATCTGAACTCTTGGGCTTCCCAGGTGGCGCTAGAGGTGAAAACCTGCCTGCCAATGCAGGAGATGCAGGTTCAATCCCTGGGTCAGGAAGATCCCCTGGAGGAGGGCATGACAACCCGCTCCAGTATTCTTGCCTGGAGAATCCCATGGACAGAGGAGCCTGGCAGGCTACAGTCCATATGGTCCCACAGAGTGGGATACAACTGAAGAGACAGCATGCACGCTCCCGAGCTCTTACTATAAGCCACACTTTTTAGGTTCAGGTTTAGGTTGCTTTGACCAAGAAAAACAAGGTTCCTGTTCTCATGAAATTTATCTTCTGATAAGGGAGTCCACAAACCAGTCTTATCCATCACCCCTCAAGCTCATGGCCCAGGATGTCTATTTATCTCCAGCTATTGTGTCTTCATTCTAGACGGTAGGGTGGAGGAGTAGAAGGGAGATTTTTTCAGAAATCCACATAGCACAGTGCTTACATATCATTGGCTTAAAGCTTAGTCCCATGGGCATACATAGCTGCAAGGGAGGCTCAGAAAATGTAATTATATAGCTGAGTAACTAATGCAGAAGGGAGAACTAGACCTTGAAACTAGATATTGAAAGCACGCTTTGTAAGGAACAATCTGTAAGGAAAGATTAGAGAAATCTCAAAGCAAGAATGATCATGATAAAATTTCATAGCCTTTTGCAAGCATATTTGAAAAAGTTACACAAGGAGTTCTATAATGATCTTTTCTTAAGTTAAAAGGACAAAAAAATGGAGAAAGACAAACTGTAGAATGAAACTAGGTCAGATGCAAGAAAGAGTCCACAATGGTCAAGTAAACAGGATTATATATTGTATGTGTGTGTTGTGAGTAATTGGATTCTATCCTGAGTATTACAACTTGTTGGTCTTATAAAAGAGGATTTTGTGTGTAACAGGTACATTTTTTTCTGGATGTAGAGTCTACCCTTATCATCATATTCTCAGTGGCATGTGTGAACAAAAAAGTTGAGAATTACTATTATACCTGATTTCATATGGAACAACTTGACTTCTCTCATTCCCGACTTCAGAACATTATAATCCAGATTTTGGAGTAAGTGGGGGCATTAGACAATACTGGGAGTCATATTGTAATAAACTACCCCATGTCTGTTCCAGCTTTCTTCCTTCCCTACTCCTTCTGAACCGTTCTCCCACCTTCTTTCTCTTCTCACACCATCTAGGTTTCCTTCTGCCAAGTGAGTCTGTTGAGATGAGAATGCAAATTTAGCTGAAATGATGCTCTAAAAAAATGAAAAAGTCGTTAGTTTACCATACCATCAGGGCAATGAATGCTCACTGGACAAGTCACTGTCCCAAATATTGAAGCATTTTCTCAGACAAGTTCTAGGAAAAGTCTGCAGTTCTAGAAGAGTCAAGGGGTTTCCTTTTGCCTTCTTGGGGCCATCACTTTCCTCTGCCATTTAATGGTTTATTTACTTCTAGTTCCATTTGTCTAAGTATGATAGGAAATCTCAAATCTTTCTCAGCCCACCAGTGCTTCCTCTGATCACCTCCAAGCGAAGGTAGAGCAGCCGTTCTCTTCTGGAAGTGCCTTGTTGAGGCTGCTGGTTTCCTAAAGCAGATGCCAGCTGCTCCTAGCTCCAAAGACTGTAACAGTATGTGGTCTGTACTTAACTGGTCTCATAAGAGAGCTCCTCCCCTCTATACTTACCCAGGAAATAATTCACTGCCAAATCCACTTAGAACAAGGCAGAGAGATTTTTAAAAACACTCACAGTGGATGCTTTCAGTTGTTTGTTCTTAATCATGCCAACGCTCTTTTCCCCCAGCATTTCCAAATTTCACTATTTCCACTTGTTTCCCTTGTGTGTTATCTTGGGATGTTTTAAGACGTTTATTCTCTGCACTTCCATTTAATTTTATACACTTAAAACGGAATCCTTGGCCAAGTTGCCTTATTGAAGTTAGAACCATTTTCTTGCAGTGGTTCACCATGTCCCCCTCAGTTTCTCCTAGCCTTTTTGACAACGGCCTCCTGAAACAAAGTTGATGTTAGAAACACTGCAGAAAAAGGAGTTTCATTAAACTTGGCAGTAGGGAAAAGTCTGAAGATGTCTTTTTCACCAAGTTTGTCTCCTAGAAACAAAGCTCATGGATTTTTAGGACATGAAATGTTTCTCATATGAATCTATTGCCCTTTTCTGGAGACAAATCAATTTTTATTCTCATAGCATGGCATTCACCCTGAAAGACTTCTAGAACTTTTCTATCAAAAGGGATTAAGACAGCAAACTGGAAGGAGGTAGGGGCCAGGGAACTTGTCTGAAGAGTCAGATTTGAATAGACAGCACACTTGGAAAAAAAACAAACAAACCAATAACACAGGTTACATTGGGAGTGGGGGTGTAGGGGGAAGGGAGGGCTAAGGCCTTGTCCCCTGTGTTGAGTAAGTTTAGCTTATGTAGGGCACTTGTTTGACAAGCCTAGGTTGAGTAAGGCCATACACCCCATGACCTGTTTTTTCCAGTCATACTTATCATGCAGATAAAACCAAATACTCATCTGAAAGTAATACTCTGGTTATGCAATCAATGCTTTGCCCAGGAGACACAAGGAAAAATCGAGACCACAGGAGCAGCTGAAGCTACTGTCCCAAAAATGAATTCACTGTTCTTTGTAGTGATAGAATTTGCCCTGTCCCACCTTGGCCATCTGGTAAACCTCTACTCATTCTTTTGAGGCTTATCTCAAGCAGAACCTTCTCTGCAGTGCTCTCTGAATATTAAAACTAGGAAACCTCTGCATCTTCAGGGCAATCAGTTCCTTCTCTAAAGCAGCCTTGTATCCCATTGTATGGGGTAATAGCTTGACATCCTCTTTAAACTAGCCATTCCCCTGAGGACAGAGCTATTTTATTCAGCTTTTTGGGATCCCCAGCACAAAGTATACTGCCTGGCTTGCAGCAGGCTCAATATGTTTTTTCTTGAATGACTAAATGAATGATAAAAGTTGGAAAAATGAAAAAGTTGGACTAAGTGTACCAGCAATCACAGTTGGAGAACTGATACAATTATTCTTTACTTTTCAGCCTTCTCTCTTTTTTTTTTTTTTTTTTTTTTGTGTGTGTGTGTGTGTGCCTCTCCTTCTAGTTTCTGTTCCTCTAGAGCATTTTTTAAAAACAATCATCATTTTCTAATGGTATAGATGACTATATTTACAAGGCAAAAATAGAGACACAGACATAGAGAAGAGATGTGGGGACGCCAAGGGGGAAGGGGAGGTGGTGGGATGGGTTGGGAGATTGGGGTTGATATATATACACTACTGTGTATAAAATAGATAACTAATGTAGCACAGGGAAACCTACTCAGTGCTCTGTGGAGCCTAAATGGGACAGCAGCCCAAAGGTGAGGGGACATATGTATGCATATAACTGATTCACTTTGCTGTACAATAGAAACTAACATGACATTGTAAAGCAACTGTACACCAGTGAAAATCTATGTAAACAACAGTCGTTTTCTAATGCTCACAATTTTGTGGGTCCTCACAGGCAGGGCACGGTGGGGACCACCCCTCTCTGACCCAGAAGAGTTCGGGCCTCCTTTGGAATGGATCTCGCTGCTGGACACGGTTCATGCAGGGCCACGCAGCTGGAGGGTCTGTTCTGGCTGTCAGCTGAGTTCCTCACTCTCCCGTCAGATGCCTCGTCTCTGAAGGCTGGGACATCTGGGACTAGCCAGACAGCCATCAGCGCATGGTGGTCTCAGGAGAGTCAGACTTCTTACTGGATGCAGGTATGTAATCCCGCTGTATTTTGCTTCCCTAGTAAGTGTATTAATCTAAAAATACAGAGGAGGAAGGGAGAGGTATGGTGAGCAACATTCCTTAAATCAGAAAAAAAAAAAAAAAAAAAAAACCTCAAAGTTAACTTATTCACCGAAATTCATCAACCTCTGAAGATCATCCAGGCCATCACCTTATAATGTATTATGCTAAACTTATACTGTAACCAAATCTAAGTCTTATGCACTATCTGCCATTCAAACAATTCCTTTCCCCGCTTGGTCTCTGAGGTTTTTGGTAGCTAGAAAAAAACACAGATTTGTGCAGAAACAAATTTGCCATAGGTTATGTTCATTTTGTGATGTCTCCACTTATGTGTTTGAAAACAACATGATGATAGTTGTTAGTTGCTCGGTCGTGTCCAACTCTTGCAACCCCCATGGACTGTAGCCCGCCAGGCTCCTCTGTCCATGGGATTCTTCAGGCAAGAATACTGGAGTGGGTGCCCATTTCCTTCTCCAGGGGATCTTTCCCTCCCAGGAATCGAATCTGGATCTCCTGCACTGCAGGCAGACTGTGTCTTGAAAACAACATATAATACATTAAATGGAGAAGAGTAGTAGGAGAAATTTCCTAAAGTTTATATGCTAAGAATAGCTTATTTTTCTAGCGATTACCTTGACAGAGCAACTTAGAATCTATGGTTTCAGCACAAAAAAAAAGTGTCCTGTAAAACGGAACCACTGATGAAAACAAAACTCCAAACATTATTATTGCTGCTACTTTTTTCCCCTTTATTTACTTCTGACTGTGCTGGATCTTTATTGCTGCACAGGCTATTCTATAATTGTGGCTAAGAGGGCTACTCTTCATTGTGGTGCATGGGCTTCTCCTTGTGGTGGCTTCTCTTGTCATGGAGCACAGCCTCCAGGCACACAGGCTTCAGTAGTTGCGGCTCCCCTGCTGTAGGGTACAGGCTCAATAGCTGGGGCACGCCGGCCTAGTTGCCCCATGGCATGTGATATCCTCTGGGGCCAGGGATCAAACTCCTGTCTCTTGCTTTGGCAGGTGGATTCTTTACCACTGAGCCACCGGGGAAGCTCTCCAGCTGCTACATTTAACTAGTGATTTCCATGTGAATGTATACTGTGAAGTGTTTGATGTGCAGAAGAAATATCCACAAACCACCCCCATAATACAGTAATATGAAAGCCCTTCAGGGAAACTCTCCACTTGGGACCAATGGCCCATCTGATCCCATCTCACAAGGATCTTCCCTTCTCCAGGGAAGTAGGTGGAATGAACACGCTGTTTGCTATTGCCTGTTTCTGAAACAAGGTATATGCCAAGGTCTGTGTGCCCTTCCCTAGAAGCATCAGGGGAGGAGTTTGCAACATCTGCAAGTTCTGTTTAGCCCTCTTTTAGGTAGAAATACTGCTTTGCTGGCATTATTTTTCTATAAAAGAATAGGAAGAAACTTGCCCCTCAGGGTCTTCAACAAGATAAGGTTGTGTCTAGGTAGCAACTGTGATGAGGTATCTACTGAGGAGAAAGAAATAAATAGGATCAGAAAAATACACATTCCCTACCGTAGAGTCACAAAGAGTCAGACAAAACTGAGTCACTGAAACACACACACACACACACACAGAGGTATCCTTACAGGGCCTTGACTGAGGGCCAAACAATCACAAAAAGAGCAATGCTCGTTCTGAGACTCAGGACAATTTAGATAATTAATTATAAGTAAGTAGCAATTAATAATGATTTGAATAATTGACGCTTCCCCACCCTCAGTCTGTGAGCTGGGAGCAGTGCCATGCTGAGCCATAATGGAGCCTGAAACAAAGGAGGAATTAGCAATGCTTATCTGTCTCTGTTGAAGTTGTTAACATGTTGTTCATTATAGATTTTTGAACATATATTTATTAAAAATATTCCATCCAAATATTATTTCTCTTGATCAGTGAGTGTTTTGAGGTCCTATTAAAACTTCGGCACTTGCAGGAAGTGCCTCATTATTTCCGGCTGCCTGTCCTTGCCCAGGCCGAGAAGCAATGCATGGGGTACTCTGGATGTTGCCTGGCCTGTTCTTAACCAGAGACTAAAGAAGAGTCAGATCCTTGGATTGGTCCTTGACCTTTGGTGTCTAATCACTGAGCTCAAAAGAACCAAATTCCAGCCTGGGCCAGCGATGGAAGGCAGGCCCAAGCCCTGTGTGTACCATTGGCCCGTTGTACAGACAAGAAGCTGAGACTCAGTACAATTGGCAAGTACGCCTGAGATGACAAATCTAGAAAGTGACACATGAGGGCTTGAATCCAGGCTGGGCGGATTCCATGGGCTGTGCTCTCAGTCACTGGGCTCCAAGAGACTGCCCATTCACTGTATTTCCTACCATTCCCCAGTGAAAAGGACAAATAACGTGTTTTTTTCTCTCTTAACATAACAGTCAGTTATAAGTTACAGGAAAATATGTTCTATTAACTTTTGATAAATGTATTGTCTTTTTTCTCTTACAGAGGTAATACATATTCACTAAAGAGAAATTAGAAAATACACATATATGAGAAATCAAAATCTCACCTCCAGAGCCACCCACTATTAGTATTTTGTTGCATATCTTTCCAAGATTTATTTATTTTTGTTCTCTAAGCTTTCTTTTAATAAAGATAAATTACATGTGTATGATTTTAAAATGAAACCATGCTAAGCAGGCAGCTTTCTAAAGTGTGCTTTCTTCATTTAACAACATAGCTTGAACATCATTCTCTGTCATTGTTTTTGGCAGAGTAATTTGTAATGTCTTCATAATACACATTCATCCTTTCATGAATATTTATTGGGGGCCTGCTACTTTCCAACTAGGCACTAGAGATACATCGATTAACAAAACAAAGAATTTGGCCCTCTAGGGGTGACACTGAGGTAGAAGATGACCTTTAAAAAAAAAAGGACAATAAATGTATGCCACTTAATAAGGACACTATTTTGGATGTATCAGGGAGTCTTCCATGATAAAAGGCTTGTGTGGATGCATACTAAGTCACTTCAGTCCTGTCCGACTCTGTGTGATCCCATGGACTGTAGTCCCCCTGGCTCTTCTGGCCCTGGGATTCTCCAGGCAAGAATACTGGAGTGGGTTGCCATTCCCTCCTCCAGCGGATCTTCTTGACCTAGTGATCAAACTTACATGTCTCTGATATCTCCTGCATTGGCAGACGGGTCCTTCACCACTGGCTCTATCTAGGAAGTCCACGTATGTGCTTATTAAAGAACAACAACAACAAAAAACACTGGGAGAAATGCTTCTGGTTGTATATTCTTATCCTGCATCGCAGGCAAATTCTTTAACGCTGAACCACCACGGAAGCCCATTATGGGCTTAACAGTTCCATAAAACTGTCCCCCCACTGCACCTGGGCCCGCGGGCCCCGTGCTCCCCCGCCTGCTCCTGCACGAACCACCCCCTCCCAGCCGCGGCCCAGCCTTGCCTGCCCACGGCCGTCACTCCAGCACCTCTCCACCCTCCTCTCCCGCATTCTGACATTTTCTCTTTACGAGATCTTTCTCATCGACATAAAAGCATGCAGCTACACATCCTGTCTCCTGACCCCACTTCCCTTGTAGCTACTGCCCTATTTCTCTGCTCCCCATTTTTAGCAAAACTCCTGGAAAAGGTTATTTATATGTACGTGCTGCCTCCCAGTCTTTCCCTCCCATTTGCTCTGGAATGCAGTGGACCCAGCCCTTCATTCCTGGACTTGGCCACAGCAGCTCTGGTCAGGGTCAGGGGTGACCTCCACGCTGCCGAACCTGAGGTCAGTTCTCAGGTGCCCTTTGACATGACCCATCAGCAGCTCAGGGGCTTCCCAGGTGGTGCTAGTGGTAAAGAACCCGCCTGCCAATGCAGGAGACATAGGAGACGCGGGTTTGATCGCTGGATTGTGAAGATCCCCTGGAGGAGGGCATGGCAACCCACTCCAGTATTCTTGCCTGAAGAATCCCATGGACGGAGGAACCTGGCGGGCTACGGTCCATGGGGTGGCACAGAGCCGGACACGACTGAGAGACACACGCAGTGTATTCGAAGGGGCAGCTCAGGGCCCAGGGCCCCCTCCCCGCTGACTCCCAGAGCCCCAGCCTGCCCTTCTCCTCTCGCATCACTGCGGCTCCACCTTCTCTCCCTGACCTGGGGAAGCTGGGGGCCCAGGCCGGCTGCTCAGGCTTCTTCCCTCTCTGTCTCACGATCACGTCCAGTTCTGAGGCAGTGAGAGCATGGGTCCTAACTACTGGACCACCGGGGGATCCCCTGTGGCTTTAAATGCCACCATCTCCCAGGAGTCTGTCTGTCTTCAGCCTGGAGCCCCCCACCTCAAGCCAAGACTCTAGCTAACTCTCCTCTGCACCTCTTCCCCGGCCTATCTGAAGGCATCACCGGTCCAGAATTAGACTCTTGAGCCCCTAGCCCCAAGTTGCTCCTCTCAGTATATGGGGCTTCCTTTCCTCCAGTGGCTCAGGCCAGAAACTGCGAGTCTTCCCTTTGCTCCCCTCCCCTTCCCCCACCAGCCCCTCCATCGGCAGAGCCTGTGGGCTCCCTCTTCAAGACACATGTAGAAGCAGCACTTCTCTCCGCTGAGCCCCCAGCCCCTCTGCCCTGGATTGCTGCCCTGGCCGCCTTGTGGTCTGAGTGGCGGCCCCTACCCCTCACCTGTCTGCTCTGCAACCACCAGACCCACCTGGCTAACTGCCAGTCAGGGGTGGTCAGTCCTCTCCTGCCCCCCCGGGGGCCCTCCCCTCTTCTCCACAACTTTCACCCCTGGCCCACAGCAACACCCCAAAGCGCCTCTGCACAGCCCACCGCCTGCTGGTACTAAGTGTGAGGCCGGGCCAGTGCTGTGGACACCAGTGCAGTGCTGTGCCTCTGGCCACTCACCCTGGAGGCCTTCAGGGAGGAGGTGTCCCGGTGGACAGGACAGGCTGCCGGGGTGGGGGCACAGCCATTCTGCCATCCAAATCTGAGGCTCCTGCAAGGCTGCCTCGGACCTGTCCAAGGTGCTGAGTGCAGTGGGCCCCGAGCCAGCCCCTCTGGCCTCACACCCTGCTCAGAGCCAGTCCACCTGGGTCTGTGATTCTGGAAGCAACCGCTTTGGTCCTGAGCTAGGAAGGCACTTCCCACTGACAAAGCGGGTCACAGGAGGACCTGACAAAGAGGTTCACAAAGGTTCATGACCTCCTTATCCACAAGGATGGCAGAACAGGCTCAACTGTTTCCATTTTTCAGATGGGGAAACTGAGGCTCAGGGAATCCAGAACCCAGACCACGCTCTCCCAGGTGAAGGAAGCGCCTCTGACCCAGGTCTGCTGGCTCCTGTCCCTGGCCTGGGAGAAGCCGAGTGTGTGCGGTACACAGCTGTGGCGGAGCCTGGCGCACAGCAGATGCCCCAGGGTACTTATCAGGGGAGGAGAGTCATCGTCCAGGGGCCCCTAGCAGGAGGGTGGACACGGGGGCGCGCCTGCGGCCATCAGTTCAGGGCGGGCCTCTCTGGGTCTGCATTCTCACCAGGAAAACAGGCTGAGTGGTGTTGCCGCTCACAGGGGTGTGGGGGAGGACCTAAGAACTCACACTCAGAGCCTTGTATGGGTTCATCCATCACCTCCTCCCAGGCCCTCCCCCTGAGTCCTGCCTTGTCTCCAAGGAGCTGCCCAGGTGGTCCTGTGTCCCCAGAGGCTTATCTATACCCAGGGAGGGCCCATGGTTGCATCGTTGAATTCAGTATCCCCAGAGCTAAGCACTTTGCTGAAGGAAGGAAGGGGGCAAGGGGGAAGGGTCTCTCCTAGCAGCTCATAGAAGGTGTGGACTTGGAGTGGCAGCTTGGGCTGCTGCCTGGGACCATGGATGGATAGGCCTCACGGGTGCAGAGGCCCCCACCCAGGGGCACAGTGCTGAGTCCATACACACGTGATATCTGAGAGCGGACCCCTGGATTTCACCAGACCCCCACCTCCTGGGAATCCATGTGTGAGTCAGCGATCAGCCATGTCCCCATTTCTCCTGGAATGTGCTCCTGGAGTGAGGGGGAAGGGGGTGTCCCACGGACACAGCACCAGCCCAGCTTCCAACCAGATCCTTCTCCCTGGTGAAGCTGGTCAAGCTGGTCAGCCCCCTGGGTCCCAGATCCCCGTGCCCAGGCAGGGCTCCCCCCTCCCCCCATCTGTTGACACAAGGCAGGCTCTGGCCCCTCCATGCTGGCCCTGCTGAGTCCTCCTTCGAATTCACCCTCACCTGGCTCTGTCCCCCTTCCCCGCAGTCCATCCTCTGCCCAGGCCCAGGATCGACTTTCCACTGAGAGTCATCAGGTCACCCCTGCTCTCTGGGGATGACCCCAGGTCCACAGCAGGCTCTGCGAGGTCCCCGCAAAGCTATCCAGACTCCTCCTCTTCTGAAACTTTCCGCCCAAATAGTATGTAGTGGCTATATTCTAACACACCCCTCCGGGCTTTTCTGCCGCTCACAGCTCCTTAGCGCTGTCCCTGGAAATTAGTCTCCCTCTCCGGTACCCCTCCCTTCTCTGTCTCCACGTCGCCCCCCTTGGCCTCTCTGGCTCAGCGGGGGTGGCTGCGGGAGTCGCTTATCTCTGGCCGCTCCGATCCCTGCCGGCAGGCCCCGCCGCGCCCCAGGAGCCCCCGTTCCCGGACATCTACGGCGGGGACGCGCAGCTGTGGGAGGCGCACTTCCGCGGCATCGGGCGCGCCTACCGCGCGCTGGGCAAGGAGAACGACTTCGCCATCCGCGTGCTCACGGAGGACTTCACGCTGCCCTTCCCGTTCGCCTGGCAGCCGGGGCCCGACCCGGCTCGCGGGCCGCTCTTCTATGACCCGCACGACCGCACGGGCTTCGACTTCCTGCTGCGGGGCCCGGGCACGCCGCCCCCCGCGCTGCTGCGGCCCCTGCACAGCACGGCGCGGGCGGCGCTGCGCAAGCGGTGCCTGGAGCAGCTGGCGCTGAGCTACGCGCACGCGGGCGCCGGCCCCTAGCCCGGCCTGGTGCTGCTGGCGCCCGCGTCCGCCGCAGCGGGCAGCGCCTTCCCTGGGCCCGAGGCCGCTTCCCCCAGCGGGGGCGCCCCCTGGCTGGCTAGCGCAGTCCCGAGATTGTCAATAAAGCGTGCAGTGCCTCTGCTTCTCCCGCCCCGAGGCTCTTTGCCAGACACACCTGGGCGGGCGTCTGGTGCCAGCAGAGCCCCGGGGGCCGGGTCCGCGGTGTTGTGGGATGTCCACTTTGTCCCAAGTGGCTAATAAATCAAGGCGGGAAGTCAGAGTGGCAGCCTTGATGGGCTGGCTAGGCCGGGAGCAGCTGTGAGGGGGAGAGGACCTGGGATAGTAGGGAGGTGGGTGGCCCTCGTGACGGGGAGAGGACCTAGGATAGTGGGGGGTGGGGTGGGTGGCCCTCGCGGCGGGGAGAGGACCTGGGATAGTGGGGCGGGGCGTGGCCCTCTGGGACCCTGGTCACAGCCTCTTGGTGGGCATTAGCGCCCCCATGCTGCAGGTGAGGACCCTGGGTCCCAGCACTCCCGGGAGCACCTTCGATTTGCTTCCCTTGTGACTGCAAGTTCAGCAGGGGTCCTGTCTTCCAGGACAGAGGGGCATCAGGGTCGGGTGAGGGGCGCGGATGGAGAGATGGGAGGGAAGGAGCACAGGGCAGGAGGGGGCGGGGAGGATGTGATGGGGAAACAGGAGCCAGGACACAAGCATCACACGGGGAGCCCAGTCCCCAGGCCGCTGCTTTCCTGCCAGCCCTCTGTGCTGTCTCTGCAGAGAAGAGGGTCCTCCTGCCCCCCACTCCCACCCCCACCCCTCTTATGGGGCTGAGAGATCGGCTGAGGCCGTTGGTGACCTGGCCTCCATCCTGGGTGTCTCCCTCTGTAGGTGAGAAGCCCTGGCAGAGGCCAGTCTATCGTGGACTCCTGGTGCCGGCAGAGCCGCTGGACGCGGGGCCCGGGTGACCTTCTTCTCCCACCTGCCGGCCAAGGCTCAGCTTTCCTCTTGTTGGGGGCTTGGATCCGAGGCGTGCAGGAGGCAGGGGGCTGGAGGGCACATTCTTACTCAAGTACAGATGGAATCGGAGCTTTTTTTTTTTTTTTTATCCCTTTCTTCTAATCCGGGAGTTATTTATTGCTTCCTGGTGGTGGGCAGAGATGGTTTTTCCAAAGTCTTGCTTGGTGTGCAGGAGAACCAGTGACAAGAAATGCTCAGCTCTGGAGGACAGGGGCTCAGCCTCTGCAAGAGGGGTCCTTAGCTTCCCCCTTCTCTGGTGGGGACCCCACAAGACCCCTGACCCTGCTCCAGATTCCTTTCCACTTGTGGTCCCATCTCTCCAATTTTATAGACATGTGCGGTGGTTACACCGCAATCCTCATGCGTGTGAATCCTGACAGGGTAACAGAAATGATTCTGTTAAAGGATTCTGTCAATATCCCTGTGTTGAATACTAATTGATCGGGTTTCCCCAGAAGCAGGCCCTAAACGTGGATTTGAGTGCAGGTGACTGATGCGGGAGGTAACCCTTGGAAACATAGGTAGGGGAGTGAGGAGGTGAGAGAGAGAAGGGAAGGAAGCCAGTGGGGGGCGGCTATGCAGCTAGGTAGGCCTGCAGGTGTATGGAAGCCCCTCCGGGAACCCTGGGAGACCGCATGGGGACTGCCGCAACGCCAGCCCGCCTCCAGGACGGGGAAGCCAGTGTTTAAACTCTGCCTCCCTTGTGCTGTGGGGACTGAGCCTGCAATTCACCCAAAAACAGCATACATGGGGAGGAACTGTTTAGAAACTTTTATAAGGTGCCAGAGTAGCTTTATAACTGTAAAGTGTGATAAGAATTTGGAGTTTATATTTAGTATATTCCTTAAATAGAAATTTTTCTAGAAATGTATTTTTAATGTAGTTTATGGCAATGGCAACCCACTCCAGTACTGTTGCCTGGAAAATCCCATGGACGGAGGAGCCTGGTGGGCTGCAGTTCATGGGGTCACAAAGAGTTGGACATGACTGAGCAATTTCCCTTTCACTTTTCACTTTCATGCATTGGGGAAGGAAATGGCAACCCACTCCAGTGTTCTTGCCTGGAGAATTCCAGGGACGGAGGAGCCTGGTAGGCTGCCATCTATGGGGTCGCACAGGGTCGGACATGACTGAAGTGACTTAGCAGCAGCAGCATGGAGGTATTGGGGCTTCCCAGGTGGCGCTAGTGGTAAAGAATCTGCCTGCCAATGCAGGAGACATAAGAGATGTGGGTTTGATTCCTGGGTCCAGAAGATCCCCTGGAGGAGAACATGGCAACCCACTCTAGTATTCTTGCCTGGAGAATCCCATCGACAGAGGAGCATGGTGGGCTACAGTCCATGGGGTCGCAAAGAGTCGGACACCACTGAGCGACTTAGCATGCACACATGGAAGTATCTGTCTATGACATGTTGGAAATAAAAATGTGGCCCTTTACCACCTCTAGTCTGAGAAGTACTGACCAAGGGGAGAAAGATAAGTAACCAAATAAGTAACCTACTAAAGAAACAAACATGACTAAAAAAATTAAAACAGCAGTAAGTACTATGAAGAAAATGAGTAAGGACAGGTCCTATTTCAAACAAAGTGGTCATGAGGGCATCTTGGAGGAGGTGACATCTGAGGTTGGAAGAGTGAGGAGGACCCGTCACTTGAACTTTTGGGGAGGGGGCTCCAGGCAGAGGGGACAGACTGTGCAAAGGCTGAGCAATTAAAAATAAAGCTTCAAAGGTCACAGGACTGGAAGCAGCGGGTGCAAGGCCAGGGCACAATGAGCAAGAAGAGACTCTCATTGTCTGATAAATAGCCTTCCATTTATGGGGAAGACGCTTTCCCCACAAGAGTCTAGGATCCCAAAGCCCTTTCATGCTTACTGCATCTTTTCATCCGCCCTGTAGTTCCATGAGGTCAGTGGGTGGAAGAGGGCCCTGGGGCCTAGAGAGGGGAAGGGACGTGCCCAAGAGCATAAGCCAGCATGTTATTAGAACTCCACATTATAGCCACGAAAGGCCTGGCTACAACAGGCTTAAATGGGAGAAAGTTAAAAAGAATGGTTCATGTAACTGGAAGATCCAGAAATAAGCTGAGCTTCAGGTAAGGTTTGATCCAGGAGCTCAAGATTGGGTCTATCCCTCCGACTAGCTTCCTTAATGATGACAGCATGCCTGATGCGCCTCCTGACTTTTCATTCTCCCTGGCCACTGACTTCCCAGAGCTCTCATGGAAGAATGGATCCATCTCAAGCCCCAAGAAGCCTCCCTGAATGGCCCATTGGTCCAGTAAGGTCACGTGTCTAGTCCTAAATCAGACAGTATCCTGTACTCACTGACCTAGGCATGTATTTCCTGAACCAATCTCTGTGACCAGTGGGTGGGGTTACCCTGATTGGATTCTAAGAATAAGGCCAGGAACAGTATCCTGGATCAGCTTGAGGGGACTGGAAGGGATGTTGGGGAGGTGACTCCCATGTCCATCACAGCCAGGAGGTGTGAGCCCTGGGGTGTGGCCCCTGGGTTGACTTTTTTTTGCTAAATCATGCATTTTCTCTTCCAATTAAGTACGCTGTTCCTGGAGAGAAGCTTGGGTCAGAAATGGCCACAGCGGGACCTCTACTCTTTCATGTGAAGCAAGGTTGATCATCTAAGTTGTCTCCTGACCACCCACTCAGTGCGGGGGCGGGGCATTCAGGGGTGGGAGACTTCCTGCATCAAGAAACCTGTGGGGGCGGGGAGTGTTGGGAGACCTCAGGACCTCTGCTCATTGCCCCTTGGATGAGCGTCTGGGCAGCCCCTCCTGGGATGCAGGGTCTCCTGCTGCCCTCCTCACAGACAGAGCCATGAAGCCCTGGCCTGGCCTTTTTGCTCTGGCTGCTAGGGAGCTCAAAGCCCACCTGTGCCTCTCTGCCCTAGCTTTCCTCGGGCGTGATCTCCCAGGTAGGGCGCCTCTAACTTCTGGCCTTGCTGTTTTATCCTGGACTGGCTTTCAAGTCTTAGGCTAAGGGGATAAAATCTTAAAAATGATGCTTCCAATTACTTTTGGAAATTGGAGAGAAACACCTTTTTTTGAATGCTGCAGACCGTTTCACCCCCTCTGACTTGCCAGAAGACTCCGCTGTATTCTCAGAGGCAAGCCTGGTGGTCTGCACTGAATATTGTGGGTGTTGTGCCGGGGCTGACTGCTGTGACATTGGGCCCTGGTACTCGCTGGGGTGGGCAGTGTCTGCCTCCCAGGCTCCGGGAGACAACATACCTCTGCCAGAAAGCTGGGTCCTCTGTGCACCGGCCCTGTAGCCCTCGGTCAGCACGTATCTAGGGCCTCAGGTCCTCAGTGGTAGGTGGGAGCACGTCACGGTGCCTCTGGGTGGGACACTGGGGGGGGAGGTGGGAGAGCTCATTGTTCAGGCCCCTGGGTCAGCCTGGCATGCAGTGAGAGCCTGCAGAGGGCCAGCTGTTCCCGCTGGGACTGTCCACTCTCTGGCAGCTAGCCTTCTCCCATTGTCTTAACCCAGGGGGGAATCTCCTCCTCTGTCCTTCTCCACCCTGGAGCCCAGCACACGCCTCCTCTCCACATCCCTCACTCGGGGCACCAGCAGCCTCGCCAGGTCACTCACACCCACACCACCGCTGGTACAGCAGCACGTGGGGCAGGGTGTGACCCGTCAGTGGTCACATGGGACCTCTGCCCCTAGAACCTGCTTGTGGGGGCTGCTCTCAATGTTATGAATGTGACCGGGGGCTGTCAGCTTGCTGAGCAGGGAAGCTGGGCATCCTGGGGGTCCCCGGGGGAGGACAGGAGTCGGGGTGTCAGCTCGGAACCCGAGGCAGGTTCCCGCTGCCTTCCAGCCAGCACAGCATTCCCAGGGAGACTGGAGACTCCACGTCCTTCCATATTCCAAGGAGACGGCTCCCGTTTGATCCCTGCACTGCTAGGAACAGGGGTCAGGGCCCCTCCACCCCCTGCCTCTGCTCCAGTTTCCTCGGGAACAGACTCTGAGGAACAGTGAGATTGTTTAATTAATTGCAATTACAATCTTCAAAGGAAGCCGGGAGTTGAAACTTGTTCCTAATTACTGTGTTGCGATGTCGGCCGGCTCCCCAAATTGATCATGTTAGCATTTCCGATGGAGGATTAATTGAGTTGCTGCAAGGACCACTTTGCATCCCTCCCCCTTAGATGCGGCCTGTCCTCAGCCTGGAATGACGATGAGGGGGCCAGTGGAGGCTGGCGGGAGCCAGCCTGATGAAGAGCTCCCAGCCCAGGTCAGGGCCGCAGCCTCGGCCTGTGGGCTGGCCGAGCGGCTCTCTGCAGTCCCTGGTGCGTGCACTTCACCCAGTGTCTCCTGCTCTTGCTTCTGGAATTTCCCTGCGTGGGGCCTGCTCTCTAGGCCCCCTGTGTTTAGGTGGGGCCTGCGACTAGTGCTGGCCAGCAAGTCCTGGTCACTGTGACATGCGTCTCTTCTGGGCCAGAGGCCTTCCTGCTGGGACAAGACCCTCAGGAGTCTTTCCTTCCTCTGCCCGGTGACCCGTGGCCCCGGAGAGAGTGCCTCCTCCACCGTCCTGCATCCTGGAGGCACCTGCAGCGAGAGTGAGAATCGCCCATCGTTGCCCCAGCTCCTAAGATTCGGAGGCTGTTTCCTCCCGTGGCTCAGTCTAGCGCCTCCCGGTTGATACAGCCTCTGCAGGCGAGACTGTGCAGGCCCAGAGCCAGATGAGACCAGGGGCCCTTGTTCAAAATCAGGAAAATAGCAGGATGACAACAGCAGAGCATTAAACCGGCCCTGGAGTGTGACCGCCCAGGTCCCTGGCCCCAGACCCTGTAGAACGAGAGGAGGGAGCTGTGAGCAGGCCTCGTGGAGGCAGGTTCTGTGGGACCCGTGGCAGGAGAAGGGTGTGGGCCGCCCTCCCCGTCCTCTGTCCTGCAGGGCCCACCGCCCTCCCTTCCCGGCCCCAGGCGCCTTCTGCTGCTTTCCAGGGAGTCGCTGAGCTGTTGTTGCTCCTTTTCAGACGGGCTCTCTGCTCTGCGATGTGCCCTGGGCGTGGGGGTCGCAGGCCCCCGGGAGTGCTCCCATCCAGGGCTGCAGAGAGGCTCGAGGGGTGTCAGGCAGGTAGGGGAGGGAAGCCACCAGAGAGGGGTTTAAACAGAGCCCCCAGGGAAGGGGTGAGGGGCAGACTCTGAAGAGGGGAGCCCAGGAGGTGAAGGACGCCTGTTCCTTGTGTAGGACCGAACTAACAGAACTTTGGCTTGTTCCTTGGTGGGCTTGGAGCAGAGCAATGGCAGGGTCTCATAATTCTTTAAAGCCTGCATTCATAGGGGTGGTGCTGATTTCACCCCCAAGGGGAAAATCTGGTTCTTGGGGGGTTCTTAAGTCTGGTTCTTAAGATTTCAGTGAAGAAATCTTACTTGTTATGTTTGAAGCACAGCTACACATAAAATACACACACAGAGATGCACAGTTCATCTGTGGTCTTAAAATTTCGAGGGGAGCAAACTAGGAAGACATGTCTAAAAAGACTCCTTAGGTGCTGAGGGGCAGAAAATGAAAGAAAGGTTGAGAAGCACTGGTCTAGAAGGATCAGTTTGCTGTTATGGGTTGAAAATAGATTTGGACGCGGGTTCCACAGAGGCACTAAAAATTGAAAGTGTCAGTTGCCCAGTCGTGTCTGACTCTTTGCAATCCCATGGATTGGAGCCCGCCAGGCTCCTCTGTCCATGGGATTCTCCAGACAAGAATACTGGAGTGGGTTGCCATGCCCTCCTCCAGGGGATCTTCCTGACTCAGGGACTGAACCCAGGTCTCCAACAGGTGGAGATTGCAAGTGGATTCTTTATCATCTGAGGCACCAGGGAAGCCCAGGAGAGCTAAAGGCAATTGCAATAATCCAGATGAGCCGTGCTGGAAATGCAAGAGGAACCTGGGAGGGGGTGCGGCTCCAGTACAACTTCCTGGTTAGAGAAGGAGGGATGTCAGGGAGGCCCTAGGTTTGGGCAGGGGCAGCGGGAAGGCTGGACTTCTATCCCCTGGGATGGGGAGGCTGGAGAGGAGGCCACCTGAGGAGCCTGGAGGACCCCAGTGGCGGCAGCAGGCTCAGCTCAGTGGAGGCCTTGGACAGATGGGTGTGCTGGGGACCCAGGCTCAGTGCTGAAGGAGGACCTGCCTGGTGCTGGCTGAGATGTTTGAATGGCCGAGGAAGGGTGCACTTGGAGTCCCTTGGCTTGGTAGGCCCTCAGGCTTCTCATCTGTGAAATTGGCACTCTGTCACTTGGCCTGAGCCTGGTTTTTCTCCATGGGGCAGGGACTGTCTCCAGCAGCAGCTGCTGAGGGCCGTTTGAGGCCCCAGTGCTGGGCTGTTGCCGGGGTGTTGAGTGTTCTCATGGCCTTTAATTACTGAATGCTAACGAGCCCTGAAATTAAATTAAGAAGAGGAGCTGACCGCCAGCGTCCCTTCTCCCCCGCCGTGACGGAGTTAATGGGAATCCTGGGGACAAGCTGGGGCGGGGGGGGGGGGTGTTAATGAGGGCAGGGGGGCTGGAAGTTTGCAGGGTGTTCTGACGTTCAGGCTCATGTCATTCTGCTGGCTCCTGTGGCCCAAGGAGAGAGGGCAGGGCCCGCCCCAGAGCGTCCCAGTCCCAGACCAGGCAGTCTCATCGTCCCCCACTCTCCCAGCTGGAGATTCTCAGATCTGCCACCATGGCGGGCAGAGTGACCAGCAGGTTCCTGGTTCAGTGTCCGTGCTTCCGCTGATGGCCCTGAGCCGAGGCCAAGCTCGCTGGCCTCTCTGGTCCCTGGTCTCCTCTTCTGTGGGACAGAGGGACGGGTGCACCTTGTGGGGTCAGCTTGTAACTGTAGGAAAGGGTGGACGTGCGTCCGAGCTTAGCTGGGCTCCGGCCGCAGGACGGCTGGTCTCCCCTGGCCATTGAGGCCTCCCGCCTGGAGCCCGAGGCACCTGGGTCTGTGATGGGCCAGGTTCCCTGGAAGGGGCCTGTGTCCTCTGACCCCAGCCCGGTCATCAGTCCCTGGCCACACTGGCCTCCTCTGGTTCCCAGGCCCGAGAGCGCTGGAGAAAGCCCCCAGGAACACCCTCCTTCCGTTCCACACGCGTTTGTCACAAATCCATGAATATGCCATCTTTGCCCACCCCCTCCAATGAACTTCCTCCACTTCTGCAGCGAGTTCTACATTAATCACCGCTAATTGCTAGCGGGAGTCGTTTATGTCAAGAGCCATTATTCCTGGGAATAAAGAGGAAGAAAAGATGCTGCCTTTCAGGAAGCCTGGCGTCGGCTCCGGGGGAACAATGCCAGGCCCGGACGAGGGCCCCGGCCCGCCTGGCCCACTTCCAGCGGTTCCAAACCACGTGTGACAAACGTGGGCCTCTGGCCTTGATGCATATTCAGGGGAATGAATGCATCCATCATGTTCACGCGGTCTTCTAAAGTTGTTGTGAGTTTCCTTGAAACCAAGGAGAGTTTTTTCTTTTTTTTCCCTTTTTGGCAACAACTGCTGGGAATAAGTTGACACTTTCTAAAAACTGCCACTTCTTGCTTGGGGAGGGAGCAGAGGAGGGAGACCCCTGCTTGCTGACCCCCAGGCCCAGCCCAGAGCTTGCCCTCCAGGACCGGTCTGTTCCGGGTTCGCTACTGGGAGGTCAGGCTGGGCGGTGTACCTGCGAGGTGAGGGGCTGGCCGCAGCTGTGGGCTCCAGGGGCCCACCTCCTGGGACCCAGAGGAGGCCCTGAGGGCTTTCTGCACGTCTCACGTGCTGAACGTTGCTTCTGTGTTTTCATTTTTATTGGGTATGAATTCAGCTTATTGACTGGAATATTTGATCGGTATTTTCTTATAACCAGAGTGCGGCGTCTGATGTCTGTTAATCCTGCCCGAGGCCACACCTGCGAATACCGGGGCATGAGAACAGGTGGGCACAGGCCGAACACGCATGTGCCCGTGTGTGGGTGTGCAGATGTGGGCCCGAGGCCACACCTGCGAATACCGGGGCATGAGAACAGGTGGGCACAGGCCGAACACGCGTGTGCCCGTGTGTGGGTGTGCAGATGTGGGCCCGAGGCCACACCTGCGAATACCGGGGCATGAGAACAGGTGGGCACAGGCCGAACACGCGTGTGCCCGTGTGTGGGTGTGCAGATGTGGGCCCGAGGCCACACCTGCGAATACCGGGGCATGAGAACAGGTGGGCACAGGCCAAACACGCGTGTGCCCGTGTGTGTGTGTGCAGATGTGGGCCCGTGTGCGTGCTCCTGTATGCGTGTGTGCACATGCATCCGTGCGTGTGCTTTTGTCTGAGTGTGTCTGTGGTCACTGTACACAAACAACACAAAGGTCTTCAAAGTTCCTGAAGCCCCCCTCCTCCCTCTCCCCCCAATTCTCTGAGCTCTGTGATTTTAGGCCCATTTTATTGATGAGGACACTGAGGCTGTGAGGGCTTAAAGGGCTCTCCTGAGGCTCCCGAGCGGAGAACCAGCCCAGCTGGGACTGTGTCCACAAGGCCCCCTTGAAGGTACGGAAGTTGCTGCTTGGAGGGGCTGGGGGCTGGGGCCAGGACACAGGCTCTGCAGCCCTTCCTGCGTCCTCCCCTCCCCCGTCTCCCCCTTCCCTCCTGGCTGGTCCCGGGCCCTCTCACCAGCCCCGCCTTGTCTCTTTCCCCCTCTGAGCCTGTGCCCCTGGGTGAGCAAGTCGGAGCCCACTGAGGCTCAAAGGCGAAGGGCAGCTGCTGTCCTCCTGGGCCCCGTCTGCCGATGGCCCTGGGGGGTCAGTGAGTCGTCTCTCACCCCCACGACCCCCACTGGGCACCCGGCACCTCTGTCCTGTCCACCTCTCTGGCACAGGCGGTCTCCCCGTCACACTCGCTCACTTTGCACACCTCCTCCAGGAAGCCTCCACGGATCCTCCTGAAGTCTGGGTTGGGATCCGCGGGACTGTTGTCACTCTGAGCGATCTGCTCCGCCACGTGCTGTCTGCTCCTGGCAAGGCTGAGTGCTGTGTGTCCGCGTGCGTGGGGCCAAGGCAAATGCTCTGAGGTCTCCCGCGTTGCACTGGAACCTCAGGCCCAGGTCGGCTCTGCCCTCAACGCTGACCCCTGCCCCGTCCCTGGGGGGATTGAAGGCAGGTTCCTCACTGCGGCTGATGCTGCCCATGGGTCCAGGACTGCTCTGCTGATGTGTCAAGATCCTGAAGCGAGTGCTCAGCGCAGCCAGACGTGCTCCCTGGCGGCTTGGCAGTGTCTGCTGTGGGTGAGCCCCCCCGGACACCACCTGAAGGCTAAGTCCTGGGGGCAAGGTCGGGAGGGGCTCTCACATCTGTAAGTGTGGCACGGGGCCTGGAGCCGGGAGCTCGCCTAGTGGCTGACGGAGGCTGGAGGGGCAGGCTGGGCAGGGCAGAGGGAGGAGGGAGCCGGCCGAGGAGGGGCCGCAGGGGCAGGCCCCAAGGGTGAGGAGGGTGGGCAGCTGGCCCTGCTCCTCCCCGCGCTGGGTTCACCTGGCTCCCCACTCCTCCTCCAGCCGACGTGCTGGGATGTGGGCAGCCCCGAGTGGGCCCTGCAACGCTCGGCTCTCCTGGCAACGGTGCCCCGGCCCCAGCCATTCTGGAGCCAGAGAGCCAGCAGGTAGGATGAGAGCGCAAAACCTCCTGCCTGGGTGCCCAGCAGAGCTTGCCAGGCATGGCCCAGCTCCCAGACCCCAAGGGCCACTCAGGAGGCCCGACAGCCCTCTCAGTCTTGGGGTACCCAGTGTGGACAGTCAGCTCAGGAGCAAGTGGCCTCAGGCCCCAGGCGGTCGTGTCCCTTCTTAAATGCCTCGCAGCCTGACGATGATGGCCCAGCTTCTCCGCCTCCATCTTCCCCTCCCCCTGGTCCAGGCGCTGCTTGGGCGGTCAGCTCCTTCCTCACCTCCTGCCTCCCGCACAGAGCCCCGGCCTCAGAGAGACTCAGGCTCACACCCAGCCATGCCCCTTACTAGCTGCGCCGTCTGGACGAGGGTCTCCTGGCCGCCGAGCCTCTGTGAGACGAGGGTGGTGCAGCACCAAGAGAGGCGGGGAGTCTGAGATTGCTGACTGGGACCCAAGGGATGAATTCCCTGGAGCTGGGTGGCAGAACCGGTCCTGCCTCCATCCCTGCTGGGAATCTCCAGGTCTCCAGGCGTGTGGGGCCACCTCCGCAACGCTTTGGAGTCTCAGTGAAGGACCAGATGGTGTTTTGAGCATTTTAATAAGAGCTATTCGCAGTGTTGTTGCCATAAAAAAAAATTCCTGCTTAATGAGCAAATTCATGTCGGTAGCGAGTTATAGGCTCTTGGATGTTTTAAATATTATGTACGTCGTGTTCGTGTTAACAAACCTGATTTTTAATTACACCTTCTCTGCTACCTGGCTGAGCTGAGGGTAAGGGAAGGGAGAAAAAAAAATCAGGCAAAACAAGCGTGGTTTGCCGTGAGAAGCGACAACCAGACTCTGTGGATCCCCCCTTTGCAGACACGGCTGTGACGGCTGACAGATGCCAGAGCTTGGCAGGGATTTGGTACTGGGCCACCCTCGCTGACCTTCACTTCCAAGCCCTGACCTGGGCAGAGAATGAGCGCTGATCCCAGGCTGAACACTGAGCTGAATCCTGGCCACACACTGAACCCTGCTCCCCGACCACAGGCTTAGCCCTGATCCTAGCCACACATTGAACATCCACTGTGATCTCAGGCTGAGTCCACATCCTAGGCACTAACTGAGCTTTGACCTTGATCGTGATCTGAGCCCTGATCCCAGACATGAGTGAAACGCAGAGCGTGTTCACAGACTGAGCCCTTAGACACCAACGACCTCACTCCCTTTGCTGGTGTCTCCAGTGGAAGGCTTAAGGCTTCAGGAAGTCCCCTCCTTCTCTTTCTCCCTCCCTCGATATGTCCTCAGCGCTGCCAGGCAGGGGGCCTTGTTCCCACCTCAAAGACCTCCTCCTCTTGGGTCCGTGAATCCCACACTGAGCTCGTCACCTGCTCACCTCTGCCTTCTCCAAGCCTGCTCTCCTACCGGCCCTGCTAGTTAACGGGATGGGAATCCAGGGCACACTGCTTGCTTCAATCTGTCCTCATCGGTCCCTGAACCCCTGAAGAAGGGACAGTGGCTGTTGTCCATTTGTAGTTCTGGCTCCGGGCTCTGAGTCTGGAAGGCAGGAGACTTTTATCACAAGTTTTCTGAATGTATGAGCAAGCTGGTCCAGAGTCTCAAAGCTGGGTCCCTGCTCAGGTCAGCCAGGCCCATGAAGAACTAAACCCAGGAGCATTGGGGAGGCCAGCCAGGGGTCATACTGAGGGTCCTGTCCAGGCAGGCCAGAGTCTAATCTGGTGCAGGGTGGTGGGCTTGGGCCTTCCGTGGGCGTTCACTGACACCTGCTGTGAGCCGATGGGTTCTGGGTCCTGGCAACACACCGTAGACGAGAGGCTGACCCGCCTTCCAGTAGCCCAGGTCCCTGGGGGACACACGGGCGGATGCTCCTGGGTGGTGATGGGGGCTGCCAGGGTGAGGGGGCAGCTCCGACTCTTTGAAGACACAGTGATGCCACGTTGCCGCTGAGCCTGAGGGCAGGAGAGGCACTGGGGAAGCGGCCCTTGGGCATAGGGTCTCACGGGGCGAGTGCCTGAGGGAGCCCGGAGACCTGGCCCAGGCTGGTGAGCAGCAGGGCCCTGTGCCACCATCTCCAGGCTTCGAGTGTGTGGTGGGCTGATAATTCACTCCGCGAGCCCAGCCTGTGAGCCGGGCGCTGTTCCAGGAGGACAGACAGACAGTCTGCCTGCCCTTTTGGGGAGCTTCCACCTTAGCGCCCCAGTTCTGAAAGTGGGGGTCGGTGGAACCCTGAGAGGGGTCCCCAAGATGCTGTCAGGGGAGCCACAGGTCAAAGCCGCGTTCACGGTAACACTCAGATGCTGTTGTTTGCCTCTTCTGTGTTGGTGTTTGCACAGATGGTGCAAAAGCAGTGACAGGCAAAGTGGCTGATGCTCGGGCACGGATCGGAGCGGCAGCGCCAAGGCCTGCTACGGTGACCGGCGTCTCCGGGACGCACAGCTGAGCCCCGCCCCGCCGCGGGCAGCCAGAGCCGGCTTCCCTGAGGCTCGGGGCTCTCCTTCCAGTGCAAGCACCCAGCTGTGCAAGCGCTCTGTGAGCAGCGGGAGGCACCACCGTGGTGGTCTCGGGAAGAGCCCTGGGCCTCTGTTTTGAGTTACAAGCTCGGCCAGCTGCCTTTCCCCAGGAGAACTCAGCCGCGATGGCCGTCCCCAAGTGTGGCCTCAGCATCCCGGTGTCAGCCCCAGCTCTGTGACTCTCCGAGGGCCCTCCCGGGCCTGGGTCCTGGTGACCGCAGAGGACAGACCCGCCGGGAATAGGAACAGCCCGGGGCAAGGCTGCGGCATCAGGGGCTGCGGACACAGACCCGACTCCACCCACGAAGCCCAGTGGCCCTGGGGGTCGTGACCTCCCGGGATGTGCCCTCTCATTGGGAACACGGGGTAGTTACATCCTCCGCGAGGTGTTCTCCCAAGTCCAAGTGTTTGTAAAGTGCCGGCATAGGTAGAAGTTCTAAAAATGGCCCAGTCATCACTGGGAAGAAGAATCTTCCAGCAAACGTTAGGAGATGGGCCCCAGTAGTCTATTTTCAAGAGGAGGAATCTGAGGCTCAGAGCAGGAGCTGACCTATCCGGGGGTGCCCAGGCTGGCCACCCCACTCCTTGGGGCCACACGGGCCTCTTCCCTGCCTGCTCTCTCAGACCCCCAGGGCCCTCCCAGGCCTGCACCCAACCCTGGTTTGTAGCTCAGGCCCTGCAGGGCCCACTTCTCAGAGCGGCTTCCCGTCCGGAGCTGGCTTCCTGGGCTCTGTGCTGGGCACTGCCCTCTCATCCCCACGTCCTGCTGACGGAGGGCCAGGTTGGATGCACGGAGGGAAAGGGGCACTGAATGAGCGGGGGTGAGGGGCGGCAGGGGCGAGGAGAGACAGCTTCCGGGTGGCTGAGAACCTCTGTCAGCTTCCGGGTGGCTGAGAACCTCTGTCCCATGGATGGGTGCGTGTCTTCTCTGTGCCAGGCAGGAGTAGGGGGCCAGAGGGGCTGCAGGGAAACCGGGGAACCGGCAGGCCCCGGGGATCACAGTGGGGCTTAGGGGCTCTTGTGCTGCTGTTTGATTTCGGCCGGGGAGCCAGGCCTGCCAGTGCTCCTGGCCGTTCCTCACCCCTGCTCTCTGCACGCAGCGCAGCACCAGGCAAGCTGGACGCAAACATGAGAGCAGGGAGACGACCAAGGGGCCGCCTGCCGGCAGCTGCCCGAGTGGCCTGGGCCCAGGCAGGGTTTCAGTTAAGGCCGAGTGGGGGCTGGAGGCTTGGACATTAGCCCAGGGGGCACAGAGAGTGCCCTTCCCTGCATGGCCGGGAAGCCTGGGAGTGCTGGGGTGGAAGCTGTGTGTCAGAGGCAGTCTCGGGAAGGTGCAGGAGTAGCCTTCCATCAGGGAGCGGCCTGTGCAAAGGTCCTGGGGTGGGAACGATCTGGTGTGTTCTGGGAGAGGAGGCGTCTTAGGGCCGGACTGAGGAGTGGGGGTTTGGGGGAAGATCAAGGGAGGTCTTCGCCATGCTGCGGACCTAGGTTTTCCCATGAGCAGGATGGGGGCCCCAGTAACTTCGGGTGGATATTCTTAGAGGATTTTCTGGCTTCTCGTGGGCCACAGAGCAGGGCAAAGGGAGGCGTGGAGGCAAAGAGGCCCAGGCCTGCGACAGGATGCTCCTGAGAGGGAGTGACCGGGCCCCTGGAGGGCGTGGGGGAGGCAGATGCCCTAGCCGGGGTCCCTCAGGGCAGGTGCAGCACAGGCGTTGGACAGAGTCCCAGCCTCGAGCTGGGGGCCCACCGGGTGCTTTTTTCATGGAGGCTGCAGCCCTCTCCCAGCAGCCCTGCTGGTGACTTGGCCCTGGTGGGACCCACTGGGATGGACAGACGGATGCGTCAGGATCCGTGGACAGGCAGATGGTTGAGAGGGGGCTCACTGGGAGGCGAGGGCAGGCCTCGGTGGTGGGGGGGGGGGGCAATCGCAGGGGGCTCGGGGGGCAGCAGGGTGGAAGCACACCCACAATCCTAGGGGAGCCCTGGATCCCAGGTTCCTCACATGCTGTCCCGTGAGAGGTCCCTCTCTCCCACTCCCAACCCCTGGGGAACCTGTGAGCCCCAGGCACCTCTGCCCTCATCAAGGGTCTGGGCCGCTCTCAGAGCTTGGTGAGCCCACCTGACCCCAGACTCGTTGGAGGGTGGGGGTCCTCCTCCTCGCCACCCCAGGCCCAGCACGCCCAGGTTCTGCGTGGCTGTGGAGTGAGGCCGCCTGGCCGGGACATGGGCTCGAGGGCAGACTGCATGGCATGAATTCACTGGGTTCCCAGACTGGCCTTGTCCTTGACTTTTGAGGGACCTTGAACCCTCACTGCCTTCTCTGAGCGGCCACTTGCTAGTGAAGGACCAGAGGATTCCCTCAGCCCCTCCAGTCTCTGTCTCCTGGGATTCCAAGACCCTCTCCCCTGGCAGTGATGGGCAGGGCTGGCTTGTCCCTGGGCGTCAGAGCTGCTGGAACGTTCACTCTTGGAAAGAACACGCTGCACAGAAATAGCAGCCTGGTGCCGACGAACATATGCTGCTTCCCGGGGGTGGCAGGGAGGGGCGAGGGCCCCTGACAGGCTCAGGCTGGAGGTTTCGCCACTCCCCAGGAGGGCGTCGGCGTCGCCAGCACCGACTGGGCATGGCAGACGGGCTTATGAGGCACCTACTGTGTGCCAGTTACTGCTGTCTGTGGTCTGCGGCTTCCCGAGGGCCTGCGGGCAGGTGGTGCCGCTGTCCTTCTTCCAGGTGAGGAGACCGAAGGGAGAGCGGCCGAGTGATGGTGAGGTCACACAGGGGAAGGGCAGAGCCGAGGCGTCGGCCTGACCTCGAGGGAGGGGGCGCTGCTGTTGGTGCGGGTGGGACAGACTCCCCACCCAGCCACCCACCCACCCACTTCCTCATTCATCCACGCATCCACCCACCTGCCCACCCTCCCACCCACCCACTTCCTCATTCATCCACACATCCGCCCGCCCACACACCCAGCCACCCACTTAACCCATCCATCCATTCACCCATCCATCCTTCTCTCTTCCTTTCTCTTTCTTCTTTTTCAAGTCTTGTTGATTTACAGTGTTGTGTTAGTTTCTGGTGTACAGAAAAGTGGTTCAGGTACATATATATACACACACACACATATTCTTTTTCATATTCTTTTCCATTATGGTTTAGTACAGGATGTTAAATATAGTTCACTGTACTATACGGTAGGACATTGTTGTTTATCTATTTTATATATAGTAATTTGTACCTGCCAATCCCCAATCCCTAATTTACCCCTCCCCCACTCCCTTTTCTCTTGGGTAATCATTGTTTCCTGTGTCTGTGAGTCTGTATTGTAAACAAGTTCATTGTGTCATATTTTAGATTCCACATGTATGCGATATCATATGATATCTCTCTTTCTGGCTTACTTCATTTACTATGATAATCTCTAGGTGCATCCATATTGTTGCATATGGCATCATTTTATTCTTTTCTAATGGCTGAGTAGTATTTCATTGCCTATATGTACCACGTCTTCTTTATCCACTCCTCTGTCCATCCATCCATCTTCCCATCCATCAGTCACTAGACTGAAGTGAAAGTGAAAGTCGCTCAGTTGTATCCGACTCTTTGCAACCCCATGGACTTCATAGTTCATGGAATTCTCTAGGTTTGAATATTGGAGTGGGTAGCCTTTCCCTTCTCCAGGGGATCTTCCCAACCCAGGGATGAAACCCAGGTCTCCCCCATTGCAGGCATATTCTTTACCAACTGAGTCATCAGGGAAGCCTCAAAATGTCCTTACTCACTTGTACCCTAGGCCGTAGCAGGGAGCCCTCTGGGCCTCAATTCCCCCTATGGTACAGAGGGGGCCCACTTGAGGCCCCCAACTCTCAGGCTGAGAGTGAAAGTCACCTCCCCAGCTCTGCCTGCTGCCAGGGCCACTCAGCTCCCTAGTGTGCATGCAGACTCTCAGTCCAAGCAGCCTGCTCGTCCCCTCCTCCGGTCGTCCCGAGTCTGCCTCCATCACTCCCCATTCGGGCTCCTCCTTGGTGCTCCCAGCCCCCTCCTGTGTGATGTGGGCCCTGATCGGATGGAACGCCATGTGAGGCTGAGGCCACAGGGCTCCGTGGTCAGGGATGTGACTATATCTCTGAGGTCCGAACAGGGCTGCACACCGCACCGGGCTGGGGGCGCTCCTGGAATCGTCACCCTGGGGTTCCGGAGTCCTTCCTCCTGTGTGTCCCGGCTTCCACCTGCTGCAGCTCCGGTCAACTTCCTCTTTGGAGCCTCAGGGCGGCAGTCAGGAGGGTCAGGGGAGCACAGGGAAGGGCTCCTGGCCCAGCTGAAGGGGCTGCACGCGCTCCTACAAAGCTTCTTCCAGTTGTTTCGGGTGGCTGAGCTGTTGATGGAGAAGCTGGAAGCAGCCTGGCAGGGAGTGGAGAGGCGCCCCTTGGAAGAGAGGAAGGAGCCGTTAGGTGAGCACTGGGGTGGCTCAGCCGCCGTCTCCCCGGAGCAGGATGAGGAGGGACGGAGGCAGGATGCCTCTCTTGACTCTCCGTCACAGGAGGCTTGTGGTTGGACGGGGAGCTCAGAGAGGACCACCCGAACCGCCGCTCTCCCTGGGGACCCCCTGCCCCACCGGGTGAGATGGGCCATCCCCATTTGTGGGGTGAGGTGCCTTCGGGAGCCCCAGAAAGTCTCCCTCACTCAAACATCCCGAGACTGCCCTCCTAGGGCTTCCAAGTGACCTGAAAACAGCATTTCCCCTGGGAGGTCAGGAGCAGCGTGTCAGGGTGGAAGGGGTCTTGGAGCCACTGGGATCAAGCCCTGATGCCTAGGTCTCACCCTCTGTGCTCTCAACTGTGGAGAATGGGAGGGTCCCCGGGCCCCACCGGCTGACTCCAGGTGGGCCCGGAGAGGTGCCCTCTTTGTGAGCAGAGTCTGAGGGGGCCCCCCGCCCCATGCAAGTGCGGTCAGGCCAACACCCCCTGCATACCTTCTTCCTCGCCTTGTTCATCACCGACAGACGCCTTCCTGGAGGGGCAGGGCACCTGGGTGGAGTCCTCTCCACGTGACCCTCCCCATGGCGGGGTCTTGCCTAATCGCTTCACCGTCCCACCCAGTGGCAGCTCAGGCCTGGACCCGGGGACCCGTCTGCTGGAGGTGGGAGGCCAGGGTGCTGACCCCCGAAGGAGCCAGCCCCACCCAGGACGCTTCTCACGCTTTGATCAGCCGACTCCATGCTGGCTGGGGAACTGAAGCGAAGTCCCCTTGAAAGGCGGATGGGTCCCTTGCCCTTTTGGAAGCCAACACGTTTGAAGGGACTTGGAATCTGATTGTTCGCCGATGGAGGCCAAGCTGCAGCACATGTAAATTTCCAATTAAAACAGAAATTAATCCTCTCCCCCAACTACCTGCTATCTCCAGCCAGATGAGCAAAAGTTTTATTTTGCTAATTAATGTTATCACCCGTTAGCTTTATTTACATAAGCAGATATAATTCACATGGCTTTGCAGAAGCTGATGGAGAAACTTAAAAAAATTTTTTTTTAAGTTAAAAAAATTAATTACCTTGATCCTCCCTCTTGCATTCTAATCACAGACTTGCAGGGTTCCTCTTTGGTGCTCCCCGAAACCCCCAGGTTGGCGCCTTCTTTGATGAGTGGGAGCTTGTTCCAAACAGAGAGAGGAAAAAGTTGAAAATTGAGCAGCTTGGAGGGGAAGCCAGTACCAGTCTTCATATGAAAGGCCCGATGGATGTGATAATTATTTACGGTTTCTGGTGTTGGGTATTTTTGTTACACAGTTAAATAGACTCCAAATACCACATTAAAATCTTGCAAAGATCCTGGCAGATTAATAAATCACAGCAACTGCTCGGCGTTTGGCATGGTTTGGGGGGAAGTTTGAGTCTGTTTGATGACTGCATCTTCAGTCGCCTCCCTGCAGGATCCACGTCTGAGGGTCCCCCGAGGGGAGGAGCAGCCAAGAAGCATGGGACAGGACGTCCCGGCCCCTGGGCTGGAGATTTCGTCCTTCCAGGGCTGTGTCGAGGACCCCGCTCAACTGTCGCTTTACCCTGAGGAAACGGAGACTCAGATGGTCAAACAGGCTGCCTGTTCACTGGAGACTGGCATAAAATATTACGACGCGTTGTCCTAGGTGGGAGCCGTGAAGTTGGTGTGACAGTCAGTCATCAGACACTTGGAGAACTGTGCTCTGGATCAGTGGTCCCGGCCTTTTTGGCCCCAGGGACTGGCTTCGTGGAGGACAACCTTTTCACGGCTGGGGTGGGGGGCGGAGTATGGTTAAGGTGGTAATGTGAGGGTGCGGAGCGATGGGGAGCAGCTGGTGAAGCTTTGCTTGCCTGCAGCTCACTTCCTGCTGTGTGGCCCAGTTCTGAACAGGACACTGATGGATTGGTCTGCGGCCCCGGGGTTTGGGGACCCCTGCTCCATATGACCTGTGGGTGTGAACTTTTTAGTCTCGGCAGATAGAATCAAGACGAGGTCATAGCGGAGTGGGGTGACCACCGATTGATGGACTGCGTCCTCTCAAAGAGGGAGGGCTGGAGAGAGACACCGAGGAGGGTTGGCGCCCCGTGGAGACACAGAGTCTGCGGGAAGAGGCAGAGACTCAAGCCAGGACCTCATGCCAAGGAGGCTGGAAGAAGGAACGGGCCCTCCCTACCCCAGGGCTTCAGAGGTCCACCTTCTAACATCAAGTTTCCAGATTTGTGTCTCCAGCCCGGGTGGGGATGAGTTTCTGTTACATGAACTCACCCAGACTTTCCTAGGAAAGCAACACAGCTCTGCAGAGTTCCCTGTCTGGAGCGGGAGACAGACAAACAGACCGTCAATACTCCGGGAAGCATCAGGAGTCTCCTGGGGTGGGCGGAGGAGTGCAGGCTGCCTGCTCCAGCCCGGGGGTCAAGGAGGGCTTCCTGGAGGAGGGGAGGCTGGGTTGAGGCTGGGTGCTGGCAGTCAGCTGGGGGCTCAGGCTGGCTGTCTCTGCACAGTGCCCCAGCCCCACACCTCTGCCTCTGCCACCCTGTGACCTGGCTGCACTTCCACTGATTCCCCCCTTGGACATCCGAGTCCACCTGGGGACCCCACCCGTGGCCCTGCCTGTGGCCCTGGCCGTGGTCCTGGGAGGCCCTCTGGGCACCCAGCCCTCCACTCCACCCTTCAGCGGCCTCCCACTCCAGCCACGGGGCTGGTGCTCCTGCTTCCTTCCCCCACCAGACCTGAAGCTCCTCGGGGCCTCACTCCACACCGTGTCCCCTGCCTGTCCCCCTCCCACAAGTACCTGGCGAAGGTTGGAGACTCTCCGATGGGGCCCCTCTACCTGGGGGGTGCGGGAGCCCAGGGAACCCTTGGGTGCCAGCCTGGCTCTCCCCAAGTCTGAGCCCTGGGCTTTGTGGAATCCGCCTCCCCTCCAGGGCCTCACGTGCCTCAGGGCTGATGTGGCCGTGGGGAGGCCTTGGGCAGTGCTGAGCAGCCGTGGGGCCTGGGCCATGCGCCTGTCCCCTATCCCAGGTCAGTTCAGTTCAGTTGCTCAGTTGTGTCTGACTGCGACCCCCTGGACTGCAGCACACCAGGCCTCCCTGTCCGTCATTTACTGCCTGGCGGGGGGAGGCCTGACCGTGACCATCCCCTCCCACCAGCCAGCCTGCATCTGGGATCAGACGTCACTCTGATCTGAGGCTGGGGCTTCTGAAGAGCTCCGGACAGGTGAGAAGGGACAGGGCTTCTTTCAGGGGACATGAAAGTCAGCCTAACTTTGAAGAAACCCCCTCCCCACCACCCCCACCGGTGTGGAGAGCAGCTGCCAGAGTGTGAAACAGCGTCCTGCCCCCAGAGAGATTTGGGTGTGTTTTTTTTCCCTCCTTGAATGAAGGAAAGAAATGATGCTGAGTGGAGACTAATTACCCAAATTGAGGCGGAAATTAGTCGTGAAAGGGGGAGGAAAGGAGATCAGCTAGGAAGTGCCCCTACCCCCAACCACCGCTCTGCCTTCTCCTCCGGGTCGGGCCCCGGGATGCTGTCATCAAAGTGGTTCTGGCTCTGATGGCCTGGCCCCTCCCTGCCCCCAGTGAGGGCCCCAGGGGTTCTCATCCCCCACCTAGGGTCTGCCAAAAAACAAAATTCTACAAATTTTGCCTCCTAGCCTCACAAGGGTTTCCCAGGTGTCCCTAATGGTGAAGAACTCGACTGCCAAAGCAGGAGACCTCAGAGACATGGGCTTGATTCCTGGGTGGGGAAGATCCCCAGAAGGAGGGCATGGCAACCCACTCCAGTATTCTTGCTAGAGGATCCCATGGACAGAGGAGCCTGGTGAGCTATAGTCCATGGGGTCACAAAGAGTTGGACACAACTGAAGCGACTTAGCATACTTAGCACTAGCATCATAAAATGGTAAAAATATCTTAAAGGGGCAGAGCCATAGAGTTCTTTTTCTTTCCTCTTTTAAAATTATACTATTTTATTTTTTGGACTAATTCAACCAGGAAAGACTGAATGACACCTGTGAGCAAGTGAAAGCAAATGCAGCTCACCCATCACTGTCTTCAAGAAGACCTTGTCGACACGCGGGGCGTCTGGAAATTCTCTTCTTTTTGGTGGAAGCTGTGGCAGGGATGTGGCTGTTTGCACACTGACCCCATACCCCATGAGGGCCTTGGTACCTCTCTGAGGGGGCTGTTCTCAGGGGCAGACCCACTAAGTTGTTTGAGGAGCCTGGAGCCCATTTCTGAGCTTCGGGAAGTGGTTCTATATATGCCTGGGTGTGGAAGGGGCAGGTCAAATGTGAGGGGCCCACTGGGTCGCCACTTCAGAGTCACAGTGGGTCACGTAGACAGCCAGAGGGATCCCCCCCGCCCCGTGAGGAAAACCAGTTAACTCTGAAGAAAATTTTTAGCCCCAAAATAATTTATGGAGATATAGTTCACAATGATATATAGTTTATGGGCTTCCCTGGTGGCTGAGCTGGTAAAGAATCCATCTGCAATGTGGGAGACCCTGGTTCGATTCCTGGGTTGGGAAGATCCCCTGGAGAAGGGAAAAGCTACCCACTCCAGTATTCTGGCCTGGAGAATTCCATGGACCGTATAGTCCATGGGATTGCAAAGAGTTGGACACGACTGAGCGACTTTCACTTTCATAATTCACATAGATACAATCTGTCCACTTGCAATGTACAATTCATGGTTTTAAGTATATTCACAGGTGTGCTGTCATTTTTAGAACATTTTCATCACTTCACAAAGAAACCTCAACACCGCCACCCCTCAGTCCGCACCCCATTCCCTTCGCAGCCACGAGTCTGCCCTCGGCTCTGAGCATTTCCTGTTCTGGGCGTTTCCTACAAATGGAATCACACGTGTGGTCTCCTGTGGATGCTCCTCTTACTGAACCTCTTGTTGTCAAGGCCCATCCACGTGGGAGCCTGGGTCAGGGCTTCATCCTTTTTTTGAGGCCAAATCACATCCTGCCGTGTGGATGGACCCATCTTCACCAGCGCCAGGAGACGGGCCTTCGGGCCGGTTGCACCTTTGTCTGCTGCAGATGTGGCTGCCGTGGACATCTGTGTACACGTGTTTGTGTGGATGTGTGCGTTCGTTTCTCTTGGGTACACACCTTGGAGCGGCACTGCTGATCGCATGGTGACCCCACTTTACCTTTCAGAGGACTTACCAGGTTTTCCCAAAGCAGCTGCACCATTTTCCGCCCCCACCAGCTGTGTGAGGGTCCACTTTCACCTCCTGCCCAGCCCTTAGCATCTGTTGTTTGATTCTGGCCATCCTAAAGGGTGTCATGTGGCATCGCACTGCATGTTTAACAATTAAGCCAAACTTTCACAAACCTGCTTGAGCCCTGGGCCCCACTCTGAGGAGCCAGGGTGTAGGACAGGGTGTAGCCCCCCTGTCGCCCCTCGGGACATGCTGGCCTGGCACAGGGATGCTCGGGGTGGGTGTGACCTTGCGAGTTGGCACCCAGGGCCTGCGTGGGGCGTTGCTTAGTGTCAAGTAAACCCTGATGCTTCTGGGGAAGGGCACACAGACCTTGGCATATACCTTGTTTCAGAAACAGGCAATAGCAAACAGCGTGTTCATTCCACCTACTTCCCTGGAGAAGGGAAGATCCTCGTGAGATGGGATCATATGGGCCATTGGTCCCAAGTGGAGAGTTTCCCTGAAGGGCTTTCATATTACTGTATTATGGGGGTGGTTTGTGGATATTTCTTCTGCACATCAAACACTTCACAGTATACATTCACATGGAAATCGCTAGTTAAATGTAGCAGCTGTAGAGCTTCCCCGGTGGCTCAGTGGTAAAGAATCCACCTGCCAAAGCAAGAGACAGGAGTTTGATCCCTGGCCCCGGAGAATATCACATGCCATGGGGCAACTAGGCCGGTGTGCCCCAGCTATTGAGCCTGTACCCTACAGCAGGGGAGCCGCAACTACTGAAGCCCGTGTGCCTGGAGGCTGTGCTCCATGACAAGAGAAGCCGCCACAAGGAGAAGCCCATGCACCACAATGAAGAGTAGCCCTCTTAGCCACAATTATAGAATAGCCTGTGCAGCAATAAAGATCCAGCACAGTCAGAAGTAAATAAAGGGGAAAAAAGTAGCGGCAATAATAATGTTTGGAGTTTTGTTTTCATCAGTGGTTTCGTTTTACAGGACACTTTTTTTTTTGGTGCTGAAACCATAGATTCTAAGTTGCTCTGTCAAGGTAATCGCTAGAAAAATAAGCTATCCTTAGCATATAAACTTTAGGAAATTTCTCCTACTACTCTTCTCCATTTAATGTATTATATGTTGTTTTCAAGACACAGTCTGCCTGCAGTGCAGGAGATCCAGATTCGATTCCTGGGAGGGAAAGATCCCCTGGAGAAGGAAATGGGCACCCACTCCAGTATTCTTGCCTGAAGAATCCCATGGACAGAGGAGCCTGGCGGGCTACAGTCCATGGGGGTTGCAAGAGTTGGACACGACCGAGCAACTAACAACTATCATCATGTTGTTTTCAAACACATAAGTGGAGACATCACAAAATGAACATAACCTATGGCAAATTTGTTTCTGCACAAATCTGTGTTTTTTTCTAGCTACCAAAAAACTCAGAGACCAAGTGGGGAAAGGTATTGTTTGAATGGCAGATAGTGCATAAGACTTAGATTTGGTTACAGTATAAGTTTAGCATAATACATTATAAGGTGATGGCCTGGATGATCTTCAGAGGTTGATGAACTTCGGTGAATAAGTTAACTTTGAGGTTTTTTGTTTTTTTTTTTTCTGATTTAAGGAATGTTGCTCACCATACCTCTCCCTTCCTCCTCCGTATTTTTAGATTAATACACTTACTAGGGAAGCAAAATACAGCGGGATTACATACCTGCATCCAGTAAGAAGTCTGACTCTCCTGAGACCACCATGAGCTGATGGCTGTCTGGTTAGTCCCAGATGTCCCAGCCTTCAGAGACTAGGCATCTGACGGGAGAGTGAGGAACTCAGCTGACAGCCAGAACAGACCTTCCAGCTGCGTGGCCCTGCATGAACCGTGTCCAGCAGCTAGATCCATTCCAAATGAGGCCCGAACTCCTCTGGGTCAGAGAGGAGTGGTCCCCACCATGCCCTGCCCGTGAGGACCCACAAAATTGTGAGCATTAGAAAACGACTGTTGTTTACATAGATTTTCATTGGTGTACAGTTGCTTTACAATGTCATGTTAGTTTCTATTGTACAGCAAAGTGAATCAGTTATATGCATCCATATGTCCCCTCACCTTTGGACTGCTGTCCCATTTAGGTCTCCACAGAGCATTGAGTAGGTTTCCCTGTGCTACACAATCGGTTCTCATTAGTTACCTATTTTATACACAGTAGTGTATATATGTCAACCCCAATCTCCCAACCCATCCCACCACCTCCCCTTCCCCCTTGGCGTTCCCATATCTGTTCTCTATGTCTGTGTCTCTATTTTTGCCTTGTAAATATAGTCATCTATACCATTGGAAAATGACGATTGTTTTTAAAAAATGCTCTAGAGGAACAGAAACTAGAACGAGAGGCACACACACACACACACACACACAAATAGAGAAGGCTGAAAAGTAAAGAATAATTGTATCAGTTCTCAAACTGTGATTGCTGGTACACTTAGTCCAACTTTTTCACTTTTCCAACTTTTATCATTCATTTAGTCATTCAAGAAAAAACATATTGAGCCTGCTGCAAGCCAGGCAGTATACTTTGTGCTGGGGATACCAAAAAGCTGAATAAAATAGCTCTGTCCTCAGGGGAATGGCTAGTTTAATGAGGATGTCAAGCTATTACCATACAATGGGATACAAGCCTGCTTTAGAGAAGGAACTGATTGCCCTGAAGATGCAGAGGTTTCCTAGCTTTAATATTCAGAGAGCACTGCAGAGAAGGTTCTGCTTGAGATAAGCCTCAAAAGAATGAGTATAGGTTTACCAGATGGCCAAGGTGGGACAGGGCAAATTCTATCACTACAAAGAACAGTGAATTCATTTTTGGGACTGTAGCTTCAGCTGCTCCTGTGGTCTCGATTTTTCCTTGTGTCTCCTGGGCAAAGCATTGATTGCATAACCAGAGTATTACTTTCAGATGAGTATTTGGTTTTATCTGCATGGTAAGTATGACTGGAAAAACACAGGTCATGGGGTGTATGGCCTTACTCAACCCAGGCTTGTCAAACAAGTGCCCTACAGAAGCTAAACTTACTCAACACAGGGGACAAGGCCTTAGCCCTCCCCACCCCCTACACCCCCACCCCCAGTGTAACCTGTGTTATTGGTTTGTTTGTTTTTTTTCCAAGTGTGCTGTCTATTCAAATCTGACTCTTCAGACAAGTTCCCTGGCCCCTACCTCCTTCCAGTTTGCTGTCTTAATCCCTTTTGATAGAAAAGTTCTAGAAGTATTTCAGGGTGAATGCCATGCTATGAGGATAAAAATTGATTTGTCTCCAGAAAAGGGCAATAGATTCATATGAGAAACATTTCATGTCCTAAAAATCCATGAGCTTTGTTTCTAGGAGACAAACTTGGTGAAAAAGACATCTTCAGACTTTTCCCTACTGCCAAGTTTAATGAAACTCCTTTTTCTGCAGTGTTTCTAACATCAACTTTGTTTCAGGAGGCCGTTGTCAAAAAGGCTAGGAGAAACTGAGGGGGACATGGTGAACCACTGCAAGAAAATGGTTCTAACTTCAATAAGGCAACTTGACCAAGGATTCCGTTTTAAGTGTATAAAATTAAATGGAAGTGCAGAGAATAAACGTCTTAAAACATCCCAAGATAACACACAAGGGAAACAAGTGGAAATAGTGAAATTTGGAAATGCTGGGGGAAAAGAGCGTTGGCATGATTAAGAACAAACAACTGAAAGCATCTACTGTGAGTGTTTTTAAAAATCACTCTGCCTTGTTCTAAGTGGATTTGGCAGTGAATTATTTCCTGGGTAAGTATAGAGGGGAGGAACTCTCTTATGAGACCAGTTAAGTATAGACCACATACTGTTACAGTCTTTGGAGCCAGGAGCAGCTGGCATCTGCTTTAGGAAACCAGCAGCCTCAACAAGGCACTTCCAGAAGAGAACGGCTCCTCTACCTTCGCTTGGAGGTGATCAGAGGAAGCACTGGTGGGCTGAGAAAGATTTGAGATTGCCTATCATACTTAGACAAATGGAACTAGAAGTAAATAAACCATTAAATGGCAGAGGAAAGTAATGGCCCCAAGAAGGCAAAAGGAAACCCCTTGACTCTTCTAGAACTGCAGACTTTTCCTAGAACTTGTCTGAGAAAATGCTTCAATATTTGGGACAGTGACTTGTCCAGTGAGCATTCATTGCCCTGATGGTATGGTAAACTAACGACTTTTTCATTTTTTTAGAGCATCATTTCAGCTAAATTTGCATTCTCATCTCAACAGACTCACTTGGCAGAAGGAAACCTAGATGGTGTGAGAAGAGAAAGAAGGTGGGAGAACGGTTCAGAAGGAGAAGGGAAGGAAGAAAGCTGGAACAGACATGGGGTAGTTTATTACAATATGACTCCCAGTATTGTCTAATGCCCCCACTTACTCCAAAATCTGGATTATAATGTTCTGAAGTCGGGAATGAGAGAAGTCAAGTTGTTCCACATGAAATCAGGTATAATAGTAATTCTCAACTTTTTTGTTCACACATGCCACTGAGAATATGATGATAAGGGTAGACTCTACATCCAGAAAAAAAATGTACCTATTACACACAAAATCCTCTTTTATAAGACCAACAAGTTGTAATACTCAGGATAGAATCCAACTACTCACAACACACACATATAATATATAATCCTGTTTACTTGACCATTGTGGACTCTTTCTTGCATCTGACCTAGTTTCATTCTACAGTTTGTCTTTCTCCATTTTTTTGTCCTTTTAACTTAAGAAAAGATCGTTATAGAACTCCTTGTATAACTTTTTCAAATATGCTTGCAAAAGGCTATGAAATTTTATCATGATCATTCTTGCTTTAAGTTGAAATTTCTCTGATCTTTCCTTACAGATGGTTCCTTACAAAGCGTGCTTTCAATATCTAGTTTCAATGTCTAGTTCTCCCTTCTGCATTAGTTACTCAGCTATATAATTACATTTTCTGAGCCTCCCTTGCAGCTATGTATGCCCATGGGACTAAGCTTTAAGCCAATGATATGTAAGCACTGTGCTATGTGGATTTCTGAGAAAATCTCCCTTCTACTCCTCCACCCTACCGTCTAGAATGAAGACACAATAGCTGGAGATAAATAGACATCCTGGGCCATGAGCTTGAGGGGTGATGGATAAGACTGGTTTGTGGACTCCCTTATCAGAAGATAAATTTCATGAGAACAGGGACCTTGTTTTTCTTGGTCAAAGCAACCTAAACCTGAACCTAAAAAGTGTGGCTTATAGTAAGAGCTCGGGAGCGTGCATGCTGTCTCTTCAGTTGTATCCCACTCTGTGGGACCATATGGACTGTAGCCTGCCAGGCTCCTCTGTCCATGGGATTCTCCAGGCAAGAATACTGGAGCGGGTTGTCATGCCCTCCTCCAGGGGATCTTCCTGACCCAGGGATTGAACCTGCATCTCCTGCATTGGCAGGCAGGTTTTCACCTCTAGCGCCACCTGGGAAGCCCAAGAGTTCAGATGCTGTGCTTAATTGCTCAGTCATGCCTGACTCTGCCACTCCATGGACTATAGCTTGCCAGGCTCTTCTGTCCATGAGGATTCTCCAGGCAAGAATACTGGAATGGGTTCTTTGCCCCACCCCAGGGATCAAGCCTAGGTCTCCCACATTGCAGGCAGATTCTTTACCTTCTGAGTCATCAGGGTATTGAACAGCCATTAAATGAATAAGTTGAATTAATGAATGCATTTACTCCAGGTCCATGTAAAACACGGAATGTTCATACATCAGTTGGCATATGCAAATATCAGGTTCTATCACAGAATCAGCCTCTAGCTTAATTCAAACGTCATTACTGCTCTGCTTCCCTTTTCTCTCCCAGATTTGCCACAGTCGTAACAGGATAAGGTTTTTTCTCACTGCCCTCCAATGTTCTTCTAAAACAAAATATTTTCAAATCTATTAATACTTTCATATTGGTGCTTCTGAATATTTTTTCTGCTTAGCAAGTTTAAAATTCTTTAATTTTCAAGGTCATGCCTATCTATTTTTGTATGTGCCTGATGTTAAATGCAGGCAGTGTTTTGAAACTTAATCTTAGGCATTGTCCCAAGTCTAGAAGAATCATCCAAAATGGTAGCTAATGACATTCCTAGGACTTCAGACAGTATTATTATTGTCATGGAATGTAGTCACTAGGTCCTGAGGATTTAACGAGAAGTTGTTCACTGAAACTGAACTTCCTTGAATCCTTTCCCATTCTACCATGGTTTCCCACATTTCAATATATTGCCTGTTTTTGTATCCAAACCTTACTTATATCTTTTAAACAATTAAATATTAATCATCTTTGCTTCCTTGATTTTTGAGGTGACCTTTCCATCCTGGTATCCTTTTAACAAAGGAGAATACTCCCTCTGGGTTTTTTTCCTTTCCTTTTGGTCTTATGTATGATGAAAGGGTTTGTAAAAGTTCACATTTTTGGCAATTACATGTAATTCCTTAATTTTTTAAAAGCTCTTCCCCCTTGAAAGTTGTTGCTATTTCTTTTTACTATTTGGAGGAACAAATGTTCCCATCATTCACTTTTGTGACATACCTGTTTTATACCCTAAGTCCTTGGTTTTTTGCTCAAGTTTATTTTCAACTTTTCTGATTTTGAGGGAAGCTATCATTTTCTTTTTATTAGGCATATCAAGCTTTTCTAGTGTTTAAACTTCTTTACACATTATCCTCACTTTCCTGGAGTAGCTTTCCAAACAGAAGCCTATTATAACAGAGAAAAATAGAGGTCATCAGATGAGCTCTTCTTAGACATCTTCTCTATCAGAAATGTCTCTATTCTGACAGACCCAGAACAGGCATCTGTCACCCAGGTCCTGTTTCCTTCCTTGCTTTTCTCTCAATCCAAAGCTAATCTATGTCTGCCCTGGAGGACATCCACTTCTGCCTTCTTGAGGACCTTGCTCTGTCAATTTTCCCATCTCCTCTAACCTCAAACTCCTTTTTTCTCCATTGGCTCATACCCTTTAACATAGAAATATACTCACATTTTTTTTCCATCTTAAAAAATTATTAACTGCACATTTCCTTCTAATGACTGGCACATCTCTCTTCTCAGTCAAATGTTTGGGAAGAAAATCCTTGTCTCCACTTTATCACCTCCTATTTATTTCTTTTACTCACTGCTTGCCTTCCAGTTTGCACCCATCCTCTGTTACCCATGTACCACGGTCAGTGGTATTTGTAACTTTCCTGCCCTCTGGACAACACTGGACTCTGTTTAGGGAATTACAAATTAGAGCTTCTACTGGCCAGGTACTGTGCTAGGTGCTCTGTTCCAGAAAAGAGCAGATGTGATTTCTACCCTCATGGAACTCAGCTGATCAGCCATTTCTGATTAATACACAGGTCCCTTGATTTCCACTTCTCCCTTTGGCAGGTTTACTTAAATGCCATTTAAATTTCCCTATTTGTGAAGTTCCCTCTCTCCCTCCCTTCATTCCTTTCCTTATTACACACGTCTTCTCGAGGCAATTACTTCTACACCCATGGCTTCAACTACTTTGTATGTACTCCAATGACAATTTTAATATTGTTCTCATTTAACAGTTTTAGTTTACATAGGACATGTCATTTACTAAAACCATAGATTCCAATTTGCTCCATGAAAAATATCATAGTCTTAACTGTCAGCACAGCGTTAGGGGATTTCCCCAACTACATTTTAGAATTAATTTAGTATGTGTTATTTTCAAAAACATAAGATGGGATATCACAAAATGGACTTGGCCTACAGAAGTTTACATCTAACTTTCAGCTGGAGAGCTCTAATTCCATGCTCTCATTAACAGAGCCCCAAATGATCTTCCTCCTCAAACCTCTTCCTCTTTCTGCACTGTCTAGGAAAAAGTCACTGTGCTCTCCCTAGTTCCCTAAGTCAGAACCCTAGCAGCCATTTTTGCCTCTCTTTTCCCCCTCTTGCTCCGTATCTAGTCACCAAATGACCTCAAATCCTTTCCCACCACACCAGTCTCTGCCACTGCCTTCATTTTAAACTCTCACTCCGCTCTTAGATGAATATAAAGTCTCTTCACTGCTCTTGTTTCTTCCATCAATCCTCCTTATTGTCCAGAGTGACCTCGCTAGAAACCACCTGATTGTGACTCCTTAATGTCACAACATTCAAAGGCTTTCATGTTTCTGGGGGAAAAAAAATCAAGCTCTTTACCCCAGAACCTACTTTGGGGTTAGACAGATCTAGGTTTGAATTTCAGGTTCAAGTACCTGGCAGCAGTGTGAGTGACCTCAGACAACTGGACTTTCTAAGCCTTTGTTTTCTCATGTGCCTGACGGAGCTCATCGAGGGCAGGGCTATTGCAGGAACACAGTGCCTAGAAAGTAGGAGGGACTAACCAATGTTGAACGAAGGGAAAGAATTTTAAAATCCACTTCAAAAAATTGTTCTCCCTTAGAGAAAATCCTATGCCACTTCCAGTCAAATTTGACTTCTACCTTTCTTTTCTGATAATCACAATAAGGTGCCTTTGCGGATCCAAACAATCGGAGACCAAATCCTGGCCATACCCCTGAGCAATCTTGTGACTTTGGGAACATTTTTTTTTTTTTTTTGGGAACATATCTTTACCATCACCTTCATTAAATCAAAACCGTGGTACTTCACTTTGCGACTCTTCAGTTTTGTACGAGAAAATTGTGCTTTATGCTTTATGTGACCGGTGAAAGTAGGGAAACCTGGAGACTCGTGCGTGGAAGAGAGAAACAGCGAGAAAATCGAGTTGCTGAATCCCAGCGTTTCAGAGTTGGGAGGGAGGCGTTCAGCCCCTAATTTACCGAGGAGGAAGCGGAGGGGTGACGTGTCCTCGAGTCTCATTCAAGCCACGGACACAGCTCTTTATTGAGGACCCGGGGGGTTGCTATGATTAAACTGAAGGCGGAAACTAACACTCTTTCGAAGTCAATTTGAGAGGAGCATTTAGTTACAAAAAACTGTCAACAATTCGGGTGTAACTAAGTTCGTTGAGGAATGCATCAAATGAGCTGTCAGACCCGGTGAAACCGAGTTGCTTAACGGAACTGACTCTTGACTAACAAGCCTTCTATAGGGTCCACTGACTCTCTAGCTTCGATTCACAAACTCCCGCAATGCTTCCCGAAGGACACGGAAAGCTCCGAGTGCCGCACGAGGAATGGAAACAGGAGTCCGGGGCGCGCCACTCGAGGGGCGGGGCAGTCGCGGGGTGGGGGCGGGGCATTGTGAGTCACGTGTCTGCTCTCTGAGGCGGGCGCGGGGAGGAAACTGTGTGTGATTGGTCCGTCGTAACCAGGTGACCGAAGGACGCGTTCCGGTTGGCAAGGGCCAGCCTGGCGAGCGGCTTTCAGTTGGGAGGCGGCGGAGGAAGGAGGAGGAGCTCCGACCGCGCTGTCTCCCGGCAGTGGCTGAGCGTCTCAGCGCTTGTCGGGTCCCCACCCCTTTTAAATAAGCCCGGCTGGTCGCCACCTTCACTGACTAGTTGACTCCGGGGAGGCGGCGGCGGCGAGACATCGGGGGTGCAGCCGGGCCCGGAGCCCTGCCCCGGGCCCGGCGGCGGGGCGGACAGGAGAAAGGCAGGCGAGGCCGCGTCTACATGTGCGGCGCAGCCCCGGCATAGCCCGGGTCTGCCGGTGCCCGCCGCGCCATTGTTGGGGGAGGGGGCGGTCTCTGAGCTTGGCGGAGTCCGGGGCCGAGCGGAGGCGCCCCACGGGGAACACGCTGACCTGTTGCGTGTCCCCCAATGCCAGCCCCAAGTTGGGCCGGCGCGCGGGGCCTGCGGAGCCAGACTACGAGTTTGAGGTCTCCGAGGCGGCGGCCGGAGACCCGGTGGCCGTAGCACCGGCGCCGGCTGCCGTGGAACCCACCGTGTTGGATTTCCGAGCGGGTGAAGGCCACCACCTGCAGCACATCACGACCGGGAGATGCCCGAAGGTAAGGAAGCGGCCGGCGCGCCTCGCCCCTCGCGGGGCCGGCGCCGTCTGCTCTCGGGCTTACCTCTGGCCTCCGCCGACCCCCAGGTCCCCCGGGAGGAAGCCGCCGCCTAGGGCTCCTTCCTGCCTGGAGTTGGCTCCCTCGGGGCTGGGCACCAAGGACGGAGGCTGGCCCTGCCTGGCGTCCCCACCCCTTATTCTCTCTCCGTCGCGTCTTTCTCCCTCTTCTCTCCCCGAACGCCCAATTCTTCCCCATTCCCTTTTCGCAACCCGACCCAAGACCCTCAAGTCTGTGGCTCCTGTTCGTGATTCTATTTAACATCTTGTGGGACTTTGTAAAGACTTTCTGATGTATTCTCTCTTTTCTCAATGAAAACTTAAATACTCCCAACTTCGGCGATATCCATCCCATCTTCCTATCCTTACCTATTCAGATGGTACCTAAGAGAAGGAACGAGGTAAGGATCTAGATACACTTCCACTCGTTAGGATAGTTGATACTCGGGACAATTAAGACAGATTTTAGGGTTTGTTATTTAAAATCAAAACTGATATCGACAGAGTTAGTGTGGCGTTAAGTAATAGTCTGTCTAGAGTTGTCCTGATTGAAGCGACCTTATTCTAACTATAATTTGAAAACGATAAGAAAGGAAAAGGTTAGAGGGGGTCTTAAAATAACTGAACGGTGTGAAACGTTACTGCAACGGCTGCAGGGAATCGTTTTTTTGTTGTTGTTGTTTTTACCCAAAGACGATCCCACGGAGCTCTGATTAAGATTCCCACTTTGACACAAAAATGTCTTCAGCTCCCCAGCTTTAACCAACTTCACTTGCATGTTGCCTCTTCTAAGGGAGGATTGGGGGTGGTTCCTGAGACTGTTGGTCAAAAGTTTCAAAGGAGAAAAAAGAAATTCAGACTTTAATTTGTAATACAAAGATTTGGCAGTTAAGATGGCAGATCCTGCAGGAAAGTTGTCTCCATGGCTACCTCTCCTTCCAACCCCCTCCTGCCAGTGGAATCCTGTTCAACTTTTAGAATGTTCGGTAAAATTCTGAAGACGAAGTGGCTGGGGGTGGGGGTGGGTTGTCATGGAGAAGAGGAGAGAGAGGAGAGGAAATGTTTGATTTTTTTTTTTCCTCTAGAATTTTGAAACTGGACGGCTCTAGGTTTTAAAAAAAAAGATTCTGGATGACACTGTGGCTCATTAATCAAGACTGTGTTCTTTAAAGTAGAAAACATTGTGCCGTGAAGATGTTAAAGCCCCACTGGCCCACTTGTTTCATTTAAATGCCAGAGAGTATTTCTTTATTTCATAGAGGAAATGTCTTATAGCTCTTCTATTTAAATTTTATTTGGGTTTACTTAATTTCTTTCAAAGTTCGAATAGGTAAGCCTGTGAACTCACCCATATGATGGACATGGCTTTGTAAGTGGAAAGGACTCCCTTTTCAGAATAGTGAGATACTGTGAAAGAACAAATTATGTAAATTAATTGTAGCTTTAACAACAAAGCTTGTGCATACCTGTGAAAACTGCTCAGCTTGTTGCTATAAGGTAAGCCTCTAAGTGATTTTAAAAAACAGTAGTAGGCTAGTGTAGGGAGACCAAAGTTGGACTTCTGTATGATTCTTTTACGATTTACAACGTATTTTCGGGTGTATTTCACCTGACCCTTCCATCTATAAATAAGGCCTGTGAATATTCTCCCTGTGATGCCAATGAAGAAGCCAAGACTTAGAGCTCTGAAATAACTGTGTAACATAGCTACTGAACAGAAGAGACAGACTTGAGAATGGTAGATACACCAAATTCAGTTGTTGGGTGCTTAAAAAAAGTTTGGAATGCACTTTTTATTTTATAATTTATCCATAAGATAGGGCTAACTCAACTTCAGTTTGGTTATTTCCATTTGAGTTTATTGTTCACAACTCAGAAGCAACACATATCTCTCCATTCTGTGTCTGTACATTTCTTACAATGGATAGGAATAAAAGAAATCGTGAAATAGCCTCAATTTACCAGTCAGGTAAACATGTTGGTATATTTTAAAGAGTTTGTTCTGCTGACTCGAACTGAAGCCTAGAATGCCCTGGACAGAGGGACGTTAGGAGAAACCGGTAAGCGGGCAGGTAAGGTACGAAGCATTTAGTAAGGGGGAGTGCTGAGTCGGGAACTAGAAAAAGAGAGTTCATGAGCACAGAATTTACCTTTTTATGTTTGACATGATTGTGAAAATTTTACTTAAATTTGTCTCTCTTTTTTGGCATTCGATAAAGTGATGAGAGAAACCTCAATTTCAGCATTTGCCTATTATTAAGTTTCCATAGATACGAGGTCAGAACACGAATGTAAAGTGCAAGCACATTGGAAGTTTGCTCTTAATGTTTTTATTTCAGACAATTTTATATCAGTTTCCCTGGAAACTGAGAAATACCTGCATTGATATAAAACATTTTGGCTTTTCTGCAATGAAGAATTATTTGGTTACTTAGACAAAACCAAACATAAATGATGCTGTGTTTTTTTCTTCAGAAACCTTTGAGAAGGACATGATTTCTTCAAGCTGTTTCCGTTAACTCCTAAGAACCTAGTATAAATATCAGATAGACTCAAAAGAATTTTGTCGCTATCTTGCCTTTAACAGTGTATCTAACTTAACTGATGTTAGTGTCAATAATAGAAAATGAGATGCTAAGGTCCTATTATCTGATTTTATTATTATGCATCAGCTTTTCAAACAGCCTTTATGTTCTCCTCTTAGGAACTTTGCTCCTTCTCTGGTGCAAGCTGCTCTCTCAAGTGATTCCTTCCTTCCATCCTCCAAGGAGTGGGTAGGGAAGGAATTGACAACGTAATGGGGGAAAACCTCTGAGCAACAGGTTTTTCTTCCTTTCAGTAGCTATTATAAACACTTTTTTTTTTTTACTTTTTTGATAACAGTAAACATTTGAGGTAAAAGATTTGCAAAATACTAAAAAGTCATTCACTCATACTCAGAATATCCAGAATTTTCATTAATATTTTGGTGTTGGTTCTTCCTGAACCTTTTGTATACGAATAAACAGAATGTTGTGTTTATTGTATGAGATTGTTCTTTGTGTGCCACGTTGTAACTTTCTATTGTAAAGTGAAGACGGGAAGCTCCTGGAACCGTGCTGACACCTGAAGCGTGCTCCAGGATGTATTTCCACGCAGCTGCATGTAGCTGTGCAGTCTGCTTTTTACCACCTGTTTAATGGTTGGAGCATCATTCATTTACCCACCCTTTATGGTTGTCTTTTATAATCTCATCATATTGCTTTAATCTGGGCACAGACATAAAAAGTGATGTATCGTACTTCCCTGTAGAATTCTGGTCTTGTGGCTTTGTCTTTCGACTTAATTAAATTCATAGGGTGAGTCATTTTGTAGTTAAGGTATTTTAACATTAAGTGTTCTTTCCCCAAATTAAAGTTACCATTGATTTTTCACTGAACAGTAGATTTCCTCTCAGGTTTTTGTGGGTCTTGGTAACCTGTCGGTGTCTTTGAGTCTGAGTAACTAAACTACCACTCGAAGAGATCTGAAATTAATGCTGGTCTTGGGTGACAGACCCATCAAAGGACAGCATTAGAAGAAATCTTAGATGATGAAGGAAAATTGGGAGAAGCATAAATGATTTGGGGTACACTGACATGGATGATTATTGGGCACCATTTAGGGGCAGGACAAACAGAGGTTATACTGACAAAACCCAAACCCTAACTCTGGTCTTTACTTCCTAGAGGTCCCTGGGGTCTGTTGACACAGGAATAATGTCAAGTAGCAAGACACTGAGAAGAAAGAAAAGGATGGTCATGGACTGGGGAGGGGGCAGTGTTACTGGGGGTGGTCTCCTTAAGTGACAGTGAGCATCCTAGGAGTGAGGGGGAGCCGTGTGAGGGCCTCAGAAGGAAATATGCTCGGTGTAGGCAGAGGACAGAAAGAGGGTGGCTGCAGCTGAGTGAAAGAATGCCAGGAGGAATATCAGGGGGTTAAGGCCTTGTGTCTAGTAGACCCTGATAAGAAAAAATACGGATTTTAGTCTAATTGTAATGGGAAACCATTGAAAGGTTATATGCAAGGGAATGGTGATAATTCTTAAAGAAGGGGAAGGAGACGTGGGGAGAGGGGAGGGAGATCAGATGAGCTACTCTAACGTGGGCAGGGGTAGAATGAAGCAGGGAGACAAGCTAGGAGGCTGGTGTAGTCACTCAGCGGAGAGCCAACAGTGGTTTGAACAAAAAAGCAACATTAATAAGGGCCTGAAATAGGCTGACTTGAAGAAACTGGGTGAATCTAAAAGTAGGCTAACAGCAATATGAATGGGATAAGTCACAGAAAAAGAAATGCAGATGGCTTTTAAGCATATCCTCACACATAAGAGAAATGAAAATACAACCACTGTAGCTTGTGTTGGGAGAAAATTCAGAAACTTGGCACTGCATTCTTTGGTGATACTGAGGAAAGTTACATTCATATATTGCTGGTAAAAATGGGAAATTGGTCAACCCTTGAAGGGGAAGTTTGCACAGTCTCACTTAATCCAGAGATCCTACTAAAGGAATTTATTCTGAAGGTATAGGCTGCATATGTTGCATTATCTTCAGTAGCAAAACACTGGAAATAATTCAGATGTCCAGTAAGGGACTGGTAAACTAGCACATCCAGACACTGAAGAATTAGGGAGCTGTGAAGGAGCTCTCTCCACTGTTAATGACTTCATCTGCAGGGGATGTTAACCTGAAGAAAAATGGGGAGAAAATATACACCAATCTCCAGGACAGAAGCAGGAGAAATGATATGTATTTGCTTATTAAAGAAGAAAAAGGAAGAACACTAGGAGAAATGCTTGCCCTTGGGTACTCTTATCCTCTTTCCTTTAGTGGGTGGCCTGACTCAATGACATGAGTTTGCACAAACAGAATCGTGTAGGTTGGGCAGCCTGGCGTGCTGCAGTCCATGGAGTTGCAAAGTCAGACACAACTTAGTGACTGAACAACAACAAAGCACTATTTATTTAAGATGTTATTTGGCTGAGGGTGATAAGTGGACATCAATTTTCCTATGAAATGCTAAATGTTCACTTTTGGCTTTTGAGTTAATTTGTGAAAGCTGTGATGTGTCATTTATTATGCTTTATATAGTATATCCCCTCATGGATTGCAGCCTTGTCATGGTGAAGGGGCTTGTGTAACTCAGTGAAGCTATAGTGTATGGATTGCTCTTGAATTTCATTTGATTCTTATCATGTTCTGAGTTAGGCAGTGTAGGGATTCTTCTCTGAGGTATAGAATTGTCCAAGGTTTTACTCATTTTTAAAACCTTGATAGATCAGGACTAAATTCCATATACATGACATATAGGGATAAAATTTATTGATGTCATTTTGTGCTCTGCTTTGAAATACTACCTTTTTTCTCGCCCCTTTTAGAAAAATTGTTTATTTTTAGGGTATTAAAGCAATAAAACTTGAGTTAAAACAGTAACATTGTATGATGTGAAATGAAATCACCGTAGCTTGCAACCCAGAAAGGTTCTTAAAAGTCCAAGAAGCCCGAGCTAAGTACTCTTTAGAAATACATAAAGCCAGGTATACTTACCTGTATATCATCTCTTGGTCATTATCATTACAGCATTTGATTGAGGATTAAGGTAAGGCAGGACTGAGAACCAAGTTAGAGGCAAGTTGAGAAGCAGTTTGGAAGCCAGGTTGGTCAGAAACTGGGGAAGCAGGTCAGTTGAGGGGGTTGCAGGAGCATGCTTGTGCCCTCCGGTGAGACAGCCCAGGTCAGCATCTGCTGGCAAGAACCGCTTGGCTAGGGTGTAAAGTGTGGACTCAGATGAAATCACCAGATGACTGTAAGACATGAAATGTAGTATTAGCCATAAAACTAATATACTGTACTACTAGGGGTGATAGGGCAGTTCAGTAAATGGAGTAAACCTTTAAGTAAACTGGAGCCCAGAAGTTGGCCCAGAAAGTGCTGACAGTCCTGTTTAATTGCAATATATTAAGTGAAGAAGAACTAAAGAGCCTCTTGATGAAGGTAAAGTGAAAGAGGAGAGTGAAAAAGTTGGCTTAAAGCTCAACATTCAGAAAACTAAGATCATTGCATACAGTCCCATCACTTCATGGCAAATAGATGTGGAAACAGTGGCTGACTTTATTTTTCTGGGCTCCAAAATCACTGTGGATGGTGATTGCAGCCATGAAATTAAAAGACGCTTGCTCCTTAGAAGAAAAGTTATGACCAACCTAGACAGCATACTAAAAAGCAGGGACATTACTTTGCCAACAAAGGTCCATCTAGTCAAGGCCATGATTTTTCAGTGGTCATGTATGGATGTGAGAGTTGGACTATACAGAAAGCTGAGTGGCAAAGAATTGATGCTTTTGAACTGTGGTGTTGGAGAAGACTCCTGAGAGTCCCTTGAACTGCAAGGAGATCCAACCAGTCCATCCTAAAGGAGATGAGTCCTGGGTGTTCATTGGAAGGACTGATGTTGAAGGTGAAACTCCAATACTCTGGCCACCTGATACAGAGAGCTGACTCATTTGAAAAGACCCTGATGCTGGGAAAGATTGAGGGCAGGCAGAGAAGGGGACGACAGAGGATGAGATGGTTGGATGGAATCACCGGCACAGTGGACATGGGTTTGGGTGGACTCCGGGAGTTGGTGATGGACAGGGAGGCCTGGCATGCTGCGATTCATGGGGTCGCAAAGAGTCGGACTCGACTGAACTGAACTGAACTGAAGTCAGCATGTTGGCATTAGTCTCCTCCTGTCAGATGATTTCTTGGTCACTACCCTCTCTCTGATATTTTGACAGGGAAAAATCATTTATTGACAGTTTGACAGCATAATTTTAACACTTTTAGGCTTCAGTAATGCATCTTGTTTGTCCTAAGTTGCCTTTATTTTCATATTTTTAACATCTGCAATTGAGATGGATCTCATGATTGATAGAATGTTAGGTTGGAGGAAAAGTAATGTTCAGTGACCTGGTATTTTACAGGTTTCCTCCTGGGAGTGTTTATATTAAGACCCGAACTTAAATTTTTTTAGTCATCCTTTTTCCACATAAGTCTATCATGCTGTCAAATAAGTTGCAATTTAAATTGGTAATATAAAAGTGATGGGTCTTAAAATATAACTTTAATGATAACCCCTAATCCTAAGCTCAAGAATATTTCTCCTAGGTTAAAACATTCTTAAAGATTGCTAGAGAAGTAATTTTAGGAAGAATTCACATATAAAATGCACAGTAATTTCTCAAAATACCTCTAACATTACTGTGTGTGCTTGTGGGAGAGGGGATGAGGGGACGTGTGGGTGGTAATGCTTTGCTGCAGAGTTGACAGTCTTACCTTTGTGACAGTGAAGAGTACGGTAGATTTTTTTCATCGTCTCCTTAGACTCTTGGCGAAACAGTTAATGGAGTGTGCAGAAATATTGTGTGTATGTATGAGTTTACTGTCTAATGGCTTACCTGTCAAGTGTATTATAAAATAGTGATGTAGTTTTCACTGGCAAAAAGTGCAAGTTGTATAGAAAATTGTTATATAGGCTGTAAACAGAAGATTAATATTTTCTGAAAACCTCATGCAAATTGACAGCAGTAAGGCCCTGGTATGTTTAGTATGTATGAATGATAGGCAGCTCACCAAAGTGGAAATGATGCTGATAATTATGGGAGTAGTAAAATCTGTGTAATCGAAAGAAATACAGATTAGATCTACAGTGCTGTTCCTTATTTATATTAGTACGACTTGCCCCCCGCCTCTCAACTGTACAGAGCAGGGGTCGGAACTAAAACTGTCATGATTAGTAATATTATACATTAATGTGGCCCCACCTTCTTCAGGAAGCAGTTTAGCACTGTACCTTGAGCCATGAAAATGATCTCACCTTTTGGCTTAGACATCCCACTTTTGAAGATCTTTGCTAAGGAGATAAATCCATTATTTATTTAAAAAGCTGTATAACAATAGATGAAAAGTTTCCTCATCAAAGAATAGAACGTTGTAAGTACCTAAACCCCAGCAATAGGGGATTGGCTAAGTCCAGCACAGGAATAACGCTTGATGGGCTGTTGTGTATTCATTAAATAGTAAATATGCAACAGTGAGATGTAGAAGGGTTGTTAGTAACAAGAAGACATAAATTATACACTAATTAGAGCTTTTTCTAATGTATAAGGAAAACAACTAAAAGTAAGGGTTGTAAGTCTGTGGGTTAATTTTTAAATAGGGTCATTTTGGCTCATGCAAATTTTTGTTCATGACATTTGTTAAAGGAATGAGCAAGTGACTTTTACCTTTCCCCACCTTCATTGTGATCATCAGTACTGCTGGTTAACCAGGTCTCTTTCAGTTGCAAGTTTGAGAAAATGTCTCAGAATAGCTTAAATTAAAAAATATATATATTGACTTTTATATAACTGGAGTTGAATGAGTAAATTAAGCAGTACTTGACCCGGGAGTTCAATGACCTCACAGCCTATCTCAGTTCTGCTGTCCTCTATTGATCTCTCCTGAAAAGCCTTTCCCCTCATGATGGCAAGAGGAGTGTCCAGCAGCCCCAGACTAGCTAAGGGTCCTAGGGCACCGCTCTGCCTTCTTCTGCTTCTTGGGAAGTTCCAGGAAAGCTGTGATCTGTCAGTCAGTTCTGGGTCATGTGCCCACCCTTGAAACCTCTAGGGTAGGGTAGGGGGAGTGCCAGCTCTTTTCTGATCACTTGGGCAAGTTTACTGTTTTCCTGCATGTTGTCATTTCTTTTATCCCAGCCTTCTTGCTTTCTGTATAGAGATCCGTAGTAGCACATCATAGCATACCTGTAACACACCCCGGTTTGGGGTGTGTGTGTGTGTATATGTTAAAGCTTGCTTCTCTTTGATCCCGACACTTATTTTTCCTGGACTTCCATTGACTCTTGTTAAATTTTACCATTCCATATGGCTACTTTGCAAGCATTTCTGCTTATTTTTTAGATTCCAGTGTAGTCTGTTTACTTTCTGGTACAGGTAAGTAGTCATGAATCCTTTCAGAAGCCTTAGGTCGAAAGTCTGTGCCTGTCAACTTTGTGTATAACTGAAAGAATTTATTTTCCCAGTGTCCCACTTTTCAAATCTGTAGGGGGGAAAAAACTTTAAAATAATTTTATGGGTCTTTTACATAAAACTGTTGAGTAGAATATTTTCTCCAAAAACAGCTTAATAAACTCCAAATGCAGTGAAGGAATTTTCACGAAGAACAAAGCAGTCGGTTTAGCTATGTAAATTTCTAGTGCTGGCAGTAACAATTAAATTCCCATTAAACCAGGAAGTCCCAAATTACTGTTCATGCAAAATTCTTTCTTTGGGGAAGAAAAGGCTTCTAGGTAGATAACATTTGTGAAATGCTGGGTCAGACAGAATTCACTATGGGACTGGTTAGTTTTTATTTATTTATTTTTTCATTTATTTTGATTAGTTGGAGGCTAATTACTTTACAATATTGTAGTAGTTTTTGCCATACGGGATGGGGAACACATGGTTAGTTTTTAATATATCAATGTATATATTCTTTTGATTCTCAGCGATAATGTGTAAATCACGTTGACCACCAAAGTCCCCTTTAAAAATAGGCCAATTATTATGTGGTTTGGGAAATGCTGCCTTAACTGTTGCTCTTTAAAAATCTTGGTCCAGTTTCTTAAAAGATTGTTTAATTGGTTTGAGGTGGACTTCACTAAGTAACTGCCCATAGGGCTTTTACGTTTGTTTTAAACAACAACCTTACTCTCCAGCATGGCAGCTTGTGCTTGCTTGATATTTCTGCCTAAATAGAAGGCTGTCGCACCTTCGTGCAAGCTGAACTGCCAGCAGACCCACCTTTCTTATGTAGGTATGGGCAAAATTTTTTTCAAGCAGCCCTTTGATGTGCTCCAGGAAGTACTGTTACTGAAGCCCTCTATTAATCATGCAGCATGAAAGGAAGAAGTGAGAGTTTAGCTTTGGAAATAGAGGGCAAAGTTAAAACTCACTATCCTGGAAGTGTTCCTATGGATCAGAACATTGAACTCTTATGTAATCCTCTTAAATCTGCCATGATGAATAGCCCCTAGATAAACAGCAGCCAACTAAATGAGTTGGTTTGTTGAGTGTAGTTGGAATTAGCCATTAGATTGTCTGAAGAACGTTTGCCAAAAGCAGCTCATTTGGTTATAGCATATTTGATTGATCTGGTATCTGATAGTAATTGACTACAGCATAACTTGCTTCTTGAGACTTCCTGAAATGTGCTAGTAATATCAGCTTAAAGAGAGGTGACTGAATTTTTAATCAATACGTAGGAGGGGAATCACATACATGATTTGCCTAAAAGTGGCATAGATTAGGTGCAAGTTAAAAAAAAAAAGGCCTAAGACATAGCCCTGGTTTTATTCCACATATATGGAGAATTTCTACAATTTTTCTGTTTCCCAATAGAATTTTTGTATTGTTGCCTTTACTACAGTTTCCTTCTTGTCATTACTAAACGCTCTTCTTAAGACTATTAAACTTGATTAAAATCAGCGTGTAGCTGTTTTAAAAGTCATGTCTTTTTCTACTCAACTAAATTGTCACACCTTTTTCTTTTTCCTGTGCAGACTTAGCTTTGGAATCAAACCCTTCTGACCACCCAAGGGCAAGCACAATTTTCCGGAGCAAATCTGTAACGGACGGTAAGACAGTGTTTTCCCCCCCTGAGAAAAAGATTGAAAACTGTTTTTGTTTTGTGTATTATAGGAAGATACAGAAAAGCACTTAGAATGGTTTAAATATTTTTTTTTCATATGTGATAATATTTTAATATGTGATGTTTTATTTTAATATGTGATGATACATTTTTCATTTAGGTGTCACTGTTTTAATGAGGAAAAACACCCAGACCATCTGTTTATACACTCTGCTATTTCTTTATCAGCAGTCAGCTTGCCACATGATTTAGTTGTGGTCTGTTTTTCCATGCTACTTTGTCCTTTTCCTTTCGCTCCAAGAGCACATGAGTTAAAGATGAATGACACGGTTTAGGTCACAGTTAGGTCTTCATAATCAGTTGTTATGTATGGGAGTCGAGGCTTGTGATTTCGGCACCATTTTGCACAGTGCTCAACCGGGTGAACCTCTCTCACATCCAGATTCATGTGAATTTTTAAGTTCTTTTAAAAGTTCTTATAAGAACTTTTAGCTCTTCAAAGTTCTTTCATCCTGATGTAGTGCTGGGTCAGGGTAATCAGACCAATGTGCCTGCCATATGGGATTTTCCAGAAGGTCATCCTCAGTGTGGGAAACCTTGTGTAAATTTCCAGTGTCCTGCTTGTTTTAAGATGAGAATCAGAAGTTTTTGCACTCCTGCTTGTCTTGCCTGCTTGTCTTCCTTAATATATGTTAAATCCTAGTTTATTTGCTAAAAAGCCATATATGATCAGGTTTTTCGGTTGTTTATGAGAGCAGGAATACCAGAAGTGAACGTTCTATAACATTTGAAGTAATGCAGCACAGTAAAAAAATAGAGGGTTCTTTTCCTCTTTTATTTTCATTAGATTACTGGTTTTTATCAAAGGGTCTATCTCAGGAACAGCCAGACGGAAGAGGGCCAGGCATGGGGGCAGGGCCCAGAGTGTACCACATGTTCTCCAACCTGGGAGCTCCTGGGGTTTCTAGTTTGCATTTTCTTAAAGTGTGTGTACTTTGCCTTGAGGCAATTATTTTTAGTTAGGATTACTGTATTTCTCAGTCTTTTCCAGACTCCTGAGCTGCTCACACTGTAGAGAGACGGTGGAGAGAGGAAAAGAAACACTCTCCCATGCCCCTGTCTCTCCTCAGTCTAAAGGAATTTGTGCTTGTGATGCCATGGGAAAGTGTATGGCCTAAGACCCTCTTTGAGCTTATATTCTTCTGGCCTTTGTTGGAGCAAAACAGTTCTGTGTGCTGTCGATGTATGTTCAGTGAGGTCAGCACGTATGTTAAAATTTATAGATTACTTTCCAGTGTGTAAAGAACCTGTATTTTTTAAGTTGGGTGTTTGAGTAGGTGGCCAATAAGGGGTTCAGGATGCTTCCAGAGACACGGGTGCTGGACCAGAAACTGGAACTTGGAGTTGTCGTCTGTTAATCCTGGTGCCTAAAGTACATGTAGAACTAGAAAATACTACATACTGTGCAGCTGGTAAATTTTTTTATTAGCTAAATATCTCACCTGGCCTCATTTGCTTTGTCCTTTTCTTTTGTAAATGGAGAGTCTTTGATTTGTACCTAATACAGAGTATCTGTTAGTATTAGTCAAATAGTAAAACTAAGTTTTTAGATATTATTTATAGGATTCATTTTGCTGGGTGGTTTAAATTATATATTTTGTTGGAAATTATTTTAAAAAACAGAATGAAATTTTAAATCATTGTGTATATTGGTAATCCATCAGATAATTAGTGACTTATTTCTCTATGGTAGTTTTATCAGAATTCATCAGTTACTTTTTTTGTATTCTTAGTGCGAGAAAAGAGGAAGAGCAACCATTTAAACCATGTAAGTAAATAGTTGAAAAGTTAAGAAATCAATAGTTTGATTAATTAAAAGCATGTCTGCCATGATTCCTGAAAAGTATGATGGATCCAATACTGTTAGCATTAACCTCTTATTTATAAAATTTCTGAATCTCTAGTTCCTAATTATCAAGTATATTCAGAAAGGTTTTTGACTTAGTAGTACCCTTTTTCTTTTTAAGGGTCCTGACATTTAAGTCAAATTTCAATAATATGGTTATAGCATAAAGATCTACCTTAAATTCTTTTGCCTTAAATTTTTTATCTTAGTTTTTAACCAAAGTAATAAAAGTGTAATAGGTAATTTAATTTTTAGCACCGTCTATTGACTTCTTGGCACAACAGGTGAAAGCTTAACCTCCTCGTCCACCGTGATTTTATTTCCCTCCTTCTGGTCCCTTTACATGCATCAGTTTTTGTTAAATCGGAATCACTGTTTACTTTATTATGACTAAGCAAGTATTGTTCATTGCTGAGCCATATAGTTCTCTGTGCCACCTCCTTATACACCTTTCATTCTTTTTCTTCAATATTAATGAAATCTGAGCACTTCTACACTTCTCAGGATAATCCAGTTCTGCTTTTTCGAGCAAACATGATCTCACACAGCCCAACATAGTTGAGTAGCTCCCTGGCCAGTCTCCCTATTTTCACATTCTTCATTTTTTTTCTGTGGAATTAATTTCCTGACTATATTCACTTGCCTGTTTTCTAACAGCTATTTTTTCCCCCAAATGTTGTAACATTTGTCACATGCCTATCAAAAATATTTACCATCCACAAAACCACATCTGTTCCATTTCTTCTTGGAGACACTCTTCGCCAACCTTTTGTCTTCCTACCCCCTACATACTAATGATTCCTGGACTAGCTCTGTGCCTGTTTTCGTGGGATATCTGTGTGAAGTCACCTGGGATCTCACATCACTGCTCTCTCGTGTTGGATCGCCTATGTCCTAGATTCGGTTTCCCTCTGTCTTGTTTTACTGGAGCACATTTTCCTGGAAAAAGGCACATGAGCAAAAATTTTATAAAGACCTAGCCTCTGTGAAACTCCTTCTATTTGATAAAGTGTAGAATTCTAGGTCGAAACTAATTTTTGCAGTTTTAGAGACATTTCCCTCTTGTCTTCTCATTTACAGTGTTGCTCTTAAATCTATTGAATTTGCTACATTGTATATTACCAAGTTAGTCTTTTCTCCTTCCTTCCTCCTGTGGAACCTTGTAGTACCCTCTGTCTTTGTGGGGTTTTGAAATTTCATAACATGGTTTGGTATAGACCTTGTCACGCTACTGGGGCATTTAAACATGCAGAACATCTTTTCTTCTAGTGAATTTTTTTGTGTGCTGCTTTGGTATTTTCTATTTTTTTCTTTTGGATTCCTGTTAGATGTTGAAAATTTTAGAGCAATATTTCTGCACAGATTTTTTTCCCTTTCTGTTTTCCATTTTGTCTTCTTGTCCTACTTCATGGAGGTTTCCTTGACTCTGCTCTAATCCTTCTATTGAATATATTGTTTTGTCTACCTTATTTTTTAGAGTTCTCTTCCATCCTTTCATTCTTTTTTTCACTGACACAATTTCTCATCTTTCTGTAGATGTTGAAGATTTTTTTGTGTGTTTTTATTTGCTCCTGGATTTTTATCATTCCCATCAGTTCCTTCTCCCTGCTTTGATCTGTGACTTCTTGGAGGTTTCCCTCAAACATGTGATGGTCCTTTGCTGTATGTTAAGATGTAATTGGAAGCACCACTTTGCTAACTGATAGACCTCACTGCACGGATTTGGCGACCACGTCTCTGAATTTTGAACCTGCCTTGGGTTCTGTAAGCCAGATTGGTTTTGTTGTTCCTGGCCCAGTCACTCTGTAGTTCCAAGGGTGTGCTTCCTCTGTTATGCCATGTCAGTTACTACTCCTTTATCTCATTTTTTCATCTTTCAACCATCAAAAATCATCTGCAGTTTATCCTGTCTTGGGTATAGCTTTTTTAAAAAAATACTTTTAATTCTAATGAGATGATATCTCTGAAAGAAGGTGGGAAAAGAAGTAGATTTGTGGTTGGTCCACTCAAAGTTGGATTTATACTTTGAATGTAAATTCTGAGTTTAAAAGTTTTGATTCAGTATAGTTAATGATACTGATTCAGACAATGCTTTCTATTATACCTACAATTAGAATACTGCACATTTCTACTAAGGCCTTGATAAGAATCCTGTTCAGACTACTCATCCTGCCACATTGGCCATTAACGTGCAGTAATGTGGATGGAGTAGTTTACACTCATGCACTTCTTGTTATTGTTGCTAAGTCAGACATGACTCTTCTGCAACCCCAGGGACTGTATCCCACCAGGCTCCCCTGTTCATGGACTTTTCCAGGCAAGAATACTGGAGTGGGTTGCTATTTCCTTCTTCAGGGGATCTTCCTGATTGAGGGATCAAACCTGCGTCTCCTGCATTGGCAGGTGGATTCTTCACCCACTGAGCCACCAGGGAAGCCCCAGGCTAATGCATAGAATATTACAAAATTTTAAGTTAAAGTCTTAATAATTATTAATAAACACATCTAAAGCTTGTGGAAAGGGGAAGAAAAAAGTGAATTTCAGCTTAATTTTTTTGATGGGTTAAACTCAGAGGCAGTAGGCAGGATGGGAAGATTTCACTTGGGTGGAGGCAGAATTTCAAAAGGTGCTTGACTTTTAATGATAAGTTTTGGGGGGGGTTGTTACTTATTACTCTTCCAGTATGGTGATTTTCTAGTCTTTGCCATTAAACCTGAAGTCTACTAAGTAAGCCTTTTCCCTTCTTGTAAAGATTGTAGAAGTCCACCTGTTCTGTCCTTAGCTCTGAATGAAGGTAAATACTCTTCTTCATTGAACATTAAACTATCAGTGAGTGGGTTCTGCTGTTTGATTTTTGTATTTGCATTTTATATCATTAATCTTTGTCAGTGTAGTTTATTGAGGTTTTGAGCCAGTGATGATAAGGCTTTAATCATAAAGGACAGTTACCTTAAATTTTAAAGTGAGATGAGGGGAAAGTAACCTGTTGGCAGCTAATACATCCAGGCTTTGCTCTGGGGCTTTAATTCTGCCATCCTTTAGTGAATAATAGATGCCAGAAGTTTGAATCGCTTCAGGAGTAGGCCTGGAGAAGTGTTCACTATTTCTTTGGTAGGATCTAGCCAGTAGTCTGTAGGTTACTGATAGACTAAATGAGCACCCATAGTCTGTAGGGCTACGTCTGATTAAACTTCTTAAAAGTTTCAGCACTAATATTTCCAAAGATAAACAGATATAATTCATAATGAAGAAAAAGTTTTAATAGAGAAAAACGGGATAAATGTTACCCAAAGCCAGAGCTCTACAAACTAGTCTATGTTTTGGTGCATTTTCTTACTATTTTTATTCCCCTCATAGGTAGATTTTATAGTCAGAACTGACTTTTACTGTGTGTAATGTGTCATACTCTTAATAGTGGTGACCTTTTAAAAGATAACTTCATTTAGAATATAACTATTTGAATGAACAGTTTTCATGCTGTGTCTCTTTTGAGATTCTAAAATTACACATTAACCAGATGGCTTAAGGAATATATGAGTTTCAGTTGAAATCATTTCTAGCTTGAAGGAGAAATTCTTCCAAATAGTGGTGCATTTCAGGTATGTTATGTGTAGAACTTTTTGTTAATAAGGAGTAAGTGGCCTTGCCATAAAATACCTGAAACAAGCAAAACGGTGGCTTATACACCCATTTGGATAGTTCTTATTATTGGCTACTGGCAATGTTTATTTAAATGCTCTGTATTTTAAAAAAACATTGACTAGACTTTCTCCTTGTTTCACCTTTGATGCGTTTGTGGAGGACACGGATAGAGTGTGACAGCGTGGTGAAAACTATTTTAATAGAAGGAAGGAAGGCTCATCTGAATTAGTAAACAAAAACCAAGAAAACCAAGTGTTAAAACTGCTTGTGTTCTGTGGTATTAAAGAATGCTATTACTCAGAGCTACTGACAGTGACTGGGATTTATTTGATTATTGGCCTTTACTTAAAGGAAGAGAATTGTCCTCACGTAGTTCAGGCTGTTTTAGTATTTGACTATGGCTGTGTTTTGGGCTCTTCACAAATAAATGGATACTTCTAAAATGTTTTAAAGATAGCTCATTCTCTAGAGGGTCTGACAAAGCTCTTTGTCACCTACCCAGCACCACTGCAGATAGTTTGAATGTGTATCATTAGCATGATTTACCTTCCAGTTGTAATCGATCTTAAATAATTGGTCAAATGCTTCTTGATTCCTAATTTGTCCCAGATTCTGTTCTCAGCAGCTGGAGGAGGAGCAGTAAGAATCTGTCACCTAGAGGAGCTTGCTTGCTTACTTAGGAGGGGGAAACCAGGCAAGCAGTTGAGACCATGTAACGGGTGGTGAAACAGAGGTGTAAGTGTGCAGAAAGGTAGAAGTTTGGTGGTGTGGCTGCTGGCTGAGGTTTGCTGGAGGTCGATGGGGTCAAGCTTGCTGGGACAAGGAGGAGGAAGAAGCCACTGCAGGCAGAGAGCAGCATGCGCAAGGCAGCAGAGTGCCATGATGAGTGGCAGATAACATGTAGAGTAGAATTGATAAAACTGTGAGATGAGTGGAAAGTATTCTCTGAGGCTCTCCCTTGTGTAATATAGTGGCAGTCTTACTTAACCGTGAAATTCTCAGAGCTGCTTTGTCTGTTTCTTGGCTGTGAGAGAATCTTACGGCCATACCCTTTCATCCTCCAGATAAGGAAACTGAGGCTCAAAGAGCTGTATGGCCTTCAGGTCACTAGTGATAGAGCAGCCCTGGCATGCCCAGCCTCTGATTCAAAGACGCTTGGTTCCTCACACTGTCTCCCAAACTAATACATTTATGATTGGCGTTCATTGACTGCAATGAAATGCTCTCACATCGATATTATATAAAGCATTGCATTTTATTGTAGTAAATGAATAGAAATAGAAATCTTTGCTGCATTTCATTGCTTAAGGAAGAAACACTGAAGTCTTACTAAAAGCTTTCTCATTACTATAAAGGCAATTTATAACAGGTGCTTTCCAGGTTCATTTGTGGGTCCTTTTTCAAGAGTAGCAGTTTATACCACATTTCTCAGATCTTGCCTGTGGAAGTGAGAGTACAGAGGTTTCCCATGAAGCTGCCCGTGATGCAACACTCAGCAGTTCATGGAGTATAAGGAAAATCTTAATGCTTTATCGTTTGACATTTTAACCAAGGAAAAAACACACTTTTATAGGTTTAACTTACTGTGACATTTTCTTCCATCTCCCTTCCCCTTCAGGTATCTCCAGGGCAGCTTACTAAAAAGTATAGCTCATGCCCAGCCATATTTCTAGATGACAGCACAGTCAGCCAGCCTAATCTTAGAATCACAATAAAATGGTGAGTACAACTAGGATGCCAAGGCTGAGTGGCAGACCCCCTTCATGCTGAAAGCATCCTCGCCATACATAATTTCATTCGTTTGGTTTGTCCTTTTCAGTGATCAGGTTAAGAAACTGGTGTCAACTCTATGTTGGTTTCAAGGACCTCTCAATATGAGTCTTCAGTTTCCATGTTAATCATAGAGTACATGATAGAAGGGAAAGTCAGTTAGCAAGTGAGAAATCCCAGGAAAAATGTAAACCTCATTTGATTCATTTCTATTGTTAAGACAATGTTGAACGTAATGAGAAACAGAGGTACCTGTGTATTGTATGTTTCTAGAAAAAAAATTATTTCTTTATGAGTTGGGAGAGTCCTACAACTATGTATACTAGTTTGGAAGCTACCATTAGAAGAAGGAACAGCTTGTCCCCTACTGGCACTGAAGTGAATCTGCAGTTAAATTTAACTGGACTTGGTCAGATTCATCCCACCATGCATTTTTTTCCTGCAATATTTCTGTAGGAAATTTTACTTCTCCTTCCTCTCCCCCAAAGAGGGGGAAAATATATCAAAAGCATTTTAAGGGGCATACTCTCAAACTTAATTTCTCCATAGATGAAATTTGTTCAACTGAGATTTTAACTTAATAGACACATTTAATTTTTGTTTTTGTTTTTTTAAAATTTTTGTTTATATATGTGTATCTCTAACACACTGTATCAATCAAAGCAGAGAACAAAAAAAGAGATGAAGTTTCAGAAACAAGGCTGTGGCCAGGCTTATACTTAAGAAGACACGAACAGTGTTACGATGACGAAAACTATTCCTCAACTTTTGGAAGCCCCTCATAGTCCACAATTGGAGATGCACAGTCCAAAACGCCCTAATCATGGGAATGTTCAAGTTTATTTAAGAGAGAGAATTAAAAACCAAACAGGATGCAGACCTTCCTACCTCCCTTGGAGTTGTCCATGAAACATTAACTAATGTCTTCTTAGCATATGAATGTTGACTTTCCAGAACAGTTTGGGAAATGCTACTTGAAAATATTAGTATCCTTATCATTAATTTTACTTTTCTGTCTTAAAAATATAATTAGCTTATCAATTTAATTTAATTTTTAATGTGCAAGGCTTTTTATTTTTTAGCTATTTAAATGATCAGTGACTTCTAACTTTAATTAAAAACAACCAGTTCACAATCATAATAATGTAACTTTCTTATAATATTAGTTTCGGTCAAATCGTATTTCAACAAAAACTGAGCCCCATTTCTCTTTAAAGTCCTGAGTTTTGGCACTTCTCTCGTAATCACTGAATGTTTTTATTCAGCCAAGACTCTAAATCTGTGGGTTAAAAACTACTCTCACTGTGGCTAGACTCACAGCTTCTTTTGAATTCAAAAGAGCCTGATGTTCCAGTATATAATTCAGAAGTAGTTTTAAAGATTAACCTTGCTCAGACAAGTAGGTTTCATGCTTTTTATTCTCAACCTAGTCTTAGTGTTTGGAAATAAAGTAAATTTTTTTCTCATTAAGTTTTGAAAATGACCATTTGCATTCATTATTGATGAAATAAAGGTTTACTGAGAAAATTAATAGGGCAAATTGGCTTTTAGGAATGATTTTGAAAAATACAATGGGATTAGTTTTCATTTGGGGTAGGTGAGCCTTATTAGAATCACTTATGCAACTTTTTCAAGATGTATGTCTCTGAACACATACATGAATTCCACCTTTCCTCCCTGCCCTCAAGACACAGTCTGTGGGTCTATCTGCCTCTCTGTCCCTGTGTGTCTTTCTCTCACACACACACCCCTTTTGACAAGCTGAGGAATGATGTGTGAGGCATGATTTCATAGACAAAAGCATCCTGAGAGATTCTGATCTTAACCCTGCCTCATTCATTCCTAGACTTGGCTGCACGTTGCAGTCACCTGGGGAGCTTTAAATACAATCCTGTTGCCCAGGTCGTCCCTAATGCAGTTAAATCAGAACATTTTGAAGCAGAAGCCAGGCAGTGTTTAAAGCGTCCCGGGTAATCCAGTGTGCAGCTGACCTTGGGAACCACTCTCTGCTTGGAGGGTAGGAGAAAGAGAACTACTTCTGATAATTGGTGGGACCTTGAGTAAGTCAATTTTCAGCCTTGATTCTCTTATTTGTAAAATGGGTTAAGTATCATATTAGGTTCAGTTGCCCTTTTTATCAGGTAACTTTTAATTCTGTGACTTTAAAATCAATTTGAAGAAACTTTGAAGCACTGTAAAGGTATCCATCTTTGATGCTAACAGTGTTACAGGCCTTTCTGCAAATGCTAAGATTCTATAGAGGAGTTAGAAAATTCAGATTTGCCTTCTCTCTATTATTTTGAGTTTCATTTTAGATACTGAGAACAAAGGGAAGCAAATAACTTAACCAGAGAACCCCTTAATTGCCTAATACACAGCATCTGTGAATAACTTAGGGCTATAGTAATGTAAAAACTATCTGAGGACTTGCACCTGTTGGTTAGTTAATACTTTATTTAAAATAATGTGGAAATACCTGTCATTAATAGTGTACTGTGCTGTATTGTGCTGCCTTATTAGCAGTGCTTATTTCAGGATAACTAGGCCTATCATCAATTTTGTGACTATAAAATTTTGCTATTAAATTTTCTAATACTTATGTGTGAAAGTGATTTTAAATCCATTTTATTTGATATGGAGCACTCATATTACTTACTTTTAGAGAAATAATGGAAAATAGATGTGTTAGGGGGAATACTGAATGGAATCAACTGAAATGCAGTGCCTAACAAAAAGCCACACACACAAAATCTGTATGGCTTAAATTTAACCATGTGGATAGATGATGTAACTTGTATGGGATGAAAGATTCTGTGCATAGAAGGACAAATGACCGGGGAAATATATAATAATTTATATATTATAATAATCAACCCAAACATGTCTTCTAAGAGCACATCTATATTTTGGGTCTCCTAATTTTGCTAAAAGTCAAAGAACCTAAAACATGGGGGATACCACCTATGGGTACTGCTCTGAATTAGGGGGTGTGGGGGCCACCGGGCATCTGGATGGTCTTGCCTCTCTGCCAACCCTTTAAAATGTCTTCAGGCCTAATGTGATAAAAACCAATTATTACAATATTATTTTTCCTCCACAGTGAGATCTTAGAAATATATTACCACATAAAGAACAGGTGAGCTCTTTTAAAACCTGTCTTGTTATTCCAGCTAATTAATTTACACAGTATCAAGTTTAGTGTTAATAACAATGGACAGTATTAGAGTAAGCTTTTACTGTTAGAGTGCTTTCATTACAGTATTGAAGTGAATCATTTATTTTCATTTTGGGACTCTTAATTCTTTAAGTTTTATGTGGTTTATATGGATATTTACTGTATTAGAAATTGAAATTTAAAATTAAAAAAATTAAATCCACTGTATGTTAAAACAGGCTTTCCTTAGCACTGCTGAAGTTTTGAGCTGGATGAGGCTTTGGTGTGGGGTGCCACCCTGTGTGTCGCAGAGTATTTAGCAGCACCCCGGCCTGTGCTCTGTAGGTGCAAGTAAGGTGTTCTGCTTCTCTCCACATTAGGACAGGAACACTGTCTCCTGAGGGATGAGATCACCATCTGACTGGGGACGCCAGTGTTGAACATAAGTCATTTTTTTAATGAAAAATAACCATTTTCCACAACAAAATAGTGGAGAGGATAGTATCTCATTAATAGGAGACAGTTGATTCTCATGTCAACATTGTCTTCGGTCATTTGCTTTGAAGAAGCAATATGAAGATCCAGCTACATGCAGACATATAGTTGGGAAAAGGTGAATTTTTAAAGCCTTGAGATAATTGGACATATTCTTTGATACTGTCCCCAAAATCCACATGTGCCAGTTTATTAAATTAGTTAAGATGGAGTTCCAAGTCATTATCAGTGAACTTGAGGTAGATACTAGGTTAAATTAATGCCCATTGATCTGTCATGCATACTGAGTGGATCTTTTTATCTGTACATGATTTTATCATATTATACATTGTCATTTGCAAAGTATTGGTTCACATGTCTTCAGACTGTCAAAAACTCACTCTTGTTAGTATCACTACCAGTCTTATCGGAAAAGTCTTTAAGTATTGATAAATCAAGCTCACCATAAATAACACACTGGAAGGTACAAATTTCCCAAAAATCCTAATATTTTTAGCTTGATGGTTTGAATTTTATCATTGGCAACAAATAGTTTAGAGTTTTCTTTGAAGTGACAGGCTCACTTTGTTCATTTTTGAAAAAATGACTGTCAATTGGCGTTTCATGAAAAAAGTGGTTTAAATATGATGTTCCAGGGGGAAAAAAGTGACTTGGTTACCAGTAAGTTACAGGTGCTCTTCCTTAGCACAGCCATGTTTCAGTCCATACAAGTGCTTAATGCATACTTTCCGCTTACTCAGGATATGAAGAAGAAGAGTAAAGGTTTAAGAACACTTAATTTTTACTCTTTCATCATGGATGTTCTTAAGTGAAGCAGATTTTTTACATTGATTTGGCCAGGAATAAGTGAATGACTTCGAATTTAGTTTCATACCACTGCCTTGATTCACACTCAGAAATGAGCAATTTTACCCACTTTTGCTTTTATACAATCATAGTTAAGTGTCAAACAGTATAGAGGCAGGTGATGTCTTGGTATTCTTATCAAAAAAGTTTTGACCTCTTGGACTTACAGGATTTCTGAAGAGGGGCCAGGGGAGATTCCCAGAGGCCTATAGACCACATTTGCAGAACTGCTGTTTAAATGGGCACAGTGTAGTAGTGTGGTGGAATTTAAAAGAAAAAGCCTGGTCTCTCTTAAAAGACAATTAAAATTTTCAACTCAAACTATTTAAAAGAGACAAGAAGAAATAATAAGAATATAATATGAAGAACAAAAGGGGGTGGAGACAAGAAAAAATCATGAATCTCATATTTACATTCATTGAAGTTAGAAGACTTTATTGCCCACTACTACCACTTTATAAAATGTTCTTGTATATTCCATTGTGAGGTTAGTGAAGTGGAAATGTATTGGTCTACGAACATTGCCTGTTAGAAGGGGTCTGTGTGGGTAAAGGCAGCTCTGGCTGGTTGTAGAAGAGATTTCATGCAACTTGGTGTGCTGAGTATAAAATAGGTCAGAAAACCTTTCTAAGGGCAGAATCCAGGAGAATATGTAAAACTGTTTGCTTTATTAAGGTTAGGCTTCCTCTACTCCTCTCTCTACTTTTAGCAGATATTTTACTAAGCTAGTAACTCCTGAATTAATTTTTAAAATACACATTCTTATTTTATAGAGATGCCAATAGGTCCTTGGACATTTTTGATGAGAGATCACATCCACTCACAGTAAGTGTCACTTTTATTGAAGGTGTATTTTTCTCTTATTACAGTTGTGTTTATTTCATGCTGATTTGCTTTGAAATTAATTACTAGAAGAAAATTATTGCCTCCAGCTCAAAGCCAAGATTGTCTTCCTTTAAGTCTTCTTCCCCCACCCCATATTATGTCAAGTAATTTTACCAAAAGCATGTTGTGTCAGGGGTGTGACTGATAAGAACCAAGTTACGCTTTGTATGACGAATGAGCAGGTAAGTAAACATACCCAAGTAACAGAAAATGTAGGTTTTTAAAGGATGATTTTCCATAGCATCACACAATAGAAACATTTCCTAACACATATGTAAGACCTCTACGGAGAAAATTTAGAAACTGTTTAAATTTTAAACTAATTAAAATGACAGGGTTTAAAAACACTTCTTCAGGTGCTCAGTAGACACATGTGACTGGTGACCTCTGTGTAAGAGAGCACACTCTTAGAGCCTCTGGTTACAGGACACTGGAAAGGTGTTTTCATAGTTGACTGCAGAAAAGTCTGATGATGTACAATGATCAGCAAGACTTTGAGCCTGAAAAGAGTTTGCATTTGGTTAGAATTCTTTGGGGAAGAAGGTGAAAATACATTTTCTGAGGTTGTGCTTGCATTTTTCTTTAATGAATGGTAGTGAGTATTGAATCACTATGGTACTTTAGGATCCAGTTGTTTATATTTAAAAGACTACAAGATATGTCACGTAGTCAAAATTATTTTAAGTAGCAGGTGGGCCCACGTGTGAAGATTGCTATCTTGAGGGTACTTTTAAGTTTTTTTCTTCAGTGGATACTTAACATTGTGTTTTTTCTTCTTTCAGCGAGAAAGGGTTCCGGAGGAGTACTTTCAGCATGATCCTGAACACAAATTCATTTACAGATTTGTTCATACTCTTTTCAGTGCCGCCCAGCTGACTGCTGAATGTGCAGTAGTGACTTTGGTAATATATTTTTCTCTTAATAGAAGCATCTCTAGAAATTTTTTTCTTGTACAGAAGGTATGGGCCTGTTTTTCAAATGAAAGGTTCCTGAAATGATCATCAGAACTTTATTAAAGAGAAATGTATCAAAAAGAATTAAAACATGCAGATGTGAGCTTTAGTAATCATCATGATTTAAACTGTTGCCATTGCTTTTCTCATCACAAACCAGTTGATGTTAAAGGCAGCAGGAGAAACTTCTGGTTTCTTCTTCCACACCTCAGGATGCATGCACACACAGGGCACACAGGTACACGGCAAAGTGTGCTGGGTGGTAGGATGGAGGCGATCACTGAACTTCCTGGCCCACGGCAGGTGTAGATTCAGTGTGTTTCTGAGTCTCAGGCTGTGTTGCCTAGGCAGTTGTGATGTGTGTCTTGATTGAGACCGACTGCCTTCACCTCCTTGACCTTGGACGACAGTGTTAACCATCTCTACTGTCCCCTGGTGCTGGCGTGTGAAGGTACCCAGGACTGGGGTGTCAGCAGTGCTTGGAAAGGCTTTACTCAGGTTAGCCTGCCGAGCTCCAGCTATGTGAGGACCTTTCTGTCATCCATACTGAATTCCTGTGGTAAGATTTCATTAATTGAATAATACATCATATTCAGCTGAGAGGTAGTGGGATTGCCTAACTCCTCCCTATAGCAAACCCATAGGGGAAGGTCAGCTGCATGGTCTGAAGGGAGGGCCTGCATCCACCGCTGCCCGCGCCCCTGCAGGCAGAGTGTAGGAGAGGCGGCTTCCCCCCAGTGGGCCCGGGTCAGACGCAGGCCTTTTCTTGGAGCTGCGAGCCAGGTACAGGGCTCAGTTAGCATGTGCTTGAGAGAGGCAGGAGTGGCGCTGGCACGTGGAGAGCTGGGAAATGCAGGCAGGAGAGGGTATGTGGGTTGGAAGAGGAGCATTTCTTTGTAGGCAAGTTAAGCCCGATGGACCTGTGAGACAGCAGAGTGACAGTGTCTAGCAGTCATTTGACTGTATGGGATTGGAGCCCGAAGCTGAGCAAGAGGCAGGGAATTACGTGTAGCTGTTCAAATGCAGAGAGAGTACGTTAAATAAAAGTTGAGGAAAAGATAGATCTGTGGGGCCTGTCAGCACTTACAGGACACATCCCCAGAGGAGTGGCCACTCGGAGTGGTAGGAAACCCAGGAGAGAATCAGAAGGTGCCAGGGGAGCTTGAAGAAGGAGAGCATGGTGCACGTGCTGAGTGCTGCCAAGGAGCTCCTTAGGGCATAAATAGGCACCAGATGCCTGCCCGTGTCACGGTTCTAAGTGCTGGGCATAGAGGAGAGTTCTTGCCTTTCTGAGGTAAGTATAGCAGACATACGGGTTTTGTTTTTCTCTAGTTTTTATGGAGTATGGTTCATTTACAGTGTGTGTAAGTATCGGGTGTACCACAGAGTGTAAGACTTTTAAAAATGAGTATTTTTAAAAAGATGACTGTTTGAAGTAGTAGTGAAAGCTAGAAAGAGAAAGCAAGGTAAAGGGATGGAGAGATTTGAGGGGCTTCCCTGGTGGCTCAGACAGGAAGCAGTCTGCCTGCAGTGCAGGAGACCTGGGTTCCATCCCTGGTTTGGGAAGATCCCCTGGAGAAGGGAGTGGCAACCCACTGCAGTATTGTTGCCTGGAGAATTCCCCATGGACAGAGGAGCCAGACGGGTCCATGGGGTCACAGAGTCAGACACGACTGAGCGGCTTAGCGCATGCACGCTAGAAAGACCAGGAAGAGCCTCTTTACAGAGGTGAGATCTGAACCAGGACCTGGCTGGACTGAGGAAGATGAGGGGCCTGAGAGCACAGGCAGGGGGCAGAGCACGAGGCGCAGACAGGAGCGGGTTCTGTGCTGAGGGGTCAGCAGGGTGCCGCTGTGATCAGAGTAGGGAATGAGGGAAGGCACAGGCGATGAGGGCACAGAAGGACGGTGGCATCTCACCCAGGGCCTCGTGACTAGCAGGCCACAGAAGTGACCTGTTTGATGGGAGAGCCCTGGCAGATGTTGAGCAGGCCCGTGAAGTGCACTTAATCTGAGAGGCTCTCCTGGCTGCTCTGGGGAGAACAGACTGTGGTTGGCGGTCAGTGGAAGCAGAGAAGTTAGGAGGCAATGGCAGTGATAGAAGCCAGAAGTGACGGACAGAAGAGCAGAGCCGGCAGGTGACCAGTGAAAGTGGAGATAAGAATTCCCGACAGATGGTAGTGAGATAACTCAAGTGGAGGTCTTTGGTCCCGGCAGCCAGGCGTGTGGCAGTGTCTCTCAGCTCTGAGGGCAGGCCTGGGGAGTGGGGCGCTGTGATGAAGAGTGCTGGCTGTTTGTCATGAAGGCAGCAGTGACCATGCCTCAGTAGTTTCAGGGGGGCAGTGGCGGCCAGGGGCAGACTAGATGGGCTAAGGAGAGGATGGGTCATGAGGAGCCAGTGTCAGAACATTTCCTGAAGGAAGTGTTCTAAGGGGTGGTGACGGATGGGCTGAGAACATGTAAGAGAACATTGGAGAAAATCTCTGACAGAGAAGGGGGGTTGTTCAAGAAGAGATGAATTGTGGGAACAGTGTTCTGCAGAAATGAGAGGTGGGACTGACTTCATTCATAGAAGAGTTAGCTTCAGGGAAAAGAAAGAGGTGTCACTTCCACTGAGACAGGAGGGCAAGTGGTGTAAATGAGACCAGGTTTGCCTTTATAAAGTGAAGCTGAGAGGAAGCTGAGGGACTGCCCCTAAGGCTGAACTGCCTCTGTCAGTGCCATAACACAGCAGAGGGGCGGACCCTGCGGGAGACTCGTTCTTAGAGAGGACTGGCGCATGGGGAGTTCTCTGGGGAGTGGGGGGCAGAAGTTCACTAAGGGTATATAATCTCAGTAACCGTGTTTGAAACACAGTTGAGTTTAGAGAGCTTTGGCAGATCGGAGCTGTCAGTCTGATAACGGGACATTTTTCTTTTTGTCCAATGGCATATATTTTCTTCTGCAGAGGTAACACCATCACAACTTATGTCTTTAGTCTTTACTCAGCTGTTAACTTGGTCTGGTTCTTTATAGAATAGCCATTTGACACATATAAAAGAAGCCATGAAGTCATCCCGCAAACTACCTGGCAGATTTAGAGGAGCCCCAGGGATTCAGACATCGGCAGCTCTTAACCACCTTAGAACCAAACAAATTGACTAAGTTGCAGAATATGTAAGACCAATGAGTTACGAAATAGTGGAGATGTGAAAAATCGGGGTATGAACAAAGAGCTCTTTGTGCGTGAATCTTCCCTAAAGGCCCTAGATGGAAAGCACAGCTGCTCCGTGCTCCCTGTCCTGCTGTGCCTCGCAGCAGCCCCGGGAGGCTCGCTTGACCACCAGTTATCATCTTCAAGTTCACCCTCTGAAGAGAAGATAAAGAAATGCTCAGTCTTACCAGAGTTTTACATACTCAAGCTTTATGTAAAATTGCCACGTACCCACCACCAGTATGGTAGGTACATTGCACACGGTAGGCACTCAGGCATTTACTGAACAGTTGAATCGATGCTGGGCTATACGTGCTGCCTTTTACAACTGGGAAGGTAATGACACAACGCCTGTCTTTAGAATGCTGAGATGTCCTTTCATTCCTGTGACCAAAATTGGGTTGGAAATTCACATGGGTAGAGTAGAAATACCAGGCTGACAGAAATATTTGCCTTACAACTGTGACCTGGCCTTTGGCCTTGGCTGGCCGAGCAAAAGTCTCTGTAGAACCAAAGAATAAAAGACATGTGAAAAACAGATGAAACCTATCATTCCTAACAATTCTATCACGGCCCTTAAACTAAACTAAAATCAAAGGTCAGTCCTCTACTTTTGCAGGTTTACTTAGAAACGCTTTTAACTTATGCTGAGATCGACATTTGCCCCACTAACTGGAAAAGAATTGTTTTGGGAGCCATTCTTCTTGCCTCCAAGGTCTGGGACGATCAGGCTGTTTGGAATGTGGACTACTGCCAGATCCTAAAGGACATTACAGTTGAGGACATGTGAGTTTGTAAGGTTACGGTGAACTGTCTAACCATTTTCCAATACCTTATTTGCTCCCATAAAGTTTACAGCTTAAGAAATGTTACATTTTAAGAAAGGTTACATTGCGCAGAGAGCTGAATTAGGTATAAATATAAAATTAGACTTCTTTCTGTCTAGCTGTAGTATAACCATTTGTATTTCCCATCATTAATTAGTTAAATCTTGGTGTGTTACTGTTGTAATATTCTGCTTGATAAATTGAAATTACTTTTCTGGTGGTTTTTGCCATTTTACAAGCTCACTACCAGAACAACATGATGCAGTAAATAACTTCACGTCTTTCTTAAAGCTGTCTACCAGGTCCAGTCTGTTTTTAAGAGACACATGTCTGGCCTTGGAAGTTAAGTGGTCACTGCTGAGGTCTTAGCACCTCCAGACTACTGAGGTTATAACTTCAACTTGAGTCACACATTGTATGTTTGTTTTTGCAGGTCTTTTCTTTTGTAATCTGAGGTTGTCTCTAAGGTTCTGTTGTTACGGAAACCATGATGTACAGATGACCAAATAGAAAGGTTTCAGATCTCTGTGTTCTGTCTCCTCCACTGTCAGGAGTGTTCCCCATGTTTAGAAGTAGGTCTGCTGAGTTAGGAAACTCCTTTGTCTCAGATAGCCCAGGAAGTGTCAGTGGGGCCTCACCCGGGGCACTCAGCAACCACAGTGGTACTTGGTGGGGCCTCGAGTTAACTTGGGGGGTTCCTCACAGATGGCATGCTCCCATGGGCGTGAAACATCAGGCTTGCTGTCTGGCTGCAGGGAAGGGCCTCGAGGGTGGGAGGCAGCAGGAACCAGAGAGGTATTTGCAGCAGACTCTAGAAGTGATCACTTGACAGGAAAAATGTCCTTGTGGGTGGCATTTAGGAAAACATAAAGGGGCACCTCTTTATTATAGTGAACAGCAGAGGACGATCAAGGTCATGGCAGGCAGTGGCAAGAGTTTGTTCCCTTTGCCCCTGACTCTTAATTCAGATTTACCAAAGTGCATATTTACAACTGAAGCAAAGAAGCTTGTGACTAAGAGAAGGGACCAGTGATTGTTGGTAGCTGTCAAAGTGGCTTTTGGTGAAAATGTCCACTTTGATGATAGAAAGTGTAATGGTGATATTGCTGGTAGCCACCTTAGTGTTATGGCAGATAATTCGAGATAAGTAGAAGTACTTTTGGAATTTGTAGAAACTAAGGTGACATTGAGCACCACTATCATCCATCTTTAAACTGGTTCCTTGAAGGAAGGAAAATGTGTAATCATAAACACCAGGTCTGCCATGATGGCAGCTGAAATTTTCTCAGAACCTGCAGCTAAGCTGACGGGGGCTCTGGGTCCAGTTACAGCATCAGAGAACATGCAGGGAAGTGTGTGGATGTTCACAGATGTGAGCCCAATAGCACTGATGGCAGTGTCTAGCTACAGGAAGAAGCTAATTGTAAACAGCCCTTTTCTGTGTACAACAGAATCACCAGGAGCTATGTTCGTCATAGGTCGCTTTTGTTTATGATCTTTGGAAACTGGAAAGCATTACAGCCAAGTGTTCAAGTCACATTTGTCTCATCCCCCTGCTGTTGGCTGCTATTTGTAATGGTCTCATTTTGAGTCTAAATTGAAAAATTGGCATCTATCAGCTTTTCCTTAAAAGTTTTCTAACATTCATGTATCTTGTTTGAATATATTGAGTAGCTGCTGTTCAGAAAATTTGCTGCGCCTATAAATGGCATGCTCTTCAGTCATCTAGTCATTTAAAAAAAAAAAAAAAAAAACGCAGAAGCGTATTCTGTAGTCCTAATGCCTTTTTCTTCAGTAAGTAAAGCTCTGTTAATAGACATGTTAATCCTATGAAGTACTGTATTTCCACACAATTAAAATGTATTAGTGGAAGAGAATATAAAAGGGATAGTGAAGTGCATTTATTCCCATAGTAAATTAAGTCCTCATTAGCTGATTATCAAAACATTATCTGTTTTACATTTCTATAGACTTATGGCCATATGAACAGGAAATTAATTTTGGAGGTAGGTTCAGTTAGGTTTAAAGTTCAGCAAATGAGAAACCTCATTTCTGCTCACACTCTGCTCTCCATGCAGGAGAACATCAAACATTTGATGACTTACCAATGGATAAAATATTAACACTTTAAAACCAGGAAACAAATATTTTGAAAAATAAGTCACTTTCATTTGTCTGGGTATTTATCATTTGTATATAATTAACTCTTTAAAGTGATTGCTGTGAAAGTGGTAAGACTTACTCTGATTTTATTTACTTAAACATTAGACAAGCTAATGACTGTGTATGGTCCCACAGGAAAGACCTGCTCCCAGGACCCTACTTTCCCACTTCATTGAATTCGCCCCCTGCGTGCCTATGCACCTTCTGTCCTAGTCAGGGCCGGCGGACGGAGCGCAGGGGGAACTGCTCCATCGGGGTCATTGCTCAGGTGCATTTAGTCTAGCCAAGACGTCTCCCCTTAATCCTACTGCCTCCCATAGCTTGAAAAGTGTATCCCATCCTGTCCCAGGAACACCTTCTGGTCCTACTGGGATTAAGAGGAACAGAAACTTGCATTCTGCCCTTTGCCACAGTTCCCTGCACTGGAGCAGGGGGAGGGGATTCTCTTTCGCATCGAGTGTAGCTTATTTATTTATTTATCTGAGATGAATCCTTGTTGCCTCAAGAGTCTTCTCCCCTCAGAGATAATAGCAGTGGCTCTCCATGGCCCCATTTGTTGCCGTGGTGATGTGCCTACTCCTTTTGTTGGCGTGTCTCTACTTCAATAAGCCCCTTCCTGTTATCTGTGGGAATGTCTGCAAGTTCTCCAGAGCTAGTAAACAGCACACATCATTCCTGTCATCTGATGACTGTAGCGGGGCCGTGTGAGCGAGCGTGGAGCATGAATGCGCAGCTGCACTGATGGAACTCTGAGGAATGAGCCCCCGAGTCAGCAGCATGGGTGCATAAGAGGGCCGTAACCTCCCCCCCTTGTCCCAAACTCCAAGTGCCAGGACGCAGGAAGAACCCCCAAGAGCTGTCCCTTGTTTGAACATGAGTGTATTAATCCAGCTGGGGAGCCGTTGTTTGTTTCCAAGCTGTATTTAGAGCTGTTGTGGCACAGAATGGGGTTTCTGAAGATAGCCCAGTTGACTAAAATTGTCCTATGTTGGTTTTGTCTTCTCCTCCCCCAGGAATGAGGCGGAAACGCACTTTGTGGAGCTCCTCCAGTTTCATATTAATGTTTCCACCAGTGTTTATGCCAGATACTACTTTGACCTTTTCTCCTTAGCAGATGACGACAACCTGAGTTTTCCAATTGCTCCTTTTAGCACAGAAAGAGCACAGAGCCTAGAGGTAAGACTGGGGATTCACTAACTGGGTTTTCTGTCAGCCACCAAAGCCAGCGTCTGTGGCTGACTTACACTCCGCAGTGACTGACAGTTTGCAGAGCTTATTAACCCATTGGCATCTTATTCCCTGTGTCTTTTATGGGTTAGACAGAGATATCACATTATTTTAAAAAAAAAAAAATACAGATATCTCTTATGTAACCATAATTCAGAATATTTTAAATCAGATTTAATTGTTCTTAATGGTTTTCCATTTGAACCTCCACACTTACATATAACCATACAGGAATAATTCTTATAATTGTGTCCCTAATCATATGTACATTGATAATTACTTACCACTCTTAACTGCCTGAGCTTGTAGTGTGTGTTTGTGTATCACAGTTCAGCCCCATGAGTTTATTAGACCAGAAGCATCAGGGGCTAACCTGTGAGACCTATACTTGGAAATTAGAATGTGGGTTCAGAAACTGGATGTAGAAAGTAGGTGGGTTTTTAATGGAAGTGGTAACATACATGGGATGAAGGAATTTGTAGTAGTGATTTGAAGAGTAATTTGAAGTAGTTTGTGATTTCTGGTGGGTATACAGCAAAATTTACAACTGAAATGAATACATATAAAGTTGACACTTTTTCTGGTACCTTGGTACTTTAGAAATAAGACATTTTTCTACAATAATTTACATGCATGTGAAATAGCACCTTGTAGTGCTTCATCACTAGACCTTTCTTGCCTTCCACACACACCTACCCTCATTAAAATGTTCGTAGTGTAGTAAATAATGAAGACTGAATAGAAGTTGAATAGCTGGGTAAACACTGATTTTGCTCAGGTGTGTTCATTATGCTTAAGGACCTAGTATGTAGGTAACATCATATTGCTGTTAGATGGGGCCTATTTTGGGAACCCAGTTTTTAAATATGTTCCTCCCTGCCCCAGCAATCTCATCATAGCCCTTGAAGAATATTATCTTAGGGAATCAGCAGTGTAGATATGAGCTATCCAAAGTAGCAGCAACTGTCAACCTAAATGAATGCAGATGTGTGGCTTATCAATGCTGCTTTCTTTAAGGTTGGAACTTTTTTCCCCCAATTATACTTATGTTCTATCTGATTGACTTTCTTAGGCCATCTCCAGACTGTGTGAAGACAAATACAAAGACTTGGGCAGAGTTGCTGTGAGAAGGTCTTTCAGCGCTGATCATTTCATTGGTATTCAGCGCTCCAATGCCATCCTCTCATGAACAGAGAGAGGTGAGGGGTTGTAACATCATGAACCCCTCGTAACAAGGACTGGAGAAATACCACCTCTCCTGCTCAGAAACCAGCAAAGTTAGTATTTTCACCTAGAAGAAAGACACTGAATTCAAGAGACTTGCAGACAGCAAAGGTTATGGTCATAGGAAAAAACTGGACCTTGTCAAGACAACACACTCTTCTGTCCTTTTTAATGTAAACAGAGTTACAAAAACCACTCCAAAGCTAAAAGCTCCCAACCCACCCACAGATATTTGCTTACTGTGTAGGCCGATAACTGTGAACTATGTGAGGTTTTTTTAATAGTTTAAATTTTTAGACTTTAAAGACACTAACTGTATAACTTTTACTTTTTCCTATTTTTCTCGCCCATATTGCTGCATATTCCTTTAGAATCAGTGCAGTATTGCCGTTCAAACACGGGACTCCTGACAACTCATATAGCCACTTAGGAACAGACTGCTGTAGCACTGTTAGGTTTTGAAGGATTCTTCCTCCCTATTTCATTGAAGCTGCTAGTCATTTTTGGCAATCAGTTTAAACCAAAAAGCTGCTGAATAACACTTGTCATTCAGTTTTTTTGCAAGCACTACTTATTAGCATATTAGCATGTTTGGGATCATAAGCAGAGAAAGTATGTTGTTACCTGCTTCTATTGGGTCCCTGCTGCGTTTCTTGTTAACTCTAATGGTGCTTCTCATTTTCTGATGATTTTCCTCTTTGTTAAATACTTGTATTAAAGGATATTTTCATAATTGCAGCCAACCTGTTAGTCCAGGAATAAGCAGATAGTGAAATAGAAGGTGTCCCAAAAGTCTTGGTGCAATTTTAAGCTTTAATACAGTGTGCTTGGACACTCCAGGACACTGCCGTGGAAGTATAAATGCTACAGACGCAAAATGTGACTTGAAAGTTTACTTGAATTTCTTCTAAACTCATTTGGTTTTGTAAATCTTAGATGTTAAGCTTTTAATTTGAATTTTTTGTTTCAGTCCCTCTTGAAGATGACAAACAATAGGCTAAAACAAAAGATTAAAATTAAGAGCTTAATGTTTAAAATTTAGAAAACTAAATGAGTTTAGAAGAAATTCAAGTAAACTCTCAGGTGATGATTTGTAAGTTTGTAGCATTTATATTTCTACAAGTATCAAGGCTTCCAATTGCACAAAGACTTCAGGAGGATATCTTGTATCTTTATAGACCTGGCCTCCTCTTTTTAAAATAGTCCTTTGCCTGGCTGGGCTGTTGATCTGCTTGAGCCCGGAAGTTTCTTTTTTATAGGTTTGGTAAAGGAATTACGAACAATAGCATTAGTTATTGATAATAAACTGAAAGGAACTGGACCCTAGTAGTAGTGACAGGGAAGTAAGCGACATGAAACAGCTTTTCTGTTCTGCGTGTTAACCTGGCTGTAGGTGTGTCACTTCAAGTTGTTACTTGAGGAAAGATAAATCTTAGGAACCCTTACCTCAGGCTTTTTAAAACACAGGGTACCACTTAGCCACCAGGAAGCCCATTAAAAGACAGGGAGGTCCAGTAATCAGTCTTTTAGGAAATTGGTAATGATGTCACCTAAACGTGAAACATTAAAAAAAAAAAGTGTTCTCAACTATGTAAAATCTTTCTCCTACCTTCTCAAACATAATCCTAGGAATTTTGCCTGTAAACAAAGCATTTCTGGGCTATAAATACTTTCTCTCTTTATAGCAAGGCTTCACATTATATTGAGTGCCACAGGTTCCATCATTTTTAAAGGACAGAGACATAAATGATAAATAATGGATATAAAATATTACAGTCTACCACCTCAAAAATTGTTGTTTATGGAGCTTGGAGATTCAAGTATCGATTGCAGTTTTATTTTGAAAAGGATGCTACAACTTGTGTGGTTTTTCTTCCTCATGTTTATATTAAAAGAAAAGAATTAAAGTATTTTAATTAAAATACGTGGCTGTTGTGCACCTTCTCACTGCTCACGTAACATCACGGCTCTGCTTAGCGCAAATGTTCTCAATCCGCTCTGATAGGCAGGCCTGAAAGCATTTTCCGACTACCCATTCAAAAGTTTCTTTGACCGTTGCCTTTAGTTAAGAGGCATTTATTTCTTCGGCTTATGTTCTTTTCAACCAGAAGATAATTTAGTACACTTAAAATCACTGGCTGTGGTGCTCAGTGGCATAGTGCATTAGATGGCACTTTGGAATTGTGTGTTATTGTACCAACAGGGGAAAAAAGCACATTGGAAGATAAAAGGTAAAACACAGAAAGGAGTTCCAGAAATACTGTTGAATCAGAACATGAGTTACTTGAGGATTTCAAGCCACTGAACAGGAAAGAAAATGGAATAAGAGGAAGTAGAACTGCGGTTGTTGTAAAGAGGGTGATGTTAAACAAGCCATGTGATGTACCAGGTCACCATCAGGTTTCTCTAAGACCCTAGTCACTGCACTCACGCAATATTCCATCACTCCTGATAGTATTGTTGTGTCTTCATCCACCTTAATTCACTACCTAAGGTCAGATCTTTTAACTTTGTTCTTGGTAAGTTGTTGATTAGGAGAAATAATCTGAATTAGTGCAGAAGGAGAGAAAAACTATGACAAATCACTAAGATAGTTTGTACCATGTAATAATATGCCAGTTACTAAGCAGAAATGCTGTCACATCTTGAGTGGTCAAAGGTTAAAAAAAAGTGGGGGTAGGAACACTGCTTGGACACGGCTGTTGTTTGAAGACAAGTTAGAATCACTAAACATTGCTCTTTCAGTGTTAATTCTAGAGACAATTACAGCCATTTTGATAAATGGAAAACTTAAAGATTCTCATAAGTACTATAGGGCATGAAAACTAGTTCCTAGTAGGGGCAATAGGGTAGTGTTGAGATTTTATACCTAGGAAGAGTTTATTCCCTAAAGTACTAAGACTATAAAAGAATACCTCAACTCAAATTTATTTTCATTTTTAGTTTTTGGAATATACTGACGGTGCAATTTTAACTGGAATACTGTGAACTGAACTTTATAAGGACAAGACAAAGGTTTCAAATCTATGTATGAACCAAATGAAATTGTCATTTTTCTACATTAAATTCACGTGGTTCACCCTAAGACAACTTAGGGCCCAGTGTTTCTGAGAAGTTTTTTCCATTCTGTATCAGATTCTATCATGACCCTATTCTATCACATCTAAAGTACCCTGTATGCCCATTATTGAAATTCAACCTTACTAAGTCCTGGTTTTATAACAACTCATGTTTCATTTGTTAGTTTTCCCATTTTATAAGATATACCATTACTTAATTTTTTAAAAGTGCTGATGAAGTCAGTATTTACTGGAAAATCATTCACTCTATATTTCAGGTTATGCAGTGTTTTGGGAAGTGTTTCCATACAGCATGTAGGTTACCTGAACTCTTTGATCACACAAGCCTTCTACGACGTGTAGAGTGACTAGGACTGTTCCTCGCCCAGAAGCCGTGGTCTGTGAGTTCAGAGCTACTAGGCAAAGCACCTGATGGCTGGCAGAGCCTCTCTCAGGCAAGCGCTAGTTTCTGTGCAGAATCTGTCGATTATCCCTAGCATCTACCAAGGATTAGATCACCTAAGATCTCAACTGTTGGCCACTTATCACCCTGGCCGGCCTGACACTGCCAGCAAAAATAAAATCCAGGAGCCCTTCAGCAAAGTCTGGTCCCTTGTACACAGGTGCAGTCTGGTTTCGGAGGCAATTTAGTCTATTTTAAATGGGTTTGGCAGATGAGAGAACAATTTAATGTGAAACAAATTTTAAGAATACCAGTTTGTGGTTTAGGGAACTCTAGGATGCAGAAAGAACTAGGAAAGTGAAACAGAAATTAAGAGGAATCCAGAGTCAAATGAAAAGTGGTTAACATTCTTTAAAAAAGGCCCAGGTAAATGTGAAGGGAGCTAGTGATTTGAATATTAGAAAAATTCAGCGACAGCCTCAGAACCTAAGGTACTCAAGAATGTGTCCATATCTACTCAGATTGTTCTGACTTTTTCTTAAAACATCTATTCCTTCATCCTAGCATTCTCATTTCCAACCTTTACTTCTAGCTCCCCAGACGGTGGCCCTGTATTACCTCCCTGTGGGAACTGACCCTTCCAAGGGCAAAGGTTGAGTGTTCGGTCACCTCCCACTGGCCTCTCTCAGGATCATCTCAGCTTCACCCTCTGATTTTCTGCTAGTGCCAAATGTGGCAGTGCTTGATGCTGGTTACTACTGTGATCCACTTCCAAAGCCTTAGCAGGTTCCAGGAAGTACAGGATTTATATGGCTCACAGGCTAACTGGTCCCTGTGATCCCCTTTAATCAACTACTTGGGCCCTCCTCAAGGTGCTTGTTCCCCATATGCTGCACTCAGTCCCCTGACCTGCCCACAATTCTAGACGTATCACCTCAGGCTAAGCAGCAACCCCACGTGCAGACTCCACAACTTGTTTCACCTGGCGTTAGGAACAGATGCCTCACTCTTAAGGTAACCCCTCTCATCCAACGGAGGCAATTCCATCCCAAGGCTTAAAATCAAACTGCTATATCCACCCCCATCCCCTCCAGAACCTCACCAGTTTATTCCCTTCTGCTTCAAAATTGCATTCATCTTCCCAACATGAGGATAGGGCAGTTTGACCTTGCTTGGTCCTTTACATGTCCCAGTATTTCACAAGATGTGGTCGCTAGACCATCTTGCCTCTCATGGGCTGAAAACTTGTAAGAAATGAATGGAATCCTGGAACAGATAAAGAAACATTAGTAGAAAATCTGGTGAGATCCAAATGAAGTCTGGAGTTAATAGTAATATGATAATCTTGACTTCAGTTTAACAAAAGTGCTATGATAATATGTTAATATTAGGGCAAGATGTATATATTTTTGCAACTTCTGTGTAAACCTAAAATAATTCTAAAAGTTTAAACAAGCAAACAAAACAAAAAGAACCACTTCCTGGGCCCTAGACTAAACGAATCTCAGTTCCTGGAGCGAAGCCAGGAAATCTACATTTCTAATAGGAACCCCCAATGATTCTTACACAGACACAAACTTGAAAACTAGTCTTTCAATTCTCTCCCATCCCATGCCTGAATGGCTGCTTCCTCCTCATTTTATTGATACTTACCTTAACCTGGTTTAATCCTTCAGGTCCTCTCAACTCTAAAATATAAATACTATCATTATCGCCCTTTCACAGATGAGAAAGTGCTAAGATGAGAGTACTAAAAGGTTAAGCCATCTGTCTAGGATCAAGCAGCCCATGATTGATGGAGCTGGAATCTGAGTCCCTCGTCAGTCTAGCTCCCAAATCTATGCATAGAACGCTTATACTGCCTCTCCTTCTGCTGGATGTGACCAATTAAAGAGCTGTGCAACTAAGCCACTAAAAATGCATTATGACCTACTTCTCTAGCCACCCAAGTCTAACAGGCCCCTTTTCTACTGGTGGGGAATAAGCAATGTCTTAGAAAGCATCAGGAAGATGTGTCAACTGTGGAGACCTGTATGGGGAAGGCACAGTGGCTCTTCTACCAGGATCCAGCTCAGCTGCTGTATTTTCTATTCTCTCAAATGCCCTAATGTGTACCAGTCTAACAATGCTCATCTTACTTTGACACTACATTCTCTCAGGTTTGCTAAGCATCTGTCCATATTGTCAGGGAAGTGGCAACTCTAAATCAACTTACAATAGGTCCTCTGTACCCACAGATTCTGATCAGTGGATTCAATCACCATGGGTTGGAAATACTTGGGGAAAAAATTTAAGAAAGTTCCGAAAAACAAAACTTTAATTTGCTGCATACCACCAACCATTTGCATTATACTTACAACAACTCCTTACTGAGGATTTGTATTAGACATTAGAAGTAATCTAGACATGATTTAAAGTATATGGGAGGATGCAGGGGGAAGACGGAAGGACTGTGTGTAGGTTATATGGAAATATTGCACCATTTTACATAAAGGACTTGAGCATCTGTGGATTTTGGTATTTGCAGGAGGGAAAGTTCCTGGAACCAGTACTCCACAAATATAGAGGGAGAATATATATCTCCTTATCTGGGCTCCTTGACTGGTGTTTAGACCTTAATGAAAGTGAAGGTGTTAGTTGCTCAGTCATGTCCAACTCTTTGTGACCCCATGGACTATAGCCCACCAGGCTCCTCTGTCCATGGAATTCTCCAGGCAAGAATACTGGAGTAGGTTGCCATTTCCTTCTCCAGGGGATCTTCCAGACCCAGGGATTGAACCCAGGTCTCCAGCATTGCAGGCACATAATTTACCGTCTCAGCCACCTGGGAGGCCTTCATACCAAGTTGTAAATTGAATGATCAAGTTTGGGGAGTTCATGACTGCCAAGCAGACACACAGAACAGCACCACTTCCATCCAAATTGCTTCAGCAGTCTAGACAGAGCTGACAAAACAACACAATGTCAGGCAGTGCCTCTGTTCTTGTGTATTTCCCTTCTTCCAGTGAATCATAAAACAATCACAGGATTGGCAGGAGAAACCTAAGAAGTATATTCAAGTAAAACATGTTTTCATTAGTTCTGCTTCTGTGATTGGAGTTTGCTTAATTTCATTATCAATAAAAAGGTTGCCACTCATATCTGAAAAATCTGATAATTAAGTTAGAATCCACATAGCGCCTTCAGCCAGCACATGCTCATTCATGTCCAACTCTGTGAGATGCCGTGAACTGTAGCCCACCAGGCTCCTCTGTCCTTGGAATTTTTCAGGCAAGAATACTGGAGTGGTTTGCCATTTCCTACTCCAGGGAATCCCTTAGAAAGCAGTGTGTCTCTTTGTAAAAAGCATGAGGAGAAAAATACTTGTGTAGCATCTTTTTACTTACTTTACCATTGCTTTAATGCACTTTAAAATTTATCTATATTGGGAACAAAGAAACAAAAACAGACATTTCTTTGTTTTTCATAAATAGCTACTCTCCATATTTGATAAAAATCTCAAACCATTATTTTAGCTTCCCACAAATATAATACATACAGA